>NC_087553.1:52725308-55125308 GCF_036250125.1 Pseudopipra pipra
GTGAGAGTCTGTTATGCTGTTGCACAGTTAGTTTCTAGACAGGACATACTGGAGTTAAAGTCACTTGACTTTGACAGGACAGAAATGTTACTGTAACAGATTTGTGTTACAAAGGATCCTTTTGATGTATTTTCCTTCTTGAAGTGCTGTATTTCTGTTAAAAATTCACCAAAGATGTTTCCCCCAGTACACTGGTTTAAATTATCCCTAAAGCCACTACTTTTAGAATTTGCCAGAACTGACTCTTTATCAGGTAAAGTCACACATAGTTTTCACAGAGTATCGTGAAGTAGCTGAAAAGGGCCTTTATTGGTCTCCTAACCCACCTTTCTATTTCCCTTCAGAATCATGAACCTTTCCTTCAGACTCCATCTGGTGAGGGAGGGTCTAGTTTTTGCAAGACATCCATACCATTACCTATCTGTGCTTATGATCCTAACATCTATCCTGAACCTCCCTTGTAGTGCAGGTTCGTTTCTTCCTCTCATCTACAATCATGACATGTATTTGCTTTGCCTGTGCTATTAGCCTATTCTTGTTTGAAGAATTTTTTTCTGTTTTCTCTCAGCCTTCCCTAAACAAAACAGTCACACTTCCTCTAATCCTTACTCACAAATCTTATTTACCAGACTTTCAGTCTCCTCCTCTGGATTACAATTTCTTTGATACATTGTGGCCAAACTTCAACACGCTTCTCCTGTTTAGGCATCACCAGCATAAAATTATCTATGGCACACAGTGCTCTTACATGATGTTTTCTTCCACTTTTGCCACAGCAATCTCACCGGCTGATGTTCGACTGTCATTGTGTATGACCCCTCCATTCTTGTCTCTGGATTTGCCACCCTGCTGAGAGCTTCAAGTCCTATATTTATGAGCTTATTTTTTGTACTCTAAATTGTAGCCTTTTTTATATTATTTCTTCTCTGTGTCAAGATCTTCTTGAAGTTACTCCTGTTCTTTGAAGTCCTCACAGGCTTTTACAGATTGGTTATAGCTGGTTATTTGACAATTCAATACTACATCATCTGGAGTGCCAATGGGAGCAGTGTTTTGTACTAGAGCCTGGACAGGTCAGAACACTTGAGAATAGCACAGGGGTTTGGGCATTATACAGCTGAGTGCATTTTTCTTCGAGCGGTGTTTCACCCATGTCATGGAAGTTTTCTCTAATTCTTGTGTGCCTAGATTGCACCTGAAAATCTCATGAAAGACAGAGTTCACAATACCACCACCATCAAAATATATTACAGTCACTGCATTTCTCCTATCAACATGGTCTGTTAACTTGGTTAGGTCACTCACCTAAATAATTTTATTTTTCTATAGCATGATAGGGCCTCTGATGATAACCTGAGGAAAGATATTTGGTCTTTTTGGTGTTTGAAGTAGCTTTTCTTCTTCCTTTTAGAATTTTCACTGGTTTCACAGCAATTAATGACATTAATCTGACATCTGCCTACCTACCCATAACCATGTTTATAGTCACAGAGTGATTGCTATTTACCTACTACCATTTTAAATTTAAATAACCAGAAAATCCTACACTTTTTGAACCTGATTTTGGTGCTACAGGATTTTATGTCTTGTAGCACTATTAGAAGCTGTCTAAATGAACAGAAACTGCTTACAGAAAGATATACCAGGATTTCCGTAGGAAATATCCCCTTCCTGTATTTAGGACTAATCTGGTATTAATGTCTATCTTTAATCAGAGGGAGGCCTCTAGTTCAATTAATTGTTCTGAATTTAAGAGCATTTATGGGCATATAAGAAATGTGTCAGTAGAGAGCAATTAATTATCTTTTGGTATCAGCTTCACTTGATAACAATTTCTCTAATTGGAGCCTGAATGATGGAGCTAGAACTTAGATTTCAGCCAGAGGGAGGGATTCCTGGAGCAAAACCTCAGAATCAAATGCCACTGAATGTTCAGAGTGCTTTGCTCATTAATCTGATCCTGCAAAACCATGTGGGAGTGCAAAAAAAAAAAAAAATCCGTAAAAAAAATAGCTTTATCTACTTCCAACAGAGAACACTCTGGCTAGAAAATTTCTGATGAAACATTTTCTCGTCAGGATATGCCATTCACTGAAATCAAAATGTTCCACAAAAGAATTTCCATTTTTGACCAATTTCCAATGGAATCCAGGCAGGTTTCCAAGACAAATGAGCCTGCCATTTCTCTTCTTAACAGCCCTTCTGGCTGGTTCTAAGCAATCTTGGGCTTACAGACTGCTTTGCTTTGGGACTGACAGAGTGCTGAGAGCTGGGAAGGAAGGGACCTCCAGTTTATGGCTTCTTGGCAATCCCAATTGCCCAGACATGTGGGGGGTGAGGCTGACAGACTTCCCCAGAGCTGAGGCAGCATACCATGAAAAGACTCAACACTCCTTGGTTTCATTCCAAATTTTGAAATATTAAAATCTTCTACTGGAAAAAAAAATGCATTTCTTCATGCTGCTCTAATGAGCCTGTATTCCAAATCAGAACCTAATCCTGTGAGTGCATATTCATTTGTTACAAGCTGTTGTATAAAATTAAGAAAAAAATTTAAGGGGTTCTGGCAGGCTGACTACACACAGGCTTGTAAATGATAAAGTCACACCTGAACGTAAGGCAGTAGTGCCCATGGTAATGTGGTCACATAGCACTATTGTTGCTAATGCTTTTCTTCACAGTAACTGATCACTTCTATCAATATATCTTTGAAGTGATATTCCATTTTAGAGGCAAAAAACCTGCTACTTGTAACCACAAAACATATCAATATCATCAGGTTTACTATTTCACAATCTGGCATATTCTGCTAAGAGTCTTAATTAAAATAAAATACCTTCTTTTTGCCTTAGATAATCGTCCAATTCTTTCAGCCAATAAAAACAACACCTTCCCTGCCTGTTCTTTTCTATCTTCACTTCTCACATGCTAGTCTTACAGTTAAAGGACTTACAGTTCTTACAGCTCAGCTCACAGAGGGAGTATGTGACCATTTCTTTTCCACTTCTGTATGATGGCATTGCCCTGTCTCAAGCTTAACCTAACATGGCAACATGACCTGTGTACTGATGCTTTTGCTTGGTGATCTACAGAAGAAGGACAATATAAAACAGCTATGGAGATGGTAGTGACTTAAAAGCCACACCAGATTTTTCCAAAAAAGGGTACTTGCTATTCATCTTTTTCATAGTTGTTTGGCATTCACACACTTATATGTTTGGGGAAAAGCTCCAATATCTCTTTCATGAAGCACAAGGTCAAATATAGAAAAATATACCATTAGATTTACTAAAGTTGTTCACCTGGAGCAGGATAAGCCAATGCACTGAGAATTAACTGGCTGAGTAGGAGCACTGGTGGGGGTCACAGTGGATGAAAAGTTGAATATGATCCACTGACATGGTGATGGGGTAGGAGCATGTGATGTACAAAGCCTGAGGGAGTTTGTTCAGCCTGAAGAGATAGCCAAGAGAATAAAACAATTGCTGTTTTAAATTGTCTAATGAGGGAGGGAGAATTTAAAGTTAAGACATTTATAGTTCTGCATTGAGTGGGAGGATAAACCTGTCAACTTCCGTAAGTCCCTCCTAGTCAACATTTCTGTGATTCTGTTAAAATTATATTTTCTAAAATTTGATTTGATTAACATTAAACACAATTGTCTAGCTGAAACCAAGACCTCTGGAAGTTTCTTTATTGCAAATGAACAGAACATCATGGTGGGACATACTATGAAAAGAAAAGTTATGTTATATCCATGATTTTTCCTAACATTTTTTCTGCAAGTATGCAGTACTAGCCACAGTCAAATACAGAGCTGAAGTGACTCGTGACTTATCTACTAAGGAAAATACTAGTTCTAGATTCCTAAAGGAAATTATAATGGGTCTTCTGCATTCATAGAATGTAAACATTTGCTGAAGGTCGTAAAAACTCTGACTGTCTTCCAGTCAACAGTCACAACCAATAGGCCCAGTATGTTCAGATACTGTCTCTGAGGCAACAGGAAATCCTGGCACTGTGCAACATCCATCGAAGTTTTCGTATTGATTCCAAGGGAGCTGGATTTCAGGCAGATAGTTTTAATCTGCCCACTTACAAGACTGTAAGCCAGTGGAAATTTACCACTCATTTGCCTAAAATTGATAAATATGTGTATTTTAGAAAGTAAACTAAGCCAAAGAGTGTGCTTTTTTTAGGATAAATATGTGTTGGCAAAGATGAGGCATTGAATGGATTCGTCTTTGACTACTTGCCTAATACTCCTTGCACATATTAAATGAGTTTTAAAATATCCTCACTTTTGCTGTTATGCTGAATATACTGTGATGAATATGGGGGAAATCCTGACTCCTTTGGTAAAATTTCTGTTGCCTACATCTGTATGGCCAACATCTTGTATGGACACAACTGTATGAAGCACATGAAACAAAATTTTGACAAATGTGAGCAAGAGCTGCTGGCAGAGTTGCATCTAATACCAAATTATCTCTTATGTGGTGATTCAGTTTTATTTTACGCTTAGTCAAACATACAGTCATGTTATGGGATAACAACTACTATGCCATAGATGGAAAACACAGAGTGACTGGGCGGCAGATGAAAGGCTGGTGTATGAGTCTGTCTCAAAGCTCAAAGCTTTTCTTTCTATCTGTTACAGCATTCTTAGGCTAACCCACACTTCAGTTTCTTGCCTAAAGGATTATCTTATTCCTCAATTTTCTTTCCAAAATACTGGGGCCCCAATTTTACTCTCATTTACTTCAAAATAAGCTGATTCACTTCCTCTGTGGATATACTTTCATTTGCTGTATTGCAGTATTTTGTATTTAATGGGCTATTTTAAAATAAAATTCAAATTTTTTTGTTAAAAACCTCTGTGTGGTTTTGACTTAATCTGAAATTTATGTAACTTTGGGTTCCTTTTACTATTCGTCTTGGCATGCTTTGGCAGTTCTAATTCCTCTTTATGTTGCAGTGCTTGGGAACTCTACTGACGATTATTCTTCATCTTGGATGGGATTTTTTAGTCTTATAACCTAACATTTCTCCAGAAGACAAAAAGGAAATATTGGGTGTAAGAGCAAGGGAAGGAGTTCTTTTTCCATGGTCAGTTGCTCTGCTCAGTTGATTAGACAGTCAGGGAAACACAATGAAAAGGCATTTAATACATATAAAGTTAAGTGCAGGTCAATTTGGCGCAGAACAGAGAACCCCTCCCAGAGAGGTCAGAGATATCAGTAGAAGATTAGTTACACTATGCTCATAATTTCTGACATGGCTTTCCAGTCCAATATATCCCCTCAGACTTTCTATTCACAGCTTAGCTCATACACTGTCTAAATAGTTTCTGAGCTCCCTGAAATAATCTGAGAACCTAAATTTATTTGTAATGTGAATGGTCATCACACCCCAGTTACACTGCGATCTGGCTGAACTGACTGAACTGGCATCGTGACCACAATGGAAAACTAGTCTGCAGCGCAGTGTGCACACTCTTGCTTTACCAATTTTAGCAGTAGGTGGCTGCTTTTATGAACAGCCTTCTGAACTACTGGGAGATTTTGCCACTTTTCAAGGATTCCTAAGTATCTCAGTGGCTGTGCATCAACAAATCCAGGACACACAGCCACTTCTCAAGTGCTCTAGTGTATAGGCACAGCATGAGAGGTTTATAGCTTATGGGACCCACTGTGCAACTGATTTGTGTATGAACTGGACGTAAAACTCATTTTGAAAATTGATTTTGCAGCGCATGCATTGAAGTTCCATCTGTACATATGTAACAGTTCTAATGAGTCTGAGATACATCAGGTACATACACAAACACATAGGAGCTGTGTTAGTCTGAAAGAAGATTGCAGGAGTAGTATGCAGGGTTGAAAGTATTATGACCTTTCTCTGACTTCATTGACCTTCCTAACTGAATGAGATGCTATCCTCATACGCCTGCAGCATCAGTGGTTTTAGACAATGTAAATCCTTCCCCAAAGGCTGCAAGATAGTTTGAAATAAGAGGGCCAGGATGCTCATCATAAGGAAGAAAACAAGTATTCTCATCTTAGCCTCATGCCCTGGTAAACGCTATGTAAAACTTCACAATTACAGATTTAGAATTCGTGGCTATGCATGAATTGTTACTTCATTAAATCCCGAGCATGACCTCCCCCTCAGCCTGTCTGACCAAGATGTACATCTGCCACACGATCAGAATAGAAAATGTCGTGTATGAAGAGGCACCACTGTGTCTGTCTGCTTTACATACTTAATGGCCAGTGTGTGGAAACTTTCTCACGAGTAGAAATCTGCTCCCTATAAGGACATGGTGCTATCCTTTTATCCCAGTGCTTTGAGAGCTCTCTCATGCAGCACAAAGCAAGGAACAAAATGTAAATCTGAATATCAGGTACCAAGTCAACAAACAAAACCAAAACATTAGTCTTCAATGCTGAAAGAAGACAGAGAGACTAGTGTTACAGTAGCTGCTAAAAACTAAAAGTAATTTTGTTTTCTTTATATGCAAGCAAACCACCAAACCTGCCCACAGAGCTTCCTGAGTTTGAGCAGGCTGCACACATATGAGCATGATGCAGTATATTTCTACTGTAATAATTCCCATTGTGTAGAAAGGCTAGTTTTGTGTAAGCTGAGCAATAGTACAGTCATAGAATGGTTTGGGTTGGAAGGGACCTTTAAAACTCATTGAGTTCCAACCTCTCTCCCTTGGGCAGGGCCACCTCCCATTAGGTTGCTCAAAACTCCATCCACTTGGCCTTGAGCACTTCCAGAAGTGGGACATCCAAGACTTCTCTGGGCAACCTGTTCCAGTGCCTCGCCACCCTCACAGTAAAACGATTCTTCCTAATATCTATTCTAAACCTACTCTCTTTCAGTATAAAGCCACTTCCCCTTGTCCTGTCACTACATGTCCATCAGAGGGTCTTATCACAAACTAATATACTTACTGCTTCTTACTTCTCCCTTTTTACTGACACACACCTGTACTCAGAGATAACTTCTTCTTTTGTAAGACATAGCTGTTGCAACACTGGGAAATACCATATTATTTTTCCCATTAGACTGATAAAGGAAACAGTGAAGCAATATCAGTTCAGCCCTAACTGTAGTGACTTGAGGTATTAATGTCTGTAGAGCTACAGGTTTTTCCACTTTGTCTTGCCAAAGTACTTCAGCTGAGATGTAGAGCTTGTAAGGTGTTTTGATCCCCAGCCTGGGCTGAACAGAAACTATCAGTTGATGATCATTTTTGTGATGTAAACACAGACCTGTGTGAGATAACTGTCTCAATTCTCACTTTAAACTCCAGATTAAAAAAATAAATTAGTTCAAATGCTGCTCTGCCTTTTAGACCTTCGAGTTATGGCTTTGAGGGAAAAAAGGTATCTAATTTTTTGAAATTGTTGCTTGATGAGAGGGATATTAATATGGTGGTAGCAGGTTACAGCATTTAACACTGTAGCCTTGACATTTCTTATTAAATATTTAACTGCTGAAAACTGTGTACTTCAGAAGGACCTGTGAAAATGAAACCTGGTTTTGAGAACACAGAGTTGATACTGTAAAAATAAAGACAAGGATATGGATAAAAGAAATATTATAAAGTTGTCACATGATTTCTTATCTCCAGAACAAGACTTGTGGTTTTTTATATTTAATTGAATGCATAATATTTTTCTGTGGAGACAAGGGTCTGTAGACTCGCTAGAATAAGTGCATTTAATTCACAAACTGGTTTGGTTTTGCTTTTTTTTTCTGGGTTGTAGATAAAACACTCCTTGTGTTTTTAAAGCAGACTGTTTTCAAAACATGATGGTCAAAATAAGACAAACAAGCAAAAAGGTGGAGAACCTCACAAAGATACCAACACTGTACTCCTTCGTACATGACCTCAGTAGTATAATTTCTTTTGCAATGATAACACTAGGAAACAGTCATTTTGCTTTTGAGAGCTAAAAGATGGTGTTGATCTAAGTCTCTGTAGGAATTTTACCCTGACAAGCAGATGAAACATGGCAAATTAAGAATTATTTCTCTAGTTCTTGCATTAAAGAGCTACTTTTTTCCACAGAAATAATATGATAAATCAAGTAAATTCCCTAAGCATGCACAGATCTTTTTTATGATGTATTTATTATAGGCTGCACTTTGCTATCCATATTTTGCTGCATCATAAAAGAGCATTTAAATTTTGATTTTAGCAAGGCCTAGTAACACCTATTTTGAGAAAGGAATGCTCTAAGCTGCTAAGGAGTGACCCTGGCAAAGACTGCTTCTCAGAGACAGCCTGCACAAGTCCATCTCTAGTTGTTCCTGAGGACACCAGTTCGTTATTTCGTCTTCAGTGTATTTGATCACTTGAATTAGTGATCACTTGAATTTTCATAGTAAGGGGAGAAATACCAATTTAATGGCAGATTAAATAGACTGTAGTCATCTTAAATCTCAAAAGTACAAGAAGTGGATGAACAAAACACTGATCACAAATAATGACAGTATTGCATACTTGGTACCATCATATTTAAACAACAGAATAAGATTCCTGCTTACATATTTGGAATATACTAAGCAGTTTATATTCTGTCTTATTCTTGCTTAAAAAATCACGCATGCAGAATATCAAATCTATAAAATATATCACATCAATAGGCCTGGAATTTGAAGACCTCTGTTCACCCCAGCTGAAAGTCAACCATTCCTGAAACAAGTGTCAGGAAACTGGCTTTGTGCCTAGTTACTGCAGTGGAAGTGAGAATAAGTTTTTTTATATATGCTGGTAAGTCATTTAGCATGGTCACCTAATTTTTTTATCCATTTGAAAGAAAATGTGAAGGAATGCTTTAGTACTTCACAAAGCATGAGGCAAACACACACATACATTGCTCAAGTAATTGAGCGATGAAAGCTGTGTAAGGACAGATAAGTGGTCATGAGATGGAGTTAGTGGGGAGCTGTGGGCTCTCAGGCACTACGTGCTCCCTGTTACTGCACACATCTCATGCCTGTCCCAAATGACAACCAAATGACCAGTAAGGGTTTCAGTCTCTGTCTGCTGGCAGTACCTTCAGCTCTTCTGCTGAAAATGCCAGCACAGATGCTGGTTAGTGGCAGGAGCAGTGATGGTTTATTTTGTGATGAAGATGGACTAATTTCATCAGACTGTATTACAACGTCTTTCAGTCATTATGAGCCTTACTCTATTCAGATGAGCAACAGATTCAGAAAACAAAGAGGAGCTCAACTGCGCTTTGGAAGTGGCATTGCCATTTCTATTCCTGTTTCTATATGTATGTTTCTGCATTTTCTTAACACTGTTTCTGAGCCATAGTTATTTCTGACAGCTTGTTGCCTAATTTAATTCCCCAAGAAGAGACACAAAATTGGATGGCAGATGAGATGCTTTTATTAGACACACCTATGTCCATCAATATACTGGGAAGGATCAGGCAGTCGATTCTGCCTTAATCTTGACCTTCCAGCATGTTCATTGATAATTTCCACAGTCACAAAGCAACTGTATGTGAGTCACTAGCTAATTTGTTCATCTCTCCATTGCTCTTTGGATGAGTCTGGATTGCTTTTGGATGAATGTGTTCTCTTTGTGTTCCTCCATATACAGACACCACAGAAAGTTTTAGATTGTGGCTTGCCCTTCTTGTTTCAGACCAAGGTTGATGTGCAATTCTGTGTACGTGCATTGATTTACTGTAACAACAGTGTTGCCTCTTATTTCTTATTATTTTCTTAATTACCAGAGTGGTTAAGGCTTTCGGCTTGCCAAGAGAACTATGGTGAACAACAAGCAAATCTCCAGCTGTGCAAAGGGTTTCTGTGTCATATAGTCCATAGGAGGAAAACAACATGAGGTTCAGAATAAAGAAGAACCCATTTGCATGGGAAATACCTCTGTGCTTCCATTTCTCCCCTAAAATAAAAGGAGATATTATGGTATCCAAAATGATACTGACCAGCAATTACAAAGAAAGACTTTTTGGTGGCAACTTTTATGCACAGTAAATCATGACTGCATTATGGAAAATATTCAAGTTTTTGTATGTTATAAGTGTATGAGATAATGTATTCGTATTCTGCTCTGCTGGTAGTCCCAACCTTTTGAAATTCCTTGACTACATTTAGTATTTTGCAGGCAAATCAACGGAATGCTTATGAAATGGAGTTGAATCTTCTTATATCAGTGGTGCATTTGGCCCTGTACAGATGGTCAGAAAGTATCAAGCCACTTTCTAAATGTTCAGTTCAATGCATGATGCTGGAGTATAGTTTAGATAACTAATCTTACACAGAAGTTTCTGTCTTTAGTTTAAAGCAAAATGTCAGTATTCTATGTGTATCTAATTTCTGTGTATATGACCTGCTATGCAAAATAACTTTAGCACACAGAGGTGCATAATCTAAAAGAATAATGCTTCATAGCATGAGACTGAATGAAATAGCATAGAATAGCATAGTTAGTTAATCTTTTTTTACAAGTTATGAACATAATATAATAATCTTTGTTTGTAATGTTACTTCAGGACCAAGAATAGGCTGTCCTATATTCCCAGAAAAGTGCTGCTATGCAAAATAATAACAAGCAGAGGTGTGGGCTGATATCTGTGGGCAGACTGTACCTACAATGCACTCATCTGTGTGAACAATATGAAGTTCCATCAGCTCTATGACATCTCTGGAAATAATAAACATGTTACAAAAAAAGCTTTGGAGCCTTAACTGAATTGCCCAACAAACCTTCTCCAGTCAACAAGTGGAGATAGGCACCTGCAATTGGCTTGGCTGAGTCACTCTTTAAAGATATCTCTCCCATTTGCTGTAAAATAATACCCTAAGCAACAAATTAGGACTTCAGTTAGGAGCCTAAAATAACTGAGATGAAGTGCGTGAGTAGCAGCCCAAATTTTGCAACATCCAAGAAAATATTTGCACTTTTATATTTTAAAAGGGTATTTTCTTCTTTTTTTCTGTATCTTTCTGTTGTTGCAGAAGGGGCGCTAGCAGGGAGGCTCAATTCTGCCCTGCTAGAATGGAGCTGACCACTTTCTCAAGAGATAGCAAATACTGGGACTGTAATCATTTCACAAGCAGAGTATAAGGGGATGTCTTCTGACACCATTTCACCTTCTCAGGTACCTACAGAAAAAAAAATCCCGATCTTGCTCTTTATTACTGCTCCTTAATTGATTTCAAAAACAAGCAGCACTGCAGACAGAGAATTTCTAAATGCCACTTCCATGTCTCTAGCAGCCCGTCACTCAGCAAGCAGCATCATAACTTACAACAGTCGCTACCTGAAGTGTGGTAATAATTACTCAGAAAAAGATTTGTTTGTTTGCTGAAAGGAAGCCTTTACTCCTGAAGTTTTCTTGATAGGAATGCCAACTAAAGCCACAGACTTCCAAGGCTGGACTGAATCCTTCTGTTTTTGGGGGATTTTGGTGGGGGTTTTTTCATGTCAGTAAAAACAAACTCTGCATAATTCAATTTCTAATTGAATCACTCATCTCAGACATAGCTGCTTGGCTAATTACTCTGGAAAATTTTTTTTTTACTTGACTTGCTTTTAAGAATGACTACTTCTGTGATACTGCAATGTAAAAGTAATAAATTATTTGGGAAGTAAGGTATCTTTGTGATCTAATGACTACGAGAAAAGCAAAATCTTCATGCTAGTAAAGTTTATTTTTAGTGCCATGATTTCTACATTAACTATAAGATAAATGCAAGCTTGGCATATCACATTTTGAAATTTTCTAGATAGCTCATGCTAATTTATGTGATATGCTGGATTAATCTGTCAACTCTCAGTCAAAATCAGGATGTCTGTCATCGGTTTTATTTACTGGAATGCAAAAATCTGACTGCATAAAGCAGAAGGACTTCATCTGAGTAAAGGAGCACGGTGGAACAGTGAAGTTGACAGAGGTGAAAGGTTGACCCTAGCTCTAGGGCATGATCACAGCTAGAAGCAAATGAATGGGCTTTCAGAGGTGTGCTTAGACTGAAGGAATTCAAAAGGAATGAATAATCTGTTTTTATTTCTTTACCCTTTCTCAGTGCAAAGATATGGACCTTGGTACATGTTTAAAAATAAAGAGAACAGTAACAAAGAAACATACTGCCAACTACTTTTGCTCCTACATAAGTAGCCAACAACTTCATTTTTGGCTAGCTGCTCAGGATGAGTGGAGTAGCAGCATTACATAAAAATGCTTCTTTGTCAAGTATATTTTTACTCCAATTATGTTAGAACAACATTATGGTTTCATGAGTCAGCAGTCCCAAAGGAAGCCGAAAGCAAAGGTTTCTTGTATAAAATTTCACTACCTGTCTCCTACAGAGTGAAACTAAAAGATGCTTTTAATGCAGCATGACGGTGGGGAAGACAGGTGCAAGCATATCAGCAGATCAATAATTGTGCAGATACAGGTTGGGATTCTTCCTTGCAGCATGTTGTGGGGACAGAAGCTCAGCAGGACCCTGCATTCTCTACTACTATGGATCCTAACAGGCAGAGCTCCTTCAGCCTCTTGTGCCATCCCTCATGACTTCATGCATGGCTGCTGGTATTAGCTATTTAGATGATACAGCACTGTTAGTGGTCATACTGCTTTTTCAATATCTTTTTTCTAAATTTTAGATGTTCAGGGCCCCTTATGTTTGGATTTATTGAGAAACATGTCTAAACGAGGGAAGAATCTGACACAGAAATTAATTAGAATTGGGAAAGCACCATTTGCTATGCTTGCCAAAGCTTGAATGCATTTTAAATCTGAGAATATTCTCAGCTCTGGAAGTGAAACATGATTTTTTCTGTAATGCAGCAAAACAAAATACTGTAAGTTGATTGAGAGACTTTGGCAGTGAGGAAGGAATTAGGAAGGTAGAAAATTAACATTCTGAATGGCAGAAACGCTTTGGAAGGATGGCAAAAGAAATTAGAAGGAAAGACACTGTGATAACTAACATGTATATCGTGATAATAGAAAACAAATTCCAAACTTGTGACTCTTCCTAGCATAGCATCTTATTATTACTTTTCCAGAAGTTCAAGTGATTAAATGAGCACTAGGAATGAAAGTTAAAATTTAAATTCAGAATTAGGGCATTAAAATAGAGGAAAGATTTTAAATTCACATATTTAAAATCTGTAGGATGACAGAATTCAGGATCTCTGTGCAATTTTAATTTACTCCTTCAAAGCACAGACATTGTGATTGTCTTTAATAATATGAAACTGTACTTCCATTTTTCACTACTTTCCCACATCAGCCCATGTTGGATTAAAAAGAAATCTCATTTTCTTTACAGAGCTTTCAGGATTACTGTTAATAGAAAAAGCTAAGTAATTCAAAATCATTATTATAGTTATCTCCGCAATGCAACTGTTACAATATATAAGCAGAGGCAGAGAAATGAAAACCCACAGTATCCATACAAAATATATGCCAATTGCTATTATAAAAAAAATTAAATCAGAGCCCTAAATTTTCAGAGCATGAGACTCACTTATTGGCCAAGACAAAAGATTAAATATAAAAAAATGTCTAGAATCACAGAAGCAATCTGTATCTGAAGAAGGTTCAGTCTCCCAGAAAAGCACTCAACTATCTAGTCTTAAGGTCATCACTTGATATCCTGCTTTTCCCTGGCTTACCCAATGCATGTCTACTTATGTCTCTAAATGAAGCAGCCTACAATCTCTAACTTCACAGGTACCAGATTTGTCCCAGAGCATCACCCATTATTTTTGTGAATCTGGAATATCTTGTCATTAACTTAAAATTAAATGTGATATTATAACACTCACACACAAGGAAGAACAAGCTGAGATTGCATGAAGAGCCCTAACTGCAGCATCTTACAGGCTTGTGAATGCTTGGCTTTACTATCTCATTTTTTTTCAATGGTCATGTTAGAAGATTGGAACCTAATTTGAAACAGGTTTCCAAAGAGAGCATGATCATCAGAATAGTGGAGTTGTACTGGTTCTTCAATGTTAGTAATAAAGCAGCCAACAACCCACGTAGTTGTGTACTCAGATGCTCAAATGAGTAAAAAAGAAGGAATAATTACAAATTTCAAAGCAAGTGCATTTTTTTAATTAAATGGTACAGGACAATATACTGCAAATTCATTCTTTTGCATGGTGTGTTAATTACCTGTTATATTTGAGATGGTCGAGTCTAATCCAGCTCACACTGAAATGTGTGAGAATCTTTTTCCCATCTTGAACAAGTGCAATGGTATCTCTGGGTGGCTCTAAGGTTTGTTGGCATTTCACCTGAACAATGCAGATTCAGCACCTGCAGTTTCATCTTACTGTTGTTAGCGCTCTTCTCCTAAAAACAATGATTTCACAGAGCTAAATCATTCTTTCACTTGTCTGTTTGAAATTATGCTTTGCAGTCATTGTATCGTCATGTATTTTTAAGCCTCTGCCCTGTAGCAGCTGAACCAAAGAATAAACTCTGCAGAATTGTGAAGAGAATGTCCCTACCTAACTGCAGCTTTTCAAGGAGCTTGTTATTGTTCTCATTACAGCTGCACAAACGTGAAACTAGAAAGAGATGGAAACAGCAAAGAGTTATAACTAGCAAGCTTCTACAATACCCATAACTACAATGAAAGTACAACCACAACAGCAATCCCTCTGGCTGGAAAAATACCAAGTGTGATTTGGACAGAGTTCAACACTTCTGCAAACTCTGTAATAATAAAAGTTATCACTATTGCTTGAATGAAGAACTCTGTAAGGTCCAAAAAACCACTTCTTTCTCAAACAATCCTACTCCATGCTATCAGGACCGTGTGGGCTGTGTCTCATACACTCTCCTCTGAACACACAGAGGGACCATTGCATCAATGTGCAGGAGAAGGAGTATACTGCATCCCAGGGCTCCTATGTCCAACTGCAACACTCCAACCCCTATAAATTTGCCAGCCCATTCTTGGTTCTCCGCAGGGAAACCTGTCCATCAGTGCTGCAGGGTGGGTGCCCTAGCAGATGAGTCTGACTGCAGCTGTGAATGTAAGGAGGGGGAAGAGAGAGGCAGCGCATAGTGCTGGTGGTTCCCATATCCATGGCTGGGGATGATACTTCACATCACCTTTTTATGTTTTCTTGTTTGTTATTTAGTACAGACTGGCCAAGTTTAACATTTCTTGTAATAATTTGCTGTGTTTTTTTGTGCTTTTTATACTATCACCATATTTTTCTTAGGATTGCCAGATTTCTAACAATGTGACTAGATCTTACTGCTCTGATTAAATTTCCCACTGGGCAGCTCTGAGAAATCACAGAATCATAGAATGTTTCCAGTTGGAAGGGTCCTCCCTCAACCTGCTGGCCATGCAGCCCAGGATACGGTTGGTCTTACAGGCTGCAAGTGCTCCTTGCCTACTTGTATTGAGCTTCTCATTAACAAAATGAGTACTCTCTACTGCTTTGCATGTGAAATGAGTTGGAGAATATGATTTCTGTAATACATGGAATATCACAACTGCAGCTGATTCATTGACCTTGGCTTGGCTGTCAGACACGCACCCAGCTGGCCTCCCCCCTCAACATGACACAAGGAGAAAATAAGGTGAAGAAGCTCATGAATAAAGACAGGGAGATCACTTGCCAGTCATTGTCACAGGCAAAATAGTCTTGACTTGGAAAAGATTAATTTAGTGTATTATCTATTTAAAAAAAAGAGAAAAACAGTAAGATAGTGAGAAAGAAAGACAAAATCAAAACACCTTCCCCTCTACTCCAGACCTTCATCCCAGGTTCAACTTCAATCCCTTTCTCCCAACTCCTCTAACTGTTCTACCTCCTCCTACCCCAGGTGGGATAGATGTATGGAGAATGGGAGGTTGCAGTCAGTCCATTACTTCTCCTCTCTGCTCCTTCTTCCTCCTCACACTTTCCTTCTGCTCTAGTGAGGGTCCTTCCCATAGGGCACAGTCCTTCAGAACCAGACTGTTCCATCATGGGTACCTCAGCTCTTTCCAGGAAACCTGCTCCTGCATTGACTCTCCATGAGCTGTACGTTCCTTCAAGGCTGCATCCACCAACTGTGGCGTGGGGAACACCATGGCCTTCAATGTGAATAACTGCTCCATCATATTCTATGGACTGCACCTCCTTCCTCTCCTTCATTTCTGATCTTGATGTCTCCAGGGCTGTTTCTCTCACATTTTCTCACTCCTCTCTCTCTCTGCTGCTCTGCAGGTTTCTAACCCCTCCTTAAATACATTTTTGCAGAGGTACCACAGCTTGGCTGACAGACCCAGCTGTGTGTCATGTGGTGGCTCAGTTTTGGAGCCATCTAGAACTGCCTAATGCAGTGGCAGATCCTGGTTTCTTCTCACAAAGGCCACCCTTGCACCCCCCTGCTGCCAACATCAGGGCGTGGACACCCAATACAGCTGCTGTAAACTCAGCAGTAAACACAACTTGACCAAAGAGTACCAGATTGCAGGAGATATCCAGCTCAGCTCTGCAACCAGTCTGTGACAGCATCTGTCCCACCCATAGTGAGTCAGTGTGCAGGCTGGCTATAGCTGGCCATCCTCATGGCTCATTGCTTCCCAGAAGGCTGCACCTGCCCTTGCTTCCTGTGCTTGCAGCTGCATAACTCTTTTGCTCTAGCATGCCTCACAGCACAATATGCTGATTCAATTTTTTAATCCAATTAAAAACTGCTCCCTTTTCACTTAGAGTTAGCTTTCTGACAAGTTTGTTTCCTGATAGATGGTGACCATCCAACTTAGTTCAGCCATAAGGTTTAACTGTGTGTGTGAATAACCATGATGGGCACTGTCCATAATGTACATGCAGATTTTTTATTCCCAGAAAACCCAGATGAAAATATGGGATGTTTTTTGAATGTGGAGTGGGGAGAGGTAGACATGATTTAAAAGAGTTGCAAATCCCATGGTAGATTCTGTTACAAACTTAGGGCTCTGGGGAAGAAAATGAGCAGGCTTGCCAGATGCCCTACTTTACATTTTATATACTCCAGACAAAATTATCCCAAATTGCACAAAACCAGGCAAAGAATAATAGGCAAGGAAACAAAAAATCTCCAGCTGAAGGCCCAGAGAAGGATAAGAGTGCTCTAATGTATGAAAGCAAAGGATTTGCTTTATAGACAAGGCTATTCAGCCAGAAGCATCCCTCTGAGATACAATGTGATAGATGCCTACAAAATCATGAGTGTCATAGTGAAAATGAAGGCTACAAAAACCCAACCTCACACACCCATAGTATTGCAGGAAATGACCTTTTATTTACTGGAGGATAGATAAAGGATGGGAAATAAAGACTGACACTGTCCAGGGTGGAAAAATATCAGCCATGAAATTCAGTAGGGACATCTTCACCAGTGATCTGGAAAGGGAAATGCAGCAAAATCCTAAAGTTTGAAGATGATACCAAGCTCTTATAGGCAGTGAGGAACTCCAGAAGAAATTCACAAAACTGAATGGACAAAAGGTATCTAATTAGTTTCACTCTATCTAAATGAAAAGAAGTGCATCTAGAGAAAAAGAATCTAAAGTGCACCTACATGCAGGATTCAGGACTGGCTATTCCAGCTCAGGAAAGTGATCTTGGAAACATCGTGGTCGGTTTGCAGAAATCATTGACCTGGTATTCAGTATCAGCCCCCTAAAAAGCCAGCAAAACCTCGATCATTGACAGGAAAGGTGTTGAAAATAAGACAGGGAACATAATTTTGCCACTATGTAAACCCCTCATCTTGCAAAATTAAAATTTCTTGGTCCTCAAAAAAACACAGTGGAGTTAGACAAGGTACAGAGAAAGGCAAGTAAAATGATGATGGAGATGTCACAGCAGCCTTATAAGAAAAGATTAAAAAGGTTGAAGTGATTTAAAAGGGAAATGAGAAATCTGAAAGGAAAAAGGACTGAGATTTACAGAATTATGAAGGTGGTGAAAAAGGCCAATGCAGAAGTGAAATTAACTACATCTTGCAATGCCAGGACTAGAGAGCACTTGGTGAAGCTAATTTAAAATAGAAAAATTGGAGATACTATCACAGCCTTGAAAGGGAGTAGACGAATTCCTTAAAGTGATATATGTTACATTCTAACATATTTTAATCAAGATTTGTGAACACTAGGAAACTATAAGAAAGTGGTTTCAGATAGTGGACTTATCTCTTTTCTCCCAGTAGCATCTTGTAGTGCCACTGTAAAACGTATTACAGGCACTGATTGTTTGTCTCACTGACTTTAACAATGGGATTTTTCATGTACTCTTACCCCCAGACTAAACAGGCTGGACTAAATGAGACATGGAGTACCTTGTCTCCTCACAGCTAACACATACAAAAGCCATTACTTTAATTTCTTCAAACCCCTTAAAAAAAAAAAAAAAGAAAATACAAAAGGAATGTCACTACTTTCTTACTCCTCTTCATAAAAGCATCGTATTTTTGGTCCTTCCTTTAGAATGAGTTTAATAGACATTAATCACAATACGAGTTGTGCAATATACTCATATTGAATACTAATATAAAAATACAGGAAGTACAATAAACACAAGCACATGACAACATTAATAAATAATAAATACTGTATTTCTCTCTGAAAGTCCCTCATCCAATAAAATGGAAGATTTTAGTTTTGTTCTGTGCCCCACACAATGATCAAATGAAGTGAGACTAAATTTCGAGTTTTCACAGCTCTCTTCATCTCAGAAACCTACAAAAGGTTTTAATGTCCTCCCACTCTGCTCACTGCTCCTTCAGCTGACGTGCAAATAAAATCTGCTCTGCTTCCTTACCAGCTCCTTTCCTCTCACTGGAACTGATAAAGAACAAAACTAGAGTTGCTTTCTGTTGCTGAGCAGGCTTGAAACTTATCTTTTCACTTCCCTCTCCCATTCACAATCATATAGAAAAGAAAGGAATACTACATTATTTCCTTCTGGTATCCATAAAACAAAGCAAGTCAAAGCTTTTGTTTCTTCCCACGCTCTCCTCTCTCCCTTATCCTAGTTTACTTCCTGTCCTCGTAATAACCCCAACAAGATGGCACAGATATCTTTAGTTGTTTCATTTTCTTTAGGTGTCTTTATCCTTTTCTAATCCTCACCTATTCAGGGTTCATTCATCCTCTTACCTCAGTTGCGTGGTTAGTTATGACCTCCCACGTGTATCCCCAACCTGCACCTAAGGCCTAGTTGTTCTGTTCACTTTGAGTTGCCCTTAAAGCTGTGATGCTGCCTAGTGTTGCCTATTATCCACCAATCCTGAATGGTGACGTGGCAATAGATTCCACAAGCACAGCCCAGGAAGACCCCAGCCCTGCCACTCAGACAGACATAGTGCAAGGGAGACACACGACCCTTTGTCCCCAGTGCCTATTCAGTGTTATTCATGTTGAAATGAAATAAGTAAAGGCAAGTGACTGGAAAATCAAACTCCCACCATTTCTGGGCTCAGAAGATTTAGACCACTCCTCTGGATGTTGTTGGTTCAGTTGTCCTGAAGCAGAATGGCTATTTGAACTCAAAATATGTTCAGCCACAGGAAGTGTGCTAACCAAAGGTACCTGTAAAGTGGAAGTTGATCCATCCTTGATTTCCTTGGTCCCAGCAGAATGCAGCTTCTTATATTAGGCATTCCATTTACTCTAAAACTACTCATTTATCCATTTGAATTAAAAAAACACCCAGTATTTTAAGTTAGTTAAATAGCACTTTTTTGAAAAGTTTCTATTCTGCCACTGAATTAAATGAGCTATTAGTCATAGAGGCTTCACATAATGGAACACTTAAACATCTAAGACAGTCATAGTAGAATATGTCTCATCTAGATAGATCCCATTATTTTAGAAAGAAAGCATAATTGTGCAGTATTTTTGTAAATTAATGTTAAAATAAACTTTTTATAACAATTACAGATATTTGTTCCTAATTCTTATCATTTATTATCCTCTATATTTACTAAAAAGTTCAAATGCATATGTGGCATGTGAGAAGATGTGACCTTTTTATTTTAAAGACTGAAACATTACAAGCTTTAAGATAGAGTAGTAAGTCAGCTTAGAAGGGGGTGATGTACCCTTCTATTGAGTATTGCACTGTGTATTTCAAAAAGAATCAGTGCTCAGTAACTCATGGTGAGATGGTCACATTCCTCAGATAATTTCTGTGTTGCTGGGGCAAAAGTCTGAACAACTTCCAACACATCAGAGATAAAGCCAGCAAATCTGAAATAATTCTGTAACACCTCTGTATGATACTGAGCACAACTCAAACAGTGTGCAGATCCTGTCCAGTAGAATCCAGAAGAGCAACCTCCTGTGTGTCTTTGAACAAAATACTCATTGCAGCAAGTGAAATGGCTACAGCAAATTTCAGGTAGTTTCTGGTAATATATCGTGATGCACAACACTGATATGAGCAGAAAATCATAATAGACTTAAATAACAGATTTTACTCTCTAACTCTCTACCTCCTAATTTTTGAGAGTAGTCTTCAAAACTCATTTACTTTCTTCTTTTTTGAATTGAAAACAATACATCTTCTAGTTTCTTCCAGTTTGAGTACTATATCACAGAATCACAGAATATGCTGAGGATGATAAAAATAAGCAGAATGCTACTTCAAAAACCTGCACTATTAAAATAGCTGTGAAACTTAGGTCTTCTCTTGTAATTATGCAATGTACACCTAAAGAATGCAATGGTTTATGTATGCAAATTGAACCTCCGTGAGAGCAGAAATGCAGCTGATGTATAGTGGCATTCTTAGGAAATTGAAACACTACAGCAGAAGGCTCTTGGTCAGGGAGACTGTCCAATGGACTGAACTGATAGTATTCTACGGACAAGAGATTAATGCTACCAAAGTTAAAAACATAGCTGAAATTTTGGTTGTCTGGGCATACAAGCATTTGACAAGTATTTATCATGTGTGTTGAACAAAATATCTTCTGTGCACTTGTCAGAAAGACAAGAAATTACATGAAAGAGGGCAATAACAATTAAAACACAAACAACTGAGTTCTGGGTGTTATCATTACAGTCATGTAATAATTTCTCAGATAGTCTTTGCCTATTTTGGTTATCCAGTGCAATGTGGTGTGGAACAGCGACTGCAAACACAAGAGTACAGAGAACTACCGTTCAAAAGAAAAATAAACCCTCCTTCCAGTTTTAGCCAAGTTATAAAAGAATTGATCTAGATAAAGAATTTAAAGAGTGTGAGATTTTTGTCTAATAATTTGCTGCATGGTATGCAGTTACTATATACACATTTATTATTACATTGCATTAATACGCTTACATATATTATGTTTAAAATAAGAATTGGGAAGATGATTAAAAACTCAACTGACATCCCTATAAGTCTGACAAGACTCACAGTTCTCTGTTAAGTCTGTCTGACCAAGAGGGAAACACAAAGATTAGACAGATAAATATAAAAGGATTTCTCACTCTGAGACAGAATTTATAATGAATGCATCAAACTCTGTTAAGCAACTGAAGATGCCTTGGGTTATAACAGAGGCCTCCATAAATGCACAAGTTCTTACAGGAGCTTGGCACCTTGAGGTGTGTTTACCACCTCCAGGTGTTAGGCAAGCTGTTCAGCACCTTGAAGAATGAGATTTTACATAGCTGCACATAAACTTCCAATTAATGTGCATTAGATTTGCAGGCTTGACAAAGAAACAGATTAATTCTCATCTGCCTGTTTAGATATTGATAAAAATATTCTTTTAGTGCTGAAGAGTTCCTATCCTTTGAAAAGGAAAATTTGTGAGTTTAAGTAAAATAGATTAAATGTATGTTTTGTAATTCATAAAATCTAGAGGGAATACAGAATTTGCCTATGAATTATATTTTAAATAAAAACTGAAGCAACAGAATAAACCAATTATTCATTTAATATGAATGATCTCCATAGAAGAAAAGATGTTTCTCGAGGTGCGCAAGCCAAAGCTAAGGACAAAGTATAATCAGTTGACAAAATCCATTCTATTTTTTTATTCTATTTTTTATTCTATTTCTGTTCCCTGAAGCCGCAGTATTAATATCCACTTTCATGCAAATTTGTCCCAGGCCTATTTTCCCAGGCTACCTCATTTTAGATTAATTTTTTGAAGCAGTTTAAAAATCTGGAAGATTCTTACACTGGAGGAGAAGATGCATTCTCCATGCCTCTGAGAGTCCATTTCTGGGAACCACGTGCAGTCATTTTTGCAGTAATAAAGGGTTGTATTCAAAACTGCTGGTAAGTGATGAAGATCTAGAAGACAGTAAAGAATAAAGCCTCTTTGTTGGCAGTATTCATTTTAAGAGAGACTAAGCCTTATCTCGGAAGCCCGTAAAGTAGCTGTGACCACCGTCACTAAGGTTTAGGTAAATTTTATATTGGCACCTTCTGTCTAAATTAAGAAACAAACTATAATCTCTTCCTAAGATATACACCATGATATGTATATCTGGCTGAGAGAGAGAATGTGGAGTTCAAGTAGAGTTGATTTCATTTAACTCGTTAACAGGGGTATAAGTCATCCATCTTTTTGGGCTGGATTCACCATCTCTGTGCTCTATGCATTGATTATTTTTCTCAGGTCTGAAATGAATGTAAGTTGACTTGTCAGCAGCTAACCTCATTGGCATCAATGGCTGCCTAGGCTGAAGTAAAAGGGTGGTTGAGATGTGCTGCAAGCATCTGGGGCAGACATGACAGAGCTGCCTTCCTCTTGGTCTTGTCAGAGGGATCTCTTTGGCAGTCTGTCACACTGCTCTGCACAAAACTGTTTCATTCTTTCTCAACCTCAGTGAGCAAGGTCAGCTCAGTGATCTCAGTAAAGCAGGCAAATATGGGTTTTTTACCCATGGTTGAAAATTAAATGTATTAATTTGTCCTCATACTGGGTCATGAAAAGATCAAATTTTTGCCAGCAACAAAACTGTTCACTGAAGTGTTGTCTTCCATGACCAGCTGGGAGCTCTGAGACTGAGCAAATCCCCCTCTCTGCAGAGATATCTCATGTATATCCTCCCTCCATGCCTGGACCCAGAAAGTGCCTGCCCCTCTTTTCCCTCCCATCTCCTGTGCCAAGCCCTATTCAGGCAACACCTGCTGACCAAGGAAAGGTGAGACAAGGTAGTGCTGCCCACCACTGGGGTTTCCTCTTTGCTCTCATCTCTCTGCTTGGGAATCACCTTCTGCTAGTGTGGCTGCTAACCAAAAGATACAGAGGTAGATAGAAAGCAAGGGCAGGTGTGCAGGCAGTAGCAGACAGCTGTGTACTATAAAGGCTGTAGAGTTTGCTTCTTCTCTACCCTCTGAACCATCAGAACAAATTGAGCCATGGAAGAGACACATTGCCACTGTTACTGAGCCAGTGTGGATTTTTCTGTGATCATCTACTTCACCTCTTCTCAAAGCCAGTCCTACTTGTGAAAGACCTTATATTTATTTAGGTCCTTGTTGTCAAAAGGTGAGCTATGGGGATTGATCATCTTCCTGGGACATCAATGGAATTTCTTTAGTCTGTTTTCAGTGAGAGTGTGTACACAGTCCAGATGTGAAAAAGAAACTGAGTTATGTATCTGTTGAACCAAAAGTAGCATTTGGAAAATTTCTGAGGCTCATAAACTTTTTTCCTTCCCACGTTATTAGTCCAAAGTAGGCTGCATAAAAATGTTCTTCACTAAACAATGTTTATCATTGTGATTGCTAGAGCAGGAACTGACAGGGAACAGAGGCACTGGATATTGATAATGGAAGTGGTTTGCTGAGAGCTGTAAATATTGTTAAAGTTAGAATACACTGTGCTTAGACTCCATGTGTCTGTAAACCTACAGCAAATTGATCTGTTAATATTAAATGGACAGACACTATTGTAAGCAATGGACATTCCATTTCAGGTCAGCACTAACTCCACAGGGAGGTGAAGATGTGTCACATGCCTACCAGGATAAATCGCAAACAAGTAAGACTTCTTGTATATCAGTGGTGCCAAGACAACTCTTGAGAATTTAGCTGTAGTGTATTAATAAAAACCAGAGGGCACTTTTGTGTAGTATCTACTTTTCCTATGTCTAAAGTGCTCCATGAGTCAATTCTGTAAGCTAATGGGACAGTAACGGATCAATAGCAATAGCGTCAGAAAATGTTGCTCTAGCACACAGAAGCCAGCAGATAAGCTGGTTAATGCTCCATCAGTCATCTGGTATAACAGAAATACTCATTATGAAAGGATTCCAGTGCATGATCTCTTTGGAAAATAAACACTTGAACCTGACTTTTTTTTTTTTCCCATAAATGCTGGAATGTTCCTTAAAAGTATTTAGGAAGAGGCCAGATGCATTGACCACACACAATGTGTGGAAAAAATCAATTCTCCAGCCATAACTGTTCTTCAGCCATAATCCTGAGAAACACAGAAAGTGTGGGTTTTTTGTTCCTCATGTCCCTTTGGTGTCAATAAGACAAAAGAAACATCCTTCCAGGAATTACCTACAGAGGTATTGGTTTGATTGGATTGATTGGATTAATTCGATTGTTTTGATTTGGGAGTGTATGAACGGGGCCATTCTGTCCCTCACTTTATGACCCAGGAGTGTGGAGGAGAACACAAGGGCATAAGGACATGAGTAATGCAATTATCTCATGCTATTCTGAAGCAGCCTTAGACTTTGGAACCCAAAACCGAGAGCGGGATTCAAAAATCTCAGTAAATATATAAAAGCTGAGCGAAGCTTCACCCTGAAAGCTGAGAAACCCAAATGCTCCCCCAACCAATTTTAATGGAAAACACATTATCACTGATAAGCACTGAATGCTTTCCTAAGGGGACAGGAAAATCTTCACTACCTGAGGAAAGTTTAGGAAGAGTTGAACAGTTATCATATGTGAATAGTGAATTACGCAGTCCTACCAGCAAGGGTTCCTTCCACCCTTGAGTTTTTCTTCCTTTTGCCCTCAGATGGCTGTCAGCAGTTAGTAAAGTTTTTTTGGGACAAGGGCTGTTTTCCGGCAGACCTATTTCCAGCTGCCTGCTTTCTGTAAAAGAGCCTTGAAGATACTCCTGGCATCTCCTCCTGGTACAGTAAGCTGCAGCTGCAGTGTTGGCAGTGGCATCACAGTGTTTCTGCCTTATTATTTACCTGTCCATGTCATATACTGCCTCTGTGCTCAGTTCGTTCAGTATCAAGACTCTCTTATCTACCCCAGGAGCTCTGGGGTGGTGCTATCCCTGCTTCTGTTGCCTGTTTCTCCAGGCAATACCCGGCTGAGACAGGATGGTGCTCCACAGCCAGGATGATTTCTAGGCACTGAGTCCAGACAAAGGAGAGTGCAAATCCTCAGTCCAAAGCCTAGGTTTCAGCTCTGTGAGGACACTTGAAAAATGTCTGTGTGCCAGGGATATCCTTCTGCTTGACAGTACATCTCAAACCTTGCCCTGGGCTGTGTTCCTAAACTGAGAGTTTGGATGAGGCAACCTGTTCACTCAGGTGTTTTAAAGACTCACCCTTTTCTTTTTCCGCTGGCCACTCTCGCTTCCTGGAAACCGTTGCTGCATCTATTTCTTACCATCAAGAGCAGTACCAGCTGCACCCTGTGCCTGTCTTGGGGAGATCTGCTGTTGCTGTAGGGAGTGAGGGAAAACTAGGTGAAGGAAGTGATGGCTAGAAGGTCTTTCTCTGTCTCCCGCCCTCACATTCCAGAGGGAGCAGTAGCAGTGCTGTAGCAGCTCGTTCATAGCCTCTGGAATAGGCATCTGTCTCTTCAAGTGTCATTCATACTTGAATGACTATTGCATCTCCTTCAGGGAAGAGACCAGATGGAAGTGTTCTGTATACCAGATTTGACTACAAGTTGTCAGTCAGACCACACTGAGTCAGACATGGAGACTCACTAGTTTTCAGCAGAAATTCAAAGGATTTCTAGCCAAACCTCATTCTGCTTGGCCTGAAATCATGCAGAAGATGCCTATTCCATTCCCTTCTGCGTGTCCTCTGTAGATGGCATCAGAGCTCTCTCCATCTGTGAGCTGTAGCCTTCAGAATTAATGATGCTTTTGTCATTTTCAGTCTTGGGTAATTCTCATGTGTGGCATTTTTACAATTACTACAAACCTGCTCTTTGTTCCAGTGGAACCAGTTGATTCACACAGCAATAAACACTGGTCATCAGATGCCCTTACAGAGTCTAGGTGCTGCAATGGAGACCTGTGGCATGAGGCACATTACCTGCTGCGAAATACCAAAGTTAATCACACAGGTAATGCCTACAAAAATATGAAGTGCAGGAAGATGCTGTGAACTAATTTAGGCTTAAGCATGATGTAAAATTATGCTCTCAGAATCAAAAGTTACCAGCTGATTTCAGTGTGCCTTTGGGTGTTCTCACTGCAGAAGAACATGACAGATTAGTATCTTATTAACTCATTCTTGGTTTTATAAAAGTTATTTCCTCTTTGAAGTATCCCTCAAGGATTTGACCTACCAAACAACATTCTCTCATGCAGCCTGAAGTATTATCTGTACAATAACAATTCTGTCATTAGAATGCAAGACACCACATTATTTTTAGCAGCTTAGTATCCAAAATCATTCGACCACAACACAAAGGATCCCTTCTGAGAAAACTCATGAGCTTGATCATCCATTTATTACCTGCTAAAATGTTCTCATTTGCCTTCACTGTGCAGAATTTGTCTCTCAGTACTCAAAATCAATTTCAGAAAAGATATTTTCACAGTAATAAATCTCTGCATTGTGTTAAATGGGGTGAGTTGGAGTGGGATATGGGGCTGTATACAGAGAAATCTGGCTCTGCGGTAGACTGATAGGCTCGATTACCTGCCTGATCAGGGTAAGATTGTGGCAAAAAGAGAGGAAAATGAGCCCACTCTTTTAATGTATTTCAAACTCATTTAACCAGCTAATAGTGACTGGATGTCTCATTCAGCCTTTCCTGGGCAGAGAGCAAAGGGAGCTATGTAAAGTGCCTGGCTGAAAAGACCTTTTGAAGGTCTGAACATTTGCCCTCTCAGTGCATTTGTGTGAGGGGTTGTGTGAAAGCAAGGAGGCATCTTTCAAAATACTTTTCTTCTAAGATGGAATGAGTAGTAGTCTCTGTCAGCTGCCATAAGACTAGGGGTGACAAAATTGTGAGCTAATCTATTTGGCTTTTTATGATGACACTCTCCAGACAAAGCATCTCTGTGTCTTGTAGGCATAGACTTGGGAATGTCGCTGCCTTGCAGGGAGGAAGAGCTGAGTGTGGCATCATCTTTTTTGTCTCTTCCCAGGGAAGGATGCTGGCTCATGCATTTTCCAGAAGGAACACACTGGCCGCTCCAAACATTGCTTAGGGCAAAGCCATGTCCTGATGATGCAAATCAGGCCAGATTTGTTTGGGAAACCTGCTTTTCCAGAGTGGTCTGGCTGCCATACTAATTATTCCCTACTCTTGGCAATTTCTTGCTCTGACTGAATGTCCTTTTGAAAGCTTTTGACAAGATCTACACACCACCCATCAGAGCCTGGCCTGCACATGGCCTGATCTACACACACAAAGTATTATTTGCTAAAGTTCACAATGTGCAAGTGGGAGCTGGACAAAAATCTTACTGCAAAGATGGACAAGGAATAATTGTGTTTGGCACCACTGCAGGTACCAGGGTGAAATTGATATCACAGATCATACACAGAGAGGCACTCCCCCCCACAAAATCCTCAGGTATTTTATTTGCAAATGTTACCCTGACATTCTGTCATTTTAGGCACTGCAACCTTAGTGAGCTCTCTTGGTTATTGTCAAATGTTGTAATACTTGATGTCTTCCCCTTTTCAGTAGAAAACCTTCTTAGGCTGCTACTGATTTTGCTGTCCGCAGTTTGAATTAAAAATAAATCTCTATGCAAGGAAATGCAGATGCAGCTGTACTGCCAATATATTCAGTGGCAATGCAGAAACCCTGGGAGAAGCTGAGGCTTTGAAATGGAAGGCAACTGTCTTCACAGGACTGTTCTTTCCTTGTTTCTGTGGCTGTTTTTCTGCTTATTTCTATATATGAGACATCTGTTTGAGCTATTTTCCTTTTAGTGAATTTTCCACACAATATTAACCCTGAATAGAGATTTTTTTTTAAAGTGTGTGTTTAAATTCAGAGTACATTTCGGTTTTTCATCTCCTTCTTCATGCTTCTAGTTCGAGGATGGTTCTGAAATCGATTACAGGACATTTATCTTCATTTGCTTGTAAGTGCTAATGATATACATCCTCAGTACAATATTATTCAATAAGGAAGAGGAAAAAGATGAATGGAGCAAGGTAGTGGCTAGTAATCATGTTAATTTTTTCCTTAAGAGAATGGAGTTCTAGCAACTGCTGATTTTAATCTGCTCCTGGCAATTTAGATTACATTGTTCATCAGTTAGAACCCAAGCATGGAATGAAGCAGATTGTTGTCAGAAAGCTTTGGACGAATGATTATTGAACTTTGCAGTAAAACTCTACTTTAAAAAAATCTCCATTACAGAGCAAAACATCACCTCCAATGGTAGAAAATCCCCCAAATTGAGAAAAAATATTGATTGAACAAGGGGGGTTGACAAAGTGTATCTGATGGACTTCTTGGCCTCCTGCCTAGTCACGGCTGTGTAATGTCCTGAGGTTCACCACAGGATGCAGCCTGCTTGCGCTTCCCTCTCTCATACCAGGTATTGCTATGCCGCATGAGGGCACTTCAAAATTGGCTTTCAGTTGTAAGGCTGAAATTCCTCAACATGCTCTTGTTCCTCAAACCTTCCCAATCCTCTCCTGCCTACATAGGAAAATTTCTGTAGATTTATATAGGAGAAAGACAGAGCCATTATTTCTCACTCACTGTAGTGTTTGCCCCCTGGTTTCTTAGGTACTTATAGCATGCTCCAAACTAGTTTCTTTCACTTTCTAGAAATCAAAGCTAAGTGTGGGGGAGAGTGAAGACCTTTTTCATCCTCGTTGACTAGTTCAGTGTGGGAACGTTTGTGAACCAGGATAATGTGCTCACAGCAGCCAAGAAGAAAGAGCATGCATGGAGAATCACACACATTCCACTTCAGCTCCTCAGCAGTGCAAGTACGCTGAATTTTGCCACACCAAATGAATTAGGCATTTCTTCCACAAATATGGTATGGAATGTCAGAGGGTGGCATGGAGAGCTGAAGTAAGAGCCCAGGGAAGTGGGGCTTGCAGCCTCTGCAACATCTATGGGGTATGGAGGGAGAGATGGGTGATTATATCATGTGTCAGAGCCACTTGTCCTGCACAGCAAAGTCCTGCAAATCTCAGGACACCCTGCCCTCCCACTCACAGCAGCAAGACCAGTAGGTGACCTGGCTTTCATGACTCTTTCCTGGGCAAGGTGGCTCCCAGGCTGTGATAATCCTTCTTTCTTCCTTTCCTCCCCCAGATTCCTGCACCCTATCCAGCTGCCTGTTCACCTCTGTCTCAAAGCATCCTGAAATATGGTGGAGCAGAGGTGACCTACCTGTGCCAACCCAACGGCAGACTTATTTCCTGAAGAAAAGCACAATTAAACAATAGAAAAAAATGTAAATTCTTACAATACTTTATAGTAGATGCAGTTAATGCAGAAAAAAATAACATTAGCAATGTCCACTAGGAATGAACCCATTTAGTACATAGAAAGCTTTTATTGAGCACTGGCAGTATAATTTCCTATCCTGCAAGAAAAGCTTTGCACATACTTCTCTGTTTTCAAGAGCTCACTCATTAATATTTCTTCCTCATCTATAAAGTGAACTCATGACTTGGCATAATCACTCTCTCTCCTGTATGAGACAGAATCAAGCCAGCATTGCACATAACATTACTCTTGAAGGGCAGCTTCCAGAGCTGCATTTTAATTAGGGTGATAGGTTGCTTTTTGTCTAACGCTTCAGGCAGACTAGTGGGTTTCTGAACCTTAATAAGTTACTACATGTCAGCCAAGGCAGGTGACTGCCAAGGTGTTTGCTTCTTCCCTAGTATTTGTCAAGGAAAACATTTTTTCTCCTATTAACCTAGACTGAAGCCTTAGCTGACACATTTTAGATCACATTTGCAGTAAGAACCTCCAATCAATTACCAGTAGCTTGTTAAACTGCAGGTGAAATAATCTTATCTCTTCCTCCAGAGTGCTTAGGCACAGCTGTGACACAGCCCATTACATCTCCCTCAGGGGAGCTTGGTTAATGGGAAAGAGCAAAGTCCATCTTATCTGCCTTCTATTTCTTAAAAATGCATGAAAAATGAACCCCAGGTTAATTACATAGGTTTGCTGTCTGCAGGAGGAAAGATAGTTCTGTATGTTAATGATGAATCCACAGACAGGTAATTTCATACATTCTGATTATAAAATAGCACTGGGATTTTCCGATATTGACCCTTTCTTCCAGTGAAGCAGATGCTGCAGTAATTTGGGATTGAAGCTTTCTTGTGTTACCTGGTGTCATTTAACCTTGCTTGAGCTTGTTTATATATACAGAAAGTGGGGAAAGTAATGCTTGTCTTTCTCATAAGGCTGTGAGGAAGCTTTTGTTGAATAATGGCTGTAAAAAGCCCTGGGAATCTTGGCTAGGAGAAATAATATAAAATGTTCATGTGCTCACATTAATTGAGGATTTATTTTCTACTGTTAGTCTACTAGAGTAGAACTCCTTAGATCATTTAGTCTTTCCAAGGAGACATCCAACATTATAGTTGGAAGTCTTGAATGTATTTCTCTTCTAGTAAAGTAAACCAAAACGTATTTTGAGTTTCTTATGCTTAAACGCTAGAAACACAGATGATGTCCTGTTCAGGTGTTGACTCACTGCATGACTCACTTCTGAAGCCATGGTTGTTGCTTGAAGTGGCTGCCAAGTGTACATGCTTTATCTGCACACTTTGGAGACATGTCCTCAGAGCAGTCATGTCCGCTCCACAGCTCAGACCAGTGTTTCTGCATGTTCTTGGAAGCCTATATTTAGACTGCAAAGATAAAATCCAGAGAATCCATCAGGATTACAAGGTAGACACACAACAAACATAGATGCCAGATAGGCTTTACAAGTACAGAAGGATAGGCTGTCTCAATCGCTTAGTTTCAAATGTTCATTGTAGGTAGACACCCAAAATCCAGCTCTTAAAAAACTTGCCATCTAACCTTCAAGATGCTTTAAGTTCACAGATATTCATGTTTGCCATATAAAGTATTCCTCAGGTATTTGAAGTTTTTTCCTTGTAAGTTTTGGCATCTACAAAAGCTCAGCAACTGTTTCACGCTAGGCCACATAATGATTTGTACAGTGGTATTTCTCACATGGGGACTCAGCCCAGTAGGCATCTACATTTTAATGACTAGACACATCTCTCCCAAACACATGGCTGGAGCATGTGCTGGCAGTGCTGTTTTCCTTCTTTTTGTGGAGATGTTAAAGGATTAGAATTCAAGAGGAAAGAATTTGGGTGTTTCTTCTTCTTCTGCTGGTAGGGGTTGGAAACTGCAAGCCTAAACTCTTGGGAGAGCATCCACACTCTGGTTGCATGTTTTGCTGGAGATGGTGGGTTCATCAAAGCAGTGGGATGACAGATGAGGATTGCGAGGACAAGTCAATAATCTGATGATTCAGGCACCTGGAAGAAGACCTGGTCTCTGGTGTGTGCTCTAACCTGCACGCAAAGCATTGATGAGAGCAGAGACTGTTCTACTTACACGTAAAGGTCTGATGACACCACGGGATTTAAACCCAGGCTCTCTACTGTTAGGTAGATGTTTTATCTGGCATCACTGTGCTGCCAGAAGACCCAGGTTTCTCTTGGGTGAGCAAGGCTCAGAGGCTTAGAGGAAAACCTAAGACTGATACTCACTTTAGCCTAGTGAGTAATGATTTCTGTGCAAAGTGGGACTCTTTATGTTATGTGGTTTAAGGCTAATCTCCATAAACATGAAAGAATAAAGGAGCAATGCAAGGCAAAGCAACCCAACATAGTGCCAGCCAAGCACACTTGTTCTCTGGGCTACCAGCCCCACTGCCAGTGAGGCTCTCCGTGGTTCACCTTACAGACTGGGAATGTGGGGAATTCCTGTCTCCAAGGTTGTGGGATACATCATGGAATGCTGGCAAGAGCATTTTCAGCATGTAAGAGACTTATTGTGGGATATTTAGTAGAGGAACCAAAGATGGGGCAAAGGGAAACATCAAGGTCATTTGAGGAGAAACAATTGTGGAATAAGAGAGGAGAAAGGGGATAAAATGTGTAAACAGGCTGTTGTGTCTAGCAGTGCCCTGCGCCTCATCCCCACCATAGGTGGGTGTATTGGTGTTGGAGGAGGGGTTGGGGGAGTGCATGTGTGTGTGCAGGTAAGAATACCAACACCTAGACTGTGGTGACAGCTTGGGGATGCCTATGTCCTAGTGACAGCAGCAGAGGAGACTGGGATCCAGAGACAGCTACTGGTCACATGCATATATATTGACATGTTTTCCACTAATGGGCTTTCATCCTGGTCAGACAGAGGGGGGAACAGGAACAGGCCTTTTGTGCTCTGCTTGCTTCAGTGATGGGTTTTCTGTCTGTCCAGCAATGCACGTGTAGATACATCTGTGTATATATGCAGATCTGTGTGCATGCTTTGTGTGCATGTGTATGTGCCTGTTGGAGACACGTACTCACCCTCGCTACTGGCTGGACCTGGGGCCAGGAATTATGGCCTCACCTCGAATGGGCTACTGGATCTGGCAGCTTCTAACGGGTACAATCCAAACCATGAACTTGAGGACCCAGGGGGGAGTATGAATCCCCTCACAGAGAACAATAATGAAGATACCAGCGTCTCCTTTCCAGTCATGACTCTAGAAGAAGGCTGTGAAGCTAGGACATGTTGAAGCTCTTCAGTGGCACCCTGATTAAGGTACCTAAACTTCAGAAGGAAGGTTTCGGTTCACTTTTTTTGTAAGGATTAGCCTAGATGGCTACCTGTTCGCTGAACTTATTCTCCAAACTGTGTTGAGGCAATTGATTCAGCCTGAAGGAAGCTCTTACTGCTTGGCTCACATAACAGTAGGCAATGTTATTATATTCTTTCTAAATGCCTCTATTATGAAAATTTCAGAGTTGTTTAGTCGTGTAAAAAGAAGAGAGAAAGAGAGGAATATATATGCTGCTCATTTTTTGAGTGGAAGAACTGAATTATACAGAAGCAGAAACTACTGTTTCTCAGGACTGTAAATAACATTCCAGCTCTACAACTGTCCAAATACAAGTATGTGATTGGATAAAAAAATATGAAGAAAACTCAATATCAACAAAGAAAAGAAACAGATGCCTATGTTTATTGGCTGCTGCCATGTATGAAGGTCTGGTCCTGGGAAAAATGCCTACTATTTACAAAATAAACAAATATGTGCTAATGCTCTGTCCCCAGACAACTCACATGGAATTACATCACTTTACTGAAACAATGAATTCACCAAAAGTTTTGTTAAAATATGCAGGAAAACAAAATATACTGAAGAGTATCTTGGTCTGACTGAAGGTAGTGAGAAAATTTCCACCAAATTGTACCAGAGAAAGATTTCTTAATAAACAAAACAAGGCTTAGTTATAGAAAAGTACAAATGAAATACTATTGGGATTAGCTGCTAGTCCTTAGTATGGATATAGTGATATAGTGTTTGGTTCGGTAAAAAAATGAAGTACAGTCACAAATAGCACAGGAGTGCTTGGGATTAACTGAACCAAATATGGAGACTGGGAGTAGGAACCCATGGAGAAGGAGAAATTTCTGAAAGTTTCATTAGCTGATATCTGATTGTAGTGCTACAGTCTTCCAAAATGCACTGGTCAGGCTTTGCCCGTGTGTGAAATATTTGTGACTGGTAATAAGAATTACAAGATTCAAACAAGCATTTTTTAACCTTTTCCTGATAAAAGCAGAAGATTCCATCTTTGGAGGTAAGAGTACAATCTTTCTAGGAAAAGCTATGAGAAGAATTTAAGAACTATACAAGGAGAAGAGAAGCCGAATCAGTATTTCATAGCATCTGGGAATACGTTTTTGTTTCATGTCTGATTTGCATTTGTGGTGCTTTTTGGTTATTAATATAAGCTCACTAATAGAAGTTACTTTGAATGTTTGCACTAAAGCATAATTATGGGAGAGAAAGTCTGTCAGGGAAAAATTTTCCCAAAAGAAACCTCAAGATTCAAGATTTTCATATGATTGTACATGTAATTTTCTTTTAATTCAGGCAGTTTAAATGGCTTCTATAACGTACTTTAACTTGGGATTGGTGCTGCAAGTCCGGTTCAAAAATTGCCCAATGCACATTCCAAACTGATTACATCCACTTACATTTTTTCTAATTGCATCCACTTTCAGTGATAAGATCTAGATACAATGGAAGGCAATATTTCCCTTCAGAGATTGCAATCACTGGTGATTTTGTCTATTCATATGGAGTATCAGGCCCAGCAAGGTGCTACCTGAAACATGCTGAGCACTTCAGAAAGCCAATTTTTTTCAGCTGCTGCAGAAGCCAGCATTGTGTAGCTGGCAGGTGTTTGGCGTGGTACAGGGCAAGTAGTGAAATTACATTTTAGAACTTTTGCTTGTAATTACTTTGCCTCGTGGGAACTCTAAATTTTCTTTTTTCTTTTTCCTCTTGTAGAGGTTACAGCCATGTGATGGCTGAGTGTAAACAGGACATTTACGAATGCCATGCTTGCCATGCTTGTCACCAATAATGTGATACTTGCAATTATGTACATGGTTCTGTATGTAGTAGGTATTGTGGCTCTACTTACCTTGAAATTAATTTAAACTTAAAGGGTTTCTTTGTAGTCCTCTCTGCAGGAAAGATACAACAGAGAAAGAGCTGATCAATTTATCCTCTATGGGGAAAGTGTCATTTATCCAAAGCGATGAGAATTATCTCCTTGCACTCCCCACTCTTCACGATTCAGAGACTAAAAGCTTCACACACTCTGTCAGATTCACAGCTTAGTGTGAGGTTTGCTGTAGTAGGTCTATAGTATTCATCAGCACCTTCCAGCACAAAGTTACATTCTCATTTGAATAATGATAATTACTGAACTCTGTGACTATGGAGAGATTCAGATGGAAGTGTCCAAGGTCATTTAATTTCCTTTGGTAACACTGGACCTGGATTTTGATCTTTGATCGGAGTCCCCTCACTAGGCCCTTGGCAGCTGGCACACTCAGTACAGGGATAGATTTGAAAGATGTCATTTACGTCTGTCCTCAGCATTTTCTTTACTTCTATTTAAGTGTGATCCCATGTTACTGCATACAACAATTATTAATCATGCTTATAATCAAACAATCCAAGGGATGTGCTTAAAAACTGCAGCCAGCTTTCAGTAAGTGCAAGGATGATACATACATCCTTTCAGCATATGAATTATTTTTTTACTACAGTGAAATTTGAGAAAATTAGAAATCGGTATACATCAGAAGTGGACATATGATATGTTGTGATAAATGCATGTTCAAAACTTGTTTGATTTCGCTAAGAAATAGTATAAATCTTAATGAAAGACTGCTACAATGAAGTTTAAGTCATTGCTTTAATAACTGCATCTTGTGACCAAGAGTTTTTGGGGCTTCTAGTGCCATCTAGTGAAATTTGGGCGGAATTGAAATGTAGCTATTTTCACAGTATTGCATACATGTATGAATATATCCTACAATAAAAACTCTTCTAGATTAGCAATGTTATACTTTTAAAAATATAAATAGCTCTTTAAATTCTGTTACAAATGTATTAATAGCAGAAATCACATATGTATTGATCAGATTTGCTTCTAGACTGCAGCATATCAAATTCTGAAATGCAGACACTTCTGAAGGGAAAACAAGTCAGTAATTATAGCATTCTTTCTAAAGAACAAAAAAAAAGAGAGATGGATACAATTTGAAGTAACTGCAAAACTCAAAGGGCCACGAAATTGATAAGAGGACTGGAGCACCTCCCTATGAAGACAGGCTGAGAAAGCTGGGGCTGTTCAGCTAGAAGAGAAGGTTGTGTGGAGACCTCATAGCGACCTTCCAGTATCTGATGGGGGCCTACAGGGAAGCTGGAGAGGGACTCTTCATCAGGAACTGTAGGGGTAGGACCAGGAGTAATGGGTTAAAACTGAAAGAGGGGAAATTTAGGCTACATATTAGGAAGATATTCTTTACTGTGAGGGTGGTGAGGCACTGGAACAAGTTGCCTGAAGCTGTGGCTGCCCAATCCCTGGCAGTGTTCAGGGACAGGTTGGATGGGGCATTAACCAACCTGGTCTAGTGAAAGGTGTCCCTGCCCATGGTTGAGGGGTTGGAACCAGATCATCTTTGAGGCATCAGGTTCCTTCCAACTCAAACTATTTGATGATTCTATGATAAAGCAGGAGAGAGCAGACATCTGCTAACTTTGTGCCCTGCAGTTCTGGCCCTGCATCTTTCCGGGCTTCCTGGTTTTTCTCCCACCTCCTTTTCTACCCTGTAACATCTATGCATTGCTTTGTCTTTATTAAAAAAGTTAGTTTGATAAAAAAAATAACTGAAGAAAAAATTCATCAGAGAAACTTTCAGATCCAAATCACAGGTAAGGAATTTATCTTCCACACTGAACCCCAGAATCACCCTGAGATTACAGCCCTTATTTGATGACATACACATGATGTGTTCAAAGTCTATCTTTAAAACATATAATAGCTGGTTTTGCTGTATACTTATATCTCTTTCTCTGGATTTCCCTGTGAATTGCTGAAAAACCTTAATTTTAGCATGTGAAAAAGAAATATTTTTCTTTTCTTAGGATATGAAGGTTTTTTATTGATCAATTCAGTCTGTAATGTTACAGTGTCTGAATTGAAACCAGACAATTTTTGAAACATTAGTAGTATTATAGTCTTATCTTCAGACCCTAGTTAGATTTAAATAGTTCTTTACTAACTGAGAATAAAGAATACGTGAAGTGTGAATTCCGGTCTTGGCAGTGTACACAGTCCAAATCCAGACTGCAACTAAGCAAATTGAAAAACTGGTTTTTGGAAGGCTGTTAAAAAATTCTGAAAGTGTTTCTGTCTGGATAGCGGGTGCAGGTTTGCTCCGCCAGTGCTCAGAACTGATGGAGCTCTTGCCTGAGTGCCTGGGGACAGAGCTGAATTAACCTGCCTCAGCACTGCTGCCTTAGAGTTTTTGATTTTTTAATTTTTATAGACTTTAGAAGTAGTTATGTGGTGAATGTAGATTTTAAATGTAGCTGTATTATGTTTCTCACGGTGTTATATTTTTTACCAGTATTTTCCAGTAGAAGTAATGGCAGTAGCCTAACAGTTGCACATACCAAACTCCTTCCCATGTAAATCCCTCAAAAGTCTGTTAGCTGTTTAGTCTTCTTTTTAGTGTGGAATTGCAGAAAGCACCTTAATACCTGCACCCCAGGAGATGTAAACACAGGCAAAGTGACCATCAAACCCAGGACTTTGGAGGAACTCCAAGGACTGTACGTGCTGTGATGAAGAGGAAGATGATGAAAGAGGGGTCCCAAACTCCCCCATACTCAGTTCCAGAAGGGGTGTGCCGAGGGGTGGAACAGGGCAGAATCGGGGGTGGTGGATAAGCAGGGATTGAATGGACATCATTATAAAATTGTAGCACCTGGGTTGGAAGGTGCCCTCTATGGTTTGTATTCCCCGGGCCTGGAGGCTCGTTAAAGCTTCTGCTTTCTTATCTTATCTCCTACCTAATTTGGCCTGGAGTCTTTTTTCATCCATGGTCTTTTAGGCAACAGCACCATTCTCTAACTGCTGGAATATCTGACTTCTGCAGGGCATGAGTGTTATTTGGTGGTACCCGAACCCCTTTGTATAGAGACACCCTCTGTAAAATCTGTGTAAAGTATACAGTTTTGGGTCTTGGTAGAAAAAGAAAAAAACCCAAGAAATATGCGAACAAGAGCTTACTTTCACTATTATATTTAAACTATATTTCAGCCCAGCCCCCTCAAATGTGGCAATGAAAAGGCACACATTTCATAAATTCTGAATGGGAGAAGACACTGGCTAATACAGAGAACTTGCTGGAAAGACCAGTTTCCCCCTGGAACACCTAAACCTCACTGATGGGCCAAGGTTACAGCACTGAAGAAGGCAAACTAAGAGCAGAAAGAATTTACCAGGTGTTTTTGCATCTGCCAGATGAACTGATGAGAGAAGCAGAACTCCAGCCTGAGTCAATACTAAACATTAACATGAAGCAAGTTGTATTGAGGGAGTTTTTTTGTAAAAAATTGCACAACATCATCACTCCCATTTTGCCTTTTGGAAACTGCTTTTAACATGTGTTTTATGATTTACAATAATTATTCATGTTGAAGATCTAAAGTTCATCCACAGCATCACATGTTGAGACTAGCTGAGTTGTGGCAGTAAATCTGCTTTATATGAGAAACTGTGGTTTAAATATGTTTCAAAATGGCTTTTTGTATTTCTGCAAAGTCACTGCTCCTTCTTCCTGACACCCTCTGTGAAGGACTCTTATCTGCTATGCAGGAGTGTCCTGGGAAGATGTCCTGAGGTCTTCTCATTGGACCTTGTTAACCCCTTCCTATTGGTTGTTAACCCCTTCCTGTGATTGGGTGTTCCTGTAAGCCCTTTGAGACCTGTAATTGGTTACCCTGTGAATCTCCTAAACCTATATATGTAACCAACCCATCAATAAACTCTCTCTTTTGCCTCCTCTCCGCGTACTGTGTGCTGTCTCTGTGGCTGCCATGGGACCTCGTGAGTGGGGGGAGGGGAGAGCACCTCTCCCCTCCAGGCTCAGGACCTGAAGAAACCCCTGGTGCTGGAGTTCCCCCTCCCTATCCACCTCAAACCATAGGAAATGGAACCCCACGGTGGGAGGAAACGCCAGCCAGAGTATTAGTTAAATTGGGGCTCAGAGTCCCAAAGTATATAAGAGAAGAATTTCAGATCATTTGGTAAATCTCCCCTATGACAACAGGACAAAAAAAACACTGATGACTTTCTATTTCTAGCTTCAGAGACAACAACCATGACTCAAAAGAGCTTCTTTTATCTCTGATGTGAAGGGATTGTATTCCTTCCTCTCTCATGTGGTCCTTTGCATTCCAACATGTGAGAAATTATTGCAACTACCTGCTGATCTTGAAGACCAAATGGAAATTAAAATAAAAGTTAGTGCCTGAATTGCACAGCCTCAAGACAGTGCCGCCCAGGAGCGGTATTGACATCAGATGGATCTAACCCTGTATCAGTGTTAAAAAGGGGTCTGTCCTGACCTTTAAAGTTAGAAAAAATCTAGGTCAGGCTTTCAGAAAGGTTGATTTTTCTTTCTTAACCTCTGAAGCGAGTTCAATATCTCTGGTTTGGGAGAAGAGGGAAAGTATGGGGGAGGAGTCTATTTCAGCTTCTTCCCTAACACATGATCAGTGACAAAACGTACCTGCAGCTGTGACAGGCAGCGTCAGCAAGCTCTGTCATAGCACATGATATCAAAGAGGATCATGCTTACAGCCACGCACCACACAAGCATTTAAGTTTATGGAGCTAGGACCCAGTGGGATTTCTGGAGGGTGTGGATGGGGAGATCTGCTAACATTCCTGGTCCTGCAAGCTCCTTGTGGGGAACTTCATCTCCTGATGCAGAAGAAAGTGTTGGGACCTCCTGCGGAAAGGGAGGCTCTCCGCCCTCCTCAACTCACTTCTACCCAAGGTTCTCTGCCCTCATTTATGGCAACACTTCCCTTCTGAACAGAGAAATCTGCTGAAAAGAGCAGAATAGACTGTGCAAAACATGGCACAGGGCTAGTTACAGGGGCCATGATACTGTGTGCCTTCTGTTCCCAGGTTCCCTGGTGTTGTCTGGTGGTGGTTTAGCAATGTGGTAGTACAGCAGCATCTCTGTGTTGCCCTTCTATGACTTCAGGGTCACAGCTTCAGGGTGTGCCTTCTGCAGTGTGACATGGGGATCAGCCTTATCCCAGTACATCACACCAGTCAGAAAGGCAGATGCTCATTCTCCTTTTAGAGGTGATGGTTTACATGGTGAATGGGAACAAGCACTGAGGGCAACCCCATTTAACCTGCAGTGCTCCTGAACACTTGTAAGCACCTGAGACTAGTGCTTGAAGTGAGATTTTTAAATATTGGCAGTTCTGAGTATGAGCATGCTGTGGTGGAGTGTAATTGTGCTTTCATTTGCATGACTTGGTTGTAGACTAGATTTACACATCAATATTTCGTCAAGATTAACAACTGATGAAATGCAGACATTTATCAAATCCAGTTAAGCTTTCTAATTAACTTTCAACCTGTCACAGCCAATCACAACCACCAAGATAAGCCTTGTATCACTTGCATGATGCAGATTTATTTCAAAGGTTCATGAAGAAGTCAACATTTCAGAAGTGATTTCAGCAGGAAACTCATTAAACTTAATTCTATTGAGTTCATTGCTTTCTGAAATGATCAGCATGTCAGCTAAGCAAACCTTTCATGAGTCTGTTGTTTGTGATTATTTCAATTTCATTTGTCCAGCACTTTTTCTGAAATCCATGGTAAATATCTATGATGTTCATATTCAGAAGATGACAATTTCTCTATTGGACTAGACTAAAGGTTCCTATAAATCCAATATCCTGTTGCTGACACTGGCAAAAAAGTGGATACCCAGGAAAGACTGTAAGAGTGGGAGGAGCTATGCAATGTGTTTCTCAAGCACCCTCTGATCTCTAACCAGACTCGGATACCACCTAAGCTACATTCTCTATATTCTTTTTAGCACGTTTCTGCAGAAATCCATCAAGCCTTCCCTTGAATCAATACAAACTTTTAACATCCACATCCTTAAGCAAGGAGGTTTACAGCTTAACTACACTAAGTGAGAAAAAAAATAAATCTTCTTTTATTTGTTTTGAGCTTGCCTCTTCACAGTTTACTTGTTATCACCTAACCGTTGTAATGGAAGAGAGAGTGAAAAATCAATCCCTAGTCGTCTTTTTATGCCATTCTTCACTGAACAGACCATGGGCAACCATGATCAAAACTTTTATTCTCTGTATTTCCATCACCTCTGAGTCTTGCCTGCATTCACTCCCTTCTCTTCACATCAGTCTTCCTATGTCTCCTTGACGTAGAGGCTTTCATAGCCTGGCTATATCTCCCTGTCTCAGAGACCCCATTGGTGCTTTTTTGCTCCTTTTCCTGACATGAATTTCTCATTGATGGACCTCCTTTGACTTCAAGGGACAGAAAGAGATCATCCTACTGCTGTCATGTTGCATCTGTCAGTCTACTGTTGTCCATGTCATGTTTGCCCTCTTAACAGTTAGCATCTGTTACACAGGATAAATGCCCATCATACAGAATGGCTGATTTTCAGTTTTCACTGGGTCCACTAGTAAAGCATGAGACACTTCCAGCTTGCTATGTCTTAAGTCAAGGAGAACAGATACAATATAAGGACAGAAATGGTTGTTCTGATTAGAGCAAATTGTTTCAATTACGTTAAGTTCTGGATAATGTAATCAAATTTTCCTGAAGAAACAATAACACTCCATGCCATTTTTCTTTTGCAGCAGAAAATCTAGCAGACAGAACACCTAATGGGATCCTCACCTAAAGTTTCTAGTAGTTAAATAATAAGAAACCCCATGATTATAGCCATGCATTGAGACAGACAAGGAATATTTAATTTATTCTTTTTGACAGCACTGAAGGTGGCTGCCACTTCTGTACACAAAATTTAATGCAGAATAGGGCTCTTGCAGGTGGTCTCAAGAAAACAAACAAAGTCAGATGTCTTTGAAAAGCGTCTGTCTTGATAAATCTTTGCTGAGGCATTGAGAGCATTTTGGACTGTAAGTCACAGGAAAAGCTAAAGCAGGTGTTCTGACAAACCTTGCCACTACTCAGAGCAGAAAAGAGGCTAGTACTGTGTTTCAGCTAAATCTATGTCTCTTGTGTTTGATTTAATAACTTTTTGCCTGGCAAGCTGCCTGCTGTACAGTGGTTCACTTCACATTTTAATAAAAAATAACTCAAGATAGAAAATTGAGTAGTGGATGGTAATATAATGTAGGGGGTTTTGATGACCTGCTAATACAGTGAATTCAACTTAAGTGGTTTGTGAATGACAGAAAACTCCTTATATTAAATTAGAGCAGAGCGTATGTTTTCAATCATGCGCTCTTTGCTCTAATTTATAGCAAGAAAAGAAAATCCAAAACACAAATACTACAGTAAAACATGGATTCCTCTGCATTAGGACAAACAGTTGTTTTGGGATGTTAATAACAGAGAAACCTAGCTCCGTTTCTTTAAAATGAAAACAAACATGTATGCACCTTGATCTGTTTTGCTTGGAGCTGCTCCAAGTGATAAAAAAGAAATGTGGGCTGAAGAGTTAACCTCTCCCACAACTCTGGGGGGTTTCTTTGTGTTAGAGATGGAGCAGGTGGGGGAAGGCAATTGTGTCCTAGCAGCAGAAGCAGCAGCACAGCTGCATTTTGGTATCTGATGTAGAAGTAGGATTATATTTGATAGAGTGAAAGAAGGATTACAGTGCATCTGACAGTAGAAGGGGCTTGCAGGAAAATTGTTTGCCATGGATTATAAGACATAATCTTTTAATGTCCCCAGTAAATGTTGATTTTGGAGGAAAGATAGATCAAGTGCATATTAGTCTTTATGGGGAGAGGGATTGTGTATTTAAGTTTCCACAACCTAATGTGATTTTAATTTCTTATTATTGAGAAGGATGTTGCATTTTACAATGGTTTACATAGACTATGGGGGCCCCCTGGTGGTCTAGTGGTTAGGATGCAGCACTCTCACCGCCACGGCCAGGGTTCGATTCCCGGTCAGGGAACTCCTCCGGGCAGATGGAGCTTGTCAGCCCTGTAAGGCCATCCATCTAAGAGAAGGTCACCCTAAAACAAACTTACATCCTGAGGACCTCGCTGCCACCGTCCGAGCTTGCTCGGCCCCGGCAGAGGAACCTCAGGATTAAAGGGTGGGCTCAGTTCAGCACACACTGTGTCTCACCTAAAAAATCCACTGCGCAGGCTCGAAGGGTAATGACCTTTCCCAAATCTTCGTTCGCAAAGACTGGCCATGATGACATAGACTATGATAAATATCACAGCTGTAAATAACAGGCATGGAAACAATAAATAATGCTACATTTCTTTAGCCAATTTATTATTGATGTAACTTCCTACTAGGACAACAAGTTTTGAAGTCATTCTGTATTGCCGATCAAGAAAAAAAAATCATGCTTAGCCTTTTTCCCTTATTTTTAAATTGAAATCATAAAATATATATATAATACTTGATGAGTACATGAATAATCTGGTAGTGTTTCATATTCCCTAGTCTTTAAGAAAAATTGAGCAGAAGTACATTTAAATAACCAGTATTGTTACTCTCTTTCACTTCTGAGAACTCATTTATCCTCTAAAGCTTGTGTGAACAAGTTTTTATTGTGGGGATACAAAGTATTTGATATCAAATTCAGTAAAAGAAGGTGCATATCCCATTGAAAATCCTTCAATTTACCTCTTGCCTCTACTTTCTCAAGTTTTCTTCCTTAAGCACCTACTGACAAGGAACTCTGGCAGCCCTGATGTGCAGTCTGAGTACCTACAGGATTGCTGAATGTCCCTTAGGTCTCACAGCTGAAGAGCACAACTTGGCTTACCTTTGGTTATTACTTGATGCTGATGAAGATAGAAAGTAGTATACACATTGGGGTGTTAAAAGCATATCTAAGGCCAGGCCAGAAGCTCAGGTCTCAGGCTGTTTGAATTTGTCTTTCTGGCAATAAAGGCAATTGACCTAATTCTTGCTAATGACATCCGTGGGACCAGGATTTTGCTCTGGAATTCTCTATTATAATGTAATTATACACAAGAGGATTGCAAGAAAAGTGTTTGAGGCTTAGCTAGGAACTTCAGAACAAATAAATAAATAAATACAGAACAAGGCACTCAGTAAAAACATAGCACCTACCCCAGGAATTTAATTAATGCCTCCCAGGCACAATCTACTTATCTATATTTGGTACTCAGAAACCTGGGAATCACATTACCCTATACCCTGGCTTCATTATTTTCTTTTTAGCAGGACAGTCCTCCTCATGAGGATAGGAACAAATAGCACTGAGCAGATAGTGACAGAGAGTCGCAAGGTCCCACTAGAGGCTGTCCCCGTCTGAGCTGCAGTACTTCTACTGTTCAAGGAAAACAATTTCACGGTGAACAAAAAATAGCCTTTGTGGAACTGTGAAGGACCATCAAAATCTTTAGAGACCAGACTGGATGAAGGGTTGGATAATTCCTCAAGACAGATGCACTGTGTCATTATGCCCCATCCAGGGACTTAATTTACTGACAAAAGTTGAGGACAAGTCGTTGAGGATCAAACCTTACTTAAGAGCAAGTACTGCTCTACTCAAGCTCTTGTTTATTGCCACTGAAAGCAATAGCAAACCTTGAGCTGACCTTTAGAAGAAAAGGTAATGAGGTAATTCTAACCTCATTTTGAAGACTATGGATATATTTAATGTTAGTTTTGAGTAATGGACATTGTTAGGAAAAGCAGCTGAAATATGTATGTGGCTGACTGCCAATGTGCAAGTTTTCATTTGAAATATTTTACTTATCATCTTGCAATAGATTTCTGCATGTAATTAATCTAAAAAACCTAAAAAATCTTCAAGTATATACATATTATTCTCCAATAATCTTCTATGGTTACCCAAAATTTATAAAAAAAAATTATGCTGACTTCGTGTGATTAAGGCAAAGTTTTACTATTCAGGGAATTTTTACTACATTAGCTAGACTATGACTAAAACTCACTGGAAGGGTTAAGTGGATTCCACTTAAACAATCATAACATAAATGACATTGATTGTCACAGTGTTTTATATGGCAGCACAAGTATGACTGAAATTAATATGTAAACTAGAATACTGATTCATTTTTCCTCTGGCAAAACATGACTTTATGCTATTGCATAAGAGGTCATGGTGGTCTGCATCTTGAGCAAATGTGATCTTCAGAATGGAAAAAAATTCTTTTTAATATAATAAAAAATGTAGACTCACAAGCTATCTGTTTTCATTGACCACGTTGCATTTCTGGCAAGTAAAGAACATCCTGCATGCTTGATAGGAATTAGCCATTTTTGTATACCTGAAAAAATTATTGCTCTTGTTATAGAACTAATAGAAATTATTTTTAAATAGAAACTTAAATTTAAATTTATAATGTAGAATTAAATTCTAGTAGTTCCTCATTCTAGTACAGCAGTAACAGGCCACTAGCACAGTAAACATTCACAGAATTGTAACATCTAAACTATATCATAAATTCATAACTGAACCATGTATAACATGCTTTCTTTAGAAATTAAACGAAGGTATGAAGACTGTCTGGAATTAGCTCAAGTATGAGTTAACAACATTAAAAACAGATTCAATGGAGATTGCTTCCTGTATGTTGCCCAAAGCACACCTGAACACACAGGCATTTTCCATAACAATGCAGGGATCACTTAAAATTTGAAAAAAAACCCAGATATATTTCTTATATACTGTCCAAAGACTGAGAATGTTTATTTCCAACAACTAAGAAATATTTTGCAGTTTGTATTGTGAAGTGCAGCAGGTGATACGTAAAATGCAGAATTATAATGTAGAAAAATACAGAAGGCATGTGGTTCTGTGTAAACACACACATGGAATTCCTCTTGGCTTTTGGAGGAGCTGAGCCATTCTGCTCTTAGGAGAAGACTTTAGGTGTTAGAAACTAGACTTCAGGAGTTAAGGCTGAGCAAGACGGTAAAACATTCCTTTCAAAGCTAATGGAGAGAAACAGGCACTTTTGTAAAGCAACTTACTCTCTTCCTGCAACGGGCAGGTCAATCTCATTCGAGTGCCATAAACTTCCTGGATTTTGGAAAAATGCAATGGATTGTGGATCATATTTGTTCTGGGCAGACACAAGGAGCTTATTGAAAATACAGAGAATTTGCGGGATTTCTCCAATCCTAGTTTTAACTAGTGTGTCAATGAGTTACCATCAACTTAAAAAAAAGGTATGCTATTATTTTATAAATTAAATGTAAAAAATAAGCCAAAATGTAATTTCCCAAAAATGCTGTTGGGTGCCATGAGAATATTAGATTAATTTTCCACATGAGATAATAACTAGATCCAGGATTCATAGTATTACTATATATAAAATATCCATTTTCCTTATCATACCTTTAAACATTAAATTGGTCCTTGAATTAATTGAACAGAAGAGCTACCAGATTATTACAGAAGTAAAAGAAGGAGTTCAATATGTAAGATAAGAAAATAGAATTTAGCATTAATACAAATACCGATCCAGAAGGAAAAAATGGAAAAAAAACCCAGAAATATCATGAACATGTATCCAGTTGTGGACTGGAAGATTACCTATAGAAATTAATTTCTCCGGGGACTGAATAACTGCAGTATTTGGTTAGCAGACTAGATAAGGTGCTAAAGTGTCTGCATGGTATAGGTACATCTCACAGCTTCAGATTAGTCTGCAATAAAGTTTTTAGTGAAATTTGTTTTCTTCAAGAAGGCACAACTTCTGATAGTTCAGCTGAGCTATGAAATTCACTTTTATATTTACTCTAAGGGTAGCTGCTTGCAAACCACATTATCCTGGTTTGTGAACCTATCATGGTCAAATCAATACTGTACCAACACTTGCCACCAGTGAGGCCCTGCTATTCCTCAAGGCATCTTCACTTTACCTATATTGCTGTTGTAGGGACTTTCCTGAACTTTAGTACAAAAAAATTTAGTCAGTCCAGCACATGATTTAGCTATAGCTTGGTATTAAGGGATATATACTGTGAGAATTTCAATAGAGTGTGGTGTTTCTTTCCTTCTCTAATTACCTTTTCGTATGGATTGTGGGTCATGATGTTGTAGGACAAGAAATTGTGCAGTTCTGGGTAGGACCTCAGAAATAATTTCTAATTTTTCTCTTCCTGAAGATAAAAGACTAGGTGAGACACACCCTAAGAGTATGCAGAGCAGTATTATGGATGCCATAATATCAGTCAGAATCCTGAAGCTATGGAAAAGATCAGATTTCCCTGCCTCAGCAGGGCAGGAGAAAACGTGACGGCCACAACGTCTCTTGCAATACCAGCTTCAGGTGAATTTGGTCACAAAAGTGACCATGGCATCATTTGGCAGCAACATTTGAATTCATACCACCTTTGTTAGCAATAGAAAAGCAACATGTGTGGTTTGATCTCCATGGGGAGACCTGCTGTAGTGTATCTCTTCTGATGCACTGTAGCATGTCCCCAGGTTGGAGGGCAGGGGGACAACTTGGGCTCTTGACCACCCTGGTGTCACTGTGAGGGTGGGAGCCAGCAGTGCGGTTGGTAGGAGAAACCAGTGCTGGAGTTCTCTGGAGGTCACAGGGCTATCTCCATTCTCCATTTCAATGCCACAGGGTCTCTGGTGAGAGAATTTCATCTGCAAAACTATTTCCATGACTTTTAAATGTTTATGACTTGTTAGAGAGCTCCCAAGCAGCCAGTTAAATCAAAATGCTCATGGAAAATGACACCAGAAGATAAGCCTAAAGCAGTGGGATCTGAAATGAGAGCTACGTTAAAATATAAAGGATGTAAAGGGAAACAAACCCAGGCATTTAAAGATAGAAAAATCATAGAGAAAGTGAAATGAACCTGCTGGATTAGACTTGTATGTTGAGCTCTAGGCAAAGGCAAGATTAACTTTTTTGAGGTCAATAAATAAACCTCCCCTTCAGAAGCAAATTACTTAATTTAGCTCTGTGGTGAGACGGAGCCATCTGCAATGCCCACCCATCGCCAGAGCGGTTCTATAAATAGCTACCACTGTTGCACTAAAGCAGAAGAGGATTAAAGCTCTCTTTTAGCTCCCTTGCAGAGATAAAATATAAAGGTTTTACTGGATGTGAGCAGTGTAAGTGGTTGCTTAATGCTAGGTGAATTATGGCCATCACAAAAACCTCCCCAGGACACAGTGAGACACACATGTTTTCCGCTTTTGGAGCTAATATTTTCAGAACAGTAATTTAAAGAGAAAGCCTTCCCCTCAAAAAAATAAAAAAATAGTAGGAGCTAAGTACAACTGAAAACCAAATAATTGGATAGGTTGAAATCTGAGTTACCAAAACAGTTTCAGACACACACAATAACTGTCCTAAGGACCCTTTTATGTTTCTTCATTTTTCTTGAATACTTATTTTGATTGTATGGGTCCTCTGTCAAATGCAAATGAAGAACACACTGCAAATAAGTTCTGTTTGAAAAATACTAACCAGTTCAGTGGCAGTTTAATGTTAGTAACCAGAATAGGTTCTGCTTTTTTTTTTTTAATTATTGTCTCTAATTGAAATCTTACTATGAATGGCAAAGGGAACTAGACAGAATGCAGTATGTTATACTGAGTTGAGATCCGTAAAGGATAGAAATAGAGATATAAAGATGGAGGAAAGAGTATCAATGGCCAGATGAATCTGTATGATAGGCATACACTCCTATTTGTCATTGCCCACAAAGATCCCTAGAAGCTGTGTGGATATAAGGTTCTCATAAGGATTATAAACTGCTGAAAATAAGACATTTTCAATACCATTTTGGGAGAAAATTTTAAAGAAAAATTTTGGAGCAATTCTTTTTGGGGAGAAAATTAGCCTTCAACTTTGGTAGTTGTGAGTAAAAGTAATGGAAATGGGGAGGCACCTTATTCATTTATCCTTGGGATGTCTCTGCAGTTATTATTTTTATCCATGCACGTTGCATTGTTTGCTGCCTGAAATTCTGCAAGTCATTTGCAGTGTCAGCTGATACTACACTGGAAGGGGTTTTCTAGAGATCTACATCAGCAAGTATTCGAAGGCCCTGATCAGGTATTATTGCAAAGGTTTTGCTGATGGAAACCCTTGAAGACATCTCTCCAGCAGCTATTCACTATGATCTAGACATGTAGTCCTCTTTGGGATAGCAGACCAGGTGTAGGGAAACTTTTTTAATTTGGCGTCATGGTTTTCTACCTCCAAATAGACCTGCATTCTTCTTTATGAGCATGCAATTTTTGTTGTTAATAAAATCCAAGAATCTCAAGTCACCTTGCATATATTTGAGGAAGGTCTATAGGGTCACTGAAGGTTTAAGTTGAGATCACTGGTTTTATCCTGATGCAGATGAAGCACCAATATTTATCTGTCTCTACTGGTTAACTTGCAACAAGGAAAATAACCTTCACAGGGAAAATGGGTATGGAAACAAGCAGGTGCATCTGAGAGAGCAAGTGATAATAGTAGTCATTTTCTTAAGAAATGTGTGTTCGATTTAGACATGACAAATTTAGACAAAGATGTGACACCTCAGACACCTGGTAAGGTATGAGTTTCCCAGAAGAGTGTATGTCCAACCTGTTTTCTCATCTTTCCTGTGAGCTCAGAGGAAAATCTTTCTTACCTAGGCTTGTAACAAGACAAATGTAAGAGCAGCAGATATGAGATGGGCAAGGCAGTGACTTCTCTAGGCATTCTTTTTTTTTTTTTTTAATCTAGTGCTTTGCTTGAGAAATCAGACCAGATAGAGAAGCTTTCTAAGGGAAGGAGGAAATACAGGTGTCAATGTCTAGTTGACATAGCATTAAGCAGATGGTGCCCACTGTTTAACAGTAGACGCTGCAGAGTTTCTTCTACCTGTGTCAAAACGGATAAATGAAAGGGGCAGGGGCTGCTGGCTCTACTAGTACAGATGATTCCACGAAGGTCAAAAGGAACCAGACTTTTAAATCTATTGATTGGCTGGCACCTTTTTGTTAAGTGGAAAATTGTTCCAATCCTTTTCTGACTAAAGTGTGTATAAGAATTTTCTTTCTTGTATCTTTACAGTAGGATTTAAGGAGCTGTAAGAAGGATTTTGCAGTAGGAAATAAGGATGAAAATACAAAGGAAAGCCAATGCAATAAAAGCAGATGAGTTCAAGCCTTCATCTTTCTTAAATATTTATTTATTCCTCTCCACACCCATCTCTGACACTACATTAGTCTTTTTTCATTCTCTTTCATGTCTCCATCTCTTTATTCCTCACTCTTCTTTCTCTCATTCTTATCAGTAAAAATATTTTAATTTCTTTTTTTAATCCCCTTACTACCATGAATCCTCCCACCTATTGCCCTCTGGCTCTTCGACCTACAGTTTCTCCCTCTGTTAAAGAATATTTCTGCCAGTTATGTGTTATGAGTAATTGACATAAAACATTTCTGTCCTATAATAATAATTTGGCAAAATAGGGGATCAAGAATTTATACGTGTGTTTCAAAACTGCTGCCAGGAAGCCTTGAGATATGCTATCAGACAGGCTAAACATTTAAACAACTTTAGAAAGCAACAAGACCCTGATGAAAGCATAAGTGGAAAAGAAAATACAATAGAATACCTATGTATCTTCTGATTTACACAATTTCAACTCTCTGCTTCACAGTTGTTGCAATTCAATTATCTGACTAAAATGAGGATTTCTTCAAGCTGCTTATCCCTTATACCTTGCTCTTGGTCTCGTTAAACTGCATGAGATTCCCAGGTGCCAGCTTCTCAAGCTTGAACAGATCCCTCTGGATGGCATCCCATCCTTCAGATGTGTCAACCACACCACCCAGCTTGGTGTCATCTGCAAATTTACTGAGAGTGCACTTGATCCCTCTGTCTATATCATTAGTGAAGATATTAAATAATGCTGGTCCAAATACAGACCCCTGAGGGACACCACTTGTCACAGAATCCTTTGTGATAAGTGATTTGCTGAATTTATATCAACACAGTCTGCTTGTCTAAAATGCACTTTGATCACCACACACATGGCAATAAAGAAAATTGAAAATTATATATTTTTATTCACAAATAAATCTGTTTAAATTATGTTTAAGTGAGAATTGTTTATTTAAAAAAATAGAATATGGAAATTCATCAAGCCTGTGAATCCAAGTTGCAGTTCTAGGGAACTTGGAACCATTCTTTGACTCCAAGAGCAACTTGTGACTCCTGCTTGAATTCACACAACTAAACATTTTGCCCTTTCCTTCCATAGCCAATGTGGTCTCATTCACACTTCTCTTTCAGAAAAGTCCCTGGCCCGTCCTAGTAGTGTGCACAGCACTTAAAATGGATCACAGTTGTTCCCAGGAACACCAAGTAACGAAACAATGTAGACAATCATAAATAGAGCTGTTTGCTTTAATATCTTATTCAGAAATGGGTTATTCAGAAATTGATTCCTTGAGGTAACTGTCTCTAAGTCTTGACCACTATAATATTAAAAGTATTTTATTTGATTTAATATAAATATTAATAATACTTGCTAGTATTTTATACTGGAGGCAATTATCCCCTTAATTCAGAGAGATATCAGATAATATATTTTTTTCTCTTTTTCATTAATAGTTATTTGTGTCTTTGTAGGACTGTTAAGTGCTTACTAGTTTCTGATCAATGTTTTTATGGTGATAAAAAATTAAGCTTTTTTACTTCTGTTTTAAGTAGTTTTCATCCTCCTTTTCCCTCTGCAACTTGTTCCTGTCCATCAGCTAGAACAGGACCATTTGGATTGGAACAGTTGAGAGGATAGAGATTTCTGGAACTGAAGTAGTGTTGAAAAGGAAGGGGAAATCCTATCAGTAACTCTCAGGTCCCCAAGATGTGCAGATGAATGTCAAATCAACTGGCTACTTGGCTGCCTTTCAGTCTCTGGTGTGTGAGTAGTCAATAGGAAAAAGAGGTTTTTAATCTCTTTTTATTCCGTATCATTTTGCAGCTGAATTCTGTGGGCAAAGTGAGTAGTCAACATTTCAAATCACAGATGGAATTGTTGCTCTGAAGCTTTGGCTTATGTAGAGAACAGTTTTAATACCAAATTGGTAAAGCTGTTGGCGTCCTGCCTGGATCACACCATCGTCAGCAGAAAAGTTTCCATTCATACTGGTTCCACTAAAGCTCCCCACAGAATCCTTAAAATTTCTTGGTCCAAAAGTGATTATATACCTCTTTTTTTTGAAGGACTTCAGAGTTTACTCAGCTATCAAGCAGAAGTGTATGTAGGAGCTAAGTGAGACTTTAAGGCTCTAGGGCTATGATTTTTACCACTAAAATACCAATAAAAATGTCATTGATAAGTAAAAGCGGCAAAGTAATCTTGCATCTCAGGAAATTGACGCAGACGGGAGTGTTACTTTAATTGATGATAATCTTTAGCAGTTCTTCACTGCACAATTTAAATACAGCAAATGTATCTCAGTTTTACGCTAATATTTGATTGTCAGCAAGAGCATTGTGCTAAAGCATGCTGTCAGCCACTCTTTTGGTTCACCCCATTGTCTCATCTCATAGCAGACACCTATTACAGACCAAAACTACTTCAGAGTCTAGAACTGGGTGGACATGTCCTGCTGGCCATGCAACTCCTGCAGACCTGAGGTACAGCAGTTCAGTGCTAGCAAGTCCATGCTAATACTAGTTTGCTGATTGCCGTGCTAACTAGGGGCATAACTGTTCCCATAAATGACCAAGATGTATATTGCCATTCAGTGCTCCTCAGAGAAATGTTCTTATTGTAACTGTAAGAGAGATTATCTATCACATCCCAGGATCACACAAACTGTCCACAAATATGGGGTGAGATTAGTCATGTCCATGCTGTATGCCAGGACAGGTGCTCTCAGCCTATCCACCTGTGCTCCTGGTGAGACATTTCCAGCATTTCCATTCCTGCTGACTTTCTGAAGATTCTATACCCCATTACTTTACTGTGCTATTGCACTCAAGGGTTTGTATGCAGCACTGCAGCTCAGTGCCTACCACAATCTCTCTGTGCCACTGTAACATGCTCTGATTTATGGCACCGAGGAAATTAGGAGGGAAAAAAACCTGTGTCCAGTTCTGGACCCCTCAGTTCAGGAAAGATGTTGAGGTGCTGGAGAAGGTGCAGAGAAAGGCAACGAGGCTGGTGAAGCGACTTGAACACAAGTCCTATGAGAAGAGGCTGAGGGAGCTGGGGTTGTTTAGCCTTGAGAAGAGGAGGTTCAGGGGAGACCTCATCGCTCTCTACAACTACCTGAAAGGAGGTTGTAGCCAGGTGGGGGTTGGTCTCTTCTCCCAGGCAACCAGCAGTAAGACAAGAGGGCATGGCCTTAAGCTGTGCCAGGGGAGGTTTAGGTTAGATATTAGAAAGAATTCTTTACAGAGAGGGTATTCAGCCATTGGAATTGGCTGCCCAGGGAAGTGGTGGACTCTCCGTCCCTGGAGGTTTTTAAGATGAGGCTGGATGTGGCACTTGGTGCCATGGTCTAGCAACTGTGGTGGTAGTGGATCAAGGGTTGGACTTGATGATCTCAGAGGTCCTTTCCAACCTGTCTGATTCTATGATTCTATGATTTTATTTTGAGAGCAAAAATATTCTATTTCCAGAAGAAAATTAAAATAATGGTTTCTTAGTAGTAGATGATGGAAGGAGGGAGCTAAAAACAATTTCAAACTTTTCTATGAAGCTATGTCGTGAAACAAGAAACTTTTCTGATCCATTGAATGTAAGACAGCCACTGTTTACACATAGCTATGTACGCAGCTATATGCACTTATTTCTAAACATTCTAGAGTCCATCAACTCTAGAACTTCCATAATAGAATTACGTAAAATGTCTGAATGAGGGGAAAAAAAAGGCCTCCAATCTGTACTAAACAAACAAAGATGTGTAATAGTCTTTTCAGGATAATTTAGATGAAGCACGAGAAAATTATCCATTGCCATGAAAGACATATTTGAAATATACAAGCCTTATTATGTTATGAATAAATTCTGAGAAGTGTTGAGTAATAGCTGGCCATCACACATCAGGATTTGGGCAGGATAAAGCCTCCCACAGTGATGTCAAGTTAGATGAACCTTCTTTAACATGTTGTTTAAGTAAACGCTGGCAAATTGACAGTATTACACTATGTGGAACAACTGAAGAAACATACCCTAGTTCAAGTGAAAGAAGCAAGTGAGTAGCTGGGAAAACATACTTGGGCTAACTGCTGAATTTTGGTCAGTCTACAAGCATAATAGGTTTGGACATCATGGGCAGTAATTCCTTTCTTTTTTAGTTTTTTTTCTGAACCAGAATATAGATTCATTTGACACAGATGCAGAAAGATTTTTTACAATGCAGTTTCATTTTAGTTGCAGTGAAATGCAGTATCTGCTGAAATATCAGTAACTGGATGTTGGCACAAAGAAAGCTGAAATAAATTATTCATAACAATTAGCATAGCAGTGTAGAATTTCACAGGAGGGATTAAACTGGAGATACTCATTCAATCTATCCTGCTGTTTACAGAGGTCTCAATAACCTAGCGATGGTGCAAAAGAATTGCCATGAGACTCAGGTCAGGTAAAGAGATGTTTTGAATGAGTTGACTGTAACAGCCATGCTTGAGTAATGTGTTGTCTGAAATAGGGTGGAAAGGTGCTCACAGTTTCCATGAAGTGGGTCTTTGGCTAAATACAGAATAGCAGGCTCATTCACAGATGGTGGATGCATTAGGTCAATGGAACTAGTAATCAAGTCTATCCACAGAGAGTAATTCAAAACACTACTCAAAGCAATGGGGTCATGATCAGAAGATAGGACATGACACTGCTGGATATCCATATGCGTTTGAGGCAGAAGGCAATGGTAATCAGAAAATAAAAAGGTTTCAAGAAGCAGCAAGAAATGAGAGCTTCTCTGTCCCAGAACTCACAGAATGTTCAGATATACCATTTAAAAGCAAAGAAATTGCCTGTTTATTGTATGCAAGAAAACACCTTTATGTACATCCCTTGTAAACAAACAGAATTCAGCAAAAGAAATCCAACTCTTGACAATTTTCCCTTTGTCACAAATAACCTTGCAAGTGCCTGATCATAAACTAATAACTCCAATTAATGGGGCAAAATATAACCAGAAGCAAAAACTTAGATAATAAGATAGTCCTGTAAGGGCCTTAAACATGTGCTTGTATCAGACCATGATAGTCTGACGTCCTTAATAAGCATTTGTAATTTGTCATGCAGCTTGAAGAGAATTCTCCCTGGAGCTGTGAAATTGCTCATAGTTAAAGCTCAGACTAAGTAAGTTGTGACAAGAAAAATTCAATTTCTCTGTAAACCTATGCCCATTTTTAAATAAGCGTGATCAGTTAGAAGGATATTTTGTGCAAGAAATATGTTTTGGCCTGATTCTTTAAAAGCTGTAATTAGTAGGTAATTTAAAATTAGCTGAATATCTGTGTTGTATCCTCAGCATTCTTTCATTGTCTCAGATAATTCCTGTTGGTTACAATGATGTCAGAGTAGCCATTTTGTGTAAGGAAGACCATTTGGCAACGTCACAGTGTTTGTAGATCTTGAAGTATGGTGGTATTCAGGTACAAATCTTCCAAGGCATAATTTTGCTACAAAGAGGAAGAATCAGAGGAAGACTTTGACAGAGAATTAATTAATTTAAGTGATTGGCAAGTCTTGGTCAAGTTCAGGTATTCAGAACCAATTCTGAAAGCTCAGAAGTATGCTGGGAATTTTTTCCAGGATGTTAACAGAAATAATTGCCATTTTTGGTTATCAGACTATCTCAGTAACTCCTAAGTTGGTTCTGTACTTCTGATAACAAGAAAAACTACAATGACATTTGCTCAGCCATGTATTCACCAGCTTCATTTCTGTTCCACCTGTAGTCTGCAGAATCACAGACAATAAAAGTTCCTGGGAAAAAGCTTCAGGATTTGATAAGTACAATATTTTGTAAGACTTATTTCTTAGTGTCTCTTGACCCTTTCTTTTACAGAAGCATTTCAGTATCTTTTACGGATTTCTGCATACCTTTGTGCAAAAAGTGATGCTCCCATACGGATACAAATCTGTTTTTCCAAAGAAGCTTGAATTCTATGACATGAAAGGATTATTAAGTTTTATGGTTTTTTATTTTAAGCCTTATCTTTCTGTGAATTATTTCAATGACTACGGTCTTTCTCATTTTGATGGTTCAAGTTCTGGCCTCATGAATCAGTCTTTTGCTGTTACTTATTTACTATGACAGTATTGTTTTATGAATACATAATGCCAGTGTAACTCTATTTTTGTTTCCACAACTATATTTTGTGTTATACAGCAAAAATATACTTCAAATACAGTACAAGCACTTCAATTACCTAAATGAAGGAGAACAAGAAAATAAGTACGACTGTGATGAGAGAACAGAATAGAAATAAAAGATCATTGAGATGCATTTGGCACTGATTTCAGTGAGGATCACAATGTTAGAATTAGAATCATTAAATCAAATTTGAAATGCACTTCCAGAGGTCATCTAGTTCACCATCCACCTCTCACTCCGTGCCCCACCAACTCAAAGCAAATCTAATCAGAGCAGATTGCTTAGGCCTGTGTCCCGTTGATTCTTGAGCATCTCCAAGCATAAAGAGTCCACAGCAACTCTGGCCAACCAGTTTTGGACCAACCTCATGTTTAAAAAATAATAACATTTTGTTTCTTGTCATAATGAATCACAATTTACTGTGTTCCAACTTTTTTTCCTGTCTTCCCAGGGAAAAAAAACAATCTAGTCATCGGAGATGAGGATATGAACATGAAAACAATCATAATCAAGAAGGAAACAAAACTCAAAGGCATTAATGATCTTAAAATTTTTATTTAATTAAGGCGAGTAAAAACTCATGTAATCATCTGGAACACTAAGTCATGCTGAAGAAGGAATAGCTGAGTTTCAGAGAGATTAGCAACAAAGGCTTTTAAAGATATTATTGACAGTGAGTTCTCAATGGTTGCATTATTAATCTGGGCAGAAAAATAACACTTTGTTAATGCAATTTGCTGACAATATGAACTATGAAGATAAAAACAATCAAGGGAGAAATCAAAACTGTGTAGACATATAAATAGATAACCTTAAGGTGAACAAAAATCGTAAACCCACCAGATTTAATAATGTAAAATGCACATAAATAAGCTCACATATCCCTCACATCCCCCAGTTCACACTTTTTAAAACAGATCCTATCTGTGGGCCTTGAGCTAAGGCTCAGCCCACTCCCTTGTCTAGGAAAGAGAAAAATTTTAGAAAGCTGGCAAACTATGGTGATCAAAATAATGTCTGGGGCATTGATAATTTTTCAGGATAAGGTTCAGACCAAGTATAGGGCTTGTGCTAGATTTTGGTGCTAGTGTTCAGAGAGACAATGTTAGACCCCCACCACAGTCTGCTTTTGATATGAAGTGTCACAGTATCAGGTTTGTATGACAATATTTAGGTAGCGGAGAGGCTGCAGGGGTGGCTTCTGTGAGAAGCTGCCAGAAGCTTCCCTCATGTTCAAAAGAGCCAATGCCAGCCAGCTCCAGGATGGAACCACCTGGAGCCAAGGCCGAGCCCAGCAGTGATTGTGATAAGGCCTCTGGGATAAGAGATTTAAGAAAGGGAAAACCTGCTGCTTAACAACAGCAGTGAAGAGAGGAGTGAGACTGTGAGAGAAACAGCTCTGCAGACACCAAAGTCAGTGAAGAAGGAGGGGAAGGAGGTACTCCAGGCATCAGAGCAGAGATTCCCCTGCAGCCCATAGTGAAGACCATGGTGAGGCAGCTGTGCCTCTGCAGCCAGCGGAGGCCCATGGTGAAGCAGAAGTACACCTGCAGCCCATGTTGGACCCAACGCCAGAGCAGATGGATGCCCAACAGAGGCTGTGAGAAGTAGGAAGCCTAAGCTGCAGTAGTTCGAGAAGAACTGCAGCCCATGGGGAGGACTCATGTTCGTGTTCATGTTCCCTCTTCTGTGTGAGGGACCCCACACTGGAGCAGGGGAAGTATATGGGGAGTCCTCCTTCTGAGGAGGGAGAGACAATGTGTTATGAACAGGCTCAAACCCCCTTTCCCGTCCCTCTGCAACACTGAGGGGAGGAGATGGAGAATCTGGGAGTGAAGTTGAGCCTGGGAAGAAGGGAAGGTTGGGGGAAAGGCATTCTGAGATTTTGGGTTTATTTCTCATTGTCCTATTCTGATTTGATTGGCACAAAATTCTATTAATTTCCCCAAGCTGAGTCTGTTTCGCCTGTGATGGTAACTGGTGAGTGATCTCTCCCTGTCCTTATCCTGACCCACAAGACTTTCATTACTTTTTCTCTCTCCTGTCCAGCTGAGGAGGGGAGTAATAGACCAACTTTGGTGGGCACCTGATGTCCTGCCAGGGTCAACCCACCACAAGCACTAAGCATTTTCTTCTGTTGTGTTTGCATTTCTAAGGTGAGGAAACAACCCTTAGCCCCCAGATCAATGAATACATCCATTCATGAAAGCACCAGCCCCAACATAATTAGTATCTGTCACAGCAAATATAATCTACAAGAGAACAATATAGCTTTTAATTTGTCTTATTTTAGAGTCAAACTTTATATTTCTCAAATACCAAACAAAAAAAAAACTCATATATGGCTAGTTATGAGCATTCAGCATTGGATTGGACGTATGTGTGAACATAAGGACTGATACAGCATTTATTAGGGGTTTGAAGACTTATTTAAATCACTTAACACTGCTGAACTGGATTCATTTTATATGGAAGAGTCTGCTTTTGCTGTACATGCAGGTTTTCCTAACATCCTTGTTTGAAGAACTGAAATATTGAAAGCAGGATCAGGGCAGTGGCAGAAATCACGTGTGACAGTGAAGTCATTTTTCTGACAAAGACTAGAGCACAAGCGGGATGGGCAGAAAAGGCTTCTAATAACATCCATGATGTTAAATGGATTATTGAGTGCACACAGGGGAAATGAAACTAATTAGGAGGTTGCATAGTATTCTCCTAACATTTATAATCTTATAAGTGACTGTCTCTACTTATTTTTTTTTCTTCACTGCAAACAGAGAAAATGAGATTTGGGAAGAGAGAAAAGTTTTGAAGAGTACATTATCAGTGTGCATAAGGGCTAATTTCAGTGTTGGCTGTAGAATGTCCTGCTCACTTGTACACTTTTGGTGTCTGGGGGTCCTGAACACGCTGTTCAGCTTTGACTTCCCTTGGCTCCTACCTACAGTGTCTTACACTAGAAGTGCACCCACACAGGAGATAATAACCTGTCTTATTAGTAATGTGCTAAATAGTGCCGTGCAGTTTAGGCTTCATAAACAGAAAGAGGTACAGAATAAAATTACTGTTCTACTTCTTAAGGGCCAGAGCATTCCTACTATTAAAAAGCCAGATCAATACAACAAAAATCATGTTATCCAGCTCATGAGATTGGAGAGGAATAGAATTTCTCCCACTGCTGAATGACCTCTTGAATCAGTAACAGATAGGTTTTGCTACCCAGATCTGTTAGCAGAGACCATTACTCCCTCAGGTATTCCTGGCAGCAGTGGATAAAGCTGAGAAAGAAAGGATGTTACAGTGCTTCTGCACTCTTCAGTGTTACAGGATGAGAAGATGGCTTTTTGATATTGCTTACCTGTCTACTTCTCTCAATTAACACTTTAACTGTACCCCTACCTGTATACAGTTATCACATCGTGTAGACAGTTGTTCACTTTTGTTAGTGTGAAAAATTAGCCCCCAGTGATTAAGTATATATTGGGAAAGTCAACACTGCTTGCCAGCTCTGAAGGTTATGTGTAACCTGTAGGCAGATTTCTACTGGAACTTCATGGGCACATTCACAGGAATAAGTGAGCCTCCAATTTTAATTACTTGTACCAAAGCATTGGCATGCAGGAGATTTTCAGGCAAATATGACACATTATAATTTTCTGAACTCACTTTTGGAAACAACTGGACTGCTGAACATGAAATTACAGCTAATTGCTTTAGGTAACCATCAAGACAGAGCATATGCTTAAATACTTTAGATTTGGCAATTGAAGAAAGAACCATATAAGCAAAAGCAGTAGTGTGAATTATAGGCATCATTAAAAATGTTGCCTATAGTAAAATTGGAATGTTCATTAAACTATAGTCCTTAGACAATTAGACCTTTAAACGTGGTGTATTATAAAAATTATAGCAATCAGCATCATAATTAAATGAGTTGTCTATGATTGTACCTGAGCTTAATGTCACGCTTAAGGCAAGACATGTATTTTGGACTTTAAAATGTTAATTGGCCTTTAGAAAAAAAAAATAATTAAATGGACTTAACATGGAGGACTAGATGTTACCTCGAACTGTGTTCCTAAATAATAGAGTGCAGGATAATAGCAACTTTCCCTATATGTCTCCATGACCTCCTTGAACTTTCAGAAGTTTTCAGCAGCTGTGTTTTATTCAGTGTATTAAGCACCTCTCATCTGTTCCAGAGACAAGTACGTTACTGTCTAAGTCTGAAGAGACTAGACTGTTTGCTAAAGAGGATGAGTTGTGAGGTAGACCAAACTCCTCTCTCTCTGCAATTGTAGTGTCAGATTAAGGGGCTTTACTCGAGGAAAATGTGGAAAAAACAGGAGAAATAACAACCCTTTATTAAGAAATATATGAATGTTAGCAAAAAGAAAGAAGAGGGAAAAAAAAAAGTAACACAAAACAAAACAACACCAGCAACAACAACCACAACAACAAGCCTAAGAGAGTACTCCTCTGTCCTTTAACACAGTCCTAATTGCGGTCTGCAGGGGGTGCTGTTGGGCCGCTGGAGCTGTAGGACCTGCAGTACCTGGTTGTGGTCGGCAGGGGGCGCTGTTGGGCCGCTGGAGCTGCAGGGCCTGCAGTACCTGGTTGTGGTCGGCAGGGGGCGCTGTTGGGCCGCTGGAGCTGCAGGGCCTGCAGTACCTGGTTGTGGTCGGCAGGGGGCGCTGTTGGGCCGCTGGAGGGTGTAGGACCTGCAGTATCTAGTCGTGGTCAGCAGGGGGCGCTGTTGGGCCGCTGGAGCTGCAGGGCCTGCAGTACCTGGTTGTGGTCGGCAGGGGCGCAGTGGGCTCCAGCAATCACCCGCGGGAAGAGGGGGACCGAGGGGGTGGTCCCGGGCCGCGTGGGGAAGCCGAGGAGATGGGGGGTCCTCGTCTCCGTGGGGACAAAAAGGAAAGCAGGCTGCCCACTCCCACGGGAACTCACCGCTGTCTTGAGTGGCAAAGTCTCACTGCAGTCTCAGGCAGTGATGTCTCCAAAACTCTTTCTCCTCTCCCGTGGGCAAGCAAAACTCTCCGATGAAGCACAGCAGCTCCGGCGGGCGGGACAGTCAGGCAGGTCGAAGCCAACAGCACAAAAGGTCGAACTCCCCAGGATTAACAACCAAAAGGCAGCTAGACCTCCAGTCCCCCTCCCCAAACCAACTGCCTGTCCGCACCCCGAGCTAGCCACCCCCAAACCCCTCCTCTCACCTTCCCGGCCAGGGCTTCCCCCTTTCCTGCCTCCTTGCCCCCTTCTTTTCTTTCTCCAAATGGGCCATCAACTCAGGCTGGCTACATCTTTAGTAATGCTAATAACCTCCCTTCCCCCCGCTCACTCCGTTTCTTTCCCTTGGAGTGGGGCAGGGGGAAGGAAAATTCCCTGATTTCCTAGTCTATAACATTATCCACCCCTAATTTTCCTTCCCCATGCTGCCACACTTTATCAAGTTAAATCTTCGATCCTCATACGTACATGCAATACTCCAACTATATACACATCCACTAATAGGTAGATACACATACAGATACAGGTGCAGGGTTACATACAGATACAAGTATACAGTTACAGCCAGCTCACCCCAGAGTAAGGTTTCCTTGAGGTATGCACCGAGTTTCTCCATCTTCCTGCATCACCCACCAGGTGCAGCCGGGCCCTTGGGCAAAAACAATCCCACGAATGGGTTTGTCTTTGCTCGAGGTAGGGTCAACCCAAACCTTTTTCCCTAACACACCCCTCGCGTGAATCACGGGGACCTTATCTCCATCCACGGTGTGGAGGGACTCTGACTGGGCAGGACCGGCTCGGTTGATGGAACCTCTGGTGTTAACTAGCCATGTAGCCTTTGCTAGATGCTGATCCCAGTTCTTGTCTGTCCCTCCACCCAACGCTTTCAGGGTGGTTTTCAACAGTCCATTATGTCGTTCAACTTTCCCTGCGGCTGCTGCGTGGTATGGGATGTGGTACACCCACTTGATGCCATGTTCCTCTGCCCAGGTGGCAACTAAGCTGTTTTTGAAATGAGTTCCGTTATCTGATTCAATGCGCTCTGGGGTACCATGTCGCCACAGGACTTGTTTTTCAAGGCCCAGGATGGTATTTCGGGCAGTAGCGTGAGGCACCGGGTACGTCTCCAGCCATCCAGTGGTGGCTTCCACCATAGTAAGCACATAGCGCTTACCTTGGCGGGTTCGTGGCAGTGTGATGTAATCGACTTGCCAGGCCTCCCCATACCTGTACTTACTCCAACGTCCACCATACCATAAGGGCTTGAGTCTTTTAGCCTGTTTAATGGCAGCACAGGTCTCACAGTCATGAATAACCTGGGAAATAATGTCCTTGGTTAAGTCCACCCCTCGGTCTCGTGCCCATCTATGGGTGGCATCTCTGCCCTGATGGCCTGAGGCATCATGGGCCCACCGTGCTAGGAACAACTCTCCTTTGTGCTGCCAGTCCAAGTCCACCTGTGACACCTTGACTCGTGCAGCTCGGTCTGCCTGTTCATTGTTGCGATGCTCCTCATTGGCTCGGCCTTTGCGCACATGGGCATCTACGTGGCGGACCCTCACAGTGAGCTTCTCTGTTCGGGTGGCGATGTCTTGCCATGTATCAGCAGCCCAGATGTGTTTTCCCCCGCGTTTCCAATTGGCCTTCTTCCATCTGTCCAACCATCCCCACAGAGCATTGGCTACCATCCACGAGTCAGTGTAGATGTAAAGCTTTGGCCACTTCTCCCGTTCAGCAATGTCCAATGCCAGCTGGACAGCTTTGAGCTCTGCGAATTGGCTCGATTCTCCTTCCCCTTCAGTAGCTTCTGAAACTTGTCGGGCGGGACTCCATACAGCTGCCTTCCATTTGCGCTTCGTTCCTACAAGGCGACAGGAACCGTCAGTGAAGAGGGCGTAGCGTGCTTCTTCTTTCGGTAGTTTATCGAATTCTGGAGCTTCTTCAGCCCGCACTGCCTGCTCTTCTGCTTCCTCATCTGCTAGACCAAAACTCTCGCCTTCCGGCCAATTTGTGATGACTTCTAGGATCCCAGGGCGATTCAGATTTCCAATACGGGCGCGCTGTGTGAGCAGAGCGATCCACTTACTCCATGTAGCATCAGTGGCATGATGTGTGGTGGGTGCTTTTCCCTTAAACATCCAGTTCAGCACTGGTAGTCGAGGTGCCAAGAGCAGCTGTTCTTCTGTGCCAATCACCTCAGAGGCAGCTTGTACTCCTTCATAAGCCGCTAGGATCTCCTTCTCTGTTGGGGTGTAATTGGCTTCAGATCCCCTGTAGCTTCGGCTCCAGAACCCAAGTGGGCGACCTCGAGTCTCACCAGACACTTTTTGCCAGAGGCTCCAGGAGAGACCTCTATTCCCAGCTGCAGAGTAGAGTACATTTTTCACATCTGTCCCCGTCCTGACTGGCCCAAGGGCTACAGCATGTGCAATCTCTCGTTTAATCTGTTCGAATGCCTGTTGCTGTTCAGGGCCCCACTGGAAATCATTCTTTTTTCGGGTAACCAGATAGAGAGGGCTTACGATTTGACTGTATTCCGGGATATGCATCCTCCAGAAACCTATGGCACCCAGAAAAGCTTGCGTTTCCTTCTTGCTGGTTGGTGGGGCCATGGCTGTGATCTTATCGATGACTTCTGTCGGGATCTGACGGCGCCCATCTTGCCATTTCACCCCCAGGAACTGGATCTCTCGGGTAGGTCCCTTAACTTTACTCTTCTTTATGGCGAAACCAGCTCTCAGGAGGATCTGGATGATTCTCTTCCCTTTCTTGGAAACCTCCTCTGCTGTGTCCCCCCATATGATGATGTCATCAATGTATTGCAGGTGTTCTGGAGCTTCACCCTTCTCTAATGTGGCCTGGATCAGTCCATGGCAGATGGTGGGGCTGTGTTTCCACCCCTGGGGCAGTCGGTTCCAAGTGTACTGCACGCCCCTCCAGGTGAAAGCGAACTGCGGCCTACACTCTGCTGCTAAGGGAATGGAGAAGAATGCGTTTGCGATGTCAATAGTGGCATACCACTTCGCTGTCTTGGACTCCAGCTCATACTGGAGTTCCAACATGTCTGGAACAGCAGCGCTCAGCGGTGGGGTGACTTCATTCAGGCCACAGTAGTCCACAGTCAGTCTCCATTCTCCGTTAGACTTACGCACAGGCCAGATGGGACTGTTGAAAGGTGAATGGGTCTTGCTGATCACTCCTTGGCTCTCCAGCTCACGGATCATCTTATGGATGGGGATCACAGAGTCTCGGTTCGTCCGGTACTGCCGGCGATGCACTATTGTAGTGGCGATTGGCACTTGCTGTTCCTCGACTTTCAGCAACCCTACGGCCGAAGGGCTCTCCGAGAGGCCGGGCAGCGAGTTCAACTGTTTAGCCGCCTCGGTCTCCACAGCAGCTATTCCAAAAGCCCATCTATGTCCCTTGGGGTCCTTGAAGTACCCGTTCTTGAGATAGTCAATGCCCAGGATACATGGGGCATCTGGACCAGTCACAATGGGGTGTTTCTGCCAGTCTTTCCCGGTCAAGCTCACTTCAGCTTCCACTATGGTCAACTCTCGAGATCCTCCAGTCACCCCCGAAATGGAAATAGTCTCTGGTCCCACATGTCCCGAGGGCATTAACGTACACTGAGCGCCAGTATCAACCAAAGCCTGATATTTCTGTGGGTCTGACGTGCCAGGCCATCTGATCCACACAGTCCAATAGACACGGTTGTCCCGTGCCTCTACCTGGCTAGAGGCAGGGCCCCTCTAACATTCATCTTCATCCTGCCAGTCATCGTTTTCCTCTTGCGAATGTTGACGGGAGGTGCTCTCTACCGAGTCAGATCCCTGCCCGCAGGATACTGGTACGGCACTCACTTTCGCAGACTTCCCCTTTTCTTTCTCTTTCAGCTCTTGTACTCGGGCTGCTAGTGCCCGGGTAGGTTTCCTGTCCCACCGTCTCATGTCTTCTCCATGGTCACTTAGGAAGTACCACAACTCAGTCCGTGAAGTCTGTCTGCTCTCTCTAGCTGGGGGGCGTCTGGTTCTCACTGGAGCCGTATGGAGATTGTTTCCCTCCCTCCTCTCTTTCAACCCTGCAGTTAATTCCTTGAGCTCATTAACTATTGCCTCTACAGAGGAGATACGGGCCTGTAGCGGTCCTCCGGTCATACTATCGTACAACCGAAGTTTATTTATTACAGACATCACTGGCTCCCGCTTCTCCCCAGCCTCCAATGATGTCAGGTAACCTTTATGTATGGACGGCCCCATACGTATAAAGCTCCACCACATCTGTGGTGTACACTTAACCCTGTCAGGATCGTTGGTAGATTGCCCACCCCCCCCAAACAGTACTTCTAGCAATGCCATTTCTCTCAGCCGTAGGATTCCTTCTTCGATGGTCTTCCAGCTCTTGGTGTAATGATCTGCCTGCAAGGACTCTCTGTAAATGAACCTCTCTCTCACACCATCCACGAGCTGTGTCCAGAGAGATAGGGGCTTCGATTCCCTCACAAACACCTCCTCAATACCCACATCTTGGGCGATAGATCTCAGGAACCTCGCTTCACCGCCATCAAGGTGTATTGCATCACCTGTAGAGTCCCAAACTCGGATCATCCAGACCAGAATGGGCTCACTCGGACGACGAGCAACGTCTGCCCGTAAATTCCGGAGGTTATTATACGATAAAGACTCAGTAATGATTTCTGGCTCCGGAGCAGCCGCTTGTGAGGACCCTGCCTCTCCATCATCATCAACTAGGCGAACTGATTTGGCTTTACATTTCTTCCTGTGGATAGTGGCAACCTCTGTTGGTTTAGTCTGCTCCTTAGTTTTTGCCTTATCCTGAGTCACCTTGGTATTAGGCATCTTGTCCTCATCTTTTCCTTTCCCCGGAGAATGCTGCACCATACCAAGCAACTTCCTGTAGGCAATGGCCAAGGCCCCGCATGCAGCTGCCACCTGCTTCTCCATGGATCCATCACGACCCCTCTCCCTCACAGCTTTCATTATTTTTATAGGGTTCAGGAGTTGTTCAAGGGTAAGTTTCCATGTCATGGGAGCTGAGCAACTTTCTAGGAATTTACCCATGTCCTCCCATAACCCACGCCACTCGAGGTTTTCCACCCCTGGGTCAGGCTCCTGAACGCCTTCTCGGTAATTCTTGGCCTTGGCTTGGTATATCAGGTATGCTATAGTGGCACAATTTAGGATGAAAAGCCCAACAATTGAAATGTCTCGGACATCTAAAAATGATCTAAACTTCCCAGAGGCCATTGTATTGTATCCAAAAGGGAGCTGGAAAAAAGGTTGGGCGTGTGCATTCCCCTGTGTGTCTCCATAAGAATGGGTACTATTATCCTTAAAACCCCAGAGAAAACAGCTTAGGCTAGAGCAGTAGTGCATCCTTGAGGATATGTTCCGGATGAAAACCACAGGAGCTGAGTTTGCCGTGTCATATACCCAATGCGCAATCTCAAAGGTACTTATTGCAATGTAAGTACTAGTATCCGAACTGAAACACGTTGACAGGTGGGACAGGTATCTTGGCATGGTTATATGCCAGAGGAAAGCAACAACCCCTAACATCATGGTGCCTACAAGTTCAAAAACGCGTGTCAATCACACAAGGGGTTCAAAACGCGCGTAACTCACACAAAGGGTAGTTATTCTTTTTCCACTTTTCCTCTTTCGTGCCCCACGTTGGGCGCCAAAAATGTCTAAGTCTGAAGAGACTAGACTGTTTGCTAAAGAGGATGAGTTGTGAGGTAGACCAAACTCCTCTCTCTCTGCAATTGTAGTGTCAGATTAAGGGGCTTTACTCGAGGAAAATGTGGAAAAAACAGGAGAAATAACAACCCTTTATTAAGAAATATATGAATGTTAGCAAAAAGAAAGAAGAGGGAAAAAAAAAAGTAACACAAAACAAAACAACACCAGCAACAACAACCACAACAACAAGCCTAAGAGAGTACTCCTCTGTCCTTTAACACAGTCCTAATTGCGGTCTGCAGGGGGTGCTGTTGGGCCGCTGGAGCTGTAGGACCTGCAGTACCTGGTTGTGGTCGGCAGGGGGCGCTGTTGGGCCGCTGGAGCTGCAGGGCCTGCAGTACCTGGTTGTGGTGGGCAGGGGGCGCTGTTGGGCCGCTGGAGCTGCAGGGCCTGCAGTACCTGGTTGTGGTCGGCAGGGGGCGCTGTTGGGCCGCTGGAGCTGCAGGGCCTGCAGTACCTGGTTGTGGTCGGCAGGGGGCGCTGTTGGATCGCTGGAAGGTGTAGGACCTGCAGTATCTAGTCGTGGTCGGCAGGGGGCGCTGTTGGGCCGCTGGAGGGTGTAGGACCTGCAGTATCTAGTCGTGGTCAGCAGGGGGCGCTGTTGGGCCGCTGGAGCTGCAGGGCCTGCAGTACCTGGTTGTGGTCGGCAGGGGCGCAGTGGGCTCCAGCAATCACCCGCGGGAAGAGGGGGACCGAGGGGGTGGTCCCGGGCCGCGTGGGGAAGCCGAGGAGATGGGGGGTCCTCGTCTCCGTGGGGACAAAAAGGAAAGCAGGCTGCCCACTCCCACGGGAACTCACCGCTGTCTTGAGTGGCAAAGTCTCACTGCAGTCTCAGGCAGTGATGTCTCCAAAACTCTTTCTCCTCTCCCGTGGGCAAGCAAAACTCTCCGATGAAGCACAGCAGCTCCGGCGGGCGGGACAGTCAGGCAGGTCGAAGCCAACAGCACAAAAGGTCGAACTCCCCAGGATTAACAACCAAAAGGCAGCTAGACCTCCAGTCCCCCTCCCCAAACCAACTGCCTGTCCGCACCCCGAGCTAGCCACCCCCAAACCCCTCCTCTCACCTTCCCGGCCAGGGCTTCCCCCTTTCCTGCCTCCTTGCCCCCTTCTTTTCTTTCTCCAAATGGGCCATCAACTCAGGCTGGCTACATCTTTAGTAATGCTAATAACCTCCCTTCCCCCCGCTCACTCCGTTTCTTTCCCTTGGAGTGGGGCAGGGGGAAGGAAAATTCCCTGATTTCCTAGTCTATAACAGTTACTAGTAATTTCAGGTAAAAATCTGTGTTAGTGTTTCCTCATGCACTTATTTGTTTCTCTGATGGAAGAGGAATGGTGTGTTTCTGTGGAGAGATCAGAAATTCCCTAAGAACTCCCATAAGACAGGACCTACTGCCACACCCCTCAGTGGCTTCTGAATGAGTCTCCTCCAAAATGCAGTCTTCTTCCTACAGAGTGAGGTGGGGATGTGACAGGGTTAGTGTTTGTAGGATTAGGAATTTCAGAATTGTGAATAACCTTCCCTACTTCTGGAAAAGACTATCTAAATCTGTATTGTCTAAGGACCTGAATGAGGGCATTCACATTAAAATGACCCCAGAAAAACTTGGAATCTAGATGAAAATCCTCTGCCAAGGGGAACTGGAGATTGATCCCATATCCCTCTGTTTTAGTGGGGGAATTCTGTTAACAGGATGCCTATACAACTGACAACCCTAAATGTCTTAAAAAAGAATCACCTTTTTCAGCACCATTTTTCTCTTCTATGCTTTTGTTGGTTTGTATTTTAAGCAGCTTTTCAGAAAAGATTTCAGACTCACAAAGGCAGATCATTCAAGAGGGTGTCCTCTAGGTTTACTCCCCAGTTCGATCTGAGCCAAATTCACTTTTTACTTGAGCATTGTACTATGTTTGCCCCTGGACTCAAAAAAAACCAAAACCGTGGAAAGCACAGTCAAAGAGGCCGAACATTACTAAAAGAGAGATGGCTGACAAAAAACCTTTGGCAGGCACTCTCCTCGTATCCACAGAATTGTGTGGAATGAGAAAGTGTCAGACAGCAGCATTCATGTTAAGTACTTTCAGGATCAGAAATGTTAGAGAATTGGTAAACAACACAAGCATGGACAATTTAGCGTGCACAGCATGAAGCAGAACCTCTGGAAACAGTAAAATCTGAATTTGTTCTCTGCTTCTAAGACGTGCTACAGGTAGACATGCACAGGATTATGACTATTTTTGCCTGCAGTCTTCAGGACTTCCTAAATCTTATCTCTCCTAGGATCCCTTATCCTACACAATCAATGATGATCTGAAACTCTAGCTATGTTGGAGCCAAGAAATCCATGTGACAGGCAGCAGAAGGCACAAGGTCCAACGATCCACTTCATCACACTGATACAAGTCTGTGTCATGATACAAACATCAGCTGTCACTGAGGCTGTTTGGAAGTTGCTCACGTTTTCTATGATTCCTTTCTTAACCTTCATTTTGTTTTCCTATTACAACCCCTTGAGGGAATATAACAGTACAGTTAATAGATCAGCTGCCTCAGTTTCTGCCTGTTTCTTTCTTTTCTCCAGTGGATTACTGGTCTCTCAAATCCAACATACTGTGCGGTACAGGCTACAGACCCTCTGTAAGCCCCACATCTGATTCTGCTGCCTTGACAGTCACAGAAACATTGTTGTTACTGCTCACAAGGCTGGACTAGTGCCAGCTAAATATAGCTTTAATGGGATTGCTTTCCCTGTGACTGAGGAAGCTTAGCTGCCATATGGTCTCTTTGAGCTGCTTTTACACTAGTGCCATGAAACTGAATTGCCCTGCCACAATCTGTAGAAGGGGAGATCAAGAATTATTACTAAGAAAGAGGATATGAAAGTATAAGACGTCAGGTGTATTTATAGGTTAGCATAAGAGTCATTCATCATGAAGACCAAGTCCTAGTGAAAGATGGCAGCAAACAAAGGGACAGAAGATGTGAAGTTCACTGTATTGAAGCACATTTCCCTTCTAATGCAGAATCTATCAGCAGGTTATTTACCTGTGTTTTTTCAGTGTTTTCAAAACTCCTAAGAACTAAACCTTTAATATAATACAGATGGGCCTGTAGAAAGTATCCAGTAGTTTTCAGAGAGTGAGCTTTGGCAATCTCCACAGGAGTACTGAGGAAAATAATCCTAGCAAGGACCAGTGCTGTCCTGATGAAAGTAGCTATTGACTTTTCATCAAATCCTTGAACTGATAATTAAACTGAGATGAAGAAAAAAGTAAGTGGTATTAAAATGTGATCAGTGATAAATGCAAATGTCAGTAATCTAATCAGTGCTATTTTCCTTGAGAGGCAGCAAGTAATAAAACCACAGAATGTTACAGTCTAAGATTAAGACTATGCTTCAGGAGTGCCTGCTGTATAGCAGAAACTCTTTTCCAAAGCCAGTTATACATTCATACCTATCCTTCCCACCATGGCTGTTTCTTCATGGGAGACATAGTTTTGCTCTACCACTCCAGAGCATACAAAGTACTGAGGATGCTGGACAAATGGACTGGCAAAGACCTTCATGACTTCATGCTGGTGGTGCAGACTTAACATAAGGCTCCACAGACACACCCTGAGCAATGGAGGATCTTAATTTTCGTTCTTTGTTGTTCATAGTCAACATCCATACATCAGCCCATTTTCTGACTGATTCCCCTCAGGGGAGCACAGGCAGTGCCCCAAGAAAATGTTTTCCCTTGCTGAGAGAGACACACCACCATAGCTTAGTGATATTATTCTTGCCAATGAAAGCACTCTTCCATCAGCATGTTTTCACCTACATAAGCAGTTTTGCTGGCATAAGGATGTGAAACAGAGGATTTGATCTGTTTACATTCCCTATGATGGCAATATTTAGTACGACCAAACTGTATCAGTTTAACTTGAGGATCTTAAGCCAAATGCATACAAGCTTGAGCCAGGATAGCAAGTGTTGGCTAAGGCAGCATCGTTCGTAAGCAATTTGGTTACACCACGAAATGCCTCTCATAGACCTCTCGAATGAAGAGTGGGGATTTTTCTTTGTTTTGTTTAGCTCTTTTAAGAAAACTGTGAGCTATAGTTAGAAAAAAACACTCCTGCTGCTGCTTCTCACGGTGTCTCCGCGAGAGGGCTCTGCTGGTGTGCCTAGACGGGCACAGCAGCGTGGGAGTGGTGCCACCTCCTGCAGGTTCCTCTGAGCCCCTGGAACTGCCTTGTCTCTCTAGGATAGCTCTTCGTATACTATCAGATTGGCTGAAAAAACTTAAATACACAAAGTCAAATCTGGGAAGGGGGGGGAGGGGAAATTTAAAAAAAAAAGAAGGCAAATACACAAAAATCAGATGTCCACCACTTTTTCGATTGAAGGTTGGTCTTGATTCAATAAAGGGGTGTGCCAGGGGTCTCCTTTACAAAATAAGGGCCAAAGTTTGCAGTGAGAAGTCAAACTGTACCATAGAGAAAAAAACCCAACAAGATGTCACAAACTTTACTCTCCAATGTCTTTGGCTTCTCATATGCCTTAGAACATCATTAGGGTTGATCTTCACTCCATGGCTGCTGTGTTTCCCTTGGCAGTGCAAATCCAGGTGAACAGAGTTCATGTCTCTCATCTGGATGGTGCAGTGTTTACTCACTTCATAGGAGGAGCAAAACAGTGAGATCACTTTCTTTCTGGTTTGCCACCGTACAGCTGACCTCATACTCCTTCATAAGTGAAAAGTTCAGTCTGTGTAACTGAGCATAGGTGAAAGCAAAACCGAGGCAATGGCCTTCATGAGTGTGCTCAGCATAAAATCTTCCTGCACTGAATGATGAGATTTCTGAAACAGAAGTTGACTCTGATGTGCACAGCATCAGGAGAGCAGAACTAGGTCACTCTCGTGTCTAGAAATAAATTGTATGTTTCACCACAGCAAGGGATTGGCTTTATATATTGGAAAGTTGTGGAATATTATTAGTTTTCTAAAAATATAACTAACTCCTAGTTTTCTGTCTAATAATTACAGAGGTTTTGCATGCCTAAGGCTGACTACATGTGGGTTTCTTTTCTATTTTTGTATATATAAGAAATATTGCTGTACTCTGCAAACTGAGTTTCCAAGATATTCTTTTAAGAACAGTTTCAGCAGCTTGAAATAAGTGTAAACCCAATATCACCTTTTTTGCGTGTGTCTCATGAACTTGAGACCTCTAGAATTTTATTTAAATCTCATGGACATCACTGAGGTAAAGAAAACACCAGAAAACTGAAGTGACTTTTCTGCAGGGATCAGGAGCAATAAAAAATGTAAAAGGCTCAACTCTGGTCAAGCTAACTACAGTCATCTTAATTCATAGTCTGAGCTCTCTTGTAAGCACAGAGCCCAAACACTCTGACTCACATCTGGAATGAGACAACTGACTTTCCCGGCAAGCAAACTCATGTCCAGGCTAGATCTGCCTCAAACACTGTCTTTGCCCTTGTAGGCAGAATGGGTGCATGCAGCTTGAACTCTAGCCCAGCAGATAGAGACAGAATGAAAGTAGCCACCATATATCTATTATGCTTTAAGTACAGAGGGAAACCAAAACTGTATGTGCCAGTCTGTGTTGTCCTGGCTCAATGACCACATTGTACTATGATCTGAATTTGAAGACTAATCACAAATTTCAAAATGCAGAAGGCAGCTGCTGCTGCTTCCTCAACATATCTCCAAAGATGTGCAGTGCCCTGCTTCAAGCACAGAGCACCCTGGCTTCCCACTCCTTTGTAACCCATGGCCAGCTGTAGTTCATGGAGTGACACATGCCTTTGTCTTTGGTGGTCTTAAAACATTTTGCTACTTGCTCTGAGGTTAATGATGAAGCTCATTTCAGCATCAGTGGTAGAATGTTAGGTCTGAAAGAAGGACTGTTATATGAACTCAAATACGGTACAAAAGTCTCATATAAAATAGGATCAAAAGTCTAGGACTTCTTACCCCCCCTTCCCACATACATATGTCATTTTGGTCTCCATCACAACTATTGAGTTCACAGGAGAGGCCTAACTGAACCCTACCTTAGCTGAAACTCCTGAATCTTAGTGGCATGGAGGTCTCAAGGAAGAGCATTGCATTAAACCTGGGTAAGCAGCCTGTAGCTCGTATTTTCCAGACCACGCTGAAACACATTCCACTTCATTTGGCTTCTGATGAAGGAGGTTGATGATGAAAAGTAGCATTTTGGACAAAAATATGTTAAAATCTGATGTTTGGCTTTTTGAATTTTGTGTCACTCTGGATTGGATTGACTTGTAATACGTGTTTTGTCCCAAATGTTAAGAGACATAATTTAATGAACTGGAAAATAAAATTATTAATTGTCAGTGTGACTGTTTAGAGACTGGAGCGCTTAGTCATTCTTGAGCCTGTGACATTTTTAAAGGTTGCATAAGATTTTTGTTGCATCAGTTCTGCTAAAATCCTATCAAATGAGACACCTTACCTCTCCCTTCTCAGTGACTGATAGGAGGAAAAGAGTTCATTGGAATTAAAAGACCACATATGAGGTTGAAAAGGTAGCCCATAAAGGTCTTTTAGAAAACCTATAATGGATTAAAATCTTGGTAGTCAGTCTGAAACTGTGAAGTGGTACTTACAGAGAAATATTTTTCACTTGGCAGCATTATTCCAGCACACTTGCAGGTAGAAGTGATTCTAGCCAAGGTATCTACCAATTTAAGTGTATGTACTGCTTGCTTCTGGTGTAAGGGGAGCATATGGAATTACGTAAACCCTGTCTTGGTATTCATATAATTATTTTAAAAATAAAAGAGACAAGCAGAAGAAAGAAGAAATGTCGGCATCCATGGCAGTCAGGCACACTACACTGTCTTCTGAGTAAGCAGTCTCTGTTTCCAGGGGCAGAAATAAAGATGGAACATCTTTGCTGCTAGGACAGCCTCTGGCAAACACCAAGGTGTGTCTTATATGTCCTTTTTTTCTTTCCTTGAAATACTAGGCAGGAATTGGAACAGTTGTCCCAAAACCACAATATATACTTATTCCTTTTTGTTTCAGTCTGCAACCTGAAGTCCATTTTTTTCAGTATTTCAGATTTGAAACAGCTTTCTATAAGCTGGTAGTAAGAAATTGGAGAGTGATACTTAGTCACTAGAGCAGTATTTGAAAATACTGTCATGTGGGGTTTTGCCTGCTCTCTGAAATTCCTAGGATAATTCTGCTATAGGTGCTGCTGTAAAATTCAGTGTTGAGGATTGTGTTCCATTGTCTTAATGACTTGCTTCTCATATTCTTCTGCACCTAATTAGGTTCAGATCAAATGAAGTCATAAGTGCCTAGGGATAAAGAGAAACTCTTAAAGGGCAAGTGGCTCAGACAATGCAAGCCTCTAAAGGGAGTTTGAAGCAGATTTGGTGATTAATTGGTTATTTGAACTTTGTGGCTGAACTGTTCTGACAGGATAGGTATTTTCATGCTAACTGTCTGACTCTGTTGCAAAAGCTGTTTGGGTAAGAATAGTGTGGCATCAAAAGGAAGAGATAGCCATATTATGTGCACATGGGGAGTCTATCACCAAAAGAAGTATATGGAGACTGTGCTCAATATTTAATAAAAAGATGTAATAATTAGTGTGGAGAGACAAAGAGCATATTTCTAACACCTAGAATATGCTGAATGATTGCCTCCAAAGGAGTGATGTTAGAAATGGTATGCCAAGTAATAAATATTTAGCTGAAATAAACTGACATCAGTAATTTAGAAGTAACTGCTGGAAAATGTAAATTCTTCTGTGTTATGATGAAATCTTGGATAATATGCACCAAACCATCAAAGCAATGGCACTAAGTGGAAATGCAAGTTCCATCATTGAGAAGCCATGCCTCAGCACCAGCACCTGTTGCCTCCAATTTCTTATGGGAATAACAGTGTTAAGATAACGTTCTAAAATATCAGTCTGACCTTATTCTGCTCTGATTAGACAGTGCCAAAAAGAAATTCCATACCCTAAAGCGTCCATTCAGCCTTGCAACACAAACTCTCAACTTCTGTTTCATTCACTAATTTGGATGCAAAACACCTCAGCAAGAGAAGGGATTTCACAGCTGTGCCCGGGGGAGCTGGGGTTGTTTAGTCTGGAGAAAAGGAGACCTGGGGGTTGCCTCATCACTCTCTACAACTACCTGAAAGGAGGCTGTAGCCAGGTGGGAGTCAGCCTCTTCTCCCAGGCAACTAGAAAGAGGACATAGTTTCAAGCTGTGTCAAGGCAGGTTTAGGTTGGAGAGTAGGAGGAATTTCTTCACAGAAATGGTGATTAAACATTGTATTGGACTGCCCAGGGAGGTGGTGGAAACACCACCCCTGTAGTGTTTAAGTAAAGACTGGATGTGGCACTTGCTGCTGTAATTTAGTTGAGAAGGTGGTGTTGGGTTATAGGTTGGACTTAATGATCTGAGATGTCTTTTCCAACCTACTTGATTCTGTGATCATGTAACTTGGTCCATTACAAGATATAACGGTACATCCTTTTCTGTGATTTAACTTTGACCTTCCACTTATGCTATTTTGGTGGGATTGTCAGAGTACAGATTATTTGGAGTTTGGCCACTAACAATCATCTCTGGAATCTCTTTGGTCTCTGGTATTGTAAGTACTTTCATAAGAGACTGTCTTGGAACTGACCTTTTCCCGTTATCCCCCTTCTTTTTCGCAGTCCACAGCCACATCTTTTTTTCAATCAGACTTATATCCTGGCATCAGTTCCCTAACTTTTCCTTGTTTTCTTCATTGCTCTCTCTTTATTATTGTTTAGCATTGCCATTCCTTTTCCCTACCCTACTGTACTCTGTGTAGACACATGCCCTCCCACCCTAACTTTGGGGTTTTTTTCCTTTTTTATCCCTTTTTTTTTCTAAATGAAACACACTTGGTTATGCAGAATGCCCAAACTAGTAAGACTCCTAAAGCAAAAGAGAAAGAAACATGTTGACACATTATATTTTGGTCTTGCTTCCCCTTTTGGATGCTACATAAAAGCTACAATATGTGGTTAAAAATATTTGCCTTAAGAACTCAGTGATACAGGTACTTAGCATTCAGACTTGATTATTTGTCTTTCATTAGTCAATTGGCTCTGAAGTAAGAACAGTAATAACAATATATGGAACTAGTCAGCTTACATCAGTCAAGAGACTGCACTTGACTCATTTATAGCTTGTTTGCGTGGAAAAAAAAATCAAGGTACCTTTACTGTTTCTCTACAACTTCTGTCTGGCAAAAGAATACTTCTACACTTAAGGTTATATGCTTAATTTATAGAGGAAGAAGAAGTCCAGAACTAAAGCCTGTAAGGTGGAAATACTGCTCAAATTACATACTATAACATGGTTCAGTGCTTTGAATTTTCCTGTTTCAACATAAGATTTTGCTACCATGCATGCCCAGTGATAAGGTACAGGAGTGCCCCAGTCACCGAATCCCTGCCCAAAAAATTCAGTTACATTCACTGAGCTTATGCTCCCTTTTGCCATATCACATGGTCAGCATAGGAGACACCAGCCTTGCCCACAACACAGTGACTAGCAAACTTGTCCAGGATATTTGTTCTGTGGGTCTGAGCCTGTGCCAGGCCTGAAAGACAAGTTTCTTGCCATGCTTACCAGAGTGCTGTGACCACTAGAGTGTTTATTTGCATATAAGTACTGCTACAGCAGGCATGTTACAGCAGGCGTGAAGGAGGCACTGAACTGTGCTGAAAGGGATGACAGAGAGCTCCTACAACTGCAGTCTCTAATATATATAAAAGAGAGGCAGAACTTAAAAATAAATTTCCCTTTAGGTTTTCATATGTTATCCACCTACTTTACAACAGCTAAATCTTGATTTCTGTGCCACTATTCTATCCTCCATTCATTGCGTATAAAATTCAATCAGGACTGCTAAACACTGCCCAAAGAACTAGATACCTAAGTGTTAGCGTGGCAAAAATCAGAATCCTTCCTTGAAGCAGGCCTATAACTTTGAAACTGGAACAACTAGTACATTAGACAAAGCACAGAGTGAGGTCTTTTCAAATTGATTAGTTGTCAGCTACTAATGGCTTATTTCAATTATTGTTTAATTAAAAACATGGAAGTGTTGAAAGAAAGAAACAAGCTTGATCTTTTTATTTTGTGTCATACTCTCAAAGGGTATGTTTTAGGAAAGTTCAGTGCAAGATTAGCTTTAATGCATAACCTTTACAGTATTATGAATAATGTTGTCTTATTAAAAGTTAATCAGTCTGAAAAAAACCTCAGTATTGCACTCTTGCTCCTGAAAAGTTTTTTGCATTTCATTCATCTGTTGTGATGAGCATAGACCTTCAGGTTACCATTTTGTTTCAATCTAGTCTTACATATCATGTTGCAAACAGGATCAAGTTTTAGCAAGCACTGAAGGGAATGTGGTTCAACTCTCTTTTGCTATTTTTTTAATACAATAGAAATGTGTGAAAGAACTTACAGTTCCGTAATTTTTTTCTGGTGCTAGACAACACAGCAAAGCTAGGAAAAATAATCACCCCCTTCTCAGATATGAGGGCTTTGGATCCAAAATAGTTATGAAATTTTTCAGTTAAGTTCATGTGCCAAGAGTCCTTCAGCACAGGACAGTTAGCCATGATACAAAATGTAACCACCTGTCTTAAAGCACCCCTCTCCTTGTGTAGCTGTGGAGTGAGTACACAGGATGAGGGAATCCACCTCCAAAGTAGAAACAAACAATCCGAACAATACCCCATCTTTCTATGTCATGTGTTCCTCTCACACGCCGCACCCACCCACCCACCCACCCACACATACCACCAGCACCACCACAGCCCAAGTAAACAGTCTATACAAAATCCTGGTTAGGTTTAATCCAGGTCAGTCCCCTGACCACATAGCAACACAGGCCAGGTTTTAATTCAGGCTCCTAAATGCACTTGTCTCCAGTGTACAAATTTAAAAGTGTGCTCCTTAGAGGGCTTCTGACCATCCTGAGCAGTCAAGAGAGACCTTGGCAAGAATTCAATGGGTATCAGCTGATGTTGCAGATGCCCTAGGATACCTAAGGTACTTCCATGGAGCTGGCATGTCCGTTGCAAGACCTAAGGGAGATCTATGCCCTTCCAGACTGGTAGCTGGAAGGCAGGTGAGTTAGTGTAGGGACATGCATGACACTAGATGTTTATGATTAGCCAACTGAATATGAATGTAGACTTTTAAAAAGTGTTCCTGTGTTACTCTCAAGCTGAATCCCAACCCTAAACTCACTTAACCTACAGCAGGAAGCCACTTACAAATACATCAACCATCACCAGGGAGAAGGGCAGTGCAAGCTGTAGGTATTACTCAAAGACACTGGGAGTGGAAACCTTCTTTCTTTACAGCAAAAATACTTACTTTTGAGAATTAAAAGTGTTAATGGAACTAGAGCCAGAGAGCTAAAAAAGGCAACAAGAAGAAAAACTACCATGGATTGCTGATGGGCACTAAACTAGAATGTTATTTAGACAATAATGCTCCTTTACGCCTTCAAATCTTTCAGATACCCAAGATATTTTAGCTTTAGCTACAAACTCAATAGTTTTAGTTGTACTCTAAACAGAGAGGTACAGATAGACCTCTACAGCCACACTAGCATTCAGTATCTTCAAGTGGAACTTCACTGAATGGAAATTTCTTTGTGTACTAGAATATGTTTTTATAATTATCATGTTATTAGTAAATGCAACAAGCAAAAATCTTTCAGTTTTAGAACAGAAGAGGCCATTGGTTCCACTTTTTAGTCCTGCAAAGCCCTCTCAGGAAAGAGAGCACTAGTTCTCTTGATCTTTAGGCTCTTCTCTGAATGCATCTGGAACATTTTCTATAATTAATTCATGTTCTTTGTCCACAGGTTAGAGACTCTGACATAAAGTGCTTCTGGACTCAGCCTGTGATGGGAGCAGCCCTGAAGGCTTAGCTCCCATTGGGACCATGCTCCCTGGTAGTGGAGTGAACTCTGATGAACAGGGCAGTAAGAAAGTTGAGGTAAAGTCCTCTCCAATTTAAAGGACTAAAATGACATAAGTTCAAATATATGTGATGAAGAAAACTACTTTTCAAGAATGAAAACTATTTCTGACTATAAGACTCTGCAACAAAATAAGTGGATAACCAGAACTAAGCAAGAATGAGAAGTCTAATTCCCCTGAAATTCATTAGTTTAACCTCAATTCATTTTTCTTCTGATTTGATCTGATTTACCTACCTACTCTTCCATAAAACATGTGGACAATAACTTTGATTTGAATATTTCACTTCTGATGAAAACAAGTGTTCACACATCTTCCTGCTTAGGTGAGATTTCTGTGAACATCTTCCTACTGTGGGAAAAGGGGAAAAATTCATTCTCTACTGCCATCTGGGCCTTTCCTTCTCAGAGTTTATTGCCTTTCCCTCATATCATTCCTCTGAATAGAAACTAAAAGAAGCAAGCTGAACAAAAAAGAATAAAGAACACTGGGGAAACACAAAACCCTCCTTCAATACCATATTTACCAATTTTTTTTTCCAGTAAATATTGTTGCTCTATTTTTACATGTATGAACACTGAAGGCTCCAGAAAGCAGTATTGAAAGAAGAGAAACAGCATGAAGCTTGTGTAGAGAGGGTGATTCAAGAGCTGGGAGCAGCCAGCCAGTCTCAGAAGGCATGGGAAGGGCTTCTTGGGAAAAATTGTTCCAGCTCAGAAAGTCTATGATAAAACTAAATCTGGGAGCAAGGACTTACCTGCAGGGACACCATGGAGAGGAGAGAAATTAGATGTAAATTCCACTTTCTCTTCTATTCTTCTTCACCTATTCATTTTGTATTTTCTCTGCGTAGTAAATTAGATTTACCTGTATGATAAACACTGGTTTTCGTATTTGAAAATCCCTTTGGTCTTCTTTGAAGGAAGGAAAGGAAGGAAATTTCAAGCCAGGGAAGTCAAAAGCTCACTCATTTAAACTCTCCATAAATTTTTCAGGTTATAAAGTTAAAAATATAAATTCTGAACCACTGAAGCAAACTATCACTGGTGGTGAACTAACAGGATTGTAAAGTGGTGGGCAATGTTATAATAGCGTTTTAACTATAGAATACCAGGTTGGAAGGGACCTCAGGGATCACGTGGTCCAACTCTTCTTGGCGAAAACATGACCCAACACGCTGCCCAGGTGAATCCTGAAAATGCTGTATACAGGTATCTCACCAGGTATAGCAACAAGACCGCAAACCAAGAAGACATGGAAATACAATAAAACACAAAAATCAGAAACTCTACCGTATGAAAAATAAAGTCATATCTTCTCTGGAAATCATCCATGATTCTCTCCAAGAAGATGGAAACTCTGCAGGTACATTGGCTTTACCTTCTGAGAATTACCTTCAACTGCCTGCAAGGGCTTCTGAAAGAGATTTCACACAAACATAGAAAAACCTAAAAGAAATTAGGCTGAACACTATTAGGGATGATAGACACTTCTGCTAAGAATTCTATAATAGTTAAATATCTCACATGAAGAGGGCCAGTCCTTTCAGGAAAAGGCAGTTAGTTTATCTTCAAACCACACAAACAGACCAAGGGTACAGCTTCTTTTCTGTAACAGAGGTTTTTTAATGTTACAGGTTCAGCTACAATGTATTGAACTTCTACTGAATAGTGTTTCTGAAAAAAAATCAAGGCAAGAATGCTTGAACCTGTTTGATCAAATTTAGCGAAGATGTTGAAAACCATTGATTTCACAGTAGCTGGTCTTCAAGCATTGCATGCACAGAAAGTGACCAAAGTTATTAACGGTGTTGAAATTTTTGTGACAAAGGTAACAGAAGATACAAAGGTAATGGAAATGCACACTCAAGATATTCTTCAGGTATGGTTTTAATTTCAGTCATTGCTAAATTGTTACCTGGTCTCATTTTTTGTCAGCCAAATGTCAGCTTACAGAATAATTGCTAAAATCAGCCTTGCGTATCTGTTTGCCAATCTCACCTTAACTGATGCCTTCAGGAGCAGAGAAGCCAATCAAAATGAGAAACTGAAATTTTTAGTATATCATTACTTCTGTTTTTATGGAAAAAAAATATCCAGAACAAAGTCTTCACAAGCAATTTAAAGGCTCACATTTGTTTGGAAAAGGAAAACATGTCCAATTCATTAGAAGTAGGACATTTTTTCTTCCAGATTCTTTTTTTTTTGCTCTAACATAGTCTTCTAGATGCCCACACCCAGGCTTTTCTACACATAACATTGCATTATCCGTATAAGTAAAATACAAATATCAGGTAGTCAAGGCAGTCATCCTCTAAGTTTCTCCACCTGTGTTTTGCGGTATCTACAGAAATTAGTTGAACTTGGAAAGTCTTACATTCACAAGATGAAGAAAAAGCTCTATGTTTATTAAAAAAAGAAAAAGAAAAACTTGAAAGGATAAGCTCTAATGCTATGGAAGACCTTGCAAGCCTAAGCCTTAATACTCTGACAAGAGATTACAGAATTAAAACATATTTTTAAGTCAATGCTCAATTTATTACCTTGGAGACCTTTAGTTTCATGTCTAGAAGTGGACTTAGTTCATGATTTCTAATGTTAGTTTGACAGTACCCAGCGATTAAGTTAAACTTCGCATTAAAAGGACTACTTTTGAAATAAATCATATACTTAGTGCATATGTGAAGACAGAATAGGATATAAGGAAATCAATACTGAACACTTGAATACTGTCTATTAGTCAAAAAGACAACTCTTAAAAGGCCCTGTTTCCTCAGATATTTTCAACGTGCTGTAGTTTGCATAGTTTGATTAGTCATGTTGAAAGCAACAGGACCCTTTGTGTGCACCAGTGTTTGAAAGGCATTTGACTAAATTGGCAGGAGCTGATATATATCTATTCTTAGTTAAATAGACTGAAACTCTCCAATCCTTCTTTGAATCCTTGGCAGTTTTGATTTTTTTCTCCTTACAGGTACCTCAGTTCTCTGCTAACTCTATTGTTTTGGTTGGTTGTCTCTGCCAAATGTAAAACAGCAATTTTCTTTAATCTACAGCTTTTAAAATATTTTTCGCATGATTATCTGCTGTATGGTATTCCTGCAGTATCTGCTTTGCAATTTGCAATGGATTTCTAATTGCTTTAGAGTGATCTGTAACAGCAATCCATTAAAATATTTTTGATGAATCTTCATGAATATCTGATTTGATAGCAAGGCTATAGACTTTTACAAGAAAATCTATCTGACATCAATCAATTCTATAGTCCTTCTTTATGATACTGTTTTAATTCTATCTCTTATGGATTATTAATACTTTCAGCAGTTGCATGTCTTCCTTTAGGGACACTTTTTAAAAACCAATACACTGAAGTATGACAAAGTGGAAAATCCATCAAAATATTCTGGTTTTCTATTATAAAAATTTATGCAGTTTGGAATGACACTATGACAAACTGGTTCTATTGCCAGTATGTGTAGAGAATCTAACAAAACTCCTGAGAGAAAAGGGTTCAGCCTGAAAAAATCCAGCTACTTTCCGTCTGTATCCCATATCAAGACCTCCTCTGTTAACAGGAAAAGAAGGGTATTTGTAGTAGGAGACTCCCTTCTAAGGGCAACAGAGGACCTGATATGCAGACCAGAAGCAACTCACAGGGAAGTCTTCTGTCTCCCAGGGGCTCAGGTAAGGGACATTACTAGAAAACTCTCCAGTCTAGTCAGTCCCTCTGATTACTATCCACTATTGGTTGTTCAAACTGGCAGCAATGAAATAACAAAGAGAAGCCCAAGGGCAATCAAAAGAGACTTCAGGGCCTGGGGAGGATTGGTAGATGGATCAGGAGCACAGGTAGTAATTTCCTTGATCCTTCCAGTAACAAGGAATAATATTGATAGGAATAGGCAGATCCATCAGGTCAATGAATGGCTCTGAGGTTGATGTATTTGGAAAAATTCTGGGTTTGTTGACCATGGGATCATCTACTCAACACTTGGTCTACTGACACCTGACAGGATGCACCTTTATCTGAGAGGAAAAAGAGTTCTAGCACAGGAGCTAGCAGGGCTCATTGACAGAGCTTTAAACTGGCTTGGAAGGGTGAAAGGGACAAAACCAGGCTCACCAGTGATAAGCAATGGGATGATGTGCAAAAACTTGAGAAAAGGAGCACTTATGGGCTGAAGAGGCAGAGGGGTGGAATGTAATAGAATGGTTAGAATACATGGAGCTCACAGTTGGCAGTGGCACAGTTGAGAGCCTCTGTGTAAGAATCAAGGAGCAAACAAATAATGTGGATGTCATGGTGGGAGTCTGCTATAGACCTCCCAGCCAGGATGATGACACCGATGAATTATTCTTTGAGGAGCTAAGGGACACTTTCAAGTCAACTGCCCTTATCCTTATAGGGGACTTCAACTTGCCAGAAATTAACAGGGAGCATCATACAACTGGTACAAGCTGTTCCAGAAGATTCCTAAAATACCTGGATGACAACTTAATGAAACAGGTCCTAAGAGAGCTGACTCAGAAAGATGCCCTCCTTGATCTGCTACTTGTCAACAAAACAGATCTTGTGAGCTAAGTGGAGATTGGTGGTCATCTTGGCCACAGCAACCACCAAGTGATCAAGTTTAAAATTCTTCTGTTGACAGGAGGAAAAGTGCCCCCAAAAAAGACGCAGTGAAGAATCCTTTTTGGATACCTGTTGTTCTTTGAACATCCTTTTATCTTCGTTTTCTTCATCTTCTTGCTTTCCTTTCCATTAAGACAGAGAAAAAGAAAACAACATAACTGTTGTGGTTTGGCTTAACTCTGTGGCTAGTTGCAATCTAGAAGTTCTCTGCTGTTTACCATGAAAACGGTGGGTATTACTCTGATTAATATGCCACTAGTTTCATAGATATGTAGCTGAATAGAATGTGAGAAGCTCAGGCAACTGTTTGCACAACATGGGCTATAGCTGGAATTCATTAGTACAGCACTAATAACTCAGAGCTTTATCAGAAAGAAAAACATATTGGAAACAGGATGGAAGCTATTTTTGGGGTACTTGTATGTTTTCACTCTGGGGTGACAGAACACAAGAGCTGATGCCTCAGTTACTGAAGCTGATGTGCAAGAGTAAAGCAAAAAATAACTCATAAATTCAGACTTTTTTTCCTAACCGATTATGAAAGTATATTAATATATTGTTTTATTCTGCAAACCTATGCATCTTCCATTCACTCAGTGTAGGGTCAGTGAACAAAATGGAACCTGATTATTATGTTATTTGCCGAGTTCCATTTTTATATTGAAGCTAGAATTCCATAAAATGAACAATTACTGATGATTCTCATGACAAGTAAAACAATTTCCTACAATATATAATTCTCTTAAAAGGTAGGTAGCAGGAAATAAAGGAAAGAAGGATTTTTCAAACAGTGACAGGGCTAATTGTTGCATGCTCTCACTCTAAATGGCCCCTTTAACAAAAACATTATGGAAAAATGCACAGAGAACTAACTTACTGGTGCATCCTTCTTAGGAGTTTTTCTTTTTTCTCTTTTTACTGCTCTTTGCTTATGCAAGGCTAATGGGGAAAACTGGTGCAGGTGTGGCTGAGTTGTCACTGGGACAATGTTAATTCAGTGAAAAGGAAAGATGTTCTTTACAGATGCAAAAAGTTTGCTTGGGCTCTAGGGAAGAGAAGCACTTGCGCAGAGGTCTGTTACAGACTACAGAATCTACTCAGGAAGCCTCCTGAACTGAAAATGGTCAGAGGCTAAGGGGGCTGGGAGAAGGGTACTGCAAATGCTTGGCCCCACTGGACACAGGATACTAGCTGAGACCAAGTAATTGGGCTTTTCTTACTCAATCAAGATCTTAAAGAAAAAAATATTTCTGCCTCATAATTAGGCAGAAGATCAAAAAAAATCTGGGTATCTCTAAGAAAGATTTGAAGTAAGGTTATTTACATAAAAATGTCAGTTAAACAAATTTTTATTTTGAAAAACTTACTAAGGAAGTGTTCCTCATCTCTGACTTTATAATATATGGCTACAGGTCATATTTTCCTCTAGAAAGTTTCATGTATTCCTTTTGCTTTTGTCACAGAAGCTCATTTATGCATTTACAGTGTGAAACAGTTAAGCAGTGTACAGTTATATGAACATTAACAACTAAAACTATAATATTCATTTTATATAGAACCTTTTCTAAAGTGTGTGAGTAGTCCAAATTGTAATGCTTTGCAAATGAATATGAATAGTCAGCAGTGAGACTGAGCTGTTACATCACACCCAGGGAATTATTATTTAGCATGTGCATAATATTTTCATCCTCAAAGAGTTTCATGAGCAACCACACATTCATCTCTAAAAGATGCCTCAAAGCCAAGAAGGTAAATATTACTATATCTATTTCTAAACATGAAAGACTAAAAGACAGAAAGGGTAGGGAAGCTAAGTGTCTCACCCAAAGGCAATCAATAAAAGAAAGTCAGTATCAGAGACATAATTATAAGCTGGGCACACCTAATTATATCTAGAATATGTTTAGAGAAGGAGCCTGAGGCCATGCAAGCCTGCATGCTTTTGTCAGCATTTAAAACATGAGGTTGTGGTGACCTTTGGAAAAGAACAGAGAAAAAACTTCTAGGTAATATTATCCCTTAGTGCAGCATGCCTGATCCAAACACCTCTGTTACTCCTTTCAGCGATGTTTCCACCACTCCTTGAAGTATAAAGAACATGCAAAGGGTTATTCTGAGATCCCTGAGCACCTTTGCCCTATGAGTGAGTGGGATTTGTTGACAAAATAAAAACTTCTGCAGTATGGATTCATCAGATCAGTTAATGATGGGGAGCATGCTGGGCTAGACCTGACAATATCCTATCCTGAAAGCATAATGTGGGTGTGGATGTCACCTCTAGTGCTCATGATTTGACAGTAAGACTCCATTTTCTGATTCCTGCTCTTTTTATCCTGTCACTTTCATCATGTGGAATCTCTCTCAAAATTCAGTCTTTATTTGAAGTTCACTCTTCCTCAGCTTTTTTCAGTCTGCCCCACAGAAAAAACCTCTTTTCTCATGACTTCATGAAATATGGCTTTGACTGTTCCTCATGATGAGGGGATTTCTCTCGTTCTCTTAATACCTTTGTTACCACTTATCTCTAGTCCCTATTAGCTTCCTCACACAAAATTTTGTGAGAGTTGTATGTTCTTCCCAGTCCTTCCACAGAGCAACACAGTTCTACCTCATCTCTTACAAACTTCACTAACAAATTTTTGAAACTTCTTCTATGCCTTCTATGTCCAGTCACATCTGTGCAGTTCACATTGCCCCTCTCTCCTTTTTACACCCACTCTTCTACGGAACAGCTAAAAAAATTCTTACTTTCTCCTCTATGTCTCATTCGTTTCACCCAAACCCTTTGCATTCCAGCAAAACTTCCATCTCAGCACTCTTTTGCTGCTAACCAAAACCAAAATACCCCAAGGATATTAGCATAATTGTGCAACTCAAATGACTGCAACGAGGTGAAGGCTTGAGGTTTTGAAAAAAACTTTATTCTGTTTTGCCTGAACCTCAGCCCATCCTCTTCCACCCACATACGATCAGCTCCTTGATGATTTAGATCCTTGGTTTTTACATCTATCAAGCAATATAAGTTGCAGTGTTGACGCTATAGAGCAGAGCGTTTGCCTTACCTCTACTCATTTTTCTAGCAGTGACTGACCACAAAAATAAGAGTTGTACCATTCTCTATAATTCTATTCCTTCTAAATTACCATTCAAAGGTGATAGAGTTCAGTGCATCCAGTGAACTGAGTGAAGGAAGGATCTTCTTGCTTTAGTGGATGAATATACGGAGCTTAGATATTTCTTTTCCATAGGCAAAAAAGGCAAGGATTACCAAGATGTGACAGGTTACTTATTCACATAAAAATATAAGATTTCAGGTTCTATCTCTTCTGGTTTTCTGTATTTGTGGTCAGCACAGGACATGAACAACAGTGCACAAATATACAGGCAACCTCTTTAACAATTAGCAAGCCCATTTTAATTAATTCATATTGGAGAGTTCTTGGAAAAAAATTACAAGGAAGAAGCAAGCTTAAAGCATTGAATTCCCTAGTCTTCAGAAGCAGTCTTTAGTTTTTTTTCTTTCCCTATATTGTATGACTTTTTCTTTTTTAGCTAATGAAGAATAGTGCAGGCTGGAAAGCTGAGCTTATCTCTGCTTTCAATGGAGAAACCTTGTCAATAGAATTTGTCGATGATTGAAAGAAGTGAGCCCACAGAGACCCACTAGTGGTATTCTTTTCTGAGATTAATCTTTTCTGTTTGCAGATATTTAACTTAAAGTAATTCGCTACTGAGAGACAGTCTGAATGGTTGAAAACCACTTTGCAACCATTCAGAAATACACGGGAGACAGTATCTCTAGTACTATAAATGAACATATCACTATCGACTTCAAAGGAACTAAGACGTTTTGAATCAGATGAAGACCCAATCCCATAGGAATTTCCTGTTGTGCCAGTGTTTGGTTGCTGTTGCATGTCTGGCTTCAGCTGATCTGGATCAAAAAGGTTCCTAATCCCAGATGCTTCTCGTTGTCTTCTCTGAAGGTTATCCTCCCCCGTTTCCCATGCTCCCCCTCTGATACGTGTACATAATTGTTCCCTAACCCAATTCAATCAAAATGAAACAGGTTAGGAAAAAAGCCTACTATTTAAAGTGTGTGAGCTAACCTGGATCATTCTGACTGAACTGGGTCAGGGAGTGATTATATGTGAAGTTATACCAGCTGAGTGAAAAGGAAGGGAGACAATCTATTTGCTTGGCTTAGGAATAGTCAAAACAAGCCATAGGACTGCAGCTTTATGTGATGTATTCGTAGACTGGCTTTGGATGGTATAAATTGACACATGGTCTAAGAGATGCCTCACCGTGCACAGCCACCTTCCTTTTGATGTGGCTTCTGCATAACTGAAATGCCCCAGCAAATGCTCCTGAAACCATAACAGAAGGGTCAAGTGGGCATTTCAGGTCTCCCAACATGCTGATGCCTTGGGAAGTTCTGCCACACACACTAAGTACTGGCAAAACCCTGCAACCGAAATGGTTTGGAACAGTGCTGGGGGAGATTCGGGGCAACAGCTAACATGTATGTCTTTTGAAATCAGCCCAACGCATTTTTTTCTGGCAGATAGAGGCAGCCCTCTTCTATTTACTCAGAAGAGGAGAAAAGATTTGCTATCACCATCAGCATGCAAATGTTACTGCACCCTGTCTAACAGATTTAAGTATTCTTCAAGTGAAGACAGTTAATGTCGACATTTGGGTTTAACAGAAAGAACAGTCTGTCAACCACACATTTTATGTAACAAGCTTGTACTCTGCCTGACCTTTTGTTGAACAGAAGGGAAAACCATGGCAGACCCTGTGTTGCCTTGGATGTGTGCTTTCTGGACACACAGAAAGCTAGGCCTTTCCTGATCTGGGGCTAATGTTCTCAGCAGGACTGCTCTCAGTCCCTTCATCCCTCAGCCTGTATTGCCTGGGTTGCCCCAGCCCAGGTGCAGTACCTTGCACTTAGCCTTGTTAAACCTCATGGTGCTCACATGAGCCCACTTCTCATGGTCTCAGGTGAATCAAAAGGCTGAACTAGATGAAACTCTAAACGTCTAATACAGATGCCCAGAAAATATTACTAGGCATTAAGGTCAGCTGCCAGTTAGTACTATTTGAAAATACTGTCTGAGAGCCTTGGTTCACAATCCTTCTCAAATTCAGCACCTCTTCGGACATGAGGGTCAAGCCCAGCTGATGGCAGTTTACACAGGTACAGCTCTGTGACGAGCAGACACGCTCTATGACGAGCAGACATGCTCTGTGCTGTTCGTACTCTACAGTGGGTTGTTAATCTTTCCCGCAGGAAAAGGATGGACAGCTGCAGGCAATAACCTCTTTTGCCATTGTAGTTAAATCCATCAGAGACTCTGAATCAGAGCTCTTATTATTTTCCACATGAGCGTTCCCCATTTATGCTCTGATGAAATGATGCATTCAACAGAAAACAAAATGAAGTGCTGAAACCATTAAACTCTTTAATAGCAGGAGACACTGCAACTTTTTGTCATTAATCTGCCATAATTGGTAACTGCCGTTAATGTCTTTCAAAATACATAATATTGAAATGTTATTACTGAAAATGCTACCACGGAATTATATGGTGGGATGCACAATCTCATCTGCACCCAATTTTGCGTTCCCGACTGTGTTGTGAATTAATGTAGGAATAACATAAACATAAAATTAAAACAATATGGTCTGAAATTAAAGCTTAAATTCCAGAATTCTTGTGTTTTTTTTCCTGAAAAGAAACTTTTCAATATATAGGGGGTGTGAGGGGAAGATCACCTGTTTAACCAATACAAAACCAGAGTCTGGTTGACATGAAGTGAAATTTCGAAGTTAATCACAACCCAAAACTTAGGAGTTTCAGCTTGTGCTTGAAATCATGGGAAAAAAGTGATAGAAAATGTGACATATTTATGGAAAGAGGATATGGTTTTCAGGTTACCTGATTGTAGGCCACACAAGCTGGACAGACTTGTCTATCTCTGTCGTTACATACAATTAAGACAGTCAAGAAGAGCAATATAATAAAGAATATAATAAAGAAAAGTGTTAACTGTTAAATATGCTGTGATTTTAGTTTTGTGAGATGGAAATATTGCTGACTACACAAAAGAATTAAAAATTTCTGTCAACCTTATTACAACCTGTTTTTCATATATGGCACAAGAAATCAGATTAGTAAATAGTGTGAGGAGAGGAAATTAGTAAAGACAGTCTCATGCTTATTCTAAATAGTGCACATCTCGATGGTTCCTTTCAAGCTGATCTTTTAATGGCAAATTCAATTTTCTTCTTGCAGACAGTGGAAGTAGCATTAAGCATATTTTATCTTCTATTTTATTGCAAGATCTCTTTCATTCCACGAGAAAATAAGACCACTCACAACTAATTATCCTGTAAAATCACATTCAGGCACAGAACCTGGCAGCTGTAGTGAAACTTTGGGAGATTATTATTTATAATTTTTATTTATGGAAATCTTTGGTATTCTTGACACTGTACAAAACAGAAAAAACAAGAAACATTCTCTACCCTATGGAGTCTACAACCTATGGCTTATACTGTGTAATTTAAGACCAGCTTGAGCATAGAGCAGTAGAGAACTGCACCATTTCCTGGAATGGGAGCATGCCAGCTGCTGCTCTCCTATCTGTGAAGATAAAGCTTGCACATCTGGTGTGCTAAGCCAGCTTTGCTCTTTCCTTTGACATAGTACCATTCCCAGAGATGCTGCAAAAATGTAGGATACAGCAGACCTTTGAAAGAGAACCATACCCACCTTGAGGCACGTGTTTTGCAAGTAGTTGTCAAGAGCAGCAGACTGCTAGTCTTGCAAAAGGGCCAAGATTTTCTCTACTGTGTGCAGGTCAGTCTAGGTTTGCTGCTGCTGGTACTATTGCTGAGAAAGGGGTCAAGGTGGTTGAAGCAATAGTTGCTGCAATGTGGAGCAACTCCAGTGAAACACCTTTTTTCAAATCTCTCATTCCAGCAGCAGTGGTGGCCTGTCCCTGGCCTCCTACCTTCTGAAAAACAAAACTTTTATTTTCCTAAGCTGGTTCTGAAATGGACACTACAATTTATGCAGTGCTGTGTAGACAGCTCCATGCTAGGGCTAGATAAATGAATATATTTAAATAATACAGTGCATGTCTTGCAGAGATATTATCTTGGCTCCTAGAAGCATAAGCTAACAGTTTTCCACTGGGGCAAGTTTGGATGATGTGTCTTCCTGACACGGCTATAACTGGCAGGGTTTGAGTCAGTTCATTTGCAGACAGTTTGGATATGCTGCACTGGCTGATGTGGATTTATCCTCTATGATCTCCCTGCTCTGACAGCCTCAGTACCTAAGTAATGACCTACCCTAGGCAGGTCCTTAATTTGCTAAAGCAGCTCAGACACTGAAAATACTGAGTAAGCAGATGGTGTAACCAACTCGGAATTGTTTAGATGTCATTTTATGATTTAAAAACTCTGTAGTGAGCATAACTCCTGCAACAGGCTACTCCTGGTAGGCATTTATAAAACTGTATTTAAGAGGAAGAGGTAACGCATGTTGGTGGTCATTAGGCAGGAGTTCTACTCTCCCTGGAGAATGTGGGAAGATAGACTGGGAGATCATGTGATACTTAGAAGTGACAACAGACAGTGGAAGATTAGGTAGTGATAAAGGATTTGCGCACAGAGTAAGGAGTCTGCTGAGTATTCAGAACAGATTTGAGTGTAAGAAGAAAGGCTCAAGTAAGTTAGTGTAGAATTTGGATCTTTCAGAGAGGGAGAGAGGAGATCTGCCCCCGATGGGGATGCTGCTACAGCTTTTCCATTTTACCAGAGATCGTTCGTGAGACACCCCCTAGGTTCGTTTGCTGGGAAAGCAAACAGCACAAAATAAGTCAAATTAATTTTGTGTATATTATTTTTCCCTAAAAGGTAGAACGTTAAGTAATTTAAATAGGTTTTTAGCAATAATTTCATAGAGAAAGAAGAAATAGTCTTGTTCAACATATGTAGTATAATCATGTTTGTTTCTGTAATTCCCATTGGAGAAAGAGAGGATTAAAGAGTGGAAAACAGGGTTCTTTCACACTCTTCCCATCTTTGCTGGCACAGATCACATTCCCAAGCATACAATGAGGAACTGCAGCAGGAGCATGTGTGTCCTCATTGCCTCTTCTCAATTTTCTGGAGCAAGCTATCAGCCTCCTCTCCCAACCATAAAGGAAAAGCCATGAGTTAATCAGTTTGAAGGGAAGATTTGAAGTAACGCTGTTACTAGTGTTGTAATTGCTGCCTAACAGCTGCTTGGGAAACAGGTTAATTCTTCCCTGTAGCAGCAAAGTGAATGGGAAGACATATTTTTTTCATATTGTACTAGTCCTACAAATACAGCTATATATCCCATGGTACATATTGAGCAGAAAAAGTTGTTCAGCAGTTATCTAGCTCTTGTTTTCTACAGAAGTCTGAGTTTATCAAACTCAACCCCCCCCACCGTTCTTTCAGGAGCTGTGTAAGGGGAAACTGATAAACGGTAATGGTTCACACTACACATATGTATACGTGCTGACACATATTTTGGTTCTCTTGCCATATTTTCATGAAATTTTACTGTATTTATAGGAAGTCACAGTCAATACAAACAACAAAACGCCATGTTTCGCTCCCTGTGAGGACATGCCAACTTACTACACATAATAAGGTACTGTGGCAGAGAGGTGTTCCGTCTCAGTTCCTAGATTCTCCAATGACTCAGAGTGTCCAAGATAGAACCTTCAGGAGCTCAGCTTTTTCTGAAAGTTGGGATTCATGCAGTTGTCCCTAAAATTGCGTTGTCCTTTAAATTGACATAGCCTGAATCACTAAGTACTTTTCAAAATGTTCTTGGTCTTTATTTTCTCTGCTTTCAGAATGTAATGCCTAAATGTCCTCTCATATAGGTAACCTTCGGGATCCTCCACACAATCAGCACACAAAAAAATAATATTCAAACAAATGCATAACTAGTGTCATTGAATATGCCTTGGGCTGCCCTGTATAGAATATCCCATTAGCCAGACACTCATCCATAGATGTTTTATATTTCCCTTGCCTTGAGAACATTCAAACCTGCAGAGCCCAACTCCCAAGAAAAGAGCCATCAGACTATTACCACCTTTCATCCTTTTTAGTTGAAGCTGGAGTATTAAAGAAGAAAAAACTTATAAATATCAGGATGACAGAAGATGGGGAGTCAGATTCTGTAGCAGTTTGCTTCATATAAATAAAATTCAATAAATCAGAGAAACAAACAACATTATTTAAGGAATTTTGATGTTAAAAATTTATTCGTATATGTAAAAATCGTAGTCCCATTAATTATGTAGCTGTCTCAGACGTACTGTTTTAGAGTAGCAGAGATGGTGGTTACTTTCATGTATTTTTTCTCTTTCATAGTGTAAATACTACAGAAATTCACTACTGAAATTATTATTAAATCATATGCTGATGAATGAGCACAAAACTATTAATGGCACATAATTTGCAGTGCACATGTCCACTGGAGTATTTAGCAATCCATGCAGATCTTACAATATGCCCTATGTGCTTTGATTTTCTCTGTTAGATGATTGAAAAATATTCATTAAGAGATTTCTCTAATGAGCTGTGTTCAAGCATAAAATAGGCCACTCCTTTTAAAATTTAAGTGTGTTTTTTGGAATATAAATATCCTCCAATTCCCTATAGGTACCAACTTCAAATAGGGATTTTGTCTTAACACAGATTTCAGGATCTTTGAAGGGTCTTTGAAGTATATAATTGGGTCCAAGCTGAAATATGCTGTCATTCATGCAAATACTGAAGTTCACACTGCTTATGGTTGGTAAAAAATATACACTTTATTTTTTTATATATATCCTCAAAATTATTTTAGTAAATACTTAGGTAGAAAGTTGGGAAAATATTCATATTATAAAATGAGTAAAACATCCCCTGACTCTCTGGTCAGTTAATCCTGGATCCCATTAAAACAGTGACATCTGTTTTACTCTTTTTGTTTACCATCAAGTTATTAAAGAGAAAGCTTTTTGTTCTGTAATTTTTTGTTCTTTAATTTATTCTGTTTTCATTTGTAAGGCACTGAGAATGCTTAAGTACTGAAATAGGCAGCTTTTAAGAGTATACATAAAGGCCAAATATTATGAAAACCAAAATAGTGTTTTCTTATCAGACAGAAAAGCACAGACTGGAACCACCCACAGAAATACAAAACTATATTGCTGTTGTGCCTGTCTGAAGTCTGTTAAAAGTAGCAGCCTTTGTAACATGTCCTGAGAGTGTAACAGATCCGAATTTCTGGCCTCTTGGGGAGGTAAGCCTAGCAGAGGGCATTACTTGTCAGAAGTGGCATTTCTAACCTGGATGAGCTCACTATGATTTGTTGTCCCTTGCAGAGTTGAACAGTGGCAGAGCAGGAACATTCTGCTTCAATTAAGTTAAATAGCTAGTTATGTGATGAAGTGAGAGAACTGAAGCTCCTTTCCTTTGCTATTTCCTCTTTACTCATGAACAGATCATAGCTGATGCTCAATTGAAAACTCACTTCAGCTTCAAGCTCCACCACAGATATCCAAATAGACTTCAAGCTGAGTTGCTTCACCACTTTACCACTTCACCACTACATTGGTTTTCTCAAGTAGAGACAAAGGAACCTTCACATGTTGGCAAATAAAAAAAAAACCAAAACAAAACCCAGAGATGGAGAATGGACTTTGGCACAGAAGTTTGGCAGATGTGACACTGGGTGATGATGCATTATAAGAAAAACAACCAAAGAAACAAACAAAGCTTTGCGGCCTGCTGTGTCTATCAATGGCTCCAGAAGTAAGCACAGGAAAAGGCTCACATCAGAAATAGACTTTGACTTTGGAATGAGTGGAAGGTAGATCCATTCCAGCTACTGAGCCACCTAACTGAGCTGAAGAGAGTCTAGTTTCAGATTAAAAACTGATCTAGAAGGAAAAACACGTTAAGGGCTCTGCTCCCACAGGAGTGCTCCAAGCACTAGGTTATAATTGCATTTTTTTGTGCCTCATCTTCTTTTTTTTCTGTGATCATTGGCCTCCAGGTGCACATTCACCTCCTCCTGAAATATGGGATGTATGAGTTCAAACTACTCTTCAGTTTAGAAGTTACAGTAAGATTTCATCCTTCCCAGGCAAGCACCTGAGATAGTAGGCTTTATGGAAAATGATAAAACTGCTGTCACCAAAATTCAAGTCGCCCATTATTACAGGTAGCCATCCAAATTAGAAAGGAAATACCACCACATTTTTGTAGTATATGCAAGGTATTATGATGATTGAAGTCCAGTATCAAGCTCAGCAACTTTCTACTTTTTCTCAGTCAAAAGACTCTGGGGAAAATTCTGACACTGAGTGTATGGTCACATCATAATTTAATCACTTCTTCCTTTTTCTTTCCTGAAAAGTCATCCTGGAGGATGTCATCTGTGCTAAATTCTACACAATCAAAATTCCATTAGTTATATTGTCAAAAGGAAATTCATTAAACTTCCCAACCAAATGTAGGCAATTGTTCTTCACTGTCATTGGTGTGGTCAGAATATTTTTCAATTAATTTTCAGTAAGGAAAAATTTTGGAGTTGGGAGTGAGCAACAGTTTCTTCTCCTGTAAGTCATATTTGTTTTTTCATTGCCTCAGTTTTATTGTAAAGGTTCAAATTTCCAGTTGCTGTAAACTGGCAGTCTATTCACTGAGACACATGAACATATCAGGTAATTAGGCAAATCTTGACAGGCACAAATCATCTGTGCCTTCAAACCTGAAATCAGTATGAAAGCTTGTTTCTTGGACCAGAATTCAGAGAGACAAAATGGCCACTTTCAACGTAATAACCAGCTCATTTGCTTTTGAAGATGCTTTTGATGACAGTCTTCTATTTTTCTCACATCACTGAAAACAAGCATGAATTCAGTGTCCCTACCTTAAAAAAAACAGACAGCTTTACAGCCTGACTAATCCACAGCCATTTCCAAGATAACCAGAAATTTTAAAGATGTAGTTTGCTGCAATAAATACCACAGTGACTGAACTTCTGCTTGTTCTTTAATTCTCATCATTTGGCCAGGGCTTTCAAGTTGCTGTGCTCAATCCTGTGTGGCTTACCAAAATCCACCATTCATTGTGAAAAATTCAGGGTACTTCTTTAGCCACCATTCATCCTGGTACAGCTTTATGCTTTGAACATACTGCACGAGTAATCCACTTGGATTCAATCCTTCCTGTGGAAGCAGCTGGAAAATGCTGGTGAAATGGTACTTCTAATTGAAGAGATCTAAATATTTCTTGAGCTTCAGAAACCATACTGCAAATAATTTTCTACAAATATCTGTCTGATAAAGAAACAATGGCATTTGACAGCATTATCACGTAAGTCTTATATTACAAGTTCTAGACAGAGGGATAAAACTGTGTGGTGTGACTGGCCAAAGATACCAAAAAAGACACAGCAGCCTTCTTTTTCTCCCTACTCTCTGCAGAAAATCTGTGTTTGAGAGCCCTTCTTCATTGTTACACCTATAATAAAGAGAGATATGAACTCAAATCACTACTAATTAGCCACTGTCAGTTTATGTCTCAACAGAAAGAAGCACATGCAATGACAAGATTAGAATGATTCAGTCCTCCTGGTTGTAAGGGTTTTATGTATATGCCATTGAACCAATAGCTTGGGGTTAATACATGAAGTGTACTTAGTTGTGCCTAAAAGCTGTCCAAGCTCTTCTGCTCAAACTTACCATGTTTGACAAGACTGTCACTGTGTTTCTGCTTATTCTCTTTTGAAGACAGTTATTAATCTGCAACTGAGGCAGCAGTCACACAGAATCACAGAATCAAGGAATGTTGAAGGTTGGAAGGGACTGCATTCACAAGTGTAAGCCATCTCCTACACATCTAAATCAGGGGCAAGAGAAAGTTCCTGAACGTATGGGAAGGCCAATGTTGAATCAGGACATGGGAACATCTCTTCAGTCTCATCTAGGCATGAAGGTCTGTTAGAGATGATCTGGTTGTCAAAGATCTTCCTGCGATGAATTCAGCATGGGCAGGGCTTGGTAGGAAGAGTCCAAATGGAAGAGAGGTAAGCTAAGGGATTTTCTGAGCCAGACATGGGAGGGGTGTAATTGTTTGCATCTGTGTACATTCTATGGGCAGGAGCAGACCCCTTGGGAAAACATAAAAATTTTATTTGGGTATCAAGCTCCTGCAGGCTCTTTCCCTCTCACCAGCTATGGACAGTTACCATACTGATGGGCAAAATTCATAGGGACTGTAGAGAGGCTGCAGCTGTAGTCAGCCTCACACTCTATCCATTGAACCACACCAGCCAATGCCCCTGTTTATTGCTCCATGGAGATTGGACAGGACTGGACAGTGTTCCCCTCCTGTAAGATAAAAAAAGTTTCTGTTGGGCTGACAGTGTAAAGGTAGTGTATGTACTGCAGCTATGTGCTGTGTGGATGCTATGTGATCTGAAATGACCTGGAAAATGCATTTTGTTTTTCAGATATGTTCTGGCATGCTCCAAAGCACATACAAACAGTCTCTTGCACACTGGAAGGCGTTTTGGCATACCACTTCAAGCAAACTTATCAAAGAAATGCCTGTGGTAGATATGTCTCCAGGCAAATCCCCACAGCACAGAGAATCAAAGTAATGACCGTCCTCTGCATTCCCATGTACTTTACCACCTTGGAACTCAGTGTTTTAGGACATCTTAGTTGTAACACTCCAGTAAACCAGAGAAATATTATTCTATACTTTGATAGATGAAGAAGCTGAAGCTCAATGAAGGCCTGATGACTCACCAGTGTATCTAGGAGTACAAAACCTCCCTGAAGTAACTGAGATGAGAGTTACAAAAAAAAAAAAGAGCTTCCTAGGTATATATAATATATGTTCTACCAGTTACTTTCACCCGAGAGAATGTTTCTCCTTTTGCCCTTTTCATTGTTGTCATTCATACTGGACTTTCTCTGTACTAATTGTTCAATCCAGTCATTTACCAGTTTTGTAATATGTAATATTTTGCACCTGAGGAATCTCAGTTGTATTCACAGCCAAATTTCATTGTAGATAGTCTTGCAGAGGGCATCTCATAAATTCTTCAACTCTTCTATTGTGAGGAAGGCAAGTACACTGGGAAGACCCTTTTTAGGTAGCTTTCTGGTTCTTTCATATTCTGTGTGGTATTCTCCCTGAGTAGTCTACCAGTCCGACTGTTTTCAAAGAAATTCTGCATTATAAATCTATTTCATTTGCAGCTTCCTGAACACCTTTGTGGCTAGGAAGAATATAAAATCTGTACCTCGATTAATTAAAATTTCCCATGGCAGTTCAGCTCTGAAAAACTTTTTTTAAAGGCTATCACAATATATTAAGTGTCCAAAGAGTTCAATGCTGTTGCCTTTGGATACCACATAATATGGTTACCAAAATATGAGAAAGATATAGAAGCAGAAATGCTGCACAGAAATGCACTAATTAGATCATTGCTTATTCAAGAGAAGAGATCTTTTATCTCCAGGAACTCAGGCAATTAGGTGAGGTCCATCACAGCACACCACAGGGGCAGTCAGCTGATACTAATGAGTTTTGTGCTGTAGTTGAGTAAACAACCGGTCATCACGGTCTCATTAAGGCTCTTCCATTTCCATGTTTTCTTCCCAGATGCTGGGCTCTGTGGTCTGGTAATGTATTAAGGCCTTGTCATTACTTTTGTATCTGCACATATCACTTCTGCTCATTCCTTCTGCTCCCTGCCCATGCTGTTTTGTCTGCAGTGTGGGACTGGTGCTGACCCTTCCCATTCAGCCCTCACCCCATCCACATCATTCTTTTCATGTCCTAGCACAGCTTCCACTGAAAGCACAGACCTGCTTATAGATATGCCTCTTTCTTGAGCTTATTTTACCAGCATGAAAATTCCAGTTACAGAGAATAACTCTATTGTTTCTGGTCAGGACAGCAGTAGTAACAACTGGATAAGTTTTAGTCTACTTTATAATGATCATTTACAACAAATATCAAATTTTTAAGTTACACTGACAGCACTGTAACTTTGAGATGTTCAAATACTACAACATAACTAATTTTCATTATACCTCTTAATCATCTCAATTTTTTTTTATGCCATTTAATATTTTATCGTTATATCAATAGAAGAATCTGCATACAAGAAATAACTAAAATCCTTATGTCAATCAGTTTCAACATTTGAATTTGTAGAGATAGTAATTAATGTCCATGAAGATTTAAAGCAGATATACAGAGCGGTTTAAAAGCAAACATACAGAGTAGTTTATGGACTCTGGGTCAGACTGTGCTCTCCGGAGTATATCAACTGTAACTTTATATTAGAGTCAGTGACAACAGATGTGTAATGTGAGAAGTTGTAAGAGACCAGAACCTGAAAAACAAAACTGGTCAGGGAAATTTTTGTAGCACTCAAAGGCCACTCAAAAGGCTGATGGAATCAACCATTCAGCTGAAATCTAAGACCTTGTCAAATTGGATCAATATCACTTGCATTTTATTTCCAAAGAAAACTAGACCATATCAATACACTGTTTTACATACTTAATCAGAATATTTCAATACAGCTTCCTTTATGTAAAAAGAGATTCCATCACTTAAACAGAGGTACCTATTGCTATTTGAGATGCACTGTCTACCAGCTGCTGCTCCAGGTAGGAGTAGATCTACCACAGTCCTATGTACATTTAATATAACAGAGGTAAATAGATATAGTTACAAACATATGCATCAGATTCTTGTATTTAGCTGACTAAATCCCAGAAGCAATGATTGCCAAAAACTGAGTTTAATGCTTGAATACATTTCAGAATCAAGGTTATCATCTTTAGACTCCTCTTGCAATTAAAGATAAATATGATTCATCTTGGTTTTTCACCCTCCAACTTATTCCATAACATTTTCCTTAAAACACATTTACTCCACCTTTTATATATACTGCTCACTCTGGTGCTGCTTGAGCTATAGTGCATGGTATTTCATTGTTTCTAATCAAGAACAAATTATTTTCATAAACATAATTTTAAGATGCATGCAAAGCTTTAGCAATTTGCACTTAGTTATATGAAACAAGCTTTTTCTTGTCAAATTCTTTTCTTTCCCAACCTTTTCTTTCTTGAAGTAACCTATCCCTTTTCAAACAGAAGCCTGCCAGACCACAGACTGTTTTGACACTGAGAGTACCCTGGGGTACCACAGCATAGGCACAAAGGATGTAACAATGCCCAAGAAGTAAAGTATGCTTTATTTAAGCATATTTAAGCAGCAGAACTTGTCTCTCAGCTAGAACATATTTCACTATAAGTGCAGAAAAACTTGAAAGGGTGGGAAAAGAAAATACTACCTGTTTTAATGCCCTCTGAAATGGTAATTTGCCATGAAATTAGGATTAAGGTAAAGAGGGATGCTCATGAACTGCATGCAAAAAGTACCGAGCCACTAAATTTTTTTTAAAAAATTGAATTATACATATTTTTTTATGAAACACGGAGCTCAAAAGGTAAAGCAAAATTGTGAACTTTGAGTGCAGATTCAGGTCTTATCTTAAGTTTCTGCTTTAACAGAACCTTTTTAAACAATTAGAGAAGTCAGCCAGGGACTAGATCCATAGAGAGGGCTTTAGATTGACCCTTAGGCTTCTGTAACCCGTGCTGGTTTTAATACAGTACACATTGCAATGTCAAAGACAGAGTCTAGCCCAGACTTGTGTATGTGGCTGGTTTTTTTTACCAGAGACTGAGACCACCAATTAATTTTGCCCAGATAACCAAAAAGCTGTTGTGGTAAGGATTTGCTTTTTCCTGCTGTACTGGGCTACTGCAAAAACCACTGACCTGGAAGTGAGATAGCCACATAGCTTTATCCATCCTTAGATAAATTATGTGGTTTTAAACATATCTATTCCTGAAGAGTGACCAGGACTTGATATTCTGTTTTTGAAAATCACTAAAGATAATTCCATTCTAATTTACACCAGTGTGAATAACACTATTGAGGAGTCTGACCAACAAACTAATGGCAAATATTTTCTCTGATATGAACACAACCCATTCTTCTGTTATATAACTCGAACTGATTTTTAGCTTTGATTTCCTTTGTGTTTATTTCTTCCCTCCACCCCCGCCCCCCCCCCCCAGCTCTAACATGAAAACAAATGGGAGTTCTGGTCAATATAGATATTCCTGAGAGAGAGAAGTTTAATGTAGGGGGTTAGCTAGTACCTAAACAAATGATTCTCCTTCTCTTTTTTGTCTTTTGGGTATTTTTTTGTTTTGCCTATGGTTTAAAAATGAACTCTTCTTCTTCAGTAATAAAAGGCATTGTGCACCCATAATTTTCATGTTACATCTATGAGGCACATCCATTTTATTGAATCCAGTCACCCTTAACCCAAGCACCAAAAATTAAAAATACAGCACTGCCTTATCCATATGTGGAACACAATGAGGAACAATCCAACTAGATGTTGAGAATATTAGATAGTGTTACCATGGCAATAAACTTATGCATTAATTCCCATAAATGTATTCCAGAAGGACATTTAGATTCTTTAGCTGATATAAAGGGAAATACAGATACTTATCTAATTACAGTTAAGATACTATTACAATCACATGGCTTCCTTAAGTGCCTTGTTTGGCATGCAATGTCTAAATAGACATTGTAACACTGTATCAAATAACACTCTGTGATGCAACATGGAATAAACCAAAACCCCACTGTCTTTATCACAGAAAAAGACTTACAAAGAAAAAAGACATTTTACAGTGAATATTCAATCCATAAATATTCCTTAAAATGCCACTTTTACTTTAGCTATACTTAAATTTCCAAAGTGATTTCCATGTTAAACTTGTTCCTAAGCATTATAATGTTCTGAAAGATTCTATTTTCAGACTCAATGTCTGTGTTTTCCCTCAAATAAATAATATAAAGCTTGCCTTCTTTACAACCTGTTTTCACTATAATACTTGTCTCCGTTCATTCTTTCTTATTTCTGACCTGAGCTGAAGTGAGTGTAAGTACCATGACCTAAAATTACATTCAACAGCAAATCTTTGTGCAGCAAAACTGTAAATATGTGCAATGACCTTTAAAGATCACACACAATGAATTTTAAACACACCTGCAATGTTCTGTAAGCCACAAACAAAGAACAGCTTTTATGAATAACTGTGCAGTGATGGGTGTACTTCTGCAAAGGCAAAGCCTCTGAGTCCAAATACTGTTACAATTCTCAAGCTGAAAAATATTTTTTTTTATATATACAGGAGGGAGTACTTCCTATATTTCAGGATTAATACTCTATCTCTCAGTCTGTTATCTGAAGCTGCATTTTCTTCATCTCATTCTTGGGCCTTGAGGTCAAATTGTACTGTATAGATCATATCTGTACAGTTAATTATATTTCTATTACTCACATCTGTATCCTTATCTTCTAATATGTCTTTCCAAAAAGCAGATTTATCTAGATAAATCTTCTTTTCAGAGTTAACTAGTGCTTCTGGAGAGAGTGTGGATTTTCAGGGACTGATGTGATGCTTCTTATCCCAGTGTCTCGGATACAAGATGCAAGCACTGTGTAATGTTTACAGCATCTCCACTCTCCTGTTTGATTTATCTTATGTATTGTTTGGAGTAAGGATTAAGGGCCTAAATCTTCTTTTACAACCCACTCTCAGACCTGAGTAAGCCCTTTGTTATACCGAAAGTATAGCATTGAAGAACATTTTAGTAATTTTCTTTCCCCTTTTCATTTTTTTTTGCCAACCATTAATCATCAAAGGTAGTAAACATAACTAATCATCAGCATGTAGTCAGTAATGCAGTTACATTTAAATGTGGTGCTGAAGGGCCATGAAGCAAATGACTTTTGATTATTAACATGATACAGTTATCTTCTCATGTAATGTGATTTTTATAGTAGGCAATGAAAAGCGTTTTCTATAAAGTATAGCAATTGCTGCCTCTAAAATTAATGGTGAAATCTACATAGAGGTACCCCTAGGGGGAGGAAGAAAACAAAACCTTTTTCTTCCCTAGATTCTCTAAACAGAAGCCTGATTCTGAAATTTTTACATCAGCATCAATCACCTTACACAACATATTTTCTACTTTGTATTCTTCTCTGATTACCATTCTGGATAAGTGATATTGGCTCAGTGTTGATGTCATAGGCCAGAATTTATACCTTTCTGCCTACATAACTTGGGAGTCCTCAAGTATCCAAATCTATCAACATATATTCATAGCTCAGCGTGGAATGCTGCTTTCACACAGAATTGCAAAACTGGAAATTATTCCTCTAATTAGATAACATATCAGTGTTCAACATAAGTCATGTGTGCTTTTAAGCTTTCTTGGTATGAAGCGTTTTGCATTTCCTTATCCAAGACTCCCACTCTGAGTTTATTCTTGAGCACACCATGATAATTGAAAGTAAGCAGATACAAGAATTTACAGGGTTCCCAAAACATAATTATATTCTGTGTATTACAAACATATGCAGATCTAGAAAAAATAATAACACACCTGTCAGAATTCCCCCACTTCAGCTGCTTTCTCTTAAACACCCACTGGATATGCTTCCATGTCCTCTGAGAAATCCAGGATCCTTCGTGATTAATGTGCGAGCTCCCACCACACTCATGCCCCCCTTCACTTTCAAGCAAGGAATTTTAGTTCTTCCTTGGCTTCTCTCACCTGCTGTGTTGAACTACATGAGACTGTAGTTTAGTGATGTGAACTTTTGGGGAATGAAAATTTGCTAACGACAAACCCTCTGAAATATATTTGATTGCAATCCCAGGGCATTTATAAAAGCATCATACGAATCACTTCAGTGTGAGCTGCAAAACTTGAAATAGAGAAAGAAATTAAATCCATGTAGTTTATGCTGCATGAGGATAATTTAAAATATAACTGTAGACATAAATTTGTGTTGTATGAATTCATATCCCTTCCCTACTGTCCAGCATTCCTCTGTCAGCGTTAGTTCTCCTCTTGTATACCCCTTTTCACTTATGGTAGCTACCAATGGCAGCTGTTCTCCCTCTTGAAGAAATCCAGCAGCCTCACATGCTGGTTTGCTGCAGAACAGTCAGAGAAAGATATTTTTCCTTAAATTAATCCATCTCAGACCAAGGAGTTTTCTTTGACCTATGTCACCCACCCTTTGGATATTGTCCTGGTACACAAGCAGAAAAGAAGCCCATATTCAAGTCAAGGTTCAATCTGGACACAGCACACATGGGTAGTCCTAAATTCACATCAGTATTTTAATCTACATTTAGCCATATTCCACAGACTCTTATGTGTAGATTAGCATATGTTTATAGTTTTGTAATCCCTTAACCCAGTAGTTTCTTCTGAATAATTAAATAATAGATGTTTTTATCACAATAAACACAGATAGTGATTGTTTTCTTATTTATCACAAGATTTACCACAGGATCTCTTAATAACCACATTTCATTTATTGTTTTGAAGAACAGTAAAGAAGGGTAGCCCTCTTATATGCTGTTCCAAAAGTTTTCATAATACACCCAGAGCATTCACATTCACACTTTTGCTATCAAGCACTACTATATGCTTTTTCATACACATCAGCATTTTCTATTTCTGCTAAAGATAGCCCTTTCTTTTAAGAAATTAATAAATTATGTGAAATCCTGCACTTATTTTAGAATACCTGTTAGAGAATAATTTGCGTTTGTGGATGACAGTGATCATTTATTACTTTCACCTGGGAGTGGCGAACACTAAATATTTTTCAAACCCCTATAATGTGTGATCTTTCTCCCTTTTATGCCAATGCGATAACTCTTTTTGCCTCTTTCTTTAATGTTTTCACATAGTGAGAGGACAGTTGAGGTTGGAGAGGGTATCTGGAGGTCATCTGACCCAAACTCCCTGCTCAAGTAGGGTCACCTAGAGCAGGTTGCTCAAGACTGTATGCTAATGGCTTTTGAATATCTCAAAGGAGGGAGACTCCACAACCTCTCTAGGCAACCTGTGCCAGTGCTCGATGATTGAATACTGGACGCCCAGGTCCTTTTCTGTGAAGCTGCTTCACATGACACCCCAGCATGTATTGGTGCCTGATTTTGTTCTTTCCCAGATGCAATACTCTGTATTTTCCCTTGATGAACTTTAAGAGGTCTCTTTCAAAGTATTTCTCCAGCCCATTGAGGTCACTCTGAACGAAAGCACGACCTTCCAGTGTATCAGCCAGTTCTCCCTGCTTTGTATCATAAACAAAACTGATAAGTGTACATTCCGTCCCATCATCCAGATCATTGATGAAAATGTTGAGAAGTATTGGACCATTATCAACGCATGGAGTATGTCACTAGTTGTTGGCTTCCAGTTAGATTTCATATCACTGATACCCTCTGAGCTTGGCTATTCGAGCAGTATTCAGTCGTGTCACTATCAGCTCATTCTGTCCATATTTCATCAGCTTTTCTAAGGGAATCTTCTGGAAGATGGTGTTGAAAGCATATTGAAGTCAAGGTAGACAATTTGCACTCCTCTCCACTCATTTAGCAAGCCAGTCATTTTACCATAGATACTTATTAGATTGGTTTGGGTATTTTCATTAACAACAGGGAATGGCTCTGCAATGGCTGACAGAGCGTTGTCTCACGTTGAAGCTATTTCAGGACTTCTGAAGTAATGAAGGTTTAGAAAAGATCAGAGTTCTAGAAATAGCTGAGGTTGAGTACTTACAAGGGAGTATGTTAGCGTGTGTCCAAAAGCCTTTATAAGCATTTATAAGCATGAATACAGCAGTACAAGGGACAAATCTGTAATTTTCTTTTACTGACCAAAACAAGGTCTGAGAAAGAAGATTTCAGATTTCTTCCTCTTCAGTTACAACAATGGAGATGCTGAAAGAGGACATCTAATTCTGTTAGCCAACAGTAGGGCTGATTCTAGAGGGAAGTTATCCTAAATCAACATAGTAAGTGATAGCTTGGAGTTTCTGAACTGACAGGAAATCCCTGCCTGAACTAACACTACCCCTGCTAAAAGAAATCTACAACACAAAAAAAAAGATCAACTGGATCCTAGAAAATACCTGTCTCCAAAGAGATGTAAACGGATTGAGACTACGCTGCCCATCTATCTAAGTTAGGTCATGAGCAGGTATGTAGAGGTGGCTGTGTGTTTCTAACTCATTACAGATTAATATTCCAAATCTGGAAATCTTTTTCTATTTCTTCATTTCAGTTTACCACAGATTAAAATTTTTTTGCTGTCAGAAAATAAGAATTGTAATTCTCACCTTTGGCTCCATTTTGTATCAAACCGCTTACTGAATTATAATTACTTCATATATTAAACAGAAAATTCTTTGCAGGTAGCATAGCATTATCTAGGTTGAATTGCTCAGGGAGTCATCTGGAAGCAAGGGGGAAAATTATAAAAATAACAGGGTTTCATGTGTTTCAATTCCTATGTCAAAAATGGTCAGCTTCTGTTTCAGAAAATATATGTTGACTTCTTACTGGCTTCTATTGATGTTATTAAAAAAAAAAAACCAAAACTGTGAGAGATTTTTAATGTTTTTTTATGCTCTTACTTAATCTTCCACAATGTTATATTCTACTTCAAAACTGGTTAAGAACAGAAGACATGCCTGTACTGAGGGAATATAATCTCATTGGCAGGAAGGGTTTACAGCATCATCTGTAGTAGTTTTATAGTAAAAGGTAATTAGAGACAGATTGAAAACTGTCTCATTTAACATCTCTTTTTTTAGTAAACATGCCTATTCTGTATGATGAAAGATAGTCTAGCTATTAGAAACACAACTCAAAAATAGGTCACTGGTGGATTAGTGTAATGCTGTGGAGAGCAGGGGTTTGCAAACGTCAGTCTTTATGGGTCCTTTGAGAGGCTAGCATGATTTTACTGAGCCAAAGTGGATACACAGATTTTCTCAATTTAATGTGTTGTAGCAAACATACTCAAGAAACGTAGCAGCAGTTAATCAGAGTGACTTAAGTCCACATGAGTGTAATGTAATGTAATTGCAGTTTCTGTCACTGTTGTCTTTCACTGGTTTTGGCTGAATTCAGGTACAAGAACTGAACAAAGATGCATATGAACTATTATGCATATACATTAAAATTTTCAGATTGAAGATGGTTTGCCTAATTCTTCTTTTATTTACTTCCCATAGATACTGTTTCAAACAGGAATGATCAGTTAAATAACAGATTTCTAATAAAACATTTACAAATAAATATATGTTTTTCTCCTTGTGAAGAAAGCTTTTTCCATGTTTTACTTATCCAGCTTGGGGAAGAAAGGAACATCATATGATCAGCAAGTTCTAGCACAGTTCAGATTTTGCATATTCCTGCCAGTGGTCTACATATCAAAATTATTTACAAGAAGTATCTGGTGAATAAATTTGAATTGCAAAAATCTAAAATTGCAAAAAAACGAAAAAAGCTAAAATAAGCAAATTATTAACTGAGGATTAGCTACTTAGATTTATCTGAGATATTTTTATGAGTAATTCTCAATAGAAATACAGTTCATTCCCTGTGGATATCACAGATTGTCACTGGAAAAAGTCAGTGGTTTCAGATAGTCAAATAATGACATTTATTCCTTTCCTAAAAAACCACACGTGTGTAAATAAAACTTAAGTCTTATTGAGCTATTTTAGTTACTTATGACTGTTATGAGGATGATCACTTCCAAAGAAGTCAATATTTGTATTAAAAGGTAAGTAATTAGTTATTAGATCCTTTTCTACAATAAAATTGCTTTATTTCTGCAAGCCCAGGCAAGCTATCCTGATAAACAGCACATGCATAACCTGCCTGAGCAACTTTCTTAATTTGTTTTTATAGAGTGATCAAAAGGTTTTCCTGGGTTGGGCTGGTTGTGTTTCAACGTGTCTCGTATAAAGAGTTGACTTCTGTCTTATGTAATGTGCTTGATTCATTCTTTTTCTCCAACATGCAAATCTTGCAATACCACACAGTAAACCAGCTAATCAAAATTAGTATTGCATATCATAACTTGTATAACATAACGTGTTACATCTGTGGCATTTTTATGAACTATTTGAAACTCCTTACTGGCCACTATGACAGAAAATGTATTTCTTCTTTGAAAACTGACCCAGTTTCATCTGTAATAGGGCTCATGTAGGTGGTACAGTGCTGTATTTACGATTTAGTATGAGAATAATATTAATAACACACTGATGTTTTGGTTGTTGCTAAGTAGTGCTTACCCTAAGTTAAGGACTTTCCAGTTTCCTGTGCTCCACCAGCGAGAAGCTTCACAAGAAGCTGGTATGGAGCATGGCCAGGACATAGTTTAAATGAACTTCTGTTAGCTCTAATTGTCAAGACCTTAGAGGTCGAATAATTTGCTCAAACTTCAGTGCCCAGGGTCACCTGAGACTCTCTAGGGTGTATGAGGGTGTGTGCATTTAGCTTGGCAGATGTGACAGAGGATCTGTGGGAAACTTTCTGGAGAGGCAGCAAGGAGCTAGGCAGGGTGTCTCTGGGCAACTCAGATGGCATCACATCCCCACATGGAAACAGCAGAACCAAGATCCTGACTTTTAAATATATATTTATAGATATGTGAGAAGAACCTCATCCTAATAGTGATTACTGATTTGAGTTCATCATTTAGTTCTCCATCATTTTGTGGGATCTAACACTTGCACAGGGTAAAACCATTGGATTAGCAAACTAAATTGACTGATTGTTGTGTTGTAGGGAATCTCTAAGGCCTTGGTGAAACCTGTGGCAGCCTGGACACCATCATGCTCTAATGCTTTGAGTTGCTTGCATCCTCTCAGAAAACAAAATCTTTAAAGATGCTTCTGTAATGGTCAGCAACACCTGGTGTCAGTGCCATTAAAAGCATTAAAACTTGTATTGGATACATTTAGTATGTAGCACCTACATCTCAAGACTGCTACTGCATGGAAAAGGTTTATACATTTGACCTTTTTCTCTTTTTTTTTTTTTTTTTTTTTTAATTAAACAAGATTGGTTCCTTTTCCAATTTTCAGATATCTCAAATTGGGTTGTAAGGAGGAACAGAGAAATGAAATTCATGTGGACTTCCTGGCCTGCCGTAGCAGTTTTTGTTGCAGTCATGTAGTATATGTGTGTGACATATACAAAGAAAAAGACTGGAAGGCCCATCTGTGAGCATACCTGTGCATCGTTACTTTGAATCATAACACACAAGAGAAGAGTTGATGTGCTGTCTCAGGAAAAAAAAAAAGTTCAGCTGAGGATTGTGCTGGTCCTCTTGCTTTTTTAGGAATAAAACCTGAATGGTTTGCAGAGTTTCTGCATAAAATCCATGTTCACAGATCTTCACAATTACCACTCCCCTTAATTCTAGCTATCTTCTTCCTTCTCTCTCTTTGCACACCTTCTCACCTTACAGCCTAAGTTTTTAGCTGTTAAAAAGAACAAACATAGATATGTAACAACATTAGCAGAATCAGAAGTTATCACCAACTTAAGTAAGGAAAAAAAGTATTTTCTCTGTTTCAGTGCATGTGTGATGATTCTCACACGCAGTGAGGAGCAAGAAGAGGTAACATGTTGGAGACTATTAGATTTGGAAAGTGCTTTTCAGTTTTCAGGTAGGTTACACATCATGTGATTTGGTGGAATTACTTTCCCTTTTCACTTTTCATTTTGGGTAAAAGTAGAGGTCTAAACACTATAAAACACATATGCTACAGTGGGTAGGCTAGAGGAATTCCGTAATTGTAAAAGTTCAACCAACTTTTTTTCTCATTTAATTTTCAAAGCTTTTCAACTACTGCTGCTGGCTTGTAAATTCTTACTTGCTCTACCCTGCATGCAAAACCAGTAATATATGTAGACCCTCTGACATACTAGGCTTACTTCCCCTCTCAGCTGAATGAGTCTCATGCCAGTGATTCTGGTGACCTTATCCTTTTTTCAGGCCAGTGACGAACAGAAATCAAGCCTTTATATACAGGATATTTGAACAAAAATCCATGAGTGAGAAAAGAGGGCAATACATTAACAGCTGATTTCTTTCTAGTACTTTCACCTTCCCACTGATTGCAATGACAGCAGAGCTGATGAACGTCTCGTTCAGTTAAACTTGTAGCAAAGCTGGAAAGCTCTGCGGCAGGTAGAAATGGAACTCTGATATAAGACCTGGTCCAGCTATGTTCTCCTGCAAACCTGAATTACAGTCCTCAGGCACAGAGATTAAAAACAAAATGTGACTATTTTGGTGCTTTGTCATAATTACCCAGGTTTAAACACATTAGTCTAATTTTCTTATCTGTATTGATAAATGTTTTTCCTGATTCATGGGTATTATTCTAGTTAAAAATCCCTTCCTCCCCACACAGTCTCCCCACCCTGTTGTTTATTTTAATGTAAAATAGCAGTAAAATATTCCTTTTCTAAAAAAGCATCTCTAGGACGTATACTAGTTCTCTTTTGATGTTTTAATTTCTTTACTGGTACTAAAATTTGTTAAAAATAACACAAACATTCATCTTTCAGCATCTTTTCACAAAAAGCCCTTTGGAAAGGCAAGGATCTCAATTTTCAAAGAAAAGACAGATTTTCATAATGCTATTAGTTAGCACTTCTGCTTACTGACCCTTACAGGAAGCCTCTGTTTAAATTCAATCCATGAAACATGCTTTGGGAAATTGTAGTGCCTTCAATTAAATTTTACCTGTATGGAACACCTGAAATAGGACATCTAAATTACTTTCTAAAGGTCTGTTTCCAAAGAATCTGGTTTTTGTACCACTACCTAAAAAAAAAATCTATTTTTAACATCAAAGCAGCAATTTTTTTTTCAAGACTTTTTTTTTTCAGTTTTGGAAAGTGTGGCCATGTGAATCTGCGTTCTTCGTATTGTATCCTTCACTTTGCACCTGAAAAAGTGTGAGAAATTCCAATTGTTGCCAGGTTGTATTAGTGTTGTCAACACTTTGGAAACACGGGGTAATGTGATTCTTGTCTTAGGGCTCAGTTCAGCCACAGAAAATATTTCGGACATGTCTAAATATATGAAAGTAAGAATGTATGATTTTGTAGATGTAAGTGTGCTTGAAGGATTGCTTTAGTTGCAAGTTGGGAACAATTCTGTGTATGAAGTAGGCGATGTTTCCCCTTCTCTAAGAAAGTAGGGTAAAAGTTACCTGCCACAAAGCTGAAGTCCCAGGCTTTCTAAAAAATCAGATTTGCTTTCAATAAACAGATTTAGGATGCCAAATTTGGTGAAGGACAGTTTTATCCCACGGAACAGTTTCTCAATCCAGCCAAATTCTAATCTGGGGGTAGCAGTTTTCCCTGAAATCACTCACCAAGACGACCAGTGAGCCAACAGGCTCATTTAATTCAGTTTTGGTGCATATCCATGAGACAATTTTCCAGCACAGAAAGGGAAATACCAGGAGCACTTACAGAAAGCCAGAGGCTATGTGGCTTTTGGAGTAGCAGGGAGAAGTTAAATAGACTGGGAGTTGGCTGCAGAAAGAGGGATCAGTGTCTTGGATATTGGGATGAAAGGCTCAGAGCTGGCACAAGAAACTATATGTTTCTGGCAAAGGGGGCTATAACAGGCATGAAAGAGCCTTGTGGGTGGCCCAATAAAAAGGGGGGCTACAGGTGGGTCTGAAAGAGGCTGGCAGAAGAGGGTTCCTGGATGTTAAATTTGCCAGTCTGCTTGTGCTTGTAGCAAGTCAATGATCCACAGGGAATTGGCTGGACAAACTCCATGTCTACACCCAGCATGCATCGGGGCCTGAATGAAGCATGGTGATCTTACATTGGTTGGTAACCATTTGTATACACAGAACATGAATAGAATTTCCCTCAGAAACAAAGGCTGAGAAAGGGTACCTTCATTACAGCATGATCAAGTGAACATGAAGAATTCTCGAGACAGGTTTATTTAAACACATCTGTAATCTTCTAGGTACTAAGCTTGCACAATTCTTTACTCATCTTAAAATATTAAAGTATTTCCAAATATAAAAGAATAAACATAGCAAATTAACATATTTACTTTTTGCCCTACCCCCTGTGGATTTGGAGTACAAAACAGAATTATTCTGCCAAGAAAACAAAACAAAACAAAACAAAAAAACCCCAAAACACAGAATTGTTACAGGATTGGAAGGCTTTTACATCCTTTGTCACTTGTTTAGTTTGCTTATATATATGCTAAATATAATCATATATTTCCAAATTTTTATGGGTCCTGTTTTGTAAAACTCTTTTCTTCCTGGCTTTCTCTGATTTTCTTCAACTCCATCTTTCTTAAAATATGATGGCCCAACTAAATATAGTACCCCAGGTAAGTCCTCACAGAACAACGACCCTTAGACACCACAAAATGACATGTCTTTACAACCACATGACACACAGTTGATTCAGAGCTAGCTTGTGGAGACTTCTAACTTCTATGCCCTTTCCATGTTATTGCTGCCAGTCAGTCAATGCTATTTTCTACATGAAAAACCCCAAGCAGTATACTGAATTTCACCTTTATTGAAATTCACTTTTTCATATTGAAAGATTCTTCAGCTGGTCAAGATCATCTTCAGTGAACCTTGCCTACCATCTTCATTCACTCGGTTTTTAATGACAGTTCTTTCCAAATGATTTAAAAATTATTCATGTAAACTATTAAAAAATACTAAAGAATACTGAGCAGAGGACAGAGCCCTAGGGAATGGGATGTAATAAGAAATGGTTGACAAATAGCTCTGGAGCAGATGTGTGCTCTTAGCTGTGAACCTGCATAAACCATCATCTATGCGTGACTTCCTTTAGAGAGAATGTCATATGGAGAGATCTCAAAGGCCAAAAGTCAAGATACATCCTGCTGCTGCCCCTTTCTCTGTCTGTTACATGATTTTTCTCTGGAGAAAAAAGAAATTGTAGTGGATTAATATGTTTAATTCTGGAAAAATCAGTTGTCTTTTTTCTTATTATGTCATTATCCTTTAAATACTGAAAACTTACTTTTAATAATTTGCTTCTGATTTTTCCAGGCTATCAAAATGGCACGTTTCCATAATTTTATTCTACCCCTTTCAAAATTGGAAATATCTTTGTCATCAGGTTCCCTAGGCTGCCATGATCTCTGGAACAAAATCACTGCAGGGTTGGGAGCTATTATAATACACTTCATCAGGACCTCCCAGATTCAAGAATATCTCAAATATTCTCAAAGGTTTTTGAGCCTGGGTTTTTACATCTGCTTTTTCATTTTTATTATTTTAATCACATAGAAGAAATAATTTTTTGAGATACTTGAAATTAAAATGACTATTAATTTCTCTGCTCGTTACTTCCTTCCCTTTCCTGGTAAGTACTGGACTCATTCTTGTCATTTACTCCTAAGATATAATTAGAAGTTTTTCTTCTTGTCTTTTTTCTCTTATTAGGCACCTAAACTTAAACATTCCATTATATGCTCTCAATCAGTTGACTTTTAATAATAAAGCTTTAACAGTAGTAATGTGTCTCAACTAGCTCAGGCTCTTGGCTCTATTGCATCGTTACAGCTTGCTTCTACTTTTATCTGTCCCCAGGAACTTTCAGCAGATCAGCCTCTGGTTTCTTGGAAGACAACACATTAAACATTAGTCATTTTTGATGTATCATATTGTTATACACATTGTGTTTTCAGGCTTTACCATTTAGTTGGTTGCTCAGATAATTACATGAAGATCAGGATAACAAGAGATTCTTGTGTCATAAGAAGGTGGTCTCATAGATTATGGTGATTAATTATCATAAAAATCATAACCATACTAAAAATGAAAATCAAAAGTATGTACTGGTTTGCAACTTGCTCCTTTAATGAAATGAGAACTCTAGCTATGTTGAGCATCTTTTGGCACACACTGGAGAATTACTTTCACTGTAAGCTAAAGTAACTTCCTGCACAGTGAACTGGTCCTCTTTCTCTTCTGTTGAGATTCCCATTCCCATGAGGAAGGAAAGCTGAGTCTCTTTTGTATTTTCCTGTGCCTTGAACAGAAAGCTTAAGGTCTTGCCTGGCATAAAGGAACTGAAATAAGTAGACAGTGTATGCAACAGTGGCCTCTGGGAATGGTTTCAGGACTTTGTATTTCCTAGTTATTTTGTGCTTTTTTTGTCAAAGGGTAAACATTTCAAGCATTATTCAGAACGGATTTAGGAGACGTTTTCTTTAAGTTCTGCTGAATACAAATGTGTGGAGGGAAAGAAAAATCAAGCATTCTGCTTTGGTTTTGTGTTTTTGTTCACCATTTACACTGAGATCTTTGGGGAGAAGGATTGTATAGATGTGTAGGGTAATCCAGTTCTCCTCTTCCTGAGTAGGTCTTTCATAGGAAGTCACTCCAAAGCACTACTGGAAGAGGGCTATCTCAAGCCTACTAAAGGAGAGAAAAGAAAAATTCTGGCAGATGAGGAGCCATGATAAAATCTGAGGTGACTCTGCTACCAAGATTGGTATGCTAGCGACATTGCTACAGCTGAGAGAAGATACTGAGTACTTTCCAGGAGAAAGTATTATGGAAATGTGTGGCATATTTTAGCAGTGTAATACCAGCATAAGATCTCAGAGTGCAAAGTGAATTCACTTTCCTGAAAAAATATCTTCTTTACATGTAGGTGAAGGGATGTAGCTCCTTAAAGGTAGAAATTGAGATAGAAGCCATCTGCTTCTGGATATTCATAGTGATGATACGATATGTGCATACACATAAATGTTTGTAATTTAAAAAAAATGTTTGTAATTACTAGAGCCATGACATGCCTCAGCACCCCTAATCTACATGAAGCCAGAAGAAAACTGTTTGACCTCAATAGAGTGAAGCCTCCCCAAAGGACTGCTGGAAGTGATATTTTCCAGACTAGTGCTTCTTGCAGTACATGGCAGCAGATGGCCAGCCAGCACTCTGGGATACGACTGACTGTAGAACAGTGCCTTGACTTTGTGCCATTATTATAAAGACTCAAAATTTAAAATATTTGTGTTTAAACAAACCTGTGAGACTGCTTATATGAGAGGTGAGTAAGAGGGGGAAAAATGTTTCTTTACAAGATATTGTGCTCTCTAAAGAGACCAAGAACTTCAGGCTTGGTTATGATAAGTAACCTGCTGAGCCCACGTCTTGGTTAGGTTGAAAAACACTTACGTTCTTATTAAAGTTACCATCTTTCTTCAATGCACCCACAATACAAAATGTAACATTGATAGATAAGGATGACTTTGGTGTAAAGAATGTAAATACATTTAATTCTCTTTACGAAATAACATTTGTATGTTTGTATCATTGCCTTGAAATGTTGCAGCAACCTTGGAAAAATTGGAAGAATTTTAGGGATTACCCCAAGAAAGCAATGAATTCCTAATCTGCATAGAAAGGGACAGAGGTAAGGACAGAGGAAGACCCTGCTGCAATGCATGACTTCTGAATTTTGAAATTCCTCTCCAGAAGTCAGTGGGGACAGACGTGACACTCGAAAGCTTTGTCAGAGGTGAGTTAGAATTATGCTTTGCTGTTTTGATTTTTACCTTTGCTATTTTGTTTACAACCTTGATATTAAGAATTTAAGATTTTCTTTTTCTCAAATAAGCTTGCATCAATTTTCCCCATCATTTTTTCAGTGCTAGAGTTGAGGTCAACAGAAGCTGACAAATTCAGCTCACATTCTGTCTCTGGAGGTAAAGTATTCAAGCATCAGCCTAGTGCTCCCCCCATGAGGTACACCCTGACATGGTGCTAAATCCCCTCAGCCAGGCTGGAAGGGTCAGCTGGGGCCTGGGAGTGCCAAGCACTGTATTGAGAAATTTGTTCCTGGCAGACACAGAAAACACCCCTTCTTCCAGGATCAGGTAACAAAGAAAGACCCCTCACAGCAAACCCCTGGGGAACCTTTCAAATCAGTCCATGGCTTCAAGGGGAAATGTAGCAGCTTCCAGCTCAGGAGAGAGGACTGAAATTAAATTAACCAAGAGAAAATGTTTGACTGTACTGGTTTGTGAGACTGTGTTTGAAAAAAATGTTTACAAACCCTTTCTGAAAGGGTGCTACTAATGTAAAATACGTAATAGAAGGTGTTTTCATCAGCAAGAAAAGAGGCAGCTCCTTTAGTCTAATAATTTCCAGGGAATCAGTTCTCTAGTCAGTCCTCTGACCTGAGATCCCTGCTGTAAAACACTAGTTTGTTCTACCTATGCTGAAAGGTAATGAAAGGTATCTAGTAATTTGCTCACTCCAGTAAACATTTAAACCATGCTGTTGTTTTTATCACTTCAGTCTGTAAGGCTTCTCTATGTGCTGTCATGCTCGTGCCTCAGGAAAGTCACTGTGGAAACTACTTGAAGGTCTGCTTATAGCCCAGACCCAGGCTTTGGAATAGGTCATTAATGCTCATGAGCAGGCCACCAGGGTATAATGTTTTCATGGAGATTTAATGGAGACTGTAAAAATATGTATTGCAAATGCTAAAGTATCTGTTATCTGACACCCGTGCCTAGATTCAGCTTACTTTCTCCAGACACGTCCAAGCCAGACAATAAACCTGCCTGTACTCAGTTCTGAAGATCAAGACTGACTGTCATATCCTTCTCCCCTTACCCACATAATCCTCTCCCACTTATCAGTCATTCAGCAGGGGTTTGTGCATTTTTCTAAAATGTAAAATGCCCCATGTAATTTCTTTGTCTAACAAGTATAGGACAGTGTGTTTGTGAAATGCCACATCTTCTCTGTTCCACATGTGCAGGGCCAGGAGTTAGACTTTGATGATCATCGTGGGTTCCTTCCAACTCAGAATATTCTGGGATTCTGGGATAAAAAGCTCAACCCAGCCTACCAGGCTGCTTGTGTAATAAGATGCAGTAGGTAAGAATCATGACAATGGAGAAATAAAAGCAAGAAACATGGTAATGCTAGACATAGAAAAGCATTTATTTGAAACATTTGGAATAACAAATTTATGCTTATATCTCACTATGAAGTGCAAGCAGCTCTTGGAATAAAGTCTGAACATGAAGGCCTATGAAGAAGTGTTTACTGCAACCTAAAACCAGGTATTCTTCTCAGACTTAAAAGCTAAACAAGATGTGGTGAGAGTTGCTATTTTATCCTCCAAAAAAAAATTATAATTACACTGAAATTGTTTTATAGCTATTGTTGGATTCTTTTTTCAGGTTTATAACAAAATAACAGATGAAAAAGATAAGAACATATTGAAAGAGACTAATACAGGAGTGCATAGCTCCTCATGTTGCCAGGTCCTTCAAAATGTTTGTATTCCACTTTAATGTGAAACAAAAGGTAAAGGAGGAAAGCATTTCATCACAGGTAAATTCTAAGGAACTGTCTGGGTAATCAGCCCCATATTAAGTCAGTGTTAAAATAACAACATGAACACTGTATTTTCTAAATCCAGTGGTGTCAAATGTTTTCATTTCTCAGACCAGATATCACCAATACTATCACAAAGAGAATATCTTTCAGAGCTTATCTGATATTTTGTATGGTATGCATTTCAATCCTTTTGCCCAACTTAGGCAAAGCATTTAAAATATGAAAAAGTGCACCTTGATCAGTAAAATAAACACTATCGCCATTCTAAGTCATGGGGACAAAAGTGGAAACCAGTCTGCTAAAAACCACAGAGTGCATTGAAAATGCTTTTAAGTAAAGCCTTTCAGACATTCTAAGAACTGCCAAAACAAGCATCCCAACTCTATCTGGAAGAAACAGAAAGCAACTCTGCAGAAAGAAACCCAAGCTATGTAGAAGAGATCCCAGTGCAGAACATAGGGACAAAGTAATGATGATTCCATCTTGAAATCAGAAGCATAACAAGTGAAAAGGTTTAGCTTAAAATAATAGTGCTCAATATACAGGTCTTCCAAAAAGTCCTAATTAAGTAAAAAAGATAGCCCAAGAATATCAGCATTAGGAAACAGCTCCAGTAACCTGAGTACCTGACAGTGTAATTGATAAAATATTAAACTGGTATTTTTAATTGAACATCGGTCCAGGTTAAGCCATGAACTCATGAGTTAAGCATGTGTTGCTGAAACATCAGAACCCAAATTTTACTCATGAAATATACACTCACAGAGAAGTTATCGTACACAGAGCAGGGACATACCTACTGAAAATAGGCAGCCGTGCATGCAAAATTACCTTCTGTCTGTGCAGCGCAAAGGAGATACTTAGATCCCTTCTGTGTCTAATAATAGGGCTCAAAGGAGAGACAGGTTGGATACTGTGTATTGCTAATAACTGAAAAAGGTGCACTGGAGCCTGCATAACCAACTGTAACAGAAAGGGTTATAGCAATGCCTGTGAGGAACTACAGCAAAAAAAAAAAAATAGAGAAAACTGAGCTGTGAAAAATAGTTCATACTCCTCTTCTTTAAGGCTTTTTTTACAATCCTAATTAGACGTGTGTAAATAATTGATTTTTCAAGTTGGTGGCTGAACCTAAAAAATATTTTCTAATATGTTTCAGATCAACCTGAACTGATTTCTTTCCTTTTTGCTAACACAAAAAGAAGCATTAAGAATATTTGGCACTTCTACATTTATGAAAATGATTTTGCAGCTACTTTTTTTTTGGGGGGGGGGTAGGGTTAGGGTTTTTTTGGTTGTTGTTTTTCTTTTTTTTTTTCATAAATAAAGAAGAATTCAACTTCTAAAAGGAACAATCATTAAAAATTTTATTTAAAAAATTGGAATTTAATCCCAAAGTACACAAATTACTTTACTATATCTAAACTCTTTCCCCTCATATGAGGTTTTTTCCCCCTTCTAATTTGAATGCAGGCACAGTCTCCATTATTGAAAGCCTTTACTTTTTCCCACCTTTCACATTATTAGATTTAATCCTGCCCTCATGTAAATGGAGTAATTTAGCTATTACAGTCACAGGGTCCTGAATGAGAAAAGCACCTGTGTATGTCCTTAATGATAAGAAAGTTGAGGTGGCATTTGTATTTCTTTTTGAAAACTGGGTCATCTAAAACCATTTTAAAATTAGCTAAGCATCATTTCGGCAGCTTACTCCTACAGTCCTGTCCCTCCTCATTGGTGTCTGCAATAAGTGTTGTAACTCTTATCACTATGACTCTTCTAACTCTCCAGTAATTTCCAGATTTTTCCAGAATCCTCTCTATCTTGCAGAGGGTTGCCACAACACACTCTGAGGCAGAAGTGATTGAGGGTGATCTATAAGCTCCCAGTCCACACTGCTAAATCCTAAACCGAGGAGTCCTCAGGGTTCTTCTGATCTCCAAGGTCTAGATCGATGCTTTTGCCACAAGCCGTTTTTACCTTGGGGTGATCTCTGGCTGTGTACAGCTCTCCCCATGCTGATTATTGTGTGGATGAGATCCAAACATATGGGCTAGATGAGACCCAGGGAAGACTTAGGTGAAGATTGCAACCCTTGTAACTGGATGAACCAGGATCTCTGAGCATTCCCACAGTGTAAACCTGCAGCAGCTGAGGAGTCATGGACCATTCACATCCCACCATCACCCCAGTAGTTAACTCCTTACCAAAAAAACCCCAAAACCAACAGGAGATGCATAATAAGACAGTAATTGATTACATAAGCAATTGAAGAAAATTGACTCTGTCACTTGGACAAAATTAATAAACTGAAGAACAGGAAGAAAAAAAATAGAAAAAAAATCAAATTTATTTGTCAGTCTTGGCTGCCACTGATATCAACAGCTCCCAGGACCTTTTAAGAGGGATAGTGATTGCTGTACTGCTTCAACAAGTTGCTGAAATGACTTCATATTCTTTCAGTTTCTTTGCACTTTTCTTTTCTTTGCTTCAGTTATGCCTGACTAAATCAAGAGTAAAAACATTTCCTTCTAGTTAAGGTCTGCTAGAGGAAGATCAGTTCAGAACATTGAAATCACAGCCAGATCCAGAGCCCTTTGTTAAAACCTGCTTTTGGAGAATCCTGTTCCCTGCTGCTGACTCTTTTGTCTGCTGCTGCTTTTGGCAAACTGCATCTCCTCTCCCCTTCAGAGGATCCTCATCATATTCAGACTAGGAAATTCTTGTTCCTGAGTAGGGAATGAGCCAGTCTTTGCCATCTCCTCTGCCAGCTCTCTGGATAGCTGTTATTTCTCCTCTCTTTCTGTTCAGGTTTAGGTCTAGAAGACCCTTCTCCTAAACAGAGAGGGTCCCCATGACTGTCTTGTGCTTAAGTCCAGCTCCAGGTTCCTCGTCCCAGACCCAGTTTCTATTCAAATGAACTCTCCACTGGCTGAATATAGGTCACCTTAAAATCACTCTGGGCTCTAGAGCTGTTGACTGAATCTACACTGATTCTTTTGGAACCTTCAACACCTATCTGAGTTTTATAACTGGACATATAGGCTTTTCCTGAAAAAAACTGGCAGCCCATGGCTTGGACAGGGACACTCCGTGCTGGGTTAGGAACTGGCTGGAGGGCTGGGCCCAGAGAGTGGTGGTGAACGGGGCTGCATCCAGCTGGCGGCCGGTCACCAGTGGTGTTCCCCAGGGATCAGTGTTGGGTCCAGTTCTGTTTAATATCTTTATCAATGATTTAGACGAGGGGATTGAGTCCATCATTAGCAAATTCGAATTTAGAGCCAAACAGGTTTAGATCTGAACTACTAGCTAGTTTAGTAAGCTAGGCTGTCAGAATATCATTATTATTTCTGAATGCTACAAAATCTAAAATTGTTTATTAGATTTATAGTAAATACTGTCAGATGATTTTATAGCAAATGAAAAGACCTGTCTGTGAGACTTCTGACTAAGCAAAAATCTGGGTGTCAACATTTATTTGAAGTTTCTTGCAGAGGTAAAAAGACTTGTATTTATATCAAAGCTACTCATCCACACTCTCCAGCTATTTGGTAGTGCCCATATATAACGATCCCAGTGTAGTTGCTGCATGAGGAGGTTCTATCACTGCAAAGGGTCCTTTTAGCTTTCTCACACATTGAAACAAGGTCCAAGAAACACCTGTCACTCATGCTTTTACTCACCCTTGCGAGTAAGATCTTAGCCACGTTGACTAGGCATTGTGTGGAGACAAAAAATTTTACCTTCCCAAATTATCTAATACATTTCTTCAACTTCTAGATTGTCAGCCTGATAGTCTTCACTGGAAAATCAGTGCACATTAAATGAATACATACATGAATGGTAGCAGCATTAAAAGAAGCAATATCAAGAGATTTTGAGAGAACTAGTAGATTTTATCTGACAAATATATCTCTGAGTTCTAAAATGACAGTTGGAAAGACATCAGAGGGGCAGTGAAAATTAGGTCTTTTCTGTCTGTTCTGACTATAACTCTGGTGGTAAAATTTTCCCTAACACATAATAATCTTGTCAAAAAATCAGATCTACATATCTAAGCAGTTGTACCTTGAATTATTTCAATATGATGGCAAGCATTTCTTGCAGGTAAAGATGCAAGCTAGAAAGGTAAAGATATTTAGCATGAAAATCTGTAACTTGTTGCAGACTGATTTGTTGTATAATTTGCAGGATTCTTTTCCAAAATAGAAAGCCATTATTCTACAAGTGAGTTTTTCATAAACTAAGTGGTTCGTTTAAGATATCTGTAAATTCAACTCCCACTCCCTCCTCAAAGAGTTTAAATCCGAAAAACATAGAACTGAAACTAACACACAAAAACTGTGGTAGGGAAAAGGGTGACAAGATTACAAGGATAAATGAAACCATGTAAATCATCAATGAAATTCAGTGTCTTAAGCACAGATTACCCAGACAGCTGTATGGGATTTGGGGAATTCACCCCAGGGCAAGTTTAGCATCATGCTGTCCCCCAGAGTGAGGAGGTGTTCAAGGCCTGTTGAGAGCAGAGGCAGCACCTACAGGTAGGCTTGGACTCCAGGATTCCAGGTGGTGATCCTGGTGGCCCAGGCTAATTGCTGTCAGAGTCCCCCATCCTGAGTCTGTGTCTGCTGGGAAGGACTCCCCTGGTCCAGCAGAGGCCCTCTGCACTGAAGCAATCAGAAACTATGAGCTCCAGGGAGGCAAGGTAAGGGTGACAACAGAATTTAACAATTTTAGTGAAAAATTATCTATTACCCAGGCAAAGAGGAGAGGAGAAAGGAGTTGGGAGAAGAACTGGATAATGAATTATAAAGAAGAGACAACTTAATTGCACAATACTAACACACAAACATCAGCTTTAGAGGGAAAAGACGTTTTGAGGACTGGAGCACTCCTGCAAGTAATGGGTCAGTTCTGCATGTGACAATAAAGAAGAATGATTCTTGTTTTGGAACCTTGTTCTTGCTGCTGTCTAACTCCTCTTCACAGCATAACAGTAGGAAAGAGCTGTTAAATATATGAAACAGCTGCTGCAGTGCTCTCTGTTGTCTCACAGAGTCCTTTGATCACCAAAATATATAAGTAGGAGCCCAGGTTCATTGCTAAGCAACAGACTGCTTAAAGACATACCTAAATTCGAGTGTGTGACAAAGTTCTGTTCATACTAGTAGGACAGAAGCTTGTAATTCAGTTTAAATCTACATGAGTGCTTTGCTGAAGAGTGGTGGGTTATGGAGGCCATAGTGTGAACCTTTGCCCAGCACCACCATTGTCATAGGGGAGGTCACATGAAGCTACAGAGATGACAGACTTTAGCTGATTTCTTGATGCTGCTTTTGGACTCAATGATGAAGCCAGGTAACACCTGAAAAGCGAATTTAAGCAATATAAAGAGTTAAGCACAAAATGTAGAAGCAAGCTTTAGCAAGGCACATAGAATTCAGCATTAAGAAAGCGGAGGCAATAAATTCACTGAGGTACAGGTCGCTCTGACACAGGAGAACATAAACATGAACAGAAAATGCTAGTACACACAAAAAGAGACATATGGGGAGGAAACCAAAGAGATAAAGAGAGGGACATGCCAAGAAATTAGGTATTGGTGCCAAATACCGAAACTCTCTGCCAAATTCATAAGGAAGCTACCCAAATTAGGGAAGGTTCAAAAGTTTAGGAGGATGATGATGAAAAGGACACGAGGTTCATGATGAAGGAAGACCGGAACTCCCACCGAAGTTCTCCCCAAATTAAGGACCACGCCTCTAACTCCGCCTCAACTCCGCCTGTTATGAATATTAAAAGTAGATGTTGCAATGTAATGAATATTCATAATATATGATGTAATTGCTTAGCAAGAAGTGTATAAAAGTTGGATTGTGTGTTTCTCGAGTTGGAGCAGTTTGTCCAGGGCGACCTGGCTGCTCCCCGGCCGTGAAATAAATACCTCCTGCTTATAGACTGAAATTCTGTCTCTGAGCAGTTTCTCCGCGCCTTGTTTTGGGGCATAAAATTGGCATCAATGATCTTAAAAGTCTTTTCTAACCTAAATGACTATGATTCGGTCTCAGCCATTGCCAGTTTATGTCTCTTGATTCATTTTCTGCAGCAATTCTTGAGTTTCGCCTTCTCATGAATGAGGGAGGGGTGGAGCATGAATGAAAGATGTGAACGTAGCACCTGAAGGGATCACTTCATCATATAATCCCATTACCATCATCGTGGGACACCATACGCTAACTTTGCAGCATCAGGAAGGCTCTACATTTTATTCACTCTTATGGGAAGGTTAACACAGAGGAGAACTGTGTTAAAATGTCTCTCTTACTAACAAAAAGAGCAGATCAGGCAGAACATGCTTGGAGCCTTCCTGCAGTCATATCACAGAAGAGTAAAAGCAATGTGAAAACCACAGTCTGACAGGCTGAGTATTTATTTAAGGGCAGGTACAAAATGCTTTCTTTTTCATCCTCCTCTAAATATTGTCATTGCAATCAGTTTCCTTTCAAGGGTCAGTTTTGTTCACTATATCTATTGTTTTCCCTGCATTTAAATTCCTTCATCATATATCATAGAATGGTTTGGGTTGGAAGGGGCATTCAAGATCATCTAGTTACAACCTCACTGCCATGGACAGGGACATCTTCCACTAGGTTGCTCTAAGCCCCATCCAACCTGGCCTTAAACACTTCAAGGGGTGGGGCATCCACAGCTTCTTTGAGCAACCTGTCCCAGTGCCTCACCACCCTCACAGTAAAGGATTTCTTCGTAATATCTAATCTAAACCTACTCTCAGTTTGAAGCCATTCCCTCTTCTCCTATCATCTTTCTTGTAGACTCCCTTCAGGTACTGAAAGGCTGCAATAGGGTCATCCCAAAGCCTTCTCTTCTCCAGGATGAACAATTCCAACTGTCTCAGCCTTTTCTCATAAGAGGTGTTTCATTCCCTTAATTCTTTTCATGTCCTTCCTGCGCTAGGGTCCTCAGAGCTGAACACAGTAAAGTTCTTCAGGTCCTCTTCTGCAAGAAGTGAGACACAATTTTTATATATAAGTATATATGTATATATGTGTATGTATAAACAGTATATGCAATGTATACACAAATGTATGCATTTACACAGCTACTTACTCTTGAACAAGTCACCCGAGAAAAGGAAAATTAAGGAATCTTACTGCTGTAGGACTTAATATTCCCTACCCAGTATTCTCCCTATTATTTATTATATTCAATTCTCATGGCAATGTGAAAATGAGTTTATAAATATGAGAAGTCTGGTTCTGTTCAATCTCTCCAATCAATAAATAGTTTCAGTTGATGCTTAAAATCTGTAAAGAAATTAGTTGCTATAACAGCCACTAAAACTGTGTTAGAGATTTTGGGAAAAAATTACTCATGGTATAAAGGTGTCACACACATTCACGGTTGTTCTACTCATTTTTACTAAAATCTTCTGGGGAAATGTATAAAGAATCTCAAGAGGCAACAAGATGATGGCACTGATTGTATTCTGGGGAAGCAGCTTGTTGACTGGGAATAGCACCAAGCTTTGCCAGAGAGGAGGCAAGAGACAGGAAGAAGAGCAAGAAATGCAAAATCTCCCACAGATGGGATCCTTTGCACCTCACTTCAGATGCCTGTAATGTAAATGTCTATGTTTGAGGTAGTCATCTCCAGGTAATTTTATCTGGAGGTAAAACATCTTTCCATTGTCAGATCCAGGGATCAGCCTGACTCATCAGATGCAAGCTATGTGTAATTATATAGGCTAATTGTGGTTGCAGTTTCTCCAGTTGTAACTTTGTTGTTTTAAAGTTTGAAGATCTGTTCGGTTCACTTGAACCATACCTGCTCAGAGAGCAATTCTAAAATTGTGCCTTTTGCTTTATTTATTAACATAATGATTATAATTATCACCTCGCTTCAGTTAGCAATGCTTTTGATGTGGCTTCTGAGGGCTTGAGGTTGAGCATACAGGGAACAATATTCTTTCCAAAAAATGCTGATTTTGACTTATGTAAAATATTTTACACAAACACGAATGTCTTTCTGGAATAATCACTCTCTTGTTCTAGGTAAAAGATACATCCAAGCAACCTCAATAAGAAGAGTGTAGCTCTGATTGAAGGTAATCATAGTGTAGTAGAAATGGTTAATTTTTAATTTTTCCTATATTTTCAATATAGGAAATTCCAAAATGATCTAATACAGATCTGAAATATATTTCATCTTGATCAAGGGCAAAAAAAAGAATTATTTTCATGTCATCATTTCAATTGTCATCTTATACTAAATATTAATGTGCATTCTATCATAAAGCTAAAATAATTGTTGTGTTTTATTAGTAGACATCACACTGGAATTAGCAATTTAATCTTATCCACACAGACCATTTTGCATGTATGGAGTTGAAACATCTCAAGGAGACTGATCCAAATTTTTTATTTTTCTAGAATTTTGAAATATTTGGCTTCTTATTCAATTCATATCTCAGAACTCCTTGAGAAATGGAAATTCAGATGAAGCCTGATGAAGTTTCATGAGGGAAAGTAATATTCAAGTACTCTGAATTCTACTGAAATTCAGCTACAATCATTTGGATAAAAGAGTAAAGAATTATTCTTTCTAAGAACTGGATGAAATTTTAAGTTGTGTGACTGTGCACTACAATAAAAAATCCGTATGATGCAAACCAAACATACTCTATGAATAACTGTATTTACCAAGAATAAAAATCCTATGCTATTTTTACAGAAATAAATGAAGAGATGATGCTTCATTCAGTTCTTCTCTCCTAGTCTCTGAGTATGACTTGGAAAGATAATAAATTTAAGTCCCAGAAAGATCATTGGTATTTTCAGTAATTTTAGAAAAGGGGAGTGAAAAATCAGTTAAATGGCAGCTCTCAGAACATAGTACTTAGATGTTATCTCAGACTTCAATTATAAAGACCAAAGAGCAAAACCTTCCAGCAATCATTAGCATCACAGATCTTTTTACTCAGCTCATTTAAAACAGAGATGTGCACCTAAATCCCTTCTCATGAAAAACATCTTCCTTCTCTCTAAAATTTCCCAGAATTATAAATGTTGAGGCACTGGTGTGCAAATGGAGCACTTAAAAAGAAGATTAAAAGAAATTTAAAGAATATATTTTCTTCATAACTACTCATAACTGCTCTGAAGTTCCTCTGAGTCTCATTTGATTTCCCCAATAGATTTTAAATCTTTTTCTAGTATCAATATCAGTCACAATCTCTCCCTGAAGAGTAACACATCTCTTCTCAGGGAAAAGAAGGGCAGACAGATATAGAGTCTCCTCTAAATCAATCCAGAATTTGTTATGCATTTTGTTTTCTTTCTTGCATTCCCACAGCCATAGGAAAGACACAACAGGTAAAGAAGTATTCACTATGGGGAAAAAAAAACCCACAAAGATTATAAACTACATTGAAGCCAAGTAGTTCTCATACAAGTCAAGTACATTTAAATAACCAGAGTTATACAGGTGCCTGAAGCCCTCTGCAGAATTATATCTCCAATACTTTAAAACAGGTTTATTTTTAATATTCTATACTAAAACAGACCTGAGCCAGGACCCACAACCTGCTTTCAAATCTCCAAAGACTTGTTTACAATGCTTCTCTTCAACTTGGAACATAACTTCCACCCCTTCCTGACCAGTTAAGACTTTTCCATTGCTTTCAGAGAGTATTTCTTTTTCCCTGTACTCCATTCCTGCATCTTAGAATTGTAGAATCATACAATGACCTCAGTTGGAAGGACTTTAAAGATCATCTGGTTCCAACTTCCCTGCCTTGTACAAGGATACCTTCCATTAGACCAGGTTGCTCAGAGCTCCATCCAGCCTGGCCTTGAACACTTCCAGGGATGGGACATCCACAACTTCTCTGGGAATCCTGTTCCAGTGCCTCAATACCCTTAGAGTAAAGTCTTTTTTCCTGATATCTGATCTAAACCTACTCTCTTTCAGTTTGAAGCCATTCCCCCTTGTCCTGTCGCTACATGCTCCAGTAAAAAATCCATCTCCAGCTTTCTTGTAGGCTCCTTTCAGGTACTGGAAGAACACAATAGTTTACTCCTAAGCCTTCTTTTTTCTAATCTGAACAAACACAAATCTCTTAGCCTTTCCTCACAAGAGAGGTGCTTCATCCCTCTAATCAACTTCATGTCTCTCCTCTAGAATCACTCCAACAGGTTTATGTCCTTCCTGTGCTGAGGACCCCATAGCTGGATGCAGTACTCCAGAGGGGGCCTCACCACAGAGGAATAGAGGGGCAGAATCTGTTCATCCAGAATGTTCAACCTGCTGGCATGCAGCTTTTGATGCAGTCCAGGATACAGTTGGCTTCTCTCAAAGCTCCCAGTATTTCCACTAAACTTTTCTAAGACATACACCACTACCTCCAGATGTTCTGCTTTCTGTCTCACTTTTTACCTCCCCACTAGAATGGCAAGTCCTCTGCTCTAAGGGATCTTCAGCTTACGGAACTACATACTCTCTAACCAAATTCAGATGTTATATTTCTACAAGGTTTGCAAACAGCTAGGTGCTGAATTCCATGAATTACTTAAATAAACTAACACTTCTTCAGTATTTTATTCAAGACCTCCTTGAATCTTACCCTGCTGCTAGAATCATACTGATGTCCCCATGTGACTGTGTTTCTAATGTTATAGTGTGTTGAGTTATGACTCATCTCCGTTTTAAAGATAGTCAATGTGTACACATACACGAAAATATCAAAAGGCTTGTCATCACCTTTTCAAATCCAGTTTACATGCACTTTGATGTCAAACACAGAAGGCTTATCTGATCATAAATGATGAACACTACTGACCGTGACTAATTTTTGAGGTCTCATCACGGTAGGAAGATTGAAGCAGAAGCTGCTTGCCCTTTTATTGAAGATTTAAATTTGTAGCAGGTATTGCTTATTAAGGGAGGCATAAGAGAAAGAACGATACGTCCTAATCATTCATATATCAGGTTCTGTGTCAGTGAGATAACTGCATCTCAACAAAACAACCATATTTCAGAGGTGCATGCCATTGTCATATTTTATTTAAGTTGATGGCAACTGTGTGTGCAAAGTGTGTTTCAAAAATCAGATGCTGTGATATGTTCCCAAATCCACTGAAGTCAGTGAGAGGCCCCCCTTTTTCAGTGGAACAATTTCAAGTCCTATAGTAATGAATTTTAAAATTATACATTCCTGAATGACAAATTCTTCAAGATTAAAGAATTTCTGATATTCTGTTAGTAATTTTGCCATAAATTATAACTGAAAAACATCAAATGTAAGAACTTTCCAGTGACCATATTGGTTTTCCCAAAATTAAACTTAATATGTTTTGAATTTGTGGGTTTTTATGTATTTGTTTGCATTCCCATTATAGAATGATGACATGCATCCTAAAAATACCTGCTTCACTTTATTGACATAAGTAGAACCATGGACAGTTAGTTCCAGCATAGGCACAACAGCATAGACGTCTGAAGACAGACACAATGAATTACAATTTTTGCCATTCAGAAGTCATAAAATCTAAGGAGACATATAAGGCAGTATGACCTGTTGCCCAACACAGACTACAAAACATTATATGGTGATCCTTCCCCCAGGTCAAGAACTAGTAGATAACTGATATTCCACTTGTAGAAGGAGGTAAGTGAGAAAGTCACGGATAGGCAAAGTAATATATAATAACATGGATTATATATAACCCATTACTCTAGAGCCAAGAGGGGCAACAGATCATTGACACCTGTATAGTAGAAAAATTTGTCTCAAGCATACCATCCAGGAAATCCCTGAGTTTTGTTCCAACTAGCACACAAGAATGTTAAAAATATATACCGTCTACCTAATTATCTGGTTTAACTTCTAGACACTGCCTTTGCCTGCTAGATTAAAGACTGATTGCATCTACTGATCTCTCCTTCATAGACATATATGTGTTTATATTTATATAAATATCCAAGTTGTGCCTTGATTTTCTTTTGATCACCTAAATTAATTTAGGACAAATCCCTCATTGCAACATATGAACACTTCATAAACCCTGTTACCATTTTGATAAGCAATGGCAAGTGTGATCTACTTTACTGTAATGTCTTCACTGTGAGAAAATAAAAATAGAAGTATCATACCCTATTCATTGCAATGAAACATTTAGTGTTTATATCTACCTTAATTGGTAGCAATTAAAACTCTAGAAAGCAGCCCTTAATAGGGTCAAAAAGGTCTTTTTAGTTTTATTTCTCCAAATGCACATCAACTCCCTGTATAGTGCTGTCACTTTGCTGTATAAATATGTGCTCTGTTGTCTGACAGTAAGGAAGAAGGAATTTTTTGCCAAATAACAGTTAAGCTGCAATGTGACCATTGTAAAACACAGTATTGTGGGTAGGGGAAAGAGAAAGTTTTGCTGTGAAGGCATCATGAAACTCAACTGTGGCAAAACCAGCTGAAGAATAGCCATCTTGGTTTTAAAAAGTCAGGTGTGCAAAGCCACTTTTTAACTCATGAAATATGAGCATGAAAACTTATCCCACAACTAAGGCAGCCCAGAAGAGCCACCCACATGCCACCTAAAAGTATAATTGTATCATATTTCTGCTCATAACTGTTGGAGACAGACAGCTCTGTCAAGTAACAAGGGACTTATTGCTCTTTTAGTCTACTGAGATCCTGTAAGAGCCTTTTTTTGAACTTAACTACATGCTCTGAAAGGCTGGACTTTCAGTGAAGTGTAGATCTGAGAAGAAGAATTTTTACTGGTTCTTCCACTAGGAAGAAAGTATTGGTTCGGTGCTGTTTGATCTTTAGACTCACATCTGGGCTCCAGACACTGGGGTAGAAATATCAAACATCCTGATTTTTGTGCCTGTTTTCTAGACTAGCTATTCCCATGGAATTGTACATATCATGCAAGAACTACAGAGGAAATTAAGTCTTCCTCCTATCCGAAAAATTTTGCCTCCATTCCCAGATACTACATTGCGAAGAAGGATAAGGGGTTATTATCATGAGGTGTTCGCAGTGTATATCTCCCATAGCAAAATGCACCCTCCAGCACAGTGTAAAATCTGGGATAGATTGATTCCTGTAAAGCTGGAAGGTATTATCATTGCTTAAGGTAAAACCTTCAGAACTGCCTAAATTACTTAGGCTGTTGAAGTCCCATTTTCAAAAATGACATAAGCACTTAGAAACATAAATCCCATTGAAGCCTCATTATTACTATAGCATAATAGTTACTTCATTTCAGCTGAGCAGCAATAACTGCTACACTTAGCCCGCTAAGCTCTGCAAATGAGGCTTAGGTGGCTCTTCCTTTGCAGGTTAAGTACAGTCAAATTTTTCTTACATCCCATGTAGCTTGCATGCAGCCTGTTTTGAAGGCCTATCTGACGTGGCAGATGATTAAGCTGTAGTAACTCACCATTAGAAAATGAAATCATGGGACCCCAGAGCTTACGAATATGTAAATTCAGCTCATGAGAGGTTTTTGACTCATAGCCTAAGCAGAATTCCACCTGAAAGTTCCTCCGACAGTCCCACAGCAGCTCATTGAATAGATATCTGAATGCATTTGCTTGAAAGCTTATTTCCTTATCCCAAGAAATAGCTACAGATTTTTCAATACCTTGAAATATTATTCCAAATAGTCTTACACACAGGCATGTATTTTATTATTCTTCCAAAGAGAATGTTTACTGAGGGCCTGTGATTCTTTACATTGCTTTATTTCTTCTACCTATGTCAGGTTACCCAAGTTTTTGAGTAGCTATGTGTGCCTTGCATGCATGCACACACACGTATGTGCTAAAACTACAAATCATGCAGAATGCTCTAACAAAAGACCCACTAATGGGTTAATCATCCACCTAAAACTGTGTGTGGGTGGCTAAATAATTCATTTGAAACATAACTCACTTCTCACCCACTCACAAAGGTGCTACTGAAGGCATAAATTCTCTTTCATATTTGGGAACAAAATAAGGCTTATTTTTTTGCTTTTATAAGAAATGCTAAAAGCAACGTGAGAACCCATCTTCTCAAACATACATAGAATTCTCTCAAGGATTTATGCAACATCTGCTGCTGTGGGCTGAGGCTAGTAAACAGTAAAGTTAATATGAACTCAAAATATAGTATTGCTAATAGTACAAAGTAATAATGTATTTCTGATGCTTAGGCCATCTACAATTGTATAACCTAAGGCAAAACCTGGAGTTCATCTGGAGAGGCAGAAAGAAGACAGTCACCTGTTTACAGCAGTAAATATGGTCCTTTGTAGCATTTCAGCTTCTCTGTTACTATGTGATTCTGTAAATACGATGTATTCATTTGTTCTAAATCTATTGCTCTGTACCTCAGACCGGATATAGTGATCCAAAAGGCATGTGTAAAGAATCACTAGTCTGATTGCAGGATCACACTAGTTAGGTCAGAATATGCTGGATGTAAAGACTTTGTTTTCATTAACATGGTGAGCTTTCCAGTGGTACTAGCTGCAACTGGATATCCTGCTTTAATGAAAAGTACACAGTATTCTCTATTCACAGAATTTAACTGTTCCTGAATTGCTGGTACTAGATAACAAAATCTTATAAATCTTTTATATTTCTGTGTAAAAAAATTCTCACTCAAACAGGCTTGAAAGGGAGTGTCTTGTGTTGGTTTTACTCTTTAGGTAAATATATCTCACACACCCTATGAAGCACAACTACCACCCTGTTTTTTCCACCCTCCTTTATGCTTTTTAGGTAATTTTAGTTTGAAAAAGCCATTATATTTAGAAATTACAGGGAATTTTGTTTTCAGAAAACATATTCTAAATCTGGTGGTTTGACCATTTTATAATTGCATCGATAAATTCAGGAGAATACTTCTGACACAGGGAAGGTGTGCTTAGCCTTCAAATTTAGGGAATTGCTAATTGAACTCCACGGAGAAACAACCTTAAGGCATTCTCTTTGAACAAGACACTGTATTCCTGGCAGTCACTGCATAATAAAAACAAATTCAAAGTGTTTTTTTTGCACAAGGATTGACATAATACAATTCCCCAATGTACCTTATTATATGATATCTTGCTCATCTGTTCATAAGGTGGGCACTGTGTGCAACAGGAAAACTGTCTCTCAAGAAAACCTCTTCTAGTTGACTCTTTCTTTACTGAGAGACTCACTTCTCCCTGACCTATGGCAATAATCAAGGAAAGCCACCGAACTCTGTAGCTTAATGCTACCCAGACCCATCATTTGTATAAATCCATCTTCAGCATAGATTCAGTTCAAATCCGACTGGATAGAAAGGGAGTCTTTCCACTGTGTTTTAGATCACGTTATGCATCCTGCCATGGACAGCCCATTTTTCTGTATAAAAGCCCTTCCAATTGCTTTCAAGTTCCCTTCTAAAAACATCTTCCTCTTCTATGAGAAGAAATTCTGAAATATTCCCATTTTCTTTGTGCTGTGAAATTACAGTACGTGGTCTTTATGGGCAGTGTATGATGCAACTGGCAAGTGTTAAATAGCTGGCCACCCACTGTGGAATAATAGTGGATGGTTGCAAAAGCACAGTAAAAGTCCATCAAATAAAGGGCCAGAATTCCTTAGACAACAGTTAAAACCCCAGGGATAACGCAGTCGAGCATCACTTCCTGCTTAAGATAGATGACATTAGCGTCCAATGAAAACAGACTTAGACATATAGGGAAAATACAGACCAGATCCTGAGATCTAGATGTGAAGACACCCCATGAGCTGCACTGTTATCTGTCCACAAAACAATACATAAATCTGTAGTGCCACCTGTTTGGAAAAAAAAAAGGTACTATATAAACCAGTTTATAATTTTTTACAGTTCCTCATTGCAGCTGGCGATTGCTAAAATAGATGATCTCATAGTCTACTGTGTGGCTGCCAGATAGCTTGCATGCAGATAGATGCCTTTGTGCTGCAGACCATAGAAACCTGCATAAAATTGGCCTTCTTTCTTTAATAGAGTTCCATGAACAAAGATGAGTTTGTTGCTGACCAAGAACTGAAAGCTTTGTTTTGTAAGACTCTCTGAGTGTATTACACTTTGCCAAAGGAGAAGGTTCTCTATAAAAAAAGAGAAAGAAAGAGGGGGAGAGAGAAGGAAAGAGATAGAAAGAGAGAGAGAGAGAAAGAAAGAAAGGAAGAAGAAAGAAAAAAGCGGAAACCAGACAAAGTGTGTACACTTCTGTGTGGATATTTGTGACTAAAGTGGGCTGAAATCTTTTTTTTTTTTTTTTTTGAATACTGGTCAGATTTCTTGAACTGAATAAAAATGAAAGAAAAAGGAATTTTAATTAATGGGATGCCTTTTGATTTGTAGAGCAAAACTGCCAGAGCAGATGTACCAGCAAAGAGGATTAGATTGTCCCTTCTCTGACGCACTGAAAATTTCTTTTTCCCCTTGTAGTAACCCCCATTGAGGAGAGCTGTCTTTAATGTCTAAGATTCAGCACTGCTAAAGAAACTCTTGTATTTGGGTACAATGGGCAGTTCTCACAAGACTAGACAGAATATGTGAGGAGAGAGCTAATATTCCTTTAAATCCAAGGTTGATTCCACTTTAGTATTTAGAAAAGCCTAAATAAAAGAGAATTTCTAAGTCTGAGTTCTTTCAAATCTCATCAAATATGTATTAAAGTGAATCCTGAAACAGTCATGATGAATGTTCATCCTTTTAAAAAGCTCAAATAAGTGAAAGAAAGAGTCTTAAACCTAATTTTATTTTTTTTAAAATTTATATTAGTCCATCAATTCATCTATTTCTGAGATCTTTGTCTCTGGCTGTAGTTTACCTTTAAGCAGGGTGGAATGATGAAGGGCACATATAATTGATGAATTTTATACACACAAATTCCTTAGGTATTTTATTTTTTAAATATTTAAAATTTAAAAATTTAAACTAGTGTTTTTAAAACTCTAGTTTGAAGAAAAACTGATCTCCACATCTTTTTATTTAACTTCTTTTGCACTAGCTTGAGATAAGGTGCATATTAAAAAGTCTTTTTACCTACTGCTTGCTTAAGTTGATTTTGAATTTCTTCTGTACTGAGAAGAAAAAAAATCCAGATTGCATTAGAAACACATAATCAGCTCAGCAGTGTACATGCTAAGGTGGTGAGTGTACAGCAGCCTAATTTATTCAAGAAGAAGCTAAATGGCTGTAGGAATCAAAAGACATCCTTGAGTGTTTTTTCATATATTATGTTCCACCTATAAGCAAAATACACCTACTAAAGCAGATGAGTGCACAAAAAAAGAAGGGCAATGACATATTTTTCAGGCTACAGTGCTTATTTCTTGCCTTTTTTAATCACTCCTGAAATGGAACAGGCATACAGGGTTTCAGTTTAATTTTTCCTTCCTTTTCAAGGGATAGTAACTCTGGCCTACATTTATTCCTCCCTCAGTCAAAGGCTAACCTTGATGTTAGCTTTCCTGAGGATGTGCCCCAAATCATGATCTTACTCTTGCTTACTGGTTGATTAAGTGATAAAAATTACTGTCAGCACACCATTTCCATCATGTTTACTTATCCGAAAGGTTTTTTATTGCCAAATATCAAAGAAAAATAAGAGCCCCAGTACTTCCTTTTCTTAATAAAGGCTTCTTCTTTTTCTGGTGCAGAATTTGGCCATTTATTTCTCTCCTGCTGGGTAAGTTACTACTTTGTTTAGGCTATGATATTGAGAAGTTCAAGTCCTAAGGAAACATTTTAAATGTGTTTGTTCATCCTGCAAACCAGATTATAGATTATACTCGACATAATATTCCAGCTACTGTAGTGTCAGAAGCTTTATATTGGCATCAAAAGTATGTACAGCACCTGTCCATCATGGTGCACACATCATTACCAAGGAATCAGAACTTTATTTAGCCAACTGTAAATATGGTAGAATGCAAATCAAAAGTCAGTAAAGTAAACTGGCAGATCACCTGTACAAAGGAATTAGTTTGTTTTACCAAACTCTCCAGCATCAAGACTGGGTAGGTTTCTGCGATGGTATGATCAGCATACCACGAGACAGCTTATCTCAGGGAAAGGGTTTGCCAACATTTTCTAATTCCCATGTGTATGTAGTTAGTCTGCAGTCCGTTCTTCCACAGTTACCTCACACACAAACAGTAGGTAAAAATAAGCACATGGCTATTTATGAGAAATGCACTGTGCCCACCCCTTCCCAGCAGGAAGTTGTTGGGTTGTATATCCAACTGTGGACCCTTACTGTCAACTTTGATATTTAGGGGGGAAAAAAGGGACATGAATTTAAAAGTGGTACCTTTTGGCAAAAAAAAGGGTATTCTATGAAAATTTTTTGTCATGTGGACAACTGATCCCTAAACCACCTATTTTAAAACTAGTCAGATCATTAGAGCATAGACCTTTCACAACCCTGTAACAAACCCCCAAGATTAGCAGAGACAGGGATTGCAGTTCATATAGTGCACAGAACCAAAGAACAAATATGTAGACTCATTTTAAGAAGTTATTAACATTTTAATTAGTAGCAAGATTATGTCTGTGAAGTAACAGTAAAACTTCTGTGATAATAATGAGAAGCAGAGGATTCAGGCAGGGAGCAAATTTTCCTTTCCAAGAGAATTTACTAGATGTCACTAACATTCTCTTCAAGTTTATTTCTCTTTCATTTTCAGTATGAGTTTTCATGTACAATTTTATGGTGGGTGCTTCAAAATTTTTTTAAAGGACATAAAGTTTGGCTATAAAACTGTTCTTCGGTTTGCTTAATTGTAAGTATAACATTTATTAGGAAGGAAAACATAGTTTTTAATATCCAGCTATTGAAAGACCTACAAAACATGTCTTCCTTTATACTGTTTTTGTTATATCTGTCATGACAAAATCAGACTTAGCATTTTGGACTTGTGCACAGAAATTGAAGTAGCAACAGAATGTAATGTGAATAACTTTATCACAGTCACATTTCCATAACGGCATTACAAACACTTTACTTGCACTTGATGTGTAATTAAATTCATGATTCAGCCTGTTTTGTTAAATTACATTCATGTCTACATATGCAAAGACCTGATTCTTTTCCTTTTTTTTTTAAAATTCCGGAGCAGAGTTAAGGTGGAGCCAGTTAAATCAATGCTTGTTTATGAAGCACTACACTAATTCTTTGTTCCTTGTTTTTTTCACTTTTTAACTCTGTCTTGTTCAGTTTCTAATAAATACACTGCTCTACTCCGACACCTCAGCTTCACTACCATGACTGATCGATTGATTTAATTTACCACATAATTTTCTATAGTTAGAAAAGATAAAGTAAGATAATGAAGTAACTACTGATAAGTTAAAGCGGTATCTACTGACAGAGTAATGCAACCCCTTTATGTTCCAATGTATGGTTCTCCAGTTAATGCTGCTCCCTTCTTGTAGTCTATCTAAACACTGTAAGACTTTTCCCCTTTAAAAATCCCTCAAGAACTTGCCTTATTTGGTTACTTTATATTCAGCCTCATCCCAGCCTTATTGCCAGCACATTTCTATGAAACAAACTCCTGAGACTTCAATTCACTTTTAAGTCCAAACCCCATACAGTTATTATTCCATCACTGATCTAAAATACAGAATATTCTAGTTGATTCTGAAATTACTCACTCTGAAATTCATATCACAGCTGCTGGAATAGACTTTTTCCGTGACATATCCTATTGTTTTCCTTTTGCTCCTCCCATCAAACACAGCTTTGCAGGTTTTGCATTTATAGCTTGAGAACTAGTTTGTGCATTACATTATTTGATTCAGACACTGTCCTTGATAACTCATATGTTGTGCCAGGAATCAAAAAATAATTGATCACTAGACCTGTACCAGATGTGTTCTTACTTCCTTACTCTGGGTGACATGAAAATGATTAGCAAAATAAGACTTAGAGATGACTACCCCTCTCCAGTTGCATAGTCTCAGCATGACTACTGGTAAGCAAAGAGACATCAAACAGACATGGAAATATGCATTCATAGAAAAAATCTGCAGTGGCTCTGACTATGACTGTCAAACAAAGTTACAAAGCACAGAGCTGGGTTATCAGGCAAACGTTACCCCATGAACAGCAAGGTATCCAAGGCAGGGCTATAAAAACAGATCTTGAGGACTGCTGTCCTCAGTTGCTTGGGCAGAGTGGGACAAACCAAAGGGTTATATCAAGAAGAAGATAAGATATGGGCAGAAATTCCCAGATTAAGGCTGAAGCAGAAGTAATAAGTCAGAGAGTGAAGTTGTTTCACTGCAAGAAAGAAAATAAAGCAGATGGGAGAAAGATCAGAGATCTAGTTGTGTTGCTGTGTGATGGCAGCTCACACAGAGAAAAAATGTGAAGCTCTTTCCCATGCATAGCTCCTCTCAAATGCTGCAATATGAGGGATTTGGAAACAGTGTATTCCCTTCCCCTTTTTAATGGTCAACGAACCCAACTAAGGCATGTAATTCAGGCATATATGCACTTCCACTTTGGGCACCTGCCAACAGCAGAAGGGAACAGAAGAGGTATGCCTGAAAGGGAAAGGGTTCTGTCTCTGTACTCAGAGGAGAACATGGGCTTCACTTGCCTTCTGCACACTGCAGTGCCCTTTGCACCATGCAACTTAAAGGGAGCCGAGTACACTGTTATCCAGGACACCACAGGACTGGGGGCCTGGTCAGCCTTCAATAGGGTCTGAATGAAATCAAATCTTCCTCAGATAAAGGAGACCTGGATTCAGAGTTTCCTGTTTCCATGAACAACTGGCAGCGAATGATGCAAAGAGGACCCAGCTGCTGGTAGAGATTCAGGATGGAAAATCGTTATCTGTCACCTCACCATGAGTGTACATTTAGTGTCAACAAGGTTTTTTGAAGCCTTCCTTCAATGGCATGTCTGGGAAGATCAGTGCTTACGGGCTTAGGTAGGTAGTTAGACTGGAAAGATGCTACTGTGTTTCATCTGTCTTTCACAAAAAATGTTTTATTTCTATTTATCACAAGATCCAATTCTGACAACTTAAATGTCATTGAATAAGCACCTTGAAATGTGAATAAGTCCATCCAAATCAATCAACTTTTCTCACATACAGAGGCTGACTTTAATATAACCCAGAGTAACAGAGTCATGGCCTTCAAGAAAATACAATTCACCATGTTACCTGCCCAGCCCCGTCCTAAAACCCCCACTTATTGTCGACTTTCTGCCATGGAATCTTTCTCTTTTTAGGGTTAAATAATTCTTTAAAATGTGTCTTAAAAGAACTCTGTCATTTTCAAAATTTTCAGTTGCTATCAGGGTACTTAATATACCCGAGTGAAAGGTCAGGACAGATTCTAAATTGGTATCAATTGGCAAAAATCCATGTGCTTCCACGGAGCTGAGTCTATTTACATCAAGTGCTTTCCTGGCCTTTTGAGAACAAGATTTTATTGTTGTTATTATTATTATAATTTTAAAGACTACCAAGACAGCAATATTTATGCAATTCATTTCCTGAAACTTGGCTTGTAAAAAGAAAGTAAACAAAAAAAAGCCACTCTCCTTTCTCTTTAATAATTTTTTAATTAAATCCACATGCAGAAAACTGACACTCTAAAAATAATTGGGTATATATTCTTGTTCTTGCAAGCATGAAAAATTTTTCAGCAAACATGATTGCATGAAATGTCCCTTATAATAGGCTCAGTGGCTCTCTCAACTAATTATGACATTATATTATAGGAAAAAGTTCATAATGTTCCTCCAGCACTGAACCAAAGAAACAAGTGTATTAATACATGCACAAAAGTTATCCTCAAGCTAAAACCCTGCCTCTTGCTCAGAGCTTGAATCTGCTACTGTGCCTGCGTTGAAGGGAACAGAATTCAGAGAGAAGTCACAACAGACATGTTCTGTCTAGAATGGATCAGGAGCACGCATACTGTTCCTTGTCTCCCACATACAGAGCCATTGGGATTTACCCCCACACTGTAGCTTTATGGTGTACAGTAAAATGTCATTTACCCCGCCCAGGTGACCCTGGATGTGGAGCAAAGGGGCCCTCAGTGCCACAGCAGGGTTCTTCCTGATGACAAGCATCTTGCTCTTGGGTTGAATTCTCATAACCGCTCCTGTCCAAAAGCAGTACAAATTAACATGGGTCTGCAATAGCAGGTGCTTGGTTTTAGACAGACTACCAGTTTCCAGGCAACACAGTGACCCTTTCTTTTCAGAGGTATCACTTTGTTAGGTGTAATTGTATATACTGTCTCTGCTTTAATGAGACACCTAGTAAATTATACAGGGAAGCATTTCACAGAGAGACACCCTGAGAAACTCCAGCTGTTACTCAGCAATATTTATTATTCATATGCCATCCTGGATTTCTGTGTGAGGCACTTCATACTGCAACAAAGCAGAAAGCAAAGATGCTATCGATTGAGATCTTGTAACTCTGGATATAAAAGTTTAACTGTTCAATCCCATGCCCTTCAGACAGGTTACTCTTGGTTTAATAGTGCTTTGGCTGCCTAGTGAATAGTTTACAGTATGTGACCACATAAGCTCAAGAAATTCTCTAGTATAATAACAGGCTACATTTTTCTAATGGATAGCATTATATCTACACAATACATTCTCCTTTGTTCTATAAAAAGGCATAAGTATATAACAGGTCAAGAAAAATGTTGCTTGCCATTGCCAGGCAAAAGCATGTGCTCATGTGTCTGATCCAGTTGTGTTGTTAATTGTGGGTATTTGCAGAAAAAATGGGACGTCACTAAAGCTCATAGTTATTTTTGTACATGCAACAAACATGGAGAGGGACCATAACAAAAACTAGGAGAATGAGAGAAAAAACCCTTAAATTCCCCTTACTTCCATTCTCATTTCTGGCTGATTTCTGCTCTGGTGCTGTGGTACTATAGAAAAGCTCAGAAGCCCAAAGACACATAAAGCCATCCACCTGCCCAAAGCACCCTATCACAGGCTTTAAACAGGAAAATAGATAGGCTGTGAAAGATGAGTCCAGGTGACCTCCAGCTTGTTTGATTGCATGGCATGCCCTGTTGAATGAACATTCCCAGCCATTTTAAATAAATCATCTCTGATATTTCTCTAGGATACGCTTTATTGAAAACTGTACTTTTCAAAGACTGCACATTTGGTGACATCGTTTTGCCCATAGATAAAAGCTTTGCAGTTTAGGTAAGGATGGACGTAAAGAAAAAAATTTACCATCTACTGGAGAAAATGAGTGACAACTGATAATAAAAAAATTGGCATCACTTTAGTTAAGCCTTCAGGTCTGTGGAATAAAACCATTGGATTCATGATTAATAGCCAAAACACATAACATTCTCTTCAAAACACAAAGTGATGTACTATTCAATAACATTGTGGATATTAGGAGAGTGGGCAGAGCTGTGGTGAGTAAGCGAGAATTATGGTGCCATATGGCAGCAAAGCCCACACAGAAACAGCAGATGCAAATCCACAATAGCAGTAGCAGCTGTTGGAAGGAACTAAGAGAGAGGGAACTCCTAAAAAAATCCTGGAATAGAAAAATATTATGATGCTGGGAGTGCCTGGGCAGCTATAATTCTTCCTAGAGTTCTGATCATGGATTAATCATTCTTGCTAGCCACTGCACTGGAGTGGTGCAGGGTCATAGAGGGATTTTCCTGGTTATGACTCTTTTGACTTCCAAGAACCTCTCATCTGTCTCTGCCATGTTTCTGACTCCTGCCCCTTCATCCTTCTTAAGATGTCTCCTGTGCTCTTATAACAGGAAAACAACCTTGTAAAACTAGTTCTGTACTTAATCTGGAAGTTCCTTATATACAGCTCTGAAATCAGAAGGTGGTTTAGGTGTGGCAAACAATCAACAGTAGAGCAGAGGAGCCACGAGTCAGTTCTCAGCCTCCTCTCTTCAGTTCCTCCTGGCTGCAGCTACTTGTAGTAAGGGAGAAAGGGAGATATGTGCAGAGCAGCGTTAAAGAACAACACTTTACCAGAGGTTACTCCACCCAAATAAACATTGCAATAGCTTCTGTTATGAGTACATAAAAACCTATTACATTTCTACCACGAAAGGAAAAAAAAACAGAAGGAAATACTGTGGTAATTAAAATACAACCCCTTACACAATGAGGCTAGGAGTATTTTAGCTGAGTTGCTGTCTGAATGTGCCCAAACCTTTTAGAAAAGCAGCCAACCTTAAAGAAAATTCCCAGCAAATGCAAATCCATCAAAATACAGAATAAGTTTTTCTGTTGCTTAATTAACTTCATCATAATATGTTAATCAATAGTAAATAATTGTTTGCTAATGGCTACCACTCCTTACAGCCTTTAATTATCCACAAGCTTCCTGTAAGTCATCACCATCGCCAATCAAGCAGTAATGTACCCACCAACAGCTCTGAAGCTTCATAAAAATCTTTGGGGGTTTGAGTATCTCATTCAAGAAGCTCAAACTTGTCCCTCCAAAGTTGGGTATTCAGAGAAGATTAGCATATTTGGAGAAGATCAGACTATAGATGGGGATAAAGGCAAATTTCACCCAAATTTACCAGGTGGAGTTCGGCTTTTATATAATTGTTTTTCTCTTTTGCTTAACAAACACAATTCATTTGCGTTGAAAAAATGCGTGTTCTCATTTCATTTTGTATGTAGTACATATGGGAAAAGATTTCCATGTGGCAGCAGTGATCTTAACAGATGCTCCCCTTTGGGCAAACATGGGCTTTTAATGGAAAAAGTGCTGAGCAAGATGCTGGGTATCTTGTCTTGATGGAGCAAAATCATTCTGAAATGAAAGTTTAGTTTATCTCCAGTGTACCTTATTTATGATGTTAGCTGTTAGCTTTTATTCTCATCACAAACAAAGTTTAAGTTACAGATATTCTTATCAGTGAACTGGAACTTAAATCAGTTAATAAGCACAGTCCATTAAATTGCCAACCTAACCCATGAAATGGGAGATTATAACTCCAGTTTATTTTTCATCTGTCACTCATTTCTCTTAAGGGAAATGATGTTGCTTTCTACATGGAGTCAGACTTGGGTGCCTGATGAACTGTGATGAAATGAACCTAGGAAACATAAAGAGTCAAGTCATTCATTACTTTCTCTTGTAAACCACTTGTAGAAAAGGTGCCAGCTGCAGGAAAATCTCTCTCTGCCCCACACTTGAGTTGTAATAGGCCTATTATTCAGTGCCAGGCTATGGTTTCCTAACTTTTCCGGCATCAGCTTAATAGTAGCGTGAGCTGGGCATTATGCCATATACATCAGCTATGCCTCATTTACCCTCCTGCTCCCAATTAGCTCGATCATGATGATAAAAACAGGCAAAAGACCTTTGGATGGAAGGCACATATTTATTTGGCCAACAATCTAGTAAAAGGAAGGAAGGACAGGGAACTCATAAAGGGGAGGAAGCATGGATAGTGACCTTGGCTGTTCTGTAAATGCTCTGTGTGACTGCCACTTCTCTCAGCCTTCTCTTCTTCCTCCTGCAACTGGGATCATTCTTTGCTCTGCTCATGGGAGTTTTGTGAGCCACTCAGATACCACAGTGATAAGACACAGAAATGATCATAAATAAAGGAGTCCAAGAACCTTAAATAACACTTGTGTTCACAGATCGAGTTACTTGCTGATGTCTGTTCATCAAAATCTTTGCTGAATTTCATGTGATCCTATTTTGTTGGCTGTGACTGTTAAGCTGTGAAGCAATCATCTCAGTTGTAATCCAGAAAGCTAAATGTGGTTATTTTGGGTAGAGGAGAGAAACCTTCTATTTTAAGACTTTTGTGCAAGAATTTCGAGGCACAGCAACTTAACTATGAGAGAGAAATTTCTTCAATTTATCCAGCAAGTAGTGTTTGCACTAGAACACAGGAGCAGACACCCCTAGATCTGATATACAAGCAGGGCTTATTATATGCTGGACAGGAAAGGGCAGTTTGCAATCCCTGCTATTAACTCCATGGTATTATCTGGCAGTGGAAGGACAGATCACTTAAATGAGAAGATCCTTTGTCTCCCTGTGATCTCAGTTCTAAGGCAGACAAATTGAGGAAGAGGTGCTAAATACCTCTACAACAGCTACAACGAAAATCTTCATTGGGAAATCCCCAGAGTTTAAGATTTCCTTCATTTTGGCCTTTTGGCCCATTTTTCCCAAGTTGTTGTCCATCCTCTAAAAAAATGCTTTCACCTACATGATCCATGGTCCCTGAAGTGAGAAGTTCTTTTTGAAGAGAATGGAATTGAATTAATGTTGTGTGAAGTCCTTCAGGAAATCTGTACCCAGTAAAGTTGTGATGAACATTCAAGGCTGACACAAGCAATTTGGGCCTGCCAGCATCCAACACAGGGCATATGGCAGCCTCAGAGTATGGAGACATAGTAAGAGCCAAGGTAAAGGTCCTGTCCAGAACAAATGTCTGTCCATTACAGATCAGGAAGCATGTCAACTGCAGATCCCATCTGATCAGGCCTGGTTCCTGTCTCTTCCCATCATCATTAAAATGGCCAAGTTCAGATCTGAAATGAATATTGTTTCCTCATCTGGGCCTCAGTCATTTTTCATGTATGTGTTATTTTCACTGTGACCCTCTATTCATCAAAATGAGTGACAGCGGAAGTGAAAGAGAAAAAAGAGAGTGATCCCTATGTGATGCAATTTTATGCCATCTGGTAGTAAGTATGGGGATGCATATGGGCAAAACACTGTTTAGAAGGCTTCTTAAAATGTTTACCTACAAAGATCTGCTAGTTCACTGGTGCAATCTTTTCTAGCAAGAATAATTCTCAGAATGATTATATCCTCTACAGCTCCTAAGAGCATTTACACCTCCGTTATTTAAAAGTAATGTCTATGTTCTGCCTAAACAGACTTTCTGTGGGAGGTATTGAATAGAGAATAAATTGCTTACAACGCCTATGTATTTGTATGTGACTTCCATTTTGCTGATTCAGAGACTATGAATTTATTGTGCACAGCAAGAAGATATCCTACTGTCTAACTTCACAGAAAAGTTTCAGTTATTTCTTAAAGATCAAATGAAAATCAAGTCTGTAGGAATTAATTTCTTTTGCATTGTAATAAACATCTTTTCCTCTGTTCACTTTCATGTTTCTTTGCAAATTGGAAGAGTGACACATTTGTTTCTTTCTAGCACTCATGATTCTAACCATGTTCAAAACTGGAACTTTCTTTGAGAGTCTTAGGTTTTTATCCAGAAGACTGATTTTTCATCTTTGGAATGTGATTAGAAACACTTAACCAATCTCATTCTAGGATTCATGTGATCCCATCCCTCCTTAAAGTAATTATCCAAAAGGTATATCCTGTGATGACTTGAACATTCCTAACTTTCTTACCTTTTCTTGCACAAATTAATAGCGTTCACTCTCACGTTTGTAGAATTGGGCACTGAGTTTCTACGTGACCTGAGTATGTAATGTAAGTATATAACCTGCAGCAAACCATTGAAGTGAATAGATTTACTTCATTAAAGAAATAAAAGACTACTCCTCTTACTAACATCCCAAATCTTTCTTTCACTACTGTGCATAAGATAGCATGTCAGCAGAAAAAAATACATTTCAATTTCACCAGTATTTCAAATGCTTTTCATTTTTACATCTGTAGACTTTCTACCAGGGCATTGTAGCCTCAAGCACTCTGTCGTAATTCCTCAAATAATTAAAAAGGAGATCATTTAACTTGAGCAAGTCTCTGAATACACTCATTGCTCTCTAACATGGGAACATCCACAAAATGCAATGATTGTGCAATGGCATTTGTACACAGTATGAAATAATCTGGAACACCATATGAAGAATATTCCAAAAGTCACGGACGGGATGTCTCCTTCGCAACCAAAAGAAAATGCTGATTTTCAACTGAAATACGAAGTGGAAGAAATGCTTGCTTTCTTAAAAAAAAGTATTTTGGTGCCAAACATTTTAGAGATATTGTTGAAGAACAGTCCTTCCTCACATAGAGGTTGTCCCTGTGAAGCTGCCAAGTTCAGTGCCTGTGCGGATGATTTGCCAAGTAAGTGCCAGTTGTGTAATATATGCTGTAGCAGGCATGGAAGCAGATTTTACTCTCACACCCGCCTTCTGAATTGGCATTCTTTGACTCTTTTGTGCCAGAGTTGCTTCTCTTTCCCATTCTGTGCCCTCTCTTTTCACTGGAATGCCCTCTCCCCTCACATATAAACTGAATGTCCCATTGTTTGCTAGAAAGCAAAACTTGCTGAATATGGATTTTATGGAAGTCACACAGGAAAGTCAGATTGTATTACTTGCTACATACCTTATTCACATGGCAACCCCGCCAGGACTGTATTATTTATATAAAACCCACTTATATTTTACCCCATGTAGCTGTCTACTTTATATAACAGGGATGAAAATAGCTCTTCATTCCTCTGGAGCTCTTCTTTCTCATACACCCTTTCTGTGTGCCTGGCTGTCTAAGTCTTGCTTGAATTTTTTTCTCTCTAAAATCTTGATTGTGTTCATTTTAGGTCTTCCTTTTAGGTTTGCAAATTTCCACTGTTTAGATAAATATTTTATTACTTTTCAGTTCTTAACCATATGTTTTGAGTCAAGTCTTTTAACAACTCCACACAGAGCTTAAGCACTTCTTTCTGAATACTGGCACTTATATGTCTCCTCTCAAGTACTAAAACTGGATTTACCAAAGACTTTAGAATCAAGTGTTAGTAACCAGGTAGTTTTATGCAATCAAATTATAAAAAGTTTCTGCAAGTTACATGCAACTTTGTCTGGCTCAGTTGGACAGTGAGATCCCTGCTTTAAATTCAGGTCTGCTATTGACCATAATGTTCTCCTTCATTGCTATGAGAGTAAAAGGAGGAGCAGGGATCATATCTTTAGAGTCCCACACCTACCCCTCAGTGGCCTGAGTAGGATATCAGCCTTGAATCCACTGAAGTCACAAAGGACTCCTTCCAAGGACCAAGAATGGGCTGAAGGACAATAGTCACAATAGTTTGGATATACATAGAGGTTCAATCAGCTGCACAGGTCTTCACTCATCATTTAAGCAATTGTATTAGTGAGGATGTGTGCTCTGATCCTGGGGAAAGCATTAGGTATTTGAACTTAGATTCCATCTTTTTCACTCAAGCCTCTTTATCCTATTATTCCAGGGTGTGGAATAGCAGGCAACTACTGCCACTCAGCCAGTGGTTGGTCAGATGCTAAATATAGTGACATGATGGGGTGTGGAATTTCTGAATCATACTATCTTTACTGAATATCTCTAAGATGGATCATTTAAACAGCGCTGTAGCTCAGGAAAGGGCCTAAATGTTAAGTCAACCGAGTAGTTTATTAAAGTATATCTTTTTGCCAAAAGAAACAGAAGGGACCTCATCGTGTAGGACTCATCAAGCCCCCAGGGATTTATGAGATCCAATTAATGCATAGGCTCAAGGGTGGCTGCTTCCTCTGCAGAGTGTCTGTCCACTCAGCAGTCTTATACCTGTCATGCACAATGTCAGTGGAGTTTTTGGAATGCAATGATTTTGTCATGAGGAATTTTTCTTAGGAGAATTTTTCTTTGGAGACGAGTGTTAGTTACTCATCTATTAATGTCTACCATCAATAGGAAACAAACAATAAAGACACCCTGCTGAAAAGAGAAAAAAGGGAAAAAATACTTATTGCAATATCTGAACAATGTTCTTTTCTTGTTTCTGCTGAGAGCAATGGCTTCATCTAAGCACATGTCAAAGTAAGCTATAAAGAAAGAGTTGTTATTACCTGGTTTAGACTCCCTGTCAGGTTTCTCCATTTCTAGGTCCATGATCACACAGAAACAGAGGGACACTGAGAATAGAATTTTCAAGGGGAGAGAAGGTGAATGAATAGAAATTCATTAATTTCTTTGGAAATGTTATTAATAAATAGGACAACTCCTTTAAGAGGGAGAAGGAAGTTGCAGATGCTAATCTCTGATGTGTTTTGAATCACACTTTCCCTTGTGATGCACTTTGCTATGACTGAAATCAGAAGAATTGCAGGTGTAGCCATCCACTATTCTTTTCAGGACTCTGAATAGACAGAAACCTTGCACAGGCTTCACAGTATTTCTTTGTAGAATTTGAATGTGCAACAGAACTGCTAGCAGTTTAACTAAATTTGGAGGAAAAAAATCCCTAAACTAAACTCACAGGACACATGAGAATGTATGCTTGCCTATGACAAAATATATCTTATCCTGATTTAAAATTAAATTTTGCTAAGTCAACTTCATGAGTTTCTTTCTCAGCAGGAGATTTTATTTCTCTAGCTCTTCCTGTGGTAAATCACTTTTTCTTTTTTTAATAACCGCTGTTTATTAACTTCCTTCTTATCAGAGATTGTAACAGGATGCTCAAATTATTTTATTCTTCCAAAGACACTTCACTCTACCTCACTATTTCCACAGTTATACTACTCGATGTATTTAACATCTATGTGTAGCTTGTTAATGTCTAGTATCACCGCACTGGTGGTTCTTCACAAATAAAAAAATAAGAGCAGAGCAGGACTTGTGCATTTTCTTTATTTCTTAAAATAATTTTCTTAAATTCATGGAATAAAATAGAACATAAACATTTAAGGATTTTTAAAACAGTTTATTTATTGTTAAGTGATCTTTCCTGTAATTTTCCTAGCCTAACTTCATTGGAAAAAACCCCAGCTCCTTCTCTCTTTCTCTCTTCCTCTCTTTCTCCCTCCTTCTTTTCCACTTCCTTGTTGTCATCCTCATCCTCATCTTCTTCCTTGTTCTTGTCCTCATCTTCTTTGACATCAGCTTTACCTTATTTTCTTTTTCAACACAGGTTAGACTTAATTTATGTCTAAGACCCATGAAGGTCCCACTCTCCCAGATCTGTAAGAAAGCCTAAAAGCCAGCCAAAAACTGACTCAACCTGATCCAAATTATGCAATAGGCTAAATGATGCAAAAGGAGGTAACTCCACGAGGTTTCTGTGTGCTGACTCTCTCAAAGCTACAGCCCATGCTTTGAGATGACACTGACTTCCAAATTTTACATGCCAATACTAAAAGGGAAACTGCACTTGCAGCTGGACTATTATGCTCAAAACTGGAAGAGAATTATGATAGGATAAATTTAGCTTTTCTTTAGTTAACAAGTGCAAATAAATTTTTTGAGAGTTTGAAGTTTAAATTAATCGGGATGTTAAGAAAGAGCTTGCAGAAGAAGGATTTTAGAAAAATTATGAGGAAAACTATATGAGCTGCTTGCTGCTTGTTGTGGGTGCAGCTGTGCTGTAAGTTGTTTCTTCATAGAAAGAAGGATTTTTTTTTTTAATGTCTGCATGTTATTATCTGAAATGCAATAGTTGAAGCATAGGAGAGGGCAAATGTGAGGTGAGAAATTCCTACAATTCATTAGTGTATCTAAGCAACCAAGCGGAAGACTGAATGTGCTGTCTCATGGCCTTCTGAAACTTTACAGTACCTGCCACTCACCAGTGTGGCCCACTCTGACAGCAGATGTAAAAATGGAAAATTTGATAAATCTGAGTTCATGACAAGCAATATGATTAAGCTGTGCTTTAGCAAAATAGACCCGTCATATAAAGTATTCAAAAGAGCTACAGGCTGAGAAGAATAAAATTTCCATCTGTACTTCATTCATCATGATGTGCCTCTCACTGCTTTCTTCTCTTCCTCAGCCCTGCTTTCCCCTCCTCCTTCCCCTTTCAACTCCCAATTCTTTCACTGCTTCCCATTCAGGCCTTGCCCTCTGCATTCAGTTTCTGCTTCTCATTCCCCTTTGCCCGCTCCCCACCCTGCCTGGTCCTTTTTGGGTTCAGTTCTTCTTGCTTCAGGCTTTTATTTCTCTGAGGGATTTGAATAATCACTCCTTGTTTTTTGATCTCATTGTCCTCTCAATAGGTCTTGCTGCCTTCCACCCTCTCCTCAAAAGGTAGGTTTCAAAAGAACGTATTCAGTCCAGAAAGGACGAAAGGGACCTCTGAAACTCACTGACCCTTCCTAAATTGGTTGCCCCATTGTGTATCAAAAAATTAGGAATTTTTCTATTTTATGGGAATGTTAACTTTGTTAGTGAATTTCTTTTTAATGAGCACATTAAATTCGTCCTTGGCCTTAAAAAGATGTAACTCTGTCTGCTACTCTATCACGAATAATTTCTGTCTCTGCTTGGCTGAGGGTCAGTTTTAACAAGGCTGATTTAGTCATATATTAAATTTTATGTAAAACACCAGGTGAAGGAGTAGTCTTACTAGAGGCCAAAAAAATGCTTTTCTAGTGTATGAACTGGGAATCCAAAACAAAGCTGATGCATAATGTATACTCTTAAACATATTTTCAAAACACCCCTCAAATCTAAAATCTGCAACTGAATGCTCTCAAATACAACTATGTACAGCTGAGTATCTGATCACACTGCTTGTACAGAGAAGTCTTTCACATCTGTGCTTGTTCCTTGCCATAGTTCATATCAAAGAACCAGACACAAACATCAGGTATTTAATAAAAAAAAAATTACAGTGTTATTTCAGTCATAACTACTGCAAATAAATTAGAGAACAAATAAAAAAATAAACAATTTGGGCTGTGTCTTTCTTTTCACCATATATAAAAAAATGCAATAAAGGAAAATTTTCAGTGACATGTAGCCAAAACCAGAAAACAAGAAGACCTTGCGTCTAACTTCTCTAAAGGTCAGGAATACAGGCATAGGACATTCAGTCAGGCTTTTTGCTCCTTAAGCATTCTTGCAATGGCAAACCACTGCAAGTTTGCTACAGAACATGTAGCTAGGCGAGGAAATGTTGAAACATTCCTATTTTTCCTGCAGCACCCAGTCACCAGGGTACTAAATAATCATTCCAAAATAAAATGAATGCAGAACCATATGGTTAGTTCTGAATACCATCTTGCAGAAAAAAATTGTTCATGCTTCTGTACTACAGATGGTTCTGATGGACAGCACATTTTTACTGCTGAGGAGAATGTGAAGACAATTCTGAAAATTTATTTATGTAACACTGTGCTTCTATTAGACATAGGGATAGGTAACCAGAGAGTACCTTTAAAGAGTTGCCATTTCTATCCTATATTCTGCTTCACATGTATTACTTGATCATGCAAACATCTTAGCATATGAATAATCTTTTGACTTAAGCTTAAGACTTCAGTTTCTTCTTTTACTTTCATCTCAGTTCCCAGAATTCTCATTTCTACCTGCAACACTGAACCTATTGTTACTTGACCTTTTTAAGCTTCAGAAAGTACGGTTATTTTGTCTTCAAAACTTAGTAAGCATGACTGCCTGGTCTTTTGAAGGAACAGTGGTCTTTAGGAGTTGCATAGTAGACACATCTGACTCATCGGCTTCGCTCTGTGGGATGTTGACAAAAAAAACCCACAAACAACTGAAAACCACAAACAAACAAACAAAAACAACAAAAAAACAACCCCCACCAACAAATACCAGCAAAAATTAGTTCAAGATCTCTTCTTTTACATTGGTAATTTCCATTATCTCAACCATTTTCTTGTTAATGGATGATGTAAACCAATGATTAATTTTAACTTTTAGGTTTTCATTTATAGTTTTCTTAACTATAGGGCAGTAACATCCAAAATGTTCAATCTACAGATATCCAAATATTGCCAAACAAAATTTTACATGCATATTTAGATTAAAATATCCCAGAATGATCTCTTCACAAAACATAAGAACATTCATTTTAACATAAAAAAATCATTCTCATGTCATCTGCCTGTGAGCATAATATTATGAATCTCAGTCTGCTCCCCACGAACTCTGAGGAAGAGAAATCTAGCTCATTCTTCCTCCTTCTTCTCTTTGCCCTTTGCAAGAATGTAAATAACATTTTCCTATCTACTTTTACCACTTACATTCTGTTTCACAAATAAGCAGTTTTGTGTAAATGCACATAGCACACATTCACAGGCATTCCTGTTCTACATTCATTTTAGACTAGTTTGCATAATTTTCTCTTTAGGGATTCTTACACAGTGACAGGGGGATGGAAGTCTGTTTTTTTACTCCTCAGCCATGAATTCCATCTGTTGTCATGGCACTGAACCCAGTGCTGAATAGCAGCCAGCATTGCTTTTGATGTTCTGTAGGATTAGTAGAGATGTCTGATGTTATTGTGCAACATTATTCGTAGGAATAGCTCTACCTGAGCTTTATGTAAATGTTAAGTTGCTAAATTAATAAATAAATATGGTATGCCACCAAAGTTCACATCCTGGGGGCATTCCCTTGGACCTTTACTACTTCTATAACGACTCACACAAAAGTTTTTGCAATTTCTACAACATTTATGTCTCAATTTCTGTCTCATTTCTATAAACACAAATCCAACATATGCAACATTTTATTAGAGGCAGTTGAGAAATAATATGGCCAATGAAATATAAATGATGATCTAGAGCTGGTGAACTGCTGAAGCAAGTTTTATTTTTTTAGTCTTCTAATCAAAATATTTCCTGATTTGGCTCTACTTTTGACTCTGGCGTGTTCTACTAAGGAAGATCCCATTGATCCTAACTCTGGGAGGAGTCAAATATACAATAACTAGATATTCTTCAATTCTCAGGACACTCACCTTGTCTTGTTTCAGACTCTCAAATCTCTTGACACATATTAATCAAGGTTTCACAAAAGCCCATAGACTAAAAGAACCCTTTTTTGTTGTTTTTTATCAGTGCTGCATAGGAGTTTTTCCTGCCATTTTTTTTCATCAAAGGTTGTCAGTCTCGTAATACCTTATCTTGTTATGGATACACTACAGAAAGATTTCCAAGTTTCAAAATTGAGTTTCTGGTTGAAACAGAGAACATTTCACCTCAGCATGAGTTCAGGAAAAGGACATGCAAACAATTTTCTGTGACGGATAATTATAAAGGGTAGCACATGAACAGAGCTCTACCGCTTCCTTTTTCTGTCCCTAAGAAACCAAGTTTGCTTCTGCTTCTCAGGAAGTAGCTAGGTTATACTAGACCAGGGCAGTGGCTGACCTAGTAGTGAGGGGAAGAAGAGACAGCAGTTGCCATCTCCTGTCCTCAATCATCCTTCCCTGCAGGAGTAGCAAGCCAATTTACTGTGCTGTTTCCTGAGGAGAAGCAGTCTAGCACTTCATCCTTGAAAAAGAAACCTTCATTTTTGCCTCTGAGGTCCTGCCTCAGCTGTGGCCCAGGAGAGTACCCTCGTGGGTGAGTCTTTTTTAACAGAAGTGTGAGACATGGGACTAAAATGCAGAGCGAATTCTGGACTTGGCATCCCATAATGAAGAGCTTTGCTACTGACTGTCCTCTACTGCTTCCACAAAATGTTTTAGAGAGTGCTAGCCTGCACTCTTGGCATCCTGAGAAGACAAATAGGAACTAGATATTTATTTTCTTCTCTAACTTCTGAAATATTACTGATTTGCAGCCCCTTAGATTTATGCTATTTCTATACAAAAATAACCCTCTTCTTTCCAGGGTTATTATTTTCAGATCAACTGTTTGCACAGCCTACAAGGTTCTTCAGAGTGGCACTGCTGTTTACTTTGGCTTTTCCACATGTGACCCTCTTTAAATGAAACTGTGCAGACAGCTCAGACGGTGTTTATGTGGAGAAAATCCACTGATTTCAATAGTTACTTCACTGAAGTTACTTCAGTGCAAATTGATGTTAATGAAGTAATTAATTGGCTTTTTATTTTAAATAAAAATATAGAATACAGATACGTTGCTTTGCAGTTCAACAGTATTTTTCTGATGTTCCCAGGGGAGAGGATGGTTGGACCTCTTGGGATACAGGATGGAAGACAGAATGTCAGTATGCTCTGTTGGGCAGGGGGCATTTCAGCTGTGGATGTCCTGCCCTGATTGGTGAGACAGTCAGGCTAAACTTTGATAAATTTAGTGAAGTTAGGGAGCTTTAAAACTGCAGTAAGACCTGTTACAGAGTTAATAGAGGAAATTTCTTGTTTAATTCGAGAAAAAAATCAGCATGATTTAGTGTTCTGTGGGTGAACTGGCAAAAATGTGGAAATTGTTTTAGAAGAAGAAAGTCATCAAGGCCCACAGTACTATTTTTCTACAAAGGCTTTTCACCCAAATTTTCAACTCAGCCTATTAAATGCATTTTTCTTTTGTAGGTGATGTGTCAATGTCTGTATATATACAGCACCACACATGGATGATTGGGGGAGGGCTGGGCAGTAAATTGGTTTGGAAGCATCACAGCTCAGCCACTGGTGAGAGAGAGTCAAGACAACCACTTTACCAATCCTTAAAGCTCTTTTCTGTGTGTTACCTCAGTCCCCAACAGCTACAGCCTGCAGCAGATTTGTAACATGGGAATGACATTAGCTCTGAAACGCTTCTGAGCATCTCTTGCTTCAGCCTCTGGCAGAGCAATCCAATATGCTCAAATATTTGCTGTATGGGCTCTGTGTTCCCAGGGCATGACCATACATCCTTCAGCAGGACTGAGAGATTACCATGGCTGGAGATATGGGTGTTAAGGTACCCTTGCTTTTCAGTGAAGGGAGGGCACAAGAACAGACCATCACTGAAGTGAATACAGATATCTGGAAATAGAATACTGTATCTGGAGGTCCTCTGCTCTGCAGTGGGAGTACCTTCTGCTGCTCCATAGAATGAAGAGTGGTAGAACATTGACAGTGACAGCACTACAGTGACCCCAGTCCAAGTTCAACCATGGCTGTTTTTCTTTCCGTGGTTTATATGTGCCACAAAGGAAGAGGAGAAACAGAAAGACAAAGAATCTATAGTTCATTTTCAGGTTAGACTGAATGTCATTGAGGCAAAAAATCTCCCCCTGATATCATGAATACCATTCAGTCCCTGCATTAAATATTCAGCGCAGAGCATAAAATACAGACACATTTCATTTGTAACCTGTAAAATTGAAGATTGCCTTTTCACACATCCATTGCACAGCTGCAGCACTGCTAGCTGAACATGAGCCCATGAACTGCGTGGTAAGGAGGGATGCCTACATATTAGCAGCAGGCTGTATCAGTGCAATTGCTTTCATTTTTCACTGTCTTAGTCCTGTGGGTTAGACTGAGCTGCCCTTCAGCAAGCAGAGTCAGGCTTTGTTCCCTGTGCCCAGAGGAAAGAGTCTCCTCTAGTGAACAAGTGTCGTGATATCTACCTGTGTGATTTTTACTCAGTTTTGTTTTTTCAGTTGTTATTATCACAGGCACCCACAGATAAGATATCACTGAAGGAGAAACACTAGTTCCAGGGCCAGAATGATCCTGTCTTCTCTCAAGGACCCTCCTTGGCCACTAAAATCTTTATCTTCCTTTTTAAGGAGATCTAAGAGTTAGTCTCTTAAAAAAAACAAAACAAAACAAACAAACACAAAAAAGATGTTGAAGCACTCTTTTTAGTGTTTTAGTAGACCACATCGTATTATTTGGCTTTGCACTGCACTGACAGTGTCTTCAAAGATAGGAACCTTGTTGATAAAAAAACAAAATTGTCTAATATGTGTCAGTCATGATGATGGATGCTGTAAATATCTTGATATTATGGTGCACAGTACTGTCAGATGGAGCTTGAAGACCAGCATAAAATTATATTTATAATGAAGTTGGGAGCAAATGGCAATTAACATGTTCTGTTAACAGGTTTTCAAAAAGTGGCAGGAAGCCTACTGAACTCACTTCCACGATATATCACCAGAAAAAGTTTTAGAGATAACCTGTTTTCAAAAGACAGAGAGACAGCAAGACAGAGATCTATCAAAGTAAAAGCATTTAGGGCAAAATTATGAAGTTGTTGAGCACTTATGTGTCAAATGCCATTGACTTGAACTTCTCATTTGCATGAGAAAGAGTTGCACAATTTGGCCTTTGTGAGACAGTAGGCTTAAAAAACCCACATTTGTTGACTTTCAGCTGAAGACTCTCACTAATACTAATTCTATGCAGAATACCTAGCTAAAAGAAAATCAAATAAATTACCTGCATGCATTTTTTTTCTCTATGCATTTGTAAACAGGGGTGAACTCCTGTTCAATTCAGAGAATATAAATTCTAGTCTAATATTTCAGAGGAAGAATTGCTGTCTGCTGTATTTTATTATTCAAAAGCTGAGCCAATCTTTCTAAACCCCATCACAATCTGGAATCAGCTTCTGAAACGTGTACAGATTTCACAGGTTTTCCAAAATATTTCCTTTCATGCATAGAGAAACAATACAAGTATTACCAACAACTGAGTATTCTTGAACACAAACTGCCTTTAGTAAGTTTGCATAGGAGAAAAATCTGTTCCTTGACATAAAAATAGACTACAGAGGGCTTTCCTTTACTCACTAAGAATTAGTTAATTCCTGAATTTATGAGGATTTTAGAAATATGTGAGGCAGATATGTTTTTTAAAATCTGCTCAGGCAGTGAAAGGGAACATGCTGATTTTCTGTATATCCTTGAGGCTATTAAATATGCCAGGCAAATTACACACCAGAGGCTGAATGTTTACTGGGGTAGTCAAACATTTCAAAGTAAACTTTCAGGGACCTCATCTCTTTCAGTAATCCTGTGTTTTAATACATGAATGCAATCCAAGACTATTTTGTCTTTTCAGGATTTCCATAAATGTTTTGGAAGGTCAGCATACAGTTCCAGTTGTTTTTACATAGAATCCAACTGAGGTAAAGACACAATAATACAGGCATGGCTCTAGATATTAAAAAACAAACTAAAAACTAAAGCAATTGAAACAAAAAACCAACCAAACAAAAACACACAAACAACAAACCAAACAAAAACCAAAACTAAAACAACAAGAAAAACCAAGCCAATACAAAAAAGCCCCACCCTTAATAGAATTGTTTGTCTATGGTATGTAAGAGATACTGGAGAAAAGAACCACGCAAATTTCAGCGTGGGGATGGGCTAGGTTATGTTTGATGTTACGTTTTAATCATTCCACCAGTGTTTCTCCTAATCTTTCTCTCTTGCTGTTAAAGAAGAACAGCACATCTCACTATGCATTATTTCTCTTCCTCTACAATCTGTCTTTCAAAAGCATTTGTTTCCCTCTTGGACTCTCCAAAGGCAGAAGGAAGTGACAGCATTTAAAAGCATAAGCGCAGTGCCTATTCTACTAACAATTTCAAAGCTCAATGGGATTCTCTAAGTGTTAAAGAAATTTAACCTGTAGCATACAAATTTGTTTTACAAAGTACAGGGGACTAGATTAAACAATGAACTCTTGGAAACAAGGGAGCTGTACCACTGACTCTGTCAGAGGGTAGGATTTATTCCTCATTGCATCCCATAAAAGATCTATAAGTACGATCTGAGCCTGAATTGTCCCTATAAAAAGGGATGATGCACCTTGTAACTGTAAAGACTCAATTGTCTAACTTGAATGGAAATAAAGACGGATTTGGAGTGGGAAGATGCAGTGCTACAGCAGCATCAATGTCATAACTAAAACTCATAGTGCATTTTTACAGATATACTCTGAGACTGGACAAGGACTGTCTTATTCACACAGATTCAGCCTTTGTTACTGTTCTACCTGAACCTTGTGAGAATATTTCTCACAAGCAAGTGATTATATAGGGGTTATGTGGGCAATGTAGGAATTATTAGGAAGAGAAAGGCCATCTATATTTTCAGGGTTTTCTGTTCCAGGTTTTCTATGTCCCAGGCTCAACACAGAGAAAGCATTATAAAGCTACAGCCCATGCCAGAAGAATTGCTGGGTTTTACAAGTCATCTAGAATCTGGGGAAGAGATGTATAGGGACAATGGCATTTGAGCCCCTTTTAATTTGGCACAGTACTGTTCAGAAAATACATCTGTCCTGAGAAAGAGTGATCTGTGCGCCTCCCAGAATAATTTATAGCAAGTCCTAAGGTAGGAGAGACACAGTTCAGCAGTACAAGTAGTGTGGCATTTTAGATCATCACAGTTTACGTTACTGTAGTGCTTCACAGCCAGCTGAAAAGTACAACAGTCATATAAGCCCCAGAAAGGTGGGGAGGACAAAGCAGCTGTGAGATGAAAACTCTCAATTTTTCAGTGCTCTGAGCACAAAGAAACTGAATGCAAAATATTTCAAATTTGGTCCTTTATTTACAATGTATACCAAGAAACTGTGAAACTATTCTTTCAGGAAAAAGCCAAGATGTTTTGCAGCTACTGCACATTTGTTGTTTGTGACAATTAGATATAATTCAGCCCCTCAAGATTTGAGTTACAAAAAATCAATAATTTTATGACAAACATGCTTGCCAGTATCACAAATCAGTGGTAAGATTTACTTTCATCTTAATAAAAAATATTGGAGGTGTGACCCTGTTTTCTGATATGGGTTCTGATACCTGCAGAATGTAAATTGTGCATTTTCAATTCTTTTGAGCTGCTGACAGAGCAAACCACAGGTTTTATTCCAATCTTTGGTTTAACTGGAGTCTTTCAGCATGCACTCTAAAAGTGTGGGAAAGGGACCTGTTTTTCAGAGTTCTATTTATTCTAGCTATGGAATTTGTCAAGCTGTTACATACAGCAAGTCTTTTAAGGCTACTTCCAACTTCAGCAAAGTTAACAGATAAGGGAGGCCTTTGCAAGACTGTCTGCCCAGCTCAGCACTGCTCAGGGTGAACAGAAGTGCAAAGGCAACCACTCTGGTTACGTTGATCATAGGGGAAGAAATGTCTGATTCTATCTTAATATTTTAATTTTTTTTCCATATTCTTGACTGTTGCTGGAGTCTGAAAGCTACTTTAAGATTAAAAAGTTTGAAAAAAAATAGTATGGGAGCTTGCTGTACTACACACACACACGTACACACTTCTCCCTCCCCTTTAAAACTAAATATCTTACACATCAAAGGTTGAAGGGTATTTTTGGTATATTCATAAATCACTCAGGAGATGAACAAGCTTATTTGTTCCAAATGATGAAAGTTCAAAGTATTTCATTTATCCTAACAGTTCATTAATGTAGCCACTCATGTATGCTAATCCCACTTATTAAGCCTCCCTGTCTCCTATTAATAATAATTTAGCTAAATATGAGATGTTTCAACAAGTGTTCCTACTTTCATATATATTTATACAAAATATAGGTATAGTATCTTGATAATAATCTTCCTTTTCACAAAGTTCTTAATCTAAATAGAGCTTGAAGTTGCCACAAACTATACTAAGTGCTGCATAGACTATGTTTGTCTGAAAGACTGGTACTGAGCTGTCTGTAGAGTACTTATCTCCAAAAATCCCCGTGTGAGCAGAGTAGCATTAGCATCTTTCCTGAGCAAATAAAAACCTGTAGAGAAGAAAAACACTGGAGCAGAACCCACAAAACCACTTACACAATTTAATGGGTCCCAGGAGCTTCAGGCAAACTCTAGCAGTGAAAAAAGGCAGCGAACTTTGCAAAAGAATTGGGCAGAGGACCTGAATGTCCTATTGCCTATGTGAGAGCTTCAACTAGCATACAAAAAGTGGCCATTTCCTTCTTCAGCTGTTTTCAGAAGGGAGCTAATTGCCTGCACTTTAAGAGATGATTTAAACCAAGACAGTTAAACCTTGGCAGCCATGGTTGCCAGATCTGTTTTTAGAACCTGCTACAGCTTTGTTCACCTCTACTATAAGTAGTAAATTGAGGATCTCAGATTCTCAAATAGCACCAAATGCCTATGTTTAGGAACTTGAATTGGGCCCTTAAAAGTCTCCATGTATGTGAGGTTTCTAAGTTCTCACAGTAGTCAGTAAATATCCCAACGGAGACATGCAATGACATTTAGAGAGTTATTCAACAGGCCCTGCAAAGGAGACATTGATATTTGATCAGAAACCAATGGCCAGTTCTCCCTGAGCAATGATGGGAGCATGGTCATATTGGATGCCCTTACATTTACGTGTCTTCAGTTGCAAACTATAGCCTACCCATTGAGACAATCTAAAACAGAATTAGGAATTTGGCTTGGCCTTTTCAAGGACAACCACAAAACAAAACAAGGCATCCTACTGATTCTGGTAGGATGAAATCACATAAATTGACACTAAAAATTGACTGTACAGTGAAGTATCTCAACAGAAGTGACAATCCAGGCAGTCATATGGGTCTTCACACAATGCTGCTGATTCATATTACGAACTGGGAATGTTTCAGTCAGGTTGATTAAAATAAGAAAACCCTCCTGACTCAAAACCTGCTTACACATGCAAACCCTTTTATGCTCCTCATCGACATTTTCCCAAGCATGTTCCCCCATCCTCCTTGATCCTTCCCTTTTTCCCCTCTGGTCCTCCTCTAGATAATCAATCAACCCTTAGTTATTTTTTTCCCAATTTTACCAGTTCTACTATATCTGTATTCAACTTTAGTATTCTCAATAGAGTTACCTAGGTAATCTAGACCTTACATAGTTTTAATGATACTGTTACCTAGGCACTGCTGGCACTAAGAGTTTCTCTCCCCGGAAGACGCCACTATTGCACTCCAATTATTGTGAAGTTGGCCAACTCTTATGTAGCTCGCCCTTAACCAGACGTGAAACACAACCAACGTTCACAATACTATTTCTAACTTCTGACAGCTTCTCACTCTGTTATCCATTACGTCCCACAAGATAATGTCTCATGTCATGTTCAATTAGCTGAACTGCGAGCCATGGCTCTGTCATCTCCCTGCATACTTTACACTTGGCTGCTTAGCTTTTGCTTAATTGGTCCTTAACCCTTACTTTAACCAAAAAATTTACTTAGGGATTTATTTTTCTCCTGAAATTTGGTTCCATGGAATTGTTTACATTTTTTCCAATTTTAAGCAAATGTCATTTGGTAAGAGCATAACTAATGGCACACTCATTAATTGCAGGCAGGATATTTTGATGGTCTGAGTAAACCACTGTTATCTTTTTATCTTTTTTATTTAAAAATGCCATAGTTTCTGTCATCAAACAGGACCATGCCTATCATTAATAAGATCTCTAAAGGTCTCAGCTGTCTGTGCAGGAGGAAATGATAACAATGTAATCCAAAAGTGTCATTCCGCTCAGGAAAAGCAACTGTTTTTTCTCCAGTAGTTAGTAGGTTCCTAAGGGGAAAGAGGACTGATATATAACACTTTCCCCAAGTAACCTGCAACCACTAACTAATTCTGAGTTCAGGAGATTTACTAAGGCTGATGGTACATGTCCATTTAGTAAAATTTAGTGAACCTTTCTTCCAATCCCATGTTGGTCTGTCCTTGAAGTCTCATAAATATGCTGAATCCAGAACATCATTGCCAAGGATCTTCAAAGGCCTGACTCTAACACCATGAGAAACTTTAGGTTTTGAGTTTTTTTGAATTTGGCTCATGCTGGCTTCAGTTTCTCCTGCTGGACAAGTGATGAGCAGCCCCCCTCTCCATGGTCTGGTCTTGTTTTACAGAGCATGGTCATAGGTTGTCTCTTTCCCAGACTGAGGAATCCAGGCTCTTCTTTTTCCTCAAATTCTTCAAATATATTCCTCCTTGTTCCCTAAATACAGAAGCCATTCCACCTCATCTTTGATCACCCTTGTTGTTGTTCTGCAAAGAAGAAAATTTGGGGATTTGAATGTGTATAGTGAGGGAGAAAAACCCCAAACAACAGCACCTAAGAAATAATTTTGTATTCAGCCACAGTTAGAAGTGCCAAGAGAGAAGAAGATTTATAGAGTGGCAAAACTGATGTACTCTCTTTTGTTCTTTATTCACTTTCAAATAAGTATTAAGACTGTTTTTGCCAAGTTTGATATCTACCAAGTACTGAGCAAGTATTTGCATACAACTGTCTATCATAACCCCAAATAACAAATACTGAGTAGTAACAGATCTCATAATTTTCCTTTAGAATATAAGATTTTTTTTCTAAATGAATCAGACTTTTCTCTGTATATGTTAAATTTTATATATTTCAGTTGTCACAGCTGATCAACAGCTCTGAAGATTTAATAGCAAAGATGTCTATGTTTTCTAATTAAATTTTGTTCAAATTTCAGAAGTTACTCTTTCTAACAACAGATGTTCTGAGATCTTAAAAGCCATTATAATGGAATGACTGCTTTAAATGCTTTTAGATGTTAAGAAGGAATACATTTTATTTAGTTACTCCTTTCCCTACTTGAGAAATTTGTGCATTTTGTTTCTATATACTAGAATTCAATGTCTGCCTCTGTTTATTTTTCCTATATATGAACCAGTAACATGTGGTACTGTTAAAAGGAGGATGAATTTTGAATAGTTTATTTTGTGAATACTTTGAATGCTGATAAATACCTGCTATTTTGATATGGGCTATGGCATATCAGAATACCCTTGTTGTTGTTTTGTTGCTATATATTTTTATACCCAGGTGAATAATAGATTTCAAAAATGTTTACATACTAAAAAACTATGAGAATAATAGCAGTCAAATGCAAGGTTAGTTCTATAATCTCAGTAGCTTCTTTGTCCAGCTAAAATTAAAACATACCCTGTAAAAGTGCTACAATTTGTAATAAGCAAAAAAATACAGGAAAAAAATATAAACATGCATTTAACAAAAACAAACAAACAACCCCCCCAAACAAATAAACAAAAACTACCTAAACAAAAAAAATCTGTCCTTCATTTTCCAGCAATGAAGTGTTCCTACTATTTCACATACATTACTTGCAAACTCTTCTGTGCAGCACCACCAACAATGTTTACCCAAGCATGATGATAATGATAAATTGTTCTGGGGATTTCATATCTATTGTACTTGTAGGTCAGCACTTGCTGTCAGAAGATCACCAGAGTCACAAATGAAAGAGAAAAGAATTGATAAATCTGAAATCAGCATAAGAAATAATTTTTATTAGATCTGAGAATGTGCCAAGACAACTTGCTTTGGGTTGGAATTGACATACTAAATCACAGTTTAATGGCTGGTTCCAGGGAGATTTATTTATTTATTATTTACTATTATATGAGCTATTGTTAAAGCCTGCTGCATATGTAGGAACGATCTGTTTACTCTGCACGTTTGAGTGTATGTGTGCCTTTAACACATAGCTTAAGCATGCACTGGAGTTTTCCATTTTGGCATGATGTTTTTGTAAGTATACCTTTTGGTTTTATTTATCTGAATTTCCCATCAGGATGTACACTATCTTTAAAAGGAGGCAGCAGAAAAAGAGCCTTTTAAATGTCAACAGCACTGAAAGAGGTGCCTTATTCTGCAGTTACAGACTGAAAGTACTTTCTTCACTGGGACAGAAAATGTCTCTTTGCACTCCGTAATGAGAGCTTTATTGGTGGTAAGAGCAGGAGGGGAAGGGGACGTGAAACTGTAGACACAGCTCACTGTGTGGGTGACATGAAAGACTGGGCTTCTTACATGTCTCAAAGTGGAGGGCCAAATTCGGGGCCTGAGTAGGCTGTAGAGGAGCCTGGAGAGGCTTTGTACCATGCTATCACTGCTCCTGGCATTTAGGCAGACCCACTTCTACCTGGCTCTCCACAGAAAGATGAGCAAAAGTTAACCCCCCCAAGAGGTCACACTACTCTGCGTTTGGAGACTAGAAGGGAACTGAATGTTAAATAATTCACTCCTGCCCACTCTTCATTTATAATTTCAGGAGTTAGCCTTATCTGTCCCTGTGGGAAACTATTGTGTTGATAACAGGTATCCATGCAGTGGGATAATATGCTAGTCTGGTCGTAGTTGTGCTTTCCTAGTTTTACATTTATTATTCCAATCAGAAATTAATAGGAATGCTAAACAGGAGTATGAAATATTATTTTCATTTTCTCTGTTGCTGCATAGCCAGATGGAAAACAACCAAAAACCAATAGAGGCATATCTGTTTATCTAGAACACAGGAGGGGATTTGCAACTGGAGTAAGAGCATTTTACAACATGGTCATGGCTCTCTAAAAGCTGAAAACCTAGGCAGAAACTCAGTCAGTGGTGCACCTTTCTTTACAGAAAGGTTTCATGCAGAAAAAATAGCAGCAACCTTCGTGAAGTATGTTGGAAACACTTGTTCACAACAGGCGTTCAATAGTAGTAGTGGGTATCGAGTAGTAGTGTCGAGTGCTACATAGCAGAGAGGTAAATTGTGATCATGAGGATGAATGAAATGAGCATGAAGGAAATGCAGACAAATTTGACTCAGTGCTCATGTACATACATACATATATATATATATATATATATAAAACAAATCTTGTTCGAAGTTTGCAGTTCAGTCCATCATTGCTTTTTTCTAATACTCTGTAACCACTGTATTGGTACATTCTTCAGGAGACTTAGCAAGGGGCAGCTGTTTTGACACTGAACAAATCAGTTAGGTACATATTGGTTTTGCCAGAAGAGACAGAGCTTGTAAAGAGATGGGAGTTTTATTTCACAATCAGCTGACGAAGCTGGCAGAAACAGATATCTAAGATTTCTAGGCCACAAACCTTTCATTTAGATCATTTGCTTTGCCAGAAGACATGGTGTTGAAGCCTTCTCCATGGCTAGGCCAGACAGATAGCTGTCTGAAAAAACAGGTTTAAACCCTGCTTTCTTTAGTGCATCTAACAGTTCAGCTTTTTCAACTGCTCCTTACTGAGAAGTAAAATAGACTTTGTCTCTCGCCCAGCCCTTCCCAGAGTCTGATGGCACCTGGCTGCTATTGAACTGTGAAGTTTGGATCTTTTTCTGAGAAGAAAATATACACATCTACCATCTTTGGGTTTAGCTTTGAAAAGCAGTTCAGTTACATCTGTTTAGCAAAGGGACAAATAAGAGGTTCAAAGTCACACTTTTTCTTGTCTTTCTGTGTTCTTTGAGGCAATTGAATTCAGAAAGTAATGCTTCAGACCAATTTTAAAAAGTGAAAATAACACTAGATGGAGTGTAAAAAATAGAACTCACTTAAAATATGGAAGAATAGGAAGGAAGGAAGGAAGGAAGATAGAAGCTGCATGTAAACTCAAAGAAGGATTTGACAAATATCAAAGACAGCATTGAAAATGAAAACATTTCCCACAAGAGAGGAAGACAAATGCAACAAGAATTGACACTATTGCAAAAAAACCCCATAAGCATTGAAAGTAAGGTAGGAAAAAGAAAAAAAAGCTGAAGGAGATGTGGAATGACTCACCATGGAAATTAACAAGATTGTCGCAATACAAAGGAAAATACAGTTTCAACACTGAGAAAAAGTTCATTTAGACTGAGGAAAAAATTAAACAATTGATAAAAAGAGCAGATTAGAAGAAAATATTTAACATCAGGTGAGAAAAGAAAGTTGAACTAAAGAAATTTAAAAAAAAAAAGTGAAAGGCTTATCAAGAGGGGAAAACGTTAACACAGTAACTAAACAGGGACCAGTTTCTCATCAAGATTTGCTAATATTCCATAAAAGTATAAGTATATAATTACAATATTGTGTAATGAAAGAGCAGCTTTATGTAAGTCCACTAAAAATTTACTGTATGGTATAGCAAAGAAAATAAGTCATATTTTCATTGCTAAGTTATCAGTAAGAATAGTTTTAAAGAAACAGAAATCTGCAATGCTAACTACAAGTCCTTTTCATGTCTGCTTGCTACTTAGTCATGTTGTGGGTTATTTATACTTCATAGAGGAGAGAGAGGAAACAGTAAAACAAATCATGTTTTTAGAGCTAGTGAATTATTTTTTTGACAGATTTATTTCAAAATTAATTTCTGTGAATTTGGCTTGTCACAGTACAAGCTAGAACATCTTTTCCTGACAACTGAAAGCAAAGACGAACAGTGTCACCCTACCACAGTAGGGCATTTTCTAGGCTAGTATTTTCTAGGCTATAGAAAGCTTTCTCACCAACCATTCTTCAGTTCAAGAACCAGAAGGGATTTGTAGTACTTGGCCTCTGTCCTGTGTCTTTTCTAAATCACTGACATCTGTTCAAAGCAGGTGTAAAGTATTATCATATAAGGATATTATAAATTAATTTTTATTCTGACCAGGTATGCACACACTAAGAGGCCGGAGACAAATCTTCTAATCCATCCTTATTATCTCTGCATTACAGCCCATAAAACTGCAGATGAGTTGCTTAGTGCAGACATTTGTGGTCACATTTTAAGGAGAGTAAATTCATGATGTAAAGGTTTGAAATTATGGAGAGTCTAACATATTCACTGGTGATCTGTTCTAACTGTTTATCATTCACCTTGTAAAATATTATTGTGTATTACCTACTGGAAGTGAAAGTTAACTCTCAGCGTAATGACCATGTCAGGTCCAGATTCTCTCTGTGTAGTAATTTACTGTGGAAAACTAGGAAATACTTGTGCCATCTGTGAAAGCTGTGCTTGTCCTTCAGTGTGAGTGTGTTCACGATGGGTAACTTGTTCATGGCACAAGTAAAAGGGAATTCTTAAAGAAACCCTGCAAGGAAGTGAACACACTGAACTAAAGCTTTTCCAGCACCTGAAAAATTAATTTTCAGGTAATTATGTTAGCAGCTGTTAAGAGGCAATCCTTTAGCCTTGTCAGAGAGTCTTTGGCCACAGCTGAGCACCTGATGATTAAAAAAGCACCAAACTGCTCAAAAGTTGGTCCCAACAAGGATGGAGGAGGAATATGGAAGTTGCTGCAAATTCACGTGTACTCAGAAGCAACACAACCGAGTTATGTCTACCTACCAGCTTGAGAGAAAGCCAAGCACACATTACTGCAGTCCTTCAAGCACTGGCTTTATACTGTATATTATAATAATACCTACATATTTTGCTATGCAATATTGTATTATTCTTATTCCTACTGAGAAACTAAACCAATTGCAAAATGAGATTGGAGCTGGAGTTTGTCTCAAATATATTATCTACTTGTATTAGTATCTTGTCTTGCATATGTGTATCAGTGTGTTTGTGCATGTTTGCATGTGTATGGGTTTAGAAACCATTACAGTTGTTTCCTGGCACTTAGGCTCTTTCAATAACATGAAAATCAGCTGACTAAAATCTTTAACGGTTTCCCTAGGACAATCCTAAAATAGTTTTTTATTGGTAGAGCTCAGCACATGGAACTTGTTTCTTCCTGTGATACCAAAAGTACATTTAACAAGAACTGTCACTCAAAGTTAATCCTTCTCCTAATGAACCAATTTCTATTGTATTTAAATTCTGCAGTACTCTGAAAGATGTTGGCCTTGCATAAGAAGACACAACAGCAGTCTGCTTTCCAAATACAATCGACTGCTTGAGCACCTCGGCGCTTCCTCCTCTAACTTTTGTTCACTCAGGAATTTCCAATTTGCTTCATGTCAAGATATCTCATAATGTACCAAACAGCCAGGTAGAGCAGGTGGACTCTGAAATGTAAAATTGACACAGGACAGGGTTTTTTGTTTAAATTGAAGGACAAGCTGAGAGATGCAGCTCCTGCGTCTGAGGACTGAGAGGCTCGGTAGAGCAGGGTACCTATAAAGCACCAAGCATTTTTACACTTAAGTTGCCCACCATTAAAAGTCGCATCACATCCTTGCAGAGTAGACCGTTTCCCTCGGATGCGAACAGTATCACAAACACAGAGACCATTCACACGGCTCCTGGGCTGCACTTCGGCGGGCCTGTGATGAAGCTGAGGACCGTGTGTGCCATCTTACGCTCCCAATTCCTCTCGCGTTTGCCAGGGATGTTTGCATCTCAAGAGGGATCGGCTCGGCGCGGGAAGGCCGTGGGAAAGCAGGTGCAGCCCAGGAGGCAGGGTGCCCGCTCCCTCTGGATTACGGTGCGCTCAAGGGCTGGGGTCTCGGCCGGGGCTCCGCACAGGACCCAGTCGTGTCGCTCTGCATCCCCCTGGCCCAGTGTCCGCCCCGCCTCCCGCATTTCCCACCACGTGGGATCTGGTGTTTGTCTGCCTTCATTTTTCACTTCTAGTTTTGGTGGGGTTTGCATTCTTTTCTTTCTGGTCTTGTTTTGACTTCCCGCAGAAACGGTGCCAGTGCCTGCGTCCTGACCCACTTCTCCGGCAAATAATGATATTCCGCCGCTCCAGCCCCTTCCCCCCCCGACCCTCCAGTTCCCAGGGATCACGCATCCCCTCCGCTTCCTGGCGCGGGGAGCAGCCAGTGAACGGCATCACCTTCCAGGCGGCTGCGGTCGCAGCCCCGCCGATGCCCCGCGCCCGTTCCCACGGCAGCGCCGCGGTGGGGAGCCGCCCCGAGGCCATCGCTCCCGAACGGGGCTTCTTCCCCGGGGGGCTGCTGGGCTCCGCGTCCCCGGGGTCGCACCGACCAGCCCCGCACCTCGCTGACCTCCGAGACCCCAAGAACACCACACTCCCCCTCCCCGCCTCCGCCTCGAAATAAACTTTTCTTCCCACGCCAAGGGGACGCTGGCGGCGTCCCGGGGGCTGTCCCCGCGCGGAGTCGCTCTCCCCCCGCCAACGCCGGAGCTGTGGTGGGGGTTCTCGATCCCGCGGCCACGCTCTGGTCGCGGTGTCGTGAACCCCTCCCGGCCCCCCATTCCCTCTCTCCAGCCGGTTGACGGGGCGGGGGGGGGTCTGACCCTCCTGCCCTCGGGGCGCGCCGTCGCAGTAGCCCGCGCACAACACCCCTCCCGCACCCGCACACACACATCCGCACGCACACCCGCACACGTACACCCGCACCCGCACACATACACCCGCACACACCGACACACCGACACCGACACACCGACACACCGACACACACACACAGACACACCGACACACACACACCGACACACACACACCGACACACCGACACCGACACACCGACACACCGACACACCCACACCGACACACCCACACCGACACACCGACACACACTCCCCCCCTACACGACACACACGCGCGCGCGCGCGCACACGTGCGCGCCCGCCCAGCGCGGTCTCCGCCCCCCCGCGCGCACACACACGACATACACACGATACACACACACACACGCACACGATATACACACACGACATACACACGCGCGCGCGACAGACACATCAAGCGGACACCCGCGCACACGCACCCGCACACCCGGGCACACCGCAAGCCCCGCGCGCTCCCCCGCAGCCGCTCGCGGCCCTCGCCATGCGCTGAGGGAGCCGCGGCCCCCGTCAGCTTCCAGTGCCGCCGATCCTGCCAGCTCCCAGTGCCGCCGATCCTGCCAGCTCCCAGTGCCGCTGATCCCGCCCGCCCGCGGCGTGGGGGCGGCCGCCGGGCGCGGCCGCGGCGCGGAGCCGGCTCCCCGCGGGCGAGAGGTGCAGCAGCCCGCGGAGGCAGCGGGCGGGCAGGAGGCTGAGAGGCATCTGGGCAGGCAGACAGGCAGGCAGGCAGTCGGGAGGAGACGAGGAACGATTTGGACATGCTCATTCTCGGGCGCTTGGTTGCCTGCATCCACCTCGTCTGTATCCTCAGAGTGGGTGAGTGATCTTTGCATGAATTCATCTTTGGGCTTCGGAACAACTTTTCTCCTCGGGCTCCGGTGGGTTTTGCTCCTTCTCATCCCTTTTGCTTAGAGCTGCAGGTGCAGTCCTTGGCTGTTCAACACCGTGAAAACACGCTGTCAGCACCACGGGTGGGAGCGTTTCCCCTACCCCTTTTACCTCAGCTGCTGGGCTCCGCGGATGCGCGGTACCCCACGCCACCCCCGGCGGCGGCGGGCTGCTCTGGGGGGGCTCCCCAGCCCGCCCTGCCCCGGCTGCCCCAGCGCGCCCCGCCGAGCCTCTCCCCGCCGAGCCCTCCGCTGGGGTCCGGTCCCGCCAGACTGCCCGCACCGGCAGGGGAGGGAGCGGGTGTGCGCCGGTGACAGGAGAGAGAGAGAGAATCCCTGCCCAGCAGTGGTGACATCGAGCTTCTCCGGGGACGTGGGATGTGAGGTGTTACTTTAGGCTCTCTCATGAGCAGTTCCGAAGAGAACCGGGGCTGGTGCAAAATTTCACTCCAAAAAAATACTCGTTCTCCGAGAACAGGCAACAGCGGTGATTGCTCTAAACCATGCGAAATACGAGTCGTTCATTCACGTGGGACCACGCATAGAGAATATGGATTCATATATAGATTTTAGTGGGACTGCTTACATAACCAAATTCATTTTCAGCTCATGCAGATCTGTGCAACTGGAATGCATCCTAAAAATCATGCAGTGCTCTGTTTTACATTATAAGCGGCATGAGTGAGTTGATGCTGTTATAAGTGCTCTCTTCAGTACTTTCTCAAACACTAGGAGCTTCAGTGGTGGGACTTGTATCTTACTGGATGATCGTTTTGAATTTATAAGGTTTTATCGAATAGATCACTAGATAATACTAGTTGGCTGCTTGTATTTCAATATGAGGAACTCGGGAGCTTCAGCTCCTTGTGTACAAAACCAGTCTTACAATAGGTCTGTGATGATAAAGTAGGCACTAACCTACATTTGTCACCCAATAGGTGGTGCTGCATCTGAAACCATGCATCTCTATAAACAAAGATCGGGGTTAGGTTACTCGGAGTGAAAACAATTTCGTACCAAGTTCTGCTAGTTAGCAAAATCTACTTTTTAAAATTTTATCACGTGAAAAATATTTTTACTTCCTCTCAGAAAATACCGTGGAATGGTTCCACTATAAATGCAATGACTGTAACTGACCTTCAGTTAAAATGTATGATCCTTGTAAGGGCATTAATAGCCTTTTAATGTTGCTTTTAAACTAACATATTTCTAAAAACAGGGTACTTAGTCCAACAAAATTCTCTTATACTAGTTCGGCAAAGAATGGCCTGTCATAAAACTTCTGATAAGTTTTCATAATGTCTTTCTTACACTGCCAACCTGTTTCCTAAAATCAAAGGTATTCCCAAGGCTGTCTAAAGGAAAAAAAATAGCAGGTGTTTTTATATGAGTTTGAGAACAGATCAAGTATACCATGATATGATATAATATCAAATAATATGATACAACTCAATTCAATTTTGGAAAGAACTTCCCTGTTCCAAGCCTATCACACTGGAAGCAATGCAAGACATAAACGTAACTTTTGTAATGAAATCTCTTTTTTAATAATTTCATGTAGCATCTTGTTAGAAATAAGATGATTTTATATAATGTGCATCTGTAGGTTATATTTATGAATTTAGAAGAATCTGGCAGGGTAGGAAAAGGTCTTTTAGTCACACATGAGGTATAAATGTGGCTACTTTTTGTTTCTCTAGATTGATACATTATTGTTTTCAAACCTGACCTGAAGAGGACCCCTGTTCTAGATGTGATGGATTAATTGTTCTCAATGGTGCATCATTCCGACGACTCATGAGCTAGACTACTCAGTGTGTCCAAGAGCATGATTGTTCCCAAGCATGAATACCCTGTGCAGATTATTAAATTAATTTGATCAGATTTCATTTGAATATGTTCCTCTTTGAGTATCTCTCCATAACTAAAAATGCTATAATGTGATCGCATTAGCTCATAGAAACAAATATTTTGTTAGAATTCTGATATTATTTCCTTTTGTGGTTGGGTTCTTTTTCCCAGAAAGTACAAAAATTATTGCATACTACCAGTGGATGGTTCCAGTGGCTTGGTGAGAGAGAAGAACTGGGTTGGACTGTTTGGCTCTTACCATTAAGTATTTCTGGTAGAGAACAAATCAAACCCAGGGCTCTGTGAATGGATTTTTGCTGGAGAGCATGGCAATATCCTTTTGCATTCTGGAGCCTATACTTACTAGTGTGAGGCTGGTCAACATCTAGATCCTGGCCTCGTTTGCTTGTAGTTTCAAAAAATGTTATTGAGTACTCAGCTGGTCACGTTCAGAGCTCTGTAGGTGGTCCTTTCTAATGAATCTGTTTGGGAGACTTGCTGCTGCCTTTGGAAGATTCATTGGGGGAATCTGTCTCATGTTTGGAAAACTCAAAGCAGTCAAGTCAGCCTCACTGAAGAATGAAGTATTAGAGCAGATGGATGCAAAAAGCTCGTGGGAATGACAAGATAGTGACAGTTCATTCTCTCTTTTACTGAAGAAATGCTCAGGATCTCGATTCTAATATCCCTGCTGAGATATGAACAGCACCTTCCTTCACAGTGTTACTGAAGCCAAGTAACTTGATTACATCAAGTACTGATGTAATTATTTATGGAACAGGGTATTATCTGAGTATTCTCAGTGAGTGCCATTCAGTGAAGTTCAATGGAGCTACTTGTGGAGTGAGATGCTATTCAGTCACAAGTAAGGGCTTGTGAGAAATCCTATGCAATTGTTTGTGAATGCCGCTGTAGTTAGAGTAGAGAATTCTTATTAAGTTCTTTCTCTTATTAAGATTAAAGGGAAAAAAAGCCCCTATGTGGACAACTCACTTGGTTTTTTACATTATTATTTTAAATGAGAAATTTATGAAGCTGTAATCTTCAGCCTGCATAAGTTTCAGGCTGGAGATATTCTTTGAAATTCTGCCCTGGCTTACTAATGTGTTCCATATAACCTAAAAGTCAATGGGGTGTGCCGTTTTTGTGCCTTTTGTCTCATTGTGCCTACGGAAAAAATATCTGGAGTCTTTTCAGTAAGTAGACTATTTATGAATCTGTGTAGGCAAGAAAATGTTAATAGAAAAAGGAAGATGTTTTAACAAATTACACTGTAATTGTGGCTAAATTTGAGTCAAAGTGGTGTAAATATTTAGGCAAGAGTTAAAAATATTCCCTGCTCTCGCTACTAGCAAAATATATGGGTAGTTTCTCCAAATAATCTAAAAATTGTCTCCAAAATTAGCTAGTCTTCATCTTACTGCTATCACTGTCTGACCTCAACCAGGGCTTTGCCTTTCAAAATGCAACTAATTAATGTTTGAATTGTTTAATTAGTTGTGTCTCTGTTTAATTTCTCATTATCTAGAAAAGATCTCTCCCTCGTTTTTAGTTTGTTTCTGGCATCCCTGTACCATGACTTTATTTGCACAAAAGTAGTAACATTTCCCTAAATATTTTAATTTTTCTTATACAACTGGCATCAGGACTGTATTTCCCAGCTAGCAGACAGCATGCATCTCACTATCAACGTGAAAGCAACTTCTCTGTGCTCCTTACTGGATGGTCACAACTAATAACAATGAGAATCTAAAGGACAGCACCACTTTAGCTTCCTAAATCCAAACATGCTTTTTGTTCATTCTCAGGTCCACGTGTTTAGATTCAGTAAGCCCTTAGACTGTTAAAGGACTATGGAATCAGATCCTTCTTTTTTTCACTAACCTCTTATTTTGACATTATTTTTGTAGGCCAGTTACTTTGTCACACTCAAAACTGAATTACATCACAGTAGTATAACTGTATATTATTTCTAATGCTTTAGCACATTTTACACTTAAGATTATATATTCCTGTGAATGATGATACATAGCTCCTTAGGAGAAATTTAGTACTGCAATGTCTAAAACAAAAGAGCTAAAACAAAAAATAAGAATTTTAGGACCAATTAATTTTGTATTTTAACCATCTATATTATGACCATATATATGTTATGCATTTTTATACCACGGAGATTTATATATACCAAAATCTAAATTAAAAGTATGGATTTATTTTAGGTTCAAATACTGGCAGGTATGAAAACTTGTGCAGAAATGAATGACATTTTCAAATTAATGTAAGTGAGCCAAATATTTACTCAGCACACTAGTCTATAGGACATATCTAAAATAGTTAAAGCTGTAGTTTCCAGTGTTGAATCAATACAATTTGTAAGGAGAGTTTTCTCAACTGTATTTGGCCTTACTTCCCCTTTGAATGCACCCTTCTATCTGAATTCTTGGCGAGAAACTAAATAATATATGTAAAAAATAAGATGGCAATTTGAAACTATTATCATTACAATTTGTATTGTAAATTAGGATGTTAATTTATGAAGGTAGGCACTTGTCCATTTCTTAGAGAAGGTGATTTCCTTGATTTTCAGTGCTCATCACTTAAGTGGCCACTTCCCACTATGAGTTCTCTAATTAGGAATTTAAGGGTGAACAGATTCTGTTCTTTTGCTGAGAATTTCAATTCCTCTTCAAATGTGCTGTGGTTCTCAGTATTCCCTGTAAGGTCTGGAAGTCTGTGGCAGTTCCGGAGCCCTCCACTCCTATTTAACAGCTTGATTCTCACAGCTTCGTGCACCATTTATGTGGCTTTCCTGTACGAGACATCCTTTGGCTATTCAGTAAGCTTCTTTTCCCATAAAGACAAAAGTCACCTTTTTGAATACGTGTCAAGCATTCTGTATTGGAAAGATGAATCTACAGGAAGAAAGGAACTTACAGTATTAAATAAGCAGAATCCACTAAATGAAAGATAGCAAATATTTCAAAGAGGCTGGGACTATAAATGAAACTTGGCTCCAGCAGGTTGTTGAGGAACTTTTGGCAACAGGGTACTTTTGTAGTAAGGTATGGTGCAGGTTGCTTGTTAAGTACAAATTACTAATGTTGGTCAATTCAGTCTTGAGGCTCAGGTGTACATAAGTGGAGATTTTAGAAACAAGGTTTATTTTACTTATTTTGTATCACTATCTGATAGAGGTGAAATAATAGACTTTTTAAGTAAAACAGACACTGTGTGAAAATGTCATTTTCTAGATAAGGCATGCCTCTCAAAAACTCACATTGCCTTCTACTTCTTGCCCATACTTGACTTCAATTTTCTTTGATCCACCATAAGTCGCTATATTTTACCCTAAAAATCAGTATTTTTCATTAGTAATTGAAGACCCCAGGAGCTACTATTTCAGTTAGCTAATTTCAGAAATCACTATTGTAGTAAAAGTCCTGTGGATGACAGAAGTACTGTCATCTGATGAGGAAAGCTCAGCAGTGAAAGGCAAATGCCCATGTAACTTAGGTGTCCAAATCCAGAATTTCAGTCAAAAGATTCCCTGTCTCAGCTAATACCTTTCATGGCTTCCAGAGAAGCTTTCAGGCAGCTGTAGTTCCTCTTCTGCATGTGCCTTACCTGATCTTATTATGTGCATCTCAATGCCTCTTTACCACCAAAGTTTTATTGGGGTCCAAACCCAAATGTTTTTTCAGATGACTTCACTGATCCTTAAGTCAGTAAGACTTCCCTAAATAGGTGCTGACAGAATCAGATGTCTTAATCTGACTGCTGCTGCTACTTCTGTTTAGGACAAAGGACGAGGTGATGGCTGTGGCACCTTCTCATGTTGTCACCCAATGACTGAAGCGTTTTACCAACACAGTGTAGAGAGAAGACCTGTTCTGGGCTAAAGGGATTTGAAGCTACATCTCCTGTCTCCAAGCATTAGGTTTTGTCAGATGAGAAAACTTTTCATGCTTTTTGTTTAATATGAAGCATTTTAGCTTAAATTTTTAAAAATTTTCTAAAAAAATATTTTGAGAGTATACTGGACAAGATCTTGAAAAAGAAGTCTGTTGAGGTGCTGCTAAGCACTCGGAAACCACATCTGTGTCAGGAATATTTGGAGCTGGAAATGGAACCTGAGAGAGTTTGCAAGAAAATTTTCCAGCGTATAAGTTTGCCTTTTTCTCACTGTTCCTTAAGCATCTTCTTCAGGCTTTTGGAGGCAAGACTCTGAATTTGTAGGATATTAAAGCAAGAGAGAAAATATGAGTTCTCATGCCCGCTCCTACTCAGTATTTCATTATCTACTTGGTATTTCATTATCTGTATCTACGTATTTTATTATCCACTGCCTTTTCTCTGGTTGTGCTCTAGAAAGAGCAGGTTTTGCCCATTTCTTTAAAAGTCTGAGGTACTTATTTTCAAAAGGGAGTTCTAAGCTGCACTTCTGAAGAATCCAGCTCCCAAAGGTGGGTGAAGATCAAATGTGTTTCCACCAACTCAGCATTTTACATCAGCTGTCCTGGGCAGCTGAGTACCATTTGGGCAAGCTGGTTGCTTGTTACTGCACTCAGCTGCCTAGATCATCTAAAGACAGTGGAGCAGCCTGAACTTCAAGCCTCTGGAGCCTAGTGCCTAACAGGTGGGTAATCCAACTAAATGTCATCTTGCACCTGGACTTTTGTCTAGGTCAGGGCTATTGAATACTTCATTAGCAAACCACCTTTGAATTCAGCCGCTAAAAACCAGACTAGATTTGGTTTGGCTACTTGCCATACAAAAAGCACTGTTTCTTTCTCTAGATTTTGACAGCATCCAATTAGACATACTAGGTAACATGGGTTTTTCTCCTACTACCCTTTATGCTTCACTAAACTTAGAGACTGTAGTTACCTTGGAATTTTTCTCTGTGATATTGAAATATCAAAGATTCTACTGTGCAGATAGCATTCAGCAATTTATGTTTCTATATGAAGATATCAGGACTGCTCATCTGACTAGTGAGAGATTTCATTAAGAGTTTTCAGGAACAGTATATCTGTTAGTAATTTGGCTGTGAATTGTCATCCTCATTGCTGAAAGATTTCTGCTAAATATTGGATTGCCTGAAGGCCAAAGTATAAAGTTGTTAGCATTTGAAAAGGTATCCATCTTCACTGCCTTAGATATCTGTATGATAAGATAGAATAACAGTAAAGCAGTGAAGAGTTTTTTAAATGGTGACATTGAAAGGGCAAAATAAGAGACATCATAAGTACTTTTACTATGTTGAAATCGTGTTACAAAGATTTGTCTTCAAAATTAAGGACGTTGCATAAAAATAAATAAAATGTATTTTAGTGAAAGAAGACATATGTTTCTGTAAATTCCTTAACAGAATGTGACAAAGAATTCTCTATTCATTTAACATTTCCTTGGGAATCATGATAAGTTCTTTGATCAGGACAGATTTTTTTGTTTTTTAATAAGCTATCCAGGCCAAATTAAACTTTTCCTAAAGAAAATAGAAGGTTTTATTGAATTTGTTGAGATTTAGACTGGTTTGTATCTTAATTCTTCAGAATACATTTTTCGAAAAATAATGCTATCTTTTAAAGCTATCAAATCCCTTGAAAAGATAAGTTTGTAATGTTCTGCAGGGGCAGCTTATGCTGAAGAAACTGAAAGATTTTTGAAAGCTAAAGCAAATATTTTGAGGAAAAATTAGGTCTTTAAAATCAGTGTTTAAAAAAATACTTGATTCTTCAATTGCTTTAGATGCTGAACTCCATAATTTAAGCAGAAGTTCCCAAAAACAAAAACATCTTCTTGCTCAGACTAAATAGTTAATGATCAGAGCAACAGCTGGATTTATAAAAGGGACCTAGTATAACTCCAGGCAGTTAGTCTTCTAGCTCCATCTGACCAATTACATTTCATGTATTTCTAGCCATTTGGAAAAGTCATTTTGTTCCAAGTGTATGCCAGTTATTTCTGTCATTTCCTTTTGTAACTCTTGTTCTGATAGGCACGTCTATCAAATACCTAACAAATTTGTCAGGTTGGGGCTTCCTGGGAGGCTCAGGAGCCTTCTGCCAGATTCTTGGAGCACTTCAGTTATGTGTCTGGGAGATTTCATGTTGTATGGTGCATTTGCCACACAACCCATCCACCCATGATCTGCACAGAAATTGCAGTGAGTCTTCTGTGATCTGTGCCTACCTTTTTCATTGTAATCTTTGAGTTTTAGTCAATAGCTTTGCATTTTATGTATATGGCAAAGTTGCAGAAAAGCTTGTTTTGTTGTTTGGTAGTTTGATTTTTTTTAACGCACCTTACGTTTGTGTTATAAACCTTTGTGTATCACTGTAGATCCACAGTTCACAGTAGTTACTTCTGCCTCATGTGTGTGGAAATGTGTATGAATAAATCCTGGATAAGCATCAAGGAGAAAAAGTTCCAGAAGATCTGTTTTAAGTTTTAGGATAGCACTGACAAAAACCCAAATGGCTATAAACTGGCAATGTGCAAATTTGAGCTGAAAATTTGAAGAAAGTTCCTGGCCATTACAGCAGTGGAATTTTGAGAAATCTTTCCAATGGTAGTAATTGGAGCAAAAAGCCAACCTGATTTTTTTATAATCATGGAGTACTATGTTTTTTGTAAGATCCTGTGGCACCTGCAACAGGAGGGTACCGCATCAATGATCTAGTGGTCCCTGTCAGTAAGTACCATGGCACAGTTTCAACTGTGCTGAGTAAGAAAACTGAGAAGTGTGCACCTGACTGTGCCAGCCAGCTGCCTGCTGAATCAACATAAAGCTGTCATTCCTCATGATTTGTAAGCTGAGGTACTGAGGACTGAGTGCTTGCTTAGCATCTCAAGTACCACTCAGCATTTCAAAATGCACCGTGTAGTAAAATTTCATAAACCTATACAGAAAAAGAAATAAATATAAATTATATAAATAGGAGACTGTATGTCATAAATACAATATAAAGTAGGGAGACTTAAAAATGTATATTTTGTGTTTAATTATGGTATTTTGAGGCTGTTGACCATGTGACTATTTTAAATAAGATTACTTGTACAAGAACAAGGTAAGAAACCTCCTTTAAAGAAAAGTATTTGAAATCTCCCATGGCATTGTGTGACTTTAGGGGCTAGGGGTATAGTTCAAATACTAGCCATTTGAAAATCTTTGAGAACTGGCAGTGCTCTCCCTCTCTCACCTGAGTGACACAAATCTCAATTAATTGTATTTCAGTGTCAAATTTTGCATGGCTGAATTCTGAGAGTATTCTCAGGTTTGTCTGCCCATTTCTTGTTAATCCTTTCCATGTATCCCTCTCACATTCTCCTATAAATGGTTTGGCCTCTCTGACAGCCCCATGAACTCTTTTCTCACCACATGCACATTTCTCCAAAGACACAGGCAGTTACATTTTAGTCTACTCATGTAAAATTTCTCCTGCAGCTCTGTAAGGGTTCTCCTTGTGCTTTTTCCACCCCTTTTAATGTGTAATTCTTATGTATCTGATACAATTCCTCTTCACTATTTCTTCCTCCTTCTTCATTTGGGATGAAGAAAAAGAGATTTGTATTTTGCTTACTGCTTTATCTATATGGTAAAAAAAATAAAAAATAAAAAAATAAATCAATATAATAGGTATTAGAACTAACCAAACAGGAGGTAAAAAATATGAATTCCTTATTTTGTTTCTCTGTGAATTCTATTTTTTCTGTACTGTTGTCTAATCACTTTCAAAGGTTTAGTTTTTGATATCTCTTGATGAAAGACAGAAAAGAGATTTCTGTATTTACAGTATATATATATTTGAGCAGAGATCAAGTCATTATTCAACAGAATTAATTCAGGAATACTTAGACTAGAAATAATTCTTTTAATCCATTAGTGAAAAATGCATCCATGAAGAATTCCCATTGATTATGCAAAGCTATCCTTTAAACGGAGTCCTTTTCAGTCTTTTCTGGTTTGTGCCATCCACTGTGGGATTTGTAACATGTGAATCAGAAGACAAAACATGTTTCCATGTGGCAGTGGTAATCACTGTCTGTATGGGAAGTTCCAACCTTTTTGTGTGAGGTGATAAGACCGTGACACAAAATCTTCTAAAGGTTTGCATGAGCAGTGGCTGTACTCATGCAAAAGGAGGTTTAGATTAGATATTAGGAAAAATGTCTTCACTTAAAGTGTGGTCAAGCCTGTGGCTGTCCAAGGAAGTGGCGGAATCATCGTCCCTGGAAGTGTTCAAATGAACATGTGGATGTTGCACCTGGGGACATGATGAAGTGGTGGACTTCGTGGTTGGACTCAATACCTTAGAGGTCTAAGAAAAATGACAACAGGAACAGATATGCCCTGTTCATTAGGAATATGTGGACATCTTAAATGATCTGATTAGCTTTAGCAATTATTAGGGTGTTTACTGTAGGAAAGGAGAATCGTCATATTAAAACAAATTGAAAGTGCAATTTAGAGCAGATTAAAAATACTCTTATTGCCCTGGTGAATGGAAGAAAACAGGTTCAGCTAAATCAGGTAAAGCTAATAAGGCAATGATGCATAACAGATAGTTTCAGGCTACATGCAGTCAAGTGAAATACAGGCAAATGTATATGGAGCAGCCAGAAAATGTAGTCCTGGTTTTGGTGAATAAGGTAATATCATTTAATCGACTTTTTCTAATATGATCTACCCATTCTATCATAATTGTAAATGGTGCATTTGAATAAAACTGTAATCCATGTTTGTTTCATTAGTTAAATAATTCCTTGGATGTGCAAGAACTTTTCTAAACATGTGTAACTTAAATCTGCTATTCCCTTGAAAGCAACGGGAAATTCAACCAACTCAGGGTATCTTTGTGATTAAATCAAAGCAGAGGTTTTTTCACCTTGCAGCGGAACTCAAAATGCTGTGTTAGGCATCCCACTTGGCATGTATAGGCACCTAGACTGGGATTGATAGCAGCCAGCATGCCCTGTGCTGGACGTGTGAGCTTGGCTGGTAAAATACAGATCAGTGTGGATAATAAAGTGTGAAGAGATAGCTAACTGGGATGTGCCTCTCAGGGCCATGTATTGGGAATAACTATGCTGAGACATCTTGTTTAGATGGCTAGACCTGACAAAAAAATGTTGTGGAATTCAGAATTGTTGATCTTACTACGCATAAACCAGCTACAAGATGTTGATACTGGAGACTTATCATCATCATCTAATAAACAACATTTGCCCAAGAAACAGGAGATGGCAATTCTAAACCTTTCCCAAGTACGGGGGTTTGAACCACAGGTGTGGAGAGCTGTATGATCCACTGTCTGACAGAGCACAGCAGCTGAGGATGGGCAACACTGCTGCTCATACCCAGGCTGCAGATGGGAATAGTAGAAAAGTTTGAAAGAGAAAACCTAACTATCCAGTCTAATGGCTGAGACAAGGTGGTCCAGCACAGCAATTACAGGTGCTAGACTAGATTTTTGCCCTCCTTTCTTCACTGTGCCCTCACTATGCTGCTCTAGACCAGCAGCTGCCATTGTGTGTGGGCAGCAAATCCCTGGTCTCCTTCTTCTGCTGTTCCTTCCCACCATTTTCCCCCCCCAGGCCCCCCACATCATTGTCACCGTGGCGGCAATAGGGCATCTCTGCAGAGGGCATTTGGCTGCAGAGGCAGCCTATATTGCTGGAAGGGCCACTCTGTGACAGGCAATAGGAGTCAGGCCAGAAAATATGTTCTGTAAGTTAGTTTAAAGTTTTGGGTCAGCTGTTGGACCATGCTGCATTATCTTTCTGGGAAAGGAGTGAGACATGGGATTTCCGTGCCTGTTGGTTTGATTATTTCTTCTATCTAGCTGCTATCCAATGTAAAAAACACCAGGATTTCTATTGTCTCCTGTAGTTTTGAAACCTGCTGAAGGATGCTGCTGTATCTTCTGGAAGGTCAGTCCGGTGCTTATCTAGGTCTTCTGGGCATCTCTGAATAGTCACCTGCTTACCATGCGTCCATGAAGTCTGTGCATCTTTTCAGTCTTGGACCAGTTGCCGTTTTTTTTATGTTGCAGAAAGTGAACCGGTTAGACACAAAAGTGCGCTTTATCTGTCCGAGAAAAGAACTGTGTTGCTGTATCATTAGTGCGTGTAAGAAATGTATGCATTTGCACCACCCCTGTTGGAATAGCAGGAGGTTTTCTACCACAGGCAGGTATGGCAACCGAGTGAACAAGAGCTGCAGTGTCCTGGAAGAAAATACAGCATGTGCTCCTTTTTGTAGAAAATCAGCTGCTTTAGATGGGATAGAGACAACAAATGCATTTCCCTGGTGAGTCACCAAGCTTCCACAAAGCCCCATATCTCCAAGGCTTTCAGCTGAGGCGGAGTATATTACGCTGCTTGCAATACAGTCAAAACCTTAAAGGCTTAGTCAAACCTATAATTAATTAATGCTTCTATAAGACTTAGAAGATATAACTCACTTGATGAGCACTAGGTCTGTTGCTAATGATTTTAAATCTACAAAGCAACTTCCTAAAACCCGTTGAAATTGGCAATTATAATGTTCTGTCTTACACGGGAAAGCTTTTATCACTCCAGAGCAGGAAATAAACGCATGACTTAAACTGGAGAGATGCAGTGACAGAACAGCGGCAAACTGTGAAACACACTGCATGGCAGAAGGCCAGAGGAGGATTTGCTGTTGCTTGTTTCAAAACTTGAAGTAATTTCACTGTTTCTATGTTGCATAAATGACTGTGAAAGTCCCAGAAAGTCTGTAGTTGCATGTGCTTATGGTCTGAAGATAAGACTTAATTGAAAAATTTTACTTTGATGCCCTTCATTTTTTTTTTAATCCTGTGCAATTACAAGGCTACATTCTGACAGACCACTAGAAGTGAACTGAATGAAAATATTCTGACTTCTTCTGTCACAGATACTTAAATATGATTAAAAAAAAAGAAAAAAGATAAGATTAAAAAAAGTTATTAAAATATGTCTGAAAACCTATTGTTTTCTGTTCAAGTGTAGGAATATTTTGTGGAGAAACTAATCAACTGCAGTCTAGAAGCTTGATTTTTGCCATGGTGCTTTCTGAGAGCAAAATGTGCGAAGCTATCTTCTGTTTTCGACTAGTGCTTGTTGTGGGTTCAGCAATGACAGCCACCAAACTGTTTCCCTAACTTATTCAATTTTTCATAAGGTCATTAAAATTTAAGAGGTTCTTTGGTATAAAGCAGTGTGGTGTTTGCTTGTAAACTTTCTAAACGTCCTCAAATAACTTCCAGTTATTAATGTGTAGAAAAAGGGAAATAAGAACATTTTAAGAAAATAAAAAGGCATTAAAGAAAGATTCTGCTTTTAAGGATGTATGGATATTTTTAAACAAGTGTAGTGCTGCCAGATGTAAATAATGTTGAAGACATTTTCAGAAACATTTTATTTACTTTGATTAATTGCATAATGAATTCTCCTTAGTAGGTGTTTGATTAAGTGAAAAATACTTCAAGTTGCTTCTTGAAAAAGCAAATTTTATTGTAATGGTTTTATATCATAATAACAAAGTTACATCCAAGTAAAATGAGGGGAAAAAAGTCTATCTTACTACTTGTCCATAAGCTTTCCACTGAGTGATTAAAGTTAGCATTGTGCCCATTGGTGCAATACTGATATAATTCAGAAATTTTACAGACATTTGGGAAATTTGTAACTAGTTTATGGGAAATACAGCCATTTAAATTACACAATATACTTATTTCAATACATAGATTGATTAATCCTCTAAACGGGTTTTTACATGTCAGATATTTAAACAAGAATGAAATCTGCAGTTAAACTGTCATGTGGAGATGCTGTATAATCAGGAAATTGCTATCATATATTATTTATGTATCGACATCTAAGTGCATCTGTCAGTGACCAGAGTTTCATTGCATAAGGTACTGTATAAACACAGAGCAGGAACATGACACTTGCTCAAAGGAATTTAGAAATAAAATAAAATACAGAAAGAGAAGCTGATAGGGCAGCGAAGATGGGAGTTGCAACTAAGAAAAAGTCATATATTAGTCAGTATAAAGAGCAGTTGAGTTGGTGAAGCAGCAGTTTGTGCCATCTTTTCTAGCTATTCCTGTGAGTGCCGGTTTTCAAAGAGGTATTGAACAGATCTGTCTCAGTTCCTCATCTGTAAACTAGAGGTACTAATATTTTACTCAAAGGCATTTTGCGTGAACAAGAGCTTGTTCACCTTTCTAACACTCTTTCAAGAGTGGAAAAGTTAGCTCCAAGTCATATGTTATAGGGCAGTGTCCCACTGCAACAAAGTTATGCAGGGAGCCTTTGCAGCCTCTGTAGGACCCAGAGTGTGCGTGCAGACGGCTCCATTTGTAGTCACCTGGAGTCCCTGGTACAGCCCCTTGTGTGCCATATAAGACCTAGGCAGAACTTAGAGGTGAGGGGAAGCATTCACCTGGAGACCTTATGTGTCCTCGTGATTTTCATGATTCAGTAGGAAACTGAAAATCGTGAGACCTTGGAACTGAACCTGGCAGACAGTATCAACTCAAGCATGTAGTTTTACTTTCTTTGCTTCAGTTTTCTGTCTGCAAAACTGAGACAATATACCCATACTTTCTGATGTCAGTTCAGGAATAAAAGTGCTGTGTAAATACTAGGGTGCACAGATAGTACAGTGTGAGCCCTGGCATGTGAGGAGCCGAGGTTGTGCTGCTCTAGATGACAAGAGAGCCCTTTAATATGAGCACAGCCTTCCTAATGGTGTATGACTTCACATAGGTGAGACTGCATGTACATTTATTCCTGAAAACATGAGTCAAAACTGCTGATCCAAACGTTTATCCTATGGTAGATCCTCTCTGGTCATAATCCTGAGCAGAGGTTCTTAGCGTCTGTGACCCACTGGTACGAGAAACCACGAGCTGCAATAAGCTTCGTGGTCCCAGCCTGAATGTCAGAATGGAGAAATGTAGCAAAATCAGGTAGGCATTTGCTGTATAAAACAAAGCTCTAACATGTCACGAAAGGAACTATTATACTGAATGAGGATACCACTGATGTTATTTTATCTAATTGCTGTAATTTAGTGTTTATATGCTGTATAGCTAGACGTGTGGTAGGACAGTCATAACATGCTAAAAAGTTAGGTTTTCCTCATGTGTAGCAGTCAGTAAAACTTGGGCCCACGTCATGTTTGATGATAATAATAAAAATAATATTATCCTGTGTCATTCTTTTTCTTGCTACAAAGGTGGGCATATGAGCACCGGGTATAGGTTTGGTGGGTGTTGGCAGCTATTTTCGATTAGCTGTCATCTCAGTTCTACAAGGTCTTGCAACGCACACTGTCTAGGTGCTGAATCAGTGGGTACGGCTTTTCTCTCTTATGCTCTACATACTGCCAGGTAAAAAGGGACATGGGTCACCATTCATGCTTCACTGTTTGCTGCCAGTTACCACAGTGCAGTGTCCTAATAAATTCTTCGTGTCTCCAGTTCTGACTTCAGGGATGTGGTGCTGTGTATCCGTTACTTGTAATTTAGATGTAAGTACTGACTTTTAAGTTGTGACCACAAGGACAGGCAAGTACTGACATGGGCAAAAGCTTTAAATTGCACAAGTGAGCAGGGTATAACAACCTACATTTCTTTCACTTTCTCCTTAAAAAAAAAGGCATATGTTAAAAATGAGTTGAAGGACCATTCCAGATTTCTGTTGTCTTCTAGCAAATGATGACTTTCAAAAGCAGTAAAAAAAGTGATGGGTCCTACTGACAAGAGAAAAAGACTTGATGGTAGTTTCTAGAGTACTTCAGAGTTCATAGAAATCCCAGAGAGATTAAGAAAGAGGAAGAGAGCAAATGGAGGAAAAGAATAGGAAAAAAATTAAAAAAAGAAAGAGAAAGGGAGAAAGAGGAAGGAGGGAGTGAAGAAGGAGGGGAGGAAGGAAGAAGAAAATTTATAAGCGAGACACATTTGGTGCTTGTGCAGCTTGTTTATCTCTTGTCTTTTAATTTTGGTGCTGCTGCATTCTGCAACTACTTGCCATTTGTAACTACTAGAAAAGGAGGCTGGGGAGTCAAATTACTCCTGCTGTAACTTTTACAGACATCGCATCACCAAACCCAGAGCGAAATGAAATGAAGTAACTCAACTCCAAGCTTTCAAAATATCAGGGTTTTTTTACAACTTTTCTCCATAGTGAGGAAAACGAAGAGGGTAATACTACCAAATGCAGTTAAGTGAAGTTTATTGGAGAGCAATTTATGAGATGCTCATTTATCACAACAGAGAAAAAAGTAGCTCAGAACAAGAGTTGAGGAGTCTTAATATATTTTTTTTTAAACAGGAATTGTTTATTTAACTTCCTTGGCATCATCACCACAGTGATCTCTAAAAACACATAGGTATGTAATACTTCTAGCCAATACAAGATGAATCAGTTATAGAAAGATGCTTGTTGACACTTGCAAGGAGAAGTTAAGTGATGCAGCAAGAAGAGCAGTGATGGGTTTGGGGAGGGAAGAGACACCACCGCCCTGCCCACTTACCCACACTTGCACACTGCCTTGGCCTTTGAGGCTCTCCCTCAACACCTCCTCTCTTCTCCTGCTCATAGGGAACCTTATGTGCTCCTCTTCCCCTCCTTCTCTTCCTCAGTTCCACATCTGGATGTGACCCAGATTTCCTTTCAGAAAATCCTGCTCTTCTGGAGACATGGAGAATTCTTGTCTGACAGGGTAGAGGGAATACTGCAAAGCAGATTCTGAGTGATTGTCACTCACTGCCTATGACGAGCATCCATATCTGAGATTATTATATAAATTCTGTTTGTACAACATGCAGTCTCCATGCAGCTTGAGTCCTGTGGATATTCTGGCAATATTACGAATAAATCATAATAATAGTTGTTAAAAAGTGAGTGCTGACATTGATATTCAGGCTGTAATGACCATTGTAACCTAAAAAACCCCAAGGAGCTTTATTGTTTTCAAAAGAGAAGTGTGTGTTCTTAGGCTGAAAGGTAATTTGGTTGTAACAGTACACTGAATTTATAGTGAATGCATCCCCACCTAGTGCTACCTCCTTGCACAATACGCAACCCAGGATTTGATGGTAAAACTCACTGCTCTTGAGCATGGCACACTGCTGCCTCTCTGGATAGGATATAGGTGTGCATAATAGATCAGACAGGGACTGCTGGTTTTCACCAAAATGTATAGACCTTTGGTAATAACTGTCTTTGTAAGGGAACATCTGAAGGGATAGTAAAAGCCTTGGACTTGTAAGGACTATAGTTGGGAAGAGTTTTAGTGTGCAAAGGGAACAATCAAGCTGGCATGGCATGTAAGTCCTGTACATTTAAGGTTTTTTTCAGGGAGAGAATATTTAAAAATGCGTTTGAGCTATATTTCACAATCATTTTAATTGGAGAAAACAACTCTAAATTCTTTTTGATGCAATAACTTTATTGAGTGCTATTTTAAGACACCACCCTAGGCTCTAGTCGTGAAGGAACATGTGCTTGACTGGGCTGCAATCACTCTAGAAAATAAAACTGATGTTATACTTGCAGCTCTAAAGAGAAGATCTCTATTCTTTTTCCTCCATGCCAAAATTCCATGATGACTGTGATGAGTATCCTACTTTTCTGGGGGAAAAAAAGAGAAAAAAGAGAAACAAGCTGTAATTTCCTATGGAAAAAAAAATAAGTAAAGAAAGAAATTGGCAAGAAAAAAGCCATACTAGTGCAAATCCTGATCAAAACAAATTCTTCTGCTCAGTTCTAAACCGTGTCCATAAAATTTTTGCTGTACATCTACAAGACATTACAATTTTCTGACGTATAGTGTACAACAAATAAGTTTCTAAGAGCAAGGTAATATTAGGGTGTTGTGGTTTAACCCCAGCCAGAAACTAAGCACCCCACAGCCGCTCACTCACTCCTCCACCAGCAGGATCGGGGAGAAAATTGGAAGGGTAAAAGTTAGAAAACTCATGGGTTTAATAGGGAAAGCAAAAGCCACATGTCCAAACAGAGCAAAACAAGGAATTTTTCCTTCCCTTTCCAATGGGCAGGAAAGTGTTCAGCCATCTCCAGGAAAGCAGGGCTCCATCATGTGTAATGGTAACTTGGGAAGACAAATGCCATTGCTCCAAACATCCCTCCCTTCCTTCTTCCTACCACTTTCTATACTAAGAATGATACCATATGGTATGGCATACCCCTTTGGTCAGTTGGGGTCATCTGTCTCAGCTGTGTCTCCTCCCAACCTCTGCATCCCCAATTCCTTGACAGTGTGGCAGTATGAAAAGCATAAAAGGCCTTGGCTCTGTCTAAGTGCTACTCAGCAATAGCAAAAACATTTCTATATTATCAACCCTGTGTTCAGCACAAATCCAAAACACAGCCACTGTGAAGAAAATGAACTATAACCTAGCCAAAGCCAGCACATAGGGTAAGAAATAGTATCCAAGAGCTACTCTTGCATTTAAGTGACTCATGCACAGAAATAAGAAAAAAGTTAATTGCTAATGCAAATGACCAGATAGCAAATTAAATTTGAAGGAAGGGATTGATTCGATTTATACATGATCCTCTTCTTTCTTTGATGTAGGAAGATGTCCAAAATACGGCCAAAAATGTGGAGTATTCAGTGCCTGCATGAGAACTGCCTATTATCATACATACACCAGTGTAGCCTCTCAAACAACATAAACATAAAAGTAGGTATTAAGATACCAATAAAACCAACAGAACCGTTTTTCCGACTGTTACATTCTTTCATTGCCTTTCCTTCCAGCATCCGAGGTAGTGGGGCTTGTTGACAGAGGTTTAAACTAGCTTGGAAGGGGGAAGGGAACAAAAAAAGGCTCATCAGTGATGAGCAATGGGATGGTGTGCCAAAACTTGAGAAAACGAGCACTCATGGGATCTCTCAATCTGCTTCATAGGGTATTGGCTACAATGTACCCCACCTGAAATGTTTCTATACCAACCGCACACAGCACAAGGAACAAATGAGGAGCTCGAAGCTTTGGCCCAGTCCCAGAGATGTGACATCATTGGCATAAGTGAAACCAGGTGGGATGAGACCTGGGACTGGAGTGCCCTGTTGGATGGTTACAGGCTCTTCAGGGGGGATAGGCAGGGCTGAAGAGCAGGAGGGGTGGCACTGTATGTAATTGAAGGATTAGAATATATGGAGCTCACAGCTGGCAATGGCACAGTTGAGAGCCTCTCGGTAAGAATCAAGGGGCAAACAAATAATTTGGATGTCATGGTGGGAGTTTGCTAGAGACTGGACAGGACAGGACGATGACACTGACAAATTATTCTTTGAGGAACTAGGGGACAGAAGATTCCTAAAAAAACTGGATGCCAACTTTATAGAACAGGTCCTAAGGGAACTGACTCAGAAAGGTGCTCTCCTTGATCTGCTGCTTGTCAACAGAGTGGATCTCATGAGTGAAGCAGAGATTGATGGCCATCTTGGCCACAGTGGCCACAAAGCGATCAAGTTTTTGCAGCTGCTGGGGTCCATCAGTGCTGGTCCCTTTTCAAACATCACCTCCTAAGGGCACAGGAGCAGGCAATTCCCAAGTGTTGGAAGTCAAGCAGGTGAGGCAGAAGGCCGCCTTGGCTAAGCAAGGATCTTCTCTTGGAGATAAGGCAAAAAAGGAAGGTGTATGGCCAGTGGAAGCAAAGTCAAGTGACATGGGAAGAATTCAGAGATGTTCCTTGCCACTCTAGGGAGAAAGTTCATGTGGCCAAAACTCAGCTGGAGCTGAAGCTGGCCAGAAATGTGGGGAACGATAAAAAGAGTATTTTCAAATACATTAATGGCAGTAGGCAGTATAGAAGTATCATCAACTTATTACAGAATGAGGATGGTCACCTCACAAACAGGGACAGAGACAAAGCAATAAGCCTGCTTTCTTTGCCACTGTGTTCAAAACAGATAACTGACCAAGGGGGTCCCAGTGCCCAGAGCTGGAGGACCATGACTGCAAGAATGATCAACTCCCAGTCAACCCTGAAATTCTGGGAAGCATTGAAAAACACCTGAAAGACAACGCAGTCGTTGGTCACAGCCAGTATGGCTTCATGAGAGGAAAGTCTTGCTTATCCAACCTGATTTCCTTCTATGACAAGGGAACTCACCCAGCTGATCAAGGGAAGCCAGTTGATGTAATCTTCTTGGATTTCAATAAAGCTTTTGATACAGTCTTTCGCAGGATCCTTCTGGACAAACTGTCCAGCACACAGCTGGATAAACACATCATGTGGTGGGTGAGCAATTGGCTCACAGGTCGAGCACAGAGGGTAACAGTGAATGGGGTAACATCAGACTGGTGACCTGTCACTAGTGGGGTTCTGCAGGGCTCCATCTTAGGCCCTGTGCCCTTCAACGTCTTCATAAATAACTTAGATGCTGGACTGGAAGGGATACTGAACAAGTTTGCAGATGACACAAAACTGGGAGGAGCTGTTGACTCCCTCAAAGGCAGGAAGGTCCTGCAGAGAGACCTGGACAAATTAATGAGGGCTGGGCAATCACCAACCATATGAAGTTCAACAAGGGAAAGTGCTGGATTCTGCACCTGGAATGGGGCAACCCTGGATGTAGGTACAGACTGGGGAATGAGATGCTGGAAAGCAGTGCCTGGGGGTCTTGGTTGATGGCAAGTTTGATATGAGTCAGCAGTGCCCTGGCAGCCAGGAGGACCAATTAATACTGATAGGATTTCTATTATTTACTCAAAAAAACTCTGAGTCACGTTAAAGTATTAGTTTCCAGTTACCTGGCATTCAGCATAGATAAGATCTTCCTTCACCCTTAATCTGATTATGACAAAATGAATAATAACAAGCCTTGAGAAAATAAGTGCATGACAATTAATAAAAAAGTAGGTTAGATATGAAGGAGTTTGCTTTGCTGATGATGACAGGGCTCAACCTATGAATCAGCAGTGTAAGAGGAGTATGCTGAGAAAAGAAAACCGTGCAGATAAAGGTAAATTATGAAAAATAAATGGCACCCTGGGGACTAGGAAAATAATGATGTAAATCAAATCTGAGATGTGGGCTGAGGCACAATTGTATAGGTGAAAAGCAGAGCTTCAATTTGATACAAGGAAAAAGAAATGTTTGAGAAATGATCTTTATGTTATATGTGGCCTCAGAGAACGATTCATCCATCATTCAGCCCATTGCTGACAGCTTGTTTTCCCTGGAGAGTTAATTTGATGGCAACAGCCTGCCCTTAGGTGTCATTTTTGTGGGGACTGAGAAGCTTATTCCTATTGCAGTCAGGCTTATTGTCCTCACCTGACACCCAGCATGCACATCAATAGATGTTTGCCTACTCTGGGAGAGAGATAACCACCAGGAGCAGGTCACAGCAATTAATGTGGTCATTAAAAAACTCTTGGTCTACTCCCGAGATGGTCCTAGGAAAAGGATTTAAATGCTTTGACAACTGCAGCCATCCCTCAGCCATTGCCAGTATTGATTCTTCAGTGACATAGGAGCCTGCCCTGGCAGCAGATGAAGTCATGAGACCTATGCACAGGGTGGGCTTTTGTGTGGTAAAGTGTATGAGAAGAGGTTATTTATCTCAGTCAAAATATTAGAAATCTGGGAAGAAGTGCATATGGAATGATAGCTGGCAGGAAGGTTAAATAGACAGCTTAAAGTTAGCAAAAACTAGATGAAAAGCCACTATCCCTTCATAATGCTACACTCTCTTATGAAAGCCAAGATACATTTACATGAAATTTGGAATTTAAAGTAGAAGGCTGGACTCTTCTTAGTTGTTTGTTTTTTTTTTTCTTTCTAATCTCAACTGTAAGATATATTTGATCAATGCTGCCATGGCTCCTCATCTTGTTGTACCTCAGAGTACAAGAAATGAGAGAGTTAATGCTGATTCATAATTCTAACCATTAAAGGACGAAATACCTTATCAGTTTGGGATGAAGATTAGAATTTCTTTTCTGATGTAGGCTTTGATACACTTATCTATTTCTCTTTGAATTCAGTTAACTATAATACATGTCTCCTGAGAACTTTCAAAAGGCACCATTCTCACAGGTTGTATGCAGCCAGCACACCACCAAGATATGTGCCTTACTTTTCCAAAGAGAGCGCTTACTTTCTGCTGCTTTCATATGCCAGTCTCTTAGAGTGAAAAAAAAAGTTTGATTTCTCTTTTTATTCTCTTATTTTACTTTGGTATACCTGTGCAAAAACCTATGCTTTGGAAAGAGGCAGTAGTCTTCATCATTGATTATATGTAACTTCACATAATCAACATTTGAAGCTTGGAAAATTTTCATTTCCCTTAAATAAAACCATATGTAATTTATATATTGCTTTTTCCCGGGAAAACTATTTTCTTTTTTGAAGAGACTTACTTTGATGTAAGTCCCTTAAAACTGATAGTAATACTGAAGTAACAAGTTAATGATATGAATTACCAGAGAATATTATGTGAATTGCAGAAAGCTATGTGGATATATGAAATATAGTTGCTTTAGTGATAGGTATTTATGGTCTAAAGAAGGATTTTCCCAGTTTTTTCTCCCAACTATCATCTATTCTGTGCATGTCTTTGGTCAAAGATCACTTAGAAATGCAGGATTCATGTCTTTTTCAGATGAGGGTTAAGATGCTCGATTTGTTTTCAGATTCCTTTTAAGAGTAGAATTTAAGGTACAACCTCAAGATTAGCTTTGAAGTCCCAGAGAGAGATTACTGCATATATGCATGCATGATTATTGATGCCAGCTTAAGGATTTTTACTTACTAGAATTCTCTCACAGAATAAAAGGTTGAATAATTTACTCAGCATAACTAGTGCTTTTTACTAAACTCCCTATTTTCCTTTTCTAAGATATGTATTTTGACTGGAAATAATTCTTAAACCCTGTATTAGGATGAGCAGATAACTTAAAGCATAAGGGCTACTTTGCTTTAAAGGAAAATAAGGTAAGGGAAAAATTTCTTCCAGTATATTTGTAGAAATTGTGTTCAAGCTAATGAATTGAGGACATTTTAGATAATAATTTTCTTGTACTCTCAGATCATACCTGAATTTAATGATCTCAGCAAAATCAATGGCAAAACTTCCTGTTCCTTTAATTGAGCTACAGTTTCTCATGGAGAGGCTTGGGTGGGTAAGGGACACAAGAAGGAGCTTTGTTATTAAAATTGTTATATGATAGTCTGACTTAAAAGTAATTACAGGCTTGTCAAAGAAACTAGCAATTAACTCTGAACCCTGTAAAATTTCCATCCTTAAATATAAAAGAGAAATATGTTCAGTTTGTAATTATCTTTATGGACTATAAAAAATAGGCAGATAAAGAAAAGTATTTCATTAAACCCCATGAGGACTGTTAGATGGAAGGGACTTTACTATGAAAATATTGGTCAACGTAAAACCTCAGTGTGATTCTGTTAGGAAAAAACCCCACAAATATATATTTCATTATTGAAAATTCCTTCACTTGTGCACAGCAGAGTCACAGGAAGGTTTTTGTAGGAGCAGAAGCTGCTGAAAAAGGCGTGGAAACCAGCAGAGGAAGGGTTTTGTGGAGGGAAGACACAATGTCGATTAGCCCTAGATGAGGTGAGAGGGGTGGAAGACTAAAGATTAGATTACAATAAACTGAGAAATATAAACTGAAACATTTGGGACATGCTGTGTATCCCTTGGTGCCTTTGGAGTAAGGGATTGTTCAAGTAAGGCACTGATCTTCATGCTATAACATACCTTTTACCAGAAGGTTAGCCTAACAGGACCGATCCAGGTTCCTTAGAAAGATCTGTTTTTCTCCTCAAGAGGCATATTGTAACAGCAGGTGTATTGTTGCTTTTCAGGGAAACATTTTGAAAAGAATTCATGTCATTTAGGTACACAATATCCTACAGCAGAAGCATTTGAATTTGGGAGACTGGAATCTCCCAAGGTCTTTTTTTTTTAATTAATTCCTAATAATGATATATAAACATAGTTACAGTAAATCCAGTAGCCAGGAGACCTCATCCTGGTCTCTCCTCTTTCAGAGTCCTTGAATGCAAAATTGCAGGGATGTCTTATGGACCAAAACTGATTTCAGTGACATTAAAAAAAAAAGTGGGTCTGAGGAGAATAGATGTACCTTCCTTAGATTTGTAGGAGTCTAGTTACGTCAAAGTCAGCAAAGCCAGACTGCATTGAGTACATCTTATTGGTCAAGTGAAGGTGTTATAACTTTGTTTTGATTTATATGTGAGAGATGCGCTGATGTAACTTGCAGAGGGATTTTTTCGCCATGAAAAAGTTCACTATTATGGCACAGCTGAGAAGCATTTTTATTGTACATAGGATATTTCCAAACTATTTTGATTTTGCAGCTAATTAGCCTAAGGTAGTTAGGTAGTGTTTATTTACTTTAAAAGACCATTTTAAACAGTTATCTAAAATATTCTTTCCTTTCTGTTTAATTAATTTGCAGTTTTTTACTGTAAACTGTATTTTAGGAGACAAGAGTATGTGTTGTTTGAAAGTTTCATCACAATATTCATGAAAGTGAAAGCTTGACTGCCTGTTTTCTCTGCGGATTTATGTAAATTTTCAGGGACCTTGTGAATGGAAGGAGTCTGAATTGTGTCCATGGTAATCTGTTCAATGTGTAGAGGAAGTTACAATGGCCTTAACCCATGAAAAGGATCAGTTGTTTTCATGGAAAGCAGTCAAGACATGCTTTGAATTCAGATAGTCGACTTAATCAGAGCTGGACTTTGTTTTTTAAGGGTTTCTCTTTGAAAGAACTGAATGCTGGTCACCTGCTACAATCAAAATACATCATTCATCTGTAAAGGGGCATAAAAATTTAACAGTTAGATGAAGAATGGATACATCCCTGAAACAAAGGGGAAAAAAAAATCCTTCAGTTATTTACAATCTCTACTTGGACATGTAGAAGCATGAAAACACCATAGTCATCTCGGCTCATTACCTGCCTACAGCACTGGGAGCCGAGTGAATTCATACCAAGCTTCTATAGGACTGGGAATTTAGCAGCTTCAGTCCTCACTGCCTTCCTGGGTATGATGGGAGTCTTGCCTGGGCAGGAATGGCCAGCACACCTGAAAGGCAAGACACAGAGCGGCTTGAGCAAGCATGGTAAGTCAGAGTTGTACATCTGCCATCACTGGACACAAAAAGAATTCAAGTCTAGTCCTCCAACTCATTTTTCCTTGGGCAAAATTGTTCTGCTGGTGCAGCTCACAGCCCTGGTAAGAATAAAGTAATTGAAACAATATTCCTCTTTTACCTTTACCAAAATAAATCATACATAGCATCTTCATTTGGATTTTTTTCCTGCATTTAAATGAAATTACAGTGCAAACATTATGAGGAGTAGCAATAGGCAAACCGTGTTTATTTGGCTATTCAGTAGAAGTTTAATTTGCAAGATTGAATAATACCTGTCTCAGCTTTATCTGTTTCAGCTAGGGAAAGTAAAAGATCCTTCTGCTCCATATCTTAATTAATTTGCTGCAGGATATTTCCACAGTTTAATGGTAGATTTGTATTAGGGATGGCTTGCTTTTGATGATGATAAGGATGACAAGGTTAAAAATAATAAATACAATAATGTAAGAAAATAAACAGTTCACTGGCTATAGCTTAAGCACAGGTTTTTTGCAGTATCCATCTAGTGCTAGTTGAACATTTTATACCACTGTTAGCTAAATGAATTTGCTAAATTGCTGCACAAAGCTGCATTTAGAGAGCATTGTAACTACATTTCCTGGCCTTCCTTGAAAATGGCATTACCCAACAGCTTTCCAGTGGGAAGAGGCAGATCTTTCAATGCAGAGCTCTGAATTAACACAGCAAGAATAGCTGGTACTCGCCCCTAACTGAATTTAAGAGCTGTAAGTTCCCAGAATTATTTTCGTAAGACCTACTGTGCCCTGTGTATGTTCACTAGTGGAGATGTTTGGACATTAAAACTATAATGGGAAATATGGTAACTGCTCAAGGCGTAAGGAAGAGGAGCATTGACGGATGGGTGATCACAGTGCAAGCAACAACATAATCTCATCCAGATGGAGGAAAAACAGTCAAGTACTGTAATGTCTGGGAGTTTTACTGGACATTTAAGTTGTCTTTCTCCATGGGAGTGGACAATTGCAGCAAGGATTTCCTTACAAGTTGCAACAAAAGATAAGAGCATAGGCAAAGGTGTACTGTTAAGGAGTATCTCAAGTGTCTTTACAGGAGGCAAAAGGACCAATGGCGAGATCAGACTATTCTCCTGGTTCTCCAGGTCAAAGACAGTTGGATAAAGCAGAATGTCTAGGAACTGTCTGGAGGAATAAAGCAATATTAATGATAGCAGTAGTCACCTAAATAAGCCTTTCTAGAGTAGTTGGGATTTGAGGGTGAACTGTACAGTGAGGAGTCACAGAACTGGGCCATTTGAAAATACCACTGCCCACAACATAAAGTGTACTCTGCAGTGTTGGTTAGGCCAAAATCCGCTCAATCCTATTCTCTTACAAAGGCAATAAAATCATCATCATGGCTAGGCTTCACGAATGAAGATTTGAGAAGGATTCTATCCACGCTTGCTACAAGCATGCTGGTGGCTAAAAAGGCCAATACGAGATAGACAAGTCTGGTTGCAAAAGGCACAGCGGAATGTCTCCTTGGGTGGTATTGGCAAGACACAGTTCTTTCTGCGTTGTCTTTTCTCCTCAAGAATGATTCTGCGTGCGTTCTCAAAAGCAGCAGTGTTATGTATAGTGTGTCTCCATGTCTCCTGATTGGAGGCCAGAGTAGACCAATGATGATGATCAATATGGCCAAAGCTGAGATGTTGTTTCAGGGAGTCCTTGTATCTCCTCTTCGAGGCTCCTCTCTTGCAGCAGCCGGTGGCAAGTTCACCATAGAGCATGATCTTAGGGAGGTGGTGGTCCTTCATCCTTGAGACGTGCCCTGCCCAACACAGCTGTGTTCTCAGCAACATGGCCTCAATACTTGAAACTGCTGCCTGTTCAAGAACAGACACATTAATCACACAATGAGTCCAGTGGATGTTTAGGATTTTACGGAGGCCTGATGGACGCATTCTAAGAGTCGCAAGTGGTGGCGGTAAATGACCCATGATTCAGACCCATATAAGAGAGTAGACAGTACAATGGCTCTGTAAACACTGATCTTTGTACTTTTCTTCAGGTGTTTATTACACCAAACTCTTTTATGGAGTTTTCCGAAAGCTCTATATGCTTTTGCTAACCTGTTGGCAGTAAAATACAGTGCTGGCTAAAACCTGCATTTACTCTTTGAACAAGATGGATGTTGCAACACAAAAGTAAGAGTAATGTAATCCCCAGTTCTATGAGGTAGCTGCAAATGATGGATCTGAGATTTTTCCATTTATTAGATATATTAGTTCTCAGTCATGTTTTGCTTCCCTGACAGAATTTCAGAGTCTTAAGGGAGACATTGCTATAAAAAGCATCTATGGACACATTCTTGTCAACTGAAGCAAGGGAAGAGTCAGTCATATCACTTGCTCCAGCCAACTTCTCGAAGTTAACTTTTTTGCTTGCCTGGATGCAAGTAGAGTGTCTATCACAGAACAGGAAGTAACATTTATTTTTAGTTTTAATAGAAGTTGCATTTCATCTAGGACAAGTACTGCCACTGTTTTAAACACCGTGGTATGGTATGCAAATAGTGGGAATAGCCATGTTGGGTCATCCCTAAATTTAGTATTGTCCAACAGAGGCCAGTGCAGATGTTTCAGAAGAATGGGCATGAAATCCCACAGCAGGTAGAAGTGAAATATTCCCCAGTCTTTTCTCATTCATCTCATCTATGCCAGGTACCTTTCTACATGTATTGTGATAACTCTAAATAGTCTTGATATCTTTATAGCTATTTCAATCTTCATTTAGCTGTTTTCCTGAGCAGTTTCTTGCAGTGATAATTGCCTAGGCAGATGTGAAAAAAGTGTATCCTTTTACTGATTTTCTTCCTTTCAGCTTTCGCATTCATGCCCCCGGGTGTTCTTGTTCTTCCAAAGAGAGGGGAACAAAAGTTCCCAGTCTTCATCTTAGCAACATTCATTATTCTTTATGTTTGTTTTCTTTACAAAATAAGCATTCTTAACGTTTTCTGTCTCGCCTTACTTGGAACTTTTCCCAGATCACTTTCATCAGTGTTCCTTCTCACCCATGTTATTGTGCTTAATTGTTTTCGAAAAGGCAAGATCAGCACAGAATGCAGTTTTCCAGATGAAGCCACACTGGTGATTTGTGTTAAGGGGCAATAATATTTTTTCTTCTCTATTTCTCACACATTTCCAAATTTCTGCTTGAACTCCAACTGTACACTGAATTAAGAACTTGATTTAGATGTCCAGGGATGCCCTGGTCTTTTCTATCAGCTGCTAAAGTTAATTGAAAACCCGACAAAGTAAAAGTAAGAGTTTTTTTCAGTGCCTTTTTTTTTAAATTAGTTTTTGCTGCTATGCCTGTCAAAGCTAAACATCATTTGGCATTGTTACATGTTTGCCTTGATTGTTATAGCTCTTCAAACTTCCTTGAAACCATAGTTTTACCCAATCTAATTAACTGAATCATCAATGCATTGCAACATTTTGCCATATTCTCTTGGATCTTTTTCCTTTTCTGGAAAACTACTAGACATTTTGAAGACTTCTGAAAAGTGGCATTGCTATCTAAACTGGAAGTATTTTTATTTTAGGGAACTTAAAAAAAAACTTGTGCATTTTAATTGCTAAAAGTTGGTGTCAGTGTACTAATTTGCCACCCTTGCTGTCCCTTGAATGTCAGCTTGAATTATGGCGCAGTCATCACTCTTTAATGGCTCATCTGCTGTTCACTGGGTGAGCTGTCAGCTGTGCAGAAAGGCTTTGGCTTGTTTGTGTTCAAGAGGTGCTTTTCAGATTTGCACCTGCAGTATTTCTCTAAGCTTTGTCCTCTTGGGCCATTTGGCCATTTTAGATGTGGTCATTAAAGTGTTACTGGTTTGTTACATTGTGCTGGTTATTGCATCTTGCCACCCCTTAGGAATTCAATTTGCTTTTCTTTGCATTTCCTTTTCAATTTGCTTCTCTGTGATATAGCCACATATAAATACATATGCATATAGTATATATGTATGTATATTTATATTTATAAAACTCTCCAGTTTATTAAGACCCTTTTCTGATTAGTATCTGCTATTGGTTGTTTAAACTGGCAGTGAAGAAATAACAAAGAGAAGTCTGAGGGCAACCAAAAGAAACTTCAGAACCCTGTGAGGATTGGTGGATGGTTCGGAAGCACAGATAGTGATTTCCTCAATTCTTCTGGTAATGAGGAATAAAATTTATAGGAATAGGCAGATCCATCAGGTCTATGAGTGGCTCCAAGGTTGGCGTAATTGGAAACTTTTTTGCAGGTGCTGGGGTCCATCAGTGCTGGTCAGGGAGGCCCTGCAGAGAGACTTCAACAAATTAGAGGACTGGGCAATCACCAACCATATAAAGTTCAGCAAGGGAAGGTGCCAGATTCTGCACCTGGGGTGGGACAACCCTGGATGTCTGTACAAACTGGGGAATGAGATGCTGGACAGCAGTGCTGTAGAAAGGGACCTGGGGGTCCTGGTCAGTGGCAAGTTGAATATGAGTCAGCAGTGCCCTGGCAGCCAGGAGGGCCAACTGTGTCCTGGGGGGTATCAGGCAAAGTGTTGCCAGCCAGTTGAGGGAGGTGATTGCCCTGCTCTTCTCTGCACTGGGGTAGCCTCACCTTGAGTATTGTGTGCAGTGTTGAGCACCACAATATGAGAAAGATATTAAGCTATTAGATAGCATCCAAAGGAGATGGTGAAGGGCCTTGAGGAGAAGCTGTATGAGTAGCGGCTGAGATCACTTGGTCTGTTCATCCTCGAGGAGACTGAGTGGAGACCTCATTGCAGTTGTCCTGAGGGGAGGAGGAGGGGCAGGCACTGATCTCTTCTCTGTGGTGACCAGTGACAGGACCTGAGGGAATGGCCTGAAGTTGTGTCAGGGAAGGTTTAGGTTGGATAATAGAATGAGGTTCTTCACCCGGAGGGTGGTTTGGTGCTTGAACAGTCTCCCCAGGGAAGTGGTCGCAGCACCAACAGAGTTCAAGAAGTGTTTGAACAATAGTCTCAGACATATGGTGTGACTCTTGGGTATGGTCCTGTGCAGGGTCAGGAATTGGACTCAGTGATCCTTGTGAGTCTCTTCCAACTCAGCATATTCTGTGATTCTGTGGTATATATTATTGGGACTCACACCTTGTTCTGGTATAAAGTCAGTTGGAAACTTTCTGACCATCCCCTATTCATAACTCTGCAATACTAGGCATGATATGTAAGTCAGGCTTCCTCCTTAACACAATGGCAGAAGTGTCTAAATGGCCCTAGGACAAAATGCCCCAATTATGTGCCCAAAGGATATTCACAGAAGACACTCTGTATCCCACCTATTGAAGTTTTTCCCCATACCATAAAACCTTTATATAAATATTCGTAAGAGAGAAGGAGACAGGCAGACACACTTCACAAGCTGCTAATTAATGCCTTTACCCAGGGTTTTATTGCTCTACACCTAGACTGAGGACAGGATGTGTTTATCAAGGGCTTTGAGGATTTTGGGAGCCTGGAATATGAGTTCAGTGTTAAAATCTCTTTCTGGAATTAATTCTTCATCACTGAAGAGTCCAAATCCCTTAGTTCTGCTGGGAGTTAAGATCTGAACCAGCAAAGAGTTTAGGTAGGTGGATTCCCAATGTAGGAATGACTTCACAAGATGCTTTAGGTGCCTTGAAATCTAATTACAAGATTCAGGCATGCTTATAACATTAACTCACTATGCATTTTTAGATAATGTTTTTCTGATTCTGGTTGCTCTTAATTGATGGAACAATTCATTACTTTATTAATTGGCTATAAAAATAATTCAATCTTGGTATATGAGTCATTACAAATAAATGAAAACAAATTTAATAGTTAGGTACATAGTAATTAATTTCTTCATGTTGCGGTGTTTAGTACAAATTTGCCTATGAATCATGGTGACATTCTCAGGCTTCCAGATTTTCATTTCAAAGATTTAATTTCTTACTATTAGAAAGTCACAGTCGATTTGCAGTTCGTTATGCAGTGTTGACAGCTGACTGCCACCATGTATGACCTTTCAGTTGTATTGAACTAATCTGGTCCTAGGAGGATTGATGCAATAAGGTTCTCAGTTCAAACTGTGTTAAACATTCAGTGTAGGATTGGAAGTAACAAGAGGTCAGAACCTCCATTTTGTGGTTCAGTGCACAAATTAAGGCTTTTTGTGGAGTGCCACCACCACCTGAGACCTGGGAAAAGGCTTTTTACTGCCTTAGTGAAAGGTTGGATTACATGAGGAAATCATTATTGCAGTAAGGTGAAATTTCATGTTTGCAGTGATTGATTAAACCATGTATCTATCATCTTATGGGGTTGTTATTTCCACATTTTGGGTGAAACCTTGTTCAACTTAGTTTATGTCTGCTGATAGAATTCAACAGAGGTTAGAGCTGAAAGAATATGAACTAACAAAACAATGTGGTAGAGTTTTTTTGGTTTGGTTTTTTTGTTTTTTTTTTCTGAAATCACAAATCTGTATCCTGTCTCCTATTACTGTTATGTAAAATGTACATAAGGTAGGCATTAGGAGGATGGGTAGGTGATGTTTGTATGCCTATATGATGGGTTTGTATTTTGTCTGCCTTCACATGGGCCTTATATGGCTTCCCAGTCAGATTCACCTTCTCCCTCCAAGATGAAGAACATATTCATTGAATACAAAGGAGCAAGATACATGACTGTATAGATCATGCAAAATATCTGATCAAAAAGTCTCGGTCTGTACTTCCAAATATTATTAGTATTTGAATTCCAAAGTTGTCTGTGAAGTTTCAGTTTTGTGGATGATTGGCTCAGGACTAGGATGAGATTCCCATTTCCCTCATATTACTCTCTTGGGCATATATAAACCATGAAACCGAATTTGACATTAAAACTATATGAAATGGTAGATACAGTATAGATAACAAGCTGCTGAAAAGAATTAAAGTCAAGAAAAGCAATGTGAAGAAAATAGTAGTGACCTTATTTTATTCAATATCCTTTTTTTTTATGAAATCTGGTAGCTGTAAGATCTGGATAAGGATTATGGGAACCTCAGCTCCATCCAACAGCACCAGACTCCCAACTAACAGTCAGCCCCTTCCCACTGCCACTGTCTCTGAGTAAAGCTCAAAGACCTGGGAAAAACTCTGGCTGAGTGCATTAGAATTTATTTTTTATTGAACCTATGTGACACATACTTCTTTTTGCAATCATTTCTGGTTTTAGGTTGTGCCATAAAGGTTAAATTTGATATACATTCCAAATATATCATGGTGAGATCTCTATTAGTATTAAGCTGTATTTAGAGCCAACAGGTATGATTCGGCCTATTCAACAATTTCCAAAGGCTTTTGTCATTTTATACAGCAGGAGTCAGAGTGAAAAGTGACACTTAGGCAGAAGTCAGACAGCCAAGCCCAAAATTACCCAAGTCCTGAAAATGCTGAGAAATAATTGCCTGACTTCACAGATACCTCAGTTCTTCACCTGAAAGTCTCTTGAATGCTTAAAATTCTGCTTTAGGGTTTGCTGAGAATTTCTTGGTCTGGATATCATGAAGCAGCCTGGAGCCTATTTCATATCTAAGAAGTGTTTCTAATTTAAAAAATAGTTGATCTTTCAGGCACCCTTTCAAAATTAAACGTTGTCAGAACAGTTTAAAATATACGTTTGTAGTGTTAGCTCCATGTAAGGTATTACTGAGACTGATTCTCCCTTTCACTACATCCTGCTGGTTTGAAAACTTTATGAACATCAGGAGACAGGTTCACTTCTTCCTCTGCCTGGGGAGATATGTATCTATGGGGCAGTTGGTCCTTGAGAGCACCTTGAGAGAGGCAAATACAAGCCATCTGCAGCGACAGGAGGGAAGGTACTGCCTTGTGCTCGTGGTGAAGAGAACCTGAGTGGAGTGGGAAAAAATGTAAGTGGCCACGTGACTCTCTAGTCCCACAGTCAGATGACCTGTAGGATAGCAGGTAGCATAGATTTTGGCTCCTCACCTCAGTGTATTGTGAAATACTGTATGATGAATCAATTTTAAAGTAATTGCATTATTCTGATTATTTTTTCTGTGATCTCCCTTATGGCACTATATTAATAATTCTGCTCTTCTATTAAAAAGGAAAACTATTTAAAAAAAATAAAAAATGAACACAAAAGCATAAATTAGATGTGTTGTTTTGAATTTGGTTTGTGTTTCTAGTATGCCAGTGCCATTTTTCTCTGCAATCGTGAGCCACTGTTTTCTTTTCCAAATGATATATTTATGTAATGAGTTGCAATAAAGAAATGGCTAAAGGAAGAGAGTAAACATGAGATTTAAAACATGTTGTAATCATAAGAATTTGCAATATATATGTGTATATATATTTTTATACCCCTTTTTGACAAATCCTTATAGATAGACATTTATCTGGACATACTGATGCATATATATAATATAATTTTTAGTATTTGTCAAAAAATACCAGGTTCTAGATATGTTTACAAGTTTTTAGTTGTATTGTTTTTATTATGTTCATATATTTTGTATGAAACAGAGGAGATAATTTTATAGATGTGCAGTTGTTACTGAGTGTTCATGATGACCTTTGGAATTTTTCAGTCTTGATGTTGTGAGTATAGTTTCCTCAAGGGAGTAGAATGATGTTGGTACGGTTCTATAAAAGGTATGTGGCATAATCCCTAGATTTATTTGAATACTTATAAGAAAATCATCCAGGGCAACCTCTCTCTTCCCCTCTGTTATTGAAAAATAATTTCATTGAGACATTTCAAGTAAATACCACCCTGAAGCAAAAGAAGATATTGTTATTTAAAGAGCCGCCTTTCAGGAAACTTGCTGTAACATGACTGGAGGAGTAGTGGTTGAGTAGAATTTGCAATTCCAGCATCAAATAAATGGGAAAGGAAAAAATAATTAAAGACTTCCACCTTTAAAGAATATATTTCTCTTAATACCCCTCTGCCAGCACCTTCATAGGATCTAGTATAAGGCTGTTCATTAGGGCCAACAAGATTATTTAAACTATTTAAATAGTTTGCAAAAGGGAAAGTTTCTGACAACTTGACTTCACAGTCCGTACTGTGCTAAAAAAGCATTTATTTCAGTAAATGCTCCTTTGAGATTACTTGCATAAGGTCTGTTCTCTGGAGTTTTAGATAGATATTACCAAAGCTGTAGAGCTTTACTGGTCTGTAGCTTTTAATATTAACAAGCAGAAAACATTGAAGAAACATAGTAAAGCTTTGTTAAAAAACTTTCCAAAAGCCAGTTAAATGTGAACCTTTCCTATTACTTTGCTTGTAGTCAGTGAAGGTGACGGCAGATAACTTAAGCACATTGAATCGTACCCCATAGTATCCCTCCCAGTTTCCACTTGGCATGCTCAGACATTTAAAATTCCAGAGGGGTGGAACCTAAATGGTTCAAATTGGAGTCCTTGTTACATTTGCATATACAAATGCACTAGAAAATTGTGGTTAAATGTGATTTATAAGCTTTAGCTGATGCTATGGGGATTACACTTTTAATTCATGGCACTGTTCACTGTAGAGTTGTGATAGGTGAAGTAAACAGAGTGCCTATTAATACTCTGGTGCTTAGTAATAACTACTTTTAAATTAAAAAAATCAATCTTCTTCTTTTTTCTTTTTTTTTTTTAATAAGATTTCAACACAATTTATGTTAGTGAATACACACAACAACTGCCAAATTGTAAGAATAGGGTTTTTTGGCTTTATATTTAGTGCAGGAAAAGTCTCACTTGTCAATCTGTATTGGAAAGAGCAACCTACACTCAAGCATAATGAAGGGAATTGACTCTCTTTATATACACCTGAGCACGTACCATTGTCTGAAATAAGGCTACACAGAAGAAACTGTGGGGAAAAAAAAAAAAAGGATTTTTAAATTTCCCTAAGAGTGTGAGAGTTCTCAGACACATCCGGACAAAAGATTTAGACACTTCGACTTTCAGGGAGAAAGAATATATGAAACTGCAGAGGTGGGTTATTCAAGCATTTTTGTGTTTTTAAAGAATTTTACAGATGGCATTACAAAATTAAATAAATTTGTAAAAGAGAGACCTTACTCAGGCAAATGTAGATCATTCTGTTAAAGGGATAGCTACTGTCTGTTAGAACTTTAGGGCTACTAGCAGGTTGTGCTCTGAATCTTTTCATTGCCTCCATTGGTATAAACCAAGAGTTATTTCACTGGAGGCAATGAAGCTACACCATCATAAGATTGATGAAAGGTATAGAAGTGGATCCTGTTACCTTCCTGTCAATGGAAGAGGCTAAAATAAGGACATTACAATTGTTGAAGAAACAATTCATTTATCATCAGAGGTGATTTTGTGCAGTTTTAACTCTGTTTAAGGTTCTCAGAAGCAGAACATGTGTAATGAAACTCCCTGATCTATTTAGTTGTATTCTTTTTGTATTTGAAAAGCACCAAGCATCTCTTTTTTTAATCATGTGTAACTTCTTTTTTTGAATTTATTATTATGCCATTTTTATGGTTCGTCTTGCTCTCTTTGACTTCTTTGCAGCAACTTTGTCTGGTGTCCTACTTCTTAGCCACTAGCCATGTGCAGATTTTCTTTCAGGTACTTTGTATAAGCATTGCTACTGTCATACCCTTTCAGTTTGTTCTAAATTTCTAATTCTTTTCCAGTGAAGAGGCATGTATCTTAAACTACAAATAAGCCTGCCTGATAACCTGTCTCTGACAAGAACCAGTAACAACTGCCTAGGAGAGTGCATTAAAATAGGGCAAATATATAATGAGAATTTCCCAGTATAATCCTTCCAATTTCATCAGTGGACTTAGTGAGCCAAAGGTGGTGTCACTGTGTTTAAGAGGTATTTGTGGATTTCTCCTTCACGGATTTTTAAATCACTTCCAAACTTGTGTAAGCTTCTGATATTCCTTGCTTCCTCTTTCTGCAGTCAGTAATATACACTGCTATATCAGTGTATATAGCAGAGATCTCATGAGACACAGTTTGTTTAAAACAAGAGCTTCTGTATTTCTCAAAGAGAAAATTACCACATTTTTCAGTGACTTCTCACATCCTTGCTGGTATCTCGAGAGTTCCTGTGCACTTCTGTGGCCTAAGAACCATGAGCTGAATCTTGCTCATGTAAATTGGAATTCCCATAGGTTTTAATACCAACACAGCCTTTATCTCCATGACTGTAGCCATTGCCATTATCCACTTAAGGCTTTAGAATCTATCCTCTTTGCTCTCAGTTTAGATTTTAGGACAGGAGGAAAATATTGAATGATATCTGACTTCCCAGGACCAAATGGTGTTTGTAATGTCAATGCGTAGTGCCTACCCATACTGTACATGCAGAACATCAGTGCCCTGTTTGTAGATCCCACAAACACTGACATTACTTAATGTGTCCCAGTTCCCATAAGGAAGTCATTCTGATGTCAGAATCTCATACATGCCAGCTCCACTGAAGGTGCAACTCACAAGTTCAGGATGAGTGGAGGTAAAACCATAAGGATGTTGTCTCCTTTTCCTCTTGAGTCTCGCAGGTGGTATGTCTTGACACTGCTGTGGCACAAAGGACATAAAGGACAAAACAGAATTCAGAGGTTTAAGGTCCCATTTCCTCTTTTCTTACTCATTTTCCTGGCACAGAGTATCAAATCAAGAGGATCTCCCTCATAGACAATTCTTTCTGTTAATCATTAAAGCTATTCATTTTTCACCTTTAGTTATGCATAACTATGCATTGAGAATCAGAATGTTTCATTCACAGAGGAAAATCAAAAGCAACTCAAGCAAGATCAGTAAGTGCAAAAGGAATATCAGACTTATGTCAGAAGGAAGAAAACCTGAGTATTTATACCTTTTAAACAGGAAAATATATCTACAAGATCTTATTACTCCTAGTACTATGCTTTAACCAGAGATCATCTTCTCTGTTTGTGGCTGAACATGTGACAGATTCTGTCACAAATCAGTCGGTCCTGCTACCTGTCATGAGCAGGAGAGGATTTGTCACATTATTCCTGACTTTGTGGGCCTTGGGCACTGGGGTGCACAGTCTTTGGACAGAATATAAAAGGAAACAAATCTCACATCCTCAGATAGAAAAGTTTGTCTTTGAATGAGGGTAGAAAAAGGGGGACAAAAGCATTTAATGATATCTTGCATGTCTCTTTAACAGGCATAGAAAGATAACTGTAAAACTGTTTAAAACATGATACTGAAACCCAGCTGCCCTATTCTATAAATAAATCAACAATCTATGGAAATGTGTTCAACAGCTTCCTGGAAACAAGAGAGAACATTAAGGATTTTTTGCTTTATAAAGCAGCACCTCATTCAATAAAATTCAGACTATTTCGGACACTGGCTGGAGATGTCAGTCAGTATGACAGGAGTCATGCAGATTCTCAAGCTTATCCAGATTAGTAAGTATCATAGATTTACATAAAAAACCACAAATTTGGCATCAATTTTGCCTTCTTTTTTGTGAAGATGTTCTTACTATTATCATATTCATTTAAATTAAATGCAAGGAATTTAAATACAATATTTAAGCAGAGGTACCTGCTGTCATATACCATCAGCAAAATTTGTAAATATGTCAATTTTTTAACTAAAATAAAATTTAAAAATTAAATAAAATAATTTTCTTTCAGCTGGTCTCTACAGCTGGTTAACACTGACAGTTTACACAGCAATAGAATGCACGATTGAGTTTCCCAGGGCAGTTTACACAAGCAGCTCAAGGGAACAATTGCTGAATGGCTCATCCTCCCACAATCACACAGAACTTTCCTCTGCTACCTCTGCTGCTAGCTTCGTGCTAGCTATGAATCTTCAGTCCATTCCCAGACGAAATTTGCTTTTCTTCCCTGGTTTTGTCACAAATTTATAGTGTAAAGAGACAAGACTGACAGTCCGTGCAGATACAAGAAGGTTCATGCTGTGAGTGTGCTGTGAAGAGGCTATGGGCATATGGTGAACAACAGAGGAAAGAAGGTGCATGAACTCCTGACACCTCATGGAATTTTTAAAGACTTTCCATGAGATTTACTGAGTCTATAAGTGTGTAATGCACCAAAAAAGTGAACCTTGCCCTTTTTTTTCTTGTTCATTGAAACTATCGCTCTGTGTCCATCAGAACTCGTGGAATTAAAAAAGTGGTGGGAAGCTCTCACGCCCAGCCTCTGCTTAGTTTGCATGTGAATGCTCAACTGATTGTGCAAAGTAACAATTAGGACAGTGGATAAAGAAGGAAACTGGAGACATCAACACCTGTGAATCACAACTTACACAGCTTTCTTTTCCATAATTAATTGAAGAAACAGGCATAATGCACATTGACTTGGAAATGTGGGCCAAAGACAACACTGATGCATGTAAATCCCTTTTCAGTGCCGGTACTTATATGTGAGGTTTGATCTTAGTCACTAAGTGAATGTCGAGAACTGTTGCAAGGGGTATTTTTTTGGCAGGGAGAGAGAATGAAAAGAGAAAAACATTTAAGGGCAAGTGCATGGAGGAGGCAGAAGTCTGATGAAGTTAATAAAACATGGACTTCAGATAGGTAGCAGAAAGTCATTGTAAGACACATAAACGTGTAACCTTGCAAATAGCAATTATAATTTAACATGCTGTAATCAGGACTACATACTTTCTGCATTAAAGAAAAAGAAGTGGATGTTATGAAACTGTTTCATTAAATTATTTATTGAAGAATGTAGGGAGAACTGTATGGCACATTCTCAAGGAAGCAATCCATATGTGTTCTCAACATGCTTATATGCAACTATTTCTTAAATTTTGTATTGTACTTCTGTAGAACAGTAATGAAGCTAGTTAACATTATGACTCTTGAAGTGACAGTCTCAAAAAACCTATATATCTGCAATTTACATATATTAATAATTATTAGTGAGCATAGTTGTCTATTTGTCCATATCACTGGTGTTGCTAGAATTGTCCTGGCATAAAAATAACAAGGTTATTCAGTAGTCAGAATAGAATTTATACAGATAGATTTTTTTCTCTAGAAAAATATAACATGATTTAAAAGTATCTGGCGTCTAACATTCTGTCTCCATAAAGTTTATGGAGATATAAGTAATTTCACATACTTGACCTTCAATAATGCTGATGATAGTCCACAATGAAATTATATTTTAGAACATTTCTTTCATTATCCTTAAATGGTATCAGTACAAAGTCAGAGAAAATATGTAAAGTCATGACCACATTGAAGCAAAAGTTTAACTCATTGAATTCATAGTTATCTAGAATAGTTTTTTCTAAAGGACAAAGGACATAAAAAAACATAGTTTCTTCATGGGGGAGTTGTATTAGTTTTAAAAGGGGAAGAATGAAAGAATGGTTGTGATGAGATAGGGGTGGAAGGAAGGAGGGAGGGAAGGAAGGAACAAAGGAACGAAGGAAGGAAGGATAGAAAAGCACTTCTGTTTGCTTTGTTTATGTCCTTTATATGCTACAATATTGATGGTATTTATATTCTGTTTAGCCACTACTTAGCATTTGGGGTCCAAGATAAGGACAAAGTAAATTATTCATCAGTAATTAAAAGAGTGATTGTCTTGTTGGAGAGTGGCATGTCATCAACACTTCAAGTTCCTGTTAGACTTCTGGTTTTAATATTGTAAATTCATTACTATTTTGCAGATTTGGTGTATGGATACTACAGACAACAGCGGAAATTGATTGAAGAGATTGATTGGTCATATACAGGTAGGCAAAACTGTCTATTGAGGAACTTATTTGACTTTGATATTTTCATGTTCATTGTTATAACTTTAAGAGCCTCATATGCCTGTATACCACACGACATGCCTAAACAATTGCTAAAGTAAAAATGTAGGAAATGGAATCTGAAAAGATGCAGGAACTTTACAATAGGAGAGTGTTTTCATGTCTTACATTTATTACTTTTGGAAAGAGAAAGTCCTCATCCTTAAAACTTTAACCTGAGACCTGACTTATTTGATGAAGGCTGAGCCAATAAATTGTTAGGTATGAGTATTACTGTTCTAGCAAGTCTGAAAAGCAGACAAAAAGGCTGAAACAAGGCACAGCACATTAGGTAGAAAAGAAACTATCTATACACTGCATATGAACTTCTGCACTTAGCTTCTGAGCACTCGAGCATACTTTCCAGGTCCCACCCTGACTCTCCTAAAACCTCAGTCATTTTGAATCTCTCGTTTGCATAAGTAATAAAGATATACCCTGAAATTTTGCATGGCCATTGCCTCATCAAAGAAGGACTTTGCGAAATTCACAACTAGTCTCTTAGGTTCTTATGTATGTCAAGCACTTTCAATAATACTGAAAAGGTAATTTTGCCCTAAGTGATAGGTATCTTTTACCCAACATGTAGGAAGTGGCTTCTTGAGGATGTGCATAGACTCTTACATTTTAAATTATTTAAATTCCTGTTTCAAAAATACCAATCTATGAAAAATAAGGACTGTCAAATACCAGTTCTTTCATAAATTTGATCCAAAATGTGTTTCCTGTTACAGAAAATTACACCATTCTTTTTATTTCTCTCACTCATTTTCAAGACAGTTTTTATCTCCCAGCGTAAAACATATCTAACAAGTTTTAAGTCTAGAGGGAATTGAAACAGGTTAGCCATAAACCTTTCAAAATGAGATTTATAATGAAAACTCACACAGATTGTATAGCAAAATTCAAGCATAAGATCAATCAATACAGTATTTCATGTTCAAAATTGATCCATTTTTTAATATTGCAGTTTGAAGACTGCAGGGATTCCAGGATTCCAGGTGACCAGAGGACAATCTTTAAAGAATAGCAAATGAGGTTTGTTTAGGATATGAGAGGATAGAGCTCTTCCCTAGGCTGCACAGAGCACCCATATGCTGTGCAGCTGCTGCAGTAGCTGCAGGTCACCCTTGAAGGATATTTTGTGTGGAAAATTAGCACAGACTCTGCAAGCCAGAAGATCCAGACCTGTTGTTTCTCTCCCTTAATATGTGAGATACCTGTGTGTAGTCATCTGAATTCATATGCTTTGCCCTAGTGACTCCACTGTTGGCAAAGCCTTTCTCCCCATCCAGACCTATATTCGAGCCCTGCTCAGCACTGTGGGCCTTGCCTACCATCCTGCTGCTCCTGCAGCCTCCTGTCCAAGACACATCCTGCCCCTGCTCCTGCTGCCTCACCAGGCGCCCTTCTGCACAGGCTCTGTGTGTCCCCAGCACTCTTAACAGAATGCTTATGCAAATCAGGTACTCAAGAATCTAGGGCTAGCAATGGTATTGAGAGCTGTGTAATATGTGATGCTTTCCTGAAAAACTAGGTAATTGGTTCATAGCATAAGGGGAATACACAAATTCACTTATAAAAAGACAGTCTTCCTGAATATGAAGAAAAATTACAGATTTTAACATTGTGTTTTGGAGGCACAGAAATCTAGAGACTGGAGCATATTTGTTTTCATCTCATTCATTTATAATTACTTAATTTTATTCCTGCAGCAAGTGATATCAGGTACTGTATGTTTAACCACTATACCTAACTCAGACTTGTGGTTTTGAGGCATAGACCAACATGCACATTTCTGATCCTGCAACCATAGAGTTTAGTCCACCATGGGTAAGAAAAGTGCATGTGGCTTGGTACATTGACCTGAGTTTGAGCAGATGTTATTCTCTATATCAAATAAGAAATTTCACATACATTAGCTGCAGTGGGTCAATACACTCCTTTACTGGCATGGTGCTGTGAGATGAAAGTAAAATGGAACTAGAGAATCCAACCTACTAAAATTATCCAATTTCTGAAGGTGAAGTTTCATAATAAAGCAATTGCACATACTGGAAATTATTGTGAGTCATCATCAGATTTTGACTTCTGGATAAGTGTATAATGAAGTCATAAATGTTACTGAAAAGATTTTGTAGTGCTTTCAAGAGCTCTGCTTTAAGCCATAGACAGAGTCTGGATTTGCAAGCATTAATTTAATTTTTTTGAGTTTTAACTTTGCCTGTATTTGCATAAACAAATACAGGCAATAAACAAAAGTGTTAAAAAACTGAAAGGTGCAAGTGCTTGTTACAGATGCATCCAATTTTTTCAGGAATAACTGGATCCTGAAGTTAGTCCTATTCCTAAAAATTACTTAACATTTCATTCTATTTTTCATTAAAAGAGTCATGGAAATAAAAAATTTATATCATGAATATTTTCAAATGGTATCATATGCTAAAAGTGAATCCAACCATTTTTGGTGTAGAAAAACCAAGTGTACTGCAAAAGTTCAGTTTCCTTAAATCAGTCATATACTGATTGATGAGCAAAAATAATTTAGACAATATTTAACTGCACCACTAAGTTTAGTCATTCATATATTATTTCAAATCATAAAGCAAGTAATATGAATTTCAGTTATTTTCTGTCAGTGAGGTGGAAGATTAATTTTTATTGATGCTTTGTCTATCTGCATTGTTTTTGGCAGAAGGAATGACATAATGCTGTTTTCTGTTTTGATTTTTTTTTAATGTGGCTGGTTGATAGTAGTCCATGAAAATTCCAAGTGTGAAAGGTCACGCGTAAAACTGGCAAATGATACCACAAAGATTTTTTTCCCAGTGAAATTTCTTTCTGTTGAGTTTTACTCTTGGGATTTTTGTTCTTGTTCACAACAAACAAGTTATTTAGTTTAGGGAAAAAAAAAAACCACAGCTGAATTTTTTTAAAAGCAAGAGATTCTAAACAGTCTTCTGGGAATTACAAAAACTGGTTTTGAACATTTTTAAAAAATGAATGTACTATGTAAATGTATGGGACAGTCAGATCAGTGTTCTTTGTCTCACCATTCAGGAGTGTTATGTTCAGCCTATGCTGCCATTTATTATGTGATACGCTGTTACACAATTACCTTATAAGTCCTTGCAATTCTGATCTTGAGGGAAGTGTGATTTTAATACAAATTGTTAGGTCTCCAGGTATTTGAGATTAGCTCAAAGGTCATGGGGTCAATCCCCTATATGGCTCATTTACTTAAAAGCTGGACTTGATGATCCTTGTGGATCCCTTCTAACTCAGAATACTCTGTGATTCTGATTTTTGTTGTTTGCAAGCAGAATGTGAATCATATTTCCTTTTTCCTGGGGAGAAGCATCATGAATCACAGAATCACAGTACAATTTAGGTTTAAAGGGGGCCTTGGAGATCAGGTGGTCCCAGCACCAGCTCAAAGCAGAGCGAACTTCAAAGCTGAAGCAGGTTGCTCAGACCTTGTCTAGCAGAGTATTGAAGATCTCCAAAGAAGGAGATGGTGCAGTCTGGGCAGTGTGTTCCAGAAATGTTTTGAAAGCATTTTTTCATTTACCCAACTGCTATATGTTTTATTGCAACTTGTCACCATTGCCTCTTGCCCTTTTCTTGTGCTCTACTCTGTAGATTGCCTTTACAGAGCAAAGACTTCATCTAACCTCACCCTCTCAGCTTCAGTTTCAGCATACTCAAGTGCCTCAGCCTCTCCTCGTACATCATGTGCTCCAACCCCCAGATCATCTCAGTGGCCCTTAGTTTGTAAATATCCATCTCATACTGGGTTGGGGAAGAAATCAAGGCTGGACTCTGCATTCTTGATGTCACCTCACTGGTGTGCAATAGAGGGAAACAGTCACTTCCCTTGTCCTGTTGACTCCTTTTTTTGCTAAGGTAGCCCAGTACAGTGTTTGTCTTCATGGCTGCAAAGGCACACTGCTGATGCTGACTCACACACCACTCGTTGTTCATCAGGATTATTAATTATGACCTTTCCAGATAATTTTTAATATCTGGTGTATCTCAGTAGTAATCTACAGTGATGATGCTCGTCTGGCACTTGCACCAATACTTCCTTCAATAGCAATGGCAAAGTGTAATGATTTCTTTATTTTGCTCCCATGTTGAACATTGAACTAATATTATTAAAACTAAAATTGCTACCTTTTTGTGCCTGATTCAACACCCCACTCGAGATAATCCCCTAGTTTATCATTCCCCATTACTATTGCCAAAACTTCAGTTGTCATTTGAAAAGCCATGTTTGCCACCCCGAGTCCTGGAAATTTGCAGTTATTGCTTCAAATGTTCATGCCTCTAGCTTGGCTCAGAAATTAAAATTAAAATGGCGTTGTTTTCAGAGGTAGTGAGAAAATGTAATTCTCTTTCTTGCTCAAACAAGATCTAATGTTTTAATTTCAAATGTTCTGTAATATTTCAATACTGGGGAGATTGTATTTTCAAAGTCACTGCTCATAAAGTTTATGGGAAATTATTTTGTTGCTTATATCCATAATAACATACAGGTGTATTTTGCTTTTCACTTTTCACTTACCCTAAAAAGTGATCAAGGATCTGCACTATCTCAGCTGTGGCTCAAGAGAATGATTTTAACATTGGTAGCTAATTCTGCTTATTCTGTTAAACATCTGCTGCATCTGCTACCCCCCAGTTTGATCCAGGTATACTGGAGGCTTTCCCCGCAACTTCACTCTGTCTCCTTGTTCAGCAGCCATCTGCTGGAAGGATGGACAAGGTCGAGCATGCAGGTGCTGCTCCCTGCCCTGCAGCTACGATGAAGGAGAAGCTGTGCTGAGGAGTGTTTGTTCGAGTGTGGGCATGGTGCATGCTCCCTGTGAGACAGCCCTAGGAGCAGGGCAAAGGGAGTCAGGAGGTAAAAGCAGGGGTCTGGGTCCTAGCCATCACTGCCCAGGATGCAATATGATAGATGAGCCATTTTGTGAGCCAAATACTGACAGTCGGACTGTGTAGAAGAGTGGGAGGCACCAGCAGGAGCCTGCTGGACGTGGAACCCAGGAACTGCCTCCTGAACTGACTGCTTTAATGGACAGTTCTACTAGACCAGACTTAAATGTCTCCACGAAAGCCCTGGCAAAACCTGATGAAATCTCCTGCCTTCATTGGTTTGGTAAAACTGTGTTCTGGGGAGATGATGCATACCAAATTAAGTTGAATTCTTTTGCTTGATAAGTAACTACCATGGCGGTATCAGTATAACTTTGTGAGAAGATCTGGTCTTTTTATCAACTCCTATGAGATAAATCACTTTGTTTTATATTCACCAGGTATAGTCATGTCAGATGTATCAATCGTGGATAATAAAGAAAAACCTGTACTCTTGGGCTCTGTAGGTTCCTTCAGTAAAGGGTACAGGATAAGAAATGAAAATAACAAACATTCTTTTATTAACTCATAAAAATAGCTCTGCAGAGAGTCTTTTCTTTTTTAGTAGACCTTATGCTTCAGAGGCCGTCACACCGCTTCTTGCATGATAGCTCATTACATATATTTACATTCCCCAGATCACACAGTCGCTCATGGTTTAGTGTTTTGTCACTAAATTCACGGGCTTACTAATTAAAAAGTCTATTAAATTATTATGGTTTTTTGGAAGACTGATGATTCAGCAACAGAAATTACATTGTTATGCATCTGTTCATATCAGAGAGACAAGGTGTCCTCAAGTGAGAAGCTACATGCTGGCATTTCTGGCCAGAGAGAAATTCTTTTTAAAATATCTCAGTGTAGTGAATCAACAACACAAAGCATGTTACTCAACACAAATAAGATATCTATTCAGTATATTTGTGAATTTTGAATTCATATACAGTGATATGTACAGTCTGTTTCCTACAAGCTTTCTTTTCAATGAGGAAAGCTGATCTTTGTTAGCAGCAAAGTGCAATTTGTTTAGCTTTTATTCAGTCAATATTTGCAGGATAAGGTGAGTGGAAAACCGTTTCAAGAGGTGTAGGGAGAGGAGGTAAGACAATTGGACCTCAAATTCATGGAATTTTCAAAGTTGGATGCTTTTAGGACAGGTGTGAAGAACCACATGGTATTCATATTTGGCTCATCACTTCTAAATTACAGCATTTTTATTTCAATTAATATTTAAGTGATCTGTTTGCCAAAGTTTCCTTATAAGGAAGTCAGATAAGACCTCTTACTTTCCCCATTTCACTCCTTTAGTGCTATAAACAAAGTAAACCACTGGATCATCTTTAGAAAGTGCACAGCATGTCTTTCTGAGCATCATCTAGATTATTGAAATGATGGAAGGTTGGTTTCTGAAATACAGAAGTCAAAGTGTGAGGTATTTGCATAGTGTGGGACTGCTGTTATGATAAAGTCTGTCCAGGGATCAGAAAGATGTAGAAAACATTGGAACTTAAAAGCTTTGTTAGGAGCGCTGTCTTCAGGTCTTCAGGAATAAACCAAAGTGAAATGAAAAAAGCAGATTGTGAATATCTCACAGTAAACTGAAGCCTCTGGTCAAGCCTCTTTGCCCTTCAAAACAATTGTAAAAGTGTCCTCATGTACATACTACTGAATGATTTCTCATTTACAAGTGCATTCAATCTGTGCTACAGTAGGAAGGTTATGTTCTTGAGAACTACTGCTTACCAAATGCACAGATGGTTACTTTGAGGTCATCATCCCTCCATATCAAGATGATTTATGTATTTGTGAGGTTTAGAGCCCAGCAAATAATTCTCCAATTGTTTATGTTTCCAAAAGGCCTTATTTAATCACCTGTTACATCCTATTTGTTTAGGACTTTGTTACCAACGTTTTTTCCCTAATGAATTCAAACCCCACTCATTTCAGTGTGCACAGTTTGATAATACCTAATAACTAATTCAATGCAAGAATAGAATTTGAAGCCATTCCTGATCTTGCTGTGTCTCAGTAATTCAATAGAAATCAAACCTTTCTAGATAGATTTTCCAAGTTATGTTCTTTAACCCAATAAGCATTAAAGCAGTCCTCCAAAGGTCATGGTTACACAAGTATGTGAGAGGAGGAAAATGAAGGGTACAAGGAAGGATCCTGAGGAGGAGGGGACAGTAGGGTGCGGCCTCTGTTGACAGCAGAAAGCTCTCATGTAGGCTCAGGTGTCCCTGGGCACTGAGATAGGCTCCCAAGGGAAGTGGTCACAGCACCAAGCCTATCTGAGTTCAAGAAGCATTTGGACAATACTGTTGGGCTCATTGTGTGATTCTCGGAGTGTCCTGCGCAGGGCCAGGAGTTTGACTCAATGATCCTGATGGGTGCTTTCAACTCGGCATATTCTGTGAAGCCACAGGCTTTGCAAGCTCAGGGAGCGATGTGAGCTTAGCATTTTGCTTGACTTAGTTGAGGAGAGCATAGGAGGGGCAGCATCTACTGTTTCAGTTTTTAAATTTTGGTTGCTAAGTTACTGCAAATTACTGTAAATGAACCTAACCCATCTTTTTGTGCTGTACTGTGGAATTTCATATTCAAATATTACAATATGACTTTTTCCCACAAATAGTAACTTTTCTAAAACTTTTCAATTTGAAAAACTAGGAAAACCCATCAGAATTTCTACTTTGAAAGAATCAGCATTTGCCACTAGATGTATCAATTGAACTGTTCCCTCAATTATGTGATTGCCAGAATCAAAGAATTTCAGCTCTGAGCATCTCTTTCATCTGTGAAAGGTGCACAAAGTCCCTTCTGTCAGAAGCCAAGTCAGGGGATCACTCTGCATACATATTTAGCTAGTTCATGCTATGCTTCAACAGCTTTGCTTGAACAAACTCCGTATAGGAGCTGTGGCAGCCTCTTTCTGCTCTCTTCCAAGAGCTTTCTATATAAGAGAGTAAACTGTGGCTTGATCTGATATTGCCTGGCATCAATCCTATTTTAGGAGCCACAGAAACAAATAACTGTCTTCTTTCATCCTTTATTATAGATGCTGCATTTGAGAGTTAAGCTGTTTTTCCTCTGTCAGGGACTCCTCTGTCAGTGCACTTTAACTGATGAAAACTGTTAACCAGAGAAGTTTTTAAAAGGCAGTTAAGAAAATTAAGATAGTAAAAATGTAAAGGCAGAGAGAAAGGCAATGTGCTAGAATAGAGAAAGAATCATTCACATGTAAGGATTTGGAAATTTGTTACCCACCTTCTGGTATTTCCCTAGCTATGTAAGGAGCCAACTCAGGGCGTGGGTGTGTGGTCATCGACAGACTACAATTATTTTTAGTGGGTTAATGGCATTAACAAGCCCACAACAACAAAAAGCCAGTTTTGAATTACCCTGCCTGAAAGGGAAAAACAAAAAAAATATTGTTGCTGGAGTATTTAGGAATACTGAGTCAATGATTCATAAATTCTTTTCTCCTGTTTCGGAACAGACTGGATTTTCTGCCTGCTTGTACATGTTCTGACCACTTTGCATATACGCAGCACAGTATGATCAATCTCTTTGTTGTTCAGCTACATTTGTTCTGTTGTTTTTCATAAAAGCAAATATTTATGGCTGAAGTTCTAGTCAGTGAAAATTTACAGGGCAAGAGGTTTTTTTATTATTATTATTCAGCTGTATCTTCTTGAAAGCTAGCTTTACAGTAGGGCTGTGGTGTGTGTGAACAGAGCTCTCTAAATACAAGCACTAGCACATTACCTCTTAAATCTGCATTTTACTTGCTTTCTGAATGTCCAAAACAGATGGAAGGTGACCAGCACAGACAGGCAATAGACAACATGTAGTATTTGTTTTTGGGAAGTGGGACCATACTTAAATAAAGCAAGCATACATTTTTTTCACTTTAAGTGCCTACTTCAAACAGATTCAGTACATTATCATGGCTAATCTTTACGAACACACTTCACCACCAAGAAGAGATCTGTACACCTGCCACTCCCAATGTGACATGTATCTGATCAAAATGAGAACAGTACTTGTTCTTTTCTCTGTTAAAGGGACTGATGATAATCTGTTGCAGTGGCTTGATCACACGTCTGAAATACCCTTTGTAATAATTTGGTTTTTTCTTAGAGAAGCTGTGGAGCATGTGCTAAAAAGAGCTTTTCTGGATGACTTCCCTTGTCTCCTCCCTCCATCCCTTTCTCAAGAGAAATCTTCCTACCCTTTCCATTTGACACTTTTTGTCGAATTGTTTTATTTCCTCTCTCAGAGTGCAGACATGACTTGTTTCCCTTTTGCATTATAAAATTCCTCTTTTACCCACTATCAAATGATTATGTAGGGTTTTTTGCCTGCTTCTCCCTAACATTTATTAATGGCTGCATGTCAGTTTGCCACTTAATCTCCTGTGTTTCCAGGCAAAAGTCTTTCTCCTCCCAAGTAACTAATGGAGAAAGAGCTGGCTGAATGTTTCCTGACTATCTTGCAGTACCTCCCAGCTGCATTTTCCTCAATGTCAGAGACAGTCTCCAGTGTGGTTACCATGGTGCATTGAGCTGGCATGCCTGCAAGGGTTCACAAGAGCCAGCACACCCACTGCACGTTTTATAGGAATGTACGAGGAGGGAAGGCTCTTACCTGCTGTGTCACAGTTATGTAGAACGTATCAAAAGGTGCTTTTTGGTGCATATTCTGTGTAAGATTGGCCCAATTTAGTAGCATAAAACCCATCTGTCAATTAAGAATATTCTCTTTGTTCCTCCCTATGTGAAGGTGCTAGTACATCTATAGATGTGTTACAAGTTACATACATAAACCTGCTGATGAGCTTGCCAACTCAACAGGTCAGTACATAAATGTAAATGCTGATGGAAAAGAGTGAGGTTTACAATGTGCTATACTCATTAACTACCTTCTGTAAAAAGATTTTAAGGTGTTTTTTCTCATAATTTTTTATTCAATCTGAAACATTGTTATTAGCAAAAAAGCTTTTCATCAATATAGTTTCCTGATGTGAAAGTCAATACAAATAAAGTCCATCCTGGATCCAGCCATTGGAAAACATGATTTTTTAAAACTTGTGTTCGTAACTAGCAACCCGTAGATTTGTAGCTGAAATAACAAAATCTTTTTTAAGATGCTGACAGATTTAAAAGTTCACTTTGAAATGTCAAGCAACTGAGTCATATTGTTGTCTCTAAAATATATAATTCACTTCCCTAATGGATTTCAAACATAAACATGAATAAATGCCTTTGTTCCAAATAATAATTTACCAGTAACTTTTGTTCCAGTCACTTGTTTCGGGTTAAGTTGGTCATATTCTCTTCAACAAATGGTTGGGTAGGCTGGAAACACATTGCAGCAGATTCAGTGATCATAGCGAGAGGAGCTCTGAACTACAGTGTACTTTGATCTGTCTCCTTGATAAATGTTTCATAGAAACAAAATACTCTTCTCTCAGTTGCTCAGCTTTAGTCCTTGTGAATGAAGTAGGTGGGATTTTCCAGTCTGATTAAACTCCTTTCACTGAACTTTCAGGTTTCTCTTACTGGTATCATATATGAACCCCCCAGCTCAAACACTGCCGGTACAGGCAATCATGCCATCTAAGTCTTGCATAAAATTAATTGAATCCTGTTTTAAAAGTAGGTGTGATATTTTGCTTCGTAGTTCCCCTGAATGTCTGCCTCAGAAACTCATTCTTGACTTTTCAAAGAATCATAGAATCACAGAATCATTTAGATTGGAAAAGACCCTTAATCATTGAGACCAGATGTTAAACTAATACTGCCAAGTCCACCACTAAACCATGTTCTTAAGCAACACATCTTTTAAATACATCCAGGGATGGTGTGGTGGCACGGCCACTTCCTGGGCAGCCTTTTCTAGTGCTTAATATCCTTTGTGATGAGGCAATTATTTCTATTATCCAATCTACATCTCCCCTGATGCAACTTGAGGCCATTTCCTCTTGTCCTGTCACTTGTTACCTGGGAGAAGAGGCCAACCTCCACCTCGCTACAACCTCCTTTCAGATAGTTGCAGAGAATGATAAAGTCTCCTTTCAGCCTCCTTTTCTCCAGGCTAAACAACCCCACCTCCCTCAACTGCTCTTCATAGGACTTGCGCTTCAGACCCTTCACCAACTTCATTGTCCTTCTCTGGACACGCTTCAGCACCTCAGTGTACTTCCTCCTGTACTGAGGGACCCAAAACTGGACACAGGATTCAAGGTGCAGCCCCCTCCAGTGGCAAGTCCCTTCCCTAGTCCTTCTGGGCACACTATTTCTGATACAGGCCAGGATGCCGTTGGCCTTCTTGGCCACCTGGGCACACTGCTGGCTCGCGTTCAGCCATCTGTCAGTCAGCACCCCCAGATTCTTTTCCACTGGGCCACTTTCCAGCCACTCTTCCCCAAGCCTGGAGCATTGCATGGAGTTGTTGTGACCCAGGGGCAGGACTCGGCACTTCGCCTTGTTGAACCTCAGCCAATTGGCCTTGGCCCATCGATGCAGCTTCTCCAGATTCCTCTGCCCTCCTGCCCTCCTGCAGATCAACACTCTGGCCCAGTTTGGTGTCATCTGCAAACTGACTGAGGGTGCACATGATCCCCTCATCCAGATTGTTGGTAAAGATTTTAAACAGAACTGGCCCCAGTACTGAGCCCTGGGGAACACCACTTGTGACCGACTGCCAACTGGGTTTAACTCCTTTTACCACCACTTGTTGTACTGGGCCAGCCAGCCAGACTTATTTGGATTTCCAAGCTAGCAGTATTAGAAGACCATTGAGGTAATCTGGTTCTTCTGATAGAATTGGTTTGTTTGTTCTTTGGAGAGTTATTTTCTCTTGGTAAAATTAACCTGCACTGACATCCCTCTCCTGTTTGTTTTTCAAGTTAAACCATGACAGTCTAATCTCTTGACCCCCTTTGATCTAGCTTTCTCTGCTCATTCATGGCTCAGCTAAGATTATTTCGTCTTCAACATGGCTGACCAGCATCTGATACACTTATCCCAGATGAGCTGTCTGCAGGACTTTGTGCAGAGACATTAATACTTTACTGTCTTTACTAGGGGTTGCATGATTAGAGCTTCAGTACACGCCTGCCTTTCCATCATACTGTTTACAGCCCTCTGAGATGTCAGACGTGGTCTGATTCTCCTCCTCCCCTGTGTTTTTCCTATGGTGAGATTCTTATTAGTAAAAAAAACTCCCACTAGTAGTCTAAATGTATCTTTTTTTCAAATAGCGTTGTTGAATTTCATGCTGTATTTGCTACTGTTGTTCTCAAGGTCAGCTGTTTTTCCCATATGCTATACTGGACCTCCTTGTGATGGCATGTTTTCACGTCATGCCATCAGTAGGTGTAATTGGCAGAACTGAGAACGTCCAGAGTCTTCTGCATATACACAGCCTAGTACCTCCCATTTACTACTGCTATTTTTCTTCTTTTCTTGTTTTCTCATAGCAAAAAGTACTGGGTTATTAGATACTGCAGTAACAGGAACAAGATACTATGGTAACAACGTGGAGCATTTTTTGCACAATTACAGGATTTCTGGTTTTTTAAACACTTTTAGTAATCCTTCCTTCCTTTCTTTCTTTCTCTCTTCCTTTTTTCTTTTCCTTTCTTCACTTCCTTTCCTTCTTTCCTTTTTTTCCAATCTGTCTCAACTTGGATACCCCCTAAAGAGCTGTCTATGTTCTCATTCAAATTCTATAGGCAAATTCAGCCTCATTCTAACTCCATTGACTTTATGATCATGAGTCCATATAAGGAAGTTGGCTCATAAAATGTTCTATATCCTAGGCAAAATATCTCTTATGTTGAAAGTTTATTTCCTGATCAAGCATTGTTATGTTACGATGGTTTATAGTCTTAAAATAAATGCTTGTATGAATATTAAATATCCAATTAGTAGCTCTATTATGCTATCACCCACAGATAAATCCAGTTTGATAAATTCCTAGTTAAATAACATTTTAATTATTTCTGTGTAAGTACCAAATTTTACAACCACTACTCATTGCCTATATTCAAATTTCAAACTTTAGTCTTATAGCTTGAACTAAAGCTAACTGAAATCAGTGAAAAGATATCCCTTAAAATTGAACTTCAAATCAATCCTACCTTATAGTTGTGACCAATTTGTATCACATTAATGATGGAGTATGTTTCTAAACAAAATTTAAATGTATGGATTTTAGCAGTGATGGAATGGATAACAAAAATACTGAGAAATGAAGTGAGAATATTTATTCTACTTTCAGTGTGTAAAAATTACCAAATTATTTTTAAAATTATCATAGCAAAACTAAGAGTATTTGGCAATTAGGTGAGGAATCACTCTGTAATAGCTGATGGCAATTAGCTGTTCCCATGCAGATCCCTCATTATTTTACATTGTAAGAGAAATTACAAGCATATTAGCTTGCTTCTGCAAAGTTGATCATCAGTGAAAATTAAAGCTGACATTTGATTGTCCTGAAACTTCATATTTAATATCTCTCTAAGGTGAATGGCTCAGTTTACAGTTAGCAGAGCTATTGTTTCAGTCTGTGGTAGTACCAGATCTAAATTAATGCAAGTAAGTACAGCTGTTTCTGCACAACAAAATTAATTGTCATGTGAAAATATAAAATAGTTTCATAAAGCCTTTCAAGATATATTCAGGAAAGCTTCTCCCTGAATGTGATGTTCTTCACTGTTTTCACTAATACCTCAGATGAAAGAAGAGAGGGCATTTGCAAATTCATGGAAGATACGATGCTGGAAGTTGCAAGAATTTTGGGTGACATAAGAAGAATTCAAAATGAGCTTGAGGAATTGGAGAAATGTTCTGAAATCTATCAAATAGAATTTGTCGATACAGTGGTAACAGTAAGCACAAATTAATCCCACCAAGAAAGAAAATCAAGCATATAGATGCAAAATGAGAATTAACTGGTTAGGTGGCTGTATGGCAGTTAGCTATAATTACATCTGAATTAACAATATGTAGTTGTTATAGAAAGGGAAATCCCATTTTGAGGTGAATTAGAAGAAATTATGTATCAGGCATGGGAGGCAATTATTCTGCTCTAGTTGTCACTAGGAAGGTCTCAGCTGTAGTTCTGTATTTATCGCTGGGCTGCACACTTGTAGAAAAGACAGCGACAGACTGAGAGAAGATCCAGAGAAGAAGCAAAAGGAATAACTGGTGTCTAAGAAAGCCCCAAATCCTTGGAAAATAACTGAAGGAAATAAGTTAGTGTAGAAAAGGGACTTATGATAATAGTTTTCAAATATTTAAAAGTTGTTACTAAATTATTAGTTGCTCTCCATTCCACTGAAGTGATAAGGATGAATCAGTTTAATTTGCAGAAGAAAAGGCCTAGGTGCAATGATAGGAAAATCTGTGAGAATAGCTCAGTTCAGGTTGCTTACAAAGACTGTAGAATCCCTCTCATTGAAATTCTTTCAAAAAAATGGGAAAGACAAGCATTAGTGAGGGATAGTCTGATTATACTTGATTCTGTAATGAAGGAAAGGACTCAGATGACCTCTCAGTCTTGCACGTCTGTGATGCTTTGGGGACCCTATTTAATCATCTTTCGAACAGACCTCATGTATATGTTGTTGCATAGACAAAGACAATACTACCAACCATTCCTGAAGTTACCCAGATTTTCAGTCCTTTACTACTTTGTTAATCATCAAACATTTGTCTAAGAAAATTATTTTCTATGCTAGGTCATTTCCTAATGTTTGGCTGTTTGAGGCTGTGAGAGGAAGGACTACAGGGAATATTGCAGACCAAAATATGTTTTTTATATGGACACTCAGAAAAATGTGTAAGTTCTTCCTTCTGAAAAAGAAGAATAAAGCAGTATTTTCTGTGTAAGCCTAATATGTCCTCATTTTGGATCTGGAACCTGAAAGGATGAGTAGCTTTTATTTTATCAGCTCAATTTCTGTCTAAGGCAAGTGTTTCTTGGTCAAGCTCTTGACACAGTGCCCTGACATAAAATATGTGTTAAATTAATTTAATATTATTTGGGTGATTTAGACTACTGTAATTATTTTCAATGGAATTGTAGTAGGATTCAATGAGACGGAAACCTTTGTGTGAGAACAATAACTTCTTAAGTCACTCAGACTTGTTTCTAGGGCTTGTCTAATGTTAAATTCAAATTTAACATGGAAGACTTCTTGTAACTCTTAAGTTCATAACTTTTCGTGGGTTTTACCAATCACTTACTCTTCCAAAACTCCTGGATCGCATTTTGAAATCCAAACTCGTTTGCTTTGCATAGACATTAAAAAGTGTTTTGCTTTTCTTTGGACATTGCTGCAGATAATATGAGATTCAATTAATTTCATTTTCTGTTTCTCAGTCTCAGGCCTGCAGTCATGCGTGCTTATTGCTTCTGTCTGAGGGAAAAGCTCTTTATGGTAGAGCACTGAGAGCAGGCAGTGTTTTCTTTCTTGTGCTGCTGAGCAACTCTGATCATCTGGACTGTCAGCAGCTGGAATATTCTGATTTCACCGTAGGAGGAGCCCAAGGGTCGAGTATTCTGCATTTGTACTCCTTTTATCCTGCTCTGTATTAGTGGGCACTGTGGACTAGCAGAGCCTGTTGTTCCATCAAGCCTCCTGCAGTCCTACCGGACCAACGCAGCTACACAGCATCACCCATTAACCCAACTAATGGCTTCTAGTGAATGCTTTGTATTTGTTCTAGCATTCACATTTTATGTTAATGTGATAATATGAGAAATCAGTTTTGCCAACATGCTGTCTCAGAACACCTCCACAGCTTACTTCAGCAGCACAGTGCATCAGTGATGCTCACGCATTTATCGTTGGTGAATCACTTTCCTTCGTGTCACGCTCTTTTGCTTTCTGTCTAGCTGATATGTTCTTTATAATATTCCCAGAGATGACTGCACTGTGGCGTATGATGAATCTGTGCCCCTATGAGGATAATGTTAGGTTTCTTTTATGTGTCATAATGATAGTGCATAATGGAGCCAGAACCTATGCCTGGAGATGGAATAGTTACAAACAAAACCAACCCAACAATAGGAAATCTAGAAAAAACAATTTTAATAGCTCTTTGAAGTGTCAAGCTTGCACCTGCATATCCTCAGAAACGTTTTGTGTGTGTTCTTTAAAACACAAACTACTTTCTATTTGCTGAGCAGCCCAGAGCAGTAACACGACTCTATAAATTTTGTGCATGCTTTTATAATAAACTGACACATTATAGGAGTGAATTTAGGCAGATGCTCTTTCAACGTAAGATACATTAATACCCACATTTAAGACCTGATTCTAGCTAAGCAGTCCCTTGTGGTTACTGGGAACTGAAGACACTGCAATTTACAGGCCTATGCACTTGGTTGATTTAAAGACAGAGGTACGGTCAGGAAAAAAATGTCTCTGTCACTTCCCAAACATCTTTCTTCTTTCCTTTGACGTATTTCTATAACCCATGAAGTGGCTATTCTAGTTGTCAGGATTCACCGGGGGTTTTTTTGGCAGCAGAGCACGGAAGTGCTGGTGTATATGAGTAGCAAGGCTGTCTGTCTCTGCATAAGGGCATTATGTTCATCAGGCTGAAGTATCATTTGTCTTTTTTATTTTCAAATTAAGCATCCACTGCTATTAATTAGTTAAAGTGAAATGAAATACACAGTCAAACAATGCTTTTCCATTAAAAATTTCCAGGATGTACAGGGATGAGAACCATAAAAATTATAAAGCAGAGGATGAAAATTCTCCATCCTAAATGGCCATTTAAGTAGCACATCTGGAGAAAGGCAACTGCCAAATTTTTAGCAATCAGCAATAGCATTAACAAGGGAACCATTGTGCTATGTGTATTGGGAATGTTTGTTTTAAGCAACTAAGAGTTGTTCTAATACCAAATTAAATTATGTACCAAATTAAAGGTAAGATCATGATTTACAGTCTTTCAGTGGGCTCTACTTATTATTGAACAGGGACTTGTCATACCTAATCTAAAGAGGTGAGTTTATGCAGATATACAGCTGCAGCCAAGTCAAATGGCACAGGACTGCAGAGTGGGCAAGGGCAAGGAGTAAAGCTCCCTTAGCACCCTGTGCCTGCAAGCTGAGGATTATTTGAACAATGATCAAGTGTTCTCAGGGGACATGTTTTAATTAAATTCTACTCAGCTAAGAAGTTGGACAAGGACACAATATTGTCAACAAAAATCCCTCCCCGATGTGACACTGAATGCCAGCATCATGAGACCCCCTCAGTGTCCTTCAGTATTTTGCTTTGGTGGACTGGCAATAATATTACAGGTTGACAGTGCAGAAGCTGGCAAGAACAGAGCTCTTCAGGCTGTGCTTACTGACATTGATTTTCCAACCTGTGGAGTAGTATGCACCCAGGATGGCCATGCAGAACACTTGTAATGCATCAGGAGCTCTTAGCCCTGTTAAAGTTTATGTAGCTCTGGTGAAGAGATATTCTTTCTGATTTGACTTTGCAAGTTGTCTCAGTTTGAAGAGACTGGAATGTTTGTTAAAGAGGATGAGTTATGAGACCAAACTCCTCTCTCTTAGCAATTATAAATTCAAAAATTAAGGGGCTTTAATCGAGTAAGTGTGGAAGAAAAGAAGAAATAACAACCCTTTATTAAAAGATATATGTATATTGGCAAGAACAGTAACAGAACATAAAAACAACTAAACAATAGTCCTGTACCCAGAAGTTCCCTTCAAACAAAAGAAAAAGTCTGAATACTTCTCTGTCTTCAGCGCAGTTCTAATCACGGTCGGCAGGGGGCGCTGTTGGGTCACTGGGGGTGCAGAGCCTGCAGTACCCGTCGTGGCCGGCAGGGGGCGCTGTTGGATCACTGGCGGTCACCATGCGGGGAGAGGGGTCCGGGGGGTTGGTCTCGGGTCGTGGGAGAAGCCAAAAAGAAGATGGGGGACCCTTCCCCCAGTGGAAGGAAGGGGAAATAAAGCAGTTCACCCCCAACAGGACTCACTGTTGTTCTCAGTTGATGGCGCCCCAAAAGCTCCTCCTTTTATCCCAGCGAGCACAGAGACTCTCGGATGAAAACACAGCAGGTCTGGGCTGGAGACAAAAGACAGCTCGCAGGCAAGTTGAGGCCAGCAGTCAGGGCTGACTAGAACGGGAAGCCAGAAAGACAGGCTTCCAGGCCTTCTCTCCAAATGCACCGAACACAGACCCTGTCTCAGTCCCCGATAGAGAACCCAGCAGTCTGACCCTCTCCCCTTCGAGCAGAGCCAGCCACCCCCTCCCAAAACTCCTCTCCCCCCAGCCTCTGATGGGCCATCAGCAAGGAATGTGGCCTGGCTAGCTAGTTCTTTTGTAAGGCTATTAACTCCCTTCCCCCTTTCCATTCAAACTCTGTGGGGGGTTAGGGGAAAGAAAAATTCTCCTGAATTTCTAACCTATAACACAAGTCCAAATTATTTTTTTCTTTACAGGGGAAAATAATGGGAAAACAGTAATACTGTATATCTTTGTCAGTGATCTAGATGATGGGGCAGACTATACCCTCAGCAAGTTTACTGATGATATAAAACTAGGAGGAGTGCTGAGGGACCTCAGCTCACTGGAGAAATGGGCTGACAGGGACCTCATGAACCCATGAGGCTAAACATGGGAAAGTGCAAAGTCCTGCACATGGGAATGAACAACCTCAGACACCAGCACATAGTGGGGGTCAACCTGCTGGAAAGCAACTTTGCAGAAAAGGAGCTGGGAGTCATGGTGTACACCAAGCTGAACGTGAGCCAACAATGTGTCCTTGCAGCAAAAAAAGAGGTTAATGTTTACCTAAGCTGCATTAGGAGGAGTAATGCAGCAGGCAGAGGGAGGTAATCCTTCCTCTCTACTCAGCCCTGGTGTGGGGTTGGAGTACCCCTGGAGTACACCTGGAGTGTACTCCAGGCTCCTCAGTACTCTGGGCTCCTCAGTACAGGATTCATGGATGTATTGATGGGGCTCTGAGCAATCTGGTCTAGTGAAAGGTGTTCCAGCCCATGGCAGGGGCATTGGAACTACATGATCTTTGAGGTTGCTTCCAACCCAAGCCATTCTGATTCTATGATTCTGTGATTCTGTGATTAGAGAGAGTCCAGTGAAGATGACAGGCACAAAGTGAAACACAGGAGGTTCCCTCTAAATATCAGGAAACACTTTTTTTCCTGTGAGGGAGACTGAGCGATGGCTCAGGTTGCCCAGAGAAGTTGTGGAGTGTCCATGCTTGGAGATATTCAAAAGCCATCTGGACATGGTCCTTGGCAACTGGCTGCAGATGACCTAGTTTGAGCAGAGGGGTCATATAAATGAGCCCCAGAGGTCTGTTCCACCCTCAGCCATTCTGTGGTCCTGAGATTCTAGTAAGAGTCTCACACAAAAAAAGGATCATGACCAAACTGGAGAAATAAGGAAATACAAGAACATGGCAAGTTAAGAGGTGACAAGGGTGTGAGTCTCAATAGAAGTTTGCAATGGCAAATCTCTGCAGAATAAGAGTTTCGAAGAAAACCATGAGTCAAGGAACTGTTTATCAGAACTGGAGTGTGACAAGATATTAGCAGAAGTACAGGCAATATAGAAAAAAAAATCTTTTTCAACAGATCTCCTGTGACTCACAGTCACAGACTGGCAGTATTTTCTGGGAAGTCAAAAACATCTTTTCTTTGCAGAAACAATTCCATGGAAACTCCACTCACTGAGTCTTCTAGATTTGATTTTACCCTGCAGGGAGGTAGGCTATACTGGAAACAAGAGATTCTGGGTATTATTCCAAGATAAAGCTCATTCTCAAGAACTGAAAAGTTGTTGTTGCCTACAGCAGAGTGAAATTATCTTTAAAGACTTCACAATTATATATGCAAGAATCTGTCTCTTCGTTTTCTCAGACACTTTCATTTACACAGTTCTTTTGCCTTGCTTTCACACCCCTGAGCTCCCACCCTTTTCTAATGTAATACATTACTATTTTAAAATTGATGCAGAAGAATCATATAATTAATCTACAGGGTTTTTTGATGAATGCCTCCGACTGAAATCTTTGTGTAAATGTCATGCAAGTTGTTCAAGAGTGAGACTAACTTTTTCCTGTCTTCAAAACCGTACCAAGAGATAGAGATTCAGTACTTGGGCCTTAGTATGCCTTGCCTGCAGGATATGCCTTAGCTAGAAACTCAGGTTTGTATCTGCTCTTTAACATTCATAATCTTTTGCCACATTTTCCACCCCAATTTTAATCAATGCATACATTAGTCATTCACGTCCTGATGAGGGAGAAGTCATACACAGGTCCTCAAAGAATCAGAGCACTAGGAGACTGATACCTACACTGTGATGTAGAGTGCACATGGTAAGCACGAGAGAAGTTCTTACAGAAAAAAAAAAGAGCATTTTAAAACAGTAACTGCTTGGTTTATACTTTGCATGAATTAGGTGAGGTTTCTTTTCTGATTTCCCTTATTATTTTTCATGAGTCCTGGTTTTGGCTTGGATACAGTTAATTTTCTGCTTAGTAGCTGGTACAGTGTTGACTGTGTTTTGAATTTAGTATGAGGATAATGTTAATAACACACTGATGTTTCAGTTGTTGCTAAGTACAGCTTACCCTATGTCAAAGGCTTTTCAGTTTCCCATGCTCTGACAGTGAGGAGGTGCACAGTACACATGAAGCTGTGAAGGAGCACAGCCAGAAAGGTGACCCAAACTAGCCAAAGAGATATTCCATACCATAGAGCATCAGCCTCAGTAATACAGTGATGAGAGTTGGCTGGGAGCCACTGATTGCTGCTGAGGATCGGGGCAGCAGTCAGTGGGTGGATCGGTTGTGTTGTGCATCACTTATTTCTCTTGGGTTTTATTCCTCTCTGTCTCCTTTTCCATTATTATTATTAATAATATTATTAATAATGCTATTGTAATTTACTGTAATTTCCAATTATTGAACTGTTCATCTCTCAACCCATGAGTTTTACTCTTTTTTTAATTATCCTCCCCATCCCACTGGGATGGTGGGAGTAAGTGAGTGGCTGCGTGGTACCTGGTTGCTGGTTAAGGTTTAGTCATGACAGTGTGCAGTCTGAGCTTCATGTTTGAGAATGCAGGAATTAGACGTCATTGTTTGATGCAGACTTAGGGAATAGAGGATTTTTTACTTTGGTCACAAGACAAAACTTTTCCACAATGAGAATAATCAGGCATTGAAATAATCTGGGAAATGGTAGAATCCCCATCATGGACATTTTTAAGATTCAGCTGGACAGGGTACGGGGCCACCTTTTCTGGACTGTGCTTTTGGTAAGAAAGGTTGGATCAGATGATCATTGAGGCCTCTTGCAACCTGGTATTTTGTGGTTTTATCATTCAATAGTCATGGAACTATGTTAGAAAACTCTTAACGCATGCTGTGCTACTTGTTGCCAAAAGCCATATTACATGCACTAGATATTGTGCTGGAATAGCAAGTTTAAAACTACTAGAAATTGATTATGTTTGTCAATTTATAACAATTGTTTGCTCTAATTGCTTTAATAATAGAGGAGTTTGATTTGCTACAGAAATATGATCTATTTATATGAACAAACTAATGATACACAAGGGGTTTTGTGGCCATCAGTACATTCTGTGACCAGAATAGCTGACTGTGCATATGGATCTAGTTCAAATGAGAACCAAAACACCAGAGAAATACTGTAGAATAATTAGACTATGATTTAGGGGTTATGTGTGCCAGTTGGAGCTACATGAGGAATAATCTAAGGTGCGAATTTGAAAATCTTATTTTGCAGCAAGTTGCTGTGTAGACTTCTCAAGTGCACAAAGGTTTAGCATGTCCCATTGTAATAATGCTGATGGTAAGGAATGTATATTTTCTTTTAAGTTCACAATTCAAGGTTTGGCATCTACGTTAGGTACATAAATAGCACAAGAGGGAGTTATTTTCTTCAGAATCCACCAATTTGCAGAAAGGTGCCTGTCTCAGCACTTTTGTGTTATCCCTGCCCTTTCCCTGCTGAATGCTCCAGCTGCTGCTCTACAAAATCAGCCTTCCCTCTCCTTATCTTCTTGTGGACCAATGATGCTTGAATTTTTAGCCTCACCATGTCACAGCACTGGTAGGGTGAGTGAAGAGGACTTGTTCTCCTTCCCTTTTAAATATTCTCAGGCCTTTTCATGGGAAATGCAAAATATGGATGATGAATAATTTTCTTTTGGCTGAGGAAGGTACTCAACTCATCTTGTGCCAAATACACTGTCTGGCTGTAGCTACTGGAATATTGTATTAAAATGGGCATCACTTTGAATGGTCTTGCAGGGCAGGAGTCGCTGCTGCAGGGCTTTGCTTTCATCTTGATGCTGTTGGCTGCGTGGTCTGAGGGTCACTAGGTGCATACCAGCTGGGTCTGTGCCTTGGAAGATCGTGGCAAGGGATGACAATTCTTTGAATCCAAAATGGGCTTTGATTTTGGTTCCTCAGCTTAGGCAAACTGACAGTGCCTTAGGGCACAGGCAGTAATAGAATATTTAGGGAGCTTTTGTTGAAAATTTTGGTGTCTGTCTATTGTGCAATTCTGTGTATTAGCCATGGATTTAAAAAAAAAAAGTATTAAGCCATTAAAGAGTTTAGTGAATTTAAATTTAATATTGATATGAAAACTTTCCCACTATGAACTTCTGTCTCAGAAGTAGTAGGTTAGGTGAGAATTTCTATTTGTTTTTCAATACAAGCAGTGCAATGAAGTCTTCATTTCAGAAAATATGAAGTAAAAAGCTGTGCTTCTAAGAGCAGTAAGACATTTTAGGCAAGTTTTGTCACAAGACTAGAAAAGGTACAAGAACTTAACAGCTGATTGAGATAGATGTAAGAACACAGTTGCTGAGAGATGCATGAATTGTGTGCTTCTGTTGCAGTTGGTCATTTCAATTTTCACTGTCTATGTAGGTAAATGCTGTTAATGGCAGTGAGTTCCCAATCTGAGGTGAGTTACACCTACTGCTCAATAGCTTTTAGCTATGCACTCATAAGAATAACTACTCAGCACTGAAAGTGATTTTGAGAGTTCTTAATACTGAAAGATTTTAAAAGCTAGTTAGGCCTTTTAGTGCAAATTTTCAAAGGAAAAACAGATATGTGCACAACTTGTTTATGCAAAAAATACTTAGGGGAAATATCTACTGTGTAATTTACGTAATGCTGTTATCACATCAAGGTTGGTTAAAACATCTCTCGGTGGAAGAGTTGATAAAGAGTGTTTTTGAGGATATGATAATCTCAAAAAATCTAATCAGATAATAGTGTTATTTAAACTTAACATGGAATTTTATTAGAGGAAGAGTCGTGTACATCCACTGACATTGCTATGGCATTTCTGAAAGTGTCTGTTACAAAGTTGGAAATGTAATGGTAATGCTGAAATTATGAAATTAGTCCAAATAAAATAGTGCCATTAGTGAGGGAAGGTCTTTGGAATTCTAGGAGGGGGCTTAGTTTTTAACATTTTTTCAAGGATTTTCTTTTATTTTAGGGAGGTAAAGGAAGGAGAATTTAAGTCTTTGCTATTGTTGTCAAAATCCTTGCTAAAGGGCCATTTTATGAACTAGAATTGTCTTTCTAAAGTGAAAAATAAAGTGTGCTAAGAAATTGTGTAGATAAGCACACATACAGCTATGGCTCTGTGTAAAAAAAACATATGGCTCAATGTAATACTGTATAACAAATTCCTGCCCATCACCTTCTCTTATTTTGCAAACATAATATGTATTGAAATTCTCATAGAAATACACAAAATACAAAATCCTGCTAAAATATGCTGAAAAGTAACCCAAATTTCCTGTGGTATTATATTCTTCCGGAGATATATAGGAGCCTCATTTTGTAAAAATTGAAACTCTGCGAAAATGAGAACCTAGGGATCAAAAAACCAGAATTACCGGTACATCCTTTTGGACATTAGGGTAGTTTATCTGCTGGGAACTAGTGGGACCAACTGGCCAGTGATGTAACTCAGTAGTTTTATATCCTTATATTTGTCTTACTTTGGTTTATATCTGTCTAGTCCTTGCTTTTAAAGATCTTTATGTTATTCTTTACAGTTGAAAGAAATGCCTTTTTGCTATTCAGAGTTAAATACTGACCTTTTTCATACCTTTTTGTGTGACTTTTTCTTGTTCCACTAGTGTTGTTCAATAGCGATTTTGTGTATTTGCAGCCAATCTGATCCAAAGCCCAGAGAATGTAGTCATGATTTGTTTATATAAATCAGCAGGCTTTGGATCAGAACTTATGGCTGTGGCTTTTATGAAATGTATTATTCTTTTAGATAGGCTAGTGCTGACAGAAGTTGTTTTCCTAGGTGTTAGCAGCACAGTAATGCATGTGTTTGATAACAAAAAAAAGTGCCCCTGAGCTGTGCCCCCACAGGACTTCTCAAGGAACTAAACAAACTGCTCATTAACATTTATTGGTCCAGGAGGGAGGGAAGGATGGAGGTCATACCGCAATAGAAGAGAAAAGGAAACCCTATTGATTTGCTCAGTGAAAACCAATATTGTTAGATCTGTTGAGAAGATTATATGCTCTCTTTTAAAATATATCATTGCGTTTTGTTTCTCTAATGAGTGCCTCGTTCTGTCACCCAAGATAATTTCTAAAATACAACAGAGTCTACTTTGTAGTAATGAAGAGTGAAAAGTGAAGACTGACATAGTGCCATAGTGCAAATCATTAGATTTAGATGGTGAACTGTACTCTGGCAAAAATGAAGTTTCTTGCTGCTGAAGATGAATTTCATTTTGCTCGTCTTCTGGAACTACATCAACTATCACTTAGCAGACAGCTGCTAAATGCTGCACTTGTAGCAGATTATAACTTCCTCTTTCTTTGCTTCAGCTGAGAGTCCTTTAAAGTGCATTTTTTTGGTCAGTTTAAAATTGGTGCTAGCTTTGAGTCTACAAAATTTTTGTACTGTGTATGTGTTTCATATGCAGCCATTCCATTTGTGATAGAATGGTAGTTACATGATATGGGGCAGAGGGAGATACGACCATAAGCTTCATTTACACCCCTGTTCACCAACAGAAAGACGATATACATCTGTACAGTAGTCATAAGTTTAGGAGTAAGCTTTATTTCCAGGAGGCACAACTAAACTGTTCATGGGAGTGCACCATGTTAAAAAAATGTTGCTTTTACGTTGCAAATCAAGGGTGGCTTTAGGTGACAAAGCTTCTGACTATCCTGTTTTATTCTTCCTTCCTTCCTTGCTAGCAGCATGTGAAACAGCAGAAGAACAGGTAGGGAATCCTCTTCTTGTGGGAGACCGAACAAGCCTTTGACATTGTCATGATACACTGGCAACTAATTAAAAAGTGCAACTACACAGTATATTAAATGAAGCCTTAGGCCATATTCCTTGGTTCTAGCCAAAAGGCATTCATTGCTTATTTCTTTGCCTAAAAGTGAGTTCTATAAATTCCAGTTCTACTTTTGGCTCTGGTTAGTCGTAATCTTGGAATTATCTTTGCCACTCAACAGTGTTGTATTCAATTTCACTATCTATTAAGTATTACTAAAGGTAAAGGAAATAATTGCTGCAATCTGAATTGCTTGGAGCAAGGTTAGAAATACTCAGGGCTTCCAATTAAGGCTTCATATATTGTCAAGAATGAAATAAAGCAGGAGGAAGAATGTGTTTCTTTTTACTGGACATATTTTCATTTGGCACCGTACCAAATTTCTTTCCTTAATACTTAGTTGAAAAAAAGTATAACTTAGATCTTAACACTATAGTAATTGTAAAAAATTACATGGGAAGTTTTCATTATATATCACTACATGATTCTTTAGCTGCAATTATATGCAAATTCAGGAGCAATGAAATGAAAATAATAGAAAAGAGGTACCTTAAAAGGTTGGCAGAGTTTCTCCCATAATCCTTCTTCTGGTCTAAACAGCCATGAAAAAGCAAAAAAATTTTCTCAGTTGCTTTTTGACTATTTTATTGATCCATGTCTCAGTGACTGTAGATGTGAAGAAAGCATAAAAAGTTTATGTTCAAAAAATAAGCAAGCAGAAGATGAAAGAAAGAGCCATAGTCTGAAGATACAAAATGTTTCATCAGAATTTTCCTGACACATTTTCTGTGATAGATTTTAGTAAGAGGTAAGTGGTCCAGCAGATTTCAAATGAAGAGCAGAGAAGATCAACATAATAGGGTTCAGCTGAAGACAGGTTAGTGCTGTGACATCTTTCAGGGTATTCTCAGAAAGAGTCCATATTTGTGTGCAAATAGACACGATACAAAGAATAAAGTATCTATGCTGATACTTAGATACCAAAATGACAAGTCAGTAAATGGAATAATAGATTAGATGTTTTGGCTTGCCTGAATGCATCCGGTTGCAAAGCAATTAAGTGCTATTAAATGTTTTTGTAGGGGACAACCATTTACTCTGTGGGCTGACTCTCTTTAACCAAACCAGTACAATTTAATTTTTGAACACTTGACCTACACATTGGCAAGAAATCCATTCTTGGAAAACCTGCAAGCAATTAAATCACTAAGACTGTCATAGTAAGTGGCTAAGCCCAAACCTGGAAGCCAAAACTCCTTCTCTCTAGATATGACTCTTTTCAGACAAGTAATTTCATCCATTAAATTCAGGGATTTTCCAATCTGAAGAATTTTTACAAACTTTATGAGACTGATCACAATCAGGCTGTGGGGATAGCTGGGACTTTTGGAGGGGAAAAACACAAACCCAAAAATCCTTACAGTGAAGATCAAGCAAGATAAAGCAGACATGTTGTCTTCTACTCAATAATATGCAAAATTTAAGCCGTCCATTTTTTTATGACCATAATGTTTCCCTAGAATGCAATGTTATGCCATAGCCTTGGGAGTACGAGGTACAGTAAGATTCACAAGATTTATATTGGCAGAATTTCTCTTTTTGGGCCAGTGGTGCACTTACCCAGATTGAGAATTGAAATCATTCTTCTGCATTGCGCAACTTTTGGTAATAAGCTAAATGCAGTAGTTATTAATGGCATGAAACATCCTGAGATTCGCTGATCTCCGTCTCCTCTGTTCATACAGTTTGGATGCGCTGTCTAAATAATGACACAGAAATAAAGAGGGAAGGAAAGAATGATCTCTGTAGTTTGATGTTTGGAGAGGTATTGATTTGGCATCTAAATTTAAATTTTGTCCCCTTATAAGTACCCCCATCTTTTCATGACCTTATTTCTAGTTTCCCATACCTTAGATAAAATGTGTTTGCTTAAAAAAAGATTGGAACCATTTACACTTCAAAGTGATGAGTCAACAACATTTTTGGTAAGGACAATCCATTATTAACAGTCCACACAGAGGGGTTATCTTTAATATCCTATAGGTGTCCAATCTATATTTATAAAAGTAATTTTAACATCATGAAAAAAAAAGCTGATGAAAAATGGAGAGGAAGAAATTAAGTGGAGGTAAAGAATCCATCTCTCCTTTCTGCTGCCTTTCATCTATAACATAAACCCTAGGGTTCACAGCCATTTAAATTATTAAAGGTCTTCCCTGAGCATCATTTTCTTCAGACTAAACAGCCTCAGCCTCAGCTCCCTCAGCTGCTCCTCATAAGACTCGTGTTCCAGATTCTTCACCAACTTTGTTGCCCTTCTCTGGACGCACTCCAGTTAACTCGATGTCTTTTCTTTAGTGAGGACCAAAGTGAAGGCCAAAAGGAGAACTGGATGCTCATTGTAGGGGTGGGATCATTGGGACTAAGGTTAAGGAGCAGAGTTAGGTATGAACATTTCCTACAAAGAAAGGGTAGGAAAATTTTCTTTAGGCATTCTGCCCTCGGCAAGAGTGGCAAAGGTTATAATTCCTTCATTAACTTGTAATCTGCTGTGTTTGGGTTTATTTTCCTTCTTTGTGAATTGTCAGTTACTTCTTCAGAGCTGACAGCTTTGACAAACATTGCTTCCTCTGTGCACTCTTCAAGATATATTGTGCACATTTTTATTCTCCTCAGATTTCCAAAGCACAGTTTGGGGGAATTCATTTTCAAAGCTCAGTTTCGACAATATTTTTCAAAATGGCTGGCACAGCTTTGATTTATGATTTCCATCATAACACCTATAGTAAAACAATCTGTTCTTGTTTAAAAACATTCAGTTCTTTTGCTTTTATTTTGGCTTTCAGCAAGTTATGTAAACTGGAGCAGTTTCACCACCTGCTACCTACACCAGATGCATTTATGTTAACATTTTAGTTCAGATCAGGAGTGGACTTTTAAAGCAAATCTCCTGTCTATGCCCCACTTGCCAAGCTTTGATTCACAAGGTAGAGTTGTCTCACAGTGTGTGACATGGGTCCATCTTAACTGGTACTAAACAGGAGATGTACTGCAGGAGAGTTACCTTTTACCCTTCAGCAGCTGATGGGCATTCAGCCCATGGGACCAGACAGAGCTAGTCTGAGGTAAAAACCTTCTGAAAAACATATGGTATGGACATCTGGTCCTCAACCTCAACTGTTTCACTCTATAAATCTACTCATATTGTTCAGCACTATTTGCTAATATAGACACAATCAGTATCTGCTGGAACACTTGCAGAATTCATACCTAAATATATATTTTGCTGCTCAAATGTAATTTGGATTATCATTACCAGACTCCAGTTCTCCATTCCTTCTCAGACTCCATTCCTTATGATATTTCCCATAACGTGTTCCTGTACCAGACCAGAGCCTGCCATTGATTCCCTGGACATTTTAATCCATAGTTTTTTATCCATGCTAGGGCTTCACACTGTCTTCTGTGCTGAGCGAAGATTCCTATTGTTATCACTAGCTTCATGCTAGGAATTTATTTATTACACATTGAGCCACAGGTAATAAATATCAAGTTGAAGAACTTAAGTTCTACATACAAAACCACAAAATACAAAACTAGTAAGTTGGAAGGAGATTATAGTTTCTCTAATTTTAATTTATTTGTTTTTATTGAACTTGATAGTGGAAAGTAGGGAACGTAAAGATTAGTAGGGAAGATAGTAGGGAATTTAAAGAGAAGATGCAAAAATGGCATAATGGCATTCAGCAAAAGAAGCGTGGAAGAAAGTACCCAAAAGCATACTAGCAGGAGAGAGAAAAAGAGTACTGTTTTCAGTCAGTTCTAGTGTCAATGGTGGAAAGAGGAGAATAAGGGAAATGCATGTTGGAAAACAATTTGTGATGATGTTCTGAAGGAGAGACTGCAGGTGGGCAATGGGATTGGGTATGTCAGTGGAAAGAGAATGGAGATTTCCACTGCCTTGGGGCAACAGCAGGAGTCTTGAGAAGTCTTCAGCTGTGGCAAAAGGAGCAAAAGAAATAGAGCATGGAGCAGGGACTGCAGCCTAACTCCAGGGGATGGCCATTGGCAGCCAGCTTGGCACAAATTGGCAGAAACTTGCCAGGCAGGGCTCTAAAGACTTTGCTGCAACTTGGAAAGTCACTGAGCTGTCTGAAAGCAGACCTGGTGTAGTGGGCTTCCATGGCTGGGTTTTGGTGGGGGATGGGGCCCTACAGGGATGGCTTCTGTTAGAAGCTGATAGAAGCTTCCCCTGTTCCATGGAGCCAAAGCCAGCTGGGTCCAGGATGGACTTCCTGCCACTGGCCAAGGCCAAGACAATCAGGAGTGATAGTAACACCTCTCTGATAACATATTTAAGAACAGAAGGTTGTTGCACAGAAAAAATTCCAGACAGGGAAGAGCGGAGTGAGAACATGGGAATAACAACGTAGACACCAAGGTCAGTGTAGAAGGAGGGGCAGGAGGTGCTCCAGGTGCCAGAGCTGTGGCCCTGCAGCCCGTGGTACAGACCATGGTGGAGCAGCTGTGCCCCTGCAGCCCACGGAGGAGCCCATGCTGGAGCAGGTGGATGCATAAAGGGGAGTCTGTGACCCTGGGGGAGGCCCAGGATGGAGTGGGGTTGTGCTGGAGACCTGCAGCCTGTGGAGAGGGAAGCCCATGCTGGAGCAGGTTTTTCCTGGATAGGACTTGTGGCCCCTGTGGGGGACCCACGCTGGTACACGTCATTCGTGAAGGACTGCACCCCATGGAGGAGTGACCCACAGGACAGCAGTTTGGGAAGAGCTGCTGCCCGAGGGATGGACTCACGCTGGAGAGGTCCATCAAGGACTGTCTCCCATGGGAGGGACCCCACAGGAGCAGGGAAGGACTCCTCTCCCTGAGAAGCAGCAGAAACAACAACTGACCATAATCCCCATTTCCCATCCCCCTGCACCACTGGGGGGAGGAGGGAGAACATGGAAGGAAGGAGGGATGGGGGGAAGGTGTTTTTAAGACTGTTTTATTTCTCACACTTTGGCTTTTATCCTGTTAGTAATAAATATAAGTACTATCCCCACTTTGAGTCTTGTTTTCCTGTGAAGGTGATCAGTCACTGACCTCTCCCAGCTCTTACCTCTACTCATGAATTCTTAGCTGGTTTTTTTTCTCTCTCCTCTGTCCAGTTGCAGAGGGAGAGTGAGAGAGCAGCTTTAGTGAATACCTAGTATCTGACCAGGGTCAACCCACTACACCTGGTAACAAGAGCCTGTCTGCAGGGATGGATGGGGCAAGCTAAGAATTGTTATTTCTGTCCTTTTTGACCCTGTTCGAAAGCTTAACTATTCTAGTTTATATTTACATAAAATTGGCTTGCTTGGTTTTAAAAGCCTTCAATATTTTTTAGAAAATTCACTATAGAAGACCTGAGTAGATTCATCTTCAAGTATTGGTTGACTTGAGCTCAAAATTTCTTAAGGGAAGCTTTAGAGAGAGGTGAAATATTAACCACTCTTTTCTTATCAAAGTACATTAGAAATCAGAATACTGCATTATTTTCCCAGGTGATAAATTATAACTAACAGGTAGTGTCCAGGACAAGTGTGACTTGAGGAGGAGCTGCAAGCTTACTCTGTGTGCCATTCCCAATGTGCTTGCTTGGTACAGGGCACTAATGCCCACCTGCAGGATATTCACATTCATAACCCTGTAACTTGAACTCACTTTGGATTGCTTGGCTGTTGTGCCTAACAGTTTCTTCTGATGCTGTTTGCAAGAAGTAGATGTGTTTGTCTACCATCTGATCTGCAGTAATTCTGATGCAACAAGGTGATCTTGGTAACTAGCTTGACTTGTACTTGTTGAATAATTTAGCTCAGGTTTGTTTCTGGGTAGCTGGCTATCCAGATTAGGAATCTTATGTTACTGCCTATTGTCATGGTGACAGAACTGGCTGCTCTCTTCTCCCCTCTCTGAATTTTCTGAGTGCGATATGAGGGCTGTCCTTGCTTGGGGTACAGTATAGCAAATCTTCGCTGACAGACTTGGATGTGGCACAGTGGCCTGTACATGAGTGTTGTTTTGTTTCGACATATGTAATAGAATTCAAATATATGCACTGGATGCACTAATATTAGCTCTTAACTACTAGCAAGTGGGAAGCTAACTGAAGCAATTACGTTTTCTTAGGTCTGTGCAGTTAACTCTTGGTTTTAATTAGCCTGTTGAAGTGTTACCAGAATTCCCTGTCAGGAAAAATATCTATATGTTTGCAAACACATAAACATACACAAAATACCGTCTTATTTATATTAGGATGTTATGTAAACAAAAGATTGTCAGAGCAGCTGCTAACGCATCATACTGCTTAGTGGAGTACTTGTGCATTTCTTATGAAAAATAATCAAGTCTTTGTTGAAGGACATGGTGCCTGTGTCCATATTGTCTGTGTTTGACCTGGTCCCAGTGAAGTGCTGTGCAGCCCCTGTGCCCTGGAGAAGGGGTCTTGCTGCAGTGCAGGACCTCCCAGCTGCTCTGCCCAGCAGCAGCAAAGGGAGAAGGGTGGTTGGAGTAAGAGCACACAGACCTCCCTGGGCAAAGCCAGGCCGTACAGCCAGGCTCTCCAGACACAACATTGCTAATCTGTTTTCTTTTTCAGGGTAAAATCGCTTTACCTTTTCTCCTCTGTGTAAGGAAAATTTTTAAACATCTTGCTGGAGAGCCGACTTCATTTGGCAGAATGAACATTAATGACATTGGCATGATTAAAAGTTATTTGGAGAGGATAGTTTTGCAGCAGTTCCCAAGTTTTTTTGAATGCTGATTTCTTTCACCTAGAAAGTTGGGTTTTCTTAATTTATGCATATTGTGTGTGAGGGTTTTGATGTTGGTTTATATTTTCCTTAGAGACTCATAGGAATGCGTATATGATGTCTAAAGTGGTCAAAGTGTGACTAACTGTCAAAGGTAGGATGCAATGGTAGGTGTGCTAAATATTGCTACAGACAAAGTCTAAAAGAAGGGCAAGTACTCTGATCTCAGATTGCAAATTGTGTTTTAACTTTACCACAGTAAAAAATATATGGATACCACTTTGGGTTTTAAATGTATTTACCTAAAGTGTTTTAATTTCTAGGAACTTTGAACCAAAAGAACTGGGGCAAGAAATATTCAGCCTGTAATGGTGCCAAACAATCGCCTATTAATATAGATGAAGATCTTACCCAAGTAAATGTGAATCTGAAGAAACTTAAATTCCATGGATGGGAAAAGGAAACTCTGGAAGATACTTTCATTCACAACACTGGCAAAACAGGTAAAAAGACAGATTTCCTGTTTGGAGCTAAATGAGGTCAGAAAAGTGGACAGATGGACAACTAACCAAAGACTTGTAATGGATCATTTTCATTTCACTCTTCCTTAGCTGATGCATTCTGAACTTACCTATTAAATAAACAAACAAACAAATAAATAAATAAATAAATAAGAACAGTGATGACAATAGTTAAACATAACAATCACACAAATAAAAATTATGTGCATGGACAGATATAGCCAAAACAATCACATCGTTACTATCATCCCATCATGGGCACTTCATAGAAGCTAAACAGTAATTTGACATTTGCTATGAAATAATGGTAATTATTACTACATATATAGACTCTAATGAATATGCAAAAATTATTTTTTAAAAGTATGAATAAATTACCTTACCCATCTGAAAGCACTTCATGGATGAGTTGAGGTTTCAAAAAACTCAGGATGGGATTCATCTCACTTACACATAGACACATACAATGTAGAAACTTGCATCTGAATTACACTTGTAGACTTCTAACAGTCAGAAGAGAATTAGGTGCTTTTATGGTCTGATTTGTCTTACCAATTTTAGAATTGTATTTTAGAAAAAAAGGGATTTATAACTACAAGTTCCTATTTCTCCCAACCATAAAAGAAGCTTATGGTGGTATTTAAATTGTCAGACAAATCTTTTTGGAACCCCTTAGAAATTCAGGATAGCAGTAACTAAAAGGTGCTTGTTAGAAATACTGTTTCTGGTTTTGGGTATAAGAGTAGAGCAAGGAATCTCCAAACAATGTTCTTTGCCTTCTACCAGTTCCAGTGAGACCCCTAGACCAGCCTGTTTAGTTTAGTTTAGTTTAGTTTAGTGCAGTTTAATGCAGTTTAGTTTAGATCGTTGTTCCTAATTTCTGTTCTTGGCCCCGTCTTGTTTTTCCTACATACTACTCACAAATCACTTACTTCCCTCTTGCCCTACTAGCTGAGATAAATAGTGCATTTGTCTTTTCAAGATGCCCCTGAGAAAACATTCTTTAAAATCCTTGAAAGTGAACTGAGCTCTTCCTCATCTACAGAAATTCAGATATTATACAAGGAACTGCTAAGCTCGCTAAAATTGTCTTCAAGGTTTTGAGGAAAGTAATACAATGAAACTGAACTCTATTAGTGGTCTTTTCAGCAAGAGGTGAAGCAATTCTCAATAGCTGGAGATGGGAAAGCCAAAACGTATGGCTTCAGTCTACTCCATGCTGCTCATTCTCTCCAGAAGACAAATGCTTAGACTCATCTACAGTTTGTGTGCAACTATGTCCAGCTGAAGACCTGTTATCATGTTTTCCTAAGGGAGACAGCTCCACAGCTAAGGGGTCTCACAGTGGGGACAGTCCTCCTAAGAACTGGATAAAATTTTCTTTTCCCATGTTGCTTCATGATTTGTATAGAGAATTGCGGTAAAAATGGCGTGCAGGTGTGTATTTTCCCTTTTGTTAAAAAAACGGGTGCTTTCAGGAAGTTATGTGTTCGGGAATTTACTTTCTTAGACAACCAGCACAGTGGTTGTCAGTTGTCTGAGCTTTTTAATGTAGTTCTGTGTCTAGTTTCAGTTAATAGGAGACCAAGTGCACTTCATTAAATGATTATTTTATGAATTTCAGCATGAAATGAAACATTTTCTCCATGATAAGAGTGAATTACCACACTTCTTACTTAGTTTAAATAACCAATTTCCTGTCAAATTACTTATGAAATACAGAGAAATATGTGTATCATATTACCTTCTAGCACCTAATACTGAAATATGAGAGTTATAGCTGCCTTGGCTGGTGTTTACCTTGACACTCCTTATTTTCTCTCTTTCTCAATTTGTTCAGTGGAAATTAATCTGACAAGTGATTATTATGTAAGTGGAGGTGGGTTAGACACCATATTCAAAGCAAGCAAGATCACTTTTCACTGGGGAAAATGCAACGCATCATCAGATGGATCAGAACATAGTTTAGAAGGACAAAAATTTCCTCTTGAGGTAAAGTACAGAATTGATTTTGATTATTTCGATGATTTGCCAATCTGAAAAATTAATGTTCTTTACTTAATACCTTTGTTTATCTCTTGATTTAAGTCTATTTGCAAATATAATCATTCACTTAAATCCAAATTATTAATATCTAAATTATGCATTTTAGAAGGGCAGTGTAAAGTGTTAGTCCATGGCATGTTGGGAGTGTCTGAACTTTATTTTCACACATCTTTTAAGATGATATGAGATGTCAGTTCTGCTAGTCTGACGAAGTTCAAGCTCCCACTAATAGTTAAGCTCGTATGAGTTTGACCCATCATATTCCACATCAGTTCATTGTTTATAGTGTAAATGGACTTCTCAAAGCTAGGACTTTGCTGAGAGCCCATCGGAGCTGCTGGACCTCACAGAGACAAAGCATGGCCCATGTCGCTGGGCAGGAAAGAGCTGGCAGTAGTGTGCCAAGAGCCATGTGAGAGCAGGTCCTGGGTGCAGCCACATTCACAGGCAGCCAGGCCAGCATACCCCTGGCTGGTTTGGCAGAATAGTTTGCAGCAGCATGGGGATGGAGCAGCTCTCGCTGAGATACACAAAGGCACTCTGCAGGCCAAACTTTCTACCCTCAACATGACATCGTGGTCATTTTCCAGTTAAAAAGATGTAGTTGTGGCAAGCAACTGTGCTGCTCCTCATTCCAAGTACTTTGGGCTTCTATGTGAGAGCAAAGCAATAGCGCCAAGATTGACCTATACACAGGGGAGAGCTGTGAGCCAGGAGCTTTCCCTGGGCAGTGTCGTTTCCTTCACCTCATTAGCCATTCGGAAATACACACTCACGCTCCACCTGTCCTGCCATTGAAGAGAATATTCTCTTCCATCATCATCTCCTAGAAAGCTGGTCAGAACAGAACACTGCCCATTTATGTTGGTGGCCCAGTGCTGGAGATTTCCCAGCTTCAGTCAGATGTGGGCACAGTGTTCAGTAATCTTACATTACCAATGCTTCTCTACACTTACTGCAAGGCAGATGCAGTAGGCACATCTTGAAGTATTATTCATGTTTTATCACTGCTTTCAAGATTCATCTCACCTGCGTTCTCTAGATCATGTGTCCAGAAGAGGAGAACTCCTGCGTTCTTAATAGTTTTCCAGGAGAGGTTGTTTTTAGATAGCCAATTGCTGATGAATTCCATTCTTTATCTTCAGATAATGCATGTAAGATAAATTAAGAAAATCTATATATTTGTATTGAAATTTTTTGTTTGGATGTTTTTTTCTCCGAATGGTAGTATAAGTAACTGCATTTTTAAATTTTTTAATATATATATGACATTTGAATGTATTTTTACTTGCAGATGCAAATCTACTGCTATGATGCAGATCAGTTTACAGATTTTGAAGAGGCAATTAAAGGAAATGGAAAATTAAGAGCTTTATCAATTTTGTTTGAGGTAAACAAAGTATATCTTTGTGTCATTTAACAAGCCTTAAAACACACCAAATGTTCAAACTGAATTTAAGTGGTTCCGTTGTGTGACCACTGAGTTAAAAAAATTGCATGTCTCTTTCTAATTTATTCTTGCAGAAAAGCAAATGGACAAAACATGTTTGCTTGGCTTTAAGTCATCTATAATTTGGTGGTAAACTGTAACTTTCAAATTTTTTCATGAAGTGTGCACTGTTAAAATACACAATTTCTTTTTAACAGGTTGGACTAGAAGATAATCCAGATTATAATGCAATCATTAATGGAGTAGATAGTGTTAGTCGTTTTGGTAAGTTTGCCTCCATGTTTTATTGATTACTGATTAGACTAAATTCCATTTCAGTGTGATTAAGAAACCTTTAAGACATTGAGGAGCACAGTATTGTATTACTCAGCCGTGTCTATTTTGTTAGAAATTACAAAAGTTATCTGAATAGACTGGAGAGCTCACGATCACCAACCACGTGAAATTTAACATGAGCAGGTGCCAGAGACCGGGTAGTCCTTATTATTTGTACAAACTGGGGAATGAGAGTCTGGAGAGCATCCCTTTGGAAAGAGAGCTGGGGGTTTGGTTTGATGGCAAGTTAAATATGAGTCATCAGTGCCCTGGCAGCCAGGAGGGCCAGCTACGTCCTAGGGAGCATCAGGCAAAGCATTTTTTTGTTCAGCTTGGAGAAGGGGTGCCTCATCACAGTCTACAACTTCCTTAAGGGGGGCAGCAGAGGGGGATTTGCTGATCTCTCTGTGGTGACCAGTGATAGGACCTGAGGACATGGAATGAAGCTACATCAGGGGAAGTTCAGATTGGACATCAGAAAAGGTCCTTCACTGAGATGGTGATCTGTCACTGGAACAGGCTCCCCACAGAAGTAAATGGTCATGGCACCAAGCATCTGGATGATGCTTAGTCGTATCATTTAGTTTTAGATAGTCCTGTGAGAAGTAAGGAGTTGGACTTGATGATCCTCATGGGTCTCTCTTCCAACTTGAGATATGATTTTCTATGATTTATTTACCCCAAGACTGAGTATTTGTAACAACAGAACTAAGTGTGAATGAATAAATCTAACTATCATAAGAAATTTGCAACTGTTCAAATGCTAAAACCAGGTAAATCTGGATTTATTATGTGAGTCTTCTTAATCATACATTTCAGCATTTTTATATCTGGTTGGAAGCCAGATAGTGCTGTTGCAGCTATCCAGGATAGGTCTTACAAGAGTGAGACTATATGAATATCAGCATTCAGTAGACTCAGAGGAGAGGAATCATTTTATTCAGTAGCTCCTGTGGAAATCTGAAATAATCCAATTATATTGTATTTGTAGTAGCATTATTAAAACCAATTGTTAACAATTTTGTCTTTTAAGAAGTGCTCTGACATTGTTGCTTATTGGAACACATTGGAATTCAGTGTGGTACATGAAGAGATCTGGGCTCAGTTTCTAACTCGGTTTCACAGTAGCTTTGCAGAAGAATAAACATGAACGAGCATGGACTTGAACGAGAATATTTTCTTACATCATGTCCATAACCTTAAGTAAACCGTCTCAGATTTCCTTTATGTAATGATGCTAGATTTTGTAGAGGTCCTTTAGATTGATAAGTTGAAAGTGTACAGAGCTGGTTTTAAAGCTTTCAAAAGTATGATGCTAAAATCAAGATTTTCTTTTCTCTGGAAAACAAACACTATTCAACAAATATAAAAGGGAGCAACTTTCATGAATTATAAAGACAGAGGAGGTGAAAATGTAAAGCAGTTAAGATTCATTACTTTTGTGTGCCATCTTCTGTGAAACAAAAAGGAGAACGAGTAATACATCAAGGCAGATGCCATCCTACAGCCTTGGAAGGAGCTGTAAAACTATCGGTAGCAAGATTCAAGTCAGTCACTACATGGCACTTCAACAATGAATAGAATATCATTTTCTTGAAAAAATTGCAAATGAGCTCAGAAAATTCAGGTCATGAATAATCAAGTTGTTTCTTCTGAAGAAAGGTGAATAGCACACAATCTGTCTTTGTCTGTGATGTACATGAATTGTTCTTGTCAGTCATATCTGTATTGTGCTTATTTGAATCCGAATTGCTGAGTTCTCAAGCTCTGCAGAGGAGCACTCCTGTTTCTTCTGGATGAACTCTCTGTTTTTCATTATTCTTTGTACATGTTTTATTTTAAAATCCAGGCTGTCAATAAAATTTTAAAATTTTATTTTAAAATCTAGACTGCCATTAAAGGACGTTCTAAAATCCAAAGCTGTGAAATGTATGGCAGGATTCTTACTATGAATGAGAAGTTTCATGTCCCCATGTCAAGCATCTACATAAAACGGACTGGCATTCTTTTTTCCTGAGGCAGGGATATGTTAACTAGACATACCAGATAGCAATAATAGCTTCTGTCTGAAGGCTGATTAATGTTTCGACAGGAGAAACAGAAGGATGGGCTTTGCTTGGCACTGCCAAATGTTCCCTTTCATGATACATGAAAAAGAGAGGGGGAGGAGCCAGCTCCTAAACCTTAACTTAGTAGAGCAGTCACTCTACAGAAGAAAGGCACCAATCACTTGTAATAAACTGTTCATGTAATGTCACCAAATTTGTAAAGAATTATGAAGACAAAGACAGTTCAAAAATCTGTACAGGGCTCAAGTAACAGACATCTAAAACCACAAGTTAATGCAGGGTCTGAAAATTCATTAGATATTTAGAAGTGAATATTTACCAAATAGGGAGAAATTTAAAATCAGTAACTTTCAATTGAATTAAGGTATATAAGGATCTATGCTATTCCAAGCTGTGAAAAACAGCATTAATTTGGATGCACCAGACAATAAGGCAGATAATTGTCACAGACTAAATAAGTCCACCTTGTTGAAGTTGGCACCATTTATGCCAATTTCTGTTGCTGGACCCTACTGCCATACCAGTAGAAACAGCCTTCTGAGGATGGACTTTAAGCAATTCTAACAGTTGACAATGTACCAGGTAAACTGCTGACCTGAAAGATGTGATATTGTTTTCACAGGACAATAAACAGGGTGGTCATACTCTCCCAGAGGACATCTTTGCATTCTTTGCTGCTTCGTGTTACAGTTTTTTGCTGTATTATCGCCATTTTAAAAAAACCTGATCCACAGAAATTCTGCTTACACTTTCACAAGTTATATTAACTCTCGAGTCTAACGTGGTGACAGCTCCCCAGTCAGTGATTTTCTGCAGCAGTTTGTATCCTGCAAGGAACTCAACAACTTGATTAATTTCAGGGAGAATTTGAAGCCATGTAATGAAACGTAGAACAAAGATTTAACGTATTTTTTTTTCTTTGAAGTTCAAGAGTGGGACAAAGATTTGGCATCTTGGGCGTTTATGAGTAAGCTTACAGATGAACAAATTCTTGTGAACCAATGTACTGATTACTCTATTTATTACTGGAGTAACTCAGTACACCTTCCCAAATAAACAGAGTTGGTTCTGAAGTATGCTTATTCAAACTAAATAAAAAAGGCCCTGCAATTTATTTGTATGTTAGTCTCTCTGGAGATTAGATTTTGAATAACCTCAAAATTAGCACGTTCTTATAATGGTAACTCTTTTAGACAGTGAGATTTCTATTTATTCATTGCTTCTGTAGTATTTTAACCATCTGACTATTTTTTTTTCAGGAAAACAGGCTGCCTTAGAACCATTTATTTTGCTGAATCTTTTGCCGAATGCAACAGACAAATATTACACTTATAATGGATCTTTATCAGCTCCTCCATGCTCTGAAACAGTTGAATGGATTGTGTTTAAAGATACCATAAGTATTTCTGAAAACCAGGTAATTTGTGTAATGTTGTAAATCCAAAATATTATAGATAATACCAAAGAAAAGTATTTGCCATGTATGACATTCATTGCCAGGCCAACAACATAGCTTTTCTTCTATCTAGTTAGAAGTTTTTCATGCAGCCTTTAAATTAGAAAGCATATATATTACTGGAGTGTGTTATCTTTTCCTTTTTTTTTTTTAGTTTAGGACTAGAATCTGAGTCATTTCTTGTCTTAAATGGGTAAGAACATACTCCAGGCTGTCTGGACTTTGAACTCAGATAAAGAGGAGTACAAAACACGCTTCCCAGCCAAATGGTGGTGCTTGGCAGAGCACAGCTCCAACAGCAGAGTAATTGAGAAATACTGGTGGAGTAAACCATTAGATTTATTGATGGTACAGAAGAACAAAAGTTCAGTGTCATGCTGGATAGCTCAACTGTGAGACTTTAACCAGCAGCTGCTCCCCAGAGTTTTTGCCTGCTGGCAGAATCTGCTCAATTTATTTTGACTTTTGACTTCTTTTTTTCCTCACCTCTTCTAGTTAGCTGTATTCTGTGAAGTCCTTACAATGCAGCAGTCTGGCTATGTTATGCTGATGGACTACCTACAAAACAACTTTAGAGAACAGCAATATAAGTTCTTTGGGCAAGTGTTTTCCTCTTACACTGGACAAGAAGAAATTCATGAAGCAGGTACTTACTGAACAATCATTCCTCTCTTCACAAGTTGAAAGACAATTTTTGGTAAAAGATTCATCCAAGTATGAAGATACTCATTTTAAACCGTGCAGAACACAGCACACTGTATTATTACTCATAAATCTATCACTTCAGAGAAAAAAACTAGCAATCAAAAAACATGTCAGATTAAATGGAGTGGAAAATTAAATGCTTGTCTTGACCAAGCATTCAGTGAAGATCACGTCAGTTCAAGCTTTCTTGCACTGCCCTTTTAATGTGTTTCACACCTAAACAATGCTGCCTTTTCAGGGACTGCAGGAGAATTTTATTTTACAAACCCATTTGGTTCCTTGTCATTTAGTGTGAATGCTTTTACAACAGAGACTGAAGTGAGGTCACCTAATTTCATGTAGTCTGCTTAAAAATTGATAGATAAAGAGAATCCTAGAAGCCAGATTCTAAAACTTCAGGGAAGTTTATGAAGGTTATATGACCAAAATAGTACATTATGTAATGGGAAACAAGATCTAGCACTAAATATGGAAGTCAATGATTTCTATACTTAAAAGCACAGAAGAATATAGAGTAAACCTTTAAACTGAGGGCATTATGTTGCCACTTGGATGGGATACCTGTAGATTCTTAAACTCAATTGTGCTGAACTGTGCTTAATTAGAAATAAACAGTTGACTGAAGCACATGGTGTAGGTGTTCTACAGATTTAAAAGAAGCGTGGTTTCATAAATATACTTATTTATATTTATGTACATATATATATATGCACAAAAATGCAGCTATAGATTTTGTTTAATGTAGAACATTAGAGAAGCATTTATATTTTCACCTCCATTTTAAGAGAAGGTAAATAAGAACCCCTAGGAATCATTAAACTCAAATGTCCAGATGTAAAAGCTGTAACATGAATGCCAAGGTCTCCAAGAGTGAAAAGGCTTATGCATTTCATGTTTAATAATGAATAGTAGTCAACAGAAGAAAAATAGTCTTTTTAATCCCTTTAGAGGATGCAAGAAAAATTACAAGAGTGGGTCTTAGTAAGGTAGACAATTGAAAAATTATTTTGCATTGTGAAACCTAGAATCCTAATTTTCTCCTGCTGCATTCAGTGTATGTTCTCATTAGGCAGTAGGATTAATGTTTGATTTACTGCTGTTGTTGATACATGACATTTCTTAAGTAGAACTAAGTTTCATTTAGAATCATAGAATCATAGAATTGATTGGGTTGGAAAAGACCTCCGAGATCATTGAGTCCAACCCTTGGTCCAAATCCAGTCCATTTACTAGATCATGGCACTCAGTGCCACGTCCAATCTGCGTTTAAAAATCTCCAGGGATGGTGAATCCACCACCTCTCTGGGCAGCCCATTCCAATGCCTAATTACTCTCTCTGTAAAGAATTTTCTCCTGATATCCAACTTAAATTTCCCCTGGCGGAGCTTAAGCCCGTGTCCCCTTGTCCTATTGCTGAGTGCCTGAGAGAAGAGACCAACCCCCACCTGGCTAGAACTTCCCTTCAGGTAGTTATAGACGGTGATGAGGTCACCTCTGAGCCTCCTCTTCTCCAGGCTAAACAACCCCAGCTCCCTCAACCTCTCCCCATAGGACTTATGCTCCAGTCCCTTCACCAGCCTTGTTGCTCTTCTCTGGACCCGCTCCAGCACCTCAATATCCTTCCTGAACTGAGGGGCCCAGAGCTGAACACAATACTCAAGGTGTGGCCTCACCAACGCAGAGCTCTTTTAGCTCTTTTTCCCATGATGGTTACTGGTGAGCGATCTCCCTGTCTTTATCTTGACCCATGAGCTTTTTCATCTTACTTTTTATCCCTGCCCTGCTGAAGAGGAGGAGTTGGAGAGCAGCTGGGTGGGTACCTGGTGACCGGCCAACATCAGCCCAGTACACATCTACTGTCCTGCTCCGCCTCCATCACAGAGAGAGAGTAGACTGGGAATACTGATGAGCTACTTTTTGCCACATACTGTGTCAGGGATCTGCAAAGCCCCTGAATATCTTAATGTAAATGAAGTGACTTCATGACCTCAACAATTGAAAAGCTGCATTTAAAAGATAAAAAATCTCAAACCTAGATTCAGCTAAAAGTAGAAGAAAGCAACAAATGTGGGTGGAAAACAGCCAAATGTGGGCAGCTTATAAAGGTCTTCTGGTCAAAAATACAGTCCAGGCAGTTTTTGACAATGATTGGGCTAATGTACCCTGTCATTCCCCGTGATGCAAATGAGTTTAGATGAAAATTTTTTAAGTTACATGAGTAGCATTTTATTCCACGGAAGAATAAGCAGAGATAGGTGCATTATCATGGTGTGCAATGCTGGTTTTGCATATGATATGCAAAACCAGCATTTAAGTACTCATCTGGGGAAAGCAGGGACTTGAATTCAAGCCCAGCAGGGGTTTGAATAGGCCTCTGACTTCCTGTGAATTTTTTGCTCTTTTGTATTTTGCTGCTTGAGACTTGTAATCCAGTTTAATATCTGTGACTTCAGATTAGTAACAGACTTGAGAACTCCCTTTCTTGCTCAGATTTTCCAAAAGTTGGTATCAGAGCAGAAGTATTTAATTAGGTAAGTTGTTATGTTCCTTTCTTTTCCTAGTCTCTGGAGAGGGAAAATGGGAAAAAACAGGAGAAAAGTATCTCTGTGTTGCTAAGACTGGCAGGAAAGAAAAGGAAACAGAACAGGTAGAATGACTTACAAAGTGACATCACAAGAAGGGCAAGAGAACACCTTGGGAAGGAATGGAGGTGAAATAATAGGTAGATGATTGTCATGTAGGAATATTGTTGGTCACTGCTGAGATGAACATCAAAAGAAGGAGAACAAAACGGAAGACAACTTTTTTTCTTGGGGAAAAATAGAAGAACCATCTGGAAAAGGAAAAAATCCCAAAGAACTAACATTGGAGACACAAATCTTGTATCTTTAGAAGTTCTATAATACTGCTCTGTTACTCTGAACACAGTCAAGAGATTTCAGAACCGAATTCACTCACAGACAAGAAAGATGAAAGGAGGAAGAAGAGAGAAAAAAAAGAGAAGTGTTTGGAACACAGAGAAACTTGATGTTTACATTATAAAAAAGCATTTTGAGAGTAATTTTAAACACCTTCAAAAATTAATAGCTGTGGAGTCTTTAGAATCATTGAAAAAAAAATTAAATCAGTTTAAATCATCTGTCTTAATACTCAGAATTGGAAAGGGTGGTCTAGTGGTTTACTTTTGCCATCTGGTGGAAATGGTGTGAAATTAAAAAATTTAGTAATGGAATAGAATGTACACAACTTGAGATTTTTTTTTTTTAATTTGCTCATTCAGTGTCATGAATAAAATGGCATATCAGTTATATAGCATAATAGATTAAAAACCTGGCAAGCTACAGAATTCAGCTAATTTACACAGGCTAATACTGCCTCTATCATTAGCTTACACTCGCAAACAAAAAAATTAAAAAAGCCTTGATGCTTATTTTCCATTGACTAGGTCAGACCAAAGCTGCTCAAAACTGCCGACCTGCGTACAGAACGGAAGTAGTTTTTACAAATATTTTTGAGAAGTTTGAGTGCCCTCTTGTGTTCAATTGGCAAAATGCAAAGCTAATGGACTTCTTTTCTTTCAAAATGCAGTATTTTCCACCAAAGCATTGTGGCATCATGGTGTTTGCTTCCTTTAAGAGGACTCCAAAGGATCTGCACTTGTTTTCTTAGTTAGCTAGATAGGTTTTTTACTTGTTTTTGCTCAATATTCACATTTTGTTTTAAACAGATTATGAGATATAAAAAATGTTTCCTCATTTATTCCAAATTGGGAGTGACTATGTAATTACTTATGCAAAGTCAAGCTTAAAATTTTTTAATGAAAATATATCCGTCTAATAATTTCAATATGTAAGATTTAATTGTTGAATGATTCAGAGTAAACTTTGTGTGCTCCAGTCAGTGATTTTGCCAAATCTAATAGATTAAATAAAGTAGTAGAAATGAAGTAATAAATGAAGCATCAGACTGAAAAATATACCTCTCCAGTACCTATGGAAGTGCACATAAATGTATTTTCAGTACCTGAGACAAGCAATTCCCAAAAGCTAGTGCAGGGCCAGATAGCCACTCTGAGCATTTCAAACCAAAGTTCCAAACCCACGTAATTTCAAAAAGATAAGAAAAGGGATTTCTAACAGGAAGTATCAGGGACCCCTGCCTTCATTCTGAGACATCAGAACAGATCTAGTTGCTGTGCTCTCAAGTTGGGAACCAAAGTTGATGAACACTTTTGTGTTCTCCATTCTTCACTTCTGTGTCTGAAGACACAGTTCCCCCGCAAGCAGAAGGGACGATGAGAGCAAGCAAGGAGAATGAAGTCTCAATCCAAATCCAAACCATCCATTTATGATGCACCTCTGTATGATACTGCTTTATTTTTTTTTTTTTTGTATATCCTAACTCCCTAGACATTTTTTCAGTGAGCTTCAACTAGATAATTTACATTTTCTGCTAATGTAGTTTTTTCATCTGGGTTAATCTACATTTGACCTTTTATATTATTTTTAAGCCACACACAATTGTACTTGTACAATTTAAAGAACAAATGTCAGAGTCTCAGCAAATTTCTTGTGCACTGATAATCAGTACATCTGTGTATACATATGTATATGAAAATATCTAAATGTTCAGCTTATTTGAATAAGATGCAGAGTATTGGAGGATAAAACCTGGGAGACTGGCAAGAGTTGCTGCCTGACCAGGCTCCCCTCTGGTGTGCAGGTTCCAGGCACACAAAGAAGGTGTGTGTGAGCCAGGCCCAGGATTGCAATGGCCTGACCAGACTTCTTCAGCAAATACCTGCTAATATAATAATTTCTTAGCTGCTTCCTATGTGCCTTTTGTCTCTCCTTTAGGTACTATAAAAAGATTCAAACATCACAGAGGGGAAGTTCGAGTGTAATAGGTTTACCTTTAACATTTAAATATTTGAAAATCTACTCTAGATTACAGTCTATTATAGGTGGTGAGAGAATGTGCAGGTCTTCCAATGCTACTCTGATAGACCCATAAAGACAGAATAATAGAATTTTTTTTCCTCACAAGGACAGATATATGAATCTTTATGTTTTGTAGTTTATATGTTATTTCTTAGGGACTGGATATTAATATTTCACAAAATATAGTGTAAGAGTGAGGGAGATGAGGCTCAGTCCACAAATTACCTTGCTTTTGAAAATCTGCTGTTAACATACTGGTTCTGTTTATAGTGCATGGCATCTGAAATATTTTAGTGGAAGGCTAAAAACGAGACACATGAAAGACTTGCATTAATTTTCTCAGGAGGTAGCTCAAGATCTTAGTAGAGTCACTTGTACTATTTAATAAATACCATATTCTTTCCTCTTTTAATAAATACCATATTATTTCCTCTTTTCTATCTTCCAGTTTGCAGCTCAGAACCTGAAAATGTTCAGTCCGATCCAAAGAATTATACTAGTCTTCTAGTTACGTGGGAAAGACCTCGGGTTGTATATGACACCACAATTGAGAGATTTGCTGTCTTTTATCAACAGTTGGATGGAGAAGACCAAACTAAGCATGAGTTTCTGACAGATGGGTATCAGGACTTGGTAACTTACTCTTCAAGTTTCATAAAAAGGAGTGATGGCATAACAACTCTGTTAATTACCTTAAGGGATTAAACTCTATCTGGGAGCCAATTCCATAAAAAAATTCCTTCTTTGTCACCAGCTCACAGAAGCTGTAGTTCATTTTTCAGCCATAAAGCCACAAAGACAATTTAAAAAAAAGTAAAAGCCCTCTTACCCAGAAGAGGGAAAACCTCTGCAGGGAAAACCTCTGGCTTGCCTATACTGGGTCCAGATGTTTATGACCATGTCAATGACAGAGCTTAGCCAGAAACCTGTTAGTCAATTAATAGTGATCTGTACTTCATTGCTCACAGATGTGAAAGAATTACCTACACAGACATCTAATAAGATTCAATTCCATCATACTGCTATAAGTATTAAGTTACTGATTACAGCTTCATGTTATTTTACTGATATGTTCCTGTAACCCTCTTTAAAGACTCATAACTTATCACACATAATGTTACCTAAGCTTGTGTTGAGCACTAAATAATTATATAGTTTGGTATCCTCCATATTAAAAGTCACAAGATTTTTTTTTTAAGTTGACTGAAGAACATTTGTGACAATAAAATATAAAAAAACATACATTAGAATACTAGAAGAAAGGAGCTTTATGGTTCATATGAAAAATGCATTATTAAAAAAATAATATTTTCAAATATTTGATACTTATTTGCAAGTAAATTATTAAACATGGTTTTTTTTTTCTTTTAGGGGGCTATTCTAAATAATCTGCTGCCCAATACAAGTTATGTTCTTCAGATAGTTGCTGTTTGCTCTAATGGTCTATATGGAAAATACAGTGACCAAGTCATTGTGGATATGCCTTTAGAGGACCCAGGTAAGTGGTCTTTTAAGCTTAGTGATCTCTTTTAGCTGAAAATCTGTATTTGAAGAAGTAGTTTGTTTGCAAACCAGTTAAAATGCGTGACTATCAAATTATGCTAAAATGAAATTTCAAAATCACTGCAGTTAACCCTCAGCATGTTCCTTGCTACTGATATTTTACATGATGTAATTCCTTTTAAGCATTACCTATAAAAGACTGCATGTTAATTTTTTTAACTCTAAGAATATTCTGAAAAACACCTATCTGATTTCAAATCTCACAAGTGTATCTTTTATCAATATAATGTAGGGAAATAAAACTGTTTGGTATTATTTCTCTATGGCTCAAGCCCAAAATTAATCCACACAGCTAAATTATTAAGGTAACAAGTAATACAACCCCAATATATTATTTATAAGTCTGTATTAATGATTTTGAAATTTTATTTCTTATGAATACTTGGAGTTTGATTTCAAAAGACTTGTGGCGATGGAATTCCCTTGCTTCTTAATGCTGCCTTGCAAAAAATCAAAAGTCCTAACAAATAAATCTTAATGATTTCACAGCCAGATTTACTTCTTTTGTCTGCTGGTAAATATGAAATAATTTGAAACTATAGCATGAAGCTTGATTTTGTCCTTAATAATTCCTTAAATTCTGTGAAAGTTTTAGCATCAGACTCAGCTCTTATGAAAGTGAGAGCTATGTTTTTAACTAAGAACCCTGTAATTATTCATATTAAAAAATCAAAGACTTTCTAATCATGCAAGGAACCATTTTTTATCTAAGGGCCTGGATTTTGTTGTTTATTTATATATTCTGTAAGTTCAGTTTTACACTTACATAAGTCTGTTTGCCTACAGCAAAGTCCTTAGTGATGTTGTGGTGTACTTGGGAAAACAGGTCAGTTTTTCATTTCAAGGGAGCCACATTCCTTTACAGTGAAAAAAAATATGATTCTCAATGATCTCTACTGCATGAATTATGGACTAACAATGGTAACAGGCTTGTAATAGTGTGTTTTTGTCTGTAGGAGGAGGACACAGCATCTGGTATAGCACATACAATTTTTCAATAAACATTTAATTTGTCTTTCAAACACAATGCATTAAGAAGAATGCATTTTTGGAGTCTTATGCTGATATGTACCAGAATTTTCCTATTTCTCTTTAGTTTTTTAAGAATTCCACAAAAAAGTTGTGACATTCTGCCTGTCATTTCACTTTTCTGCTTATCCTTTATCCATCTCTTAAATACTATATTCCTCCACTTACTTTCCAGAATTCACTGGGTTTGTGTTTGAATAATTTTCTCAGATAAGTTCATCTACACACCCCACATCCATTTCTATATGGAATGGCAAATAAGCAGAGTAGTGTTGTCATTATTAAACAGTAGTTCAACCAATCAAGTCAGTGCAGTGCTGCCATAAGAGCTGTAAGATCTCTGAAAATAGATACTGCAAAACAAAATCCAGTATAGGTGGTATCCACAGGATAAACCATCCTTCTGCTGCTACTGCTGTAACCCTGCTCTGAGGATGAGTTGCATACCACCCTGCTGTGTGCCTCCCTTTGGCAAGAAAGGCTAATGCAGAGGCAAGGAGAGAGACAGGAGCGCTGGGTAAGCACTGCCCACTACACCTGCAGTGCAAGCAGATAGGCCTGGGGAACAAACTCAGCGAGAGGACAACGGGACATTTGGCAGCCTCCAGCTGGCCAACAGTACAGTCACTGAGCACAGCATCCACATATTGCTGCTGAAGTCATGCAAAGCAGTGGCTTTGCATTCATTCCAGTAGAAGAAAGAGTGAGGGTCTTGCTTTGGAAATACGTACTGGAAAATTAAATTCACCTTCCAGTATGTCAGCAGAAGTTTCTCTTGAGCTTTGTATGCAGTTCTGACTGTAAGTCTGATAGTCTCAAGACTTTTTATGCAGATGCACCATTAATTTCTTTGTTGATATTTTAAATTCTACAAAATATAAATAAAAATAGGAGGAAATTTTTAAATAAAAATGAAATACCAAAATACAAAAATATTTCTTTGGTATGCTTCCTATCTGAAATGAACACCAGATTATTCAATCTACTTTGGTTCTTTTATTTTCACACTTCCACAATGGTACCTCTCACAGTGTTGGATGAAAAAAATTCAGGGAAAAATTCCTTCCATGTAACTAGTATGATTCCTAAGGATGGACATTGCTCTATAAATTTCTAAATCTCTAATATTAATGTTTATTTGCATACTTAATTTTAATAATTATTTACATCTGAATTAAGTGCTGCAAATATTGCAAATATTTCTGTATTTAATTTTAAATATTCCTAATATTAAACAAAAGATATATGAGAATGTAGATACCTAATGAGAAAAATTTGTTCAGAGCAACTTGCTGTTTTCAACAGTAACATCAAATTGGTTTTGTGATCTACTTTATAGATCTTGAGGCAAAAGGGGATTTCTTGGGGCTCCTGCTTGTGAATTTATGAAAGAAAAGTTATCTTCACCATGAAGACATGAAATAAAGTTGACTCACATAAAACATAAATTAAATCTTTCATTTTCAAGAATTACTCTGAGTAAGCCAGTTTAATTAAGATGAAATTCACTGCAATCACCTCCAGATCAATTAATATTCATGTTAAGAGCTAGAGCAAGGCATGAGTCATGCAGAGGCATTAGAATGGCCTTTCCAGGAAGAATTCTGCCTTTGGAGTGGCCACTTCTAATGAGGGAAGTTTCAGTACACAAATCTGATATTTAAAAAGCTCAAGACCATTGTTTTAGACTTTTCCTTGTGAGACACTTGCAAGAAAGTGTTTCTCATGCCTTCTTCCCATGCAGTCTGTGTGCCTCCCTTATGGGGTTAGTGAGGACTCTGCAGCCTCTGGTGATCCACAGACAAGGTTTAAACCCTCTTATTCTCAGCAGTGCTTTGTAAGAGGAAGAACCTCTCTCAGGCCATGCTCGCTGCCTCAGTTTGTGGAAGCCTCAGAAGCAATGATGTGACACTGCGCAAACCACCATAGTGGAGTTCTCTGCTCTTTGGGATTTCCCTTATCTCTTGAGAGTGGCAGCCTTTCATCTTGTAATACAGTATGTGCGCACATTAAAATTGTTTCCAATTAACCTCCACTTAGTGAAAGTCACCAGATACACTATGTCATGTAGCTACACAACCTCCATTGAAAACTAAGGGAATCATGTATAGAGTGTTTTAGTAAGCTTTGATAGAAGTCCAACCTTTTTTTTACAAATTTTTCATTTGCTATTAGAATTGGATTTAGAATAACTATTTAAATGTGTGCTTTGACTCTCTAAATAACATCTGTATAGCTCTGAAGGTTCTGCAATAGTTTGTTGTGTAGTTAATACTGATGTTACTTATATGCTAGGAAAGGGAAAACAAGAATATTGCTCCCTGCTCATCCTCCTTTGTATCGACTTCAGATAGTGTTTATCAAAAAACTCTGTGCCATCTCCTGCATGGCAGCTCATGCCGTCAGCAAAGCTTTGCAAGGGTCTAACTATGCAATTTCTTTGTAACCTGTCTTTGTGATTTTAGTCCTAAAAACCAGTAAGAATATATTAAATGTCTAATTTAGGGGATGCTTTTTTCTAATTTTGTACTGATACAAGTAGAAATCTGAAAACTAATTTAATCAAAAGAAACAGGCTCTAGTTTTGTTCTTGCCATGCCATTTATTACAAAAGTCAGTACAGAAATGAGAACAGCTTATGTTGTTCATATTATTCTACAATTACAGATCAAACTCTTTAAAGAGATTTTTTTGAAGATTTGCATTGAACATAAATGTAGGGAAATGGTTAACTTTTTTGTCTTTGTTCTATCATTTCTTCATCTGTTGTTGAAACAGAGTATGAAAAGACCTCTACAAAACTTTCTAATGATTTAATTATTTTATTGAAAAGTATAGAATAATCAATATATGTTCCAGAAAAAATAAACAAGCTTGTTCATCAACCTACATCCATGGATTGTATTTGGAGGTTGCAGTTCTTTTTGGTTGGGGAATGTTAGTATATTTCTAAAATCTCCTGTAAATCAAAAGCTCAGCAACAGGATTAACAGAACTTCTGTAGGTGTGTGTCTCTAATACTTTTGACAAATAAATTTCCTATGACCAACTAAATTTAAACAGGCTTTATAAAATTCCTTAAGATTTACTGTTGTTTTTATATAGTTTTTATATAAATGTATGCTAATGCCTCTCTGTGGAGAAAATAGCAAGAAACTACTTTTATTTGGTGGAATTTGAGAGCATGTGCCCTACTGTTTACTCCAGCACATTCAGAACAGTTTATTTTTCTAATCGAGTCTGGTTAAAGCTCAGCTCAAGAATAGAGACCACAAAAAGAATGGATAGCATTTCTCTGTATTATAAACATTTTTCAGACAAGTCTGTTGAGTATAGAATACATGGCATGGGTGTACTGTGGGAAGACTTTCAAACTAATGTCTACAATAATGATTTATGTCATTGAGAAGCCAGGGGATATCATTATCTCGTCTACCCCCTCCTTTCCTCCACTCCCCTCCCCACCCTGCCCTGGAGCCTTCTGGGCTTCCAGGAGTCAGAGGTAAGATAATTTTTATATATCTTGCTAATGAGAGGTCAATTCAGTACTTGGTAATTTATAAATGTTTGTTACAAAAGAAAAATTTATGAAGATTTTGCGCAGCATTGTTTAGTCATAATTTATTTGCGTGCTTTACTTTAGAAATGAAACTGTCTAAGCTTATTATTTGGATAAACTTCATCTAGTGTATGTTGCCTGTAGCACGTCTCAATTTGTTTTGAAAGGTAAATATGGACAGACCAAAGAGAATACAAATTAAGTCGTAGATCCCCATCTGACTTTGCAGAAATGAGAAATATGAAGATGACAACTTTATACTAGTGTATTGAGGAAACTTCATTTGGGAATTGTGGAGGAAATGCAGACATGGAGCTGTGTGCGATGCTATTGTTCAAATCGCTCCCCAGGCTGAGATCGGCATTTTCACTTAGTGCAAATGAGCCCTCAGACTATGTACTAGCATTTGTGTACAGATAGACTGCTAGAACATTTCTTAGGAAAAAGCCCTAGAAAGGTTCAGAACAGGAATGGACCTTTCTGTGTACCAAAGGAACAGTAGGATGCATTAGCACTGTGGAAAGGTTTAAATTCCCTCACTGTAGACCTGTGCCACTTCCTACCAGAGATTTGTACATTTCTTTCAACCTACTTTGAAGCTTTTCTTGCTGATCACCACCAGAAGTACACTATTGGATTTGGCCAAAAAGACAGAGAGAAAGAAGGCAAGAGACTATCTCTGAATTTAGAGAGAAGGACTTTCACCTGGGCTGTAGGAGATGAATGTCTTCATCCTGCTTCAGCTGTTATTTATTTATGAAAAGTGGGGATGACTCAAAAGCCTTTAGAGGAGTTCTTCAGAGAATGCCCAGTACATGTTTATTAGGGTCTTTTGTGGGATGTGATACAACTGGCTTCATGTCCTTAAATTAAATCAAGTGGAGTGTGAATTTGAAAAAGGCCATAAGCAGTGGCATCAAGGAAAGATGGGTCTCTTTGGTCTGCCCTGGCAGAGGCAGGCAGCCTGCTGCATGTTGAGTATGATGGCATGGCTGTTGCTCTAGTACCTAACTCCAAGCCTGGGTGCATAAATAAAGAATTTGCTGCATGAAAATTATAGAACAGATCATTTTACAAGAATATTTTCCAAGCTTTCAGGTTAAATGCAGAGAACTATTTGGTTCTCAAACTTATCATTTTTCTCTCTTCTGTTTTTCTGTATTAAACTGTACTTTCTTATGGAAAATGTTCTCATAAACTTGCCTTTCCCTCACCAAGATGTGGTTCCTCAGTGCAAATCCAACATGGGCTGCAGTATCAAATTAGAGCCAGGCAAAACTGCTGTGGCTGAATATGACCTGTCTAGATGCATTAGCATTGCTACCCTCAGTTCTCAACCCTGATGTTGGCCACTCCTCCAAACACAGTCCTATAAAACATCTTATACATGGTCTCAATAAACATATTAACTACTCTGTTGAGTCCTTCCAGAATTAATAATTCTGTCAATTTAAAATGTTCGATGATACGGTGTGTATTTTTGTTTTGTAGAGGCTGACCTCATTCCTGAACTGAATGAAACTGAAGAATATGAGGTATAGCATTCATTTATTTTTAAGAGAGAATTTCAAATAAATGCATTTCAACTAAATTGAAATCATATTCTGTGAAAATTCACAAAAATATATCACCAACTGAGTGTATTATCTGCATTTATATATACATACATATATATGCACATATACAACCTTTGAGCTATATTTCTTCCTAGATAACTATAGAGATACCTCAGTATTTAGTTCTCTGGGGCTGGAGATAGTTGGTGAAGCAAGGGATATCACACAATCAAGTTACAATCACCTGACAAAATTGTTCATTTAGCAGAATCAAACTGTCACCCAGTGTTAGGCTTTTTAGTTTGTTTAAAGAGAAGTTGACTTGCTTATGATGGTCTTATCACATAGTAAACTAAAGTAAGGGAGAAAGGCAATTGTGCTGAAGAGTGAGATTCATGTGTGTCTGCTATCAGTGTGTTATTGGTTGAATAGTCACTCCAAAATTCTTGGGGGGGTCATTTGCTTCTTGAACTCAAGTTAGACTTTACAATATAGCTCTGTTTTACACAATTTTTTATGACTTTATGATAATCTCTGAAGGCTTCATGTTCGGTAACTAGGTTTCTGGTGTCCCAGCAAGGAGAGAGATAAAAATACACAAGATTTTAACAATCTCTAATACCAATTTTGCAACATGGGCAGTTCCTGCAGTAAGACCTACATTGGTATCAAGTAATCCCTCAGAATTTGTAAGGAGGTCTATGACATCAATATTTTCATTGTGTGACCCTGAGATTAGCTCAGTTGGTTAGAGCGTGGTGCTAATAACACCAACTTCATGGGTATGATCCCTGTATGGGCCATTCATTTAAGAGTTGGACTCGGTAATCCTTGTGGGTCCTTTCCAGAATATTCTGTGATTTGACATGATTTAATCAAGTCCTTGTAGTTAAGTAGGCAGTCTGTGCTTATCTGTCTATCTCTTTACTCTCCCTTGCATTTGTGGACACTGAGTAACCAATAACATAGTCATTTCTCTGATGTAAGCTATGTATCTAGATTATTATATTGTACCTGTCAGGTTAGTAACTGAGTGCCAGTGAACCTCAATTGATTTTTACTTGAATCAAGAAAGTTTAAAAGTGCAGGCATCGCCCTACAGAAAGTAGATTTTCAGAAACAAGTTTGGGGACACAGAGTCTAGGTACTACTGTCCCTACATTTTAGATATTTAGTCCATAGAATGAAATCCAAACCTGAGTCATGTATGAGCTACCTGATATTGTGTGAGTGCACTACTACTAGTTCCTGGTACAAAAAGGGGCTGCAGTGTGAAGCACAGCTCTAGCCTAGTGGGTAAAGCCCTTGTTCTGCTGAGGCTGGGTAAAAGCAAACAACTCCTATTTGCTGAGTGCTTCAGCAGGTGTTTATCTTGGGCACTTTCTTTCAAAGGCTTTTTTGATTTTTTAAATTTTTTACATTTTTCTCCCTGCCGTGCCCTCTTCAGTGCAGGAGTGGATGATCTACTCAACCTAAACTATAGTGGAAGATGAGAAGTTGTTAGATTGATAACTGTGCCCAAATCTCCAGTCTCCTCAGTGTTTTCTCTCAACATATGCTTTTGAATAAAAACAGGAGGCATTGCCACCACATCACCAAGCCAGATCTTAAAAAAAAAAAAAAAAAAAAGGAGTTGGGACTGTATTTTGCAAGAGGCTCTGTGCTGTGTGTGCCTGTCAAAAACTCCCTTCAGAAAGTGAAGGTGTCCTTCAATCTAGTTTGCAGAATTGTGCTTGGACAGGTTTGATTGTGATGCAGGTCTAGATGGGGGCACAGCACAGAGCTGCAGGTGCTGCTGTGTCTGGGTCAAAGCAAAAATGCTTGCTCAGTGATTTAGATGCTTCCACATTATGTTTTTTGATTTGGTGTATGTAAAATGGGAGAGAAGATAAAAGGTTGGGGTTTTTTTTGATATTTTTCAAGAGAGAAGAGGATACCTGTTCTTTGCAGAAATACTTTCTTAAGTATGCTTAATACTTTTTTTAAGACCAGCAGTTTTCTCAAGTATTGTCTTGCTTTGCCCCTCTTATTTTATGGAGCCAGGAAAGTATATTGTTGCAGTTTTAGTTTTCATTTGGGTACAGAGTCTATAAACATTTTTAATTGTCTTCGGCTATGATATTTTTTCAAAGGATGAAGTTGATGAAAAGGAAACAGAGGTGGATGAAGAAACTGCAATGGTTCCTAGCACTGACAGTACAATAAACCAGTTGAGGAGAGATTTCCAGGTGATTACATCCAGCTACAGTCAAGAAAAAATGGGGACAAATCTCCATGAAGCTAAAACAAATCGATACTTAACAAGAGAGGAAGAATTGCATAGCAAGGATAATGTTTTCAAAGCAGTTTATTATGCTACTTCTCCACCTGTTGGTGAAATTTCTGAAGAGGAAGATCATTTTTTGGAGTCCCAAACAATTACTGGAATTCCTCCTCAGCTCATCGACTCCACCAAAGGCGTAGAAGAAGAATACATATACCTTTCTTCAGGCACTGAACCAACAAGGATAGCCACTACTGGCCACAGTGATGAAGATTTCTTACTGTCTCCTTTTAAACCTGATGAGGAATCTGATGACTTTTGGAGTTCAGTTCCTACCACTTCTTCAGCACAGCTGGTTACAGAGGAGACCTCCCAAGAAGATACCCTTCCTTCAGGAAGTCCAGATATAAGTGTGCATGATGTTGTTTCCCAAGGCTCCATTAAGTATGTTTCAGAAGGTGCAGCACCCTCAAGCTCTGATGAGCCTCCAAAGCATACTTCAACTGATGGATATTTATGGCTTCATAATGCTACAGGTCCAACAACTCAATCTGTTGATACATCAGCTAGTAGGCAATTGTCTCAGATCAGTTACACTGATGCTTATGTAGAGGCATTAAAGCCAACTACATTGCCCTCTTCCAGCAGCCCAGTGATTTCACAAGACACTTCAGATGCGGATTTAGAATTGCCACATTATTCTACCTTTGCTTTCTCCTCTGCTGAATTATCACCTCACTCTATCTCTTCAAGCTCTGGAGAATTTGGTTCTGCTTCTGCTGCCAGTGAGGTACTCTCTCAGACAACTCAGCCAGTCTATAATGGTGAGATACCTCTTCAACCTTCCTACAGTAGTGAAGTGTTTCCTCTAGTCACCCCTTTATTGTTTGACTCTCAGATGCTCGACTCTACCCCTGCTACATCAGATAGTGATGTGACCTTGCATGCTACACCTGTATTTCCCAGTGTTGATGTGTCATTTGAACCCACCCTGTCTTCCTATGATGATGTACCTTTGCTTACATTTTCCTCTGCTTCCTCCAGTAGTAAAATGTTTCACCGTTTGTATACAGTTTCTCAAATGTTTCCACAAAGTGCTACTCCAGCTGTTGCAAGTGATAAGGTGTCCCTGCATGCTTCTTTGACGTTGGCAGAGGGTGATACATTAATACAGCCAAGCCTTGCTGAATATGCTGATGTGGTGTCACATCAGACCACTCATGCTGCTTCAGAGACACTGATATTTGGTCATAATAGAACTCACATATTTTCTCAAGTTGAACCATCCAGCAGTGATTTAAATGTGCATGTACTATCTACAATGTCTGAACTTCCTTATGCTTTGTCTGGTAATGTGGGCTCCCTCCAAAGCTTTACTGTTTCATATGGCTCTTCAGAATTTGTGCATGATTCTGTTGACATATTTCATCAAGATCCTTTATTTAGCAGCTATAACAATGTACTGGTGCATAAACCTTCTTCTGTAATATCACAAGCTGATACTTTGCTGCAGCCTACACACTCTCTATCTAGTGACATGGATTGGTCTGAAGCATACTCTGGTAGTGAGTCCCTTTTGCCTGATACAGATACTTTGATGATACTTAATGTTTCTTCCTCTGATTCTGTAGATGAGATTCTATATGAATCGTCTGGGTTTAGTGATGTTAATAACATGCTTCAAAAAGGTGATGTTATATATGGAGATGAGAGAGAACTGAAAATTTCCTCCTCCTTAAGTGAAGTGTCCTCCAGTGCTCAAAGTAAAGTGATACATGAACTTTCTGCATCTGTTTCTAATAATGATGTAATTAAGCAGAATACATCTCTGCAAGAAAGCCCACTTCCTGTTTCTAGCACAAAGGGAATACTTCCAGTCTCTTTTGCTTTTCCCACTACTAAGATATTTGATGATGATATTAGTAAACTTACAGAAAATCACCTTTCTGTTCAGCCTTTGCATGTTACAACTCCGGCCTTTGACGACACTTTGCTTAAACCTATGCTTAGCGCAAGCTCAGATCAAGCTCTCTCTGCCCCTGCTTATAGCAAAATGTTATCCTCGACTCAGCTGTACTTTTATGAGACCTCAGCTACCTTAAATAATGAAGCGTTACTGCAGTCCTCCTTCCAATCTTCTGACGATGGCACTCTGCTTAACACAGTTGCGGTTGTGCATAGTGATCCGGTATTGGCTGAAAGTTCAAGGGTTCATAAAGATAGTTCTACATTTGACCAAATATTGCATCAAATGGCACCAGGTTCTGCTACAACTGAAATCAAGCTGCATCCTACATCTCCACCTTCTGTTGCTGATATGATGTCAAACACTTTTAGTAAGCCCACAGCGTCACTTCAAGGTTTATCTGTTTCTTATGCGAGTGAGGAGTATGTTTCATCCAGTTTGTTTAACAGTGAAGTTTTTCAGAAGGTTATGCCTTCATTGTACAGTAGTGATGTTTCAATCCAGCTGACCAGTTTAGAAAATACAAATGCCTTTCCCCTCCAAGCAGCAAATGCCGTAACAACTCCCTTACTAAGAGGTGATACATTACCACATGTAGCTACTCCTACAGACAGCCGTATCTCTTCAAGTGTTTTTGAAACAAGTGAGGCTGCCAGTGTCTCTTCAAGTTCCACACTTGGTTTTGATCCTGTTCATATGCCTGCAGTTGTTTCTGTTTCTGATGTGTCTGTTCATCACACTCTTCCTTTACCAAATGTACATATTTCAGTTACGGGTGTTCCTTCCAAAAGTGAAATCCCCGTAACTTTGAGTAGTTTGCTGATTCCTTCTAGAGAATCCTCTGGGTTGTCTCCCAGTATCATGTCCAGTACCGATTTGTGGCCTCCTGTAGTTGAGGATGACTACGATGAATATGATGATGGCTTCCCTGTAAGTAACTGTATCTCATGCACTTCCCATAGAGAAGATGAGGATATGGTAGTAGAGGATCAAAATACAAAGGTAAACAATAACGAGGATCAGAGTAACCTAATTATAAGCTCACATTCTGAGAAACCTGAAGAAGATAAATTTTCAGCTGCTGCATCAGACAGTCAGATAAACCATGCCATGGACAGACGTAATTATACATCCATACCAACTTTGACAGCAAGCGTGATACCTAAGAAGCACAACGACCCAACAGTTTTGGAGAACCACTTTCAGACTTCTAGTGTCCAGTTGCAAAACACATCAGAGTCTAAGTCTTGGGCTGTTTTTACAAGTGATGAAGAAAGTGGTTCTGGCCAAGGTACCTCAGATAGCCTTAATGATAATGAAACTTCAACAGATTTCAGTTTTCCTGACTTTAATGAGAGAGACACTGAAGGGGCAGTTGAAGCAGGTAACTCAGAATTAACTCCTGGATCATCACAGTCATCAGCCTCATCTGTTACTAGTGATCACTCATCAGTATTCAACATCTCTGAGGCAGGTTAGTTATGGATAAGTCTAATGAATACCGTGGGATGCTGTGAGGGGATACTTTTGTGCTGTAGAAAATCAGGTTTATCTACAGATAATAAAAAGAGAACATAACAGTGCCAGTAAGTGTGATTAAGGAAGCATTGGGGAACGAGGTGAATGCTGAGCTGGATATCTTGTGAATGCTACTTTTGGCTACTTAAAACTGCACCTGAAATATTCTGCAGTAAGAAGATTCATAGTCTGCTTTTGGATAGATGCATTCTGTCAGCAGAAATTGAGTGATGCAAAATCTAAAACCAGAATTTTTGCGGTGCTAATTGTTTCATTTTAGTTTTAAAGGTTTGAGAGGGACTTAGGTTCTCTGTTAAGTTCTCTGTACAAAGACAACTGCTGACCTTATGGAAATAACACAAGAGGAAAACATGCCTCTGCCAGAGGAAACATACCTCTGAGATTCTGTTTTAAACTTACAGCAGCACATTGTTTTTTATTTTCTAAAAGGTATTGAACAGGGAAGAAGATGCTTGCCTGATTCTGATTCAATTTAATTTTAAAAAATATTAATTTTTATTCTTACTGCGTATGCCACTTTCATATTTCAGTGAGATGCAGAATTTTTGTGCCAGATTTGCATATTCCCAAAATAGAGCCAGATTCTCCTCTATCTGTTTATACTCAGTGCTATTTTCCAATTTATTCCTCTAAAAGTCAGCAAGAGTGTTTGTGACCGGTGCTTCCAAGGATAAAGTCAGAAGGCAAAACTGATAACACATTTCCTTTGTATTTAAAAATGCACTGTGGAAAATCTGAAGTATTCGGACACGTGTTTTACACTGCTTCTTGTTAGAGAATTGAAAATCCGAGAGTCAAGTTAAAAATCATCTATGATGTATGGGGGAAAAAAAAGAAAAAAAAAACAAAAAACAGAAAAACACCCACCCAACCAACCAACCAACCAAAGAACAAACCAAGAAACAAGACTGAATTTGTATTTTAGAAAATAAATTGAATTTCCATTAAGTACTCACGGCACCTGTAGAGGGCAGTATCATTCAACTAAACCCACTAAAGAATGGAATCCACAAAGCAGGGAAAGTGTCGGCCCAGTCCTACAAGTAAATACACAGTTATGTCACATGACGTCATATTACTTGTAAACAACAGTATCCTAATATGAAAAGGTGGTAAATTGGCACTCTATATAGCTAGGGCTAGTAGAATGTGAAAAATAGAAAATAAAAGAAAATAGAAAATATATTTAAATTAGTAGGAATCCTAACAAGATAGCTGTTACAAGACTAAATCAATAAGTGAATTAGTTCAGTGGGTAAATAGTTACCACTTTGTGTAAAATACATAACATTTCTTTAAAAATAAGCAAGAATAACATCAATATTTCAAAACCTATGTTACTAGTATGAATGAGTGTTACCATAAGATACTTGGAGTTTATATAATGGGTGTCATTTGAATTGTTCTCAGAAGTAACTCAAAAAGGCTTATACAATGCTGGAGGAGGAGGAGTACAACAGACTTAGTTTTTCTTCTAGATACTCTTGAAAGACATTAGAGAGTATCATTTCATGTACATTATTTTTTCCAATAAACAATGCCAAATACTGTCTTTTAATAAACTGAAAAATTAATTTGAGAATGTCTAACATGGTCTACTGTAAATCAAAGACATACTGGCTTTATTAAATTTTAAAGAAATGAAACAAAAACAAACAAAAAAGAACCTCTCAGCTGAGAACTTATTTATATGTTACAGTGGATTTACTGGAAATTAACGAAATGTCTTCTTGTTGTGACCATTACAGAAAAAAAGTTTTCATTTAAACTTCTCTCAGTCTTGTAGTTGTTGATGCATAATTATGCTTGTTCTGAACTAAGATTTTATCTGTAAGACCTCTGTAGCTACTTAAACCTTTCAACTTCGGTTGAAAAACTAGGAGAAATTAATAGAAAGAAATATATGAAAGATCCACACACATCAGTTATTAGAAATAAATCTACCATAGATGAGACTGCCTTTTCAGCTGCCATCATTGGAATGATGTACAAATAGACAAGAAACCCTGTGTTACAGGAGAAGCCTGCCCTTAATTAACCACAGGAGGAATCCTAATAGGATTTGGTCATGCAGTTTGAAGGAGTCCTGTCATTATACAGATAAGATTGGGTTTTGTGCTGTGAATTGGTCCACAGCTGGATAATCTAGTATGACTGTTTCAGTGGGATCATATTATGTTCTCTCATGCATACGTATAGTTTTTTCTGAAATCAATAAGTACTGATTTTAACCCATTCACTGGAAACTCAGGGACAGATTTTTTCAGAAGTAACTTGTGCCTTAATTACTTTGTCTACTGAGCTGCAGGATTTAAAGAGTAGTGATTGATGTGGGTGTTAAGAGTGCTTTGAATTAAAAGCAAGATGTCTGCAAGATCAGAGCCTAGACCTTTTTGCATATGAAGTTCTGAAAGCCCCTAAACTCAAGAAAATGCAAGCAACCAGAGAGCTGCCTGGAAATCTGTACAGGGTGAAGCCATTTGTTTTTTGACATCCTATTTAGAACACACCGCTTGCTGTCTTTTTTTTTTTTCCAGATCCAACTCCATTCCTTCCTCCATTTTGTGTGAGAGCTTTTTATTCCTGTTGAATTGGTCTCTTGAAATCCCAATGCAGCGTAGCTGATTTCTAGACAGCAAAATTCTGCTCCTATACAGAAAATTCATTGAATTAGGACTATTCACAAAAGCAGAAAACATTCCAGAGGTTTAATCCTAACAAGTGCCTTTTAACTCACATAATGGTCACAGATCACAGTAAACTGCACAGATTGAAAAAAAAAAAATTAGTTATTGTTAGTCAAAGTCACAGCTTTAAAAAGTTTACTTTTTAAGGTATGACCGAAGTTAAAAATGCAGGATTGATGTCATCCACCATTGTGTTTTCTTCTTTAATGAAATTATAGAATATATTGTTTTAATTTTCATATGCTCAAATATTTTGTTCAACCAGCATTACATGGCTCACAGAAACATGAAATCTAAGCAATATCTAAATAATAATTCAGATTATTACCTCCACTTGTAAAGATGGAGGTAGGAAATTTAATTCTGGCTCCAGTATAGTTGAGGGAGGAGGTGCACCAATTGGATTCAAAGGAAGCAGGATGTATCTATAAGACAAGTTACAGAATGGGCAATGGATTAAAATACAGAAAGCTTAACTGCAATGCAGCAAGCACATAAGAACTATTGCAAGAAAATTTTCCTATTAAACTATTAGCCAGAGAAGTGATTTGCATTATATGAGTGACAGATTAATATCAATTCCAATGCACATTCCAATATTACATTTTCAGATTTTTAACTCATTTGGCTTTCAGCTAATAAACAGATGAAAATAAAAAACTTTCTTCTATATTTTAACAACAATCTGCTATTCTTACAAAGAGAAGTCTCCACTGCTGGAAAGCTGAGTCACATGATCTTGAGTACTTTGCTTTACCCTCTATCTGCTTATTCTCTGTAAGCTGGTTTGCAAATGTATACACTTTCTGCAGTATGTAGTAAAAAACAGAGGTAAGTGGTATTAAGTAGGCTCATTATAAGACACATTCACTCGTGCTGTGCATTTCTCAGAATTTAAACATGGACTGTTTCAATTTTCTCTGACTGCAGAGGCAAGTAATATTAGCCATGAGTCTCGTATTGGTCTAGCTGAGAGTCTGGAATCAGAGAAGAAGACAGTTATACCACTTGTGGTCGTATCAGCCCTGACTTTTATCTGTCTAGTGGTTCTTGTGGGTATTCTCATTTACTGGAGGTAAGTTGTTTTTTGGTTGATCTTTTATTCAATTCTAAAGAGCTCTGATTTGAAAACTGTGACTGGCATTATTGAGCTGGTTTATAGGACAGAGACTGGATCTTGTCTCTCACAATGTCTTCATATTGCTTTCAGTGCCATAAAGAAGACAAAATAAGGTGGTTTCTGTCCAAAGCACTCAACTGCAATTCTTTTTCTTTGCAGAGGGTTTAACCACTGCAAATAGTTTATTTCCATATTAAGAGATTTTAGTAAACAATTACTTATGATTATTAATCACCTAGAAGCCAAGTGACTTAGAGCACTGGGAAGAGCAAGAGGTAGAAGAAAAATAAATAGCATGGCATGGGGTTTTTTCTATCTTTCCAATTCATTAACAGTTAAAAAAGGTAGTTGTTGATTCAGAATGAGAATCCATGGTCCTCAATAGGACTGTGTGAATAAGCAATTCATAGACTACTGTAGGAGTTTCTGTAGCTGACATTATATACAAGCTAGAAATGGGAGAGTTTAGTGATACTATAATAGTGTAACTGTTTGAAGATCACTTACTGAGTAGCTGTTATGATGTTCTGTGATTAAAAAGTTGTTCTACTTTGTGATTCTGCCAAACCAAAATTAGCCCACCAGCCTTTCCAACCTTTTAGCAGGTAACTAAGGATGTGTTTCTTGTGCACACACATACTCAGGTTTCTTCATGGACATGTTTTTCTAACTTAATAAATTGATATGCCAGTAAGAAAAAGACATAGGATAAAGAGAATTTATAAGTATAAGAAGTCATGATAACATAATCAGTGAGAGTGTGAAAATGCTCTGTGTGTAATCAGTGAATGTGTGAAATACTGCAAGTTGGCCTGAGCTAAAAGCATATCAGGAATCTATTTGGCAGTATGTGGCACTGATCCCAGCCTTTGGCACTCTTTTGTTGGTTCTAAAGCCAGTCTTCCTAGGGACATGTATGCTTAAGCTCTCAAAACCCGTGCACTTTTTCAAGTGTGGAAATTCTCAGGGACGAAGTTCAGTGGTGAACCAGAAGAGGGAAATAAGTTGCAAAAACTTCCTGCCATGGAGGTTTTTGCTGTTCAGTGATTGCCTGGAACCTGATCCTGTCACTGCTTCTGCTGTGCTAACACAGAAACCAGCAGTCAGAAACAGGACCTTGCTCTTACAAGAACTGTACAAAGAAGGGGGAAGACACACTTAAACATCTCACAGAAGCTTCCAGAGCTTGTTTCTTCCTCCCCAACCCCCACTAATCCCGCTTAATATAAAATGCAAAAAAATGGTGGAGAACAAGTAAAGAGACTCAGACTACACTTTCCAAGCTACTGACTACTGTAGTCTCCGTATGTGATGTCCAAGTTGTGCTTACTGACTTTTCTTCTAGTCTCCTGACACTGGTTTTCTGTTGGCCTATCAGGATATGTCCTACATGGGGACAGAACACATTCCATCCCTGAACAGACTAGGCTTGAGAAATTGAGTTCAAGCTTCCTTTTTTCCAGGCAAGTGTGCTAGTGAGTCAGTCAGCAATTACCATGGTTAAGGACACTTCTGAAAATGAACTTTGATAAATATTTCTTCTGTTTTCCCAAGTAGAAGTTAATTCTCATAATAATTGCAGAACTCATTTCTTAGTTTATGTCTAGTTGGATAATTATACTGTCCATCCCAGGATTTCCAGCCAACCACTTGCATACTGAGAATCTTTTCGTGTCTGTCATGTTATGCAACATGAATGTTCATATTTATCTTCCAAAGGGGTTCATCCCTGATGCTGAACAGTATTTGAAATCTCTTCTATTTGCCAAAGAACACCATCCATTTAAAGACCCAGATTGTACAATTCAGTTCTAGTAATCCTACACATTACAAGCTTGTTTTTGTTGAATAACATGGTGTTCATTTTGTATTCTTTTTCTGAGAATGAACAACTCTGTAAAGCGGGTCTTTCAGAATAAAATAAAAATCCCGTTAGCAATAATATCTTCTTGAATGGAATTTAATCTTTTCTGTATTTCTTGTGTACTACAAAATAAAATATGGAGCTCTTTTATTGATAATCCTCAACAAAATTCTCTTGGCATTATGATAACACCAGTAACTATTTCTTATTTCAGGGGAATGAAACATAAGAAGTATGTATTGTAGGTAGGACTTGGTAGTCCTCTTTCAAAGTTACCAAGACCCTCACCTCTTTGTAAAGCATGGAAAAAACCAAGATATTAACTTCATTGCTATGCAGTTTTTATTAAGCCTGGAAAATATTACTAGAAAGTCTGTAATATTTTTTGTGGTTAGATTTATATTATTTTGAAATAGTTGAGGTAAGCTGTCAATGTTTCTTTCTGTAATGCTCTTTTATTTTTTTTTTAATTTGGGCCAATTATTTTCACTTATTAAAGTTCATAAAAATTTTATGTTTTCAAGAAGTTATCCTATATTCCTTTTTCAACAGTAGTCAGTTAAAAAAGCATTGGTATATCCTAGCTGGTTATTTGAGTGAATAATGCTTTGGGTTGTTTCCGCTATTAACTCCGAATATGAATATGCAAAAGGTGTGTTATTTGGTTTAGAAAACCAATAACTACAAAGAGCAACAAGTTCTAATCTCTCAAGGTTAAAGAAAGGCAAAATTATTTTGTTCTTCACTTGAATGACTTGTATTAGAAAAATAATTCTATACCATCTGTTGTTTGGGTTTTGGGGGTTTTTTTACATGAAATTGTTAATCAGCACTTGAGGAAATTCCTCAATCTCTTCCCTATGCCATTAGGCACAGTTTCAATCTTTTTTTGGTAAAATATTAATTTTTCTAACAAGGATGAAAACTTCTAATGGCAAAATTGTCTAAAGATTGACTAATTACCAGTAGGAAAATACGCAATTTTGAACTACTCTGTTTCTGTGTATCTTTTGTGATTCAAGCAATTTTCAAGTAATTTCATTTTCCTTTAATTTCTTCAGCATGTGTAAGATTACAGTGGAATAAACAAGAAGATTCTTTTGCCTGTTTAATGGTCTTGTTGTCCAGATAGACTTTTTTTAAAGCTTTAGAGAGAATTTTCTGTCCAAATCTAGAATTTATCCATCTTTCTCAGTATCTGTCTACTTGACTGAGTCCTTGCAGCAGAGATGCAGGAGGAGTATTTGAAAGTACTTGCTCTGTTCTATTCTGGATGGCTTCATTATTACCATATTTCTTAATTAATCGGATTTGTGCAGATCAGTTTTATAATAGTCACTGTAAGAAGAGCTTGGAGAATAGTAGAACGGTAGCAGTTGTCAGCTGTGGGAGTTGTACCATTCAAAATTCTTTTCCAATGAATATATGTGAACTCTAGTAAAAGACTGGCTGTAATAACACTAACTGCAAACTGCTAATGCCTTCCAGCTACATTTGTATCTGTAGACTTACTGAATATCAGCTGACTGTCATGCAGGCTCTTACACATCTCATGACAGCAACACATCAGAAATTACCAACCTGATGGCAGACAACACCCTGAGTAGCCATTTAACTTTTAACTTTTCTCTACTACCCCGTATCTTTGAAACAGAACTGTCAGAAAATGTTCATTTCCTTATTCATTATTTGAACTGATGCCTTGAGTCCTGTGATAAGTTTATGGGAACGGAGTTGAGAACCCTCTCTAAGGATGGTTAAACTTGCACATGGAGAAACACTAAAATCAGATTTAAATTCACAAAGGCCACACTCATTCATCCATGAAGGAAAAATTTTTCAACAGTGTGACATCAAATTATAAATAAAAGTGTTGTAAAATCTGACAAAATTCCAGCTGACAAGCACATAAAAATTAATTGTAGCCATTTAAAAATTGAATAATTGGCATCATTGGATCCATTGAAGAGCCATTTGAAGATCCTTTGACTCTATCAGATCTTTAAATTATCTGAACCTTTTAAAAGTAAATTCAAATAAGTGTTTGAGAATGCTTATTGGTACATAATCCTATGAGCTCAAAAGAAGTTCTCAGAGAAGTAACTATGCCTCTAAGACCATTCTTGGCAAGCAGGGGATGTGCAAACACATCCTCTCACAGATGCCTCTTGACTTCCAAGGTTCCACTCCCTTCCTCAGTCCGTGCAGCAGCAAACACCATGCACATATGCACGTTCCCATGCACACACAGCGTCGTGCTCTTTGCCTGCCTCAGTGACAATCCCAGTTAAGCTCTGAGCAATCCCTGCCCTGGGGGAGAAGTAGGCAGATATCCTCAGCCAAGGTCAAGGGGCCCAAATTCTGGAAAAACAGTCTGAGGTTTAGTCTTGTCCAAAGTTCCCATTGAAGTGCTCATTCAGATCTAGTGTCCCTCCTGTTAGACAGAAGCACTGCTGCTGCTGCTTGCCTTCCTATACAGATCCAGACACTGTAATTAATTCAATGGCTTAGCACCATCTCCATATATAAAGTGTGTGATCGAAGAAGTGCTGTGTCTAAATTACAAATTACAGTTTTAGGTTGAAGATCTAAATTCTGTGATGAAAGGTGTAAATTAAATAATCGGTTTAACATTGAGTGATGGGACCTTTGTCTGGAAGTTTGAAATAGTCATCACTTTTTTCATTAACAACAAGTGATAATTAACGATATGTGGATATTAGCATTAGGTTTAATCATGAAGGCTTTCACTGCTGATGCAGAAGCAGATGGAGTGCCTATTTGTGAATCTTATTATAGGTTAAGTCAACTGCTATGAATTTGTCTCAAATGCGCTAAGGGTGTAATTTATTTTCAGCCACAATTAACTTGTTAAAGATTAAAAATACATTGGTTCAGTGACAGATAATGAGTGTATGGCATATTATGGGGACATTTTAAGTACTACTTTAGAGGTGAAAGCAATTATGCTAATTAAATTCTTTATAGCTCAATCTTTTCTCAAGCAAGGAGGTGACAAAACTCTGTAATGTTAGTCCATAAACTTTAGGTATGACCATTGTTCACAAGCAGTAGATATTTGGGGAAGGACACTTTTTGGGTTTGGAGCTTTAGCATCAGGGTGGTTGGCATGTTTGGTTGGTGCTATTTTTGATAAGCATAGTACAGCATTCGCTGTGCCCAGCAGGCAGAGCCGGACTTTCCAAAGTGTTTGATGATTTAAAGTACTTTGGCACTTGCCTACATTTTGGACATTCACACGCAGTCCTGAGACTAACTCTTGAGTCTTATGCTGTCAGTGAGACAGCCTCTCTCACCTCACCAGCCACTAACTAACTGTAAGGTGGTAGACTCTTTAAAAATTAGAAAGGTGTTCCCAGGCACATCCTGAATGTGTTCTTGGTCTGCATCCAAAATTGCCATTTTTTAAGTAAAACCAGCTAGGTAACAGATAGCATTGCTCCAAACTTCTCGTGCAAAGCCAAAGCTTCTCTGTAAACATCACAAATATGCTTTGAGAGGATTCTAGTTTCAAATTAATTTGTCCTGTGAATCACCAGAACTGTTTTGTGTGCCACAGTTTTCCCTTTGATGTAGCTGCCCACTTCTTGTGTTTTAAGAGAATCCATATTGTACACAGATCGAAAATTCCCAACAAATTCCGAGATTATGGGCATGTTTCCCAGAGGCTTAATTCAAATAAATTTACCAAAGTCTTTATTATCTTCATTAATGTTCTGAAAAGGATTACAACAGCCACATATTCCCTATCTATTTTTCAAAGTATCTTCAAAATTTATGGTTTTTTATAACAGTTATATCACTGCAATGATATAGGAATGGTACAGAATTAAAAATCACAATGATTACACAAAGTAGCAATCATACAACAGCTTCAGCTTTGAAGAAGCAGAATCTCACAAATATAAAATGAGATTAATATTTTTGTTATGCATATATTTCTTTTTAAATTTAATGATTAGTGAATAATATTTCAAAAAGATTAAGTGACCCAAAGTAAAGATTGTTATTAGTATGTCTAATCATATGGAGATTTTTTAATTAAAGAGGCTTTGCAAAGCTTACAGCAGCAGTTGATTACTCATTCCCTTGAATAGCTTGGACTGTTAACAGATGCTATTCCTATTATCTTCGCATCTGGATTACAGCACAGATACAAATAACATTGTGGGTCATAGTTGAAGTTGATTCCATTTGTATTCATACTTCAATGTTTTTGCAACAAAGCCGGCATCTCCTGGAGTTAGAAATTCCCCTGTTTCTGTCTGTCAACTTTGGGAAGTCCTCCTTGTTTAAAGTTCCCTCAGTGTTGCGATTACATTATGAAAATAATGTTTAGCCCCAGTCATAGTAGTTCTAGAGCCACTGTTAAGCTGTTACAGGGCACGTTGTCTTTTACTGCATTTCCATATCTGCAGTAGGATCTATCAATGAGTTACCACGACTGATCTCATACACTGCTCCATCTTCAGGCTAGCATAATCACGTAAAAGGGAACAGTAATTGTGTGTGGGAATTTGAATAAGCCAGGAAGACAGTAGCATTTTTTGTACTTGGAATTGCACAGCATCTACAGTAGCTTCTGATGCAGAGTTCCTCTTTCAGCTGTCACTATGTCTGATGCGTGCTCTATCCTCTGCCTCTGGTATAGGTACAGTTGAATGAACTATGTATTATCCTGAGGTAATGTATTGTCAAGTTGTATGTATAATTTGGTGGTGTACTGGGGGAATATTTATATTGTAGCAGTAATATTTGACACTCAATGAAAAATGGTTTTCAAAACCAAGATTTTTCTTTCTGACTCAATAATGCCAGAATTCCCAAAGATCTTAGATAATGTTTTGTTGGGGGTTTTTGTTTGGTTTGTTTGTTTGTTTTGCAATATTTATTTATGTTTCTTCCCCTCCAGGAAATGTTTCCAGACTGCTCACTTTTATTTAGAAGATAATACATCACCTCGAGTGATTTCTGCTCCCCCAGCTCCAATCTTCCCAGTCTCAGGTATTTCTGACAACTACTCTGTGGATTGGTGTTAGCTGTCGGAAGATACTGTTTTGTATGTGTCAATATGAATTCTTCACGTACTGTAACATCTGTAAACCAGAGATTTGTAGCCTCTTGTACAAATCTATGTAAACACAGGTGCACTTGATGTCGGCAGAGACTAGTGTTCCTAATACTCTCTCCTGTAGGTAACAAAGAAGAGAAATATTTTCACCTTACAGAGTTGTCTCAAAGATACGGTGTGCCTTCTAGCCATTTGAGGTGTAACCTCGCTGGAGTGGCTGCTGCTAGTGTAGCCATCTGAGCTATGCTAAATAGCTCTAGTTCACTGTCTCAAGATGGAGCAACATATTCTGCTATATTTCTGCCTTTAATTGGGTTTGTCACCATTGTATAGAACATTTCCTATTCTTTTTACCAGCAAGATGAGCATATGTCTCATCTCTCTGCATTTCATTTCAATTATGTGTTCTTAAACTTATGTATTTTACCAGAATAGTTACTATGGTAAAGTTCTCTGGGATCCTTTCATAAAAATGGTACAGAAGTTCAGAACCTTATTGGTGTCTTCTGGTTCTATATCCACCACATTTATTTGGAGAAATTCTGTCTTTTCCTTTCTCCTGAAAGGGTATCAGAGGAGCACATGCAGCCCTCCCAGCTTTTTCAATCTGTGTAGAATGAAAGTACTCTAAATAGATTAATTCTGAAGAAGATCCTAAGCCACATTTTCACCTGTGAGACAAGGATATCTTGTTCCACAAGTAATGTTTTTACAAACTGTTATTACACAAGGTGATATATTCCCATGGAATGAATAAGGGAAGAAAATCAGCCCTTGGGTAGATAACTAGTAAACACACTTAATTAAATAAATCCCAAACATTAGGCTTCTATTGTAACTGAATTGTAGACATCTTTAAATTATCTTTAAATGCCTTTTGTATTGATTGCCAATGTTAGGAGTTGCATAACCTTTTACTAAATGAGTTCTGAGTTCCTAAAATATGTGTTTTGAAGCTGGAGGTTTTCCTTCTGAAATGCTGATAAATATTAAAGAAAAAAGTTTTGCCAAGTGACTGAAGATACATAAAACATTTTATGGAAAAAGCTGCAAGCACCGAGGAAATAGTTCATTTTATTTTGCATGCAACAGATGTCAAGTGAGCAGGTTTTGAGTTTTCTCTATTGTACAAGTGTTGCAGCAGTGTAATTTTACAATTGAGTTTAACTACGACATAATACCTTCAAAGAGTGTAGGCAGGAAGAGCATTTTGTAACTGCTAAGTTTAATTCCTATGGATATGACCAAAAGCACACTCCACAGATCTCATTATATATTAAGTCTTTCTTTTGAAGGGTTTCATTGGCAGAGAGAGGAGATCAGTTATTCACAGAAAATGCCATGGCACTTTGCAGAACAATTCAAAGATGCATTCAAATAATAATCAATTACAGGGTAGTATTTGGACCCACTATCAAACTCTAAGTAGTTTGAAGTGGTATCTGCCATCCAGATATAAAATACATTCCTGGTTCAGAAGTGATTGAGTTGGGAGATTAGCTCTGGCAATGAAATAAAACCTGAGATCTCTTTCTCCCATGTTGTCCTCACTCTTAGGGTCATTTGCCTACCCTTCTGGTTCTGCATTTACATATCTTTAGGATAAACACTTTATACCAGATTTTATCTCTGAAGTGTGAAGATAATGTTACATGGTTGTTCAGCTTCTCTTAGGCTTGACTGGAAAAATTAACTTTTTTATTAGGGTCCAGTCATGTAAGTAGAAGACCAGATAGATCTTACTACAAATCAAAAAATTCTTGGTAACTGAAAGCTAAAATTATTAGGTGGGCTAAATGCTGAACATTGGTTGATGTAAATAACAGGTCCTTGTTTAATGTTTTTGATGTTTTGTTCTCATATGAAATAGTGATGAAATTACAGATTGTGAAATAAACATATTTTTAGTCCATGAAAGGCTTTAAAAAAAAACCAAAAAAACAAAACAACAAAATTATTCTTCAGAACCAACACTCTGTGAAAGAATATCCTCTTTTAACAGATAATTAACAAGCAGATGACTTTGTTTGCGTGGCATCTTTGCAGGAAAGAGAAGATTAAAAGTCCCAAAGATTTTTGGCATGATCTCTGATGAATGTTCTACACAAGAGTGTTTTTCTATATTTGTATAAAGTAAAATGAAGATGTCCTGAAATATAAATATCAGATGGAAAATTCAGGCTCAGTATCAGAACCCCAAAGTTACATGAATCACGGTTATTCCTTGAGAATGTAGATCTTTTCTTTGTGAGTATCCAGAAAGTCTTAAACATAAATCTTTCACTGAAATCTTGAAATACAAGACCTGGTATGAAAATTTGCAGTCAGTACTGCCAGGATCAGACTTATTATTCATAAATAATTGTAGAATCATGAGGAGAATGGGGGGGAAATTCTGGACTGGAAGTAGTCGCTGATGCAGTAAAAGATTAAAAAAATGATTCCTTTGGATACCAATGCAAACATGCAACATGTCAGTTAATATTAAACTACTGGTATAATGCTGCTTTAATTTAGTAGGCTTGGGACTATGCGGCCAGTCCATATACTGGATCAGAATTCCAGTGCAACACTAATCAGCATAAAACACCCACACAACTCTGCCGAATCATTCATTCTTGCTTTATCAGTATTATTCAGAGCTGTGCTCCTACATTCTCCCTTTGAACATCTTGTAGCAAACAGATAATCTTCCCATTTCTCCTTGACTTCACAGGGAATTCTGTGTGTTCTTCTATTTACAGACAAGCTCAGCGTCTTGCAGAATCAGCACCTTGATTTGGGGGGCTTAAAGACAGAGCAAGATCTTCCTAAATAATTGTTTAGAAACGTACAAGTGTTAGATAACTATTTTAGAAATGTTAATGATGTTAAAGAATGTTTAATTTTTGTGGGAGTTGTATATCCAAAGTTCATGCCAAAATTTTATTTCAGGATGTTGTGTGGATTGCCTACATATAAACTTCTTTATATGTCACTAGCTTTTTATTCTTCATAAATATATTTTTTGTCTTTTCCCACCCCTAAGATGATGTTGGAGCAATTCCAATAAAGCATTTTCCAAAACATGTTGCAGATTTACATGCAAGTAATGGTTTTTCTGAAGAATTTGAGGTATGGCTCTATGACGTCGTCTTTGTTCTTAGTACATACAGATAATGTTAAGTTTAATTGCCTGGAAACAAAAAACAGGGGATTACATTCTGACTTGGGCACCAATTTCAGGAATGCATGTAAATACAAGTGCTGTGAGCCCAGTAAGGAGTTCATGCATAAAGACTAGGGAGATTTATAAAAGCTAACAGGACTGGAATGAAAATGGCAATATTTATTACTGTGATAAAATACTAAATGATTGTGTGAATAAACTGTGCAAAGATAATGCAATGTATATGACTTATCAGATACAGTGGTAGATCTAAAGCTTTGCCAATACTAATGAAAATTTAATTTTGCAGAAGCTACCCACATTTGCTTGCTCCATTTACAGGGAAAATAAAATGGAAGTAATAATGAGTACACGTGGCAAGACTTCTGATTAACAGGGGAGCTAATGTAGTCTTCATATGTGGTAGTAAAAGATTTACAGTTCCTTTCCCAAAGTATATAGTTCATAAAAGGTATTTCAAAATGTTGAAACATATGCTCTAATCATATAATGTTATTATCACCATATGTAACTAATGAACTTCATCTTTTTTTCACATTCGTGTGTATTGCAATCAATTTAAAGATAGATATGTTCTTACTTAATTCACATAAACATTAAAACCCCAAATACTTTAATTAAAGATATTAACATTTTTTGCAAGAGATTTCTAAGCAAATCAGTCAGTTGGGATGGAAAAAAATTTTTTAATTGATCTATATTAATTTAAATATGATTGTAATATTCCTGCTGCAAAAACAATAATGAAAGTAAACAATTCATAGTTTTGCATCATTTGATTTTGCTTTTGTTTCTCCAGCCAATGTATTGTGATCTAATGGACCAAAAATTCCATGTCCTTCACATAACCTACTTCATCAACATTTCTTCTTCAATTCATTTAACATTCAGAACATCCATTTGATTGTTGGACCAAACTTGTAAATACTTGTGAATGTCCAGTTCAATATTCATATATTACACATGTGCATATGCACTGGCGGGACTGGACTCCAGCCAGACTGGCTATTAGTAAGAGCAGATGTTGAAGGACAGTGTGTAAATACAATGGTTCCAAAGCTCTTTCACCATTAGTGAGTACAGCAATACAGAAATCAGACTGTTTGTCTTAAATTGATCTTTTCCTACAATTGTACTTTTCCTAAATTACAGCAGTGATCCAAAGACCAAATATGCTACACCTCACTGAACTACAGCTGCCCTATCTGGAGTATTTCATGCTAATCTTAACTGTCTTGGAGATCCTTCTTGACTTTACAGAGTACTCCAGAATTAGTGTCCTGTTCTTTTCTGTACTGATGGAGAACTTAGAAGATTGGGAAAAACTGAAATACAGTCATTGTCTTTGCAGAGTTAACATACATTTGAAGAGAACAGGGGTCGTTCAGGTTTTGGTTTTTTTTTAATTTTTTTTTATATTACTATAAAACAACTGATTTAAAATCTAATTTTTATACTTGTAACCATTTTTCATATCTATATTTAAATAGGTGAAGGTGATTTATATTAAAAGGAATTATCAAAAGTGTTGGGAAACCTTATTTATAGTACTTTTAGCAATGACTACTTATTTCCTACTTAACAATGTGGACCTTATAAATGCTTGAGTTTCCTGTCATCTAAAGTAATAAATAAAATAAAATAATTTTGTGAGTCTTGCAGACTTTGTGCCTGTCTTTTCAAGCCTTTCTCTCTATAACATTGTCGGCTTCATTGTGAGACTGCTGGCAACCTGAGTGAGGGCTGTAACTCTGTCCTTCACCGGAGTGCCATGAGGCTGACAGAGTGGCACACAGTCCTGCTTCAGTGAAGGTTTTGCAGCTGAATGCGAAGAGAGCAAAAGTATTCCACAGAGAAACTAATGCACTTATAAGGACCAAGAAAAAAATCCAGTGAAAGTTAAAGATATAGATAATCTGGCTAAAGTCTGTGATGTTACTCATATGTATAAGCTTTCACTGGCCTAAGGTCTAACATTAAAGCTAAAGATAGGAAAACAGATGCCAGCATTTTAACTGGAAAATTACCTCGTTTCCTTTAGGAGTTATGTAAAAATATTCAGTTTTGTTGTTATTATGGAGATATATATTGCATGACCATAACTGTTTTCCATATAGTAATTGTAATTTATATAAACACTTATCCATTTGTTCTGTGCTGTGGAATTTGATTTTTTTTACTTTTTTTGCATTCATTCCCTCATTAGACACTGAAAGAGTTTTATCAGGTAAGGAATTATTTCACTGCATTTTTTTTTTTAGCAATGAAGTAGTTGTAAAATATCATAGATAATTGGGTATAAGGTTGTGGTTCTTTTCATGATTACTTACTGTATTTTAAGACATTTTATGAATCTTAATACTTACTAAAATATAACATAATTTTTTTTCAGGAAATCCAGAGCTGTACTGTAGATCTAGGTATTACATCAGACAGCTCTAATCACCCTGACAACAAGAACAAGAATCGATACATAAACATTGTTGCTTGTAAGTAAAGGCATCATTTGGTGTTTTGTTTAAGAAATAATTATAGACAAGTATAGGTTTATATGTTTTTGAAGGGAGTAAAAATACCTCTACACTGAAAGCAGAGAAGAGGCAGTCTAGGAGATTCCTAGAGTGTATAGAAGATAATTTCCTGCACCAGTTGGTAAATGAGCCTACCAGGGATGGGGCCCCACTAGACCTGCTGTTCACAGAGAGGGGCTGGTGGGAGATGTGATAGTCAGAGACCATCTGGGGCACAGTGACCATGAAATAATAGAGTTTTCAATGTTCAGGGATGCAAAGAGGGCCATCAATAAAACTTCTACCCTGGACTTCCAGAGGGCAGATTTTGGCCTACTCAGAAGACTGGTTCAGAGGGTACCTTGGGAAACAGCCCTTGAAAACAAAGGGGTCCAGGAGGGATGGACATGCTTCAAGAAGGAAGTCTTGAAAGCACAGGAGCAGGCTGTCCCAGTGTGCTGAAAGGCAAGCCGGTGGGGAAGATGGCCAGCCTGGCTGAACAGGGAGATTTTGAAGGAAATTAGGGGAAAAAAGAGAGCTTACCAACTATGGAAAAAAGGGCTGGCTACTCCTGAAGAGTATAAGAATATAGTTAGGTCATGTAGAAAGAAAATTAGAGAGACAAAGGCACAATTTGAACTCAATCTAGCCACTTCTGTTAGGGATAACCTCCATTCTTTATTGGACGTGGGGGGGAACATAATCACCAAAGATGAGGAAAAGGCTGAGGTACCTTAACACATTCTTTGCCTCAGTTTTCAACAGTAAGACAAGTTGTCCTCAGGACAAGTGGCCTCTGGAGCTGGTAGACAGAGACAGGAAGCTGAATAGCCCCCCTGTAATCCAGGAGGAAACAGTCAGCAACCTGCTGAGCCATCTGAATCCTCACAAATCTATGGGATCAGATGGGATCCATCCTAGGGTGATGAAGGAGCTGGCGGAAGAGCTCACCAAGCCACTCTCCATCATCTACCAACAGTCCTGGCTCACTGGGGAGGTCCCAGATGATTCGAAGTTGGCAAATGTCACACCGATCCACAAAAAGGGCTGCAAGGAGGACCCGGGAAACTACAGGCCCATCAGCCTGACCTCAATGCCTGGCAAGGTTATGGAGCAGATCATCCTAAATGAAATCCCACAACACCTACAGGATGGACAAGGGATCAGACCCAGCCAGTATGGGTTTAGGAAGGGCAGGTCCTGTCACACCAACCTGATCTCCTTTTATGATCAGGTGACCCATCTGGTGGATGAGGGGAAGGCTGTGGATGTGGTCTGTGTGGACTTCAGCAAAGCCTTTGGCATCATCTCCCATAGCATCCTCCTGGAAAAACTGGCAGCCCATGGCTTGGACAGGGGCACTCTGTGCTGGGTTAGGAACTGGCTGGGCCCAGAGAGTGGTGGGGAATGATGCTGCATCCAGTCACCAGTGGTGTCCCCCAGGGATCAGTGTTGGGTCCAGTTCTATTTAATGTCTTTATTGATGATCTGGATGAGGGGATTGAGTCCACCATTAGCAGATTTGCAGATAACACCAAGCTGGGGGGGGAGTGTTGATCTGCTGGAAGGCAGGAGGGCTCTGCCGGGGTACCTGGACAAGCTGGAGAGATGGTCTGATTCCAACAGGATGAGGTTCAACAAGGCCAAGTGCCGGGTCCTGCACTTTGGCCACAACAACCCCCTGCAGTGCTACAGGCTGGGGACAGAGTGTCTGGAGAGCAGCCAGGCAGAAAGGGACCTGGGAGTTTGGATTGACAGGAAGCTGAACATGAGCCAACAGTGTGCCCAGGTGGCCAAGAAGGCCAATGGCATCCTGGCCTGGATCAGGAGCAGTGTGGCCAACAGGTCCATGGAAGTGATTCTTCCCCTGTACTCAGCACTGGTGAGGCCACACCTTGAGTACTGTGTCCGGTTCTGGGCCCCTCAGTTCAGGAAGGATATTGAGATGCTGGAGCAGATCCAGAGAAGAGCAATGAGGCTGGTGAAAGGACTCGAGCACAAGTCCTATGAGGAGAGGCTGAGGGAGCTGTGGCTGTTTAACCTGGAGAAGAGGAGGCTCAGAGGAGACCTCATCACTCTCTACAACTACCTGAAAAGAGGCTGTAGCCAGGTGGGCACTGGTCTCTTCTCCCAGGCAACCAGCAGTAGGACAAGAAGACACGGTCTTAAGCTGTGCCAGGGGAGGTTTAGATTGTATATTAGGAAGAAATTTTTTACAGCAAGAGTAATCAGGCTTTGGAATGGGCTGCCCAGGGAGGTGGATTCACTGTCCCTGGAGGTATTTAAGATGAGACTGGATGTGGCACTTAGTGCCATGGTCTAGTAACCACGGCAGTGTTGGATCAAAGGTTGGACTCGATGATCTTGGAGGTCTTTTCCAACCCGGTTGATTCTATGATTCTGTGATTCTCCAGCTCCTCTTTAACAAAATGCTTAGAGAGGAGTAGCATGAGATTTCACATCTCTTCAGGTTAGTCCTCTGACATTCTTCTACTTTAATGAGCATGTGTCATGGTTTGAGAGCCTCAAAAATCCAATTCCCTATCTTCAAACCCCCTCCCACATCTCAACTCAATGTGAGATGGTTTTTTTTCCAGACAACCACACAAGACTCAAAATGGGGGAAAGGGAATATATTACAATGACTATACAAATAAATACTACAATACATTATTTACAGTCTTAATTGTCTCTACCATGACATAAGTATTTACAATGGATCAAATCTCTTCTCCCCTCCAAATAAAAGTCCAGGAGGGAAGAAGGAAAGATCCCTTCTTCAGAGCAGCAATGTCTCTAAGGCAGCAGGTTTATCTGTTTCGCTCTTCTTCTCATGCAGCAGCTGGATCTCTGCCAGCACACACGAGGGGTATCCAAGCCCCTCGGCCACCCGTCTTCAAACAAGGGTCTTCCTCTGTGGGCTGCGTAGCAGGGACAAAACTCGCTTCACCATGGTCATATCACGAAGTGCAGGGGCATCTTCATGAAAGTCCCTTCCTCAGGGGGGTTCACCCCTGAGTCAGAACATCTTGGGCAGCATTCAGTTGAAAGCCTTTGCCTCAAGAGTTCTACCAGAGCTCCTGTGCTCTGTCTCAGGCTGCCAGGCTTGTCAGCAGCAGCAAGGGGGGCCAAGGTCACCCCCTCCACATTCCGTTGGCCGTCCCAGTCCAGCTTCAGGATGCCTGAGCTTCTCAGCTCCTCTCTCTCTGGTGCTGCAGCACTCTACGACTCCTCTCAAGCCGAAGTCCATCTCCCTCCTTTCTCGGAGGTCTCAGAGGGATATGGGGTTTTTATTTCAGTTCTTACCCCAACTTCCTCTCTCTCTGCCCCTCTATCTCTCTCTCGGCTCTCTCAGACAACTCGGTGTCTTCCTTGGCTGCATACTGTTGCTTTCTTATCTTTTGGCTCTTAGCCACAGTCTCTGGACGCTGCTTCTGCCGCTGCTCTGTCTTTGCTCACTCACAGTGAAGAAAACTTTTTTAGCTTTGAGCCACAGGTACTTAGCCCAGCATTACGCTGTTCCAAGTCCCTGCAGCCCCCACCCGGGGGCTGGGGGGGCCCAGAGGCCCCAAGGGGCTCCGAGCCCCTTTACTCGTGGCATTCACAACATGGCTACCACTTCTACTACCAACTACAACTAAGCTTCTCTTCCGTTTGCTTGTGATATGTTTATATTTTGCAGAAGCGCTCATTGGATAAAACCTCAAAACTTCAAGGGTCACCACCCCCTGGGGTTTTACCATTTTATAACTTCAGGGGGGAAAACTGTTTCCCCCCCATCACAGCATGTTTTTCAAGACATAATTGTGTCTTCTGCAATGACCCAAAGGAAGTTGGGAGGTTTCATTATAATGCCATTGTAAAGCCAAAGAAGCTGTGTTTTGATTACCAGAATTAATCCATCTTCGATCTAGAATAATGATGATTTATCCTCTCTAGGATCTACACAATCCCTGGATATGTTTACTGACACATATAAACATAAATGTACTGGGTTTATGTTGTATTGTGCCCTGCAACAGTGGAATAGAACAGCTTCATTAGCCAGCACACTATTGCATCACTCCCAGATTTTTCTTCTCTGAAATACATCTATTCAGTTTTGTTAATCTCTCTTTGAAGCTTTTGCCTCTGGGTTTTCGATTATTTTGGTGGCTCAAAACATTCATTTTAACTCTCTATAGCGTTTCAACTTTGTTCTGATTACAAGAAACTCTAAATTAAATCTATGTTCAGCATTTGGCAGAAGGCAATGTAAACCAGCAGCAAGAAATTCCATTCCACCTTGCTAAAGATACCTCTAGATGGACAAAATGTCAGGGATTCTCCTCTGCCACTGTGTTTGTAGCAGACTGTACAAAAGGTGCCAGCCCAGCAACTTTTTTAGCAAAGGGCAGTGCGTAGGGAGCTTAGTGCAGCTGAAGCAGCAAGAATTGTCCTCTGTAACTGACTCAAGTCTAGTTCTTACAATCAGTGCAGGCTGCAGAAAGTTTCAGCTTGCCCTGAAGTTGCCACTGCTGAAGTTCTTCAGCTGACCAGTGTTTCTTCAAGGTCCCATTGTTCTCCGGTGTCCGCTCTTTTAACTTGGAATTATTGTGCCTCAATACTGGTGCCTGCTGTCAATTTGAGACATCCTACTCTGCAGATTTGGCAGTCATGACACAGGACTTAGGAAACACCCACACACCTCCACAGGTAGCAGATAGAGGCTGTAGGGGAAATACATCACAGGGCCTAAAGTGACCCAAGGTGCTGGTGTTCAGGCCACTAAATTATGAATCCCTTCAAACTTTGGATTAATAGTTTATTTTTCTACAACTAGAATTTTGAATCTGATTCATACCTAAGCAGAAGATGTTTGCATGAGTGATTGTTCCTGTATTAATCTTATGTATTGTAAAATATATTTCAGTATTTTTAAGGGCATTTCTTGCAGAAAGAATATAATTCTTATAGAGACTGCTTATTTTCTCCCTTGTTTTACTACAGATGATCATACTAGGGTTAAATTAGCCCAGCTTGCAGAAAAGGATGGAAAACTGACTGATTACATTAATGCCAACTACGTCGATGTAAGTGTCTTTTTCTATCTGCCGGCCTATTCATTTGTTAGACTTTTCTGTAAGAAAATTATCTATGGAGATGAATAGATTTAATTTTTAAAAAGGATCACAATGCTACAGATTGTATTAAAAAAATTTTTCATGGTCCAAGTTAAGCCTAGAAAGTTAAAGCATAGGTAAAACTCCAAATCTTTTTTGAATCCTTCTTGATATTGTAGCAGCTGCAGCTTAGTTAAGGGCATTTTGAAACAAAAAATGTTCTGTCACTGAGTCATTTTAGAAGTATTTTTCATCTGAGTGGTTAATTCTTCTGTCTGAGATAATCTCATGAGAAGATGCTATTTGGCTAAGAGCCTCACCAAGGCACCATTACCAGTTTTCATTACCTAGTTATTTACATGTTAATGGTCTTGATTCATTTTTTAAACCACTATTGTAACAGATGTCTCATAATCATTATCATGTCAACATTCTGCCAGAACATGGGCACTTGAATGTGTGTATCCTATTTGTTGGAATGATAAACATTGACATAGCAGTTGTATTCATATGTCATCTGGTACCACAGAGTTTCTGTGATTTGGATAGTTACAAATTTAAAAGTGCTTAAAAGCTTTTGTGAGTCTTTAAAAATAGATATATAAAATGTCATGTACTCCTCCCAACCTCCTTTTGCTCATGGACAGTGATTTGACAAGTGTCGTTTGTTATATTTCAATTTAGGGCTACAACAAGCCAAAAGCCTACATTGCAGCTCAAGGGCCACTAAAATCGACAGCAGAAGATTTCTGGAGAATGATATGGGAACATAACGTAGAAGTTATTGTGATGATAACTAATCTCATTGAGAAAGGAAGGGTATAAGTACCTTTGTCTGTTATTTATTTATCTGATGTTGATAGATTTACCTGTAGCAAACTCCTGACTCTCTTTAAAAAAACTGATTTAGGCATTTATTGAGCAAAGAGCAATAGTTTGTAGTAGTTGCTTGTGCTAGGATTGGCTATAGAAGTATAAAGCTGAGGATTTGTAGAATGAAACTTAAGAATAGATTCAATAACTCTTTGAAAATACCATGTTTTAACTTAAAAAAAAAAAAGTCTTATACTGAAAAAAGACTTTTCTTATATATGAGTGACTGTGGAACCTTGTGCCACGTTTGCTAGCAATTGGCTTGCCATAGTTCTCTTTCTCAGGGTTTCTGAGAAAGATCCTGGAAAGGAGAAGAACATAGTGCAGGTGAACTTTTCTGGATGTTCACTAGCAGCTCCCTGTTAACATCCCGTTGGACTCACAGTTGCTTTCCTACTACATGACTAGATACGTGTTTGTCCAGTGAGACAAAGTGAGGTCAAACCCCATCACAAGGTGTGTGTTCCTCTGGTCATGTGATGGAAGTACCTTGGGATCACATTAGGAGACATTGCATCACACTTGCCAAACACTGGCAGCAATGCCTAAAATGAATGTAAATCTTGTCATACAACCTATAAAGCATCTATCAGATGATACAGACAGCAATTGCAGAACAAGGGCTGCACTCAAGAGTACCACTTCATTTATAACAGCATGCAATAAACATGCACTCTTCTATATGACTACCCAACCAAAACGCTGGACATCACAGCGCTCTACTCTATATTCTGATCATACAGAGGCTCACTCTCAGCCTTGCTGATCATATAGATGTATACTCTGCCCATACTATAAACTAATCAAAAGCCACATACAATTCTACTGACTTGAATGTCTTCCTGGTTTTCCTACAGATCATGTTAGTTTCTTTAGTTTTTAGAGTGCCTATAGAATGGCAAGTTCCACACTATTAGAGCCTTTTAATTCTGATAGTATGATTTAAACCTCTCTTTTTTTGAGTATTCCAAATAAAGAGCATCTTTGCACAACCATCTCTCTTTACAACACAAAATAATGTTATTTGTTCTGTACAGAAGATTGTGTCTATTATAAACTGGGTATATTGAGAGTCCTTATATGGTTTTGTGCTTGACTATGCTTGACTTAAATTGGAACATTTCAGTTTACTAGTTTGACATTTCTTTTTCTCTGGTTTTCATTTGCTTTCTAACAGAGAAAATGTGACCAGTACTGGCCTGCCGAAGGCAGTGAAGAATATGGGAACTTCTTGGTTACTCAGAAGAGTGTTCATGTACTTGCCTATTACACTGTGAGGAATTTTACTCTTAGAAACACCAAAATCAAAAAGGTTTGTGGCATTCTGAAAACACAAGTGGGCAAAAGGAAATGTTAAAAGATGCTCAGAATCTTTTTAAGGAAGTTGGCAGCTCTTTGCTGCTGTCTATGTAAAGCCTAGTTCTGTAGGTCTCAGCTAGCCAAGTTGCTTGTCCACTTCAGTTAATTTGACGAGATCAACAAACTGAAAAGACACTGGCCTGTAGTACTGGTGTGATGTAGGACCATCAGGGGAAAATCACTGTAGAGCTGATGTGGACTTTGCCTGCCTGGTGAGCAGGATGATACATTTGCAGAAAGAGAGCAACTGGAAGAAAATCTTGTATGAATTGAATTATCTACCTCAGCTCTCCATTTTCCTTTTTAAGGACAGGTGAATCCAGACCTTGTTTTATTGTAATCAGAATCAGCATGTTCTCAGCTCAGCACTGTGATGTTGGTTACTTTGAGGGGGATTCTGAAAACTAAATTTATTCTGGCCAAATAAATGTCTGAGGCATTTAGTCTCTCACTTTCCCTGTATAATTAATACATAACATGCAGCATTTACTATCAATGAATTTATTCTGCCTATTTTAGGAAACAATATTTGAATGAGATGACCTACTTTCTGAACGCGTCCCTGCCTCTGAGTTGCCATTGAGGGAGGGAGCTTAGAAAAGCAGCCTACACAAGGCTATTTGCCTTGTAGATCACTAAAGCTGGGTGAAGTGAATCTTATTCCTTCTGTTCAGCCAACAGAGGAGCAGAGTGGCAGAAAGAGCTGGTGACTCTTAAGAGCGTCTGTAGTTTGTTATCCCTCCATTGCTCTTAATCTTTCTCTGTGACTTTCTAAGGGACAGTGCCGGGTCATTTTTCAGTGGGCAAGTTAATGGGACAGAAGCATAAGCCCTTCCTCTTCTGTTTGAAAGCTGGAATATTCAGAGCCAGGTGGCATGCTTTTAGCTAAACAGGGACAGTTCTAGTTCAACAACTATCAGGTACGGAAATAAAACTATGACAATGTGGGCTGCTTACATATGGAATTATTTTTCTGTTGCAGGGTTCCCAGAAAGGGAGGTCTAGTGGACGTATAGTAACTCAGTACCATTATACCCAGTGGCCTGACATGGGTGTTCCAGAATATACATTGCCTGTTCTCACCTTTGTGCGGAAGGCGTCACATGCAAAGCGCCACGCCATCGGGCCTGTTGTGGTTCATTGCAGGTGTGGTTTTTACTGCTGTAAGGTTCACTCCACTTTTGTTTTGCAGAAAAAAAGAATTTTTCAGTGGTGGGCTAAGCAAATTTCACTCTCGCATTTAGCAATTCCTGATGGAATAAGATTAATTTCTTAGCTGATATTTTTCTCCTTGGTAAGGCCAACTAATCAACTGTCTGTGCCACTTCCATAAATCTCTGTAAACAAGATGAGGCTGCTCTGCACTGTATTCTTTTTTTTCTTGCAAAAATGCTTTTACTTTTTTGCACATTACTATACTACTCTCTTGAATGCTATAAGCTTACCAGATACATATATAGCAAAAATTGTTACCTTTCTGGAAATACATTGTTAGGATGCTTTTGGCTCATGCTTTCTTTGGTGCACGGATAGTCTGTAATCCTAAGAGGAGCTCTGTCCACAAGAGAAGACTCACTGTATTCCTGTCTGAACTACAACTCTGCTGTTTTTAACATTACTTTGGGCTGTAGCAGTCATTGGAGGAGCATTCTGGGGAATGGTTTGAGGTCTGCATGTGCTGCAGTGTGCAGGCAGGTGTCCTGTCAGTGCTCACTAAAACTGGAAGCTCAGGGAGAATTGGTTAAAAAGGGTTTGTAGGTCCTGGAATGACTTCACAATACCCGTGAAGGACCAGGTTATTGTAAAATATATAAGCAGGTTCTGGTTTTCCACTGTAGTACCTCACCTTTGATGGAACATTTGGAAAGAGAACCTCCTCATGAATTGTGTCCTTCTGGAGCTGACTCTGAGGAAGCCAACAGGTAAAGTCTCCTCACAAATGCTGCAAATGAAGATATTTTATTTGTGGTATGATCTAATCTGACTGAAATCTGTTTTTAGCTTGGAAAATGAAAATTCCACATTTTGTTGTTCTGCTGCTATCTACATCCTGCTTTTTCATGTGAAATCCAAAATAGCCCAAAATGTCAAGTCTGAGATTGCTGAGAGATCAGCAATACATTATGAGTCAATTAAATTGAGTTTTTAAAAAATGAACATTGGTAAGTTGTGTGGCTTCAGTCAGACCTCTCCACTGGGTCATAGGTGTAATTCATCTCCGTCTGTACAGCTTTTAGCTAACCTGATCCCATGCACTATGGAATTTCAAAGGAGTGATCTCATGTTAGAAATGTAACTTTTGTTTATCTTTACAGGCTCTATTAAAGACACAGATGATGAGCTTCATTAAACTTATTTTAGCTATTTTTATGTTTTAGTGCTCTCCATGTTTTTTCTTTCATAACAAGTACGGATGGTATCTGGTAATCTTTGTGCCTAACAGTGTATTAATAACCTGGACCTTCCAGTTTCATATAATGTTTATTTAGACAGTTCAATACTGCAATTTGAGCTTACCCTACCTATGCTATGTGCTGCATCTGTGGAAGAAATGAGATGATTGAATTAGCATGTATGGAGTGAGCTTGGATCTGCCTGTAAGGAACCATGCAGACTCAGCACAGTGCTGCTCTCAAGTTACGTGTACCAGTATACGTAACACTCATTCATAACTTAGAGGAGAATTACAATTGACTAATTCCCACATATGAATAGATCACAAAAACTGACCTCTTGACCTTGTAATTCCTACCCAGATATTTTATGAAAGTAAAAGGTGGGTTTTAATCTTACAATACAGCTGGTTTTATGCTAAATCAATCAGAGTTCATAACAGGAATAAGTTTATTAACCCTTTCTTTTCCATTTTACCTTTTTAAGAAGACTTTAAACTATTGCTTGCCATCTCTTAGCTGTATCTGGAGAGCACTTAGGCTTTATCCTTTTACAGATATACTCAGCAGCTCTTCCATTCCCTGGGGTTTTCTTCAGTCCAGATCTTTGAAATCTCCTTTATTTGTAATGGGAGGCATAATGCAACTTTCCTTTTAAATTGTGGTTTCAGCATAGAAGAATTTGAGCACATTAATGTGCCCAAATGCTGACATATGCCACACTTTCTAGGTATACTTGACAAAGTATCCTAAGGAATATCAGAAGCTTGAAAATTGCAGACCTGCAGGAAACCACTTCATTCTATTTCAACCAATAGTTTAAACATCATTTGAGAAAATTATCTTTAGACCTGTTCTTGCACAGTGAAAAATATTATTATCAGCCTTGAAGTTTTCACAGAGTATCTATAGACCAAAATAAATTCATTTGTAAAGGAAAATCTTCCCTACGCAGCAGTTTGTTGAAAAAACTATGTGTAAGGACCAGTTCTTTTCATTAGTGTTTTACTTCAGGCTCAAGACTATTTTTTTGTTTTATAGTGCTGGCGTTGGAAGGACAGGCACATACATAGTGTTAGACAGCATGCTGCAGCAAATTCAGCATGAAGGGACAATCAACATATTTGGATTCTTAAAACACATACGTACCCAAAGGAACTACTTGGTGCAGACTGAGGTAAGAATGAAATATAAATAGCGTGAGATTATTACAAACTATTTCTGTTTGCAGAAGGAGAGATGATGCAGTCTTCTTTTTGGCACCACCAGACAGACTGGCAACCAGTCACCAGACTGGATTTTCCCGTTTGTTTCCCATGCTTTTGTAGAGACATCCTTCTAGGCTTGCTTAGAGCAATGCACTAGAAATTACCTATCTGTTGGTTCTTGTCTGTTTATCAGGAAGGACTCAGAAGGAAGTCTATATAAATCATGCTTCTTGAAGTAGTGCTTTCTTGGCAGGACTTGCATTTTTGCCATGGAGTTTTTTAAGGAAACACCATTGTCAGGTGTTCATCAAACAGTTTATATTAGGGAATAAAACATAGGACAAAAGCTGTTTTAGACAGAAAATTATCTATAGATGCTTTAAACTGAAGATTATATATAGAACAGTGAAAGACCAAGAGAAAACAATTAGGGCAACAGCAGGGCATTTGAAAGTCTGCTTCAGGTTTCAAGAACAGGTGGTTAGATTCCCCAGTGCCTTTCAATAGAATAAAAGGTAATCAACAGGTAGGACACCTGTTCCAAAGGATGTGAGAGAGGAAACAGAGGATAGCTATAGAAACTAGGGGTAGGACTGACTTGAAAATTTGACTCAAGGCTATGCTTGCATTTTTAATTCTGTTCTGTTAACATGAGATATCACAGGTGGTGGGGATTTGGTACTGTATTATATGATATATCTATGCGTATACATATATATTGCAAGTGTAATTGTCAGTTGTGCTTTTAAATGTGTACTGTCACTGCAAAGGGACAGTTATCACTCTAGGGGATAACATTTGAGAAAGCTCCCCCGTGAAGAAACACTGACCACATCAGAAGTGGCAGCTTAACCAGAGGTAACCAGGGGAATCTGAAAATGATGAGAGCTCACGTTTGGTTTCCTTTTCCTAGGAGCAATACATCTTCATTCACGATGCATTGGTTGAAGCAATACTCAGTAAAGAAACAGAAGTCCTTGAGACCCACATTCATGCCTATGTTAATGCTCTCTTGATACCTGGACCAACAGGAAAGACCAGACTGGAGAAACAATTCAAGGTGAGCTCTCTGAGATAGTAACACAAAAATCTTTATGTTTGCAAGCCTGAATTACTTAAAAGTAGGTATCTCAACACAACTTCCATTAGCTTTCTGAACACAACTTTCATTAGCTGCCGAACCTAAATTCAGATTAATTTAACAAATGCATGCAGTCAGTTGTGACAGAAGAATTATTTGCTTACTCTTAAACAAAGGATCTACAAAAAAAAAAGTAGGCCAATAAGTAGATTTTGGAAGATCTAACTATGTACCTTTGCAGGAAGATCTTAAAGGCAAAACAACAGTCTGGAACGATGTCATTGTAGCAATAATGTCATGAGCTATATTGATCAATCAGTGTATTCCCCTCAGTGTACATCACTGGTTAAAGACAGACTCCACCTTCAAAGACATTTTCATTGATCTAAGATTCAAGAGTCATTTGAACTGCTAAGAACAGTGAAGAAAAAAATTCTGATGACTTTCTAAGTTGTTTAGCCAGATAACTAGATACCTGTGATAAACAAAGTCTCAAGTTTCTATAAGTTTTTGAATAGGAGTTTATTATATGGTAAAAGCAAGCAGCCGGCTGGGTGACAGAAGTGGGGACAAGTTTCCCAAATCTGCACCCTTACTACAGTGTACATTTGGCATTTATCTTAGCTACTTCTTGCATATTAATTATATCATATACATATACATTTTACAGTTTTTTGCTAAGTATTTAATATATGGGTTTTCTTACAGCTAAAGCTAAATGGTTATCTTTACAACCAGTCATAATTCATGCATTCTTGGACAAACAGGCGCCTAAAAGATTTAAAGTTCTACCATATTTTATTCTTAGGATAGTAGGGAGGTTTTAGGGCCCCTTGACCTTGTAAGGGTCTGTTTTATTTCTTTATGGGAGTGTAATTAAGTTTTACAATCCGCTTGTTTTATTTTGATGTAATCACCCATTTGTTTCACGAATCACAATTATTTATCACAATACCTAAAGTTAAGAGAGACACTGAACCTGCAATATGTGCACCCTTCTGTTTAGTGCAACTTGTGAAAGAATGGCTTTTATCTAGTTACCTGAGTTCTTTTACATTTCATTGTTTCAGCTACTGAGCCAGTCTAACACACAGCAGTGTGATTATTCAACTGCACTCAAACAGTGTAACAGAGAAAAGAACCGAACTTCATCTATCATTCCTGGTAAGTTTGTTCAAATTGTCTTCTCTGGGTGGCAAAATGTTTATGAACCTCGTGTGTCAAACCTTCAAAATTTCCTCAACAAGAACTGAAGACATTTGCATTTGTGTGGAACAATGTTCTGTAAAGTACTTATAATGAAGAAGTGATTTAGGAATTACACATAGAAAAACAAAATAGATGGCTGGATAGCACTTCAGTGATGAAGATTGATGGAGCTTAGTGTTATTATCACTGTGAGATATGTGAAATAATCGCTGTAATGTTATAAGAGTCATTGCAACATACTTACTGATTCATAACTTTTTTTTACAGTGGAAAGATCTAGAGTGGGTATCTCATCACTGTCTGGTGAAGGGACAGACTACATCAATGCTTCCTATATTATGGTAAGTCAGTTAACATATTGGTGAAAAATAATGCATAGCTGTTTTCAGAGCTGCCATGTGTCTGAGTTAGGGTGGCACAATCCTGATTTTGAAAGCTCCTTTCTTCCATTATTCACTCTGCCTAAAAGAGTTACTTCCCCCAAGAAATACTATTACCATTATTACTGGGTTTAAGTTTGGTTAAGTGCATTGCATTTTAACAATCTGTAGAAATAGAAATCCCATCATAGTTTTAAAACCTGGTAAAGCTAAATGCCACCTATGGAAGGATCTTGTGAGATAAACTAAAAGTGTTAACTAACAAGTTAGTTTTTAATGGCTGTACTGTGATTTGCCTTCCTACCTGCTCATCTTACAGAGCCTTTGCAACTAGCATAGCCCAAGACACCATAGCTCATCAGCTTTCCATTATCTTTTGTTCTGTGGGTTTTCTTCAACATTTTGCCCTTCATTAGGTGAGAGGGAGGAGTTAATGCCTCCTGGACATTCAGGAAAGAGATGGGAAAGCTCTCTGCAGTGGTATATGTACATGATCCTTCATCAGGTGCATTAATGCAAAGGAACTCTCTTTTGTGGTAAGAAGTTCATTTGAGACATCTGTACAAATTAAGAAACTGCTTGGAATTTTTGCAGATCTTTCATGTATTCTTATATTTGTTTCAGGTAGTCAGCTCCTCTGAGTTGGCCATTCGAGTCTCCTCTGTCTCTTTTATCCTTTTTTTTATATTTTTTTTAGGTTTTAAAAATTATTTCAGTGTAATTGAATTTATTCCTTTCATGTGGAAAACACTGCAATGGATTTTTTTTTTTTTCTAATATTTGCAGGAAGCCAAAGAAGACACAATTGTGCAATGTATTTTCTAGACTTCTGGTCCACTAGAAGCTTCCTTTAAGCATTAATAGTTGGGCATCAATTCTGAGCCTGTTGATTTTTTATTTTTTGCAGGGTTATTATCAAAGTAATGAATTCATCATTACCCAGCATCCCTTACTACACACTATCAAGGATTTCTGGAGAATGATATGGGACCATAATGCCCAGCTAATAGTCATGCTTCCTGATAGCCAGAATATGGTGAGTTTTGTGGCTGATGGTTATGGGTTTATGTGTGAATTTTACTAGTATTACCATTTTGAAATATGCAAGACATGAGAAAACAACTTGGATTTTGAAAAAAAAACCAATTAAAAATTAGCAATATTGAATTGAGTGTAAAATCCCCAAACAATCTAGTGTAAATCTAGGGATCCTTATCTGGGCAGATTGTGATTGGCACGAGAGCCAGGAGCAATGGTGGCCAAGCATTCCCTCACATATGAAAGAAGCCCCTGGGGAGCATGAGTGGCCAGGACCGCTGCCAGCAGCGTGGGCACACAGGGCCTGGGGTGGCAGTTCATGCAGAAGAGTGTGCAGGAAGGGCACTGAAGCCCTGCCAGCTTGACCAGGGAGCAGTGGTATCAACCTAGCATACAACTGTGGTCTTTCTGAGCTCTGCATTCACCTCGACTGGAATCCTACTCTACCCTCCCTGAAACACATCTGACAGGCAGACAGGACACATGGCAGGGAGGTTTCCCTATCCATCTGACCATTTTGGTCATTCAGACTATTACAGGATTTTCTTAAATAAAAAACAACTCTTTTCATCATTTCTGCTGTCAAACAGAAAGGATGCTCTTATGAGAACTTCGGTCTGTACTTTCAGATAATCCCAAGACCACTCAAGTGCTGCCTGCAGGCTCCTATGTTACAATATACCAGCTAAGTTTATCCTGTGGCCATGGCCTGTGCACTGCACAGCAAAGCACAGGACAGCCTGAAGGCCAGGCTGGATGCATGGCACAGTGTAGCACAGCAAGTTGACTGCTATGTGGATCCACAGGGTACAGTGGTCTTTGGTCAGGATCACTACAGAGATGTCTGAAAACCATCACTTGCCATGATTGTAATCCTGATCAAGTTTTGATTTGTCGGTTTAAATCTAGTTGGCTGGATTGATAATATATGACATAGTATTTATTATGATGGATTTTGTATTTTAAGAGCTCAACATTACTTATCTTTATGTCTCCTTTTTTTTTTTTTTTTTTCTGGAGGCTGAAGATGAATTTGTATACTGGCCAAACAAAGATGAGCCTATAAACTGTGAGAGTTTCAAAGTCACTATGATTGCTGAAGAACACAAGTGTCTGTCTAATGAGGAGAAGCTCATAATCCAAGACTTTATTTTAGAAGCTACACAGGTAACACTGTCATAAACATATAACTTGATTTGTTAAAGATAATGCCTACATTTTGTTACATTTTCTATGGTAAATGAGTGATAAAAACCCATGCCCTAGGAACACCCCTGGGGGAAGTAACCTCTGTAGGTAATATGATCACATGGGGAATAGCATATTCCAACTTCCACAGCAGTGGGATTCTGTATCTGGAGGCTGGAGCCAGTCTTGACCAGGGTGAAGGAAAAGAATAAAGACAATAGTTTACAAAATTGATTTATGTTTGGATTTTTTTTTCTCGTTTAGGATGACTATGTGCTTGAAGTGAGGCATTTTCAGTGTCCAAAATGGCCAAATCCTGATAGTCCTATTAGTAAAACTTTTGAACTGATCAGCATCATCAAAGAGGAAACTTCCAACCGTGATGGGCCCATGATTGTACATGATGAGTAAGAACTGCAGCTTTCTGTTTGTTTTGATGTTTTTCTGTAGAACCATCATTTCACCTCATTTAGAGTGAAAGCTGCTGAAACAAGGCATGAAGTCTGCACTTAACAGCAGTGCTGCTGCTTCTGTTTCAGCTGCATCAAAAAGAGAAACATTTTTATTGTATCATACTTCATTTCAATTTTATTATTGCCATACTTTGGATAGTTATCAGGTAGGACATTGGAAAGGAAATCAGTCAGGACCTCATTTTCTTACTAAAAGAAGTAAGGCTGTTTAGATGAGGCACCTTACCTTTCTCCAACTGTTCAATAATGACAAAAAATACTGAAATGTTGAAATACTGAAGGACCCAAGGCCTTCAAGATTTGGTTAGAAGGGGATTGTAGAAAAATAACTCTAAGAAGTTGTAGCCAGGTGCCATGAAAGTTTTGTTAAGCCACTGCTGGGCAGACCTATTTCAGAAATTGCAAAGATCACATGACAGAAATTCATTTTATCTGTTTACCCTGGATTTTGTATTTTCTCCATCTGTAAAACTTGATTCAGTGTCTAGAGACACTGAATGTCTGTTTTGTTTTGTTTTGCTTTACTTTACAAAGGCATGGAGGGGTGACAGCAGGAACTTTCTGTGCATTGACAACTCTGATGCATCAACTGGAAAATGAGAATTCAGTGGATGTTTACCATGTAGCAAAGATGATAAATTTGATGAGGCCTGGAGTCTTTACAGACATTGTAAGTAATAGGCAAAATGTGTGCATTTTTTCCCTATATGTGACATTATTAGCTCTAGATCTTAGAGCAACATTACTGAACCACTAACATCTTAGTTTCTGCATGAGTTATTCAAAACTGTCTTCCAGAGGTGCTGTAGTGGACCTGCTGCCTATTCCAAAACAAAGAATTTCCTGTGAAAACCTATTTTGTGGTTATCAAGTGGTGATATTCAAAATGTGCAGAGCTGCTGCCATGATCATAAAATCTGTATTATGTCATGTAAACTAAGGTTTTAATTTATCAGGAATAAATTTGTGCTCCAGGTAGACCCTAAAGTAGTTACCTTAGTTTTCCACTTCAGGATGGACCTTGATCTTTCATGATCTGTTGAATTGTCACTTAACACCATTGTCACTGTGCCTGCAGGAAGGAGAAAAAAATGTGAAAAGTATAAAGTATAGTACATAGGAATTACTTGCTAAGGCAGTGTCCTACAAATTAAAATTCATCACAGAAATAAAAATTATGAATCCCACCTCTTTGGTCATATCATTACACACCCGACTGCTAGAGTTACAAATGAGTGTAATAAGGAGAACACTTTAGGAGTAAAATGTTTGGGTTAGCATTATCCAGTTTTTGACAGCAAAAACAGAACATAGGATTGACAAATGTGTCCACACCTTGCCCTGCCTGGGTAGCGCAGAGTGAGGAGACTGGCAGACAATGGAGCGAAAGTGGAACTCCTTCCACCTCAGAAGAACCATCAGGACATTTCACTCCTTTTTCCCGAGGATCCTAGAGCAAATACCTAGGTCCTTTATCTTAGATTCCAGATTCCCATCCTCTTACTGCAGATTTTCAAATTTGTGGCTCTTTCTACCCCATATCTCTTAACCCAAGATAATAGTTCAGACCCCAAATCCCACCCTATTTAGTCTGTCTTACTGTTCCACACTTCTTCCCTCACAGAAATTCTTTATCCTTATATACCCAAAATATTCCTCTGCCCTCAGAGCATCCACTGCCAGCACAACCTTTGCTGTGCCTGCTCTCCCTGCACAGACCATCCCAACTGTTTCCTCATTCCCAGCCCACACTGCAGTCCAGCTGGCTTCTGGCACTCCCCATTTCCCATGCATCCAATTGAGATACTCTGCCCCTTCTTGGACAGTGGCCTCCTTGATGAATCTTCTCACAGTCTTATCTGTCTTTCTAACTCTTATTCCTGGCAGGATCTTCAAAAACAGGAACAGTAACTGCAAGCACCAAAAAGAAAAAAGAAAAGAAAAAATCTTCCTGGATAGAATTCAGATGACAAAAAATTACAAAAAAAGCCAACAGGCAAACAGTAGCCCTAATTCTTACCCCACATTTGTAACTGACTTTAACAAGGATCAGATTCAGCATATAATATTTCTTTAAAAATACAGCTTTCTCCCCTACCTGTACTATATTCCCTAATGTTGTGCTTTACATCGTGTACAGGGGGAATCATTAGTCATAAAATCAATAAAGCTGCTAAGTAAGTAACATAATAAATTGTGGAGCACAGTTGTGCTCCATGTGTACAGATGTGTGACTGATACATCAGCTGTTAATTAATTTTGACTGTATCCTCTTTTCTTCTCCAGGAACAGTACCAGTTTCTGTACAAAGCTATTCTCAGCCTTGTCAGCACAAGGCAAGAAGAAAACCCTTCGGCATCTATGGACAGTAATGGCTCAGCTTTACCCGATGGAAATGCAGCTGAAAGTTTAGAATCTTTAGTTTAATTAACACATCAAATTAAACGTACACATCACTACATCACACCAGTCACACCTGTAGTTTACCATTATTATTTTCAGTTTTATACTTTGGGTGGGGAAAATCTGTGCAGTCTCTCTATATATAATCAGATCCCAACCGTTGCTCAAACCAACAGTCTTTTCTGTTACATACAACTTTACTGTGGAACTCTTATCATTAACAATGTGTGCCTTTTCTTGAAAGATTACTTGTAATACATTGTTATGTCTGGACTAACTTGATTGACTTTTACAGTGTTTCTAAGAATTGAATTGTGGTATGATTTTTTCAGTATTAGTTTTTTGATTTATCTGGCTTTACTTTTAACTTAAAGTTATCATATTTATAGATGTTAGGGAATCCTCAATTACGAACATGCAATGGGTTTAGTATTTGATCTATTTGCTGTATTTATAACAATTTACATTTGCTAGAAATATAACTTTTAATATAGTAGAATGTAAATAAAATACTGTTCTACATAACATTCAACATTTTAAGACTTCTATTAGACATTTAGAATAGTAATCTGATACTTACTGTAAATACTGCTACTTCTGTAGTGATCCATGGACCAAATTTATATTTATAATTGTAGATTTTTATATTTTACTACAGAGTCAGTTTTCTAGTTCTGTGTAATTGCCTTGTTAAAAAGTTGTAGTCAGTATGTTTTTATTTTAACAAAGTCTTCTGATATATAATTGTGCATCTTAAGCAATTTACCTTCATATAGCTGCATGTGATTTTAACTTTTTGTGGGAACTAGAAACCACTTGTTTTGAAATGAGAAGTTTTTATGAGAATAACACTGTATTTGGCATTGTTAAATTGTTTTTACCTATGGCATTGCAAAAAATAAATATAAATATTACAGTCTGTGCTGAGCAGTCTTTCATGTACAGTACAGTCCACTATACTTCCACACAGTCTTCACTGTCAAGTAGGAGAGCTTTTACTTACAAGAATAAGGACTTATCACTGACCTGCAGGCGGCTGCACTTCCCATGGAATCTGCAAGTTTAGGAGACACTTATGGAAAACTTTCATATTATTTAATCTCTGCTCCACTCCCACCTGTCCCCTCAGTGCCCACATTAGCTCGTTCTTTGGCCTCTCCTTGCTCATCTCCCAGTCTGGTCACTCACAGGTTAATGGGCTATCCCAGGCCTCCCGATTGCCTTAGCTGCCCCCTCCCAAGACTTCTCCACGCTGACTGTTTCAGATCATTCATTCAGCTGCTGAGGTCTTTGCTGCCTCCTTTGGCAAGGCAACAGTCAAACTCTGGGAAGCAATAGAGCAAGTAGTCACTGAAAGAACAAAAAATGTTTCAAGTTGGCCACTCGATTATTTTCTGTAAGCTTCTGAACTCAGAAAAGATAGTGATTGTACTGAAGATTGCAGCACCGAGGAGGCTGGAGGAGAATAACATATTTGTTTTAAACAAACACAGGCTATGAGAGCAGCTATTTTCTCACTTTGGTATATACAGTTGCTACATAGAAAGACTGGGAGCAGAGATACTGTTCCGGAGTAGAATGCCACAGAAACTAATGGACCCTATCTTAGATGAAAACGAAGCATAGGAAAAGATGAGCCTGATGTGGTCTTGGAGATTTTAGTTGACTGATTCCTAAAGTAGGGTTGTATGAAGGATCTCAGCATGTCAGGAGATAAGATCTAGACCCCCTCAGCAGTGTAGGATAGGTGATAGATAGGTGAAGCTGCAACAAAGCTAAAATAAATTTAAGTTTAGAGAAATCTAAACAGCAGAAACTTTAAAAAATCCTCCTACTGTTGATACATGAAACGAAGGTGCTAGACCAGGAGACAGAACGGCACAGAATGACAGAATACCTAGCAGTAAGAGAGACTTTTTCATGCTCATCCTATTTTATTAAAAAATAAATAAAATCATGTAGACAAAACAACGTATAACAGAATCATGGAGATGGTTAAGGTTGGAAGGGACCACTGGAGGTTGTCTAGTACTTGTAACAGATAGGTGTTTTTTTGTAAAACTGTGGTAAAATGTTAATGTGCTTAAATTCTCTTTTACACTTGACCACTTCTCTTTATAACCACAGCAGTGCAGTCCCAGAGGTTATGGAGTGGCTGAATACATTGGTCTCAGGACCCCAGGGGTTCCCCCTTTCCTGCCCCCCAGAGCTGCATGCAGGACGATTCTCCTGTCTCAGCCCAATGTCCCTGTGTGGGCACAGCCAGGGAGCATGCAGGGCACACACATGCACACACACACACATGCTCACACACAGGGAGACACGCATGCATACACACCCAGAGGATGGTAGAAACAGAATTCATGACACAGAGAATAGGACTAGAACTTAAGAAGGAAACAGGATAGAGGGCAGTGGTCAGGCACAGGGCAAAGTACTGCCCAGTAACTAGCACACGTACATGCAAACATCTTTTACCCTCTTCTCTCCTTTTTCTCATGCTTATTATTTCCCCATCCACATTGATCCCTCTGTTTCTTCAGCCTTCTCTATCTCTTTGTAGATAAACAACCTTCTTACCTAATTACCTTCATGGGTCTTAGTTTTCTTACAGCCATATCCAAATGTGTATTGTCAGATGCTGCCACTTAGATCATCTCACCCATACATGGTACTACCAACAGTTCCCTAGTATTTCTGGCCTTTCAAGCTTTTCTTTCCAGAATGTCTCCAGCAGAGCTTGGCCTTCCCTCACATAACTCCCCATGAACCACCTGTGTGGTGCCACCAGACTTCATGTCATTCTTCTTAAAACCTGCCAGCTGCTTGCTCTTGCCGCTCCAGCAGCTTCCCTCTGATGCCCAGCAGTTTCTCAGGATCTATGCAGGTGGCTCAGCCTCAGGTCAGGGGGTGCTAGCCATGTGCCTGCAGATAGCAGTACTCATCTCTTTAGTTCAAAGCCGTAATTAGTTCATGGAATAACTCAGAGGGAACCTACTTTTCTGAGGCAGAACATCTTTATTCAAAATATAAAATATAAAAATTTTACAACTTTTTTTTCCTGTGGTCCTTGCCATGCCTGCATATTTGCCAATTCTAAAGTTCAGGAAGAACAGGGCTGATATATGACTCCTAAGTGCAAGCAAACATGTGATGTATCCCTAGCTGAGTTAATGCCTTTGAAGAATAGGATCTAGAATTATTTTCTTATAATATTTGTGGGGTTTGGGGGGGTGACAAGAGTTAAAAATGTACAGAATGGGTGCATTGTACCAAATGATACACATTTTTGTAAGACTGTTGAATTACACATACACATTCTTCACAGTGTTCAGGGACAAAGTTGGTGCAGACAAAGGTGTTTAATGGTTGTGCTTTGAGAAAGGGAGTATCTTCTTTTTCCAAGTGGCCTGAGGGTTCTTTAGCAGTTCCTTTAAAGCACTTAGGTTGGCTGACACACTCCATTTGCACATCTGGTCTAACAGGGACAGTGATATTATACAGATTTGCTTTCTCATTCAAAAATTATACAATTTTTGATTTCCTAATCGCTAGGGGTGCCTGTATGAGAGAAATTATTTGTGATTTTATGGCTATTTTCAAATCATATTCCATAACCTTATTAGCAGATACTATACTTCTGCACATTAGCACACAGCAAGAGGGACTATAGTGATCATGTGCTATTTCTTCAGCCTTTTCTTTTAAAGAAAACTGGCTTGTTGCCTCACATATCAAAATAAAGAGCATGAAATTATTTTCTATAAATGTATTTACAGTTTCATACAGTTGTATATAAAAAGTAAATTTTAGGCAAATTAATTCTACTATGTTTTTCAAGCCACTATGGACCAAAAGCAAAAAAGGACTCCTCCTTCCTAAAATCCAATCTTGATATAACTGTTCCTTTCAACCTAAATGTTTTGCAGACATTTTAAATTTATAATCCAAGGAATCAGCTGTCAGTCAAGGTTTCTTCTAGATGTTTGTAATCACATTCATCATCTTAGCATGCTGACAAGTTATTTAAAACATAAGTGCTTAGGATAATCTCTTTACTCACACATATTGGTTCTGATCTAGAAAAAAATAAGAATCGTAAAAAAAAATCTTCTATAATCTTCAACTGTGATGGATTACAGATTTTAATAAATGCGTGTCAGTTCGTCTCTCAGACAAAGGCCATATTCTAATTAATTTTTTTTCTTGTAATCCAAGCTACAGACTCAAAAGACACATAGCCTGCCTTTTCAAACTGGGTCAAGTGTGGAGAAGATGTTATGTATCTCCTGCAAGAAGTAAGATATTAATAAACAACAGTTTAAGATCTATTTTTTTTTTTTACAAAGCTCCAAGTCATGTGTGACAAGGAAAACTTGATTAGTGGGCTTTCTCCTAAGAAATCATAGGTGAGTAGAGGCTAAAAAAAAGATAAAAAAAAGAAAACAAGTAATTTACTAATACCAAACATCACCAACTTTTTAGTGATTGTGATGTTGAGATTTAATACTTGTGGAAAAGCCTTATAATGATCAGTAATAAGTGATCAACAGGAGTCATACAAACTCATTGCTAGCAGTACAACAAATTAGCTAAAGACCTTAGTACGGACTTCGAAGATCAGTTGACAAAACTAGTTAGCAATGTTTATCACAGTGCTTTACCTGGCACAGTTTTTTGCTAAGTGCTAGGACAATGAGTAATTTCAGATGGGTTGAAATTTTCTGTGGTAAACACTTACTCCAAGATGAGTTTAGGAAAGTTAAACTTGTTCCTCTCTCAATTTTTCTGAAGCATAAGCAAAGCAGGGCTGGGGAGAAGAGGAGCAATATTGTGTTGTTGCGGTTAAAAACAGAAACAAAGACACAACTACTAGCTGGGTCTCAAGCCTCTTGGGTTACAGTCTTAGTTTTCACTATTTCCCTGCAGCAAGCCTCAGGTCTGACCATTCACTTCTCACAGGTTTGTGCTTTGTTGGATTAGGATCTTTCAAAGGGACAAGAGGGAAGACAAATCTCTCTCAGAACATTTGACCACGTTATGACTACTCCCTCTGTTTCCAAATTGCACTCTTTCCTTCCAGAGCTAAACCAAGTGGGCAATAAAACCTTTCGGATTATGGAATTCATTTTCTTTTTTCAGGAAAGTCACAACTCTTACACTGTAATTTAGACAGAGTATATTTGAGATGATCTGATTTGCCTTGATAAATTCTGCTGGACACTCGAAGCTAAATTTCTTTTTTTTTCCCCCTCCTCTTCTTAGTTTTCCAGCATAATCAATTATTTGATTGATTTTTTTCCACCTTAAACTATAGCCCATTTTTTTCCACCTTAAACAGCTACTGTGCTATGAGCTTACTCCCTTTGTCTAGCAGTGCCACTTTTGTACTCCAGTCCCTCAAAGGGATATAATTCTCCCCTGTAGGAATATCTGAGGCTGACAGAGTGTGAAACAGAGGCAAGAAAGGCAGCCTGAGTGTAATGGGGCTCGAGCACCTCATCTCAGGAAGAAACTGGGATCTTACACATCATGAAGAGCTGGCACTAGCATAAATTCCAAAATGAAAAAATGACAGACAACCTGTCCCTTGGAGCCTGATGTGAAAAAAGAGCTTAAGAGCCTTTTGGCCCAGGTAGTGATAGCGAAGCCACGTATTCAGCTAAGCAAGGCCCTCAAGCTGAGACAGGCTGTGAGACACCACGCTTTCATGCCTTCCTGGGGTACAGGGAGATATCATACATCTGCTGTTCTGTAGCTTTCCAGTTTAGTAGTTGTCCTTGTGCCCAAGAACAAAACTTACTAAGCAAAATTAATATACTAAGATTATAGCTGAAAATGATGTCTATATACAGGTATACCTATGTATATATGTATATCATTATATAGATGGGGATGCTTAAACAATTCTTGAAGAATCTTCTCCTGTGTGTCTAGCAAGAAGTATGCCAACATATTTCATGCACATAGAAAATGTGTAGACATCCTTTCAATATAACCATCTATGTGAAAAACCAAATCCCATTCATGTACATCTCATTAGACTGTAAAAATGACATGACAACAAAACAGAGGATTTCAAATTTATTTTTCAAGCAATCTTGTGTATTAGATATAATTATCTTTCCAATAATATGCAAAGAGAACTGAGAAGTATAATCTTCATACAAAAAGAAGAAGAATAAATTCATTTAAGTCTAAATGTAGAAAACAAAATGCAGCATTGCACTGGGAAACAGAAATATACTTCGATACAAAATGTTTCAAAAATAGTAGCAGTGTTTCTTGAAGGAAACACTGTAGTGCTCATTCTTTAGTGCTCTAAAAATATTAGATACTTCTAAAATTCCAATTTTCTTCGCATACTGCATTTCCAAGGCAGAAAAGCAAGTACAGTGCATGCACATATACAGAGTCACAACTCCATGGTTGTGTATTTGGGAGCTAAGGGGGGGATCAGAGAATTTTAAAGTAAAATCCTGGTCTCACCAAGCACTGGGCTGGAAGGGACCAGCAGATACAAGTATAACTTTAATCCTTAGCTGTAGGTCTTTAATCTACGTGGAGAAGGAGGAGGCAGCAGAGAGCAGAACATTCACTGCATTCATCCTTAGCCCAGCTGCCTACACCATCCATACAACAGACCAACAACCTGTAAGGTCAGTGAGAAGTGAAGCAACTTTGTGGAGCCAGGATTTCATCCAGTATATGCATGGCACTGTAACAGAATTTCATCTGATATATGCATGGCACTTTAACAGAATCCAAATTTGACATGACAAAAGCATTCAATGGTTCAGTATTCTCTTTGAGAATAATACTTTGCCCTTCATTCTTCCTTCTCCCTTTGGCTCCTTTCACCTAACTATTGCAGCTGCTACTTCATTGCATTTACACAAAGAAAATCCAAATCCTGAGTAGCAAAATTTGGAGATCAAAACTTGAATTATTATTATGGCTGCTTTTCCTACTGTGCAAAACAACACCTGGAATTCCATCACCTCAGAACTGTAATTACAGCACTATGGTTCTCAGGAGGTAAAAGGCTGTGCTTTTATCAGCAAAGTGCGCTTGTGAGCAAAGTTGAAAGCAGACAGCTTCCAGCATCAGTATTCAGCTTTAGAAAAGGGAAGTTCTAGGCAGCTGCACAGGTACCAGTGCAAATACTATCTGCCCCCAGCATTACACCTCACAGATCTAACTGTGAAGTTTAGGCCATGCTTGCATTGCAAGGTGGTGTAGAAATCCCTAAGCAAAAGCCAGAGAAGCAGCCCTGAACTGGAAGAAGGCAACTGCTGCTTTGTTACAGAGAAGCTGCACTTGGGCTAAAGTTCAGTTCTGGACTGATGTGGTTAAACTGCAGCTAGAGGGGGGCTGACACATCTGTGCAGCACAGCACTCAGCAGCAAGTGAGCTGGCCCACCGGCAAACTCCCATCAGTCTAAAGTGGCACTGTACTGAGTAGTATGCATAGGCTCCCAAATGAATACTTGAAAAGCCTGATAGCAGAAGGGCAGAAGCTAACTTAAAATGTGGCAACTTAAAATTCTAAGCCTACTGCATTTCAAAGCTGCATATACTACACAATCTATTCCCTTTGTAACAGTACTTAACCTGGACAAGGCACACAGTGTAAGTGGAAGGACTAAACATCATTTGGAGCAGCTTCTAACACATTAACTGTTGTATTTCTGTATTAACTGTAGAATGCCCTTCCTAGCTGCCTAGCTAAATGTTAATGTGCTCTCTCCACAGCACAAGGCAACACAAAACAGCAGGTATTTCAACATATTGCAACCAGCTTCCACTCTGTAACAGGAAAGGGTATGGGGAGGAAGTTTAAAGCAAACTTCATACACATCTGTGTATGAAACGGCAGGTGCTGCCTTTAGCTTTAAACTCCCTCCCTCCTCCAATTAATTTAAATTTACACTTATTATAAATGGATTAAAAAAAAATATTAAGATCTAGGTTTGAAATATTTAAGAACTGAACATTTTTAAGATTTAACAGGTTCTTATTTGCTAGTAGTGCAGAATTTCTAAACTATTTCTTGCATATTGTTATTGTGAAAATATTCAAAAATCCTATTAAAGGGGAAGGAACAATCAGACTTAAAATTTTAAATATCACTTTCATCTCCATTATTCTGAAAAATTTTTACTACATGAACAAGCAAACTTCATCAATGGAATTCATTAACTAGACTTTTCCACCAGAAGAGAACCCACTAATAGATACTTCTTTCAGCTTAAATTTGTCTTAATAACCCTATACAGCTGGAAGATAAACTATAACAAAAAAAAAAAAGAAAAAACAAACCCAACCCTTCCAAGATATTTTAGAAAAAGATCTAAGGAAAGATCTGATCGATGCTGAAACGCGTAGATGAAAGCTTATCAATTTTCAGAGGAAAATACCAAAATTCATGAGTATCTACAGTTTCTACATCAAAGCAGGTTTTATGGAAGGCAACATCTGTGTATGAAACGGCAGGTGCTGCCTTTAGCTGGTTCAAATTGAGATTCTTAAAGAGGCGGCAGAGGTTGGAACCAAACAAAGCCAAGACCTGGTTAAATCCACTGCTTGCAGTTACTGTTTGATAACACTGTGAGTACTGTACACAATGCCTTCTGCCCGAACACGTTCAAGTATTGGTCCATAAACATTCTTCGTCAAGGGTATAACCATGCCTTTGGCAACTATTTCACCTGAAATAAAGGTAGAAAAAACCCAGTGAGTTAGCCCAGAGTTAGGGCTCTACTAGGTTTACTCAGCAAGGCTTTGGTAACTTCAATGTGGGGCTTCTGAGGGCAAGATCAGGGTTGCTGTGCTGGACTTGGCCAGCTCCAACCGCAGGGCACAGCTGAGCCCCTCAGCCACAGATGAGGTGCCTCAGGGAAAACGTATTTAAGAAAGAGCAAGACACTGAACAGCAGTGAGGAAAGAAGTGTGAGAAACAGCCTTGCAACACCAATGTCAGAGCATGAGTGGGAGGAGGTGCTCCAGACACTGGATCAGAGTGTGATGAAGACTCTGCTGGAGCAGAGGAAAAGTAAGAGCAAGGAGCAGCAGAGAGAAGCAGTTATGGACTGATCACAGGTCCCCATTTCACAGCTCCCTGCACTTCTCAGGAGAGAGGGAAGAAGTTGAGCAGTGAATGGAAAAGTGAATTTGAGCCTGGGAAAAGGAAGTTGTTGTTTTAATTTGTCTCTTTTTTTGCATTATCGAAACCTGTTTAATTGGAAATAAATTTTCTCCCAAGTTGAGCCTGTTTTGCCCATGACAGTAAAGAGTAAGTCATCTCTGTCTTCATCTCAACTTATGAGCTTTTTCATCTTGTTTTCTCCCCATACTGTTGAGAAGGAGGAATGACAGAGTGGCTGAGTCTGGCGGTCAGTCAAGGGGAACCCAAATGCAAAGATTAATATGCAATTATATAAATTTTCATTTTTTTTCTTTTTGCATATATTTAAACATGCAGATCTATCAATCCTGGCATTAGGTTCTCACACAGCATCAGTACTGTATCAAAAATAAGGAAAAAAAGTTTGGAACACATTGTGGCATACACAGCTTGAACTTAATTCATAGAGCTGTGACACAGCAGTTAGGTGAAAAGTATCTAAACCTTAAAAATTTGAGTTGCTGGGACTTTTTAAAATAAGAACAACAACAAAAACCCCATAGTTTTGCTCATTTTGGTTAGCCATGAGAAGAGCAATGTTCTAAAGATTAAATGCAAGCACAGGGAAATAATATTATTTCTTTCAACACAGTAATGACTAGGAAGTTTTCTTGTTTATATATATAAAGCCTCAAATAAGATAAGCCTCAAATTTTGTCAATCCCGAAACTAGGTAGTTTGTTCAGCACAGGTGTATGTTAACCTGTTTCACTGTGGCATAATCAATTGTAATTTATCATGCTAAAGGTTTCCTCTACACCAGTTTAAGATTAAATTGCTTAAAATCTTTATGGATTAAGTAGGAAATTAAGACTTGTCACTGAACAACCAAACATGCAGATTAAAAATTCCTGTAAAGAAGACAGAAAGATTCTGATAAATTTAAAAAAAATATACATGTATACACTTCAGAAACACTATATATCTGCTTTTTACAGCAGAAAGATACAGAGGGTTGCAATACTGTTACTGAAGTCAGAATAGCCACTTACCATCTAGAACCATCTTCGCAGCAATAGCCGTGGGGTATCCTACTGTTTTAGCCATTGCAGAATGTCCTTTGTTATCTCCATAGACAACCAGATCAACAAATTTGTCTTCCAAATGACCAGAAGGATGCCTGAGACCTATTTCATTTCTCATAATAATCATATCTCTCTCTCCAGTACCTAAGAGAAAAGCGCACAAACTGTATTTCAGGTACATCAAGATGAGATTCCTGAGGAGCCAGGCACTACACATGGACAGCATGTGTATCAAGGAAGTGACTGAAGGCAAGGACTATTAAGGAGGACAGAATACTAAGATGAAACTAAAAACGTAACAGGGAAAGAAAAGGATAAATTGGAGAAGTAAAGAACATCACAATACATTAAAAACCCTAACATGAAGGTTTATTGATGAAGGTGAGCAAACTAATCTAACTATGGCTGATAAAAGATATGGACTTGCTCCACTCAAACACATGAGAATAATTTCTCACATACCAAAGGGCAACTTCATCTCCATATGCTTTGCAAGAGCCCCCACAATGGAATCTGCTGCTGGAACTTGTTCATCTCCCAATAAACCTAGCCTGGCAGAAGAAATGAGAAAGGCTTATATCATTGCCTATCAACAGCTTCATCTCAGTTTTATAATTTCCAGCTTGTTCAGCATACCAGTTTAACAGTCTCAACATGAACCAAAATGACTAGAATTGCAAACATTTTATTTTTTTTTAAAACATCAAAAATCACTGGAACATTTTTACCATTCTACTGCCTCCAGCTGACTTTTGTCCTTTTCCAGTTTGCTAAATACAGCTTCTTTAAGAACATGGTGCTCAACAGGAGACTTAATTCCAACCAGTTTGCACATGAGCTCTTTCTGCATTAAAAAAAAAAAAAGAAAAAAGGTTCATGAAGATATTTTTCCCACCCCTTTTCAGTCAAGGTTTTGGGAAACCACTGCTCCACTAAGCTCAGTTAAAATTCAGGACTTCTGACAAGACAGGTTATGTGTAAGGGAAAGTGAGAAAGTGTGAAAATCTTAATCACGGCAGGTGAGAATAGGGCCTATCTTTTTGTAAAACACTTTGTACCCCACCCCTCAGCTGCTTCCCCCTACTTTTTAGTCTTATCAGTTCCTCTGACAGTACAGAAAGAACATAGAAATCTGCATAAACAAGGAACAGTGGGAGGATGTTAGGACGAAAAAGAAGACACCTGGAGACTGCCAGAGTCAGGAACTTAAGGATATGATATCTTTCAGTTGGATTAGAAATGAAAATCGTCCCTCTCAAAATGAAGGAAACAGACTGATGAGATGAACGAGGCTCTGGCAATCCTGGGAGTATTACCAAAGAGCTTTCTTAAGATTTTTTTGCGTATCTGAAGGCCATTACTTAGATGCTAATTATTGCTTCCTTCATTCACAGCAAGACAGATAATAAAGAGAGCTATAAGCAAGATATGAAGCAAGAAAGAACTGCAGTCTCTTTAGAAGCTCAAGTTGGCCTGAGCTTCCCAGGCAGAGGAGATAAAGGGAAACTACCAAAATGTAAAAACCTTGCTAAGACAATGTTTGCAGTGAGAGTAATGAGTTTATAGTTATTTTCACAGATTACATAACACTGTATACTTATTCACTGAGGCTAGAAAGACTAGCCTCAAAATGAACCCTAAAATTCAAACTGGACAAAAATTATCAAAAAAAAAAGTTAATTCTCATATGGCTGTTCAAAAAATCCTTGAGTTTGGGAAAATGAGAACTACTGTAAGTTAGTCAGAGACAAGGAAGACTTTGCCCTCTTGACCTTCTGCTTTCTTGGTTCCGAGAACAGTCAAGACATTCTTAACTGGAAATAATGACATCATCAGAAAAATACTGTGTTGTCCTCAGACCATTACACAGCACAGCACAAGTCATTTTCCAGATTAGTGCTTAAAAAAGCAGAAAGATGAAGGCAGATCTGAATTTTGTTCACCTGAGCAATGAACAGTTATTCTCTCAGGGGCTTGCAAAAGGGAAGACAATTTTTCTCAGAAGGCAGACAAACAGACCTGGTAAGTAATAAGCTCTCTTTACCCCATATTGAAATATGAAATTCCCTGCTTTCTCCACAGAGCCAACCAAAATGTTGATTGTCAAACGTAACAGCAGCACATCAGAGTCAAACGTAACAGCAGCACATCAGAGTCATGCCTTGGCTGCGATAAAGATGAAGGCAACCAAAATCAAGACAGAAAAGCAGCATAACAGAAGACAAAAAAAATGCTGTATGGAGTTTTAACAGAAAAATAATATTTTAATATACTCCTTTATGCACGATCTCTTATTTCTTGATGCCCTAAAACATACTTTTACACTGAAGATCATGTGCCAGTACTGATATGGACACTGCAAACTCACAGCGCTGAGGGCTAGACTCTGAGTAACAGAAAATTTAAGATAATTCATAAAGACATGGCCATGGTTTTGTCTAGCTAAGTCCTGAAAGCCTCCAATGTCAGAGATTCCAAAGTCTCTCAGGGAACCTGTTCCAGCACTATATTACATTCCTGAAGAAATTATTATATTATATTACTGAAGAAAGTCTTCGAATTTCCAGGAACAAAAATCAGAGAAGACCAGGATGCAATACAAGATTCAGAAATGCTAAGTACATCCAAGCCTAGCAGTAAGAAAACTATGGATAAAATAGAGGAAAGAAGGCAGAGTAATCAGAGTAACTTACCCAGGTTAGAGGTGGTGTGGTTGAGCTTAGCAAAGGGTAAGGATCTGGGTTAATTAATCCTAGTTTTACAAAGCCTCCCATAGTTTTGGAGTATCCCTGAAATAAAAAAATAACATCGTTAAATATAATAAACACTCGAAAATGAGGTATTTCTCCTTCGTTTGAATGTAATGATAGACAAAACCATGGCAGTGTTAAGTGTTATTCTCTTGGCAAGTTAGCCACAAAAAGTCAGTGCCAGTGGGGTTACTGCCTCTCCACCCCTTCCCTACTTTTCAATACCCTCTTTAATGACTTATTCTGTCATAAATACTTCCATGGCAAGTACCATTGGTTCCTGAGATCAAAGGGCTCAGCTGGGAGCACTAGTTCAAAGTCCAGCACATCATTATAGGCAGGGTTGTATCAGCCAGCTGGCCCATAAACAAGCTACCAGAGAGCCCAATGCTGAACTCTGCTCACTCCAGTCTTACAACACTGTGATTGTATCACAGATCAAATCAGATATAATGATTTTAAAGATAAGAATCCTGTGTGTTTGTTTCTCTCCTTCAGGAATATCAGAGAGACTACCAGGGCGGCAGTAGAATGGTATTTAAAAGGATTTGACAGCAGTGGAATGATACTGCAAAAGCAGCAATAGGCTGCACAATAAAAGAAGTCTCAATGGATTTCTGCTTACTTTTGTTTGTATCCCCTTAACACTGCCACACCTCTGCTGCATACCTGAAAACACTTACATGCAAGTGACTAGAAACACTAAAAAAGCAGAATGGTGGAAATAAAGCACTCTGAAAGAGGGCTAATTATAATTAGGAGCCACTTCCATCAGCACTAGGTTATCAGCTCAGATGGCCTTGCAGTGAGATCCTTCTGTGTGACACCTGTTTTTAAACTGAGTCCATTATCTTTCTAAACCTATTCTTTAAAAGGCACTTTGAGAGGATGATTGCTTCTGCGCTGAACAGATTGCTTCCTGCTCTGCAGAACAGCAGTATGCGCAAAGGGCCAACAATACCTTCTGCCCTGCTCAGCACTATGTGCTGGGATGCAGGTACCACGCAGGTAGAGGTATGGCAAGCTCTTCCACACACCCCTACCAACATCACCCCAACCCAAAGTGCTTGGGCCTGCTTTGGGCATTAAGAAAGCAGCACAAACAACAGAAACAGCACTCTTGCAGCACATTGACAACCACTCGTCATGTCACTCTGACATTTTTGCAGTTCCTTGTGTTAACACTTTTACAAAAGAAGAAAATTTTACCAGGCACCAAATGGAAGACTAGATACTGTCATATTAAGACTCCATTATGAGATAGATGCCTTCCACATATTTTTAGCTTCTGAACAAGAGATTGTATCTAGACTGACAATAAGAGAGCTAGTGCAATTTGTAACTCTTATTCCGCCACACTGGCCTTACATCTTCTTTTGCTAAGCAAACCTACCTCCCTCCCAGAAATAAAGAAAAAATCCTGTTGTATTGCAACGAAGGAATTATGACAGAAAGGACATACACATTCCTCAGGCCATGGACAAATAACAGTAACTTAAACCTTGGCATAAACCATCATTCCAAAGACATGTTATGACATCCATAAAAGCTTTTTCAAACCTTCAATATGGCTTTAGATTTATTCCTTCATAATGTATATTGACTGACAATATAATTTAAAAAAAGGAAATCTGAAAGAAAAAAGATTCTGTTTTGATTCTGCTTTATGCACCTAACAAATGAAAGAAAAAGAGTCGATCAGCTAGAAGGCAAACACATTTATCTCTTAATATTTTACTTAGCTGGCCAAAACTATAAAGCTTCTGAAATTCAAGATGCCTAGTCACTTAATGAAAAACTTTCTCAGCTTCATGGAAAACCATAATTTTCTATAAGATTTTTACATTATGTTTTTCATGGGAATATAAGCATCAAAACTCTAAGTTCAAATTTTTATCAAATAAAGAGAATAGATCGGTTCTTAAAACCACTTAAACCATCACATAAACCCACCAGAATTACTTAATTTTTTTAAAATCTTCTATTGATCTGACACCAAATACAGAACCAGAATAAAAAAACCCACAGATACAGACTATGCAAAGCCCACTGACCAGTTGCTTAAAATGAGTAAAACTTTTTTTTCTTGTTTGCAACAAATACCTGTTAAATACAGCAAGTAAAGCTATATCAAAAAAAATGAGATACGTGCTTTGAGTTATCTCAATTGGAATAGTGAAGAGCTCATAAATAGCAAGTGCAGAGCTGAGTTTTAAATACACAGTTTTCTTGAAATTACAACATTCATCTCTTGAGGAAAACAATAATTGCTAATAATAACACCAACAACTTACTTTGTATCTTAAGGTGCCTCTCAATAAAGTGCGAGCTGTCTGAATACCATATGGCTCAGCATATTTTGTACTATCTCTGTTAGGAAAACCTTCAAGATTTAATCCTGGGAAAAAATCCATTGGAGTGACAGAATCCAGTAATGCTCCTCCAGCTGGAATATTGATAATCTAAAGTTTTTGAAAGAGTAAATAAGCAAGTATTAATATACTTAATAATTAATATAATATTAAATAATTACTATAATAATAATAACAAGAGTAAATAAGCAAGTATTCTTTTGGGGCACTATTCAATTTATTTCAGAACACAAAAGATAAAGTATGCTCAAAAATAGAAGAAACATGCTTAGTGTTTCAGGTGCAAACAAAGACCCAATCTAAATTGTGAAGGGAGACTCTGCCCCATATGCTCCCTGCTTTTTGGTCAAATCATTTATTATCTTGGGGTTTTTTTATGCAGGAGAAGGCAAATATAAACAGCATGGTGGGGGTAGTTTCTTCTCTTTTTAAAGATTAAAATAAAGATACGAAATTGCTGCCCATGTGTATCTTTACTTGAGGCTACAAAGCACAGAGAGAATACACTATTGAAGGGAAACAAAAAAAGACATTGACTAGGTCTATTATCACTCCCAGCCACAGCCTTGAACCCTGATTCCTTCAAGCAGCTAATGCCCAGATCTGCTGTGCAGCATCAATGAAAACTCATTTTCTGACTTCTGAGCAAAGGGGCAAGGTATACTTCTAGAAGAAATACTAAAGCAATGAAGCCTGTAGCTATGCCAAAAGATCATCTTGTGTTTGCCAGACAAGACAGGTGTGTGAAAGAATCCTACACAATGGTCAGACAGATAACTATTTAGTGGCAAGGAGAAAAAAATTGCAGAATTTACTGACAAGCTTTCCCAGTGCTCTCATTCACATGCATGATCTAATTTTTCCTAGCAATAGGTGAACCAGATCAGAATTAAATCAGAAACATTTTCACATTTTCCATGAAACCCTTTCGTCTTAAACTTTTAACTATGTGTTTTTACTTTTTAAACAATGATCCAATGTACAATCCTTGAATTTCTCCTTTCTTACAGTAGAGCACCAGAATGTCATGATAAAACATCTCAAAAGATTTCTAAGTTTTGCAGATAAAAGAGTTTAGGTAATTAGCTAAACTTTACAGTGGTTATACAAGGCAATATTGCAGTAACTACTCTGAGCAAGTGACAGTAGAAACACAGTACTAGAAACAGGAATTGTGATAATGGTTTGCAATAGCTTTGCACAAATCAGTTACAATCTTTCCATAAAACAGATGCAGTGCCATTTGAGAGGTTGCACAAACAGTAAAACAGATCATATATAAAACACATAAAAAAACACTTCACAAAACCCACTCAGTACTACAGGTTGCACTAAAAGAAAAAGAAATCAAGAATTCTGCTATACACTGCACAATTACAAAATGAAGCTGTTTGGTTTACAAACGTGACTAGATAGAAAAGCAAGTAGAAGGATGCACTCTCACCTTTGTTTCACAGGGCCAAAGACAGGGCAATTAAGTGGCAAAAGCAACACCCAACAGGTCTGGAAGTTGAACCCAGAAAACCAACTCCAATCCAGTGCTTTAGTTATTAGAACACCTTCCCTCCTTGCAATCAGTTTCCATGTAGTAAGTAAGAATTAAGCTGATAGCAGTCAGTCACCATCATTCCCCAAATATGGGACTAAGTCATGTATGCAACTGGCTTAGGCACCTGACTGACACTGGTTTGAAAGTAAATAGCACCTTACAAATTCCAATTCCCTTCTTAGCCCAATACCACCTTCTTTGTCTGGCTTTAAATAAAAATATTCACATTATTTCACCTCTCCATCTTTTAAATATGTGGCAGACTGAACTGTATTCAGCAACACTCCTTGTGGACTCCAGCTGAACTTGTATCTCAGAGGATTGTCAGAGTGCTCCGGAGCTGGCAGGCCACCGCAGAAAGAAGTGTAGGATATAACCTGTCAGATTTATCCACAGGAAAAAAACAGTGAAGACAAGACAGACCAGGATGCAAATGGCACAGAGCTACCCTGTAGAATCCCCATTAGTTCTTAAAATTTCTGTTGACATTATCCCCTAAATGGGCCAAATCAGAAGAATCTACAGTAAAAAGGGGAAAACAAAACAATTTCACTGAGCAACAGTGTCAAGTTGTCCCGCTGCAGACACTGTCCATAAAGGAGAGGAAACCAAAACATACACTGGGGCATGGCCATCTTAGTTGAAAAAGTAAAATGTCCACCATCTGTCACATATCAGTTACACATTAGTATCTACCAAATTCCAAGCACCAGAAAAAGTAAAATGTCCAGAGTCTGTTACACCTCATCTGGGGTTAAAAAACCAACTTTACTAATAGAAATTTGGCAGAACTACCTGCTAACCTTACCGTAGCACCAACTTCTTTTGCCTTGTCAATGCATTCCATTGCCAACATATGGTCAAGACCAGGATCCAAACCCATTTCACTGACAACTGTAATACCAGCAGCTTCTACACTAAAAATAACAGAAACACAGAGCCATCAGAATATTCATTATTACTGGCCTTTTATTCGGTAAATCTGTCCAGCAAAGGCCCAGTGAATCTTCCCCACAGTAAATTCTGGTCTCTATCTGCAGCTTGTGGAAAACAAAAAAACCAAAAGCAGATGTTGAAACCTGAACAATGACAACTGTCTGAGAGCTTTCTAACTTTTGATTCTCTTACTTCACTGCAAGACCTAAGGGCTGGTGGCAAAAGAAATTCCTCACATCCCGCACATCCCGCACTCTCCTGGACAGTGCCATAATGCAGGAAGGTAGTAATGCAGAGGGCAGCACAGAGATAGTCCTAATTGTCCTGAAGAGGTCCTGCAGGTGAGAGGGATTGAAAGGCCTACTTTCCCAAATTAAAAGTATTAGAGTTTTCTTTTTTTTTTTCTAATAGGTGCCGACACTCCCAGAGAAGCTCATTTATCACCACAAACTGAGGATTTATTTTATTTTCAAAATCACTTTGTGTTTTGATAAATGAGAAGTGCCTTTTCTTTTTTTTTTTTTCCTGAAAGCATGCCATGACGTCAGCAAGAAGGGGAGGAGGGCCCCTAAATCTCCCTCCTTGTCTGCAACACTGGTTCTCTACCTGTCTAGCTTTTTCTGTTTTATCTTTTGTAAAGACACAGCATGTACAGTTCTCATCTCACTTGAATGTGCTTCAGATTTTCTGGTAACACGACTGAGAGGAGCACCTAGTGAAGCCCCACGCCAAAACAACTCCCAAGCACATAGTAAGTAGGACAACAGAAACATTACAATAGTTAGAGCTGTCACCAATTTGAGAATAATACAGTGTGCCTATCCAAAAGAAGGGCACGAAGAAGGAGATTACTGTAGATACAATAAGCCAAGAATGAGTTTTTATTAGGGGAAGGCAAAGGATGACAAACAAGCTTGCTGTTAGAATAGGACAGCCCAGCTGCTCAACTTGAACATCAGATGATCCTGACAGGTCTGAGGGGAGAGGAAAAGGAACATTAACATGAAATAAGATGATGCATGCAGGAAAGTACATTTCAGTGTTTAGAGCACTAGTATAATGAGGTTGGGTATGCACTCATTGCTCCTCATTGCCACATGCACCTTTGGGGAAAAGTACTTAGTCTTCCAGCACAGAAAGGAAAGGAGAAAAAAACACAGAAAACACTAATTCACACCAAGCATTGCAGATGTAACAGACTGCAAAATATTCAGAAAATGCTAAAAAAGAAAGCAAAACCGAAGAGATGCTACTGTCACACCTACCTCTCCTGGAGTTCTTTCATAGCTGGTGTTAAGTAGCTGGCTGTTACCAAGTTCACTTTGTTCTCAATACATTTCTTAGCAACAAAAGGATGTGCTGAATAAGGTAGCAAACTACAAATGAAGGAGAATTATGCAACATCAAAATTCAACCAGTTACTTATGCTGTCACTAGAAAGACACTCACAAATGTTTTTTGTATGCCTACAAAAGAGCTCAAGTAATAGCTCAAAAAAACAGTCATACCCTGAGCAGTTTCATACCTACATAACTGAAGTACTACCCTATCAGGCCAGCATTGTTATATGCACTCAGAACAGGGCACCAAATAGTAGGGGAGTCATTCTTGAAACAGTATCTTTTGTCACACTTCTCTGTAAAACGCAAACCACTGACCTCTTTCCAAAGCCACCTTCTAAACAGGTATGGCTGCAAAACCACACCCGTGAAAGCTGGCATTACAAAGCTCTTGGTGAAGTACTTTGTGAAAAGCATGCTCTACATGGAATGAAAACAACACTCATGACATCCACAGCAAAAGAAACAGAAAGGTAAGGACTATGAAGTTATTTCCTTCCCTGTATCAATACCTGGAATTAATTCTTTCTTAATGGGATATTCAGGAGGAATGACCAAGGTGTCAGAATTTTGCCTTCTCTTGTGAACATGCCCATTTGATCCCAGGGACACATATATTTGTGGATGCAACCGGCCCCTCACACAAATGCCTGTGGAAGGGAGTCCACGTAACTAGTGAACACTTCAGAAGAGATGCTGCAGACAAAACCCTTTCTAAAGTCCTGATGCCATGGTACATGAGAAGGCACTGGCCAGTTACAACTACTTATATTTACAAATATGACCCCAGTTCTTGGCCATTAAAAAAAAGTTACTGTATTGATTTAGATCAGTCAACTAGGAGAAAGAAGCAGCATGACTTAGTTTTGAGCCAATCATGTTTTACACAGAATTCGGACCTGATCACGAGGTCATGTTTCTTCACCAGAGAGGACAGCTCTTCCTCGTGCTTAAGGACATCCATATGAACTGAAGTAACACTGCTGTATTTTTTTGTCAGTTGCTCAAGTTGCTCCTTCATGACAGATACTGTTTTAAAAGTAAAATGCATAAACCGTTACCTAAAGACAAAGCTAAGTCCTAAGCACACCCATGTATAATTGCGTTATATTTCCCAAAGACAAACAGTTGCATGGACGTTTTCCTTCACTAATAGTTGAAGAGAAATCAGGCATAAAGCACTTTACTTCCCCTAAATAGTCAATTTTATTATCAATTGCCAGTGTCAAACCAGTTATAACTCAAGAATAAGAATCTACAAGGATTACTTACTCTCAGAAGTAAAGAACCACTCACTGCTAAATTGTGTAATGAGAACAGACTTGCAACTTACTAGCAGCTTTGTTGGAGTACTTGACAAAAGTTTTAGCTGCAGTTTTCCTATCAGCAGACTAAGTCAACACAAATTATTCACACAAAACCAGAAGTTATCTCCCTTCTTTTCCACTTTAATGAAATATTGTATTGCACTGACTCTTGAGGGAAGATTGCAGCAGAAAAATTGTATGCCCAATATGTTTTAAAAGTAAACCATGTTTGGATTAGCATCATCCTGCTGAAAAACAACCATTTTCAATTAGTGTAACAATTTATCCTGAGACCTAAAGTATTTTAGGTCACTATGTAGTACATATTTTTGCCTGGTTCTAAAATAGTTACTTCTCTAACCTGGCCAATTCAATTCAGAGGTGAAGTATTCAATCAGTTTTTGATGGTAGTATCTATTTCTGCAAAAGCTCAGACTACTTCACTGAAAAGCAAGAAGCTGACTAGAAGTCCAGGATGGAAAAAAGCCTAAAGAGGAAAATTTATTTTTCCTTTTCAAGCTCTGTTTGGCTTAAGTGAGACAAGAAAACCTTAGCTGGTTTCAAGGTCTAGATGAACATGCAAGTTCAACACAGCTAACCAACAGATTTAGTAAACAAACACATGCTTAGAAAAACTTAGTCCATCCCTCATTCTACATAGCCATACATTTATAGATAACTATGGTTTAAAAAGAAATCTTTCAAACACTCCTTTTTAATACACTTTAACAGAATTCCTATTTACAATGAAGAACAGTTTAATAGTTTAAAGCAAAAACAATTCACATCATTCACCACTTTTAATGTAACAAAGATAGAAGCATTATGCTTTAGCTTAGGTCAAATATTACTAAAAGGCCCAGATTCAATCTGATTAGTTTTAATATTTCCCTATGGCTTACTCCTACCAATCATGCATACGATAATATTATAACTAAAGGGAATAAATCCAGTGTTTGCCTGCCTTCACTTCCCTACCATTATAAGGAACGCAGAACTGAAAAAGATCCATGATAATGCAGCCAGTATTTGCCACATTTCACTGGTTTCCTGCCCCGTCTCACCACGGCTGCCAACACAAAACAGAGAGAACTCAGCCAGGAATAAGGAGTGGCCAAAGAAGGAAGCAGGTGGGGCACAGGGTTATGGAGAATTAAAAGCATCTGTGCCTCTAAGTTAGGGCCTTATTTCCTTATGACCTTTCCACACTCAATGGGAAATAAAGATTGCTGGATTGTGATTCTCCACACTCTACTAGTAAAATTGTGCTGAGAAAAAGTGCTAGGCAAAATCATCCACAAATTCAAACTAAAAGAAGTTGATTACATGAAGGTTTCCCAATTAAGGTTTCCAACGTTTGGATTTAAAGTGGTGTAGCCTGACAGTAGGAAACCAAATATGGCACTGTGATGTGCATTTTGTGCTTTCTGCACCTACTTGCCTCCTGTCAAATATTAAACAAGTAATATCTTTGTGTCTCTTTCCTTCCGAGTGTGAGCTGTAGAAATTGCATGTTTTTAAGCTACCCAGATAAGAGGCACCTGCTATGTTTGCTCAGTGCTTGGCAAAACACATCTTCCAGTTCACCTAGTTTCCCTTCCTGCTACTGTATTGCAGGAACTAGATGCAGCCTCTGTACTGATGAGGGGATGTTCACTGCACATTGCTGTAATCCTTCCGTGTTCACCACCTCAGGCAGTACTGATAACCAGAGTGCAGCTTTCCTAGAGTTCCCCACTTCTTCCTGGTAAATCTTCTCCCAGGGGTTAAAAGTACTATGGTTATCACCATGAAGGGTACCAAAAGCAGCCAAGTATGAAAATAGCATGAAGGGAAAAAACAAACCAAAGCAACAACAAAAATCAACAGAAATATAACTGTAAGTTTTAAGTGAAACCACTTCCCAGTAAAGTATCTTTCAGGCAATACAGCCTTTGCTTTAAATCTGAAGTCACAGAATCAGGATAGTCAGAGTATGGAAAACAGCTACTGAGATCCCCAGCCTGAAACATGCTACAGATAAAACCAAAACAGAGGAATAAAGAAGCAGGCATGTGGGGCTCATGGGAAGGTCAGAGAAGTTTTACCACCAGGGCACTGGTTATAAAAACAGCAGAGACTTCACTCATACAGATGTCCATAAAAACATTTTCATCATCTTGTTGTTTGAGGCTGAAAACACAGCCAAACACCAGCTGACTTACTAGCTACAAAAACAATCCCAAGCCTCAAATAGGAAAAAATACCTCTAAGTTCCCTACAGATTACACATGCAAACAGTAAATTTTTAACGTGGCTATGTAATTTTCAAATCAATTATATAAACCCAAAATGCTCACAAAGCTACAAAATCCTTTTCTGCTGTGCATAATAACAAAGATTTTCTTTATCTGTTCTCAGTATAGCATCCATTTATTATTTATGAGAAAGGTTCTGCCACATTAGCAGGTTTCAGTAAGACACAATCTTGTAATGAAAATAAACAAATTCTTACGTACCAACTGTGATGCCAATGTTGGAATCTCTAGTGAGATATTCAAGTACAGGGCCAGAAACATAGCCTGATCCAAGCAATAAAACCCTCTTCTTATCACCCATCTTTAGCGACTGAGCCTGTTCCCTAGAAGGTGTTACAGGCAAAATTAAAAACCACACAGAAGGAAACTGTAAGCTGCTAAGGTTAACAGAAGTATATTTTAGTAAGTCTACAAACCAAGAGCTCTACTCAGACCGAGAGTCAAGTTCCTAATTAACTGATCCAGCACCATTTAGTACTGCTTCCATTCTTCTGCTGCGTAACTTCTAATTTATTTTCTCTAACATAAACATGACCGATCCATCAACATCTCTGCTGCTTCTTGAATTGTTAGTGGCTGTTCATCAAAATTTTCCTCAGTTGCATCTTTTCCAATGGCCAAATTCCTGTAACCTGATCACGGGAGGACCACCAAGCTGTCTATGTCATGCTGGGCTGTCAGAAAGGGATTTCAGTCTCTATCTAGCTCCCTTTACATCACAGGTAACTCTTAAAGTACGCAAAACCATTCTGGTGAAAGTGTATTTTGTGTAAGTTATACTAGGCTCATATTAGTCCATCATAGGAACATGATAGTCAATAAAAGTCAAATAAAAGTTAATGCCCAATTAAGAAATCATCATTGCAGACAAGGACTCAGATTTGAAAATCATCATACAGTGTTTCAACCAAACTATTAGTACTCTCATAAATAAATTTAATAGATCTCCTGATGACTTTCAATATAAAATATATTCACAGCAGATTTTGCATTTTATTTGCCAACTAGAATAATTTAATGCTGCAGTTGTTTAAATATGTTCTCAGAAACACATAAATTATAGTTGGAAAACACATTTTGGTTGTTTATAATTATTTTTCCTTTTAGCTTAAATTTGCATTAAGTTGTAAAACTTTCTAATCTATCTAAATTATTACTATGGATTACTGTAAATTTTTACCTTCATAAAAGTTTTACAGATTTTATTCTTTTTATAGAAAGTCAAGTCATGATTTAATACATTCGCAGAAAGTCTTCTAAGCCCATCACCCAAGGACTTTCCTCCTACTACTACCTATTCTAATAGAATATCTTCCACAGCTACACACTCATGGGCAGGGCAAGAGAAAAATACTTCTCTACCCTTTAGAGAGCAGAAGTGGTATGCAGCTTGGAGTGCTGATGAATGGAAGGACTTCCTCTATGAAAGTGAGCTGAATTTTGCAATCAAACTTTTCATATTTATTAAAAACTTTTCCAGTGTCTAGAATGAGGTCACACTTGGACCAAACACAGCATGTCTACTCTAGGACAGTCAAAAATGTGAGCTGCCAAATGACTCATCAATTATGGGAACAGAATCTACATGGGTCCAGAAAAAAAACATTTCAGATTATGCCTATTCTCTATATATGAGTTTAAATAATTCAGTTATGTTGATCTATGAAAAAATAACAGTAATACTGGAGGCCCACACGGTGATATGCCATTGCAGCTGTGGATGGGAAACCAGTAGGAGTTAAGAAGCAAGTAAAGGTGTAAAGATGAAAATGAATTTGGTAAATCAAAATGCTTCTGCATTCTAGTGGTACCCAAGGCAGTTCAGCTCATACAGTCTGACTGTCCTATGTCTGAAACGTTCATGGACTTGAAAGGGTATTAGCAATTAGTCTAAATAGAGCCCTCAAAAACTGAACTGGACACAGCATCATACTATGTTACAGTAATAACAAGGCACATCATTCCTATAGGCTTTAAACAAGAGCCTATCTCTACCTAAACCATGACACCTCAAGCAGTAAACCCCTGCTTTCATCTGCATCATCCCCAAAGTTTGCAAAGTAAAGGAGGGTATTGTTAGCAGGTTCTGCTTTTCCAACAGCTAAGTGTACAATACCAATGAACAAATGAACATGACATACAATACACACACAGATCTGCAGAAATATAAAAAATCTACCCACAAAAACCCCCTTTGGAATGAAGTCTCCAGATTCTCAGGGTAGTTTGCACAAGACCATGCAAGGGATTATAGAGGAAGCAAAAAATTTAGATCATTAGGCTGTGTGAGGAATAAGAAAATTTGCTATTGAGACAATATCTTGAGGAGGTCTCTGAAACAGCACATAACAAAAATCACTCTGAACTGAAGCCTCTGAGAAGCAAACAGCATGTTACTTTGTGTAGAAAATGCACCTACAGTACATCATGCACGTGTTCATGACCACAAATCTCAAAGTTCCCCAAGGAAAGCAGAAAGGTTTGGGATGCAGAAGTCAACAAACTATGTTTTTAGTGCATAATGCATGCAGTGCTTATGGTCAGATCAATTTAAACTTTTATATCATGTACAGTGCAGCTCTCATTGACCATGAATGTGAAGCCAGAGGTACCCACTTACTGTCAAACTACACAGCACAGCACTTGAGTCATACAAGATGTAACTAGATTCAAGGTATATTTAAGAGCCTTTTGCTTTCAGCCATTCCTTTCAAATGACTATATGTTACATCCATTTCAAAAGGATGAGTTACAGAGTAATACTGGCATGTGGCTGTTTTCTGCCTCTCTCTGGTAAAAAAGCTTTCATAACTCAAGAAAGAGAAAAATGATAATTTTCTCAACTTCAATATAAGTTATCAACACATGTTAATGATTTAGGCAATGTGCATGAAGAAGTAGGGAAATCATCAAGCATCAAATTTAGACACAGTGCAATATAGATGCATTCCACTAAACCACAAGAGTAAATAAATTCAAAAGGGGAGACAGAATGCAGAAAAGGGTGTGTGTGTGTAAAAAGCTATACATTACCTGCTCTCTCTCAGTTTCTGGATATATTGATACTTAGGTGTCAGTGAGCCATTGGATGCAATCACTGCCTGAAAGTATATGAAACAAATTTTGAGGGGTTTATGTATCTATGTATTTCAAAGCAGAAGAAGACAAGAAGAGCACCAAATTGAAAAACTTACATCTCGAACAACAGGTGAGTAATTCTGTTTTTCAAGAGGTTCTGAGCCTTCTGATGACAGCTGTGGAAATAAGTTCTTTCAAATCAGGTCATATTACACATTACATTTTCAAAATAAAACATCAAGATCTCAAGCAACATTTAAATGCATGCAACAATACCAATATCTTATAAATTTGAAATTCTTCTGGCCATACTCATGTCACTTGACTTTTAGGAAAATACAGGAATTCAAACAGCAGTCTGACTGTAAGCGAATGTTGAGTGCCCAAGAAAATCAGACTTAGACATTTACTGCAGGGTCCAGAAGCAATGAACTACCTGCCAGAGTCTGTTTCCTGCCTACAGAAAGCGTACTTGACAAATCCCTAAGACATCCAGGTCATTAATGTCTCGTTCATACTGTGTTTGAAAGGATTGACTTCAAAATCTTTTTTCTTTTTTTGAAGTACAATGTCAGTTATGTTCTACAGCAGATTCCATTTGAATGTATACAGGAGACCAGAAAAGCAACAAACAACCAGACCAAAGTCCAAGTCTTTTACCTTCTTGTCGGACACATAAGACCTTACCATCTCTTCAATATATGGGAAAAGCATATCGCCAAAGTACTCTGTTGCTTCTATAGGAAGCTGAGCTGGCAGATTGTCAATGGAACACATTAGAATCCCCGAGCCTTCAACACTGAAAGAGAGAACACAGCTCTTCTAAACTACTTCTCAGTACTTGAAAGGTACCACCTTTCAGAAGTGTTCTAAGCACATGATTTTTCAATATAATATTTCACTGTAAAAATTACATTGGAAAGCAATAATAAGTAAGGGCTCTCCCACCTGTCATGAGTGATATGCTGGTCAGCATCATACATACAAAATGGATTCTCAATTGTTGTACACTCTGTCATAAATTCTATAGATCCTCCAGTGTCTGCTGAAATGTCACATATTGCCAGAAGTCTAAGTGATTAAACAAAAAAGACAATGGAATAGAGCATTATACGAATTACTAAGAAAGATAGTTATAAAAGGCCACAAGTGAACAGGAAATAAAAGAAATGTGAGAAAATGTATCTGACTTGTAGCTTCATTCATCTTAACCAATTTAGAAGTCAACAAAACACAAACAATGATATCTGGAAATGTAATGGAAATCTGGCCCTACTGTAGTCATCAGATTTGCATTCACATCAACAGCACTCATATTTCATGTGTAACTTCTCAAAGACTGGGAGAATTTGTTCATCCACCATTTTTTCTCTACTCCATGTACTGCCAACACCTCTCATTTATTATCCATCTGCCAAATCCCTCGAGCTGTCTCTGAGAAAGAAAGGCATCAAGAGTGGGCAGACAAGAGACAAAGACGTGATTCCTCACCAGAATACATTTATATGTCCTCCCCAATTCCATGACTGAGCCAGTCTCCCAAAGAACTATTACACAGGGCTATTAGACAAAGGGTGGCTCTCACCCCCAATGAAAGGAGACTAACCCTTGATTTGCACCCCACACTTCAGTCTCAGGTTTGTGAACATTTCCACTATCTGCTGCAGAAATAAGAGGTGTTAAGGAACAGTTGATTGGACTTGTACAAGCTAAATGACACGGTAGGAAGAACTTTCCCAAAAACTCTGCTTGGGCAGAGAAACTTCTAGCAATATTGGAGCAGTAGGTACATTCCCAGATACCACACTGGATTATGTATGTGGATCAAGGGCAGAACTACCTCTGCAGAAAGACAGCTGATGCCTGTGAATCATTTGTACTATGATGTTTTCAAAAACTCCAAACTGTGAAAACAAGACTGCAAAGCACAAAAGAACAAAAGCACAGTCAATGGGGCACTGTAAAACATGCAAGAGGAACAATGTAAGAAACATTATAATTTACTAGAAACTGTGGTGAAATTGCCTAACATTACAACTCAATCATGGTGCTGCATGATGAAATGAGGTGTCTTACTTGTGTGGTAACTCAGGACAGCCCTCTGTTGAACCATCAGCAGATATAACTGGCACCAGCAGCTTCTGAGCATCCTGTCGACTTAGCAAGCGAGGAGTATGTTGCTCCCAGTATATGCCATTAATTAAACAAGTTGTGTAGGGTGCAACCTGCAAAGAAAGTTACAGATGCCTGATGTTCTTATTTAGTACTTTAAGAATCTGAAAGCCCCTGGTCTAGCATTTTAAGTTAATGTTCTCTCAAATGATGAATATGCAAAAGTTTAGTAACTACTAACACTCTCTGGAAAACCTTTCATAAAAGAACACAAGAGATGCTCACATCAATATGAAAGCGAGAAGTGTAATTTTCTGGATGTTTTTCATAGTCTACTGGATCATATATTCCATCACGTTTCCTTACAAGATGATGGTGACGACTTAACACTGTCCCATAGACTTTTCTGAGGTCTGAAGTTAAAAAAAAATAAAATAGCTGTTATACTTGCACAAAAAGTGTTCCCAGTGTTTTCAAACACTTTATTGTCACAGCATACCTCCAGATCTGGAAACTTCCTTTAATTCATGTGGTTCCACAAACTCACATGGGAGGGCATTGAACATTTCTTGAGCACCCTGAAACCATGAAGTATGATTTAGAATAAGCAGAGCATAAATGTAATGTAACACCACTTATTTGGTATTTGAAAACATATATAAAAATGTCACACACAGTTTGACAGTCCTGACAGAGAACATCTTCAAAGATGGACACAGTGTTTAACATATACCCCTGCTTACCCAAAACCAAGCTGCCAAGGAAGCAAGAAATTTACATCATTCCACACTACTGCAGACTGCCTAATACACAATCCAATGCCTGGTTCATGTTTCTAATGGCTGAGCTGGGAGGCCTCAACTCAGCCACAATAGATAGCTTAACTGCACTCTGAGGAGCAGTTTCTCTTTAGGGAAGACCCCTGAAGCCACTCCTCATCAACCAGGCCAAGAACTACCAGATGACTTCCCCAGTGAGCTGTGATCACAAACATAAGCCTTTCAAACACACCATCTTTTTGCATTTATGTGGTCAGTGATTTCACTTTATAGATGGAGCCTTGTTAACTGATCTTTGTTGCCAAAGCCAGGAATAAGCCTTTTCCCATGTCACAGAAAATAGCTCTAAAGTCCACCAAGCCAATTCAATGCTATACAGATATAAAAACTCAACAAATATAAGAAAAAATAACTCTTTCCCCTATACTTTATTAGGGTGCTTCAACATACTTTGTGAGACCAGAGTCAACAGTGGGAAGAAAGTGAGACAGAAATCATGCAGGGGGGAAAGGAGAGAGAAGCAGTAAGATTTAATCCATTTTTCATGATAAGAAGTTAGTGTGTCAGCCTTGTCAGGCATGATCTCACCTTAAACATTTTAGTCTATGTTACTTAAAAATTCTTGCTAGAAAAGGAAAATGTGAAGTCCGAGCAATCAAAACGAACCCATCAGCCCATTTAACCTGACACTTATCAAATGCCAAGGATTTCTATTAACAATAATATAGCATTTCATTTTGAAGACAATTCTTACCTTAGAAACATTACCAGTGCCTGTAAACACAAATGTTAAGGGCCCCACTGACTTTGGCATCAATCCCAGTGATATTTCATATCCAGCATCCCGTACTGCCTGCACAGCCTGACTGCTATTCCTGTAGTTGTGTGCCATCCCAATGTGCTGAAATCAAAGGCACAGAACCATCAAGATATTTTCCACATTCAAATACAGATAATTAGCAGATGCCCAAATGTCATTTTGTTAAAGACAAAAATATACACATATACTCTTACCATGAAGGGAGTGTGATGTCCCAGGGCTAAAAATCGTAAACCCAATCCGTGTAGAATGTTGATCATTCCTGTTGTTAAAAAAAAAATAAAAATCAGACCATCAGTGTTACTTACGAATATGCAGTTAGAAACTGAAGAGACTGACTGAAGTCTAAAATCATCTTGGATCTTTTTCCCATGTTGTAATACTATACTTCTAAAGAAAGTCTAATAAAACCAGAGAAGGAGAAATTCAGTAGCAGCCCATGACCTTAAACCTGCTCTTGGCCCACCTTATGCATTTCAGCACCATTTAATACTCAGACATACTTTTATGAGATGCATCCACATCACCAGATTCCAAAGAAGGAGATAAGAGTCTTCTGAAGAAACAGAGTTAAAGTTCAGTAGAAAGGAATGAGAACCATGCCCCACAAAAATAAGTGTAAATGTATATCAGAGTGACAAACATGCTGTTAAAGCTCTCAGGACTGACAGCAGCCTTTTTTTCCCAAAAACCTAGTAAGTTGATCTCTTGGTATTTCATCTGCTTCAAATTAGTTCAATGGACAAACAGGACTTCAAGACAACATAAAATATCAGATTTGTCAGGAATCCACAGGACTATTTGACATGTAGTCTCATGAAAGGAGGAGGAGCAAATCAGAGTGGAAAAAAGTTGTTAAAAGCAAGAATTAAAAACACACTGCAAGCCTCAACTTTTAGGAAACACAGAACAACCAGAAGTATTACAAGAAGTTACTTGTTGCAAGCCTGCCTTTACTTTATGCACTATACCTGCTACACCGGCCCACTTTCCAAAGGCCACAACTCGCATTCCTTTATGATCAACCATTTTTTCATAGTCAAACAGTCGAATTTCCTGAAAATACACAGTAAACTGAGTATCAAATTTTTCAGTGAATGCAGTCAGTGGCACATTGCTCTCCCAGGAACTACCTTTTCACATGCTTTTGTCATCCTTCGTGATAGAGGTTGATGGGTAATATAAAAAAGGCAACTAAATCATAACAAGATTTAAGTATAAAAATAAAAACATAATGGCTGTGTTGAATTCTTATTTCAAAGAGTCTCTGCACTGCCCGTGCCCTCTGGCACAGAGCTTGCCAATGTGCCACTCCAGATGCTGCAGGCCCATTCATATCCTCTGCCAAAGGACTGCTCTTTTCTGAGTGAACTGTCTGCCTTCCTCTGTAATGACCAATACACACTCCAGCTTAGTAACTTTCCAACAACTCTTAGCGCTCAGATAGAAAGAGCCTCTCTTGAGCACACCATGCTCACAACTCACCTGCCTCATGTGCATGAACAGAGTAACACTGCAAGCACAAGATTCTCTGAGGAAGAAATACTCAGCTCCAGGAAAGGATACTAAAACCAGTCTTCATTAGCCAAATGTACTACTGGAATACACGTCCTGAAAGTAAGTGGACTAGGCAGCAAGCTCCTGATCACACTGAAGCACCAGGTTCAGTTTCCACCTCATAATAACTGTCAAGGGTCTTTACTATGGCACAATTTACCTGTCTTAAAATCTCATCCAAAAGGGGCATGTTTGCCTCTTGGGCTTTAATAGTGTGAGAGAAGAAGGCATAGTTCTTTCTAGGGATTAATTTTTCCTCTGGAGGTCTCTTCACACCTATTATCAGAGAAGCCTCAGAAATATCTTCTTGAATAATGGCACCTGCTTTGATGTACTCCTAGGAAAGAGAAAAATCAAAGTAAATTTTTCGGTGCTTTTTCATATTCAGATCTCAGCAACTAAAACAGAGGAAAAGTTGATAATTCTACAAAGGAGAAACAAGTAACTGCATGTGCTATAGTCATAAATCTCTTTGATAAAGAGGTATCAAGTATCAAATTGAAATACCATGCTATTATCCTATTATACAAGGCCAAAACATAATTATGTGTAATTAAAATCCTTCATCTTAAATGTAAAAAATACTACGAAAATGATATTTTACTAAATTTAAAGTATCCTGTAGCATTGCAATAATGAAGAGTCTTTTATAATGTGCTGAAATAATTTAGAGAAATATGACAAATTAATCTGAAGACTGATGACACCTGATTTTATAAAATTGTATAAGGCTAAGTCCAAGCTGAAGAGCCACTTCTGAAGGAATATTTTTGCATAGTATGATCTGTGCTTTGGTGAAAACCAGCACTGTGCCTTAATTAAAAGGTGATATGTGCAAGTGATCACTAATTCCCTACTTATGTTTCAATTTTTGTTTTCTCAGATATCTTACAGCAGAGTATTACCGCTGCTACAAGAACTGTAAAAGCTCTCTGTCCTCAAGCTCATAAGTGTTAAAGAAAAAAACCCCTATTTTACATGAGGAATGGGATTGAAGCAAGAACAGGATTCACCAAATTTGTTCTTTTAAAAAAATATGAGGTTTTTTAGAGTTGTTGCCTTTGTACAAACAGAAGACAAAAGCACCAATATTAAATGAATTCCCAACTTTCTACTTCAAGAACAACTAGAACTTCTATGGAGACTGATGACAGGACAAGAAATCAATAAAAACAACTCCAAAACCCCACCACTCTGTCAACATTATATTAAAAGGCTAAACAAACTACTCCTTTTTCTTTCTACTAGCACATAATGACTCCTCATTTAACAACAACGTTTACATGTTTATGTTTTATTTCTTTATATGTTTTCTCATTAATAGCCTCTGAGTATTATTTTTCCTGTACTATGGTTAATAACTGAACTATGGTTTTCCTTATCTCTCTCAAAATGGGACCTTACCTTTTCATGGATGGCTCTCCGGTTTGACGGCTGCACCAAGACCTTATATCCCATCTTTGTCAACTCCTTAACATGTTTTGGTGCTAGAGGTGCTCTTCTTTCCCATGCATTAACATCTTCCCTCCTGATTGCCAGCACAGACTTACGATGATGCCAACACTTAGTATGGTGGAACATGCACCTACCATTTGTGTGACTAAAGGCTCGGAGCATGGTAAAGCCTGATGGCAGCAAAGACAAAGTAATAAAATAATACATGTACATGTATGATTCAAATATTTTTTGTGCAAAAGTTCTGGTCTCCTTTAGCATCTGCTGTAAAACATAAACCAGATAATTTATACTCTATTTACACCCTACTTTTGTGAGATATGAATTTACTTTCAGTGTGCTTTGTTGCATCTTGGTCTGGTGGGGTGTCCTTACAGACAAATTTTCAATTTCACTAATTGTTTTTACTACTGCAAAGGAAGGCTTTTAATGTGCTCAATTCATCAAGTTTTTAATTACAAGGCTTAAAAAGAATGCTGGAAACTTAAAGTTACCAATTATATTGGTACCATAATATGCCACCATAACATGCAAAGGTCAAATACTTATCAAAGGCTTGTATCACAAACAGTCAGAAGTAACAACCACACAGAAAGAAAGCATGACACAGGCTATAATGCAAGCAGCTGATTAAAAGAGAAAACCCAATATGTAAGACCAACACTAAGTATTTTTACATAACTAATTCTTACATGAGCCAAAAATGGAAGACAAGATCAAGACCTTAACTATTGCTCAGCAGTCACCATATGTGTGCCCAAATTTTATGCAAAATGGAAAACCATCATTAGGATGGATTCCCATGCAGAGGAATATCCTTTTATTTTCTGTCTCCTCCTCTTCACTACCAGTGAAACATATGTGCCATCACTTAGCTCTGCTGTAAATAGCAGGAGCTCTGCTCAGGTCCAGCACCAAATATCCAGGAGCCTAAGGACTTAAAATACTTATGCAATTAAAAGATGTGGATGTCAAAGATAGAGGCTTCAAAAATGTGAACTTTGTTTCCAACTCAATCTTAACTGATAATTACATTAATCTCTGTATCCAAATCGCTTGGAAAATCCTGTTCGTCCTCATGCCTCAAATTTGTAAAATCTTTATACACCTGAAGACTTAAGAGGTCCTATTTAACTCCAGGCTTGCTGAAACAGAAAAACTGGCACACAAAGGAAGGCATGAACAGAGGCACAGAGTCATCTACATTAGCTCCAAGTGTGGCCTTCCTAGGATTGCTAGATATGTCTACCAGCAGTTACCGTACAGAAGTTGGAGTTATTTTGTGACACTGCTTTTCAGCATAATAGGAGGATCCTCAAAGAGCATGTCAATACCTCTCAAAAACGAGGAAGCCTTGACATGCCATGTCACTGTAACTGCACACTAAAATGTAACAATAAGAGTAGCTTATAATCAACACACTGCATCTCATACCCAAACTTGCAGTGAAGCAAATTTCCCTCACACAGAGGCGTCCCACAAGAATAGAAGCGCCTCTTTTCAGCGGGAGTGCACTGCCCTGTCCTGAGACAGTGGGAGTCGGGGCAGTGAGCAAACAGCCGGATGACCTCTGGCAGGCCAGAAGCTGGTCTGCATACCTCCCCGTGTGTGCTCAGGCTCAGCCACAGAGATACCCATATCCCGTTGTAAAAGCGAAAGTAACTTCAGCATTCCAAGCCTGCAGCGCCGGGGAACTCTCCCTGGCCTCCCCAGCACGCCGGGTGACGGCGGGGCCGCAGCGCCCGTGCCGGGTGCGCTTCACATCACTCCGAGCATCACTGGGGCTGAGCCAGCGCCGAGTAGCACAGCGAGGGGCCTCCCGCCAGCAGGGACCACGCGTGAGAGGGAAACAAATCCCACGGAGAGAGGCAGGGAAAGGCAAGGGAGCGGACTCGGGCAGCGGGAGAAGCGGTGTGAGCGGGCGGCACCGGTCGCGGGAGGGCGGCAGGCACCGGGAAGCGCTCGCTGACACCGGGAGCGCCAGGCAGCGCCGTACCTACCTCGGGCAGCGGGGCAGCGGGAGGCACGGCCGGACAGTCCCGACCCCTCCTCCGGCCGATGTCCAGCGGCGCCACCGCCCCGCGCGGCAGCCAACCGCGAGCCGGCCGCGGGATACACCTCCCGCACCGCCAATGGCCGGGACACGGCGGCGTCATTTTCGCCGCAGCCACGCCCGCCCGGCGCCCCCCGTTCCTGCAAGGCCCAGCGCTTCAAGGAAATGCATGGAGAGGTAAGGTATTTACGGGAACTGAGCAGGAACCGTGCCGGCAGCTCGGAGGAACATGCCGAGGAGTAGGAGGCGCTGCGCCTGAACTTAATGCTGCTCAGATCATGCTAGGAGGAAGCATTGTGCCTGAACTTAATGCTGCTCGGAAAGGACTTCTTTTGCCAAGAGTGTCAGCTGTGAACATTCCGCGGGAGTTTGGAACCTTTGCCAGGCCATGTACCTTTCAAATGGGAATGTTACACAGATACCCTCCCCTATGTTGCATATTCTGGTTTGGCCACTAACCAAATGCTTAGAGCACTCTACTAGTAACTTGAAGACTGTTTTGAAAGTTGCAGTGTCATTCAGAACGTTGATTTTAAAAGCACGTCTGAAGTGTAAGCACTAGCAAATTGGGGTTTCTAAGGTGAGCCTCTTTCAGCTATGTTGGAAGTTACTATCTGTAAATGACTACTTATAACTGAATGGTCTCATATCTGAGTCACCACTGAATACCCTAACTACTGTGATGGTAATTAAAAACTTTGTACAAGTTCCTGCTGTCCTTTTTGAGTCCTGTGACATGATCTAGACACCAAAGCATTTCACTTTCAAAACATTTCTGTTTGAAAGAATTCTATTTTGAGATTCCTTCATGACTATATAAGAGTATTTTTTGTTTAATTTGAAATTCTTGAGGTTTGTACATTTTAATTTACTGAGGTACACTTTAATTTACATTTTAGAATGTTCTTCTAGGGAACTGAAGTTCCAGGCTGCGCCAAAACAATCAGCAAACCAATGACCATCCATCTTTATTCATAGAGATGTACTTGGTGACTCTGGCTTTATCCAGCAGCACAACTCTAAGTGCAAGCAGGAGGAGCAGAATGAATAAGGACGTGACTTAGATACTCTACCAAAGTACCATTTGGAGAGTTGATTTCTGCCACGGATTTGCCATCCCTCTGAAGGCAGATCAGAGTTTTATTGGCATAATTTGATTCTCTTCCTGCATCTAAAACAGACCAGGTGAACTGCACTCTGAAAGTGCCTACTGTGCTTCATAGAGAAAAAGGCAGCCTAAGTAACCAGCATGGACTCATGCTGTGATAATGTAAAGCCAGGTAAGATGAATCCCACCTGCACTGTACTGAGTTCCAGATAGGGAATGCAGAATGGCTTAAAAGGAATAAAACAAATCTGGAATTTGGAGTTTACAAAACATGCTAATATGGAATTAGAGCTGTTTTCTGTGATAAATACCTCCTGGTTTGGGTGGACTGTGATTCCATCTGCCTGAAAAACCCTATTTATAAGGTCTAATTCTTACCCAGCTGGAATGCTTTTTACTCTGCACTGTGGGGGAAGTGCTGACTTCCATTATGGTAACAATAAACTCAGAACACCTAGAGAGAGGTGGACTTCATAGATTTTATTCTCAGAATATCAAGGATAAATCTTGAATCTGTTGAAGTCAATGAAAAACTCACACCAACTTCTGCTGAGCTAGGGTTTCTCCCCAGGTCTTAAGTGAACTGGGGAATTGGCATCCTGAAGAGATTTTTGCGGACTGTGTATCTACCTGTCGAACTCCTGTTTCTCATTTAATTCTGATTTTATACTGCAGAGATCAAGAAGTTCCAAGAAGCTTTCAGGCTTTCAGTCAGAATAAGGCTATTGAAAAACATGACCTTTTATTCAAAAGCCACTACCTGCAGTGGCTGTTGACTGCTACTGTGAATACTGACCTACCAGCAGAATACTAGACATCACTGAACAGCACAATGTTGTGTTCCTACAGTCATGTAGAGAATACATTTACATTCCTACTGCCGGCGGAGGAACTGCCTTCTCAGCATTCCCAAAGAAAGACCTTCTAATTTTAATAACACCTAAGATGTGGGGTATATCTGTTCACATTTGTACATGCTAGAATTCACAGTAGCATCATACATGTTCATGTTCACTGTAAAATTGGTACTTCTGTCTTCACAGGGCATGCTCGGATGGTTGCATCAAATCGAGATGCCTTTTTAAGTCATTCTCATAATCCTGAAGACCGCACATAAGTATTTTGTGCAAATAAACCTAAACACAGAATATTACAGCCTGTGATATCAAATAAGTGAACTGACTAATTTGTACTAGGTTCATTACAAGTACTAGGTTCATTGCAAGAAACCGCAGCAGCTCAGCTAAAATAACCTGTCTGAAATATACTTCCATAAAAATCTTATTTGGGTCTTATTAATTAGACTTACTGATGTTCACACTAGTAGGGCTTTCAAATCAATAACAATTTACCACTAAGTATGGATCCATGGTATGCATAAAATCAAAACTGGGGCCTTCTTTTGAGAGAATCAGGATTTAGTGCTTAAAGAGTCCATTAAAGCAATTATGCCATAGCTGCATTAAAAGTGCAACCTTGCTTCTTAAGTTCCTTCAGTAAATAATGCCTGTCACTGCCTTAGCTCCTGCATCTGAAGTTTGTCAGAAAGTGTTGACATTCTTCTGAAAAAAATCACACAAAAACCAACAGATTTTTGCATTTATTTAGCACTTTACATTTCTGTACCACTAGTGTCTTTATCAATTTGCCAGTAAGAGAATGTATATTTTTCACATTTTAAAGCTGAGAAAAATGGCACAAAATTATGGTCCAGCCCATGATTCATATTCAGATCAGTGTCAGCACAGTAGCTCAGGACTTCTTCACTAATGTTACTTTTGCAAGAGTTCATGATTTTCAATGGATCTTTAAAATCAGAGATATAAAAATTATTTGAACAAAACCATGAAAATAGTAGGAAATATGTAACATGTAGTGACAGGTTCTAGACCTGCACAACTATCTCTATAGCCATGAAATAAAACAGAACTGAACTAGTAAAAAAAAAAAAAGCTATTTCTCTATTTCTTTAATGAGGATACTTGTCATTCTCCAGTACAACTCAGCAGACTTAAACAACTGAAGATGTGTGCAGGCATGAGAACAAAGTGGAATAGGGATGGGAGGAGGGAAAGGAGATATCTGCTTAAGCCACAATTGCTGATTTAAAAAGAGAAAAGCATGTTAGGCTATTGTCTCAGGATGGTGGGGTTTGACTTCCATTGAGAAGTACATGTGGGAGCAGGTCCTGAAGCACAGGATGTAAGCAAAATTTTACCCAGTAACAAGCAGATGTCCCAAACTAGATCCCTAATGTGCTGTTGCATGTGATCAGAGTGACAGTACATCTAGGGCCAACTGGCTTTCAAATCATATGTGATTTCTGGGTGTCGTAAAAAGGCAGTTTGGGAACATCTTTGGAAAAGATTAGTCAAAACATTTCTTTGAATGTGTTTCTTCTTTAACTCAATTTGTATGCATACTGAAATGCAGAAATTACTCTTCAAATCTGGTTTTCAGCTTTGTTCAGTGTCTCAGCTGTAGATTGGACTATGGTTAAATTAGAAGGAAAATTCTTACATCACCAGAAGCTATGTGTAAAAATCAGGACATCATCTAATGAGTCGTTTGCATTCCTTATTTCTGTGGTGCACTAAAAAAGAACAAACAAGGATGCAAATGGATGAAAAGAGGCATATCATGAATTATCATGCTTCTATTGTTTTCTTTGTCTAGTAGGAAAATGTCAGGGACAGAGCATAATTGCAGTACTTTTACTGGAATCACCATTGTGGTAGAATTACGGCTATCCACATTACCATCATACTAACTACTTCACTCTACCAGATCAAAATCTTTAAAGGTTTTGAGCACTTTTCAACTTGAACTACATGCCACTTCTGTGACTGGATGGAAATACACTAATAGAAACCATGGTAATTTCTATATCCCTTCTGAGATAGTCAGAGGAGCTAGCTAGACATTTTGTGAACCCAAGATGAAAACAGGAATTCAGAAAGCCTTTGTGAAGAGTGGAATACTGCCTGAAACCTGCCTGAAAGTAAATCTTTGCACCTGAGTAAGATTAGACATAGAAAGATGCATGCATTTGTCCCAGTTGCAAGTCTGTCAGTGTCTTGTTTCTTCTACTGTTGGCAACTCTGGAAGCCCTGCACTTTCTACAGATAGGCAGAACATTACAGCCTCACCTTTCCTCAGCACCAGCACCCTCAGAGATACCCACTGTGTCATTGCCCTGCATTAACAAAATGTATTGGAGCTGGCTGCCCTTTGTTGTGTGCTGGGAACTGGCCAATTTACTTGCCTGTTTCTGTTGTTATATCTATAAAACTAAAGCCTTAGCCAGAGAGGTAGACAATGAAACCATCTACATTCAGCATGACCAAAATTGTCTTCTCTACAGTCAGTGCTTCTGGCTTTAACAAAAGCTAGTGGATGGAGACTTGAGCCACTTGTACATCCTGGACTGAAAGGTAATCTTCAGGAAGCTGGGTATTATGCTGCCCTTGGATGGTTCAAGAATCACATTTTCAAATTAGCAGCATAAAGACCATCCAAAGCATTTGTCTGGTATTTGTGTCACCAGATTACCAAGGGTACTCTCTATCCATCCTTCCTCCATCATACAATTATGACTATACTGCATTTTCATCTACCTTTTACCTCTTGGTCTTAATATTAATTTTGATGGCTTTTTCCAATCATCAAGCTGCTTCTGTTTCAGTTTCAGCCACTTGGAATAGCAAATCTTCCAGCTTAAGCAAGAAGGGTTTTTACCAAGTGGAGGTTTGGTTTAGAACAATCTCCCAGAAATAGGGCCACCTCATATGTTCCACCAGCTCACTAAGGTAGTTCCTTTCAACATCTTTCTCCTCTGATACCACTGGCTACTGTTTCCCCCACCTACTACTTCTCACTCACAAGCTTTCGGTCAAACCGGTCTGATGTGGTGCAATTCCCTGCTTGCTCATCTCAATATAGCAGAACAATTATTTGAACCTGGTCTAGATTTTTGGAGTACAGCCTCTTTCTTTGCATGTCTACACAGACTGCATCTCATAATTTGCCTTGCTGCACGTCTTCTTTCTCTGTGCAGAAAGATCCCCAACTGTCTTTGCTAGTTTGGGCAGTACTTCCTTTTCACTGAAAGCCTTTTGCCTCAAGCCTGGTGTCCCCAGCCTACAACAGCTGAAGGACAAGTTTCATTTGGATACAGACCTGCACATGCACTTCCTCTCAAGCTCACAGTGCAGGGTGCAGGCTTGGCTTTCCAGTTAATATCTTCTCCGTTATAGTCTCTTAGTATTTTTCCTTGTTGAGATCTTATCCTTGGCATTGTTTTATTTCCTCCTTGCTCTGCCTTAAGCTTGCTTTTATTTATCACAGTGGTATTGTTAAGCTGAGGTAGATACTAAGACAAATTAATAAATAAATCATATTAATCTCATCTTCTTTCTTCACAATGTGAAATTTACACCCCAAAATTGTCACCTGATGAAGCTTGGACTGATGTATTATTTTTCTTTGTTCTTCTCCAGAATAATAAGTGTTCTTACACAAGTGTTAACTGTAAATTAATGTATATTAGGGTAAGATCCTAATAGTCTTTAAGTTCAACAAAGCTTGCTCTGCCTTCCCATTAATTAAATACAGATTCCTTTCACTCCACCATCTGTAAGAGTCCAATGCAGATGAAAAACAGCTTTCCACTGAGGACCATAAGCAGGATCTAGACTAAAAAATTAAATACCATGAAGATTTTTCCCATCTTTTTAATCCCACTATTTGCTATGTGAATTTTATGACCTGCTTCCTTTTACCTTGCAGACAGTTCCACATGCCCAGGAATCTGCCCAGGTGTCTGAGACAAAAACCGGTTCCTTCATGATACCTCTAAAAAATACATGTGAGGACTTAGAGTTTACATATTTGTTACTATATGCATAAAAAACTACATGCTTTCCTTACAGCAATATCTCTGAAGACTTCAATAAGTAAGACACTGAAGGCAAGGATAAGTAATAAATACACGGTTAAATACATTTCATATGAGATCTTTGAAGCGTTTGATCATGTCCTATCTGCTCTTTTTCCTTAAATACCTACATACAGTTAGTTTCTGCTCCAGATACAACACTCGAAATGCTTAAGTAAATTAGTGTTTCAAGTACGGTCATACTGTTCCCTTGAGATCCAAGGGGCCCAATTCTCAGTTTTATCTATATCCTTTTAACCACTTTGCAATGTAGTGGACTTCTAAAACCCTTCAAATGTATATAAACAGCCCCTCTGAGAGCAACCTTTGTCTAAGGAGTTTCTTTTTCTGATACAGTACTGTGATATGGCATCCCTCTCCCCAGAGCCCTGTGCCAGGAAACAGAACAGGAGCATTCCAGGAGCTTACCTGGCATCTGGTGATCTAGAACTATGTTCTGGTTTCCAGGCCTCACGCAGAGTGCTTTATACATTTACGACATCCACAAAAATCACTGAGAAGTAAAAAAAGCAGGAGCTAAACTTTATGGTGACAAAAGCATCAGTGATACCCTTATCCATGAGTCGGACCCTTTGCTATGTGCCTGAGGGGATGAAAACATGGCAATGACACACTAGAGTTTGTTTTCCAGAGCAGAATAGAACATAATATTCTGACCTACATCTGATGGAATATTGTAATGCTTCAGGAGAGCACTTTGCCAGGCTTCCCAAACTGTGGAGAGAATATTTTTTTAATAAATACATACATATATGTATATATGTATATATGTATTGTGTGTGCACTGTGCATACAGAGAGACCGTCTTCTGAATTTCATTAAAATAATACAATCCACCAATTTTACTTTCCTGGAAGACATATGGTAGTTGACAACAGAATCAAAGAATCATTTAGGGTGGAAAAGACCCTTAAGATCTTCAAGTCCAACCATTAAAAATACATTATACTTTATATGTGATAACTGATGGCAAGAGTGGTCTCCTTGAACATAACAGAAACAACATACTTTGGCGTAATAACGGTTCAGAAATTGAAAAAAAAAAAATTGCCAAAGTGAAAGCTATATTCCAGTATTTCACTTACCAAAACAGTTCAAAGATTTTGATCATTCAGTTTGAGATAATCTTGGTTCAGCAAAAGTGAAAATTATTTTTTTATTTTGAATTATTATTAACATTCCAAAATAAAATTACTTGATTTTATAAATGAAAGTTTTTAAAATAACAAATATCTAAAAGTTTGGGTTTTAAAAAATTTGGGGTAGCCATGGAAAAACTCAGTAAAAATAACACGTGAGTTACTTAGGTTAATCCAGATGTCTTGATATTGAAAACGAAGCCTCCAGAGGGCAGGAAATGAATGTATTTTTAAGTGGCACAGGTCTCTGAAACCTCTGACTATGCTGATCTGAAGTTTATCCTGTGCAATTCCTCTCTAAAATGGAGACGAGGGATTTCATCGTTATTCAGTGAATAAGCAGCTGAGCCTATGTCATACATTATGCTCTGCCAATTCCAGTGTGAAAGTAGGGTACTTCCAGAACAGCAGTGAAACAATAAGAACCACTGCAAGGGGACTTGTCAGAGAGAGTTTCAATTCTGTCAGGTTATCTTGCATTTAAAGAAAAATGTCTACCATGAAAAATTTAGAAATGCAAAGGAATATGACATTAGAACAAATTCAACACATGGCATTGACTAGCTGGCTGGCTCTGCAGAAGAGCTTCCTCAGAGCGACCACTGTGCTCTTGCAACAGGCAACGTTCTTGCCAGCAGCACAGTGCTACATGACAGCAGGAAAATCACAAACCCAGAGAGGAATAGCCTTTAGTGACAGCCATAAATGGGATTTGTCAAAAACCAAGATATTTTTGCCATGTATAAGAGAGGAGGATGCTAACTCCTAAAACATGTGAACAGGTGGGATTTCTTGCCAATTTGAGACCAGAATATAAACGTGTATGATAGGGAAAACATATCCACTGCAATAGTTTAAAGCACTGGTATGTATGTCTAATGAAATCCATGCACTGCCACACTGCCAGCTCTTCTCAGCAATACAGAATATTTCCACTTGATGGCACCAAATTTTGTTTTTAACCTCAACTCGAAACAATTCTCTAACAAGAGATGCTGATTTTTGAGGAGATAATCAGGGAAAAAAAATGTGTTTCTTTCTGAGCACATTTCTTTTCTTAAAAATCTGGAATTATAGATAAGAATTACAGTGAATCTGTTACAGTGGCTTTGTCTCCTCTGTTTGACCATGACAGTTATTCAAACTACCTATTTTTTTTCCAATGCTTAGAGTATCACCTTTCAGCGAAATAGAGGTTGTTATATTTTTATGAGTCAGCTCCTGAATGCGGTTGAATAATGCATTTTAAGATAAATTTTGTATATGGCCACATCCTGGAAACTCCAAATGCATTTGCTTATTTTAAAAAAGGCACCCATGCAGATCATAGTAAAATAACAGGTAATTTTTTTAAGGGCTGAGTATCCATTTTGATTCTTACCCTAAATTACCTGTTGCTTAGGAATAGTAATTACTGATGAGTGTTTCTCCAATAGCCTTAACTACTTTAAAAACTACTTTTAAACCTAGCTTAGTTGTTCTATTTAGGCACTAAGAATGTAAGCAAACAAAACTATAGTTTCAATAGTTGTCCAGTTCTTGGAGATTTCGCAAGCTTTAGACAATGGTCAGCATCACGTACAATGTACCAGATAATAACAGATTATATACTAAATAAAATTAGATTACAGTAGCTATCCATTTATTGTTTCTCATCTCCTCTTTCATCAATAAGCTGGGTAAGGCAGGGCTGAGTCCTGTGTCTATGCGGTACCTGCATAGGGAAGGGAGGATGACATGGTTCATGACTTAGCCTCCTATTATACTACAGTAACACAAATGATGTACAGAACCACCTGTTGAGGTTCTACAACTACAAATGAGCATTTTAGCCACATAATGAGAACTGTAACATTTCTATCCACAAAACAGAGTGGTGCAGCACTGGGGTTTTTGGAAGGATGAGGGGCATAGTCTTCTCCAGGGAGAGGATCAGGAAGCCAGGACAGTTTTGTGTATGTCCTCATCCAAAATTAGGGCATTCAAGGCAAAAGGTAATACCAGAAGTTTTCTACCAGAAGTTGTATTTTTAGGTTTTGTAGGAGTAGACTCTCCAATGTGTGTTCTGCATGGACATTGTGCATATGTGCAGTAGAAGAGCACTGAGAATGTGCTGTATTTATTGTGCAGGTGCAGATCAACTGCTTAGTGTGTAAAGCACATCACATTTACTGTGTGTCCATGACAGAGCTTCTCTGTATATGTGTATGTATTGTCACTCAGATGTTCAGATACACAACAAGATTAAAGCTACTGTTGCTGCCATGAGCAGGCTGCCAGATATCCAAAGGTCTCACTTAACTTACAGGAAAGAGGACTTCTTTGGAAAAGCGCAGATATAGTTTTCTTTCATCTACAAATCACCTCCTCTCCTGCTACCTGTTCTTTTTTCCTGCTCTAAAGGTCCAAAGTTCCCAGCTGAGTCCTGAGTCCACCTCTAAAGGACTTTTCTGATGTGCAAATTTTAAGGATTATCCAATACAGCTTATCCATCTACCTCCAGTTCACAAATCTATAATGAGACTTATTTCCTATCTTGTTCAGAGGTAACTTTCAAATCTAATTTCCACAAGATTTCTCTCTCTTCTGTGAGAATGTAAGTCATTTTCCCAGTCCTCGTTCCCATCAGGAAGATTTCCACACAATCTTATCTCCATTTGAGACCTGCTCTTGAGGTCAAACCTCTCTCCTTAAGGATGTGAACATTTCAGGTATCTGGGCTTCTTGGACCAGGAACTGAAGTCAGTCACTAAGATCAGTGTCTGTCATGGGCTGGCTTTTCTCCTTTCCTCTGTAGAAGAACAACATGGAAGAAAGCCCAGGCTTACAAACATGTAAGGACAGAACTATTCATTGACATTCAGTTATTGTTTTAAGCAAGTGATCTTTTATCATTTCTGTCTAATAACATCAGTCATTGCAATTAACTACCAAAAAAAAAAGCGCTTTTCATTTTTTCATTTTACTTTATGTTCTTCTGTTATTTCTTCTCTGCACATTACTGTTATTCAATTACTACATGACATTTATGGTGTTTCATTTTCTGTTAGAACCTGAAAAAATCCAAGAGCCTGTGAAAAGAGCATGAGCCTCCTTTCTGGCTCTGGAAAATACAAAGAGCATTCATTACCAGCTCAAGCTTTATTGGAGATGAAAAATAGCAGCTGAAAGCAATATTTCTCTTTTCCTCACACAAAGGAAGGAAACTCCTGGCACCATGACATCTTTCCAAGCCACTTCAGCCATCTAGAGTCCAGCCCAAAGCAGCTTCTCTGGGAGCAGAGATCCTGCTAAGGCACATCAGTCCCAGCACACACTCCAATTCTGCTGCAGGACTCTCATTCTGCTGAACCATGTGGGGTTTAATTAACAGATGTACGTCCCCTAGGACAGAGATCTGACAACCAAATACATTTTTCATGGGCAAGTTAATCTCAGTTAAATCCTTCATTTTCCCTATTTAATAGAAGTTAGTCATGTTAGTCGTAACTCACAATTAAACCAGAAGTTACTAATGTCACAAAAAAAAACCCCAATTCTTAATTACTCTTTCCCCTCCTATATTCCAACAATTACTTTTGTGTGAGTAGTGTCCTGACAACATACCCATGATTTAGCTCTAATGTGTTAGCAATCATTTTCTGTTGTTCCACACAAATCCTGCATCATCTCATTTATATTACTGAAAATTATTTTAAATTAGAAATGGATTCATGGAGCAAAGAGAAAAGATGCATGCCAATGCCAAATAATTCTGCAAGCATCCTATGCGTATGCCTCCATAGCCTCTTTTTTTGGTCACATGGGCTTTGTGTTTAATTGTGCTTATGAAGTTATTAGGAAATTACTGTTTCTGTGCTTGGTTTCTGTCTTATTCTGGCTGTAAGATACTGCTTTGCTCACTTTTTTTTTTTGTTATAGGTAAATAAACCAAATCAAAATATAGCAGCAATTTTTATTACAAGATTTATATAAAGTGCAAATAAGCAAATCAGCACGCTGGGCAGCCTGGAGAGACCTCTGCTCCTCCAATGGCCCGCAAGCTCAACAGAGACAAACAGTAACTTTTATACTTTTTTCAACTCCCCTCCCATAGTCACTTGTTAGCTCTTCATTGGGCTTGAGTTCGTGGGCTTCGTTCTGGTTGGTTCTGTTGTAGGCCCATTTTAATTGCCAGGTACTTCCCATCAGTAGTTTTAATTAGCTCTAATGTCCTTGGAGCTGGGTATGGGAATGGTATCCAGATGTTCTCTTTGGGTCTTCTTTATCATCTTTGTCCTTGACTCCCTGATCCTTGTTCTCTTCTTCCTTTTCTAATGAGTACATGTAGACAATATTTTTAGAAAAACAGGATATAGTATACGTGCTCAGCAAAGCAGAATACTTTACCTTGCCAACTAGGGAACTGCCAGTTGCAGGATAGTCAACTTATAATAGTAACACAGCAGTTAACTATTCCGCAGCTTACAACTCCCCAGTCCCAACAAAGCATTAGCTATAATATATGGAAAGTACAATATATATATTTTGACGAGTAAATTATTTTATCATTGCTTACTCATTACATTTTTAAGGATGTTTCTGACATAGTTTTTATAACCACACTGGCATCTAGGTGCCATATGCCACATCTCTCTGTTTTCAGAGACACGGAGTCTGGGCCATTTTGCATCCATATCACTTATAGTGGAAAAGCTCAAGCATGACCCAGGACTCCCCATATGTTTCACCTTTCCCAGATGGGAATCTAGCTGACCCTCTCCAGGGGAGGTGTAGAAGATGCCCAACATGTAGGCAATCGGGAAAAGCTGAGACTTTGGGCTCCAGTAGGAGTTTAAGCCCTGAAGTACCATGACAGTCATGAACTGGGGTCCAAGAATACATATTTTTAATGGTTGGACTCAGTGATCTTAGAGGTCTTTTCCAACCTTAATGATTCTATAATTCTATGATGTTGAAATTGCTGTTTATTCACAGCCCTTCCAGTGTACCTGTCTATAGTTCTCCATTGCTGTAATTGGTCTCACCAAGATAGCATAGTAGAAAAAAATTAACTGACCATGGCTGTTGTGCAGACTAGTGCCAGAAATATGTTCTGCAAGGACTAAAATAAACAGAAGCTACTAAAGAGAGCTGAACTAGGTGGAAAGAGCTAATGGTGTTAATGGTGTGCAGGATCTGAAGCAGCTAAGTGGTCTGCAATCCAAGAAGCTGCTCATTTCCGAATAGTATTGGGCAAAAAGACAGAGATATCAGCAGAGCAAGGGTTTCAAGTGGCAAGCTCACTAAAGCGGAGAGGGAAAAAATCTGATAGGTTGTTTATGCCATTTGAGTCTTACTGTTTTGTCAACAAAAAGGCCCTTCATACAAAGAAGTGTGTTCTGTGAGAGAAATCAGGAACATGCAGAGGCAGCTAGTGAGTGGGTAACCCAGTTATACCTGTTAATACAAGATAGCTATTTCACTGATAAATGTGACATGGTGATGATAAAGATCACAAGAGGATGACACTCAAGAGAAATACAAAAGAAATCTATATCATAGGACAACTTCATATTAGAAAAAATGATCATTGGAAAGCCAGAAAAAGCTATTCAGAAGAGCAGAGAGAAATACTCACTAGCACCAGTGGAATACATATTATAAAACAGAAAAGTAGTGCCAGCAAATAATTGCACGCACACAAAATGCAGCAATATGGCATCAGATACTCCAGCTTAGAAACTGAACCAAGAAGCAAAGGTAAAGATGTTGTAGATTTTTGTCAGATGTGGATTATATCATGCAGGACAGGAATCAGTATGATTATGGAAAGTACGAAATGACACAAAGCAAAACATTTATATTAGCACCCTGCACAGACAAACAGAAAAACAGGTCATACTGGAGGACTTCCCAAAAAAAAGTAACATAGCAGCAGTGAAACTATCTTCCCTTTGGCTACTATACAAACTAGCATTTCTGGAACTGCATTGTGGTAAAACATATGCAAATATCTAAACAGATCCAGTAAAAAAAAAAAAAAAAGACATTTAAAATAGATGTTGAAATGCAAATAAGCTGCATCTCTTGAGAAACAAGGTAAATAAACTTTAACTCATACCATGAGACTATTATATTTTTGAAATTTTGATTAACAGGATATACAACACAGAAGGCACAGAAGGAAAATACCACCAAAGGAAATGCATTGGTCTGTCCATGCAGGAGAACATGCTTGCAAACGGAAGCACATGAAGGCTGATATGTCTGCTAAAGCACCTACTGGTAAAGGGCGTCTCACAGCTGGGAAAAAAAAAAGATTAAAACAGAGGGTATTGCTGGTTTTAGCAAGAATAGTTAGTCATGGCATTTCTGAGTGCCACCTATTTTCTGAAGAATGCACAGTATGTGGGTGGAATTAGGTAACTGGTGCATGTGACCACCAGAAAGGCACAGGAAGGTGTTATTCAGCCAGTTTAGCAATGGGTTCTTTCAACCCAAGATGATTATCACTACTCCTTCTATATGCAATAAAAGCAATAACAACAACAAAGGAAAAAAGCACATCTAAAGCACAGTTCATGCAAACAGTTTTAGAACAGATAGATCATGCTCTAGAAATGCTTATTTCTCTGCAGTGACTTTAACAGGAGTTTGGACAATTAGATTGTGAACAGCTTCTATTAAGAAAGATTAATGTTAGACAAAGCACCAAAAGAAATGTTTTCCAAAGATTCTCTGTATCTTTTGTACAAAATATCTGGAAAAAATGCATGTATTTTGAAGTCTTGCTTGCAGTGCTTGAATATTTCTACATCGTTTTCCCTTGCTGTGAGCACTTTGACCCAGGACAATATGTTAAGTCAGGCTCATCACTTTTTGTAGAATTAGTGACACTAAATACTGGGAAGTGAAGGTATTGAAAAATAAATACAACAATCTTCTAAAAGCTGCTTCAGGCCTGTATCATCACACCAGACAGCAGCAAAAACTTTGTCCCATGTCTTTGTGAACCATATGGTTGCAGAAACCCTACTACTTCTTAATATTTCCAGTCCGTCCTTCCTTCCTCCCTTCAGCACTCCTCAGAAAATGAGGGAATGGACTGCTGCCTTAGACATGCTCTATATGCCCAGCACAGAATTTTTTTCCTGTGGAAAAAAATGTGCAATCCATGAGCCCTTCTATGGAAACACCAGCTGAATTGCTTAAGCACAAGCATACACAATAGCTGCCTCTCTGTTAGTAAATAAAACATGCACTGGACTGGTTTGCAGGCACTTAACCTAGCTGGCAAAAAAAGCCCCAACTTGTATTTATATTATTCAATTTTCTTACTCTTCAGAGTGGCTGCATCCAACCTGCCCAATGGGAATAGTCTCTGACTAATGTTAATCCTTAACTGAGCTTGGGAATTGTTTTATCTGGCCCTCACTAAACCATGCTAGTGACTGGACTAACTAGTTTGACAGTACATACAAATGAGTTTCAGTGCCCAAGAGAGTTCCCCCAGCTCTATTTAGTTGACTATTTTGGAATTAGTAAATATAAGTCACATGGTTGTGTGCAAAACCTGTAAAGTCTTCCTTTTGCTAAAGCAGAATCCGTGGCTCCATGACAGTGTTATTTATGAACAGTTGCCATTGTGATCCTGCATTGAATAGGACTTCATGCCAGTCAAGTGCTCGTGTGCAGGGGTACATGAGAGAACCAGGGATTCAGGCTGGGATGGTCACTAAGACATAGGTACCTGCTCTCTACAGGAATTTGTAAAGCCCCAGACGAAAATGAGTTGTACAGTTACAGATTTGAATGAGTATACACGAAGTACTTTTTTCCTCTGCAGAGTGTGTGAGGGAGAGTGGGGGAAGGGGAGTAAAAATTAACTACTTATGTAAAGGGAAATTATCAGAAAAACAAGTTTCTATTCTTGGGTTTTCCCCAAAACCTCCTACTGAATTTCCACTGTTTGTTTTCAGTTACCAGCCACAGAAAACAATTGCTTAAATCTCTGCCCTTCACAGCTGAATCACCAAGCAAAGATTTAGTTCAATTGGATTTCACAGAGATGACAGGATCTGTCAGTAACCTTAACAATGAAGATTTTCTCCTATGTCTGGTTTTACATGTCAAGTTTCTTTCTGCTTAGCTACAGTCTTAGACATGATCAGTGCAAAAGCCTAACACAGACTGTTTCTTCAAAGCAGGGAGGGATCTGTTTTGTATTACAGAGTTTAATAGCCATAACAGGTGCTCTAGACACCCACCTCATCATCATGAGGAGCATGCTTCCCTTAATTAAGATAGTCTATAATTCAAGGATATTTTGTTATGACCCACTTTTGTCTTTAATATGGACAAATATAAAATTATAGCATTAGTGGTCAGATTGGGATTTAAAAAAAAAACCCACAGTTTTGGATTCCATCTGTCTTCCTTGACAACAGGTTCCTTCACTGGTGTGATGAAGACTCAGGACAGATAGAGCCAATAACAAAATACCTTCTGAATCCTTGCATCTTCCCTTATGGCAAAGACCAGGAAAATGCCCTGGCTTGGGATAACAAAGAAACAAAGCAAATGGACATGATACTGCCACCCAAGGATCACATGAGGGCTCTGCCTTGATGCTGGCCACCAAAAAACTTGAATACTGTGGAATTTATCCTCAGAAAGCTCAAAGAAGACCTGAATTAGATTCCTAAGCATCGAGTCACATTTCACACACTCCCCTTTATTGGATAATAACCTGTACAATATATCACAAGAAAATTAGCAATCCCTTTACCATTCTATTAGTATTAGCAGTTAATGAACTATAAAGGCAACTGACGGTTGTGGGTTAGGGTTTTTCTCTGATTGATTCATTTAAATTTAACCTTAATTTATTTATGTCTCACTGAGAAGCTGCTACCTTATTCTGAGCTACAACTGTGGCAATTAGCAGCAGTATCCCACTGTGAGTATAATTCTGATTGTGTGATATACATCTGCAGTGGAATGACACTGCCCAGATATCTATTGAAGAGATCAGACTACTAACCCCAAAAATGCAAGATTATCTGCAAACATTTATTTGGCAGCACATTTTGAAATAGACTATAGCATGGTAACATTTTATAGGTGGGAAGTATTGTATGCCTTACTTACTATACCCACCATTGTTGATGCCCAAATATTTTTACAGATATAAATGCTCTCTTTCTATCTTCAGAATGCTTATACTTGGATTCTAACATAATATTTTCACAAAATAATTACATACCAAAGTGGATAATATTTCAGCATATCCATATTATCATCTTCCAAATACCCATGTCTCATGCTAATTCTACTGAAGTTAGAGGCAAAATCTAAGTTCTGTGAAGCTTCTGTCTAAACTATTGATACAAATAAGTTATTTTATTAGAAACTGCACAGCACTTTTCATTATTGAATAAAACCTGAGAAGTGGATTTAAAAAATCTGTATCTAAATTGTGAAGATTTTTCTGCTGCTTAGACTGAATAATTAATTTTAAAATAACACAGAAGATTATGGTATGTCACCAGATTTTTAAGAACAGCAACAAGGTAAAACTATAAAATACTTGAGAACATCCAGATCAACTAGGATATGGTGTTCCCGAAAGCTTGGAAAGCCCCTCAGAAATGGAAAATTATTAGTTACAAACTGAGGTACCATAAACTATTTTTTACTCTTTTAGATTGCTGATAACACAGAATAATTTTCTTCAAAAAATTGTCTTATCTAAGTAGTTGGGCTCAAAGGAGAAAGGGGTTTGGGTTTTTTCCGTTCAATCTAATAGGATTTAAAGTCCGCTCTTGAGGGGGGCGAGGGAAGCCAATCTTCAACACAAAAAAACCCCTCACTCAAACTCCAGAGACCCTCAGTGGGATCAGCATAGTATAATTTTTTGTTGCCTTTTCAATACCACAGACTGGTAGGAGCCTTAGTGCTTGAGATCGAGTGCCACAAATACAGTCCTTCATTGTGAGGGGAGCACACAGCCTACAAATGCAACTGCCACATTGAGGAGATGTCAGATGACTTACAGTGAGTTTACTCTGGCACATGGGCTGCCAGTTAATTCAGGTCCCCAGTGTAGGGAAGAGACAAGAAAGCAGGAGTGTGTCTGCAGTCGTTTCCACCAACTCATCTCAGTCTCAGCTGCACATCTGATCCAGCCTCAGCAGTCTTGAGACCACTGTGAGACTCCCGCTAGCACTTTCTCTCCTCTTGGCTTCCCAGGTATAAGGTATGGGTATGATGGCTCTCAAACATTTGAAGAGATTGATAGGTATCCAAGTGTCAAGAAGGTTGTCTGCACTTGTTGCAAATGTTTCACACATAAAGTGAGAAGCATTCCCTTTTATGTGACTTCATACAATCCAAAGTGTTATATGTGAGTGGGAAACATGGGGAAGTTTATATAGTCAGATTATCTTATGCTAGCCTTCACTAGGTAAATACACTTATATTCCAGTGCTATTATTTTCAAATACTATTTTTTGTTGGAAAGGTACAGATATTCAAAAGAAATTCCTCTCCAAGGAAGATACTTTTTCAAAAGCAAACCAAGAACAGGTTTCCTGATTATCCCAAATACTTGCTAAGTTTTAACAATTCGATAAAATCAAAATAATTTGGGGATATTTCTTAAATGGATGGGAGAAATCTCCTATGCATTTAATTTTTCTGCACTGAAGAATCAGAACCTTTCTGTTCCCTCACTTTTGCTATTAGAAATAACAACTGCTTTGACATTACCTTCAGCAGCTACAGCCTATCTTCCCATGCACTGTATTAGTCTGTAAAGTCTTCATGGTTGAATACAGCCACAACCATGGCTCCAGAAAGAGTCATTCCAGCTTGCATTGACGAGAGCCTAAGGTTTCTTAAAATCTACCAGATGCAAACAAGAGTGGTGTTTGATAATGAAATCTAACAATTGTCAGAATTCGGCTCATCCAAAAGAAGTCCTTAATCTGAACAACACAAAGTGGACTATACCCAAATCCAAGGGGGAAGTTGAAAACAAGAACTATGAACACAATATCTTACATGAGAGTATTTTTCATCACTCTTCTTTAAAATGAGGCACGGTGCAGCCAGACATGCAGGACACAGAGCATCCACTGATTACACCATGTACTCACTAGGCAGTAGGACTGGGATTTCATCCCTGCTTCCAAGGCTGTTTGAAAACAGTATATGTGCTCCAGGGCACCCAGCTAGAACAGCAACTCTGTTCTCTCCGATAGGCTAACCCTCCTTTTTGCTCACTGTCCTGCTTGCCACACCAATATTTTCCTGTTGAATGCAAAGGTAACTAAGAGGCTTGGAGAGTGCTTTCACTCAAAGTACTCCATGGCTGAAGGACTAGGATGGTGTCCGAGGATGCAGATGTTGGTGTCGTGAGTCAGCCAAGCAAAGCAAGGTACAGCTTCTGGCTATGTGGATAAGCAACCTCACCACCAAATTATTTTGCAAAAAGTGGTCACTAGCACCATTTGCTGGGATTTTATCTTGTTCACCCCGAAGACATAATAGAGAAGAAGGATGCTTCAGTAACTGGAGTGCTTCAGGAGGCTGCTAGAACTGCAAACTATCTGCAGTGAAGCCAAGACCTAACATGAGAGGGACTGCTAGAGGCACCTATGTCTCTCCATTGATGGTATAGAAAATACAGACATTTATGTTGATTTACTTCATGTTAAGATGCCCAAAGCTGTAAGCATTGCCCAAAGTAGACAGGCTGGTTTGACTCATACCTTTAGCAAGATTTTTCTGACTTGAACTTTACTCAAAAGAAAATAAAAATCCAGAAAAAAATTATTCATAACCTAATTACTCCATGTGGCATTTAACAACCACTTGTTATTAAAAGGGGTGAGGGAGTAACTATATCTATACCTTGGATAAGGCAGTGGGACACTTTACAAGTTGGTGTTTCACACTCCTTAAGAAATGGAAACAAAATAGACTAAGAGGTCTGTAAAAGCAGCAGATGGGTTGTACAAAGAGCATGACCAACAAAACTGGCTGGGAAAGCAGGAATGCCGGTTAGCAAATTATCTCATAATTCTAGAAATTAGCTTCATTTGTGCACTGGGGTAAAACCAAGATCTTTCAAAAGTATTGCAACACTGACACTCAGCAAACGAAAGCTTAATTCCCAGAATCTGGAATATCAAGACTGGGGACTGGGGAATGCTCCTAAGATGCCTGACACCCACATTAAATCAAATTAAATTATTGCTATCTCCTTATGAGTTGCTTAAGTATAGTAAGATAATTTTTTAATTAATTCACTTTTAAAAAGATGTTTCTCTTGCAAAATATTGGTACTGAACACTTGTAATTGGGCTGATCACACACCGCAGATCTGGGACCCCCATCCAATCTCTAATTCCCTCTCTGATCTTATGACTTTTCATTATATATGCAAAGAGAAGCAGTCCAAGGAAAGACCAAAATATACACACTGACTTTACAGTGCAGGACAGAGAACTCCTGAAGTGCTTGGAAGGATGTGAAGCAGAAGGGGCGTTTGAATGTGACCATGACCCCTGCAGGCAAGAACCCAACCCAGCAGACTCTTCCTTGCCCTTAAGCTGGTTATCTCTGGTCTTAAGCAAATTCCTCCCAATACAAAAGTTTTTATACTAATGTTTCGTCAGCAGCTACTTGTAGACTTCTACAGAGATTTATAAATGCTGATTTGTCAAAGAAATTTCTACCAAAAAAAGATTTAGAAAAAAAAATCTTATAAAGTAACACCTTCTGTAATTAGTATAGAAACAGTAAGTTCAATATAGTAAATGCAACTTGGTTGTGTTGTACTCCTTTGCTTGCATAAATTAAAGTAGCACTTTGGCCATTGTAACTTCTACTACAAGTCAATTTGGAGTGAAATAACATTCAGCATCAGGCTGGATTTAGAACAATTCCTGACTGCTTTTTCAAGAAACATGAGTTTTGCATTGCTGAGGACCCAGCTCCCTGTCTCGTGGCAGATTTCGTTTTGGAGTAACTCAGTCTCTGCTGTAGTTATAACCCTCACATAGTTTATTATTTTCACAAAGAAAACGTAACTGTACGCTGCATTTCTCAAGGTATGTGACAACCAGCACACTCCACAAAAACAGAAGAAACACTGTTTGCAGGAAAGGGCGTCTCTGCTTCTTAGGACTAGCAAATCAAAACAGTCCATGACTTAATTATGTGAAATCGTAATAAATACAGGTTGTCCATAAAAGTAATTATGAATTTGTTTTGGTATTTCCCTAAGTGTTCTAACCATTTCTACTGTAGCTTTTCAAACTGGATATTCCCATAAAATTAAAAACGTAATCTAAATTAAATTCCCTGTTATCACTTGCACTTCTTAGGATCATGCGATGCAATAGCATTACTGGACACAAGCAACCATTGGCCCTCAGCTTTCAGTATTCAGTTAAAGCAGCCCAAAGTGTTTTTTAAAAATGTATTCTTATTTACGATACATAAATTAATGTGTTTGCTAGCTAACAAAAAACAAATGGTTATGTGATTCCAGCATTTCTTGTAAGTTTTTATTAAGAGGAAGCATATTCTTCCTTTAAAATAAAGTAGATTAAAAACTAAGATTGTCATTTCTTTTTTATTTTCTCGTGAACAGAGGAAAAAAAGCAATCTATTAAGGTGTTTTCTAGTTAAAGCTAAATGATTATTTTTCTAAACATATTGTGGTTCAGATTTTGTTTAGCTTCAGCAGAGGTTGCTTTACAAATTCTTACTTGTTCAGGAAAAAAATTCAACTGAACTTATTTATCATCCAAGAGTTTTCATTATTGTTATTTAGAAAGTTCTTGTTCAAGATCTTTTCTACTGAATCTGAGTTAGACAAGGTTTTTATGTGGATATAAACTCTTCAAATGTTTCATGGTAATATCAAGAGGTTAACAGGTGTTTTAGAAATATTTTGAAAAGTTTTATACTGTTCCATTGGTTGTATTTAATCCCTCTATGCTACAGTACTGTGAATCAGGGTTTCTCTCACGTGCTGTGTCAGTCTGCAACTCAGTTTTATAATCCCATCCCTGAAAATAAATATTTAACTTACCTGTGCGCTGTTGCAGATAAGCTCGTCATGCTTACATTTGCAAAGGATTGCTCTTCTGTTTTCCACACAAAATAAAACTTATTATGTATTAATTTTTCATCGAATTATTCAGGGGGGAAAAAAGCAGAAAAGCAGCTTCTCTATGTGTTTTACTTCATTGGTAACTGAATATGGGATTTTAGAATTCACATAATAATGGTGGGAATTATTAGCCATCTCAAATACGAAAAGGGAGGACTTTTCATATTTCCACTGACATGATGTGGTGGTGCATTTTTTGAGTGACCTTAAAACACTTGTTTCGTGACAGATGGTTATTGGATTTAATACTGTTAATAAAAATATGCAAGGATTCTATTACACCAGAGTGATTGAACAGTAAAGCCATTAAAACTTCCATGGAAGCTTCAAAGGAGGACTGAACACAGACACTGCTCGAACTTCATAATACCACTAGAGGTAAAAAGAGAAGTTTTGTATTGTTTCAATAGTTGCAGATCACTGAAGCAAAAGGACAACTTTCTGCAAACCCACAGGACTAACGGTGAGTCCAACTAGCTGTTGCAGAGAGTCACAGTGTGCAGTGCAGCCCCTAAGTGATCATCCAAAAGTTATCCAGCCTGTAGCCTCGGGTCAGAAGGAGAAGGGAGACCCAGCATGGAGTGAAACTGGAGCTACCACTGCTTTTGCAGGAAAAGTGGAAGTTACTACTAAATTGTTACTACTACAGTTGGCAGCAGGGTACAACAAAATTCTCCCTCTGTAAAGATGGTACCTGAGCAAACCAGTAGCCCAACAGACAGCAGGCGGAAAGATTTACATACCCACAGAGTTATAATTATTTGATGTTAGCATGTCAAAATCCCAAGAGCAAATTAGGTCCTTTTTTTCTTTACCAAGCTCCAAAGGAAAAAAACGGTGACTCTCCCATTCTAAGTCTGGCAGAGGAGGTACAGAGTAAGAGTGTTTTAATTGCCAGTTTTCAAGCACTGTCCAAATAAACTGTTCTGGTACTAAGCTGTGACTGATATGCCTTTATTTGATATGGCTTAAGATAAATTTGTGGCACTTTTCTTACATCTCTCCATTTTCACCACTGTAGTGTTAAAAATAGGGGGAGGGAGCAGGGAGAGGGATTAATTAAAAATCGTTATAAAAATAGCCTAAAAAAACGCATCCTTGACTAAACAGTGTCCAATATTCATTCTGCTGGATTTCTATATGACTGCCCATGAAGTAAAGAATAGTTTTGAAAGCTATTAAAAAACTTTGTTCTTAATTTACTCTTTGACATGTATGGCTTTTCATTAAAAAAAATAAAAACAAAATAAAAACAAACAAACAAACAAAAAACCAACCAACCAAAAAAACCCCAATAAAATCCCAAACATCATTACTAATATCTTTGTTTGTTTGGGGTTTTTTAGCTTTTCTTTGGGTAGGGGGATTTGTTGTTGTTGCTGCTGGGAGGTGTCTGATCACAAATTAAGCAGTAATAAAGCAAAGTGAGTACCATTTCAGCTTCAGAAAGAGCTTTACATCTGATGCTGTGAGAAGATCCTTCTGTTGCTGTGTTTTATTTCTACAGTGATATATGAGAGCTTCGGTAATTCTGGTAGCTCTCTCACACAGAACTTTCGATATCAAAACTGTAGCATCTGACAAGCGTGGAAGAAATTCAGTTCCACCTGAAAAATTCTGGGTGGGAACAGTGGGTAGAGGGCAGCAGCTCCTCCTTTACAAGGACTCTCTGCTCCAGGGTCCCATAGGCACCATATTTGTCCCCCTTTCATTCAGTACTGATGCTGTTGTGATTGATGGGGGGTGGGCTACACTGTTGTCAGGATGCTAATGCTGAACTCTGCATGCCTATTTTAGCAGATCCAGACACACCAAAGCCCTTATCCTCCCAGCGTCCACAAGAAACTGAAAGAATGAGGCTGACCAGTTGTCACACAGGATATGGATAATATGGCAATGATGCTGAGTGGCACACAGGAGTGAGAACATATGACCTTTCTTTTAGGTACAGATGACTCAATTTCTCCTATCAAAATTATTCACAATTAAAAAAATAATACAAATTATTAATCTTCTCTGTGGTGCAGAGAGCTGTTAACAGCTCTACACTTTGGATATATATCCAATTATAGCTTTTCTCTCTCATGATGATTTCATGAGCTTTGAATTGCCTCTGACCATTAACTAGAAATGCACTTAACCTGAGATTAATCTTGAAAGACAAGAAATGAAAGATAATTCTGTGCAGGCCTTCCAAGACATGAATTAATCCCAGTCTTTGACACAAAATGGTTTTATATGGTGAAATAACAAATGATCTATCCATATCTCCCTGTGAGGTCCCACATCTGTAGTGTTTACCCTAAGAAATCTAGGGAGGATAAATGCTTATCCATGCTCATCACTGACTTTCTCTACTTCACCCTGGAATAAAGCTAGTGATTCATTTCCACTCCATTTCAAAACATGGTCACCCCTGTACCTGCATTCCTTAGCAAAATATTGTTTTTCATTAGAAAGATACAGAAGAATCCAGGTTATGAAGTGACTGCAGATCTTTTACAGGAGGAAAGGTAAAATACCAGTTATTGTTTATAAACGTGTAAATGATCTATGGTCAAGGAACACTGGAAATTCTCTCTCCCTCTCTAACCATAAAAAGGAAGAAATTACAGCCTCTGAAGAAACAAAGCAGAGCAAAGAGTTGCCATACATCTGAGTAACCAGCATGTATAGTCTTCTGTGGTGTCTTCAAGCATCATGTATGGTTTTGACTTGAAACTGCTGCTCATCACAAGGTGGCCAGATTATATTCTCTTTTTGTTTCACCATATATTTACATTCAAATCCTCTTGTTGTGATATAAAACACTTTTGTGACTTTTACAGTATACCTGCAGTGCTTTAATAGTTTTGAACTGCTTAAAAGAGTTATAAAACTTAGCACCTTGCCAAGATAGTTGCAGTATCATGTACTATTCACATTTGCTCAGCAGTAAAAAAAGCAAGTTGAACTTCTGCTTCAATAAGAACAGTAAGCTGGACTTCAAATTATTTCCCTCAAGCAGAGGCTCACAGAAATAGCACACCCGCATCATTTTAACGGGATGTTTAGGACATTTTACCTTTTGTTAGGTGTTGCAGACGTTTTTCTTTTAACTATAGACACACTGCAGCGATCTGATTTGGGAGGAATTTATCCCTGGGGAAGCTTGAATCACACTGTCCTGGTCCCAAGATCCGAGCAGAGCTGGAGGGAAAGTGTCCTCAGCTCTGCAGGACCCTGTCCTCCCTGCCCCTCTTCAGCCCTCCTCCCGCTTTACCAGAGATCACTTCAGGGGTCACTCACCTCCCTATCCCTCTGCTCCTGCCGCCTCAGTCCCTGGAGGAAAGCGGGGAGCGGGTCCCCGTTTCCCTGAGGTTTCCGAAGGGGAGAACCGCTCCAGGGGGTGTCCCCAGGCCGCTGCGCCGCCAGCGCGTGTCAGAAGGATGCACTGAGGTGTGTCCCTCCCCCCAAAATTTCTAGACGCTTTTCCCCGGGGCTGAGCACTGCCGAGGTGCCGCGGGCTCTGCCCGAGCTGTGGATCCGACCTGTTGCTTTGCGTTTTACACGCAGAGCCGCCCGCTCATAGGATTACCGCGGTAATCCGAGACGTGTGAGAGAGACGCGTTTTCCCTCTCAACCGCTTTCAAAGCCCCGCGGTGAGCTCAGAGCCGCCGGCCCCAACCTGAGGGCCAGACCTGCTGGTTGCGGACATCCCCGAGGGGGCGGCCCGGGGGAGGCAGGAGCGCCGCCTGCAAGGGGATCCCCCTCTCCTGGGTGTAACGCGTTAGGTATGATTTTAACCATGGCGTCTCTCTCCTCACCAAGAGCCAAAACTCAGGGAGGGCTCCAGGTGCTGCAAAACCTGGGGGAGACCCAGGGATGCCCCGCGGCACCACATCACCTGTTCTTGCAGGGCTCACTCCGGGACGGATCCGCAGGTAGGTCCCAGCGCCCATGGGGCACCCTGCGCTTCTCCCCGGACAGCGCCGCGCCGCCGTCCTCTGGCCCTACCCCGAAATGAAGCACTGTCAGCCCCCTGCCCAGGAAAGGACTCTGAGCATGAGGTGAGCTGCGGGCACAGCGCTGCGCTAGCAGCGGGAGGTGAGCGGGCCCGCCTGCCCTTCCAGGAGGGTAGCACCCGTCTCCCATGCCTGGCTCGGTTACCCCGGGAGCCGTATTAATCCCAGACGCCCCCTCCCGCTGCTCCTCAACCGCCCACCGACGGGCGGGCTTTGTTTTCAAGGCTCAGCTTGGCAGAGTCTGCTGAGCAGCTAATAACATAACAACTGGGCTTTGATCAATCCGAACTAATTACCCCTCTTAATTAAAGTCTTTAGCGGTTGTTTCAGTGTTTTGGCAAGGACGCGGGAGAGCTTTGCCGTGCGGCAGCGCCAACGCCGCGGTCCCCGCCCGCCCGGCCGCACCGCAGCCCCGCCGCCGCAGTCACTGCTCGGCAAAGGTTTATTTCCACCAGGTCAACGAATTCTTTCTTTTTTTTTTCCCCTCCACTTGCAAGAATCAATCCGAAATTCAAATCCGTACATAGAGAACAGTTCTGTCCATATAGATACTATATTCAGGGAGAAGAGGGAGAGGAGGAAACCAAGAAGGGTGGGATAACCAGCAGGCAGCAGAGACAGGACAGGATCAACACAGTGGGGATATATATACATCGAAATAATTATAAAGTGGTTCAGCGTTCCCCGCTCGGGTAATACAGATCCCAAATAAATACAGCAGAAATTGGCTTGACGCTTTTTCTTTTTTTTTTTTTTTTTAAACCATCTCTCCACCTGAGATGCAACGACAACAACAACAAAAAATTGAGTCTTTAAAGAACAAACGGAAAAAAAATAAAAAAACCCCAACAATCAGTCCCATAAACGTTAGTGGCGATATAGAGCATAATACACAAAACCGCTTAACAGGTGCATGCAAAGAGGCGGTGGGGGCTCGCACGGGCGGCCGCCCCTCAGGGCTGGAGCGGCGGCGGGCCCTGCAGCAGCGGCCCGGGCGGGGGCGGTGGGTCGGGCCCCCCCAGCTCGGCGGGGGGCCGGGGCAGTCCCAGGGCGCTGTCGTGCAGCTTACGGACGTGCTTCTTGAGGTCAAAGTTCCTGCAGAAGCCTTTGCCGCAGGTGGGGCAGGTGAAGGGCTTCTTGTCGTTGTGGGTGTGCATGTGGAAGGTCAGGTTGTACACCTGGTGGAAAGCCTTGTTGCAGATATTGCACTTGAACTGCTTCTCCCCGCTGTGAGTCAGCTTGTGGTTTTTGTAATTGCCTGGGAACGAGACAAGAAGGGCAAAGGGATCTGGGTTTGCAAGATCGACGCTGCAAAAAGGAGAAAAATATAAAAATCCCCAAACCCTGTCTTGTGCCCAGAGCTCGGCTTTAGGCTTAAACCACCGCCGATCTCTCAGCAAATGCCCACCTTCTTATCATCATCCCCGCGGCTGTTCCTCGGACAGACGACAAGGGAACGATCGAAAAAACAAAAATCGCGACAGTTGCAGAAATAAAACGCCTGGATTTAGCCTTCCCAGCAACGCGGGGGGGGGGGAATAAATTCTTGCATTTGGAGGCGAAAAAAATCAGCGAACTTATTTGCCGAATCGCGCTGGAAGCTGCGTGTTGCAGTGCGGGGAGAAGGGGCTCTTCCCGCGGAATGACTGCCCCGCGCTCCCCCCGGAACGAGACCTCTGCCCCGCTCCGTGGGCTAGGCCAAAGGAGATATGCCGGGGCTAGCGATCCTTAAAATTAACCTAAATATCTAATAACAAATATTTAAAACAAAATTAACTCCCCACCAGCCTTCCTGTCGCGAATTGTCCCGACACTTGACCTCGACTGGGGAGAGGAAAGCGGGGCAAGAGAGAGGGAGCTGGAGACTGGTACCTTTCTGGTGAAATCCTTTGCCACAAAATTCACAGACAAATGGTTTGTAGCCGGCGTGTATTCGAGTGTGCGTGTTCAGCGTCGAGCTCCTGTTGAAGGCTTTGCCGCACTGGTTGCACTTGTGTGGCTTTTCCTGGAGAGAAACAAACACCAAGTCACGGCTTGTTGGCTGTTTTGCGGGGTCTGTCTTCTGGTTGCCGGGGTCTGTGTGATGTTTTGCGTGGTGTATGACCTAGTTTGTGCGGTGTATGTGTTAACTGACGGCTCGCAGCTGCCGGTGCGGGACACCCGGAGATACCTACCGCGCTTGGGGCAAACGACATCCCCCCGCGGCTCTGGATCGGCCGCCCCACACCGCACGCCGCTGCCTCAGAGCAGTCGGACATCGCCGAGCAACCCGAGATAAGTGAGTGGAGGGTCTTGGGCAGAGAGGAAGGGACGGAGGGGGCGCTCACCTGGGTGTGGATGATCTTGTGCCGGCAAAGCGTGCTCGCCTGTCTAAAACCCTTCCCGCAAACTTTGCAAACAAAGGGTCTGGCTCCCGTGTGCACTGGCATATGGCGCGTTAAGTTATAATGTGCATTAAATACCTGTAAAGAGGAATCAGACAAAAATAATTAAATGAAATTGCTATTAGAAGATGAGAGTGCTGAGGGGAAGCCGTCGTTTAAAAATCAATCAAGCAAGGGACTGACAACCGGCGGACAGACGAACGGAGACAGGAAGCCGAGGAAGGGAAAGGGGGCTGCGGCGCTACTTGCCTTTCCACAAACTTCACACGTGAAAACTTTGGGCTTGCTGCTGGGAGAGCCGCGGCTGATCTCAGAGGTTTTATAGGAGATTTTTTCTGAGAGGATCTGAGCACTTTCTTTCATGTAGTGCTGCAACTGAACCTGCGATAAGTCCTTGAAGGCCACCCCCGCCGGGTACTTGTCCACGGTCGGCAGCACCAGCTTGTTCCGCTCCGCCAGGTAAGCCTTGGACTGCGGGTGCAAGGGAGAGCTGAGGAAATAAGAAGCCACCGGGTGGATGTTGACACTGGAGGACGGGTGACAGGGGCTGTCGCCTCGGTTGAAATAGCACAGGGCTCCCATGGCGTGGAAGGAGGAGTGATTGACCACTCGGGGTCTTACCAGTTTGTACTGCTGGAAGGGCAGGGCATCGCGGGGGAAATCTCCTTTCAAGCTCAGGGCACAGTTCAAGAGATCGCCGCAGCTAAAGGAGGGTGAGGAAGAGGAGTCTAAGTGAGCCTTCCTGGGTTCCGCTCCGGCCACCGCCGCTTTGGGCAGGGTGTCGTACGCCACCGGGACAAATGGGATCATGCAGGGGATGGAAGAGTTGAGATGCAGCGGGTGCTTGGGGTCGCCTTTGGCCACGGAGCCATGGAGGAGCTGCGGGACGGGGATGGAGCGGGGCTCTGGAGTCCGCGCCATGATGCGCTCAATGGAGAAGGCGAGGGGCTTGGGCGTGCTGATCATGTTGCTCCTGGCAGACAGGCTTTCTCTGGCTGGAGGAGTCGCTAGGGTTTTGGTCGCCGTGTGGTGGCCACTATTGTCCATGGCTGAATTGCATTTGTTCGCCCGGTTTGTGCCGCTCTGGTAGACGCCTCTTTTTTTTTTTTTTTTTTTTCCCTCCTCTCCCCTCTCTCTCTCTTTCACTTTCTCTGCCCCTTTTCTTGTTACTGATCTGCGAGGAGGGAGACCAGCATCATCGCCGCCACCATCACCACAGTCTCCGCCGGCGGAACCAGCCTTCTCAGTCCAGTGGACTCATGCCAGCCCATCACAGTTTACTTTGGCGCACCAATGACTCGGGACAATCGCTACTTATTTCTATCAATAGAAAGTGTTGTGTCAATAACGCAGCCAAGATCTCGCCAATCGTTAACTTCCAAGAGGAGAAGGTAAACTAGATAATTGCTCAATTCGCTTCCAACAGTCAACAGGAAAAGTTTTTTCCCCCCCAGCAAGCGGTTACTTTTCATTGGCGCCCGCGCCTCCCCCGCCCAGGGAAGGAGGTGGCTTTCCCTCCTCTCCGCTCTCCCCTCTGCCTCCCTCCCTCTCTCTTTTTATTATTATTATTTGCAATCTGCTTAACCAAGCTTTAGAGGCCAAGCAAATCCGAGATCAATTTTCTTGTTTGGCTTTAAGTGACATCATCTAAAATCATTGTCCAAGAACTAAATAGGGATGTGAAACCCAATTCAAGGGCAAGCACCAGGGTATTTGTCAAACGAGGTGCTGCAGAAGAAGCGGCTGGAGGGGAAGCTGTTTATTTCCTTGCCACTTTCCAGCCCGAGCTCTCTTTGTGCGTGCGTACGTGTGTGTGTCTGAGGGAGGGAGGGAGATGGCTGCTCTGCTCCTGAGACTGCTCCTGGTCTGCTCACTGCTTTAAAGAACAAGGTCAGATGGTGGTGAGCTTTTGGAAAACACGCTAGACAATTAGGCGGGGGACTTGCGGCAAGCAGACGGCCAGAGCAGCGCGAGGGGAGGCAGGCACCTCCCGGGCCAAATAGAACGAGTGCTTGAGAGCAAAAGGATGACTCAAAACCTGGGGCAGGGGAAGAGAAGAAAAAAGAGGTAGGGAGTGCCTTTTAAATCTGAAGCACTATTTATATATTTTTACATACATATATATATATGTAACCTGCATATACACTAAGTTTATAGCTTGTCTGACCTTATATGATACATGCACAACACAGATACCGAAAACTCAGGGCCGGTATAGATACACGAAGGAATATACAGGCTCCACACTGCTTATAGGTATATATGCACCTAAACAGATGCGATGCCCATGTATTTAAGAGGAGCTTGACGGCCCTGTTCGGGGCGGGCAGCTCCAGCGGCTGTTCGTACTTACAGCGAAGCGGGGGTGGTCGGGGAGATGAGAGGGGCAGCAGTGGGTATGGGGCTGTGTTCCCGCCCATCCCACCAGTCGACAATTCGGGCTCAGGACAAGATCCCGTTTTCCCTCCGGCCGGGGGTTCACTTGGCTACTCACTGAGAGCCTGCTACCGAAGTAACCCCAGGGAGAAGCCAAGGGTCCCTCCGTTCTTTCCACCTCCCGCAGAGAGCGGCTGGGCTGCTTCCCCCAGCGGAGGGACCCATGGGGCAGCCTTCCCTCCAGATGTCCAGCGCTGCCTTTCTCCGGGACCGAGGGAGAGAAGCAGGAGGTCTCGGTTTTGCTAATGGAGAGAAGCCTCCAGCGAGGCAAGGGAGGCGCGGCCCCCGCTGCTCTGGTACCAGCCGAAGAACCCGAAAAGGCTGTGTCTCCCCATCACCTCCCGGCCCAGGACAACCAACCTGAGGGAAAGTGAGAGCAGGGATGATGAGGGCTGGGGGCCTGGGGAGGGAAGTGGTAATGGAGGGACGGAAGGAGGGATGAAGGGAGGCATCCTCGCCCTCGGCGGTTGGACCTGGCCGACGCCGCCCCGGGCCACCGCGGCTCCGTTTGAGAAGGGCAATGCAGCGGCTGTTCCACGACGGTACCTCCTTGGCCGGGAGCTCCGTGCCAGCAACGGGGAGCTGCGGGGGACCGAGGAAGAGAATATCCTGCTGTCTCCGGGACGGACGTCGAACGATGGGCCGTGGCCCGTGCACCCCTCGCTGCAGAGGATGTGCCCCGCACGCCCTGCAACCTCCGTGTCCGCCCCGTCCCGCCGGTGCCCGGAGCGCAGGCGGGCAACAAGAGCCGGGGCTGGCCTCGGAACCTGCCGGGGTGGACACAGCCGTGCGGGCAAGAGTGGGACGAAGGAAGGGCGGAATCCGTGCTGGGCCCTGAGGGGTCTCCAGCCGTGATGCCCCGCTCCAGCCCTGCTCCCTGTTTTCCCCCGGCCTGGATGGGGGGGCCGTTGACCGGGGCTGCGCCGCTCACCTCCCCCTCCCTACCCCCAGTCCCCCACGGCACATGGGTCAGGGCGTTAAGACCGTAATTGCTGACCCTGATCGGGCTGCCGCACCCGCCTGCCTCTTACCTGCTCCTTCCCGCACTGGCACCACCAGCCCGGCTCGGCCGGTGTCACCGACCTGGGGGAGAAGGAGGCAGCAGTGACCCGCGGGGGAGGGGGGAGGTGGGACGGGGGCCGGAGCCGTGTCCCCCTACTTCTCCGGTGTGTCGGTGTCTCTCGCGTATTTTGTGTCCGCCAGAGGAGAGTTTCGTCCTTCAGAGCAATTTACATTTAATTCAATCTAGGCAAATTTCCTCTTGATTGGTGCTGAAGAAGGGAATTATTGTTGAGTGGGTTTTAGAGGCTTCAAATCCCATATACTTAATATGTTAACAGCTTGCTCTTAACTGGTCTTTTTGGGATTGACTTTTTGACATGTGTTTGAAAGTAAAATATGTAGTGTCATTTGAGCAGGGTAAATATCCCAAAGCAGCAATTACAGCCCTGCCATTGCAATTATCCTCCATACTGAGATACGGAGAGAAACGGGAGCTTTATTATTCGTTAGTTCCTTTCGGATACGTCTCCCTTTCTTTTTGTGCTGTGCAGGAAAACTTATGTTAGTGCCTAGTTATTCAATAGCGATCTAAAAGCAACGTTTTCAAAATTTTTTTTTGGGGGGAAGTCATCCCGTTCCGTCTCAGAGATGGAGCCTTGTTAATTCTGGAGTTGCCCGCAGTATAGATAGAGTTACTAAAATCAGTGTCGATTTTTTTCAGTCCTGTCCTGAGCTTTGCCTTGCTCTCGGACCGCATCTTTTTAGCGATTTTGCATATCTGCTGAGCTGCAAATGTCCTGAAGTCGTGCTAGTGAAGGTTTGTTTTGCTAGAGGCAGAAAGATTTACAGGCTCTGAAGGTAGCAATAAGAAACTTCTTGGCTGGTTTCTTTTGGCGGGTTCACGACGGGCCCGGGGCTTCCTCCAGTCTGGCGGCAGTTATCGAGTCCCGGCAGAAGGGGCCGACGGGGGAAGGAGCGGGCCTGCCGGCCTCCCAGTGTTACGAACCGTCGGAGGAATTAAGGGCAAAAGTTTTGCCTCGAGTTGATTTCGTGCTCTGCCCGGGAAAGCTGCTGTTCTCTTTTTCCCCGTAATCAGCTTTGTGTTTCATTCGCTCCTAAGCTATGTTCTTGATATTGCTCACTTGCATTATTATCATAACGTATCTCTACATGCATTCAAAATCCGAGTCACTGGCGAATTCATCTCGTCGTCAGGATTACTCCAATCCGATCCCAGAAACGATTAGAGGGAGATAAAATACCGCCTAAAGCCTAATCTTTAATTTCTTCCCCCTTAATAAAATGAATAATTCCATTGCGTTTTTAAGTAAAAAATGAATTGAAAAGGATAATAACTCCGCTAACCTTCTGTTGCGTGTATTAATATTTTCCTGGGAGTGTTTTACCACAACGCTCCTGCCCGAGCGGGCTACTCCCTCTGCGCGCCCGAAGCCGGCTCTCCCCGGCCGGAGAAGGGCAGGGAGGGCAAGCGACCCGCCTGGCTCCGAGGCGTCTCCGAGCAACCCAAGTGTGCGGGTAACCCGGGAGGTTACAGAGCATCCTTCTGGCCGCGACACCAACGGACCCGACAGCGCCTGGCCAGACCCTGATTACTGTTATTATTGTTCTAATAGTCGTCATTAATAGTGCCACCACCGGGATTCGCTGCTAAAGCTCGGGTTTGCTCTCGATACGCATCAGTCCGAGCCGTCCCCTTCCCAGCCGCCGAATCTGTGAAGAGGCGATTTATCCCGACACGGAACAGCAGCGCCGTCCTCCCTCAACCCCGCCGCCGCCGTGCCCTGCCCGCGGATCCGTGTCCCCCCTCCCGTCCGCCCGCAGACCCGCCGCGGCTCAGCACGCTGGCCCCGGCTTGTTACAATTCGGAATTAGCTCCCGGCTGCTGCGGGGCTGAAGGGCTCTCTGTTTATTCCCACTGTTGTTTACTGTCTTTTGAAGGGAAGTCAAAACATAAACGGGGGAGTTAAAGCGAGGGAAGCAGACCCCGGTGGGTCATCCACCGTCACCGTTTATCAGCCCGCGCCGCCGTCTTTTTAGGTGGGATCTGCTGCTGCCGCTGCCCGCCCGGCTGCTGGGGTGGGGTACATGGCTCTCAGGCCGACCCGGCCCCGGCCCCGGCGAGGCGAGGAGGGGGCGGCCGTAGAGCTCGGGCGCACTTCGCAGCAGTCTCGAGCTCTGCTGTTTCGGGAGCGCAGGCAAAGGCGCTTGGGCTTTTGCTGCGTTGTTTTAAGTTGTAACACTTCGACGTTTTCTCAACTGACACTTTCTCCGGTGGAAAAAATTAATAATATACGTGCGTGTGTGTGTATGCCTTCAGAGACTATGTGTAGTCTTCCCATACAGTGAGGGTGTGTTGGTATCCTTCTATAGCAGTTCCACTACAAGCAAAAAAATACAGTGCTGCTATTTTTAACCGAATCCATCACAAACGAAAACCAGTTGACACTGACCCGCCCAACACAAGTGTTGCCGGAGGTGAAACAAAGTTTGGAAGTACTGTACATTTCGTACAGATCCCTCTAAATCGAAAAACAAACTGGTGCAAATTAAACCTTTTCACGTATAAAGCCTTTAATCACATATAAACGAAATTACAAGTGACCCTCTAAAGCAGTGCTTCCGGCCCTCCTGTAATTCATGCGAGCGATTTGGCTAAGTGTGCCAGCTCCAAACGTGAACCGCAGCCATCACGTCTAATCTAATCAGTCCGCCTGTGAGGGGACCCAGCGGTGTCATCAGCTCCAAAGGGCCCTTGGTGGAAGTGGCTGGGAGAGGCCAGCGGCAGCTGGAGCCATGAATGACACTTTCTCATTTGTTCCTTTCCCAGTTCAACAAATGTTTAGCCCCGTTGCCACTAAATGAACGTCTCGCGCTCTTTGGCTGGGGGAAGCTATTTATTTTTAAGATTCCTGAATCGGATCAGGAGCAATTAACTTATTTTTTGTTTCCGTTTTTCTGTCAGTTATTGGGAGGTAACTTGGAGCAAAGCAAAGAGCTGGTCGCTGTGTGGGCCGGGCTCGCCATGGCGACGGGTAGAAGGTGCCTGCCGGACCTCTCTCGCTTCCAGTGGGGCCTGTTTCGATTCGCCGCTGCTGAGAGGGAGGGAGAAGCCAAGTGAAAAATGTGAAAATAAGAACAAAACCAGGAGCCCTGCTCCGTCGCGGCCGCTCCTGGACAGATCCCGGAGAGGGTTCCCGTCACCCCGCCTGCTCGCCCGGCGCCCCTACCCGGGCACGGACGCAAGGGAGAACTGGGCATCACTCGGGACGGGGCGGGGTGAGGGGCGACACGACAGTACTCCTCCTAAGGCCGTAAAAGTAAACTTTATGTGTGTGTGTGATTGTTCCTTTTTGTTTGTTTAGCTGCCTCTTTTTTTTCTTTTTTTTTCCTCCCCAGTCGCTCTTAAGACAAAACGCGCCCGTGCCGGTGGGAGGCCGGCCATGATGTTTCCGTGGGTCCCAAGGGCGTCGAGGGTTCCGTCCGTTTCGCACAGAACGAACCCGGCTCCCTCTCGGCTTCCCTACTGCCCTGCTGCTGCCACGCGGCTCCCGCCGTCTGTTCCGCGCTCGTTTGCTGACAGTCAAACGTCTGATTCAAAACACAGGTAGGTGCAAAACGGGCACTCTCTGTGCAGGAACCCACCTCACAGCCTTACAACCACTCCCCGAACCCCCGAGCTCATCGCCGTGTCCCTCGTGGAGCCGCACTTGCTGCCCACTCAGAAAGTTGACACTGGTGCCCCGGCTGCCCTCTGCGGCGGGACTCTGGTGTGTTCCAGGAGGAGCTCTGGCCCCTCAAGCCCGGAAACACCACACTCGAGATCTCCTCGGGAGGAGTTGTGTGAGTGTCATGTCCACAGGGGACAGGAGGGAGGCAGGAGAGAGGAGGGAAGCCGCTCCGCTGGGAACCCTCTCGATGAGCACCCGGTGCCCCGGGAGCCTCTCGGTCTAGCGGTCCCTCCAAAGCTGCGCCGGCTCCTGCACAGGGGGCTCCTGTCCTCCGCTCGGGTCGGGTTTACAGCGCGGGGCCGCTCTAGGACCGCCAGTATCAGCGGCGGGACCCGCCGGTGCGGGCTTGGTCGGCTGGGGCGGGCAGCGCAGCAGGGGAGCTGCGATGCCGGGACAGAGGTTTTGCTCGGCTGGAGGTGGGAGGCTCAGTGCCCTGAAGTCGCCCTTGTCGCCTCGGAGATTCCCACAGCCGCTGCCTTGGCTTACCCCTTGTCCAGGGTAAGCGATAGCCGAGGGGGCGAGCTCTTGGCCCCGGGAACCCCCTGCCCAGTGGCAGGAGAGCTGTGAGGGTCAGCGCCGCTTTCTTGCCCCGGCCCCGACCACCGCTCGCAGCGCGGGGCGCACACTCGGCCATGGCTTCTTCTGGTTCGGCTTCTACAGACCCTTTTATAGCATTAGGGCGCGGGGTGAGGGGTGGGGGGGAATTAAACGAGACTCCTCCTGCCCCCTTGCTGAAGGCTTTCTGCACTCCATGCCCGCTTAGGAGGCGGGGGCAGTGTCCCCGTGGAGGCTCCCGGAGCCCCAGGACAGCGTGGCGGGTGCGCCGCTGGCTGCCTTGCACGGAGGCGATGTGGCCGCTGGGTACGGGCACACACCTCCGGAGCGTGCTGAGGGTTTAAACACCCCAGTTAAGATGTAAAGGTGGCCCCTGCGCCCGCCCTCGCGGGGCTTTGCCGCGGCTGCTGGCAGCGGCCGTGTCCAGCGGTGGAATGGTCACGGACTTCTACCGGACTTCTCAAGCTTGGTATTGGTTCACGGTTTCACAAACCTAGTTACTAAGAAAATACTTGAATTTAGAAGAAATGAAAAGACCTTTGAAGCACTGTCATTTCTGCATCTGCCTTCCATTGATGTCTGCTGTGCTGTCTCTCTAGCAATAACTTACACATACTTTGTGTCTGAGTTAATTTCTCTGAAATCCCAAACATCTTGTAACTTCTTTATCATGGTTACATCATCTTTGGCCTTTGGTTTGCAGTTTGGTTTTTTTTTTACTATTTACTTACTCAAATCATCTTTGTTTTGGTTTGGTGTTTGGTTTTTTTTACTATTTCCTTGGTCATTTCCATCTTACTGACAAACGTGTCTTGCAAGTACTGCATGCAGACAAAATCGTATAGCAAAATGCTCGACATATGGGGTTTACATGCATCATGCTTCATGAAATTTGATTAACTCAGACATACTTCAAGCCACAAAACCTCATGGTCTTATTGTTTGGGTGGTTTTTTTTTAAATTATGTCGGGGTGCAGACAGAGTTGACTGCTTCCTAAGATATAGGGCGCTGGGGGGATTCCCCAGGCTGTCTGGACAGGGTCCCACCAGCCAGGGCCAGTCCCACCACACCCAGCCAGTGAGTGAGGCAGGGGGAGAGGTGGTGGAAACCCAGATCACTGACATGTTTGTGATGGTCACAGAGGTCTGAAATCAACCCTTGAGACAGGATCTGGACAAACTGGGCACATAAACAAGCACATGTAGGGCTGCAGCTGAGTGAGAAACCATTGCTCCTCTTCCATTGCTGATGGAGAGACTTGCAGCCCTGGATGAAGCTGAGGCAGAGTCCCTGGACAAAGGCTGTTGGTGGGGTCCTCAGGTGACACCTGTTAAAGACCACGATGGCCTACGAGTACTATTGAGGCCTTAACAGCTGAAATTACTATAACCTGTTCTGTAATTGTCCAAATTGATAGGAAAAGTTGTTTTCCTTACCAGGAAACCCTTCTTGGCACAAGGAGGTCCCTCTTGGGACAGAGGAAAAGCCCAAAGGGAAGGTGAGTACAAATCACTGTTTCCGACAGGGCTTTTGGCTAGCAGGGCTGGGCAGAGGTGTTAATGCGAGGTTGGTCTCTTCTGAAGGAGAGACAGACCCATCACTTACCTCATGGTCTGTGCTGGTGACAGCCACTTATGTCCCTAGTGTTTCTAGTTCCCACTCCAGGCCCCTACACTGTTTGTGGCTTGCTAAGGACAGTGTCCAGTTTTCGTATCACTTCCTACTCTCCTGTTACCTCAACACCTAAAAATCTCCTAATGCCTTCTAGTGAGAGCTCTACATGGATATGGCATGGCCCTGCACTAGGAGGCCTTGGCAAGCACTGCAGGGCCACTGCAGTGACACCTGCCTTCACCTATTTACAACTGGCTTCTCCACAGGCACCTCCACAGGGTCTCAGCAATGTAAAGATGGCTGGGAGAGCGCAAGCAGGGAAACTTTTGCAGAGACGAAGCTCTGTGCCTGAGTGACACTCTGGCCCTTCAAGTCCCACCTGGCCCTTCAAGCACTGTCAACTTCCATGCACTAGCACCACAAGGACAAGCGATAGGAAAGGGATATGTAATTCCTCTAGAGCTATCAAAACCTAAATGAGCAAACCCATCTGGTAATAGTGGAAAATACTGCTCCTCCCTCCAGCCCAGCAGAGATGGTAACGTGAATGGGAAGTGAATGAAGGAGAATGCACTGTGTTCCCCCTGCCTGCCTCTCCAGTTACTCTGCCCTACAGCAGTTAACTCCTGCCCCGCTGCTCCCCAAAACACACATTGCACTGCAGCTGCATCTGTCCTGGGGCCCAGCCTCCTGGGACCCTCTGGGCAAGGACTCAGTTGGGGCACAAAGAGCTGAGCAGAATGGTCTTCCTCACCAGTTCCCAGTTCTTCCTTCTGCTGAATTCACCTCTGCTCATGCACAGATGAGAAAGCTGGTTTGCCACAGGAAAAAATATGCTACCTGGAGTTTCTCTGTAGACATGTAAGAGAAGTGTAACTTGCCCTTCCATCCCTGCTTGTCCAAGCTTCCAAGTGTGCTGAAAGTCACTTTCCCTGCAGCTCTCATCCTCCGTTCCTGCATCCCTGCATGCTTGCAACAGACCCCTGAAGTCTTACAGACTGTTCTTGCAGGGAAACCTCATGTTAGCCTCATAAACCCTCAACATGCCCTCAGTGAAGCCCTTCAGGTATAACGCTATGGCTCAACAAGGACCTGAGAAACATTCAGTACTTTGGGTGTCATCTGTGTTCTTTCTGATTCTGTGTACACAAATTGGGGAATTACTCATGCTCCCACAAAAAGAAGTAGGAGAAAAAAAAAAGCCTGCTGTAGTTTTCATAAGCTGTGTGAGTTTTGACTGATGAAAATTTGAATTCTTTCCACCTCAAACTGAGGGCATCAAAAAACAGGCAACGGGTCCTGTGTTCATCTGCTGGTGAGGTGTTTTTGTTTGCTTTTTTCCTTTATCAAGGTATTGTGTCCTTCAGTATTTACTTGTTATATATATCTGCTCTATAAATGAAACATTTGCTATAAATCACAAACTATATAGAATAATCTTTCAAAAAACTTGCTCTCATGAGGAATCATACAATGGTTCAAATGGTTTGAAATATTGAAAACATCTTTTAATTGTTGAATTCTATACAAACTTGGGTAGATACAGAAATGGTCACGACAAAATGTGTTCTTATTGCCTGAAAATTTTCACAGAAATACAAACATTGATAGCAAGCTTACTGACATCCAACAGGATGAGATATCTTTAAACTTGCAAATTGAATAGACACAATACTCCTAAGCAGTTTGGATGTGTTTGACTGCCCTTGAAGTCCTACTACTTATATACCAACCTCAATATACAAAGAAACAAGATTAAAATTTTTAATGCACATCACATAATAATGTAAAATTAAGCACAAAATAAAGCTAACAAAGTAATTCTGAAAATACAATATTTTTTTTCACCTAGGGCACTGACTTATTCCAAGGAAGATTTCCTGTAAAGTTGTGTTTTAAGTGAGACACACATTTTGTTTTTGCACAGGACGTCAATATCAGATGGAGATACAGGAACGAATGGTAACAAACAAAAGTGGAAGAAACATAATCACAAGTGGAACTCAAACTCCATGCCAGTATTCTTGCAGCCCTAAGCAAAGCTATACATAAAAATATTCTACAACCATTATTATCAAAAAGTCCTTGGCACTTTTCCTCTGATAATCTTAATTTCTTTTTTAGTGGAGCAAATTACATTTCTGCACTGATATCATAAGGGAAAACTATAAATGCAACTACAAGGACAAGCTACCAAAAAAACCCCGAGCCAAAGATAAACCCCACCCTCAGACCATCACCCTCAACTCCAAATGCTTTGTGAGATAATATCATCCTTCCTCCTCATCACTGTCTTTCATAGTAATGCCCTGAAGTCCTCCTGCATCCGTGACTGAGACTGTGGCTTCCTCTACAGTCAGACGGCTGTGAATGGTATCGTAGGTTTTACTGTTCAGCGTTCCCTCCATCACGCCTTGTAACCTGAAGTCTCGGTAGGATTTCTGTGGCAAAAATAAAACATCCCGAATTGGACTTCAGCAAGTTTGAGCAGTTTTTTACTGTATATTGGCCATTTCTAGCATGCCAGTGGCACAGCTTCATTCCTTCTGCAGTTAGGGACCTATCATCTTGGTAAAGATTTTGCAGTCTTAGTTTTTGGGTTGCATGAGATTTCTATAAACCTGAGAGATTCTAATTTGATGGTCATTCCTTTAAGAGATTGTGTTTTGTGCTACAGCATACTATAACTGCTGATTTCTCAGTAACTTCCATTTGTCTCATTTATTCAGTAAGAAACCAGCAAAGAATTCTTCTAAATACATATTGAAATGTGAATTTGGCTACAGGTAGTTCTGTCATTTCACAGAAAGCATTAAATGCCTGAATTTTTCTCCACAATGTAATTTTTACTTATACTTATCTTTCCATTTATATGCCAAATGTGGAAAATCAAAGTTTAGATTATGATCTACATTTTAAAATGTCAGCGTTTCTCACCTGACTACTTTATTCAGTTACTTTACATTCTAAGTTTCCTCTAAATTTTGACTCACATCTCCTTTTTTTTTTTCCACTTGAGATGGTTTTGTTTCCCTGGTATCTATCCTTGCTGTGAACCAGCAGATATGACTTTCTTCTTTGACTTTCCATCATGTAAGAATTCTGAGTGAGCTTGTTTAATTCATCAATGCTACGTTCATGTAAGCATACGGAAAATCACCTACCTTCTTTATTTTTAAGTTGTAACACATCTGAAATAATCTTTCCCGATGTTACCCTAAAAAGCTTAAGAAAGACAAGTTGATCTAGCTAGTTTCTTATTTTGTGTACACTATCACTACAAATTCCAAATGTTTATGACAGAATATGGGGAAAAGAAAATGGAAGATAATTGAGGGCCATCAGGCCCATTCCTTTGCCTGATGAGGAGACCGTGCACAACCCTTAGAGAAAGAAAAGAGTTGATCTGTTTCACTCAATACTTCAAAGAACTGCAAAAGACACATCTTAAAATGGGTAACATTCATCTGGGAGATTTTTTTCTGCCACTATCTACAATGATTATTTAAACCTTGTTGGAATCACTGCAACTGAGATTTATTTGGCTTTCACAGGTCAACATCAGAGTCAACGGACACAGCTTATGTTTTGCTCACACACTCCTGCCCATACCCCATCTGGTCTTTTTCAAGTGTCACCACTGCATTCCCTTTTTATAACACTGTGCATTCAATTTGCTTTTATGCTGTTAACAGGTCCTACAGCAATTTCTTTCAGTTTTACCTTGTATTCTTCCCATTCTAAGACCAGCACTCTGGGGTTCAGACATTGCTCTTCTCTTGACACAGTTTTTCAGGATAATAATGTTCACTTCCAAGCTTAATTTTTCATTTCTCCCTAACTTTCTTGGTCCTTGACCCTTCTTTAGTCATATCCCTCTGTACGTGTCTTGGACATTTAACAAAGCCTTAATGCCATCATAAGATTTTAAAGAGAATAAAGGGAACAACACATCTTCTTCTAGTCTTTCTTAATAATGCTTTGTTGCAGCCAAACACTAAAGAAATGTATTTCTCTTACTCATCCTATGTCCCTTAAAAACGACCTCCTACTTTTTTTTCTTTTTTTTTTTTTCTTCAAGAGATGACTGGGGCAATACAGCCTCCCAGTGTTTTTTTGTTGTTGTTGTTTTTTTGGTTTTGGTTTTGTTTGGTTGGTTGGTTGTTTTTTATTCCTTTTTTTTTTTTTTTCCCAAAAGCAAACAGAAAAGTGCCCTTATGCACACAAGAGTTTGGAGGAACTGTGCCTCCCCACGTCTCTCTCCAGATGGGCTGCAGCAGGGAAAGTTTCTTATGATACTCTACTTAAACCATTGTTTCTTAGCAGGCTCCTGTCTGCTGAGTTCCTGTTTTACTGGTTCTGTCTTCTCCACTCGCCAGGTGCACAAAATTTTTTGTTTTCCAGAACAAATAAAAATGACCTCAACTTCTTCAGTCTCTGGTATCCAAAGAAGGAAATTTACACTTGAAATTTACATGCAGAGCATATGGACACAGAAAGGCCACTGCCATAAGCAGAATGTTACCACCTCCGCTGGAGGCTTTCTGCTTTTGAACAAGGATAACCAGTGTGCCACGTGGCACAGGGAAGGTGGGCTGGCAGTGCTGCTCATTCACCTGAACTTCAGTTTCGAAAGATCTTCTTTTCATCTCCCTGCTGATATTTCACTGGTCTAATTTAGCCTGCCCATTCTTAGATTTCACTGGGCACAGGTTTTAGATCCTCTAACACCTATTTTTTTCTGCAAGAGATGATAACTACCTTGGAGAGGGACTTTTTACAAGGGTATGTAGTGATAGGACAGGGGGGAATGGATTCAAACTGAAAGAGAACAGGTTTAGATTAGATGTTAGGAAGAAATCCTTCCCTGTGAGGGTGGTGAGGCACTGGAACAGGTTGCTCAGAGAAGTTGTGGATGCCTTATCCCTGGAAGTGTTCAAGGCCAGCTGGATGGAGCTCTGAGCAGCCTGGTCTAGTGGAAGGTGTCCCTGTCCGTGGCAGGAGGGTTGGAACTAGATTATTTTTAAGGTTCCTTTCAACCCAAATTATTCTATGATTCACTTGAGAATATCTTTAAACTTTTCATAAGAGCCATTAATTTCAACAAGCAATAGCAAACTGCTTTTGCCATTTGGGCGCATAATATAGTGAAGAGCTAAATCCTGTTGACAGAGAAATCAGTTAAGGTCAAAAATAGCTAAGGTCAGCTTGGGTGGTTCAGGGAGCTATGATCCTATCATTATTATGACTGTTTTCTTGCATTTCACTCTGTTCTGCTCCTTTTTGCTAGTGAATCCTGAAAGCTGCAGTTGCAATTCTGGTGTATATGAGTAAAAATGCTTCTGAATTTATAGTCTTGCATGAACTTCATGAGAAAATATTTTGAAACAATCAAGGTCACCACTGACAACAGGTGCTTCTTATTCCACATTTATACAGATAACAAGAATGTCCAAAGCTAAACAAGACAGAATTAAAAGGAAAAAAATCTGAAATAGTTTTATGTTTCTTGCCTAAAGGTATTGACTAAGATCTGAAAAGGATTTAGGAGGAAACTTTCTTTTATGGTAGGTTAACCCATAATTGCCCTATTGCAAGGAATATTACACTTTGCTTGGAAGGATTTGACATTGGCCAGTGTAAATGACTGAGGACTGAACTGGAGGGATTGGTATTTCTATTGATGCTGAGTACTGATTCCTGAGTACAAAAAATTAGAAAATGTTATCTAATACATGGAATACATTGAATGTTTTCAATTAAACCTAGTAATCAGATGCACATAAAAAAGAAAATAGTTTGTTTTTTAGGAAAAGGGGGAAAACAGAGAAAGAACACTATTGGAACTACTAAGGTAAAACAAAAAAAAAATCAGTAACAAGACAAACAATAATTTAGTAAGAATAATCATACAGCATTGCTGTATAGCTAGAAGTAACCTGTTAAAACTCCTTGGAACAATCTTAATTGTCCCTGAGTCCAGAATGGACAACAAATACTCATGCACACATAACTAACATCAGGGGGTTTAATAAGTTATTTTTCTTCTGGAATTTGCTACAACTGTGGGAAAAAAATCCCAATTTAAAACTACATAAGTTCACAACTTTATTCCACATTTTCTAACTTTTAGGGTGACCTATACTTATTCATGTTATTACTTTATTACTTTTCTCTCTTTACTATGCAGCCTAATGCAAACACATTTTATTTACCTTCACTATCTTGATGAGAGTCTTCAGCTGGTAGATGTGAAGCTGAAGGTCTAATCTGTCAGCCAACCACAAGGATATGACTTTCATGGAGTTGCTATACCATTGCTGAAAGGAAGGATAAAAAAAAAATAACAACAAACACCACAAAATAACCCTGCAGTATTCATTTAACAGATTTGGTAATGAGAGGTAATGAAACACTTTGAAATGATCACAGATCAGCACTTGAAGTCAACAATGATATAATTTCCTGTTATGAGAATCGCATGGGTCAGTAGAAAATCAAATAACTTGACCTAGACTGTTCTTTACATGAATTAGCACCTGCCATTTTATCTTTCAGTTACAACATGTTCAAGCAAAATAGCATTATGCACTTTGTTATCTGTCAGTGAGAATGGATATTAAAGATACAATTACATGAGAGAACTGACAGCTAAAACAGCAAGGATAAAAACAGGTAGGGTATCTTGAGAGAGAATTTACAATAACTAGATTTTTCAATCCAGACAGGAAAACATCATCAGAGCATATGGAATCTGTCTTGCCTTTTTTTTTTCTTTTAGTTCACTTCATTATTAAATAAAAAAATCAGAATCCCTGGAAACTGTTTTTAAGTAAGATCAAAATACCACTCCACCCCTCCCAAAATAACCATGTTAAGGTTTTGTTTTACATTAACTATTAATTATAATTACAGTCTACCTTATTTCCTTTTTATGTCTAAGGCAGGAGTATGTTTTCACTCATCAATTCACAAATGGATGTGTTAAGAATAAGCTCTTTGCTGTTGGTGTCTATGTTACTGTAAAAAATGCTCAGTTCCAAATAGCTACTATAATAGCTCTTTCACATTAACTGGATTAAAAGAGATTTTACTAAATATAGTTGTAGCATTTTTCTTCCCCCTCCTGTAAAATACCAACCAGATGTCATTTAGTCAAACTGTAAAAAAGAAGGGATTTTTTTTTTTCATTTTAGCAGTGAGAGATTAAAAGAGTTTGTGTCATAGCTGTTTCCATTCTCTTTCCCCACAGGGAAGAGGCTTAAATTCTTTTCTAATGTAATTTCCTGTATCTTTGCAAAATACAGAGATATGCAAAGAGAGGAAATCATGTGTATATTTTAAAATGCAGCATGTTAGTCAAGGTATATTTCATGAAAGTGATTCAGAGTACATATCTAACATGTCTCATTAGCCACCTCTCCATTAACAAACAAAATAAAATACATACTAAAAAATGAAGATAAATTACTGGCTACTAGATGTAACAGAAGAAAGAAATAGAATTCTTCCATAAAAATGTAAGCTCTTTGTAAAAAGCCTTAAAGACATACAGTAAATAAATATAAATATTTTTTCCTTACAGGAAACAGTCTCATCACATTGTAACTGCGAGTTTTAAGGTAAGTTTGAAACTAGATTTTCATATAATAATGGCTTCAATCTAATTTTTGAATGTGTTAAATTGTATTTTAATTATAAATCACTGGAAATAAATTACTTTTTTTTTTAGAGTTTCTTCTATTTACTATTTTACAGAAGTGAACAAACACACCACAAAAAAGGCAGATAGATACACATTTCATAAAAGTAGTTTTATTTATTCAGTAAAATGTGGGACTGATTTGATATCCATAAAATACTGTTTTTTAAATCACTGAATGACATTCTTCTACTATTTACATTATTTCACCCCAAACATACATGCTGGTATTGATTTCCTTTGTAAATACCTGCAAAATATTTTTAATGTGACAGAGTTGTTACTAAGTGGAAACTGTAAACTATATGACAGGTGTTGTACGTATACAGATGTCTAGAAAATAAAATACAGTTGAGCTTATTCACTTGGGTAACTCTATTGATCTAAATAAACATAATAAGTCCTATGTCAAGCATTCTACCCAGATGCAATAAGATGAGGCCAATTATTATATTGTCACTTGGACTCTGCAGTTGCTAATCTTAAACATAATCCTGGTAGAGAGAATTTTTTTAGCAGTAGAGCTTTCTCAAAACTGATATTCTTCCATAAAAAAAATCCAGTAACACATTCGTGATGTATTCTGTTCGTATCAAATAGAAATCAGAAGGGGCTCAAACTTGCTTACACAAAGTACAGACAGGATCGAAAATTCTGAGATCAATTTTCCATGCAACAACACTGAACAGTGCCAGATCACTGAGAAGAGACCATTCCAGTTTTCTGGCAAAACATGTGTTTTGAAGCACAGCCAAATAAGTTAACTAAGATAGATGCAGTAAAACTTAGATTCTCCCTTCATACCTGTGATATTCTTACATGCACTGAAAACAAAGCTAAAACATTGGAGGAAATTTATTTTCCTACTCAAATTTATGAATGAAAACAATATAATATGTTTTCCTGCCTAGTTTTGATGCATTAAACTTTCAATAGAAATGTTTAATGTGGTGACTGTGAAATGATACCACAGTACTTGCTCTTCCATCAACATGCTTTGTCCAGAAAAAACATGACTGCTATTTTATTAGAAAAAAAAGTATTATTATTTTGATTTGTCACAGTATTTTTAATAAAAATCACATCCAGTATATTTTTAGAGTCCCTCCAGAGTACTTGTGAGTAGGATTCCTGGTAAGTATTGGTCTTATACCCATTAGTGTTGAGGACTTGGTATTGGCTGAAGCTGCATAAATATAAATCTGGACTTTATAACATGAAGAGTAAATATTTTCCTATTGCTTCTTTTGGAGTCTTTTAAGAAGCACAGCACCGCAAATTCCTCTCAGAGGTAGAATCCAAGGCCACGCACTTTGACAACCATGAGCACATTATAGAGGCAGGGATGGATCTACTTAAGACTTATGGGAATCTGTTGCAAGCTCAGAAACTTCAGTGATTAGATAATTGTCCTGAGATCACACAGTTAAAAACAACAACAACAACAACAATCCCTTCTAACTGGTTTTAAGAAAAAGTTAATTTCCCACTAGTAACAATAGAAGTGAAAGGACAATACGCCTCTTGCTGATGTTCATTATATGGTACTAGTGCCACATTCTTTGCTGTCTTCTATGTAAGAGTAAAGCAGTAAGTGTTTATTATACATTTTTTTCAAATCCACACGTAACAGCAGCCAACCACATTAACAAAAACGTTTGCCTCGCTATTTCCCCTTCTCTTCTTATTCATAGCTCATCCAGCTCCTGTAAGGGCATGCATTACTCACTTCATTTTCCTGAGATACTCTTTTAAAGTAAAAAGTAAGAGAAAAGGAAAGGCTAGGGTTGACTCTGTGAGACCCTTGTATTTATTCACACTTATTGTGCATGACTGTACACTGGTAAATCATATTAGCAGCCCGTCTCCCCATCAAGCTGCTACTTGCTTTCCAGCCCTGGGAAGGTTCAACAAATCAACAGGAGCACGGAAAACAGAACATCAGTCTAATCTAGTGTTTAAGGTGAAGTTTTCAAACCCAATCTAAGAAGATCTTTAGAGCAAGCAACAAGCTGAAGGGCTCAGAAGGTGGTATTGACAATGAAAGAGTGTTGAAATATTGAGAAGCGCAGCACTTGTGCATTTTTAATAACAAGAGGGTCAACAAGGACACAGCTCCCTCAGTGCCAATAGTTGCCACACCAGGGCTATAAACGCTCTCAGTTCATCAGATTTCTTAAACAGTTCATCAGCTTTCTTAAACACCCTAAACCCCCTCAGCGGACCTTTAGTCTTAAATTAACAAACCAAAGCAATGAAAGAGGGTGCAGCTTGAATGGCCAGCATTGATCCCCAACGGGGCTCGGCGCAGCTACAGGCGCTGAAAAACTCGCTCTATTGTCGGGAGGAATTGACAAACCTCCTCGCCTAAATAGTCCAGCTCAGGCAGGCTGGTGGCACGCAGCTGTAAAGGGCTCCCCTCTCCCCGCTCCCAGCGCTCACAATGCACCAGGCATGAGCTCTTTGTCAGGCCCAGACTCTGCAATTTTCTAACAAGGATTAAAGTTGTTTCTCGGCAGGGCCAGTGAAAAGCGATTTAGCAACATACCGTGCTTTCTTCAGGCAAGTTAAAGAGAAGTAGTTCAGGAATTTCATTATTCTGTTGACCAGTGGAAATACAAAACAAATATATTAAATATTCACTGTCTTTCTGGGTGCCTGAGCTATAACATTTGCAGAACGGTTCAATTAAATATAACACTTATCGGCTGAAAGCAAGCACTTCAGATTTATTTTTGAAGTTTTATAAAAAGGTGCAGCTGTTTGCCACCTGGAAGGAGGCTCAATACATAGCAATACACAATGGTTTAGTCCTTGTAGGGCTGGTATCCCTAACGTCTAAGACATAAGACCCTGTTGAGTTTCTATACTTTGACTGCTCTTGATAAATGGACACCCTCAAAATGCTTTTTGTGCCAAATATGGCAGAATAATATGACAGATTTTCTAGGAACTGCATTTTATCTTCCAATGGGAGCCTTTTTCATGCTATTGATCAGGAATTTAGTCACTCAGACGACAATGGGATATTTTTATTTCCTTCAGCTTTACTTGCCCTACCACAAACAATAACAAAAAGTAAACTTCTCACTGAAGACACTGAACTCCAAATGCAGCATAAGCTAAACTGAGAAAATAATAATGAGCTAAAATAAGAAATAACATGAGCATGTTAAAATTTAAGTGCTAAAATGCATAGTTTTTATTAAAAGGCAATCTATTCTATTGTTTCAAGACTTTGACAGCTAGCACTAGTAGTGTGCCAAGGAACTTATAGACCGTTTAAAAAAAAGGTTAAATGGTGAAAGAATGCATAAGTTTTTCCTTAAAAACACAAAATTTGGAAAAAAAGTCCTGACTTAAGTTTCATAATTTATTTCCCTTTTTGTAAAATATGAATAATCGTACTGACTTCCTTTGTTGAATGTTGAGGAAAACAAGTGTCATTTGTAGTGTCTTTGAAAATACTCCCAAGTTTAGAAGGCATAGCTGTATTTAAAGTTTAGGTATAGACATCACCTACTTAAATGAGGATTTTTACCTGAGCAATGATGAGTTCATACACTCTTCTGAAGGCTGGCAAGCCTTGGTAACATTGAATAAAACCCTCCACGAACCCGGGGAAGGATTTCTTGGCCTGTGGGCCACCATGGTACATCAGAAGGTGTGTATACACAGGAACACCAAAATGTGAAATCAAAAGACCTAATTAACATTCAATATATTTTTTCAGAAATGAAAATATTTAGTTGCAAACTAAAGCAAAAATGAAGCAACTTTGCATAAGATGTTTATGCTTTTCCCTCAGCTTTAGGTACCCTTTTGATTAAGAGAGCCTGAGAAACCTTGGAAGACTGAAGTAACTGTAGGTAGATGTAAACAGAAAATTCAATGTATCAACATGTAGAAATTTTGTTTGCTCTCTCTTCTCAGAATAACAGTTCTGATTCCTGACATGGACAATTTATGAACTGGTTAAAATATTAATTTCTTCTAAAGGAAGGAGACCAGAACTTGATGACTAGTGATGTACTGCCCTCCCACCACTTTTCTGGGAGAAACTAATCTCTCCAGTGACTTGACTTTTCTAGATTGCACTGGTCATAGATGTGCACCAGTCTGTGAGGCACTTCCAGTCAGATTTCGTATAAGAAAAACTGTGTCAGTGACCAGGAAAATTAAGGAACAGAAGCTGGGAAACTTGAGAGAAGAGAAAGCTTTCTCACTTTTCCATCCCACTGTCAGCTCCACATGGCTTCATAGTGACAGCTACTGCCTTTCTGTGACACATTATCCAGCACCACAAGGATGTGGTTTCTTAATTCACCTTAGAATTCAGATCATGGGCAGTCCATGCAAAGGTGGTTTTGTTGTTGTTGTTGTTATTTGTTTGTTTGTTTGTTTTTGGTGCATGTGTGTCTTGTCATTTTTTTTCTGAATCAACAGAGATTTCTGTGTTATTGAAATGTTCTTCTATGGTAGTGCCATTTAGATTCAGCTGGAAGAAATGGTCAGTTAGCTGGCCTCCAACTGTAGAAATAGAAATTATATCATCTTCAGATAGAACAAAATTTTCAAGTACACTTGTAGCCTGGCTATTAAAATGCCATTACATTTTACAGCTATTAAAACGCTGCTGGCTGTTTTTCTGGGGGGTTGTTTTTTTTTGTGTGCGTGATTTTTTTTTTTTTTTTTTGTGTTTTTGTTTGTTTGTTTTGATTTTGTTGTTTTGGTTTTTTGTGACAGTAATTTTTCTGTATAAGGCATCAAAGAAGTTTGTATTATTTCCCTGAAACATGAAAAATGTCTCCACCTTTTCATTCAAAGCACTGCTATGAATGAAGAAAAAGTGACTGGGGGGGGTGTTCAAGAATACTACTGGTTTTGGGCATCACCATGATGCCATTATATTTATTCCTTCTGCACTTTTTTCCCCCCTAGGAATTGCCATTTAAAATAAACTGAAAGAAATTAAGATTAAACTAAGCATGGGTGAAAAATCCACAGTTGGAACCATGGGGTTAGCAGGCAGTACAAACAAATGAAGCCTACAGTCCTCTTCCACATTTTCATTCAAGGACCTGTCCAGAAATCCTCCCATTGCTGTTTCAGGAGCATTTCTGCTGTAATGCTCCTGAGCCCTGTGTTCCTTCATGTGTTCCTACTTCGCACAGAGCCCATGACACATACCTCTTTCACCCCACCAGTGTCTTACACTTCTAATACTCAGCACCATTTATCTAGGCATCTTCCTGGAAATGTCTCAGGCTTTCATCCAGCTTCTGTGTTTTGCTTCCTCATCAGGGCCTGAAACGCTAAGTCAAGTTTTGAACTTTGTCTCAGGAATGTGCAAAATGTTGACAGCCTAAACTACAGGTATATGCACAAGGAAGGGAGAAGTGAGAAAGGAATAAGACACAACTGTCTGCTTCAGCATTCATATTTCTTCTGAAACAGGGCTCAGGACCAAGATTTCCTTAGTTTAGTAATACGAAATTACAAGCTCTGTTTGGGTTCCCCTCCAATTTTTTTTTTTTATTCCCCCCCTCCCCTCACTCTTTTTTTTAAAATCTGATTGTAGCAGATTTAGGAACTTGCCTCTTGCACCCTGCTTGGCCAAGGTAGAAAGTTTTTCTTTCTTCCAGTGGGACTCTTCTTTTAATTTTCTTCTGCTTTTTTTTTTTTTTGGTGCCATTACTCCAGCCTCCCAGGAAGCTCAGAAAGCATTTTGATTTCTCTTAAGAACACATACTTTAGTCAGTCCCTTCCTTGCATATTTGAATGAGGGAATCCCACTGATGCTCTCAAAGCAATCAGAGGAAAAGGGAAATGAGCTCAACAGAAAAAGGAAACCAAATCTTGACAGAGAGACCTTGTTCAGCAAGACTCATGATGACAAACCAGTGAACAGTTGTTGGATGGGATATTTTGGTGATGTGAGGAAACAAAACTAGTTTTCAGAAATTAGTAATGAGAATAAAAGAAAAAACAAGGCTCATTTAAAAGCATATTAAGCATCTTTGAAACTCCTAGGCAAAAAGGATATAGTTCTGAACTAACAAAGAACATCTAACATATGAAAAACTTATCTTTTAGGAGGAAAGTAATTTTTTCATATTTTATGCTTATAATTAGAAGCTGGCTAGTTGCTATGGAACTGCTGCTACTCTACAAATAAATATACACTTTTAACACAAAATATACAGTACTCATCTCTCCCTGTATTGCATATTGGTTGAGGAACAGCAATTTACAATATTTATTTACAATATTTATACTACTTTCTAATGTTTGTGACCCTCATTTTTTTTCTGGCTTCTTCACATATGGCAGACGAGGTGAGAAACTGGAAGTTTGAAAAATCAGACACATCTAACTTCCTTCCATATTTGGATATATGTAATGTTACTGTTCTCAATTTAAATACTAGGTACTAATATGATAACCATGACTGTGAGAGACTAACAGCACAAACAGTTTATCTGCTCTACTCTGGATATGCACTGTGTCTGTGAACAGTACTTCAGTAGGTTATTCTGGTGCTAAAACTCTCTGGAGCAAACACTGTCAGTCTTGCTACACTGTGCATTGTGTTGCAATTTGGGTATATCTGCAAACATCCTCAAAGGCACAGAATGAGGAACATCACTTGAGTGACCCTGAAATGAAAGCCAGCTTGGATCCTTAAAATAAACAAATTAACATAATGCGAAATGGCCAGGTTGTTATTCGTTATAACACTTGTCTCTTTCTATCAGGCTCTAGTTTTAAAAACCCTACAAATGCACTTTGCTATACAAATACTAAGCAGTCTTCTTAAGTGCATGCCTAACATTATAGAATCACAGAATCATAGAATCGTTTGAATTGGAAGGGGCCTTGAAGATCATGTAGTTCCAACCCTCCTGCCATGGGTAGGGATGCCACTCACTAGACCAGGTTGCTCAGAGCCCTATCCAACCTGACCTCCAACACTTTCAGAGACGATGCATCTACAGCCTCTCTGGGAAACCTGTTCCACTGCTTCACCACCCTCTGAGTAGACTTTCTTCCTTACATCTAATCTAAACCTGCCTTCTTTCAGTTTAAAACCATTGCCCCTTGTCCTGTCACTACCTGCCATATAAAAAGTTCCCCTCCCTCCTTTTTGTAAGCCCTTTTTATAGCCCTTAATGTACTAGAAGGCTACTCTGAGGTCTCCCCAGAGCCTTTTCTTCTCCAGGCTGAACAACCCCAGCTGTCTGAGCCTGTCTTCACAGGACCAGTGCTCCAACCCTCAGATCACCTTCATGGCCCTCATTAGTAAGGTTAAAGGTCTGGGTTCATTCTGCCTGTAAGGTACGTAATTGAGCACTGACTTTTGCCCACTCATCCAGAACTTACTGGGGAGTCTCTGGACTGAGGCATCATCAAAGAGACCACAGGAGGAGAACTCTTGTTAGCTGTGTCCCTTCCTGAAAGTGGGAATATTCTTCATCTTGATACCATGTACCAAAAGTGAGGTAGACTGAAGTTGGATTAAGGTCTGTGCTGTAGCTTTTACACTCACCTTAGTAGTTCTTGTCCTAGAGTCTTCTACTTAGACTCCCTGCTCCCTGTGGAATGAGGTCAAGTACTTATTTTTATTATAGTATTTAAATCATCCTGAGTTCCTGTGGGTGAATATTTACAGACAACTAATTTCTTTTCACCTCGGCAATCTTGACTCATCATCCATTTACTCTGTATGTTATTGCAGTGGCATATGACAGGGCTGGATGCAGCTGTGAAGCTGACAGGGAGATGCACTCTGGTGGAGCTACTCCTCTCTTACATTGCATCGATTGGGCACTACACTGAGCAGCTCTAATGTGGAGCACAGGTCCAGCCTCCTGCCTCTCTCTTCCTTCTCTCCTCCCCTCATCTCTTTGGACAAAGTGTCCTTGGACTGGGCAGGTGCCTGGTTTGCTCCTTTCCATTCTTGTCACCCGTGTACACTCTTCTAGCTATGCAGATTTTACAGCTGTGTTGGGGGCTTTTTTTGAGCTGATTTTTCTATGCATTACTTGTACTTTTTTTTCTTGTACATTGTATAAACATTTAGTACAGTATAATACAAAGGACAGACAATGCAAAGTGAGAAAATGAAACACCTGAAAATTATGTAAAAGAAATCATGTCTACATAGTCCAACACTTCTGCACATTTAAATCAGCACTAAAGCTTCAGCTCCCCTATGAGCAAACAGGTGAAGAAGCTCTTTCCACTGACAAATCTGTGTCAGAGCTCTCTGCAGCATCCTCACCTGGTACTATTTTGATTTGCAACACAGCAATCTCTTTCTGTTATGCCTGACTCATTACAGCAAAACTAGGTTACTCTCATGCTTTCTGGCACTATTTTTCTTGTAATATGATCAACAGTGTGGTTGTGTGTCTATTTGTGAACACTTAATGCAGAGTTTTATTTTCCTTTTCCAACTAAGCTTGACCCAAATGAAATACAAGTATAAATATCAAACCCACAAGTAAGCTTTGAGAAGCCACAAGGTTCTCCTGCTGTTTATACATGTGTGAATTACAGTACATCAAGAAATCAATATTCCCTAGATGGTGCTTGTGCCTGGCACTTCATGGTGAACAAACATTAGGTAAGACAATATAAATGGTACAATCCTTATTGATTTCTCTTGACTGTGTAGAATGTGAAAGCTGCAGCCACAGTAACACTTACTGACAGACTCATCTAAAGTTTCAGTGCTATTTTATATTTTTATAGTTGTCCATGCTCAATTGATTCTATTAAGTTGCTAGACACATTTCAAGCCATCTAGATAAGAAAAAAAAGTGCAGTGCCTGGAATGAGATGCTGCTACTTTGTGCCTAGCAGGATAAAAAGGCTAAAGGACGAGATTGTGCCTGGATGCTGGAAGGAGTTCTCTTTTAATTGATAGAATTGTTATTGTTTTTAGTGAATGGATACCGTGAGTGATGGATAGGTGCATTTAACTAAGTTAATAAATGAGTGAACAGTATATACCAGAAACATCAATGAGGAAACTGTACTGGAAGCTCTCAATGTTATAGTCCCTCCACAAACAAACAAGCAAAACCCCCTCATAGTTCCACTCAATTGATAAAATTCTGTCACTCAGGAAAAAAAAGTAAGATGGGCTTCAAAATCTTAAGTTTGGGATTTTTTCCACATTTTTTCCTCTTTTGACTCATGATACACATTTAAAATTGCTTTTTAAGAGCAATTTGTACATTGTTTTTTGTTCTTTCCAAAAAAGTGAGCTTCTCACACAAGTCAGGGAAATTAGGGGGTAGGACAGTATAAGGAATCCTGAATATTGGGATATGAGTTTTAGTGCCCTAAAAAATAATTTTCTATTTCCCTTTTATACCCAAAGAGCTCTTTTAGCAAGATATCAGAATATCTATTTCATAGTTTCTTACTCCCCTGCTGGGAAAATTTAAATAATGTGACTGAATTGGTGTGAAAAAGGTGTCAGACATCCATTCCATGAATACTAAATGCAGACTGGGCTCTGGGATATTTAATGTCTTGAGAAAACCAATTTTATATCTTTTTGGGTTGTGTGGTACCCAACAAGATGGAAATTCAGAAATTAAAAATGGCATAAAAATGAAGACACGTGAAGACATGTATCATATTAAAACCATATAAAATCCATTCATTGTGTTATGGTTTTCTCTAGAGAAAACACTATCAGCTACAGTCTAAAACAGCTTACAAAGTGATGAATATTCTGATCCTGAAGCAGCAATCTCTGAAGCAGATGCTTTGCTTTAAGTGTATTGTGGTCCTAATGATTTCAACAGTACTGAGCTTTGCTGGATTCACAGCAGCATAATCAGCATGCTCCAAGAGCAGGCACTCTTTTTCTTAGCATAATTCAGAAAAAAAAAAACAAAGAAAACTTCTGTACTATATGAAATCAGATGGAGGTTACATTTTTCTCATTTCAAATGAACTGTTGTTCCTTTGCAGATATTGCTATCTCAAAAAATGAGGTGATCCTACTTGAAAACATCAGGAAAAATTTAGTGAACTTTGAAAATACTTTGAATAGTAAATTTGCAAGATGTTACTTCAATCTTGCTCAGAAGAGTTTCCTATATTTGAGCATGTTAATATAATTCACTTTTTCAATCCACATTTGGTGACACTGCCTACAGTTTTCTTTAAAATTCTTTTACCAAAAGGCACAGCAAACTGTTTCATAATTACAAGAATGCTATTAGATCATGAGAAAACTGCAGAGTGGTTCTCATATCAGGAACTTTCTATTTTCCCTATAAAATATGAGACATAATTAAAGGTGAGTTAAGACTTTGGTGAAAATCTAAAGAGCATCGGCAAATCTGAGCACTGCTCAGCTTTTCAATTGCTTTTCTACTTCTCAGTTCTTTTAAATGGTTTTCTATGGCAGGAACATTTTTCTTAATTAGTCACAGCTAATTACTGTTCTGGCATAGACAAGTAATCAGAAATGTCAGAGCTGCAAGGCTACATCTCCCTAATCCTTTGATAATAATTTAGCCTCCTGGGAGGGCCTCAAGCTGCGGTAAGTAGTGGCTGACAATAAGGCAAAATTAGGTGGGCAGCAGACCATTAGGACAGAAAAATAAAAAGCACTACCAAATCCTGCTGAGCACCATCAGGCAACTAACTACACTGCCAGATGAGGTGCCTGTTTAAGCCTGTGTTGTTAATTAGCTGATTCTACCAGACCTGCCACATATGTCCAGGTGCATCATGCAAAGATGTGTATTTCTGGGTTTGTGCCAAAGGACAATTTTGCACTGTGATCAAATTTCAAGAATCTGAGAAAGAAGCCCACATATTTCTTGAAGATTATTCTGAGTTATCAAAGAAATAAGAAGATCAACAAGCTACAATCCATTTTTGTTGAGTCTTTTTTTAAGTAATTAGGCACGGTCCTCTCATGTTTCTCAGAGGTTAATACAAACACAGCTTTTGATTCAAATGTGGCCTTTAACCAAATAGACCTTTTGTCAAATCACACACTTGCAAATAATTACATAACAACTAAAGTGAAGATTACTTATTAAAATTACCATGACAGGAAGTAATTTGAGAATAAGGAAAAAAAAATCACAATTAAGGTTTTCTAGAAAAACATTGATGAATACTAAATACTACAGCAATGGTGCTTTTGAGGTAGGCATGAATGGCACAAGGAGTTGTTACTACAGAAAACTCACATTTAAATTAAGTGTTCCTCTTAGCTGTGTAACAGCAGCTGAAGATTAAATCACTTGCCAGGGAGAAGCATTTGCACATTTTTAAACATATTTTGTTTTGTAAAAGGTCAGAAAACCTATAGAAATTATGCAATTGAATAAAGCATTTACTAAATATGTACTTGCAGATATGACAACAAACAGAAATTAATCAGATGAGTACTTCATATCTCCACAGAGCAAAGTACATGACATAATAATCTTTGGAGAATAATGAAGACCTCAAATAAGATCAAGTACATAATTGAACTTAAATCGCCCATCCCTGCTACTAATGGAAAAGAAAATAATGGTTTTGATATGGGAAAACCACTAGCACTTAATTAACATGCCAGACAAAATACAAGCAGTTTTACAACAGAAAAAGAATATTGCATTACATCTGAACTTTTGAAATACAAAAGCCAAAAACAGCTATGTAAAATCTGGAGTGCTTAATTATTTATATTACTCATAAAGACATTCAGTCCTTCTGCACTCCAAAGAAAGTCGTATGAGTTCCCTGCCATTTACTTCTCCTACAGTGCTTGTTGAATTGTTACCATGCATGAGGCCAAAGCCCCCAGGACATTCTCCTGCATGAGCAGTCCCTGTGAAGTCAACAGGAATACTCTGTCACACCACACTAGTTTAGTACCCAGAAGAGATAGGCGATCAGGAACAATACCTGCTCACAGGTAGCATCTTGTACAAGATAACTAAGGGACCTGCTTGCTAATGCTGACCTTTCCAGGATGTACCCTCTGAATATTTTATGTGTTTATGGTACACCTGGGAGAAGGTTTCCCAGAAATTAAAGCCTAAAAAAATTGGAAAACCTTTCAGTTATATCAATGACTAAACACTGATGCATTAAAGCTGTTCTTTTAAACCATTCTTTATTTCTCAGAGCAGCAATCAGTTATTGCATAAAGGTTTCATTGCATTTATAGTCTTAATAAAACTGGAATCATACATCTGTTAACACTATAAGTTTTCCACAACAGGCACAACACAAATATAAACTATAAGATAATGCTTCTAATGGCAAATACACCAAGAAGGAATTTGAAGCAAAAATGTCTGAAATTATTTTTTCCTGTGTTCCAACAAGAATATTCATACTTCACGTGCAATTCACAGGTACAAGAAAGTGAGAATCTAACCAAGTGGCACTTAGGAACTGCACATCATCACAGAAAGTAAGTATTGCATCAATGTTTTAAACAGAGCTTTATGCAAAATGAAAAAATGCTTTTCCAAGTGGTTTGTTAACAAAATCCAATTTAATTTTAAAGGAAATAGTTTTTAATTTAGAAGTCTAATGTAAATTTGCTCAGGAGTTCAAGATTTATTGGTCTAATTATAAAAAATCTGGTAGAAACATTAATCTAAGTTTAGTCAGTGAGGATAACCCAGCATGTTTATGGACACAGCACCACATTTATTAAGGTTAATGGTACAACTCCAATTGATTTTGAGAGGGTACAACCAGACCCCACGGGAATTTCATAGTCGGATATTTTTTGAATCTGTTAATTTTGTGATCAGATACACAAAAGCACTGTTCTTTCATAGGCTGTACAGATGTTCTTACATCATCCATCAAAGAGATTATAAATAAAAGAGGCCTTAATAATAATTAGTAATATTTTCTATTTATTCTAGGTTTGTGTAATTCTATTCTAAATACTTAATTTTGCCATTCACCAGCTTCTACTTTTACAGCCTGTTCTGAAAATAAGTATTTTTCAAACTGTTAAAAAAAAATTAAGTACACTTTTGTTTCTAAAGCATTAACCCAGAGCTACTGGAGAGCATCCTTATGTGCAACACATTACAAAACATTAGTGCTCTTTAAGAAATGTAATCCTAAAACCAAAGAAACACCTCCCCTCCACCCCCCTCAACTAGAAACTGTTACTGCATGAGAGTAGGAAATAAATGACCTGAGCCTCTGTAACAGGAGGAATTTGACAGGAAAAATTCCCAGCTCATTTTAGGAAGAAGATCATGCTCCAGACTGCAAATGAAGACAAAAATTCCTAAGTGTCTCTGACAAACTGACCAAGTGAAAAATCTTTGTGACTTCAAACCTGTTGACTAGTTATGAGAACAAGAAGATGTTCATCTGGGAGAGACCAGTGCTACCAGGAGCAGCCAGACATATTGCTCTGCCTGCTGTCTATAGCTCTTCTAGAGGAGGTAATAATAAAATGCACACAGAAGTTGAGTTTGTCAGAGGAAAGAAAGGAAAAAAACCCCACCACCTTGCTTCCACTGCATGATCAGCAGGTGTACTGAAGCACAGGATTTAAATGGTTTAAAGATGGTGCATAAAAAACTATCCACCCAGTCTTCTTTCAAAGTCCGCTGGAGATTTGAACCTCTCTCATACGTAAGGATTCATATCACAAACTTAAATTCCATTCTCCTGATTTTTGTATTTTGTATAGCATGGCAGTGCTTTTCTAGGCTTATCAAGCACCACCATAAAACACCATGTATTTTTTGTCTTCTTCCTAGTTTGAGGCTTCTCAGGTAGATAAACAACTTTACAACTCCAAACCTTAACATATTGTGACCCGCTGGCAGACATCTGTACTTGTATCAATACTATTCTTATATTTAAATGATCTTTGTTATGTACATAACTTTGTATGATGTTTGCTTGGTCACTGTAATAGCTGTTAGCATATAGCAGCCCTAATCAAATCAATGAAATCTGTGCATAAATAGTTTGCAATTATACATTTTTTTGAGTTTAAAATAGTATCCAAGGCCTGATCTCATCTGTATTTATAACTAACACCTCTAGCGCATAAAACAGTCAGGTTTTTGTTTTTCTGGATGAGGTGTTTCCCTGGATGTAGCACAGGAACATGCACTTGTGCTCTTACACTTGGCTGATGATTACTTAGCTGATATTAATACAAGGTGTTTTAAGGGGAAAGTAACTGTAGCCAGTCGAATGGCTTGAGGTATATTTACATAAAAATGTGAATATATCTTATTATTTCTATTGAAATATAACTAGATGGATTTGAATTTATAAGTAGTAGGTTTTGTTATATCACTAATTTAAAAAAACCCTATTAAAAATCATGGACAAAATCTTGCTCAGTTATAATGTCCTAAATCTGAATTAATCCCAGGAAAGGTGAATTACAGAGTGAGATAACTATTTTAAATTTCTGCATGGTATGAGCTTCCATATTTGTTAATGCTTTTATCTGCATCTGTCCAATCAGTTATATCTCCCAGTGTGATGTTATACAGAAATGTAATACCACCCTATGTTAAGAAAAATAAAGATAAAAATAGATTTTTGATACACAAAATACATATACATCCTTTTTGTTTTCTTACAGATACAAGCATTGGCCATGACAGCACACAATGCATACTTCGGAGTAAAAGGGGTCAGAAATGGGTTTGCAATCTCAAAGGCAAGTGCTACGTCAGAACTTGGATCCATACAGATGTTTTCTTGTGCTGAAAAGCTTAATTGCTGAAATGAAATTTGGAAGAGGTCCTTAACCCATGCTAATCCAGCTGTACTGAAGCACTGTCTTTGGGTTAGTGCTAACCCAAAATCATGCCAGGAACTGTGCTGATGACTTATTGGTGTGGATGATCCCTTGCTAGCTCTCAGGCCTGTGCCTGGTCCCTGGCCAGTGCACTGCTGTGGACATAGCCTGAGACCTGGTCCCATCCCACTACCTCAAAAAAGTCAATGTGGTCTCTCCAGTGAGAGCTAGACTTGGCCTTAGTCAGATAATTTTATTAACATTCAGAAAATGACAACATAAGCAGAAATAACCCCAAAGAAAAACAAAAAAATAGAAACTTGAAAATGAAACATATGCTTGCAGATTCAGTGCAAAAGCAAACTGAAGCAGAAGTTGCTAATACGGTTTTAGTACTTTGTGAAGGTGCCAGCTGGATGGATGATAATTTTTCTACCCCTGCAGGGCATCAAAGCTTTTATAAAATCATTCTTTTCACACATATTAGCACTTAGCTTATTAAAACAGATGATACTTTTTTTTTTTTGTAAAGCTGCATGGGAGTGTCTGGAAATATAAAATCTGAGAGATAAGTCTTATTTTGACCACCCAGTCTAACAAACAACAAACACTGACATGACATACCATGGCTGAGAGTCTATGTTATGGGACCTTCTGTGACTGCCACAACTGTAGTGTCACAGTAAAGGCTGTGAATTGCTGTTATGAAAACATTTGCTGTAACTTGCATAATTAAATGAAACTGCCAGCAAAGCTTTCTAAAATACTTAGGAGATGACACAAATAAATACATTTCAAAGTCTGTATTATGTTCCAGAATTAGTTTTGTAATAAATTCCATTTCACAGTGCCAGAGATGACTTCTATCCCTGTTCAAATTCCTACCTAATTGTAAGTGGCTGAGATAATTGTTGCATAAATTTATCCAACTTTATAATAAAATAAATTTTATTTTACAAATATTTTACATGTGAAGTGCTTTAAATTTATACAGAAGATACAGTTTCCGCTGCCTATAGCTACTTCTTCAGACAACTCAGAAAGGGACAGAGTAAACATAAATTAGTGGTCAGAACTTGACTGAACTGAAATGTGATCATATCTAACAAAAAGATGAGGGATTAAGGCAAAGGAATGAGTGGAGGGAGGCTGCAGAAGTTACTATCAACCCGAGGAAATTACTATGTGCTCGTTGAGAATGAGCATTACTCTGAACTTGCAGAAGTCAAATTAGAATTTTGAAAACGAGTTTGACAATTCAATAAATGTTTGGTCAACTTTAAGAAATTAGAAGTCTTAAACTAAAAATCCATAAAACAAAATGCTAAAAGTCATACCACAAAAGTACCAGTCAAACCCATAGATGTACCTGGCATAACTGGCCTCTTTCTGTATACAAGCAGAAAGTGATATGTGCAAGTTCTTAATTTAGCAAAATTAGGTCTGCAACAGAATTCACAACCCACACCAATCCGATTCTCTTAATTAACAAATTCAAAATCAAAAGGTGGAATATAATTGGACTACTCACAGTGGAAAAATGACTATTTCAAATAATAATCTTCTAAAAACTTTACTTCTGCCTCCTAGCATTTAAAAGTTTCATGCAGAAAGTATTTAAAGAAAGGCCACCCATGACAGCTGAAGCTTGTAAATAAAAAGCAAGAGAAAAAATTATCAACAGGGGAGAATATCTAAACTTGTTGGATATTATCAAAGTGCAGTTTATCCCTTATGATATAGCAGTGATACCAGAAAACTTTGAAAGGGTAGTTACTCACATCAAATAACTTCTCTATGTACATTTCCTCATTGACCTTTTCTCGAAGTATATCTTGGTTTTGTCGAACAAACATAATGTAGGTGTCTGCTAGATCCATCCCTGGTTTCTGTGGAGACATAAAGTGAAGGGAGAAAGTAGTGGGAAGGGGAAGATAGACCCCTCAACAACTGAGACTTACAAGAAGTTATACTTAAACATAATGAAAGCTGAGATATTTTATAATGTTCACACATGTATATTTACAAAATCTGCTGTGAATTCTGGGTTAGTTAACAAGTTCAGGAGGGTTCACAATTAATAAAGTTCTCCGTGCTTTAACTTATGGATGCTTTGAGTCATAAATCTACATTGCCATATGCAATGGAATGAAGTCTTGGCTCTCTGGTAACATCAATGGCAAACCTGGACATTTTGCCCTTTTTTGTTAGTGAGGCTTTCATAGGTACTCCACCTGAGTATGGAGGTCCAAATCCTGCTATCACATTCAGAAAATGGTTAAAAGAGAAAGGAGTCATTTCCTTTTTCATTGTCTCAGATTTCTTGCAATTTGCTTCCAAAGTACAGCTGAAGTTTGTTTCTGAGGTTAGCTTCAACTAACTGTAATTTAAACTAAGTTCAAGCACTTCTGACAGCATTGGCATGAAAAGGTTGACTATTTTTGGAAACTGTTGCACTGGCACAATCAGCTCAGAGGATGGCTAAGGAAGGAGCAAGGACTGAAATGTTTCCCTTCTCATACCACTGTATGTTCTGTATGAACAGCAGACTAGGCATAATTTTCATACCACAATCCCAAACATGAGACAGGCCAGGATATGTTGTGTGCATGTGATACTACCTCTGGACAGCCACAACAATGGCTGAAACTGCTCTCTCCTGCCCAGCTGTGACTTCTGGACCTCTGAAGCCACAAAAAGTTGTTCCACACTAACACTCCTAACAGCCTGCAACATCCCCTTTACTGGCAGCATATGCAGTGATGGTAAGGAGTTCACCTTTTTCTAACAGGAACCAAGATTGCACATAGGCACTTTGGAAGGTCTTCTGCAAATGCCTTCTATGTGAGTAAGTTTGTAAAAGCATCACTTGCTCCCAAATAATAGCTTATAAAGTTCTGGGCATGCAAAAGAAAGCTAAGTTTTATAATACTTCATAGTTAGCCTTGGCACAAAGCTATTTATAAAGGATCTGGATTTTGTGAAGCTTACTCTGTACAGAATAATTAACAGTTCTAGGGAAGGAGGATAAAAGCAGTTATACCCAGTCCCTGAATTCCAAGGCATAAGTAATTTCTATTTCTCAGAAACTGTTATTGCCTGAAAACAGCATATGAACAACCCCATAAAAACAGAGCCTATTTTAAAGACATTTATGCGTAACATGCTTATACAGTTAAAATATTTATATATAATTTTATATTAGGTCTTCCTTTCTACTCTGCAAGTGATAACTTCTCATTTTTCCCATTTCTTATTATCTTGTGTGCAATATTTTACAATGTATATGAACAGGTCTGAGCACAAGAGGGAAGGAAAGGTGCAACATGCCCATACTAAAACTTGCCCAAAAACTGTCGTCATCCTATTACAGTAATAAGATGACAGCATTGTCTCCTCAAAACTGCAGCGAGTGAAACCTCCTGGATCATGAACTTTAGCTCTATTTTTCCTAAATCTACTACAGACATATATCGAAATATGTTCCAAAATGAGAAGATTTTCGTTTTCATTTATACATGTACATATATGGCAGTTTCATTTTTTAAGAGTAACAGTTAAATGTGGAATGATGACCAGGTTTAACACTTGTAGCATCTCTCAAACTCACAGTGAAAAGCTGAAATGTTTCCTGCACATTTGGATTGGTCATTCCAGGGGCAGTGAAAGCTCGTTGCAAAAACTTATCCCATACATATATGCTTACGTGAAACTCTTAAAAGGAAAGCAGGACCATTTATATTTTTATCTGCATCACACATCTCAATCCCAAGCATAGAAATAAAAATGTAAGATTTCAATAGATAAAACGGTTTTCTGTTAGAAAACCTGGTTGACAGAAATCAATAGAGTTCCTTCATGAAAATGTGCCTTCATTAAAACGTGACAGAAATGTTTTTGTATTAAGACAAATCACAAAGTAAAGCAGAATTAAAACAGAAGACTCCCTACTTTACCTCAGTATACTCATTTGCGATAGTACAAAAGAATACAGTCAGTTGAAACCTTATGTATTTTCTAAAACCTGATAGGCAATTTACAGGAATTGGACTAGTTTTAACTCAGAGGAGTAATAGAAAAATAGTTTGAAATCTCCAGAGGTCGGCGAAGGAGATAATCTAACAAATGAAGGGCTGATGGTAGTTCTTGGAGATATATATTCAAATGTATTAATGAATCTTCACCTGGGTGCTAAAACCTAGTGGTTCTCCAATTCATGCATTTTTTTCTTTACTAAGTTCAATAAAAAATGTTCTTGCAGATAGCCAAAGCTAAATAACAACATTTCCCATCAGCATTAACTCTCCCCTTATCTATGAGATGTTTACCTAGTCTTGAAGCTATGACATATGGGAATTTCACACCTAGTGAATATATTTTCATGTGGCTTGTGGCACAGGAGTGTAATCATTAAAAGAATACACACAAGTAAGAGTAACTGCAACAGCTGGTGACATTTACCAATTAGAATTACAGTTCTTTTAAACACTTCATCCTTCTTTAAAGTGTGCAGGATAATTATCTTTGAAATTGCTGTGGAAAAAAATTAATTTTCCTTTTAAACACTGTCTGTCTACAGTAGAAATAAGTCTGGGTAAGGTAGATTATCAATACTCCAAAGTATGACTCTGTTTTAAAACCTCACCAAAATCATTGCAGGTTAACCATCTTTGCTCATGGTGGGCAAAGCACACATTAAACATTGAATGAACCAACAGTATATCAAATACTTCATTATTGCATGCATATCACATGCATTCAATTTATTTGTTTTCTCCAAACGTGTGGAAGAAGAAAAGAAAGCTATTATATGCATCAAAACAGCTTTATTGCTGTGTACATAATGTTTTAACGTTTTTTAATAGGAATTTTATATGAGTTGGAAAAATCTGATTACATGATCCTCTACTGCTCTGTACTGGATTATTAAACATCAGAAAAAAACCCAAGTTAATGTAGAGTTAAACAAACAAACAACAATTAAGAAATTTCATGTACCTTAAAAGACAAACAAATGGAAACTGAGATATATTTTAGATAACTGTCACGGGGGCATTTCATTACTAATATTGGAAACACTGAAGTATTCTAGTCTCCACATCTATATTCAATATAAAAAAAATTCTTATCTGAATCTTTGGCAGAATATCTGCTGAAGTTAATGAGAATTATTTGCACATCTTTGACAGAAGAATTTAACCTGGTATATTTATCCAGATAAGTATAAAAAAAAGATATTTTGTCTGAAAATTTCCTCAAGAAAAAAGGTGTTTTTTTATGATAGATAGAAAGTTATTGTAAGTTTGTTTTGTTCAGAATAGCAGACAAGATGTTTTGCCTATCTGAAAATGAAAGAGAACCAGACAAAGAGATGAATAGAGAAACTGGAAACACAAAGAGATCAAATAAAATACCAGGAAATTAAGAGTTGTAAATAGGGTTACTCTGTCGCTGGTTACACAAGTAACTGAATACACTGGTGAGTGAATGAGTTTAAACAAGGGTGTAGGCTTCAGCACATTCTTTTTTAGGGTTAATCACTAGTTAACCTGGCAAGATGAACATGCTGTTTAGGAAAAAAATTTAAAAATCCTTGTTAATTATATACTGCAAGTGCTCTTACTTCCTGCTGCTGCACCTAATCCCACAGGTGCGGGTTGTCTCTTTTACTATTCACTGGTAGGTAGGTCCTGATTGACAGGCACTTTTTCATAGCAACAAATTCAGATAAAGAAGAAACAGCTTAACTTTCTCCCTTTTAACAGGAAAACACTATATAATGTCTATTTAACAAGGAGGCAAATGTTAAAATACACTATTTCAGTTTCCAAGATGTTGTAGAAACTGTTTTATCATTGACACACACGGCTCCCACTTCAAAACTAGCCTGAAGCACCTAGTGAAAAGTAATGCTGCATTGCCTTGGTTTCCAGGCATTCAAATATTTGCTGCTGAAAGGTTTGCTACAGGCTTAATGCTGCCACTAATATTAGGCATTTTCCTACAGGAAAGGTACACCTCAGTTTCTGCACAGCATTTTGCAATGCAACAGTTTGGTATAAACCTCAAAAAAAATCATGTACATTTGTAATACTTCAGTTATGTTTATTCTCACTTTGGCATTTGTCACAGAACATTTCTTAGCATCAGAGGGTGTTAAACAAACTTGTATTACCAAAAAAACCCCCAACTAGTTTTACCAAGCTGCTATCCTGCCAAAGCAGTAATGTTTCCAGGATGAGAGCAGATGTTAGAGACTAACTATACGATAACAAACTTCATCCCGTTTTGTGTTTGCTCTCCACCTCTTTTCCCTCCCTTGCATCCTGGAGGGAGTCATTTTAACTACAGAGTGGATGTAACAATGAAATGAAAAGAAGTGATGAGCTGGAGGGGGCTATTGTGAGGAACACAGGAGTTCCCTATTCAGTGTCCACCACTAAATGAAGAGCATGTTGGAAAATTTCACTGCCTGAAATTTCTTTTCTAAATACTGCAAGGCTCATCAGTTGGGCTTTGGAATAACAGAATTAAAATATCATTAAAATATTTTTGGAATAAAACTACTTGTACCCACGGCAAGATCATCACCCCCTTCATTTCTTACAAAACAAAATACTTAAGCCAGGCAAGAAGGTGCATCAGTCTATTATAGAAGTAATATTTTAATCTCACATGGTTGTGAAAAAAAAGATTTTGCTTAAATGAAAGAATACAATGTATTTTCTCTCTCTCCAAAACATTTTCTTGTAGAAGAAAAAGCAACCTTGGCAAAGAGGAAATGTGTGTATTTTGAAAACTGTCATGTAGAACTTGTACTGTGATTCTGCAAGCATTTACAAAAAAAGCAAACACCTCTTCATATACATATAGTTTCATTGCATTCACAGGGCAACATAGGCATGCAAGTGTCTGCACCAGGATTTTGATTCTGTAGTGCAAAAAGTCTTCAAAATGCTACAGTTCCTATGACAAAATTGGGTATTTAAATATGCTTTTCCCACCAAAAAAGTGATATTTTACTATGCTACTTTAGCTTTCCTACTGATTAGCAGTCATCCTTCTGATCACCATTTAGGAGGTATCTCAAAAATACTGCTGACTTAAAAGAGATGCTGCAGGGCTTTCCCTCCGATTCTACAATACCCTGTTTTTACAGATCTGAAAACAGAAGGGCCAGTTCCCAGGTCTTGGTATACACAGGAGAAGGAGGAGGAGGGCAGAAGAAGACCTGAGCAGAATTCTTCAAGAAAATCTGCTCAAAAATGCCTGGCACAGTATGGCCACACATGGACAAATGCTCATTTCCCACAAAATGCCATTTCCTTCTTAAAACCAGCTAAATGAGGCCATGTGTGTATCACAAGTGTGATATTTGGAAATGGAGGTAGCTGGAAGGTCCCCATGTGTATCTGCCTGGTAGGAGGCAGGGTTCCTTCTTTGGCCTCTACAGGACCCCGTAAGTCAAATGCTGGCACATGTGTGAGGCCCCTTTTCATACCTTTGATCCCCACATAAAGGCAAGAGCGGAGTGAGAGGGCTGGCATTGTGCGAGCTATGCACTGCTGTCAGCCCTGGGTCCTTCAAATGGCCTCTCTGCCACTTGGTATGACAGGTGGCCCACATGAAGTGAGGGAGGATTAGGTTCCTTCTGTGCCCTCTAAGTGACTGGCATAGATTACTGGCTCCTACAAAAGGATTTAAACATACCTCTCCAAACAAAAAGCATGTAACTGGATGCTCAGTTTGTATGAGTAATTGCTCTGGTTGTATTGTAAATGAGGCAAATGTGTGTAAAAATGACCAGCTAGAGACATAATTATTTGAGTGCAAAACTTATTTACATTATGAGAAATTGAACACAATGAAATGATCTATATGATTAAGAAATAATATCATTTGAGATAACAACATACACTTTTTCCCTCTAATTCTACTGCATTCTTTCCCTGTTCTCATTAATTAATTGTCTTTGTGAACAGAATATTTTTTAAAAAAGAAAAATATCAGACAGGTTGTCTGATATCTTACAGATTGCTTGGACTTTCAAAGAAACTATCAAAGAGTCATAGCAGATTTTGATGAGTTGTTTAAAAAAAGTTTCCCAAATCAGCTTCTGCATTACCAAACACCCAAAACATAGCATTAACAAGAGAGCAAATGTCATTCTTCATGCACTATTTATATTTGTAACACTTGTGTTGTTTTCCTTCAAACACTTGGTTTCTTTCACATGCACAGCAGACACAATTTATTCCATGTCAGAGCCTGGCATACTGTGACAATTACCAATAAAAAGAGCATAACAGAAACTAGATTTTTCCAGTATTATTTTTAGGAAATCACAAGACACCATTGTTGTTACTTTTCTTAGTCTGGTCAATTTTGCACTGTTGCTAGTATTTCTGTTGATATTTCAATTTCCAAAACATATGCAGTGCCCATATAGCCCCATATGAATGGCTGGGGAAAGCAATGAGAGCTCCTCGGGACTGCATATGTCCCACTTCATAAAGAGCATTCTGAAAAAAGGAGGCTTATGTTGTGTGTTTTCTTAAACAGTTAAAAAAAAATACCCCAAAACACCTTTTTTCCTTTTGCATGGAATTATTCATAATTCCCTGGCAAGATTAATGAATGGAAGGGTAGACAGCAACATTTTCACAAACATATCTGCCAAATGAACCACAAGTCTGTGTCTATCTTTCCCATCCTGGCCTTGAGCATTTAAGAGATGCCTTCTAGGGAGCGTGCAATTTCATGCCCAACTATTTGATGTCTAAACTTCCTCTCAATAGAATTTGCCTTTTCCTCAAAATGACCAAGTATCATCCAAGAATGTCTTCCTTCTTTTTTGCATTCTTTAGTGTTTCTATTTTTATTTACCTTTTAACTTTTTAATCTCCTTTACCTCTTATCCCTTCTCTAAAACATTCTGTTCAGTACTACTTTAATTTTCTTCTAAGCTCTCTTTGGTCTAGTTAGTTTCTACTTATTTCACTATAAACCAGCATACTTTTCCCTCTTTGCCAAATCCTAGTAATCAAAGATAAAAAACTCTGTTGAACTCACACTCTCAGAAAACCCCCAAAGGCCTGCCCCTGCCCCTGCCTCCTTCTCCCCTAGATGTACCAAGTGATCAAAGGTGACCAAGTAAGATCTTTGAATGGAGAGAGGTGGGGCACAGGGGCAGAATTCCATTGTCTAACACAGTGCAGTTCTGCACATATTTGCAACTCCATCAAAAGAAAGGGCCTACTGTGGTCACTTTTAAGTCAATTCCATATATGCAGCTATATGGTAAGGAGGGACAAGAAGAGATTTAATACTGTATCAGATCAAAATAAAAGCACATGAGGCATTTAATTAGCTCCAGTGCAGACTTGCTAGGTTACCATCACACTGCCAAGAGCTCAGCATAGATTCCTCCCTCTGTGCTGTCCCTCACTCTACTTCTCACTTCAGCTTCGAGCCCAGGTGATGACCTTGTGACATGATGACTCAGAGCCTCCTTTTGCAGCTGTAATTTTCTACTTCAACACCTGGTGATTTTAGGCGCTATTCAGACTGGACACTCGCTGTCAGTTGCGACAGTGATGGCTCTTCTTGGCCTCAACTACATCTTCACAACAAGGAGAAGAATGTGAGGAAGCAAAATCAAACCACAGTCTACAAAACTCCTTCAACCCAGGTAAAAAGTCCTCTAGAATTTGGAAAATGTTTGTCTGGTCAGATCCACACCCTCACAGAAGTACAGTTTACACTTCTGGTTTACAACTGTGGAACTATAGTCCAGCTTGTATCTTGGGCTGTGGGAAAGGTGTGTGGGATAGCTGGAAAGCAAAGACACTGTGACAATACAAGGATCCTGTCAGCCTGTCTACAATCTGGTCATTTCTTCAAGTCAAGCGCCACCATTCAGTGAATGTGAAAAGGGTAACAGAGCCCCAGCAACCATCTCCCCGCTCTGCCAACCTCTCCTTCTGAAGTAGTGAGTGCATCCCTGTGTGATCTGATTTGCAATATTCCCCTGAGCTTGTGGCAAAGGTATTTTTCAGTCTCATCTTTACTGTGAACTTCAATGTCAATGTATGCAGGCCAATGGTAAAAGACTTTGATGTCTCCTCATGGATATTCTATGTAATTTGGAGAGTTTTCCATGTTAGCTGAAAGAAGTCTATGAATTTCTTGTTTGTTCAGTAATTTTTTCTTAGGTTTTTGAGTCTTAAGTGCCTCACCAAGGACCTTTTGGGGCACCTCTGCAGCACAATATACTAACAAGAGGTATACTAAATTAACTGGATTTGATATGAGGTCATTCCTTTGAATGCTAGACTGAGCCTACTTTTGTCTTTTTTATAAAACACAAGAGCATTTATAAAGCTAAAAAACCCCATGCAACCACTTAAGAAAAAAATTATTTGAAAACATCATCTGAAAACAACAGAAATATTACAATTTATCTTATGAATAAAGCAAACATAAAGAAAGCAAAATAACAAATTCCCGAAACAGATATTTCTCCTTTCATTTAGCACACACGGATTAAAAAAACAAATTCATTTCAGCTTGCAAGCATTGTATTTTTCAGCATAGAACTGCTAAAAGTTTTTCTGGCCACCACACAGTCTAGCATGTCTGGCACTCTTCTACATTGTAATTTAATTTTTTGTAAGATCTTTAATGTAAAAATTTTAGTCTTGGGTTTTTTTTCGCTATGCTTGGAAAATAAGATTTTTTTAGAATTGCATTAAAAAAAGATGAGAGCACAGACTTCTGAGAGAACAAAGGATAACAACAGTGACAATGACAATATTTGATAACTTTTTCTTTGCTTATTTAAAGAAAAGATATTCTACTATCATACTCTATAAAAATATTTTAATAACTGAATTTTGCTTCTATGTATGAAAGGGCTCCAGCAGTTACCCTTTTTATTTTTTATTTAAACCACACAACCATTGCATAAGCACTGGTAAATCAAATGGGGATTTAGCAAGGAAGAGGTTAAATAAGCAAAGTTGAATCCTGAAGTAACAAATCAAGAAATAATGGATATTCAAGTATGATGCTTTTACTTGTTGCTTATACTGCAATTTATCCAAATGATGGGAAGAAGCCTACAAAAGACTGTCTAAGTTACAATCCTCACTCTTCCACAACTGAAAAAGTGCATTGAGAATAACCTTTCCAAGCTTTGCTTTGAGAGTTACTCGTTGCTCGAGGGAAATGAAATGCCCTCTCAGGGTTGTAGTGACTGTTTAAATACTCTGTGTAAAGCTATAATGAATCTCTGTAGGAAAGCAAAATGTCAACAATAAAAAATGTGAGCTAAACCCCCCCTACTTTTTGAATTATTATGAACACTAGAATAAATAAATTAAAAAATGTTCTACTTACAGGAACATCAACATATTTTGCAGCTGCTTTCACCTTTAGAAAATTAAGCATAAAAGACACAGTAAGTACTTATTACTACAGATTGTACACAATTTCAGAATTATGCACAGAAAGAACAGAAACACTGTGAATCCAAACACTTACAGTGAATGAAACTAATGATGAGAAGAAAGTGCCTTCATCATATCTTGACAATTTAGACAGGACACCTTCTAATACTGAAACAACCTGGAGGAAAAACACAGAGAGAAATCCAAATGCACAGTATAAAAATTAAGTATTTGGAATGAGAATGTGAATTTTTCATCCTCATATTTTTATTCTTCAGCAGGGCAATGAAAACTGTAAATTTGATCACTTTCTCCATTTCACCAAGCTTTGAAATTAAGGAGAACCTTCATTATGCAGCTTCACCTACTGATCAAGCTGCTGAACCACTGCAGAAATAGAAACTCAACCCAAATTTTCTACTGAGGTGGGCCTGATTCCAGTGCAACATTGCTGCCTCTGGAACGTGGGGTTAAATACAACAGTGTGTGTACCCAGTACATACTTTGGGTAGAAATTATATGTTATTTTCTAGGACCATAGTTTCTAAGATCACAGCTTCAAAGACAATAAAGCACGATTGCTAAAGGTGGTGATCTTGATATCATGTTTCCCTTACCTTTGCAAGTGAATAGAAACCCAGCTCTGATTTCACCCAGCAGTGTAATAGCACTAGAGTTTTCTGTCAACAGCATATGCTGTCGAGCTGCTACTCCACGGCCAAGAAGGCGGCAAGAAAATGTATACTCAAAGTCTCTGGTACGGTGTGGTTTCTCTCCCCTCTGTTGTCACGTGGGATTCTCTGAGTAGTGTGATTCCTCAATTTGCCAAAATTTATTGCTGACCAAAAAAAAAAATCTAACTAATTGCATGGATTATAGCTTTAATGGTTAAACTCCCCCAAATCAGCATACAAATTCCCTTTGCATGTCCCTCTGTGATGTTATGTTGCTCAAGTAATTAATGGTATATAACATAAAATTCTGTCAGCTGTTGTATTCATGCACATTTCTTTTACACATATAAATTGCTTTTCAGTTTATATAAAGATTGTTTTAAAAATTGTCCCTTGCTCCCAACACAGTCATTCCCACAACCATGAGTATCATTTTATGAGTGTGAGGATAGAACAAAATTCCATCTGGCATGCTGTTAATGGGCACTGTAACAGTGTCACAACAGTGTCACTTCCAGAGGAACTGAGATCATCACTTTACAATAAGCCCTGCTCTTAACAGTTCAAGGAGCAGGAGCAAGTGCAAACCTACATTTGTCATTTATCAATCCAACCTGTCATATTTACAGTGATTAATTAAGACACCACTACATAGGTGCCAATCAAAGAATAAATCTACATCATGAGAGAGAGTGGCAGTTGTTTCTGCACCCCCTTTATTACAAAACAGCTTTCTGTTTTGCTATTGCATTCTTGTGAGAAGCTGCTGTTCATACTTTAACTCATTTTATCTGACTGGCAAGGATTCTTGGGCTCTTTCTGTGGAAAAGTGTTCAACCTTGTTGTGCAAAGATCTGCTATGGAAAAAGCTGATCTCACAAACCACATGGTGTCCTCAGCGCTAACATACGGTTCCAATACAAGTGGGACACAAAACAACAGAAAGCAAAACATTGCAGTATCAAGGATCAAGCTTGTTTTTCGAGATCTCAGTGCATGGACTTGTGAAGCTCTAAAAGCATTTCTGTGCATACCTCATATTCTCTGAATTGGTTACCCCGAGACACACTGTTTCACTGTTTTTTAACAGTGATTTTTTTAATGCTTTAGATTGGTAAGCCTTGTACAAAAAAATGTCCAGTATAGTCCTTACCAAGTAAAGCAGCATTGAAATGAAAGTTCTATTTTCATTTTCATAAATGACTTGCAGCTAAAAACAATGATTGAGACACTAATTCCACTGGAACACAAAGGAAATAATACAGAGGTAAAGGCTGAAAAATAGTGAAAATATATTAGATGCAAAAAACGAACACAAGCACATTGATGTGTATTTTTTCTGGGCAAAGCCAAGAGTAAAGCATCAGCGTCCCACTGTACCTTCAGAAGCTTTCTGCCTTGAAACAGGAGCAATCAGGATGTCATTGGCATTTCACATCTCCAGTGAGGAGACACTGGTTAAACTTCTAATGATCAGCCAATGACATGGAATATATGCTTCCTGTTCTGAGATTTTAACCTCTGGTAATACTATATGTTATACCAATAATGCAAATCCCTCTGTATTGACTGCAGTTGTCTTTAGAATTTCTTGTACACACATCCAGGAGGAATATGATTATTTTCTTCCTTCTTTTATAATCTCAGATATTAAAAAAGATAAAAATTAAAAGGTTTAAACCTTTAATAGCATGATTCGCTCTGATTAAATTCCCCTTTCTTCCTCTCCCTCTTCAATAACACTAAAACTATGAATTGGAAGGTTAGTCCGTGGCAATGACAGGCAGCATGTAAAACTTGAAACTCTCTAGTTGAATTGTTTGTAGTTACTTTTACATCAAAATTTCACTTATCAGTAAGTGGACACATTTTGCTCAAACTTCTACAATGATTCTACAAAGCCTTCCTCTTCAACTGATGGGTGTCAGTCTGAAAGCAGATTCCTGCTCCTCCCATCCCCTGCCAGCAAGCAGTGACAAGTGAAAATGAAGGCATGATGAAAATAGCACCAGAGTCTTATTTTTTGTCACTAACTCAAATTTTAAATGTATGGCTTATTTGTCCTATTTTGAAAATCATAGTTCTGGGTAGTTTGCAATACATAGATAACAAAACTTCTTATAAAATCTTTCTTTTCTGTGTCTTCAACCTATTAGGGATTTTCTTTTATATCAAGCACTTAAGACTTTTACTGGAGAAGAGGTGCTACAGATACACAAGACATTGTCTAAGTTTTCTTCAAAAGCCTTATATCATCTCAAAATATTTTTTCTTATTAAATATAAAAAAATCAATTTAAAGAAAAACAATTTATAAAATATTTTAAATTAAATGGTTTGTGGAACAAAATCTTATTAAAAAGTTAAACTGGAACTCTGGATGTTGTCCATCTCCAAATACAAAATTTAAATACTAAGTGATAGGAAGAAAGTTTTCATGTAAAAATTTAAACAAAAAATAACGCATGGTCTTACTTAAGATAATATCAACATAATTAATTCCTACCAGTTCTACTAGCTGCTATGAGTTCCTGTCTATAACAGAAATACAACAGACAAACTTATCTGAATAGCAGGTTGCACAGAAATTGTTTATCTGATGCGTTACAAAATTTAATTTTGTAAATTCAGTATCATTTGCACGACTGTTATTTAAAAATCCTACTGTTGTTCCCCAAAATCTCACTGTGTATTGAAAAACTGTGTGATATTTAAAGACATCTCCAAAGTTCAACAATTTTCTGCTTTATTATAAATTAAAACGTAAATAGTTTTACCTTTGAAACAAGAAGTGAACTAATTTCTTTAACAGTTTCTTCAATCAAGTCATCTATTTTTGAATGGTACTGTTGCTGTATTTCAAAAGATAAAGAAGCATTAGCATGTATATAAACACACACTTTTGCCATAAGTCAGAAATGCGCAAAGCTGATAACCTTGCCAGATCAGATTTACTTAAAATTATAATTTTGAACATCAGAAGAACAAACCCTTGAAAATGATCCACCCAATCAACACTTTCTTACATTCTGTGTTGAAAATTTTCCCATGTACACTGTTGAGTTAAGCAGCTAATGGGGTTATTATTTAGATGAATTGAGTTCTTATACTTATTCAGGCAAAGGAATGTGAAGGATACTTTTTGTCTTCTCCTATATAATTAAGGTGGCCATGTATTTTTTTCTAAAGCGTTAGTTTAGCTGGAGAAGCAAAAAGACTAGAATAAGATTTAATTAATACAGCATTTCATGTCTGACAACTCTCATTCATAAGTTATTTTAAATGTCCTCTAGAAATAAAATGAGCTCCAATTGTTCATCCTAAAAGAGCCTTTCTGTTAGCACAGTGAGCCACGGTTTATACAAATCTTACAATATGCTCAAGCAAGGGCAAAATTAAAATTTCATCAACAAAGCAGAATAGATGGTAACAAATTAATAGGCCATAGAAGGCATAATAAAACAGACTTCATTTGCTTTTTCATAAAGAAGGTGCCTTTAAGTAAATGCTTTTAAAATAAATCCGAAAGAGTTTTTAGATAATGCTACAGAGTTCCCTCCTGAAATTAACAGGAACTAGGGATCCCATTCTGTCAAGGAGGCACATCGCACATCAATTTAAACAGTAATTCTTCCTTTAGAAACATTTATCTGACAGCAAAGATTGTCCCCAATAGCCACTTCACAGAAAATGTGACTTGTAAAGACTAACCCTATCTTCATAGTTCAAGGCTAGTTGGAACAGCTAGCAGCATAATGCTCAGAGTAAAAGTACTGAGGTCAGTGTAAACATTAGCCTAACTTAGCAGCTGCCAGCTGAATAGTTTTTAGAGTTCTAAGTTTTTAAAGGCTGTTTTTATTCTGTCTCAGAATTGCCACACAGACCAAAACAGTAAATCTGATCTGCTTAATATATTTAGGAATAATTTTCTAAATAGCACAGATACCAAACCTGGATCTGAATTAAGAGAGAAGAAAACTAGGAGTTGTGTTTGCCCACATGTATGTATCTACTATAGGTACCAACAACAAATACATTAATTTTTGGTTTTAATTTTTTTAAAGGTTAAAATAACTTGGAAAACATGAACACAGAACTCAGACAAACATCAGCAAATATACTGGAGCAGTGAAAGAGTATATTAGAAATTCATCAATGAACTTTCTACATTTTCAGATATATTATATTCCAACCATATTAATGTCTCGACCAATATAATATTGTCTTGATCTGCTAAGGACTCAAATCACCGCAAACTGCCTATGACATCTGTGCTTACACAGTCTTCAGAAGGCAATGCTTTCTTACTCTCTGAAAACAATAAGCAATTATTCTCCCACTGATGAATGTCAAAAATATACACATTCCTATGATCCAGGAAAACTCAGTTGTCCCTCCCAGAAACAGTCTGCAGCTTTACCTCCATAGTACATTAAATTAATGGACCTATGTATGTACGATCAGTTCCCATATTTTTTTTCTGGTACTTTTTTTTTCCTTTATTTTTTTTTCTCACCACAAAGCAAGTGTAATTTTGTAGAAATGGAATATAATCAGTAACTTCACTTCTGACCGCAGAAAAAAAGAACAGAGTCAAGTTACTCAAAAAACACAAGCTTCCAAAATTACAATATTTGTTTAAAATAATTTTCCAATTACTTCAATCTGATTTTTTTTCATGATTTATTTTGAAAATCATGAGATCAGAAATACCTTAACCCACTCCTCCCCCATGCCAACTTATGCTAAAACAGCCACCCTCAACGAAACAAAACTTCAGATCCTCTTGGAAGATTATTTGACTCCAGAATAAAGGCTTTAAGATGGCTGAACTTTGAGCAGACCGGCTGACAGTGCAGGAGGCATCATCCAGAGCAGGCAAAAGGAGACTCTGTGGAGAATGAGGCTATGCCATCTGTCTTCTGCAGGTTGTTATAGAGGTACTGGTATTGCCTGTCCCCAAAGAAGGCTGTGCACATGTGTGCTTGCAGTTTACTGCTTGTACACTATGTGAAAGATGAAATGGCAGCATCAGCCTCATATAAAGAGTTGTTAGTTGAGGCTACTTCTGATGAGCCTCACTGAGAGGTCAAAGAGTCTAAAACCTTGTGACCTGGTAGGACAGGACACTGGGTCTGAAAAGCAGCAGAGTGAAGAATTCATCTGGAATCATCTTAGAGGATGAATAAGGAAAGAACGGAGAAGCTGATGATCAGTCTGTTGCAAGGGCAGACTGTAAGGGAATTCTGAGGGCATGGCTAAAAAGTTAACATGAAAAGCAATATTACCATTTAAAATAAAAAGTAGATGTTAGTATTCAATGAAAAAATGTAAACTAAAAAACAGTGAAGAGACACTTACCCATTGACTAGCAAACTGGTTCACATCACAGGAAACCAAAAGGAAAAATAAAGACGACAGGGTATAACAGGAAAATGATGAATGTCTCATTGAATTAAGGAAAAAAAAAAAAAGGACAATTACATAGAATATGCTAAATTTGAAAGATCACTCAATGAAATGAGGAGCACAGTACACAAATGCAAAAATCAAATGACCAAATAATGTAAATGTGTGCCTAAAGCAGACATACTTTTTTTGTTGACAAATCCTGAAATTTTTTTTCCCTCTCTCCAAAACCAAATCAAACAAATTACACTGATGATGCATTAGCACAGAGAGAACACTTTCAATTTTACTCTGGTGGTCTTTCCAGTCTGTATAGTATATCCTTTCATTTCATGCATTATTCCTGATGAGAATGACAACATGGGAAGGACAGTTATATATATGAAGTTTTCATATCCTTTGAAAGTACATCAGTGCTCCACTGTGGAGTATCTATAGACCTGGCAGCAGACTACTGCCAAAATGGTCCCTGTCCTTAGAGACCAAATAAAAGAATCCCACTAAATTACCTGATTATTTCTTTCCTCTCTTTTCAGGATATTCATAGGCATGAATGGTCTATGAGCCATTTAAACCTAAACTTTCCTCATTTGAAACCTACCTGCAAAGGACAATGTTTTGCTTCTATTTTACTATTGCAAAAGAAGCAGGCTCTTTCTCTGTTGCAACCCAGGGGCTGTGAGCCAGGAAATCCTCTGAATGTTCAAAAGACCCACAAGTCAAAGGAAATAAACTACAGAAGCACTCTGTGTGTTCTCTGGTGGAAGATGAGGTGTTGTGTCTTGCATGACGCCTGTAGGGACCAGTTGTACAGAGCTATGTGGTGCATTTCAGTTAGTTTGAAATGACTCTCCTAAGGACTGTCTGCAGTCTGAGATGTTTCAGATCAACCGAACATAGGAATTAAACAGACAAAATTCCACTTACCTCTTGCCCCCCATCCAGTATGCAGAGTTTAGCTGTCTGTTTTTTAGCATCAACTAAGACGTTAAACATTGTACACAGAGAAGAAGGGATACGCAAGTCTGTTGATTTGTTCGTCTTTTGCAGTTTGAGTTCAAATGCAATTCTTGTTCTGTATATTAAAATACAATTTGCAGTATGAGTATCTCTGATAATTCTGAACAGCCACTGTTCATTGTACATTGTTCATTCATGTACATTGTTAAGCATGTTGGCTTAACATGAACATTTTAGAATTAAAATTCGGTAAGTGCAGAACATCCGCCCATTCAATAAACAATTGCATTGGTGGCAATCTGAAGGTTCATCAGGGTTTCAGTGAATTCAGTTGAACAATAAAAGTATTATCTTCTTGCCTACTAGAAAACAATATGTTTCCTTGTATGATGACTAAAACCAATTTTAAGCAATGAAAATGCCCCATAATTTTCCAGCTTTTCTACCCTAAAATGCAGTTCATCAATCAAATGATTGCTTCAGAGAAATATAATGAAAAAAATTCTCTTCTGGCTTTAATACAAATGAGAATTTTAGACAATAAGTTTATTATTAAGAAAATATTAGTATTTATATTAAAAATTAAGACATATCCAGAGACATGTAATACAAACTCCCTATTTTCTTCTCAGTGCAAATAAGGAATAATATCATTGAAATATATTATAGTTCAGCATACATAAATATAAAACTAATGTTTTATTCCCACCCTTATTTTTAAATGCGGGTACCAGAAATTGACACAATATTCTTAGAAAATGGGAACAGAAGAATCCTATTTCCATTTTAAGAATTCTTAAGATCATATTAATATCACAAGAAGAGTTAGAATAGAATAGTTTCATCATTCTTTTCTGAGTTGCTACTGTGTAATCTTTATTACCTGTTGTACAGTATCTCTGACCACACTACAACATAATTAGTGTATTAAGACCAGCATGTTATGAATTAAGTCTAAAATATTAATGTATTTTATGTATTGGTACTAGGATTATTGTGTATTAGTAATTAAAACATTTATTGCCAACAGAATCTTCTTATTGACTATGAAATTAAGCAGCAAAGGTACCAGGATTGATATCACAGACCAAAAAACAACCCATAAGGAATGTTTCTTGTAATGTCTCTGTGATAATAATTCTGTTCCCAGATGCTGGGAAATACACACAAGTCATGATCTCTTTAGAGTTGCCCTGTTTCCTGTGACAGGATTCTGGTACAGATACACCTCTGCAAGCCAGTTCCTGTGCTCATTTTCAAATCTCTCCCAATTTTTAATTGATCATCTCAACTGTACCTTTTAACGCAGGCTTCTATCATGTCAGTGGCCATGAGTTTAAGTCTCTGCTCTAAATGGTGAGCAAATTCTGGTTCTGGCCAGTGAAGATCAAAAACAAACATCTGTAGAGCATCCAGTTTCCAGAAAAGATCTTCTGATGTAGCTGATCCATTGCTATAAGAAACAAAACAAAACAAAGCCCCCAAGAAAGAGAAGATAAATTTATTGATGTCTATCCCAGTTGCCACAGAATTATCTAAGGTAATAAGATTTCCCTATCACACCACCTTTCTCCTTCATTTCCCTGTATTTTTTAGCACAGTTGCTCTTACTTAAAGAAATGTAAAAATAGTAATGGAAAACTTAAAATAATTCCTATTAGGGTGAAAAAAGTAAAATTTTTCTCATTTGTTAGCTGAGAAATATGACAGGCTAGGGAGGTACATGGGAAGTTGGGGAGCATGAAAAATGAAGTAGCTCAAAGTTTAGATCAAGACAGGAAAAATATAGGGTACAGGAATTATTAGTGTTAAGGATCTTTTCAAAACAGTGAAGACAGGATACACATTTTCTTGCCTTCATAACTCTGGTAGATAAGTCTATCAAAGAAATGAGGATGCTATCAGTAATATTGTAAAAGAGATACCCAGACATATAGTCCCTTGATAAATGCTCATTAATTCTAACTGAGGGAATACCATCAGACCCATGTGGAAAAAAAGAAAACAGAAACTATTCAAAGAAATTTGTGTGCATACAAAACCAGGGCATTAATATGGTTCTATGTCACCTCAGATTGTCCATATAATTTTAAAGTTCTTCTTCCACCTTGGACAGACTGATAAATTTAAAGAGAATTGCTTGTGATAAAATACAAGATGGCTAATTTTAGCAGTAACTACAGTTACGCTTCCACTGTCAGTGCAGATAATTTACATTTTAATGATGTATTGTACTGCTATGCCTGGCTTACTCTTTAGGATTACTGCATACTATGCAGTATGGAATTCCAGGATGCTAGTGACACAAGCAACCAAACTCCACCTGACAGTCCCAATTCAGATCCAAGTAGTTTAAATACATCAGTACTGCCATTTTCTTTCTTCTGCCTCATGACAAAAGAACTGAATTATCAAAATGTTAAGTGATCCCACCTCTCACGGAAGGAATCAGTAAGTGCTGAGTATACTCAGGACAGAGCAGGGTCTGATTCAAAAACAAATGAAAAATCAGAAAGGACCTCTAATATCCGACTGCCTAATGCACCACCATTGGTTCATGCCAGGTTAGCTGAGGCAGTGGGCAGTGAAGTGAAGCAAAGCATAGCTCATGTTCAGGGCTCTGAAGTGGCAGCATGGATGCAGCAGGAGCACCGCTTCGGTCTCACAGCATCCACCACCTTCCAGACCCACCCGCCTGGCCCCTCGCCCTACTGCCTTAACACAACCATAACTTCAGAGCCATCATTGTCTTCTGCAATGTTGCCTCAGTTCCCAGTGGGACTGCCAGGGCAGGTGAAGGGGACAGCCAGTAAGGGCTGGGCAGTGGGTGACAAGCTGGGAGCAGAGGCGGCCGCCTCAGAGAAAGGCTGGCTCTGAGCGACCAACTCTGGCTTTGGTTTTAAATGGCACAGGTTTTCATATCTTCATGATGCACAGAATAATATACCAGAGTTTCAGACACAGTTTTTAGTTTAGGCTTTTTTGATATCATGTATTTTTTTCCCACTTATTTTAAACAGTAATTGTTAATTTTACATTGTATCATGCTCCTGAAAGAAAACAGCAGAAACAGGAAAAAGGCCCATGGGACTCCTAAGGTTACAACTTGTACATGGATATTACCTGTTAAGGTTGAACCTGAACAGGGACCACTTCTATACATCACTAAGTTTAATTAAGGAATAGAAGGGGAAAAAAAAATCAAAACTTCTAGCAAATTTATAATCCTGTTGGACTATTTCTTAAGTTATATGACAAGCAAATATTGAAGATGTCATTACACTTGCTGTGTATACTGGCAGTAAATGAAGCTGTAGATGCTACATTATGCACATTAACTGATTCAAAAGTGACTAAGCCAGTTTTTGAGATGACTGGGATAAAAGAATAAGATAAATCATACAGTGACAGAAATTGGAACAATCTCAGTATTTATATTAAAGTTGATAAAAACATGTATTTTCTAGAAAACAAATCATACTTTCTCAAGAAACAGAACTAACCATTTTCATCATCAGATCATACAATTTAACTGTTTTTTATTCCTCCATACTTTTTTTTCTTTTTTGCCTAATGGAATTCCAAAGGAAATTCTTTAGGACTCAGGAGGACTAATGTATTCATAATAACATAAATGTATTCTTATGCACGTTTACTCCCTAGTAGCCACTTCATTTTGTTTCATTAGACTACCAAATTAAGTTTTGCAATTATAATAATGTAATAACAGACACAGGTTCACGGAAGACTAATTCATTCCGTGAGAAACACTCATTCATTTTCTTTTAATATAATTTTTATCTCCCATTCTTCAATTTTTTATTCAGCATTGTCTAATGACATTTAAATTTGACTAACATATTATTCAAAAAAGATGTGGAGGGAAAATAAAGTGCTACAACAGAAACTGTTTGTTCCTGGTTCACACATCCAGACACCAATGTCTAATTTATTTGTTAAATGCTGCAGAAGAAGAGCTAAACTCAGATATTACGTCCTCCTGGCAGCAGGATTAATTCCTGCTTTCAAATCAAACCTGCATCTATATCCATAATGTCAGAACCACTCTTTTTTTTTTTTTTTTTTTTTTTTTTGTGAAGGTACAGGACACTCAGACATTCTCAGCTATTGGAAGTTTTTATTTGAATGTGTATGGTAAAGCCAATTCAGTCTAATGAATGGAATAATATTGCTCTACCAGGAAACTGAACTGATACTCTTTCATTAATAACTACATTTATTAATTATCTATGGTTTGAAAATTAAGCACTAACTCCACTGCTTTGCTGGTCAAAAATTAAGCTTTCAGGTACTATCTAGTTGTCCACTCTTATTAATTAGACCCTGGCAGTAAGAGAAGCTTACCAATGATTAAAAGAGGCAAATATTATGCCCATCCTGTTAAATTCCAATTTTTTTCTGATGGGAATTTAACTTTGTGTTTGGTCACACTTTGACTGGGAGAGTGGACCAAGTATCTCCAGAGGTCCATTTTAATCTAAATTATTTCTTATGCCTTGCATCATACTGAACACAGCAAAAAAAAGATCCAAGACATAACATTTCTCCAAGAAATATCATATCAAATCTGGGAGATGCATACAGCCTTCTAAGTAATTCAGTTATCCACTGACCGCTGAAAGGCAGCTTCCCACTAAGCTTGCCAAGTACCTAAGAAGCAGCAATTAGTCAAATGGTCCACTAATAAAGCACACTTTCTGGAAAATATGCAGACACATGGCTCCAGAGTAGATGTAGAATAAATAATTTCTTGCCTAGATATGAAACTCCACAGGGTGGCTTGGGATATAATAATATAGGAGAAATATTAAATATCTAAAACCACTATCGATCAACCTCAAGATTCAAAAGCAGCTGTCTTCGATTCTTCTAGAATTTACCAAAGGGCAATGATGGTCATTTTATAAATTACCAAATTTACTGTTTTTTTAAGGCTACTACTGAGATATTACCCTTAAGTGTTTAGTGAGGACTGTTTACAGAATAGGGCACCAGCTCTACATCCTTTGTGAGTCCCCACCTTGTGAGCTCCAGCTTTACATTTTGTATGCTGCCTCAAGATGTATGTTCAGGGTCACTTGAGAATTTCTTCAACAGAAGAGGATTTTCAATAATTTCAGAGTCAGTTGTACTTACCCCCATCTCTCTACTTTCCACCAGCAGATGAGGGGAAGGATGAAGCAAAACTTTTGCAAGAATCTTGCAACTTATGTAAAGTTCCTCAAAGACACTAGGGGTAGAGTTACCCCATGATTTCTCTTAGTTTAAGAGTGTAGCAACCCAAGCATCGAGCAACCAAAACACATTTCTTGAGTTTTCTTTCTTACTGCATATTAGTATTTTTGGAAGAAAAGAAATTTCCCCCACAATATACATTCGTCTTCCTGAAGACTCAGAAGGAACTAGCCACATTCAAAACTTCTGCAGAACGTAGAAGTCCTATGGCTATACTTTTAAATACCCATCCTTAAAAAATGCAGACCATGGCCTCCTACCACTTTACTGGAGGTAAGCACTATGACAGGAATGTATGTGGCACTACAGATAAAAGCCTTCAAAACAGAAACAAAACGTGGCCACGTGACTCCTTCAGCATGCATAAAGACACAGAGAGGTCCAGCATGAGAGCTCAGACACATTCAGACCAGCTCCCTTCATGTCACAATCAGGGCACTGGGACTGCTCCAGCTGGTCCCTTCTGGTCACTGATGGTCACTCATTATAGCTGAGCCATAGCAGGAAGAATATAGCTGACACATTTCCTTTGATGGTGCCTTGATGAAGACAAGACAGGACTATTTTCTTATAAGCATATATCTTATTCCATATTTCCCTAGCCTTGAGTTTTCCTGAAGCTGATGTTCTAGACTGGCACCAGATAGCAACAGACAACCTGTATCTACAGCATTTCTGGTCACTGAAACTATGTCATATCTGCACTGAAAATAATAATATATAAATTAAACCATAAACAATTAAAATCACCCACAAATCTAACTTAAAAGCCAGGTTCAGAACAGTCAGAGAAATTAAATTTAAAATATGAAGAGCAATTTAAAGTTGTACATCTGAATTAATTAATAAGTAAGGAAAAATTCCTCATTCCGGCTGAATAGAAGCTTTTACAGAATATTCAAACTTTTTTGCTCTTTAAGGTTATCTTCAGCCAAATGGAATAGTAATCCACACTGCTCTGCTTGTCTAGCCAAGGTGTCCTATCAGTTGTCCTCTCCTGAGACTAATCAAGAAAAACAGACTACTACTCATAACAATTTCCCCTTTTCATATCTTGCTTTCCAATGTCCAAAAAATAACTGAAAATGTGGTGATCTTTCTAAATGCTGTTATAAGCAGCATATATTTACTGCTACAAAACAAGGGGAGAAGAAGGAACAGACTGCTTTTTCTCAATCTTTTTGACTGTAGATTCTTCATTGTGCAATTCAAATTTGTAATGATTAATTGGCCAAAACCATCACTTTCAAAGAGAAAGAGGGAAGTCCAGCAGAACTTCGTGTATACATAGCCATCTTCTTGCGAAAGCATCAGCTTTATGGCCAAGATGAGTGAGTATGGTGAACTGGAAAAGGACGACTTGGAGGAGTCAGTGGAGAGAAGGAGCCACCTGGGATGACTGACAAAGCATGGCCTGGGCTCCTGAACTTAGAGCCTCTGCTGACTATATGTACAATACAACGTGCCACTCTAGTCCATTTAAGCTGCGTGTTCATCACATTGAAAGTGAAACCTGTAAAGAAACACTAGGTTTTGCTTAACAGGTATTGGAGCATAGGTATCTTCTATAATCTCCCTGTTGAAGAATTTAACTATAGGAAGAAGCTTTGTTCCCCCTGAAAAAGATGGGAAGGGAGAATTGGGCAGAGAAATAAAACTCTACTCCTTTCTTTCACATAACACTGAAAGTAAACCACTTCTGCTGGAAGGTAAGACACATTGCCAGCAGGAAAAAGGAAACTCCTTAGCATGGGAGGAGGAAAACTGTCTTGCAATGCCTTTGCTTTTTGATTTGATACAAATACATGGCCATTCTGAGAAGTTACTTGGCTCTTCAGTAGGATGTAGGTAGGCTGATTCTTAAAATACTGCCTGAATACCAGAGTATTACAAAGGTAACTTAATGCTATGTTCAATCAAGATTGTCAATTCATACACATCTTGTGAAATATAACCTCAAAGCTCTCTGCTTATGGAAAAACAACAGGAAGAGGTGCCTACATCTGAGCCAGCACGTTCTTGAATGCTGTGTGGGGTGGCTGAAAGGAGATGATGACCTTACAAAGGTCACACTGCAGTGGGGACACTACTCATCCCCACTCCTTTTGAAAAAAAGCAGAATGATAGATACTGCTGGCAAGTAGTTACAGCATATGTCAACCTCACTGTTCACCAAATGCTATGACAACTTCACTGATTAGTTTAGGATTTTATGCATACTTTGTCATACATACCATGAAACTAAATACCAGAAAATGTGCAAGGAGGATAAGGCCATAGCTTAATTTCACTATACTGGCACGTATTTTGACAACACAGTCTAGGAATTTTTTGCTGCACCAAACCCTCCATTTAAGAAAGATCTACCCCTACAATCCTCCAATCAGAATCTGTATTTATTATATAATGATTATAAATTCAATATTCAGAATAGATGAATATGAATCAGCTCTTAACTCTGAAAGCTATTCTTAAAAAAAAAAAAGTGACCCTTGAAAACATGGGGATAATAGAAAGGAATTTGAGTTGCAGAAGACTGATTAGTTTGTATCAAAAGAGCTGAAATGACTTGCATATCAGGAGAAACCTAGCATTATTACAGTAAACACAAAAGGTACCACAGCTGAGGATTAAGAGAAATTTTGTCAGTTTTTAGGGGAATTTACAGCAGAACAACAATCATAATAAATCCTTTGTACAAGGATTCACATGTAAGAGATGAGGGATAATGAGTTTGAGTTACTTTGGGGGAGATTCTGATTGGAAACAACAGGAAAATTTTTCACAATGAGGATAATCTTCCATTGTAATAATCCCCCCAACACTCCCAGGGGAAGTGGCGGATTCCCCAGCATTGGACATTTTTAAGACTCAGCTGGACAGAGTGCTGGGCTAATCTAGACCATGCTTTTTGGAAAGGTTGGACAAGATGATCCTTGAGGGCCCTTTCAATATGGATTCTATGATTCTATGAACTCTAGCAGAAAAAGTTGTAGTGCTTGTTAGGAGTGTTTACAAACTCATAAAACTTGAGAAGACAATCTTGGCTTAAAATCATATTATTAAGCTTTGTGTTTAGAATGTGTGTTTTTTGAAGTCTTTCACAACTTTTTCTAAAATAAGGTTATTGAGCCTTTCCCTAACATACATGAATGTGTTCTCACACAGAAATCTGACCTGTAACTACAGGAATACTCCCACAGAACAGGGTATGTATATTCTATTTTTTTTTTTAAGAAAAGATCACTGAAATACTAGGGAGAAATCAGAAAGAAATATGCTTTTTGTTTTTTTCAAACAGACAAAGAAATGGATGTACTTCTATTCTGGGTACTTATTAATATTTTACTATTTTCCTGTAAAATGGACATTTAATCTAACAACAATATTTGCAATTAATGATTTTCAGAACCAATATACAATGAATTAATCAAACCCATGCAAAAATGTAATGGGCTGCCTCATTTTATAAAACCGTGATCTAAAATCAATTATCCAAAAGGTTCCCCACTGCTTATTAATTCAGAAGAGTCATTAGGTTGTTTAGAATATTAAACATCATTCATACTATGACAGACCTTTGCCAAGTTGATTTTGTGTTATCAGGTTTAAAACCACTACATTTTAATGCACTAGAAAGCGCAACTCACTAACAGTCCATGCTTGGCTCACTCCCAAGAAATAATAATTTCCAACTAAGAGATGATAAACACCATGCAATCCAAGTACAGCTGCACAGAACACTAGCAAGGCCATGCAGAGCTGACATACAGTCAGAAGGTTATTGAAGAATACACACGTGGATTCATACAAAGAAGTCATCCAGGTTGGTGTAGTAAAGCTAGGTATTTGTGGAAGATTAAGAGGCAAACTTGGAACTTTTGGAAGAGCTACATTAGGAAGACTGTTGGTGATGCTCCTGTGAAGAAATAAACAATGTAGGAATACAATAAAAAATAGAATATTTAGAGGACAATGGGGGAGAACCCCTTATTAGACAGAAAACTATAGGCAGGTGCTTTGTTCAGATTTTGTAAAAAGCACTTACTTGACAGGTTGCCATGACTCTTGTTCAAGACCTCTGTGAATGGATTGGGCAATTGATGATTCCATGAGATCGATGTAGCGGACGACCATGGGAACAAAAATTTCTTGCAAGTGCTTGTGAAACTTTCCATTGCACAGAAATGCTTTAAAAACAAACAAACCACAAATACCTTCCTTGCTTTATTTTGTTATAGGAATAAGTATATCTTAAAATGTTTTAGTACACAAAAGCTAAGAATAAGATCCAGCTTGTGTAAGAAATATAGTTCACAAAAGGCAAGTAAAGTGTTCCATGAGGATAGTGCAGTACATTTTAAAATGTCAGTGTAATGAAAACTAGGTACATCCTGAAGTCCTTTATTGAACCAGAACATTTTTGCATCTTCTTAAAATGAATAATACTTTGCTGAATCTAAGCATTAGCAATTTGGTTCATTACTTACATATCAAGACAGAACAACAACAAAAAAACCCCAAACAAACCAAAAAGATAGTATTTGAATGTCATTCATAAGCAGTAGAATATTACCTGCTTCATAGATGGGATTTACTACATGAAAAACTGTACACATAATGCAAACTTAAGATTTTTAAAACCTGAAGATTAGTTAGCCACCACTACTGCTTGTCCCTGTATCCCCTGAAATGTTCTCTTAGCAAATCCTAACTCTTAGCACACTAAGGTCTTGTCCCACCGAGGGAATATATCAGTTTCATGTTTTGAATGTCTGTGTTCACCCATTAATCCAGCACTGTTATTAGGAACTAAAAGAATATTCCCATGTGCATATGGAAATCATACAGGCTGAGCCATAGAGAGAAATTTTCATGACTTTGGTAACCCTCCTTTTCCTTCACTCATATTCTGTTGTTTTAAATTCTTTTCTGGGTTTTTCCTCCTATCTATTCCCGCATCCAGGCTTCTTGTTTGACTGAATGGTTACAAGCCCATATTTTGAGAAGGCTTCCTCCTCTCCCTAAGAAGAAAAGCCTGAATCAAAGGGCTCAAAACCCTGGAAACCATATCATAAAATTACAATCCTTCTTGTTCCACTACTAATACAACTCCATGTATAACATATCAAAATAACTTCTATAACTTCCAGAAACTCCTTTGCCTTCCATTCCTGAATAATGTCCGTTCCAAAGTGAACCTGGGAGAGATGGAGACTATGGGAAAAATGTGCCATCAATTTCAGTTCCCTACTGCTACTTGTATTGCAAGGAAGTGCCTTTGTTGCTGAACGTCTGGACACTAATGCTATTTTTTTTTCTTGAACACAAGGATCTGAAAGCAAGAACTATTTTCTTGAAAACATACTTGTAGAGTAATAGGAAATTAGGTATCAATCAGTTTTACCTAAGGAAACAATATTATGCAATAAAGCATAATAATAAAGCATAATAAAGCCCTCTCTGGCTTTGTGTAACTGCCTCTCTTGCTAAGAATTTTGAAACTTTCAGCTAATTTCAACCACATTAGACACAGGGTTGGAGATATCAGATATAGGAAGTTTCATGAAAACAGGCAGCTAGGTATCAGACAGAGATTATTAGGGTTTCCACTGAGAAAAAGGCAGCGGCATAGGATCATCTCTTTATTAAACACTTGAGAATCCACCCTTGAGAGCACCTATGAGTCCATTACAAACATGATCCATTATTTACACTGCTCCTAGAACTACTTGTTAACTAGTTAGTTCTAGTTTAATTGTTTGTATATCAGGAATTCAAAATGGTGTTATTTTTCTCTATTTGTAGCTATTTTATATATCTCAAAACTGCATCATCTGTGACCAGCAGTATACGCGACTGAGGAGGATTTGGATATTAACACAAAGGTTTCACAATAAACAGCTGATGCACATCGCCTTTGAGAAACAAAAGGTGGCTGGTATCCATTTGCACATTAGGCTGATTTTTGAAGGCAACTTTGAGCTTAAAATTAACAGTAAGAACACAACTGTGTCAATTAGGTCAATCTTGCTGCTTTAGAGCAAACCAGTGCAGGACTGTAATTAATCAGGCAGTCACAGTTACTTGAAGCGATAAGCTTGTAGTTTAGTGTTTTCTGAGCACACCACAGAAATGCTCTGCTACAAGCCCAGCTCTGGGAATTATAGTAATGAAGCCTCATGGGCAAGAGGGTGACTCTTGTTATTTCAAAGTCAGAAGGAAATTTAAAGAAGTCATGGGCAATAAGAAATGTTCAACTTAAAGAGCTGAATCATTTTTTAACATCATGACATCAGTCTTTACAGGGAAGTGAAACTTTCCAAAATGATGGCAAGACTTATTGTCACTGCTCCTCCACAGGGATGCCTATGTACGTGGGTAAACTTACAAGAGCACTGTCTCAGATCAACAACTCTTTGAGCTTTCTCTTTTCCCAGGGTTCAGGGCATGGCAGCTCTGATTTGCCCATTTGGAGATCTCTATCAAGGATTAATGCAGGGCAGGGAAAGAACTCAGAGCACAGGAGTGATATAGCTGAGTATCATCATCAGACTCATGGCACTCTACCCCATGATTAGAATTGATCTTGCCAAAAGGCACCACCTGTGCGTCAAAGCAGATGGGAAACAAGAGATCCTTGAGGAAATGCCACACTTCAAATCCCTCAACTACCACTTGTCTTCAAAGCTTAATTCTCCATTGTCTTGTCCATATAGACACCCCACACCCTCTTCATATGAGCCACCTCACAGAAGCAACAATAAAATGAAAGCCCATGCCAGGGCAAGATAATGCATAGGTAATACTAAAGGAAAACACATCATGGGAACAGAAACAGATCCACAAAGGAGAAATTCTTGAAATACTGAAGATGAAAATTATTAAATTTTTGCATATTAGGTAGCTGAATCACATTTAAATATGACAAGAAAATACTAGAGATGAAAACTACAGTGTAATTATGCAGCGCTGGAAGGAGGTTTCATCTGTAATAGGAGTAAAAGAATCTACTGTGCTTGTGTACAACAGAAACTGTGGGGCTTCTCTTACTTTTACTTATACAGGTACATTTTAGTAGTTATCCTGGAGTCAGCATGCTATTCTGTCTTTAAGAGCTTCTGCAGAATCAAAGGAAAGGAAGAATGACACAGATTAACATGAGTCTCTTTTCCACTGACAAAATTAGCCCTTTGGCAAAGAGTCTATAATTATCCTGCTCTCCATAGGCTTCTCAGGAAGGCACCACTTGAATTTTCTGCCATATTTTAAAATCCAAAATGAAAAAGAGTAACTTTCAAGAAAGAAATATCCTTAAGGGTCCAGATTACATTTGTAGCAACTAAAACTCAACCAATGCCATGTGTAATGAAAGTTTATATTTCCATTCATTTCCTGTTTATATTACTTTCTGCCTCCACAGTGAAGTTCTTAATCAGTTATTTAAATTGTAGTGAAAATTGCAAGTGTGTCAGCTTATATAAAAATTGTATTTTTACACATAAGACATATATGAAATGTCTTGAAAAAGTGAATCAATACTTTTCATACTTGAAAAGTGAATTTTAGAGGTATATTTTGTGGAAGCAAGATGAAAATTTATTTCATCTTTATAAGACAGAGTGACTGGTTATTGCACAATTTACCTTTGCCAAAACTCCCATTTAGTCAGAAAAGGTTATGGAATATTCTGGTAAGGAGCTTGAGTTAGCTCTCATTATCAGTAAGCAACACGTGTAGCTCTTATCTGAAGGCAGACTATGATTTCAAAACATCTCCTAAGAGGAATGAGCAAAAATTTTAAGTCCCTGATCTAAGAAAAGATTCCCACTACAATTAATGAGAAGTGTAAGTTTGGAGGAAAGGTATTGGTGTGGGTATAAAGTTTGCCCTGATTACATGAAATCCAAGTTGTTTTCTAACTCTACTCTGTAAGATAGGGGCTATGATGTTATACATAAATTCTAGTACAAAAGAGATACAGAGGATGTAACAAAGCAGGAAGGTGATGATGCTGTCTTTGGTGTTGGTTGCCACTCTGCTACTTGCAACAGCATTAGTGGAAAAAACATATAAGACAGTTCCTGTTTGAAGTCAATAACCATAATAATGGCAATGGCATTGTAAAGGCTAACACTCAACATGCTGATTTTTCTAAATCAGCTTCATCAGACTGTCTACAGCTCATGGCTGAGTTAGAGCAGGTGCACAGACATTCCACTGAGTAATACTTGATAGGAAATGAAGCTTATGAGTTAACTATAACTCTCTCAGTTTTGACTGATTCATGCCAATAATGCTGAGCAACAGCACAGTACATAGTAAGTGACACTCAGGGAGAAAAGTTGGGAAGGAAAGGAGCAGAATATTGAATATAGAGTTGAAAAATATCTAAAATAAGCCAAATATACAGATACTTCATGTAACTAGGCATATGCCATTAAAAGTTATCTCTGATACCATCTTAAATGAAGAGGAATTAGTACATGTCTGTCTTCAGGCACTAAAAACATGATGAATCTAAATAATTAAACAACTATAGAAAGTAAATTGCCCTCTAGAGCTGGCCCCTTCACAACATAGTTTATAGGCTCTGTGGACAAAAAGTAACATATTCATTACAGAATATAAGACACAATCCTGGGACAACTATGTCCTTTTCCTCCCCTATGAATATCTAATTTTGGAAAAAATAATTTTGCTGTCTTAGAGAAATGTTGAGTACTGTCACTACTGTACAATCTGTGAAGCTTTACACAGTCAGGCATAATTGTGCATGAATAACAGAAATCTTGGAGATCATTAAAATGTATACTATAAAAGCAGCTACAATAATTTTTTTCAAACCTTTACATTTTGAGAAATCACAACAAATTCATCTTCAATCTATTATTCATCTTTGCAGTGAATGCCATTTTTTAAATCACTTTTTGCAGTTAGGTCTCATGCAAAAAGCTGAAATATTTTATAGGATGGGAAGATCATACTACTCCATTTTTAAAAGCAGTTCTTCAGTTAGACTCAACAGGAATGCAATCACTGATGAACTTTTGCTTGTGAAATTAGGTCAGAAAAAAATGAAGAATCTAAAGGTGACACAAAATGGAGTCCTTCATAATAGAAACGAGAAGCTTCAGTCAGGACTTCCCTATCCTCCCCTCTCTTAATTCATGAAAAGTTAAATGCTGTATTGGGAAATACATTTTCTTCTCATTGTTAATTGAACATTGGCTTTGAAGTATTCACCTTGAATCTTGCACAATGTTTTGTACACTATGTAAAATAACACATTCACTATTATTTGAATAGCCAAGACTATGCATTTTCATTATCTCAGTCTTTCTCATATTATATTTTAGTGACATAGTTATAAAAATAGTCTTACATGTAAGTTTCCTTTAATGCTGTAAATGTAAGATGTTTTCTTTATTGTTAGGAGTTCTCTCATGTCAGGTTTATGTGAAAACTGATTCCTGCACTGAAGATTTAGAGCTCATTTAAAGCTCTTGAGATAGAATAGCGTGCAGGCGTCCGTCCTCCAAATTTCACTGAAGATTAACCTAATATGCAATATGGTGACCTAACAGTTCTTCATTTCAAAGAAATCTGAAAAGTAATCTCTGATATAGCCAGAGAGTGAGAATAACCCAGTGGGATTTCCACCTCTTCATTTCCTAATGAGTTTTTTGATAATGAGAGGTGACTTTGCCAGTCACTGTGGGCTCTATTATGGCTAATTTACTCCACTTCACTCTCCTTGTTAATTATTAGCACTAGCCTTTTTATCCTCATGAGACCACATTCCAGTTTTTCCCTTTTTACATTTTTTTTCTAAATATATTTTTATGAAAGTGATAGTTTTCAGGAAAAGATTTTCACTTAGAGTAAAGCTAGAATTATTTATTTTACTTTAGAAAACTGTAAAATAGAAGCACAGGAAGCACTTTCTAATAGCTTTAATGGAGTTACAAGGTGAAAAGGCTGTTAATTAAAGAATAAGCACTGAGGTATGTTCTGCTTGGGAATCAATTCTTGGTAGAATAGTCACTTGCCACTTGCTAACATATCCACTGATTTGAAGGTGACTAATTTCCATGGTTGCTTTCCAGTAGTTCTGGGGGAAACAAAAGTGTATAGTTTTCCAGATGGTTTTCACTCGCCAGAAACTGTAATTTACTATATCTATTACCATTAGGGAATTGTCGAAATTGGTATACAGGTGTGATATTTCATACAACAGTTGTTTCATATCCTCCAGTTAAAGTTTTACAATATTTATGATAATAGTTTTAACATGAAAGTTTTCATTAAATGTCTTTCTTAAGGCTATTTTAATAATTTAGCATTATTATCCACTTATACTTTTAAGGAAAGAAAAATCAGTAGCCTATCAGGAATCTCTTTGCATGTGAGGACAACCCTTGTTTGTTTCTAACACTTCTCTCAGGTTGGAACTAAACCTCAAAGGAACACAAATGACACAATAATGTAGTTAAAACTGGTGTCACAAATCCTTCTTATAAGACTACTCTAAAATACCTACAGGGTTTTCAGCAACCAAATAATTGTTTTAAGTTCATGTAACATCACAACTAGGGATGTGCTTTCTAAACTGAAAATATAAGATGGTAGGAAAGACACCTGAATATTTTTCATCTGGATTTTAGATGATCAGACACCCACTTTAAGTGGTGTACAATCCACTGTATAGGAGTCTAACTCTTCTAGGGTCTGCACAAGATTGAACAATTCCTACACCCTTCTGAGCAGCCTTCTAAATTGAGCTTAAATGACAACATCATGGCTTTTTTAATAAGTTTCTGAAGATGCAGTTGATTCAACAAAGGATCCAAATGGAACATTTGTTGTGTGTATCTTACTCCATTCATGCTAAGCCTACAATACCTTTACAGACATAACTAATCTGGAAGTAGTTTACATGGAGGCTTAGAAGGAAACTTTTTTTAAGACTACAACTTTTTTTAAGCAGTATAGATTAAACACAAACTATCAATGCATCTTACACTACTTGGACATAATTGATTCAAAACCGTGTAATTTGTGAATACTAAATGGTTAAGGGATTGCCAGAACAAGGACTGAAATGCTGCAAGAATAGAGAGAAACTTCCAAGAAATGGCGCACCAGGATATGTATCATAAAAATAGACACTGTCACTTTTATTTTGACCATTATATTATTTAGAAACACATCTCTAAAGTGAGAGCACATAAAAAAATATAATACATAGAATATGTAAAAAAATGTAGAACTTACTGTCATTTCTGAGGGCATTATTCAGCAACTGGAAAAGTGGGAAGCTGTCCCAGGAGTCCTGTGGCTGTGCCTCAAGTGCTGAATCCATATCAACAGAGTACAAAGACAAAAATTTCTCTGCATGCTCAGCCAACAATTCTGGCCACCAAGCAAATGCCTGCAAACATGACAAAATAGATTTACTAAACACGAGTCAAAGGAATGAAATGTGTTTTATCTTCGAAAAAATATATCTGAGTATGTCATGTCATGTCCTATCTCATTTGGAGAGGAAGAATGGGCAAAGTGAAAAATGTGAAAATATTTTATAAAACCGTGCATCAAAAATGTAGGAAATCAAACAAGTTATGCTGGGAAAGGTGATATCATCAGAACAAAAATATAACACCAAAAAAACAAAAAAAGGAGTATAAATACCAGAGAGCAAATAATTTGCCAGAGAGCAAATAAAAGCATGAAGGCTTATCCTTGAAAGAATTATTGTATATGCTTCTTTCGTTTTCATTCAATTCTAAAGCTGGTAGTAATCAAATGAATTAATTTTTAAATAAATTTTTATGAATACTTTTGCATTCATTTAGTAATCAGAAGGGATGGTTTTAGTGTGAAATTTTACTCCCTGAAGTCTGACAAATTTTTTAACAGCTACAGCATGCTTTTTAGTTCCTATTTTTGCCTTAAAGATGTTGGCTTCTCTAAGAAAGGCATTCAGTTTTCTTTCTGCAAATGCTATAAGTACATCTTGAAAAGTTCACTAACGTTTATATTCATTTTCAGTAACTTAACATATTGGAATACACAGTTTTCTCTGGGAAAAAAATTATATTCTTAGATAATCCTAACTTTAAAGAAGAGAAGAAATCTGTGAAAAATAGTGTCAGTAAGTAAAGCCAGCTCCACATCAAAGACATGTAACGATTGTACCTTTTCACTGTCACATAAACCTAGGCTTTTAAAGGTCACTATTGAAGCTGAGCATTGGGTCAGGGGGACCTGTACGATCCTGGAGTTAAAGATGAAGGTGAAGTGAGTTCATGATATAGGATGAATATCAAATACTGCTGAGAGTGTTTTGCTCAGAGTTTACAAAAATGTCTGAGAGTGAGAAATGCCTACACACAGGAGACAGGAGAATGTCACTGCTTTCAAACTTATGCCACTCATTTTGAATATCTAATTTTGAATATTTTTGAGTTGCCACCATGGAACATATGTAGCTTGATCTACAAGTGCTGAGTCCCCACAACATCAAATAAAGTCACAGAAATTCTCACTTGCATTTCTGAAATGTAAGTCCTCGGTAATGCAGAATTATGTACTCAGGTCTGAAAGTCATCAAATAAAAGACAACTTCTGTAAAGTGATCTACAAGTACGCTTTTGCATCCTGGACTTTCTGATGACTGCCTGTAGTGCTTTCTGACATGGGGAAAATGGAGAAATGATGAATTGGCAAGATGAATTTTTAAAGAAATGCTAAGCATCCTCTGCTATTACTGAAAAGTACTTTGTGTGTTTACGGTGTCAGTATTGAAGGATGACGATTGGCACCATAGTGAGGACAGATGAGGCTTCAAAAACTTTGGTCGGAGTTTGAAATGGAGCCTTTTTCATCAAACTGGAAGAAGTTTCTTGTTAATAAATCCTGTATGAATGGGAGTTCATTAAAGCAATAGACCCTAGAAAATAACTGAATGCAAAAAAAATTGTGTACGGGCTTTGGCAGGTGACCCTTCCAGGCATGCAGAACTCCTTTCAGAAAAAGAAAACATTGCTAACTTTTCAAAGCAAAGCAAAACCAAAACTAGAAAATGAGCACGCTTTCTCTCCATTTGCTTCACCTTTGCAAATGACACTTTGAACTCAGATAGAAATTTTTCTGATTCTCTCAAGAACTACCCATCATTACTTAGGCAGCAAGGAAGAAGAACAGAGAAAAAATGTTACAGCACAGTCGTTATGGATAATATGTAAACAGGCTAAAAGCAACTCGCGATTGGTGACACACATTCTAGGAGAACAAAATCATTGATTGGATCAAAACAAGAATGAAGTTCTTATATTTTAGAAGACAGACAAATGTGGCTATACAACATCAGAAATCATCAAAACAGTTTATGCTACAGGTTCAAGACACAGTTCCATGATAAAAGCAGTGAAAAATAATGCTTAGTTCATCAGGAATCACATACCTCTCCTCCCTTTGGGAATCCCCGAAATTTGTAAATGTTATGAATTAAAAAAAAGAAAAAAAATCTAGTATTAAAAGTGTGATATACTATTTTAGAGATTCATCAACTCTACCATCACTGAACATTTCCTTATCATTATGATGTGAAGTCACCACACTTAAAATTCAGTTTTGAGTAGGGAATGTATAATTTTGTGATCTTTTTCACAGATATATTTTAATATTGACATTCCGTATGCTCTATAAATTTTAGTAAAATTGAACATTTATTACATGAATGAAGGCAGAAATAGTCTTAAAATGATCTTTATTCTTTTCAAGCTATCTTAGATGAGATTGAAAACTTTTGCTGAATAGATTTTCCTGAAGACACATGCAATATATTTACTCTTCTGAAAAACACCACATCTCTGACTGCAAATAAGTAGCAAAGAAATGAATTTTTGAACAGAGATGTTTAATCATGCAGGTGTGATTTGATCTTGGGGTTTTTTTTGTATTCTTTTCCACAGAAGTCTATTATTCTTAAAGTAATGCAGGTCCTCAAAAGACAAAGACAACAATATATACATTTTATTAAGTAGTCATTACGGTGTAACACAGTGGCAATGGTAGTGTAGAACAGGACCTCCAGGGAATTAATTTCAAATCATCAAAACAGCTGTTTCTTCAGTGTAAGATAAAACATCTATAACAAGTTCACACATGACAGATGTAAGCTAAAAACTAGATTCCACAGTGTGATATAAAGCCAGATGTTTTGAATGATCATATTTTATAACTATATCTTCTAAATCATGTTTATTCCTTTGCATATTTTAAAAAAATATTTATTGAGTTTTTGAGAACATTTTAAAAACAACTTCCTGAACCTTAGAAAACTGTATTTATTAATTAAATGTCTATAACATATAAAATTATGTGTATCTGGCCAAGTTTATTTTTGTAATTCCTTGATATAAAAGGTGCCATAATTCCAAATATTGTGGTTTCTGCATCATGAAGCAAAAGACATAAGCGTAAGAAACATAAAATTGTTCTATTTTATTTCTTCTACCCTACAATGCCATTGTAAAAAGCACAAGTTTAAAAGCATACTTTTCCAATAAACAGAAGAGTAATGTGAATGCAATTACCATAACTATCATTATTTTTAGATCTATAATCTAGATCTGTACAGCATGATGAAAACAAGCATTCAGTTACATTTTCTTTCTACTTTGAATGAGAGGTGAAAAGTTGGAAGGAAAACTGTATAAGACTACGAATATTTTCCAAACCATTTCACCACCTCCAGCACAAAGATGCTTTCTCTTTTTTATGCTCTTTAATTTTCATTTCTAAACCTACAGTTCATTCAAGCGAATTCAAGTAGAGTTTTATTTCACTTCACTTTTCATAAGCTTCAAGTCTCTTATTCCTCTGTAAATGTGAACTGCCTTAAACATATGTCAGAAAGTAAAGCTAAAATGTTTCTTGACACACTTGCTTCACATCAGGGGAGAAAAAAATCTAGTAACAAACCATCCTCTACAGCAAATGCAGCTACAGCCTCACCTCTGAATGATGCTCTTCATTTTGCTGCAATACTTCGATACAGAGTTCTGCAAGGTGAAGAACCTCTTCCAGTTTTCTAGCAGGTGTTGCTTGGTTCATGGTCTCTATACGAATATAAAATGCAAATTGAAATTGCTTTAGTTACAAATATGATTTACAGTAAGAGAAAATTATGTCAGAAACTAATAGGAATGGTGCAAAGTGACAATTCTCTGAACTATAAGCAATTTCAAACGTTAAGGATAATCATTTAATACACGTAAACAGAGTGTCCAGATCACAAGAAAGAGAAAATACTTAACTCACAAAAGCATCACTGATCACTGTAAACATTATCTATTTAATATGTGAGAAATAAGAGGTGCATCAGTGATGCTCAACTTCTGCAATAAGGAAGTCCTTTTTCTTTCTAAAGTCATATATACAAAGACAGCACACAGTAGAGACCTTTTTTGTTATTGTCAGTACCATCTCATTCTTACCAGATGACTCATTACTGTCATCAGCAAGATTCACGTGTTTTGCAGCAGTCAAAAATTCCAAATGTTTCATCTAAATAAGATGTTCCATTTTAGGCATATTTTAAAAATAGGAAAAGTGCAAACCACAATAATTCATATAACTAATTTCTAATAAATAATTATTGAAATAAATAATTTTCTACTTGCTGTTCAGCAATGAATAAATCTGCATTCTTTTCAGTACCATAATGAAAAGTAGCATTATAAAATAAGGATGTTATAACATAATTGACACAAATCTAATAAAAACTCCACATAAAAGAAGCATAAATGCAAAAGTCCCAAAAGACATGAGGGTCACTCATTCTACACAGTAGACTTCAAAAAGAAAGGAAACATCAAAGGTAAAACAACTGTAACTAAAATTCTTACAAGGAAATTAAACACTGATTAGTTTTCAATTAAAACAAATAATCATAGGACCAGGTCTCAGAAAGAGTCATGGAAGATAAAGGAAGAGTCCAACTGAAATTTTTTACAATCACAGTAAAAGTAAAAGTAATTTGTCCAATAACATAATTTGCATTGTTACAAGTAACTTTAGCATTAGCTATCGAAGCTTGTTTGCTTAACAATGCTTGTTTTGCTAAAAATAAACTATGGGATGGAAGGAAATGATGTACAATATAATCATATATAAAGTATGGTCACATTAACCAGCTTTGCAGACGACTTATGAAGCTGATAATAAAATGTCAGTGAGGGTCTCAGGAATCCTATTTTCTCATTTTTTGTGCAAGTTCATGGATCATATGGATAGCAACTTACATGAATACACATCTTCATATATAGAAAATTCTGCTGAAATTTCTGTCCAACTTCGCATTCATCATGACATAGAACATTAGCAGATTAATTAAAGAATTTACATAATCTCCCTGGTCTCAGTAAGAATATCAATCTGCATGCAATAAATGTTTTTAACAGTTAACATTTCTGGCAGGTCAAAGCAACTTTCCATACATTTTAAAGGCAGGTGATCTTGTCCAGTTCTTCAGCACTAACACACTGATGCATAGTACAGTGATAAAATATACAGCTTTGATGCAATCTTTGAAGAAACATTGGATTAGAATGTCCAGCAAATATCTACTTCACGGTAAATTAAAACCCACATCGTTTTCATGAAAAAACAAAGCAGGCAAATTATTTATTGAAGCAACTAAGAAGAATTTTTTCGAATCTTATTAAAATAACCATATAACCAGACACATTGAAATAATATATTTTCCAAAACCACTATCTAACTCAAGAAAGACTTATTGTAGGAACATGGGCCAAGCCCAAAATGTAGACCAGGACACAAAATTACATTCATAATGCCAAGATCACTGTTATCAACACTGTACTGTATTGAATTTGCAATTTTTATACTATAGAACAATTTTACGAATATAATAACAACTATATTGAATCAAATGAGATTAGGAAGGATTGGTCTAGTCCCTATTATTAAGGTTATAGTATACAGACTACTATTGGATTCAAACTAAACCCGTGGTTTCTACACTTATCCTGGACTGAAACTAGTGGTCAATGTCCTCTCTGCCCTGAACACACAGCAAGCACTATTCATACATAAACACGCATAAACGACTAATTTTATTTCGAATTCACCCTGATTTTCATTACCTTACTACTAACCACGTAAACAAAATAATCGCATTCGCAATGGCATTCATTCCTAATGAAACTAAATAAGCTGTAAACTATTCAAAAATTATATCCTAGAAGGGGTCCTCTAAATTATTAAGGAAGTAATTATAATAATTATATTGAATCTCATGTTACATTTTTGCATTCTCCTTCCTCACTACAGAGAGCAGGAGAAAAAAGATTTACTAGCTAACTGTGAGATTATCCTGCACCACCACTCTGATGAGATCGTGATGAAGAGAAACATTGTCTCAGGCAAGTACCAATTCAATTGAGCAGGGCACTAATGAAAATCAGTTCTGATCATATGTGCTGAAGTGAAGAATTTTGATCAGAAATGGAAATGAATGGAGAGTCTGGTTTTTTTGGTGTGTTTGTCTGAAAGGCATCATAAGCCTAATAAAATGAATGATGAAAGACGGGATCAGAAGTGTTCCCACACAGGCAATATGGGAATACAGTGTTCCCTAAATGGGAATACTTAGGAAGGAGAAGACCTACTTATGATCAGGCATGATGCTGCCATAAGAATAAATCAGTCGTGATAAATTATTTAAAATAGAAACTGTAATTTTCAGTCATTAAGGGACTAATGTTCAGGATTAGTTTCTTCTACAGAATTAGCATGTTTAGGAGGAAAGAGAGTAAGAAAATTGTAAATATTCCTTTGAGGTGAGTATGGCAAGTTTCTGAATGATGTTTCATGGAGGAATGACTAAAAATGTGGGAAACATTTGAATTCCAGTTTCACTTTTCATAAAACTCACCATGCTATTTACTATTTACTAGCTTACTCTGAAACAATTTATTGCTTGCTAAAAACAAACAAATTACTCTTGATGTTTCATACAGCTTTTCACAATATTTTAAAAATCATGATTTTCCTATGAAATTTGTTCATAAGAAAAGGTGGCAGAGAATTGCACTCACTCTCCATCCTTGGACAAATCTCTCTAATTTTGTGGTCATTTACTTATTCACAGAATAAATCAGTTCAGACAATTTCTTCTGGATGCTATGTACTTCCCTACATTTCACTTAAGCTTCATCTGAAGCTTCCTTTTCCATTTCTAAGTTACCACATCAGCTAGTCATTTTTCTCTGTAACTAAAGAGTTTCCACTTTCAAATTCTAGGCAGTATGTTTTATGGATAACCACCATTTACATGGGTATATAAACAAGGGGTTATGAAGTAATTTGAAACATAAAAAATGAAATACTCACTTTTTTTTTTTTTTTTTTTTTTACTAAGCAAGTAATATATACGAAATATGAGTAGCAATAAATTCTTATCTGGAAGTTTTAGAACCTCCAAAATACCTGAACAAAATACTGTGCTTGGCTTTGTAAGCATAAAAGAGTTATAGGAATAGAAATCAGTGCTGTCAGTTTTCATTATATTCATGATGTCTTTCTTCCCACAATTACTAAGGGTTGTTAAGATGTGTTTACACTGCTCAAACTAACAAGTTGCAGTGGGAGTCGAGACAGTAAATATCCTGCTTGACATCTTTTAGAAAATAAACAGAAAAAGCCATCAATCATCTGTTTTCATCTTTGGTTTCTGCTGAAACGAAAAAGCAAACCAGGCTTTGCAAATAATGATGCTTTCTCAAGTATGCATTACCAGTGAATCACAAAGGTACCGAGAAAATATTGTCAAATGAGCTAAGTTAACTGACTAAACCACTGCTGAAATGAAAAAGTGACTGCTTCATGGACTGATTGAGCCTAGGGCCACAAGGGACTGTCAGATCATCCAGTCTCACCTGCTGTGTCATACAGGTCTGGGAACTTCTCACCAGTCCTCCTTTCCTGAGAAAATCAGGATGTCTAAAACCTAATAACACTGTCTCTAAAACCTAACTTAAGCTTGTTTTCCAGAAGAGAGTTTATCTTTGAAGACAAATGCACAATTCACCTCTTTCATTTTCTCCCCAGCATGTAAGCTGTTAAACATGTGTGATTAATTTCTCATTGACATTTGCTGAGCACAGGAATCTGCTGATTAAAGAGGCAATTTTCCTTGGTTATGAATACAGTGCAGCTATGACATTCTTGTCTATGGCCTGCCAGTCTCCCCCCACTGACACAGCATACATCTCTTACTGGTTTTCCCTGCCTAGTATTTCATCCTTCCTCCTTTTCTTCAAACAAGCATATCCAGAACGAGACACTCAGGAGAGTCAACCTGTCTCAAGGCCAGAGACCAATGGCAGGGGTATTGGAAAAAATGCAAGTATGCTAAGAGACCCCCAAGTTCACAGTCTTGTTGGGCTTACAGAAACCTACACATTCACATCCAGAGGGGTGGATGTGGCTGGAGACTTCTGGGGTGATGCTGCAGTTTAGAATGAGGTTCAGCTCATTTTATGTGAAAGTGCAACAGAACATCCAGTTAGCATTTTGATCCTTCGTGTAAGACAACTGGCATTTGTTTTAATTTTCATCAGCACTGTTGCTCTGGTTGCTGGCAGCACTCAGGAGTTGTGCTACTGAACATTAAAGCTACCAGCATTAAATAAAGCCTGGAGAAAGTGCAAGATGTCTAATAATGGACGTGTCTGAAGATCAACTAATTTGTTTCTATGTATGTGCCAGAATTAGATTCAGGGAAGAGCAGATAATGCAATGACTGTCTGCAGTCAAACTCTTTCCAGGATACACTGCATGGCTTAAGCAAGTTTTGGAGTTCCTGAAAGAATTTGTCTGTATAGATATTCTGTAGGGGGACATAAATCTTGCCAAGGAATCTGACTGGCCCACTCCAGATAGGAACCTGAGAGTGAGCTCATATTGATGCAGAGAGGATGACAGGGACACCCCACAGTAAAACAGGAATAATATCATTTGATAATACAGATGCATCATAATTTGGGCTTTACAGATCCAACTCTGTTCCAGTAGGGCCCAGTACTTTGAACTTTTTCACATGTGAAAATCGCAAGATTGCTTCTAGACTTGTATCAAAAGCAGTACGAATATCAATAAACTGGAGCTAATATGTTACTAAACCTTAACTGACTCTGAAGAGTTAATCCACAACTAGGATAATCCACCCACAGATAATTTAGATTTGACTGTACTGGATTTTCTTGCAACTTCTCACAGAATTAATTCTGCATGAAAAAGTACAGAGGGACATCTGGGAGGACATTCTATATTTTTCTGATTAAAAAATAAAAATTTATCCCTAGATGAATAGTAGAATTTAACTTCATTATGAAGTTGAAACCAGTCTGTCCAAAACTGCTTTCTAAAAATTCAATAGCATTTTAAATTCTATAGAAAAAAATTAGAATCAATTATCATTATCAGCTATGTACAGAGAGATTATGAGATTCGTAGAAAGTTAGAGTTTACATCTCTTAGCCCACAACCTATCATTTTATAAAGTGGGTCACACTACAATATTTTCAGGTTTTAAAAATTTATCATAGTATTCACTTGCATTACCTTTATGGGGCAATCACAGGTTTGGGGTTTTTTTCTCTGTGTTTGGGTTTTTGGTATTTTTTTTTTCAAGAAGAGGAATCTGCTCATGGAAAAGCACTAGAACAACAAATTCGAAAAGGTATAAACAGCAGAAAAAAGGCAGAGATTAAAAGAAATCTCCTTTTTTATTGCTGTTCAAAGCATTTTTTGATTCTTTGTATTCTGATTCTGACAGCACAGACACGTGCAGTTGGTATTTTCTTTCTTTCCCTCACTTCTAATTTCTCTTCAAAGGGGGAAAGAACTGGTGTTCTCAGCAGTTTCTGATCCAGTGGAATAAAACTCAGACATAAGAAACATGGCAAACTGCAAGGCTCCATGAATGAAGAGATCTGAATAACTCATACACTAGATGGAGATAAAACTGGTACTTGAAAGTGCAGACTTACTAATAAGTATTTTTAAAAAACAGAATAATCTTAAGAGTCTAAATTTTAGAGACCTACTGAAAAATGACAACAACAAATCTAATGCTGGCAGGTAGGGAGAAGGAAAAAGAGATACAATTATTAACTGAAACAAATTTTTAAAAAAATTACTAATTGAGGGCCTAAAATAAACAGAAAACAGAATGAAATGTAACAGATTTGCAAAGGTAGGTTGAACTAGACTTGTGCAGCAGCTTTTCTTGATAGGATATTTTCTTATAAAAGAAATTCAGTAGATCTCATCTATTCTGACTATAAAGTATTTGATACTGTGCCTCATGGGAAAAGTATCAGTTAAGCTGAAAAAAATGAGGATTAAAAAAGAAACTATGTGTTGGATAAAGAAGATGCTTCAAGTGAGAGGCAACAGGTCATGTTGAGAAAGAGCAAAGAAAAGTTTCTTGAGGGATTCCTTGAAGATTAATCTGAGCTTCCTTAATATTTTCACCAATGACTTTAGAATAAATATTAGGAGTGCACTGATAATGTTGTAAAACACTGGCAATAGATAGCAGGGTCAAAATGCAGTAACAAGAATTGGATAATTCCAAAGAATGGGAGAGAGAAACATTAAAATACGTTAAAGAATTAAAGAAAAACATATTAAACTACTTTAAGAAGGAGAGCAATACATTTTGACACATGAACAGCAAAAACATTTGCTACAAAGTGGGAATATGTCAGCTGGAAACGATCAGGACTCTGAAGACTGGGTTGAATTAACTTTTCACAGAACAGCTGTGTGCCACAAGCACGATACAGACATCAGAAGACAAGTGTTCCTTGAATATATTAGATGAAGCATTTCTGGTATAACAGTACTGCCAGTACTGTGCAAGGTGTGTCATAGGAATGACTTTGCACAGTTCAAGAAATCCAATGTTCAAGAAGGTGAAATTCAAACTTTAAAAAGAAAGACTCCTAAAATTATAAAAATGAAGAACTGGAGGCTAAAAATCTGAGACAAGGTGATGAAAGCCTAGGTTGCATGAGTATGAAACTCTTGTCTAAAAATGCACCACAGGGCATGCAGGAACTGGAGATGATGAAATGCTAATGAAGGATGGAACTATCCCTTCCTCATTTGGGACACAGGACAAGGCTAGCATGCTAAAAATTGGGAACTAATTTTAATGTAAGGTGATTGATACACGTATAGATCAAACTGGACTTGGAAGGATGCTCATGTGGCTGAAGCAGGGGTTGGAAAAGGGGAAGCACAGTGGCAAAGACAGACTCAGCCCTAGTGTTAAAAGAGGATGTAGGTATGTTTACAAGAGTATCAGGATGTGAATCTAACAATCCAGTTCTTTTACAGACTTCTGCTCCAAAACTGAAATCAGGGATGTTTGCCCATATCCCCTTCTTTCCATTTAGTTGCACAACAAACAGAGACCAAGAAGATGCTATGCCACTGTGCAACTCATTCACTTTTGTTTGTTCAGTGAAATGAACATGCATGGAGAGCTTTAATCAAGTCCTCTCCAGGTACAATGACTCTCCACTTGCCTTCTCAGCTTCAATAATGTTTGTAGTGTTCTTCTTTTTAAGTCAGACAGATCCTTCTGAGCCTTGAGGGAATTTACATCCTTTAGAAACTTACATGTAATGAGTATGTTAATGATCGATGTCTTTCAAAAAACAGCAAACTGTTGAGTTGCTCCTGACCTTCTCTTGTATGGAGTTAATAGTTATTCAGCCTTTGGCAATCTGTCTGACAGAAACAAATATTGGGATGACAACTGTGATTTGTCTTTGAGCAATTGCACACTACACAGTAACTATCTGCCCTGATTTTAATGGAATTTATTCCCATTCCTTTCATTCAAACTGTTTGGCAGAAGGAGCGCAGTATAGTGAGTTACTACAGTATTTTAAAAATAATGAGTTAAAAGACAACTACGTAATAAGTCAAATCTTTACAATCTGTCTATTGCCTCAGAAATTAATCAGTGGACAATGACAGTTCACTTTACAGCCATTTACCACTTTAATCCCTACCCCAGTCCTTTTGTATCTGTACAGCAAGGTAATGTCCCTGTGCTCAAAAATGTATTTATGTGTAGGTTTCATTCACTTCTTAGACAATAACAGAAGCAATAGCAGAGTTAATTACTCCTCCGCTATTCAGATTTAAAATAAATTTAAATGGGGAAAAACATTAATTTCTGAGAAGGAATAAACAATGTATTTTAATACTCTCTGTGTGTTAATGGATGTGTGTAAAATATAAGTAAAAAATAAGAAATCTGTATAAGGAAGGCCATCTTTTTTGAAGGAGAGAGAAAACAAGTGAGGGAGGCATGCAAATTTCTATAGGCTCTTCATTGGAAGTATACAAAATGCATGTAAAGAATGCTATTTGTCTCTGGCCTCAGAATGTAGCAGGTCCAGTTATGTTCAAGATTATCTATAGGAAGAATTAATGAAAGTTAAATGCTGAATAAAACAGGAAAACATGCCATACACAAAATGATCAAAAAAGTACTTTCAGGTAGTAAAGTCTCAAATGTGGCATATGCTGAAATGAAAATGGGTTATATTTAAACAGAGATCTTCCCATATTGATGATGTGATTCATATCCTTGACAAATTATAAACCCTTCCTGCAAACTACAAGGGCATCATATGAGAATTCTTAGATACAGTTCAAAATTATAATAGTAGGTTTGCTGGTATTCTCCTCATAATGGCAACTATACTGACTGAGCAGATTAGCTACTCCATGAGAATTTCAGCTGTACGTGTAATAAGGAATGACATGCTGAACCCTGTCATTGCAAATGTAATTTTTGTTAAAAAAATCTGTTCCATATTCATAACAGCACAACGACAGGGGAGTGCTAAATAAAACGTCATCCTGACTGTAAACAAATATTGTTGATGGAAGTACTGCTTGTACCACCATGTCTGCCATTAAGAACATAACCACCGTCTTCGGGAAAACATTGAGAGTCTTGTTCAATTGAGACTGAAAATGAGAGCACTTGGAGAATAGACCTAGGACCAGGCAACCACACTGCTGAGAAAGGATTCTCTCAACAAAAAGAATTTGCATGTTTACCTCTGTATTACCTAACAAGGACACTCCTGCAATTCTTTATATAGTAGCTAGTGCACAAGCCAAAGGGTAAATAATAGTTATCAAGAAATAGTTCTTCCTCATTTTTCATGAAAATGCAACATATGGTATTAGGGCTAAGCATATTGCACATCAAGTTCATTATGAAATCTGTAGGAGTCCAGCTAGTGACACCAACAAGAGCAGGATTTGGCCCCATTAGCCAGGCTAAAATGTAATTTTATTGGGATTCCCTTCAGTGACTTTATCTTTTGCATCAGAGAAATGGGTTCAATGGTACACAAATTTCTGGTGAACACAGTCTATTTACTCCTTTCTATAATTTTTTTTCTGGGTTTCTGATGAATTTTTGGTTGCATTTTTAGTCAGAACTCATATTTAATTAAGAAACTAAATTATAGACACAGCCTAAAAACCTCTAGCTTCACCTAACTCAAATAGTGAATTTCTGTTTACTCAATATATGTGATAGCCTCTCATCCATTCTCTAATCTAGTTATTTGCCAGGTCACTTAAGGGACAGCTTTGCTATCCTATCTTAAGAACATGGCAGTGGTTTCTTTCAAAGCATGGATAAACCTAATGTAAAATGACTGAAATCAGGTGTAGTCTTTTTTTTTTTTTCTGTGCCTGTAACTATGTCATCTGTGCTTAATGGTCTAGGTTTCTGACATAAAGAGCCTGAGAAAGAATAATAAGGGTGTGTCACAAGGAAGATTTGCACTGGAGGTGATACACATCATATAAAATTGTAGAGATGAGGTTTTAGAGTGCAAAGGTCAAAGGACACACTCTCTACAATTACTTTTCTCATTTCACAAATTAATTACAACAAATTAATTTCTGAACTTCCAATTTTAAGAGATATTTTCTTTAATACCTACAGGTGTAAAAATAGCAACTGGAATTATTTGTTCTATCTAGCTTTAGGTATCTTACCTAGAAGGGAAACTGTCTTAGGGTATATTTGTATTTGATGGTGTGAGATAGGTCCTTTCACAGAGAAATTGTTGAAGGATCCTCTGAACACTCTGAATCGTCTGCTTAAGGAACCTCTCCCCGTTGATCAGAGGGGGTCAGCAGATTCCCTGAGTAATCCTATCAACTCATCCTAACAGACTGTAGTAAAAATAGCCATACCACCAGTGCATTGTCGGCTCTCTTTTTCTAAGAATTCCAAATAGATCTCTTCTCTTTACAGGGCATTTAAAGCTTTCAAACAAAAATCAGTGGAAGTTTTGGAAATTAGTGGAATCTTTGGAATCTTTAGTTATGAACACAGACTTCAAAAGAAGTAGTTTTATTAATCTGCTACTATTTTTCAAGCTCCTCATTGCCAAGGAGCTCCTCTTTGAACTACATCCATGCAATCTTTATAGTCATCACACCAGTCTGTCTTTCCAGATGGAAAATTATTTCATCCTGAGAGTACTACCAGGTCAATGCCCCTTCCTATAACAGTGGTTGATATTATTTGTGAAACCCCACAAAGCATCATGATCAATCTTTCTTTGGGTATGTGCATATGTCAAGTGAGAAAAAGCAGTATGCACATCTATTTCATAGTGTATATAGGCACAATTCCTCATATTTTTATGCAGCCAGTACCACTTAGTCACAAATACTACTTCAGCTGTGCTCTTTGTATGATGACTTTTAAGTATCGGGATAGAAGTACCAGAAAAACCTTTTTTTTACTACTGAAGAATATACACCATATTAGCTTCTATAAAATCAGGAACACAAAGAACTACCATCCTCGCAAGATTCAGCTGTAACTAGAAAAATACACATATCACTGAACAAAGCCATATCAGAGAAATGCAAAACCAGTTTTACAAAATTAGTTCTCCTAGCAAGACCTTCATCAATAAATCCATCAGTCCCCTTATGAAACAGATACAATTGTTGCTGATTACTATGAAATTACATTTCTTTAAATATACAAACTGATTTTGAATTTAACAGACAAACTTTCTGCCATCATTTAGGTATATCTCTTTCACAGAAACTACAATTGCATCATATTCCAAACCAGAAAATTAGCTTAATTGCTGATAAATATGTACAGCATAGTTAAGTATCAGTGTAAATGAAGAATTCATGGATTATACTACAACAAAATTAATTTTAATGTTCACAAATATTCTGGTCAGTATCTTGGTATTGTAGAAATTAACAAAAATAATAAATAATAAAACAACAGACACAACACACTACATCTGTAATACATGCAGACATGCACACAAATAGTAATCACCTGAGTCCTTTTCTGCTGTTGCTAAATAAAAAAAAAAAAAGAGAAGAAAAACATCATTACAAAAATTAAACTAATTTAATTTAATTAGGGAAGAAAAAATACCACATAAAGAGGTAAAAATCTTCTTAAAATCTTGAGCGCATCACACAAGGGAGGAGTTTTGTCAGGTGAAGAAGAAATGGTGTATGTTTTTAAGTAGTATATGTGTATTTACTAGTCCTATATAGTCCTTATTTCAGGCTCACACACTGAGCTTGCATTCATATTGTGTCTCGGAATTTAGAAACATAAATAATAGTAAAAGAATACAAGAAACTAAGAATATGAGAATATTAGTTTTACTAGAACCTTATTTTCATCTGCTTTTTAGGTACTTACTATTGGTCTATAGCTGATATTATCATGTAACAGTTACATTTTGACTGACTGATATTATGTTGTTCACTGAAGAAATATTCAAAGGAGAAAAATCTCCAAAATGTATGACAGCCACATTTTGAGAAATTCGGGAATATTATAAAGACAAGGACTATATGCTTTCCGTATGCAATTTGGAGTAAGTATTTAATACATACACTAACATAAATTATTTTCAAGAGAAGAATGTAACTTTAGTGCACAGATACAATAATGCTTCTATAAACCCAAAGAAGCAGAATGGAATTTATTGCTGAAAGCTATTACATTTATATGGATAAAAACGTAGAACGCTTGTAATGGCCAGAGTACAGAAGGGGACCTACACAGGTCTCATCACTACTGAAAACCAGTGCATTAAATTTTCTGATGTTATGATGCTGGAGCCCTTCACTTTCAAATAGCATTCCACTTTATTCTCAGAAAAGTACTTAACTTATTTCTCGTTATATATGCAATGATCTATTGTGCTTTGAGTTTACAACTACATGAATGTAAAACTACTTAAAGAAATCTAGTTGTGTTCTAATCAAAAGGCAATAAATCCAAAAAGAAATTTGCAAGTCAAAATATGGGCAACAGTTTTGTGTGCTGTTACATCTTACTGCAGTGCTAACAGTGTGCATACTTTAAAGTCCAAACTTTGCTACTCTCAGTGGAAGTCCCACAGTTTAAAATCTCAGGAAAAGATGAATTTACACCACTGCAAAAAAGTTTTCCAAATCATTTTATTGTCAGTGAGTTTATATATCTTTTGCAAGCTTCTGCCATATTGAAAAAAGTATTTCTATTTTTATACCCATTTTTTCAACAGGTTTGCAACATGACTTAAATACTGAACATTAAAAATTCCCTTTATGAATACAGAAAGATAAAAAATAATGAAAACACTTATTTTTTTCTTTTCATTTTCCAGAATAGATTTATTATTCATCCTTTTTTCTTTAACATAACATGATATCATAATTAATTATGATAAACTGGTTACTAAGATGGTTTCATGTTGTTACTTCCATGATATAATACTGGTTGCCATAGTGATGAGATGGGTCTTTTGTTAATCCCTTGTGAGATTGGTTAACTCATATTTTTCAGAGAATTTGAGCAGAAATGAAAAAAATCTTGGCTTTACAATATTGCTAAACAGATGAAGCTTCTTCATTTTGCTGCTGTGCTAACATTATTTCTTCTAGTGTATTGCTAGAAATATATGCTATTAAAAATGCATAAAAATTAGCATTTTTTAAAAACAGAATTCATCTTTCAGTATTTCCCTATAATTAACTTTATCTCCAAAAAGCAGTTATATAGATGTGCATACAGTTTTCTACTCCTGAGTATATCTGTACAGGCGTATCTCAGGCTTTTTTTGCTTTTTACAGAATAAGAGATGTGTCTTGACAAGACTATTATGATTTCCTTTTTGTTCTACATAAGGATTACAAATAGTAAAATGAAACTGTGTATCCTTGTCATTTTTTTTTGTAGAATTTTACTTAATTTCATTATTTACTTTCTAGAACATACCTAAATTCCAGAAAAACTTCTGATTACCTTCAAACCTAATATTTTGTCCCATTAATTAATTTAGACAATCAGGATGTAATTAAGGTTTTAATAATAAGATTATTATTATACATCTGACAACACAGCAGCAAAAATAAATAACATTTATCTATCTGTGTGCCTTATAAATACTTTAGAAAAGCATCTATACTCAGATTTTTCAAATTTCATAGTAGTGACACTGCTAAGGAAAGAATTTTCTATCAGTAGTTTAATTACTAGAAATAGTTAGAGAAATAAAAAATAACCCATAAACAACCTCTTAGATTTATGAAAAACTCAAAAGTAAGAACAAAGGGCAACTTAAATTAGGAAGTTCTAGTCTTTCATTCAAACAGGGTCCCAGGAGGCATATTAAGGCAATGAATAGGAAAAAGCCCCACAGTTCACCAGCTGAGATTTTAATGAGACATTTCCCCTTGCTGTGGAAGGGGTTTATTCTAGAAAGGGAAAAGGTTGCTCTTAGAATATGTAGTTAATAGGCATTGTTGGCTTTTACAGCCATTTTGGCAGTAGATTGCTGTACTAACCTTCTATTTTGGCATATTCTGTAAGTCGAGTGTAATTGATCAAGGCAGCCTTCTCCAGACATTTTTTAACCACTTTCTTCACCTCTTCTGCTGGTATGGGCGTGGCAATATCTTTCATTAAAACCTATGTCAGAGACAATTATACCACTTGATTACAATCATTACCCAAACCTCACAGGAAAATGATAAGAGTATCCTAAAGTTACTACAGATCTGATAATGATTAAAGGCAGAAATCAAAAAGGAACTATTTCAGCTGGTGGAACCAGATATTAATCTTTGAAGGTTTCTGTTCAACCCTGGTTTGACTGCCTACTGTCTGGCATCTTGCAGCCTGCCAGTCACTTTTAGTTTGGGTGATGTCAAGACCAGTATAACAGCAGCATTCCGTGGATGGGCTGGATCATGGTTACCACCAAAGATGTGGTTGTGGAAATTTGCTTTGTTCTCACCTATGGAAAAGCTTCCACCATTGCACAACCATGGACTCTTCAACAGGGTAAAGTTATTCAAATTCAACATGTCCTTGCTGTGAAAAAAATGTCATCTGTAGCAGGCAGGGAAAACATTGAACTTCTGGTGGAATATTTTATTTCGGACAAGTAGAAGAATACACCATATAAAGGTTTTCAAAACCTGCCAGTTGTTCTTACCTCACCTGTTGCAAGTGAGGTAAACTGAGAATCTATACCTCTTTATATGAATGCAACGTTATATACTCTGGAGTGCTATATAAAAAAAGGAATACTGTTAAAAATTCACTTGCATTTTTCCTTTAATTATATAATCCATTAAATTTCAACAGGTAGGTGTAAAAAAACCTCAATATGTTTTTATCACATTTTAAGGTAAATAATAAAATTTCAGATAACTCACAACCTTTAAAAAATGCTTCTCTGGTGGATTCCCAGACAAGCTACATCCTCATACAATATGTCTAAAAATTGTTGTTATATGAGGGAAGCAAGAGATATGGTCTGGGGAAGGACATGGTAGAAAAGAAACAGGTTCAGCAACAGAGAAGCTATTAGGAAGACATTGCAGCAAAGAAGACAGAACTACCATACTTGCACACACATATGGCTTATCTGTCTTAACTTGCTTTCTTTTAATTAATAAATTCTGGGTTATCAACAAATGAATATACACTATACACAACCTTTTATTCTGAATCTGATTTTTTTGAAAATTTTCAAAGACAGGTAAAATAAAAGGGTTCTTACCCATTCTGCATCCACAAATATAGGCATATACATTTATTCTCAGTCAAGACTGACAGCAGTGTTGCTTGAGCACCAGCTATAGTACCATTGCCATTTGTAACAGCAGGAATGGTGAGAGGAAATGGATGTTTCATATAGCACAAAGGAATCCACACAGCACTACAATCACTGAGATTGTAAGTGAAATAAAATATACATACTCAGAATCTTCATGTGTTTTTCAAACATGGCAGAGGTTTTCTAAGATGGAATCTCTATCCATGGAGTGTTCTGCAGTGCAGAATAACTAATATTTTCTAGGACCAAACCTCTCAGATTTTGGCAAAGCAACACAGCTTGGGATCTAAGCTTCTTTTGAATTCATATCTTCATCAGACGCCTGCTGATACAATTCCTCTGGAATCTCTGCTGGAATTTAAAGTCCTCTTTCCTCAGAGATGACTGAGATGCTTTTATCATTATGAGGTATTCCCCTTTCCAGTCAATACAAGAGGATTTTCTGGGCAGGAGTTTACATTTATAGCCGCCCATATCAGATTTGCTGCATATAGCTTTTGCTTCTTAAATTGACTCGGTTTATGCATTTATGGAATATTATTTGAATTATATAGAAGCTTTTTAATGTTACATACAAATACAGACAACATCAGCAGCATAGAAGGCATTGAAAGCAGGAAAAGAGGGCTGTAGAGTAGACTTGTACTACTTTAGAGGTAATGCTGTGTAAGCATTAAATTAAATAGAAACAGTGTCTTTACAGTGGCTTGAAGTGAAAGTCTAGTAAATAAGCCTTGCAGAAAAAAGCTGTTTGCCTCTGTGGAAGACATTGAGAAAGAAAAAAATGAACCTTTCAGAGAGCAGTTAAAACCAGTAGTAAAATATCTGAGAAGACATGAGTCTGCTTTCAACAGTCTGAAGGCAAAAGAAAAGTGCAGGCTCAGCAGTCATGCAGAATTTAAAATATGTTCTCAAACTTACCCTTTCAAGTAATGAAAGTGTGGCTTTTAAAGCTCCTTCAGGACGTCCAAAAGGGAAACAGTATCTTAAAAAGTAAAAATATATTAAAAAAAAAATTGGAATTATAAAACCTGTGTTACAAAGTTAGTTTGAGATGTAACTGTACAAAACTTGCATTAAATTATGTTAGCAGACGACTCCCATACACCAAATACTAATAAAAGTAGAAAGGCTTTTCAGTAGTCTACCATGGAGTACATACATAGTAGAGCAGTATCAGCCCATCAGCATCTCAGGCCTAAATACAGAAAAAAACTCTAAAAGACAAAGAGCATTACTTCCAATTTCTCAATTAGGAAGGATATTTAAAGGTCTCTGATGAGCTTAATTGTCACCTTCCTGGAAAGAGGCACTATTTCTTATGTAGCCATGACTGCTACTGCAGCTATGAAGTATATTATGTAAATTATACTTTGTTTCAATATTGGATCAAGACAAGAATAAAATGCCAGATATTTTAGTTTCCAGAGATATAGGAGAGTATAAATGCTGGCAGATATTCCATATTTTTTCCTATTATATTAAAATACTTCGGAAAAGCACTTTATGTTATCTTAAATTTTATCTGCTACAACTTAAACCATGCCCATTTCTAAAATTCTGTAAATTAAAAAGTGATTGTATTCATAGCTTTGTTTTTTATTTTTGTTTACTGAATGATCCAATATAGCAGCTCAATGAGAGTACAATGCTCAGGCAACTGCAACCTCTCTTAATCCTATCTATAAAATCTTGCTGGGATATCCCCAATTGAAAAAAGGATTTTTTACTTTGCTGAGATTATTTTTTTCTTAATATTACTCATTGAGAATGGTAGCCTCCTATTCTAATGTTTTTCACTAGTCAAATCTTTTCTAATGATAAAAGGATTCAGACCAGTAAATTTTAGATCTACATTTTGGTCAGCCAAAATAAAGCCTTGTAAATGAGGTCAAAACAGGATTTCCTGCAGCGAGAATTCCAGTATTTGTTTTTATCTCTGGAAAGACTCGAGAGAGAAAATTGACACAGCCAAGCAAGAGAGGTTAAAGTCTAAGACACTCATGGCAGCTTTCTCAGAAATATTGTATCTTCCACATTTGATGCCTGAGAGGCAGAGAACTGAAATCCAGGGGGTAGGTAAGGTGACAGAGAGGAAAGGTGTAAGAACCTTAAGAACTGGGAAACAGTTCAGATGACAGCCACCAGCATGGGGTGGGCTGACTGCATCTTAGTCATAATGAAGCCAGGCTGAGATCAACAAAAATGAAAATTAAAAAGGCCATAGGGGAGTATTAAAACTCCCCTATGTGTGGGTCAGCGGGCAGGCATGGAAGAGCATCTTTTTCTGATGGGTGTTACCTAGTGACTTAGGTGAACATAGCAAATGTTCAGTGCACCTCTGAAAAGGCAAGAAGAGACACACACTCTGCAGTTAAACTGTCCATGACAGCTGACCAGTTCATGAAATGCTAAGCAATGGAGAGGGGGCAAAGCTTAGAAAAATTCTGACATATTACGGGAAAAAAAAAAGCGTGCTGATGATTCTTGAAAGTCTGTACCACTGACACACTAATTAGGATGATCAGCGTGATTAGGAAATGTCAAGTGAGATGACAGGAGCTCCAAATTCAACATTTTGACTCTAGAAATATGCACTTGACTGATATCTTGTTAGGACAAGATATAATGACAATATTTTGGGACACAGATTTGAATTGCTTCCTTGGACAGCTAATTTAAGATTCACAAGAAAAGATACTATTACGGATTTCATCTCAAATGCAAAGAGAACATAGTTTGAGAGATGCACAAGAGAAGAGGTGCTCTGTACTAATGATGGTAATACAATACAATTTAATAGAGTAGCAAAAGAGAACAGGCCAAGAAAATTCAGTACGTGTACATTTAGTACATGTATATACAATTTCAAGAATAGGAACTATGAAAAAATGAAAAACTTGAAAAATGAAAGCAAAAACCATAGAGGTACAATCAAAAAAGCAAGAAACCTACAAGCAGCCTGTGGGAAAATTCAAAAAAGTAGGAGCTCAAGTCAAATGCATACCACAATTAAGAAATCAAAGTGCTAAAAATAAACCAACCAACCAACACCCCCCATCCATGAATCCATGAGGATGATAAAGAAGTTACTGTAGAGAATCTGGCATTTAAAAACTGTAAAACCTATCTGAACATGGAGGACATGAAAGACTCTGAAATATTCTAGAGCACGTGTCAACAGCATGGCTGCTCCAAGTGACAGTAAAAAGGACAGTGAAAGCAGGAAGCCAGTCTAGGAGATGGTGGGCCTGTCTGATGATGAGGAATACAGGGCATTCTAGAACAGTAAGGCCAAAATAGAGAAATTCAGTGCATACTTTGCATAAATATTTACTGCTGAATGCATTTTTCAAAATATTCTGCACTTCACAGTTATCACAGAAATTTTGACGGAATGAAAAATGGAGTTGTTTTAGTACAATGTTTTCTTAAGAAAGCAATCTCACAGACAAGGTTATTATTTGTTACTTGATAGTGGTGATCTTTTTACATTTCTCGAGTCAACGTTTTATTTAAAATACTATTTCCAGTGCTTTATCAGGTTGTCCTATACTGTGACTCTATATGCTTCATAAATTCAGATTCTAGGGCACTTTCTATTCTTCTTTCTTCAGTTATTCTGCTGGTATCCTTGTTTAAGTCCAGACATTTCGCTTAATTTTTTTTTTATTTCTAACATTTGTTCACAGAAAGAAATAGCAATTGCTCTTCAGTCGGCAGAGCACTGTTTGTCTGTATTGATTAAACAGGATTTTAAGGCAAACTTTAGAGTGCTCTGAAGGATGGAGGCATTTGTCTTTGAATGACATATTTAATTGCTCTTAAGGAGTTTCTAATGATGTCTAAATTTGCTCAAAATCCACCAAGACTGATGCAGAAAGATTCTATGGTCACTGATATAGGTCAAGCTCATCGACATAACTCTAATGTGTATGCTAGAAGACGTGATGGGGTTTTCTATTTGTTCCAGCTCAAAAGATTATTTAGACATTATCGTACATTTTGTAATTTGTCTCATGCATGCGAAAGCTTGAATGTAGGAGGCAGTCTGTCCTACACAGATCTGTATTGCTTCTCTTGCAAGAGCTCTTTACTCCCATGGAAGGCAGGAAAAAGATAATGTGTCAGGGAAGAATCTTTAAAGGGAAGGAAGGATCTTTTTTTTCACAAAAGGAATACTCTCTGAGAAGAATTCTAACTCTCTTTAGTTTAATATAGATATGAAGTCCCAAGTGAAGACAGCTGTGTACTCTATGCTCAAAAAAATCCCCAGTGACCTATGATGCCAGTGAAAACATGGCATTTACCTCATCAAACCAGAGGGGCATTCAAAAAGCTCATAGCCAACCACGCCTAAAGAAAGCAAGCTGTTTCACACAGCACTATTTAAACCATGGAACTGGTTGTCATAAGGCGATACAGAGATAAAAATTTCTACAAACAGTCTAAACAAGGATTAAATTGACAGAATAGTGGCAGATAGGTTGGCTTAGTGTGATAAACTAATGGGTTTGGTGGTCTATGTGCCATTTCTATGCAAAGCTCCATAAACCATCAATTGCTACAAAATTAGCAGGAAATCCAATGTTTGCTCTGCTTCTTGTAGTCCTTCCCTAAACATCTTTTACTGGTATTAACAGTCCTTAGTATGACACACTTTAGTGAGGATGATGGCCCTGAGCTGATTTAGTAAAGATAAGTATATCATGAAACCAAGAAAATTACATTAGATATCAAGAAAATTTTTAGCTGCTATCAAAGTTGTTCTCTACTCATATGATTTTTCTGATCCATAGTAATCCAGAAATAGTTATGTCTTAGTCACTTGTCATTCAGACAATTTTCTTTGTTAGTTACACAAAGTTTCAAGTTTAAAAGCATCAACAAAAGCAAGGCCTATATTCTTGCACAATCTTTTCTAGCATAAAAAATACAACTCACACGATACACAAATTTTAAGTACAAACACTCGTGTAAATAAATTATTCCATATTAATCTATTGAAAATTTCTTTGCAGGTAGACTATTTTATATTCACTCTACTTGTTCAAGACCAAAATTGAACACTGTGAGAAAATTCTTCCAGAAAAAAATCTTAGCATTCATTGAATAAATTACACACTCACCTGAAATGGCTTATTTGGTTTTCCAAAAGGGAGGAAAGTCTATCCTTAATTTCCTCAAACCTTTCTTTCTCTTCAACAGATACTGTTCCAATTCCATCTGGCCTGTAATATTAAATATTTAATAATTGTTGATATGTCTTCATGCTGATTCCTCTTTGAACAATGATCTTTATTTCTAAAGCTTTCATTTAACACATGTGCTAATGCACCTTCCCCCTTTTCCCTTACCTTGAACGATAAGCAGTTACTTGTGAATATTGTTAAAGAGCAGACTGCAACTAGACAAAGAATTGAACCTTTGAGCTGAACTTTTAAATTCAAGTCCGAAGTTTCTATCTGATCCCAATATGAACACAAGGGAACATATATCTCTCCCAAAAAATTCCAAAAGGTAGACAATATCCTTTCCCAAGAAAATTAGTACTATTGGCATGGTAGATTAACTCTTTGAATCTTCCATATATTTTCCGAGAGGAACAATATGGCTGAAAGTGATTCTAAAACAAAGGTGAGAGGGAAACTATTGTGAGAACAGCCATAGCAGGCAATGTTTAGGAAGCCCCCTGTATGGTGAGCATGGATTTTGATTCCTCATCCTATACTGACAAATGGCATCCTGTAATCAAGACTTCCATATAGATACAGCAATAAAGATGCAACAAAAAAGTCTTTAAAAAACAAAAGAAGTGGCATTTTTTCAAACATCAAATTTAAGTCCCAATAATTAAAAATAAGCCCTGTGATATGTATGTTAAGCATACAATTAGTCTAAAGTCTTAGCCTAAAGGTGTTATTAATGTATTTATATTAAAATGATGACAAAAGTAAAAAATGTTAAATACACTGTCCCCAAATGGTATTTTTGCCATACAATCACAATTTCCCCACATACAACACACTTTAAAAAGAAGTATTTCAAAACTTCCTGTTATTACTGTCTTAACTTTCGGCTGCAGGGTAACAAATCAGCTACCGCTTCCCACCTGAGTTTCTGACCCTGACACTAGGAGTGGATCTGCACTGTATCTTCTTCAGACCCTCCAAAACTATCTCAATGTTCCTAGAGAAAATTGTAGTAAGATGACATGAAGAAAGACAAAGTTTTGTGAATGTTCCAAGAATCATTCTAGGATTCTATTAATATCTTTTTCCTAAATGGTTACTTTAACTTTCTGCACTATACTTAAATCTGGGAGGGATAAGTTGCTACCTGGTCATGACATAAACAATTCTCTCACCCTTTAAATCCCTTATATTTGTGACCTGTCAAGTCAAGGTGGGAAGAATGCCTGAATTCCTTAAATTATTGTGCAGACAACAATAAAAAATCAGATATGGTGGGGATAGGAGTAACCAGGCACATCAATACACCATTGTATAAATTTGATGTGAAAGAGCAAAAAACTTATCTTTTCTCTTTTGATGGATGCCAGGATACTTTACCTCAGCCTTCTGACAGATGGAATGAGCTAAAATTTAAGTAAATTGCACTGTCTGATTTTATTGTCAGGAGAGATCGTGCTCTGGAGTGATAAAGCAAATAGTTCTGTCATATTAAGCCTCACTGAGGCATGTCATATATATGTCAGAAAAGACCTAGGGCTTCAGATAACAGTAAGTGAAAAAGGTGAGCCAGTAGGATGTCATATCTGTCAACCTGCACTAAGGCTAGGATCACTATGTACCAGGGACCTGTCACTTCACTGAGTTTGTTGTCATAAAGAACCTTGCTGACAACAACTAAAATTTTCAGAACTGCTAAATATATTTTCAGTGGATGTTTGCATAGAAGCAGATGTCCCAGAAGAAAAGAAGGACAAGATAAAAAGGTGTTAGAAAACTGTACCATCTATAGTACTGAAAAATTCATCTCCTGAAAATGTGCTTTTAGAAAATATCATGAACTCTGAATCATAACTTTGCTTCTTCTTGTTGCAAGCTTATTGCAACAAGAACAATATAAAAATGCATTTTTGCAACACAATTCTGAGACATATTGTGCTGATGATAATTTTTTCTACTTTTGGGAACATCTATCTACTACTGATAAAAAAAGAATCCATGGAAAAAAAAGTATCTGACTCTGAGATGAGCGGAGATAGAAAAAACAGATAAGTAGTTTCAAAATTCTCACTAATTTAATCATCTTTTTTCTTTAATTACTTTGAAGACTGGATAAAATAAATAACAGTGGTTTGAGCTAGCTATTTTTATTTATGAATTACTGTGTCTGCCAAGAAAATCAGACTCAAGCAGTCACTTGGTTTGCAAAAGTTTACGTCATCCATAAACTATGCAAGAACAATTTTGCAACAAAAAGCAACAACAAATGTGTCTTCCCTACTATCCCAAATGTTATGAATACTGGTTTGGACTTGATTTTTTTCAATTCAAAACCAGTGCTAAGCTTTCTTGTTGCAGCCTGGGACTCCTCTTACAAGAACTTGGTCAAGAAAAGTGATGTACTGTCTTAAGAAGCGTTTTCATTTTAACATCATTTTCTCAAGAAGGTAAAGAGAGAGTGGATTTTCCTTTCCTCCACACTCTTTTTACTCCTTATTGTTCACAACTATTTTTAGGATTAGAGAACTCGGTGGAACAGTGAACACTCAAAACCTGAGTAGGCTTCTCTCTCTCTCACTTATATTAGTTTTCCATTTTTTGAGAACTCTGTCAATTGGATTTGGTTTGGCCTGTCTTGCCTGCTTAGATCACAGTCTAACTGGCACAGATGTAATGTTATCTCTGGTCACAAGTCAAATTGTTTAATTCGCTCAGACTTAAATATCAAAAGAGATTTGAAATAAATACCTCACCAACTAGAGCTAGTAAATTCAAGTGGAAAGTAGTTGTCTGACCATAAGCCACTTAAATAATAAAGAAAAATAATGGTTGACCAAAATTTTAAAACAAATTTTTACTGTGAAAATATTGCAAGATTGCTGGCCTGACAGCAGTTACTCCAGAGAAGATGAGTGATTTGGTGGTGGATTTTGGTTTTCTTCTTGAAACTGACTGTTTTTCCTCATTTGATATAATCCTTTAAGGCTTGGAGTACCCTCTACTATTATTTAACTATAGACAGGTGTTAAAACCTACAATAATTTGAAGAGGTTACTTTATGCATAGTACGATTAAGATTCTTGTGAATACCTATGGCATTTGAGATTCTATTTCAGTTCCAACAGGAATTAGATATGATGGACACTGGGTTGACTGCAGATTGTTTCCAGCCCTCAACTTTGGAAACAGCTTCTCCTAGTGGCCTCTCAGAGAGAGAATTGTTACTTTAAGCAAAACTGCTTTGTTGAGACAGACTTGGAAATACTAGCCGAGTATGGCTGACTTTTGTCCTCAGGAATATTGTTGATACTGGTACTTTTTGGCAACTTTATATATTTTAAAAATGTTGGAAGTCTTTTCAATGAGCTTTCCTCATTAAACATATAGACCATCACTTTGGTCTTTCACGAGGAGAGCAATTCACAGATTGATATTCTAACATACACACTCAGATAAGAACAGTAAGGCTGACCAAAAAAAAATTGCCAAATATGAGAAATCATGATGAAAAATAAAAGAAAATAAACAGAATAAAACAAAATAAAAACAAAATAAAAAATACTTCAGCCAAGGTCTTACTTCAAGACATTTCTGTAATAAACCACATTTCAAGGGTGTAGAAAAAACAAAACTAAACTTAAATGGCATCTTCTCTCCTAGAAACAAATAGTTTTAGAAGACTGCAGTGGTTTCTAAGAGTGCTTGTTTTTAAATTCAGTAGGACACACAATCAAATGAAAGAACAGTGACAAGTTTCAAATTAGCAAGACAAAAGTTTGGCTGCTTCTTTCTTAGTAAACCAAAGATTTAATTGTTTAGAATTTTGATGTAGAATTTTTATTATCTATTTATAGGACTTCAATATTCAAGGACTTTAATATGGAAATTTTCCTTTAAAATGCAACTGTATTAATTAAGGCTTTTGCAGAGTCTACAGTTTATGTTACAGAAATCTAAGAACAAGGATTTACACTATCATCTTAGAAGCAGGCAGAGCAGAAGTCTTTTTAACTGAAAATGAAGAGAGCACCTTATCCCATGGCATTTAAACATAGCTTTAACCAGCAGACACTTGAAGACCAAGCATTTTGTTGTTTATATTGATTATTCTTCAAACATTCTGACCAAAAAATGGCACAATAGAGTCTTCTTCTGTATGCATTTCTCAGGCTGCTCCTACATCTGCTTATGGGTCATACCCTTTTTTCACAACTGAATGAAAGAGACCAATTCTGAAGGCCACTAAAACAGATTACAGTGATAAATCGGGTTAATTTTAATAATGTTTTATGTAGTTATATTTTAGGTATAATTCGTTAATAATATAATATAATATAATATAATATAATATAATATAATATAATATAATATAATATAATATAATATAATATAATATAATATAATATAATATAATATAATAATATAATATAATATAATATAATATAATATAATATAATATAATATAATATAATATAATATAATATAATATAATATAATATAATATAATATAATATAATATAATATAATATAATATAATATAATATAATATAATATAATATAATATAATATTGTTTTACCCAATCTATAAGGGTATGTATAGGCAGTAATCAGATAAAACTAATGACAAAACATGGTATATTATTTAGAGTTAGTAAGTAATAGCATTAGCTGTTCTTTCATTGCCTAAGATGGCAAGTACCACCTTAAATACGCAGAACTTTGTTCTGATACTCCTTATTAACGTGTGAATGATGTTTTATTTTCTACTAACATTTTCTATGAGGTTTTTCAGCAGCAGATTTGTTTTGGTATGTTGAAAAATGTGCTTCTGTTAACACTGTAGGGAATGACACATTTTATTATAACATTACTATATCTAGGAACACTTTCCAACACAGGACAGGAGCCTTTCTTTAACCAAAGGGGAAGACAACACGGCTTCACTTGGTACCTGCAACTTGGTGAAGGGCTTTGCTACCAGCTTTGGACACAAGAGAACCGTACTGATAACTTTCTTGTGGCTATTTACAAGAGTAATGTATGAAAAGGCATGTCACTAATTGAACAACATCCATAAAAAAAGCCCCGTAATTCAAACTAGTTATTCCATCAGAGGCTTGGGGGTGTGATGCTTATAAGCAAACCATATAAAAAGAAGAATATAGATTAAACTAAAGGTTTACCTTCCTCAGTGCTCCATATACTTTGGAGACAATCAGCTTCCAAAAATGAAGGATGAACTGGATGATGCAAGATGCTTGGCACAGGGCAGTACATAAAACTGAAAGACCTAGTGAAAAATTTCTATTCTCAGCATTGCCCAACAGGTCTCAGAAAAAGGCAAGATTATGTTCACTTCAAGAAGAGGGATATAAGTGTCCAAGGATCTACTAGTTTTTCCAGTTTTGAGAGAAAACTGCTTCCCATTCAGAAGGATATGCTCACAGAGAATTTCAATCCTAAAAGGTATATTTTCTCATTCCATTGTTCTGGTGAAATGCTGACTGATAACCAAATTCTGAATAAAAACATGGGTTTGAGTATGGGAAATCTACTCTCACTATTTCCATAACAGAGGACTGATAGAAAACTGAGACAAACTACACAATCAAAAGACTCTTGTTAAGTCTCTGGATGCTGTATCAAAAACGAAAGAGAACGGTAGCCTGATGTTATATAACTTCTGATGTAACACACTTCCCTAAAGATCCACACTGTAAGGGATCTCAGGCTTCTTCCTTCGGCTTTTGAACAGCCTTGGAAAAGATCTAAGATTAAAGCAGAAGACCCAATTGCCAATAAAAAACAGTGAAAGAAGACCTTGCACCTGCTATCATTACAACACAGACATGTATGGTTGAGAGTGAATAGGAAGCACAGCAGAAGAGGAAGCACTTTCAACTCCTTAAAACTAAAATGTTCCACAAAATCCTGTTAGCAATGGTTTCTTGGGAAAACCATCTATGAATAAAGCTACATGATATTCAAACACTTTATATATAAGTTTATATGTATAAAAACATAACAGTTCTGGGAAGAGATCAACTGGACAAAACCTTTCATGTCAGATGGTGACCTTGTACAGATAAATGGTGAAACTACTGACTTAATTCTGGAACTTTGGATCAAATCTTATTAGATATTGTTTATGAAAGACATAAATGAAGGAGAAACCATCAAGATACAGACAACCTTACTTTAGAGTTAAGTTAGTTAGGGGAGAAGGAAATACCTATTCAGAAGTTCCAGAAAAAAATATTAGAAGAGCTAGAGCAAAGTAATTATATTATTTTCTTTATTTTTGCAGAGCTTCGTGTTTAAGATTTAAAGGGGGTGATTTTTCTGAACATTCTTCTATCACTTGACACAAAGTGTAAAATTGCAATCAATGGTTCTTATCACAAAACATTGAAAAATGAAAAGAAATATATGAATTCATAGCACTCTCCAAAGTTTTCATAGTTTCATTTCTCTTAGATGTTCTTTTATTGCACTTTAAGATATTTCCTCTAAGCATAACAGAAGCAAGAACCCTATCAGAGAGTCTACAGGGCCAAATAATGGCAATGATCTAAAAGTAGCTCTCAGAGAGGGCAAGGCTATGACGCAGATAGGAAATGAATTTTTTGTATCATTATGAAGGAAATTATTATGAAGAAGACTTCTGTGCTGGAACCCTTCTTTGTTCATAGCAAAAGAATTCTTAATTTTCAGCACAGAATCTGTTAAAAAATTAAAGCGAGTAAAAAAACCCTTATGTAACATATTAGAAAAATGGACAGCAGTAAGTTGCTGGGACCACTTGGCAACCTGAATTACCTATGGTTATGTGAAAGTTCTCACTGAGAACTGTCACCCTCCCAAGGAATCAAACTGGGAGAACATAAGATCAATTTAAAAACCAGAAAAATTCTCCAGGGAACGTAGGGGAAACTAAAGGCCAGGAAGTTCTACATACATCTCAAAAAATTAAAGGAACTGTAATATAAGGAACTATAATAACCTTTTATTTAAGAATAAAAGTAAAGAAAAAATGGGTTAATATTACCTACTGTGAAGTCTGTATGGCTTTAAAGCCATGAGACAGAGAAATCTTACCTTCTGATCCTGAAGTTCTCTAAAGGGATCAAAAACAGGTGGGTGTGACCTGATTCATATGAGGTACCTGGATTTCCAAAGCTCTTTTGTCAGAGTTCCTAATCAAAAGCTTTTAAAGGCAATTAAGCAGCCACTGAGTAAAAGTCCTTACATTTATATTTAAAACTGGAGTGGTGAGTCCATGTTGTGAAGGTATGTTACCAGCAGAGATCTGTACTGATCTGTACAGATCTCGCAGAGATCTGTACTGAGGCCTGTGCTATTTCAGATTATTCATAAATGACATGGCTAACAGCTAAGAACTGAGGTGATAGCAAATGTAATTGTAATTATAGTTATATGGCATAGTGTGGAATTCCAGAAAGACCTCATGAAATCAGGCAGCAATAAAACAGCAATCAATAATCAACATAGATAAATGTAAGGAAAAATCAGTTGTTATTCAGAATGGAGATCTTGGTGTTATGATGGATAATTCCACAAAACTGTGGAATTCAGTAGCAGTCAAAGAAGCCAATCAGCATCTTTGGGAATCACCAGAAAAGGATAAGGAACTAGCAGAAAACATCCATCCAGTGTAATCGTTGCACTGTTCACTCATATTTGTTAAATCTTAAATTGCAAAGAGAAGACAGAACAGGATTTTTTTTTTCTCTCCTTTATGTCTCCAACAGCAACAGAGCATGAAATGAGATGTGTACGAGTCAAGTTCAAAGCAAGAGGTCTTCAAGCAAGAGGAGGCCAAGTTGTAGAATTTGCTGCCAAAGGTGTTGAGGGTGAAAAGGGCTTACTGAGGTTCAGGGGTGCAATGGACAAGTACCTGAAACAAAGGCTCACTCCAGGTTATCAAACAGGCATATTCTGAGCTGCAAAGAGTTAGGAGTCTGAAACAGGAAATATTGCATATGCTTACCCTTCTTTTACTCCAAGCAGGACAATGCTGGAGAAAGATGACTGGCTTAGAAGAACCCTGATTCAATAAGACTGTTCTTCTATAGAAACATACATGTGCTGAAGGTTTTACAGTGGAGAGAGAAACTAATTCTCTTTGGTTATATCAGTTATATACTGATTTTTGTAGTATTACTTTCACATTCACTTCTCATATTTGAACTTCCAGTAAATCAGATATCTTTCTGAATAGAAAAAGGTATAAGCAGGGAATATTGCTTGAATTTTGAATTTTTCAATTCAGTCTGTAACTCAGCAGGTGGAAAGAAGTCACTTTGCACTTCATGTGATACCCACCAGCATTCATTTCAGACAAGAGGGACTGAATAGAAGTCACAGCATGAAAAGTAGACAAGAGTGAACATGATGGGGAAGAAAACAATAGCTCCTACCTGGACTGTTTAGACTGAAATGTTAGCATTCAGGAATATCCTATAGTTCCTTGTTCTGCCCATTTAACTTTCACCAGCAATACACAATTGTATGCATAACTACAGTGCAAAAAGTATACTTGTGAACTAACGACTTTGATGGAGACCTTATAGTGGAACATTTCAAAAGAAAAACATTGTGATGAGAAGCCAAAGGAGATGCTTCTGTGTAAAGCTACATAGAATCAGAAGTACAGCCAAAGAAAGATGATTTTATTTGCTGGAGGAAATGAAAACAGTTGATTCAGAAACAAGGATGTGTTTTTGTTTAAACACATCAAGGCTATTCTTTTAAGAAAATATTTTCCTTTTTGGCAATTTAGGAATAGAATGTCTTAATAATATTATCCAAAAAAGCAGAAATGCCTTTTCTACATAAGCAGTTTGTTAGCCCAGTTGTAATGGGCTAACTCTTTCAGCAGGAAAGGAAAGGCACAAATAAGGCCTGAATTTCTCACTGTAGGACTCAGCACATTGTCTTCAACCCTGACTAAATGTTTCTGTTCCCAAAACAACAACACTGGCAAAAGACACACCAATTACCCGTATGCTTGATAAATCTACCAGAAGTTGTTACCTATATCTTCAACTCAGGAAGCTGTTAGGGACTGTTTTCTCTGGCCTTGAGATCAGGAATAAGGTCTGCTGCATACAGCCTACACCAGAGCTCAGTTCAGGTCTCCTCTGTGCTCCACAATGTCCCTGAAGCTCCAGGACAACAATTTACTTTTACATGTTTATTCCAGGTGTTTTGAAATAAACCCATGGTTATTATGTTACAGTCTGCAAGAGAAGTACAGCCTGCAGCATGAAAACAGAGTTTATGTTTCAAGTCCTAGGGTGCAGCAAAAGAGCATAGGGGACACCTGAAGGATCAAAAACATGTCAGAAGAGTTTTGGAAACATATGAAGGGTGGAAAGAGCCAAAGCTGATTCGGTCTTGTTCACAACGTTTACTAGGAGCAGTACTCTGTACATGCAATCCCACAACTGAGACAGAGATCTCAGTGTCTATGACTAATAGCCAGTTAGGATCCATTGTATGAAAATGCTTCCTCATCGGTTTTATTTAAGAAATCAGATGTGGTCATCATATGTCCTGGCATGGCTCTGGCATATTTTGTGGATTTGTTCTGATTTGTGCTTGAGTTCCTCCTCACCAGACTACCAGAAATGAAGGTGAGTGACACCTGTATCTGATCATTTGACTGATGTCACTAGATTGCCTACTATTTTAAAATTCATACCTAAAAGAAATGGACAATATAAACTACAGATACAGCTGCATTGCTACATTCTCCTCCATCACCTGACTTCAAGATCAATTTTGATGATCTTTCTCAGGCTAGTGGAGGGTCTAAGATCCCTCTGTGAAGCAAAGATGACATACAAATTAAATATATCGTGCCCAGAGTATAAAGCTCTTTGTTCTGTGGTCTTTCTAATTCCCAGCCTGAGTTATAAAACTAAGATGTATAACGCCAGGGACCAGCCTAGAACTTTGGCCTGTCATGCATTGTCTGTGAAATCCTTTTCTCCCTTTTACTATTTCTTAGTGCTGTGGTAGATGAATGAGTGGATATATTATGTGCCTGTATATGTGTGTCTGTCATTCTCAGTGAGCATGTCTGCTTCTGTCCTTGACTTACTTTTCTTCTTTCTTCATGTTTCTTTTTATTTCCTTTTTACAATATCTCAGTTCTAGTCAGACCCTCTCTGTTCAGCACTTCTTTTATTCCTAAAACACTCATAATGCTATTCAAAGAATATCTGTACAGTAGGAATAGACAGAATACAGAGTGCTTAGCACTGTAAATGATGTGCTCCCTGAGATATTTTCATGCACTGCGCGCACTGTTGTCCTTCACTCAAATTATGAAATAAAAAGAAATGTATCTACCTTTCTTTTGAATTCTTGAAATAAGTTTGAGCAATTATCACTGTATATTTGTCTTCTAAGGTTGAAACCAGTAATAAAAAGGCGAGAAACAACAAAGACTTAGACTCAATGGAAAATACGAATGCGTCAGGTTCTTCAGGAACTGACAAAGAAGCATGCTTTTACAGAGAATAGTTACCAAGTAAAAGCCAGAAATTTCCTAACTTACCGGTATGAATGTTAAGATCCTTGACAGTATTTCAAGCACATTCAAAAACATTTCAATTTTGGATATTATTATCAAGGATTACATATTTTCAATTTACCACTACGAAATCACTCCGGTCACAAACGCCCAGCTCCAGATGAGGCGTTCTCTGAGCCAATGAAGAGAACAATATCCTCCCTAAGGATTGCCCCTTCTTCTCTGGCCTCCATACAAGTAAAACGGCCTCTGTGGCTGACTAGTTGAAAAGCAACATAAGCATACACCTTGAGAAGAAAATACCTCTCTTTTCCAATTCCTACCAAGATTCAGTTTTGGGGATTTACTGACAGCATTACAGTAATTGCTTTTTGGGACTGTGAGGTTTATCTCTAGTGGCAGGATTGGACCAGTTGGGAGGATCTACTGGTTTTTCCCTTGATATTTTTGAACTTTTTAAACATATCTGGTACAGCAGTCTATAAATATAGTGCAAGGAATGGGGTATAAATGCATGTTCTCCTATAATTTGATGGATTGCCCGCCCCACTCCCCACTTGAATACAAGAAAGACATGGATAAACTGGAAGAAGTTCAGAGAATGTCCACCATGATAGCCAGAGACAAGAGCACTTGCTTTGAGGGAAGGCTGAGGGAGCTGGGATTGTTCAGCCTGGAGAATAGGAGGTGTCTAGGGGGACTAAATGACAGCCCCCCAGGTGTACTGGGAGGTAGACAAGAGACAATTGATATAATTACACTGAAATTAGACAGGTTCAAATTGGGTGAAGACCTGACTGGATAAAGCCCTGAGCAACCCGGTCTGACCTTGCAACTGATCCTGCTTCAAGCAGATGGTTTGCTTAGACACCTCCTGTGGTCCTGTGGCTATCCAATGATCCCATCTGCAGTATCTATTGTTCAACAGCAGAGATAGTTCTCTCACAGTTTGCAACAAGATATAGATGAAGCAAAGCTTCTTTTAAAGAATGTGCTTAGCATAGCAAAGCAACAACTTAATTTCTTCTGAGTCTTTCACTTGCAAGTGGAATGAAGACATCATCCCAAGAGAATCACTGTGATCACAAGCTCCTGAAGCAGTCTGCCTGTCTAGTGGAAAGGATTCCAGAAGTGTCATATCTCTTCCTGTCTGGGGTCACACCAAATTCCCAATATATGTTACTTCACTCTGTGGTAGCACAGCCAGAAGAACTCAGTATAGTATGATTAGGTGCCAAGCTACAGACTACAGAAAAAGAGTCAAAATTTCCCTTAAACTGCAAAATTGTTCAAAATGTTCACTGAAAATACCATTTAGTAACACAACATAAATGCAGAATAAAGAAGACCATCCTTTTAACAGGATGATATCCTTTAGCCTTGAATCAGCCTGTACCTATACAATGCCCAAGAAAACAAACTGCATTAAGACAGTACACACTGAAAGGAGACACTTTTTAACAGTAATCTGTACAGAGCCTCCAATACCCCTGAAGAAACTTTCATGACTGATTTCTGAAGTGTGCTACCTCCCTACCTGGTGAGTACAGGAGCCTATACATACTTTTACTCAGACTATGCATTTAAAGACTATGAATTTAAAAGTATATCATTAAATTACCTGTTACCATGAACATGAGAAGCACAAAATGCAAAACTGTAGTGGAGCAAGGTTGGATCAATGACAGAACCATTTTCCGAATATTCGATCAATTCATCAAGGTAGCAAAGGTGTCGGTGGCAGCCTCTCACTCCGTAGCGAGCACAGTATTCATCTAATACGAAGACTTGACCTGGGCTAAACCAGCCCTGAAAGAGAAAGGCAAAAAAACCCCACAACATTTTGAGATTTCTGTTCCCACTCTCAGCTTTTAAACTAAATAATGGAAGCATATATTTTTATGTCCATTACATAAACTTTTTCTACTAAAATGACTTATATCTGACTAATGCTGATGGCACTGGAAGAACCTAGATCCAACAATAGCCCTCTTACTGAAAGCATTAATTGTCTGGAAACTATTTGCAGTTCTGAGTAACCACTGTTATGAAATATATAGCTTACAAAAACCACACTAATACATTCAAAGTCTGATATGGATTAAATTATATAAAAACATAATATAAAATAAATTAACACTTTAAAATAATTAATTTTGTTAAAGTAATCACCTTTAAGCTGCAAGTGAATATTTGGGTAATGCTGAGGGACATTACATGTCCCTTACATGGACATTAAAAGACAGCTTCTGGATGGTCAGTTCTCTGTGGCTGCAACTTTAAGGTTTTGACCACAGTCTGACCATTTACTCTGTTTCTTATGTAATATGCGTGCACTTTTAACAGCTTTTTAATGACTTTTACTAGTAAAGAGATACAAAGCTAGGTAGTTTTTTGAAAGCCACCTGAGTAAAATGAGTAGGATTTGACCTTAAATAATAATTAGATATTCTCAGGTATACTGAGGGCTTTCTTAGGCAGAGTTTTGATGAGGCCAGAATGGCATAACCCAGACAGACATGAACAAAGTACAGACTCCTTAACACACGAAAACAGTTCTTGAGTGAATCCAGAGTGTAAAAAATATAATTGTTCTTGATGCATAAATATGATAAAAACAGCACAGTGATCTTCGAAAAAGCAGCACAGAGAAAAACATAAACCCTGGGAAACTACAACTATTGCACAGCTTTTCTAAATAAGCATTCGTCTTTGTTCTTTTCTTAATTGTGGTGATATTTCCCTCTCATCATCTCTGCCAAATGTTTAAGGGAGATTGAGGAATACCTGAACTCAAATATACAAATAACTTGAATAAGCAAAATGATTTTGTAAGTCATTAATTTATAACATCAGTATAGCAGCTGAAGACCAATATTTGTCTATTGCTTGTGAATACTTCTGCAAGGTCAGATGTTTAATATTTATACAAAATATTAGCAAAAATACTACTGAACAACACTTAAAAATATATTCACGTCAGTTTTAAATCATCTGTGTTTTAACTTCACTAAAAACTTGCATGGGACAGGAATTTAAATTTTATATTCTCCCCCAGCTCTTCAATTTAACATATTATCTGCAAATAAGGACACCTCAAAGTTATTTCATATTTAACAAATTTGTTTGCTCCTGATTAATTTCTTTGAAACCAGTGTTTCCACTGCCTCTAAGGGGCTTCAGGTGTTTCTAGAGAACACTTAGCTTTATTACAGAACCCATAACAGTACTCTGCGTTTAATCTAATACCTTGTCATGTTGTAATGCCTTGAGTAGCTTACAATGTGTTTGAAAGAAAATACGGTATTCTATTGAAAGAAGAAAGAAATGGATTTTAACTGAATATCTGCAATAATATGTATCATAGCCCTCGATATAATCAACAGTGGTTACTGTGATTGGTATTCTGCCAATACATCATCATTGTCACTGATCTCTCGCTACATTTTTATGGAAAACATAACAAAATGTTGCATATCATTGCCTAGCATAACAAAAGCAAACTATTATTAAAATTCCAGCTCATTCTCATAGGGGAAAATTCTGACAAGAACACAAAATTTTGAAGAACTCATTATTTTAACTTCAGTCTCTCTAAGAGATCTGTTTGTGTGGTCATTTTCACACAAATGCGTTCCTTCCTTGCTCTTGTTCAATCCCATATCATGTATAAGTCTCACAAACACATAACAACTATATCCTACAGAGTATTAGATAACAGCATATTTTTTATTTTGTAATTGAAAAAAACCAAAACCAAAAACAAAACACAAAAACCCCGCAACCTCTGCAATACTCTCTCAATGATGAGAAGAATATAGAATTGAAGAAGTTTAGGTCATATAGTAACTTAATACAGAACTGTGCATAATATTAATTACTATACTTATTTTTTGTATGTGTGGTTATTCTGTATTTGTTGAAATAAAAGGATGAATTGTTTTTAAAAAAATATAGGAAATGAGTTATTAGGGAAAAAAAAATCACATTATATGTCTATGTATTCTATTGTTAACTTGACACTCCCAATTTTTTTACATAAAAAAATACAGTTAAATATGCAGTTTAACAAAGAAATTATCACCCATTCTACTTATTAAATGCTGAATTTAAAAAAGAACTATAAGAAATACATCTGCTTTATGGTTGCTATAGCACTGTGCATTTCACCTAACCTCTTCTAAAAGTTCCTGATTTCAAGGTTATATTAAGTGTCTTACTATATTATTATTATAAAAAAAGATTTTGACCTCAATGCACTGTTAGAAAGCTAACCATTTTCTCTTTGAGTGCCAATTACTTTGTACAGATGTACCTTCGGGCCTCTTCTTTGATTCAATGTGCAACCCACAAACAGAAAATGAGTCCTTTAACTTTTCTATACATACTTATCTGGTAGTATTTTAAAAAGGAAGCAACTGTCATCAAAAAATCATTTTTCCCCTTTTTAACACTTGCAAACAAGCCTAAAAATTCCTTTTATTATCTTTGTATTATATGACCAGTCAGATCAACAGAAAAAAGAATTTTAAAAAGTTGGAAAAAAGAAGTAAAAAAAGTTATCCTTTTTTGTTGCTGTTGGGACAGTAAAGTTAAAAAAATTATGTGCTGTGAGGCATTTTAGGTCCTTAGTGAGGGATCACTATTTCAGACATGATATCAGGTGAAAAATAAAGCCTCAGGAAGTCTGATCCATACAAACCTGTTTAACAAGTGTGTATAATCTAACAGACTTCCACAAGATTGTTGCTGGTTTTCCCTAATAAAAACAAAACCTGAAGCAGCCCCACCCTCAACTAGTCCACAAAGCATAGAATAGAAAATGATTGTAGGAAAGAGAAACTGCAGCCAATATCTTATCTTTTATAGCTGTCTTTGAACGTGAAAAACATTCATTTTGATACAGAGGTCACAATCTACTTGTTTTCATTTAATAATTATCCTCCCATTTGTTACTTGCAATTCAGGTAACACATATATGCCCACATAACTATCATGCCTGTGGGTCTGCTTCCCTTCTTGGGTGTTTTTCCTTCTTCACATCAGAGTGGAATGAAGAACTACAAGACAGGTGAAAATGTCTGACATGTGGCAACTACATTTGGACCATAAAATGCCTGTACAGGTGTCAGTAAATCGTACCACAGGAGTACTTACTATTATCAAAACCTTATGTTTTTATTCAAACCTCCACAGAGAGCATGATAAATTTCAGCTGATAAAATTGGAGACAGTTTGTATCTCTTTGCTTTCTATTGAGTGGCACAGCAGTGGCTTGCAAGTATATAATTTTCAAATTTGAAACCAATCAATTGGACCCTTTATTCCAACTATAACTGCAGCTGTTGAATGAACTAGGAAGAAAGCACTACTTTGTAACAACTATTTCTCACTTCTTTATATCTATCTTTCAGTCAGTACTCACCAAACAAGAATAGGAGTCATTCAATCTGTGATCCAAGGTCTGTCTCTGAAGCAGTCTAAAGAGGGAAGCATGGTCAAATTTGCAGGGATTAGCAGAAATAAACTCATCCATGCCATGTTTCTGACCACGGTCTGTATCTGTTATACAAGGGAAAAATGTGCAGAATAATACATGTGAGTGTGTGTGTTCAGACTTACAAACACAAGTGTAAGCATGGTATATAAGTCTCAATATGTAAGCTTTCTTGAAAATATCTCCAAGAAATAACTCACATAAGTAGATGCCTGCAGGTGACTTACAGAATTTTGCTTTTTTAATCTGAAAATATTATTACTGAATTATTCTCCACCATACCAATCTATAGAGTTTAACAGTGAAAAAAAAATTGCTAACACAGAGACGTTAAACAAAATTTAGAAAGGCTGCCAGAAAACACAACACAGTACATTAAAATAATTCTTAAAGCATTGTTTTCTAGTGGGCTCTTCAAATGTTAAGATTTAAAAACAATGTTATGAGTAGAAAAGAAAAATATTCTGTTATTTCCTGGTTTTGTGTGGCTTTCTAATTTTAGCAAAATAAATAGAAAATATTTTTTAAAAAAAGAAAAAAATAAAAGAAAGGAAAAAAAAAAGAAAAAATAAGTTTGCGCATTTATTTCTTTGGAAAAGAAAGAGCATCTTTACTACAGATCAAAGTACCACTCATAGAAATATTCATCATGGCTTGAAGCCTACTTCTCAAATGGCAAACTGGAGCAGAAATGAACACACTGGCTTGAGCTAGGTCATTTCCAGCCTTCTTTTTGTACTCGGCTTTTAATGAGACAAACCTTAATGTAGTAATGGCAAAGAGCTCCTTCAACCTTCCAGCAAAGAGTACTGAAAAAGGGAGCAGCATTTTTGTGTAAATACATTGAGAAAACATACCATCCCAAATGGCACTTCAATCAAAGGCCCAAATTTATTCTTCTTCACAGATTGCATCTTTCAACGCCTTTAAACCCCGCGGGTTTATCAAAAGAGAAGCTCTAGTGATTGCTTTCATTAATGCTATGTTTTGTCAAAGTATTCAATGTGAATTATCTATCTAGTATGGACAGAAAAAGCCTTACAGTGCCCAAAAGGACTAGTTATGTATTAGCACATTAGCTGTCTTGGATTCTATAGACTGTACTGGGGTGAACAGTCCTATCAACTTAAAAATTGACTTCCCCTTTCAGTAGGGTCTTAGCTCTTTGTTCCTTTAAATTCAAACCTAGGTCTTTTTATATTCGTTACCAGAAAAGTATAGATCTAAGTGTATCCTAAATGCAATTTTGAAAACCTGCATAGTAGAAATCTCAAATTTCTAAAGAAAGGAGACAAAAGTTTATTGATTAAACCCAATTATAGAGTCAGGTTCATAATAAAACTCAATATTGATCTGTGGGCATGATGCTAACATAATCAGTCACATTTAGAAATTTAGCCCCAGATCATATTGATCCATGTCAAGTCCAACTTTCAGCTGTATTTGTGGATGGGAGAATTATTTAATTCAAGCTGAAGGATCTGCAACATCACATCCTGGAAAGATGCAGAAACTAATTCATATCACTTGGCTTTGCATTGTCAAAGCAAGAGTCACATCCATGTGACAGATTTCACCAAGGTGGATGCAGCAAATAAACAGTATGACAATATGTCGATGGTGTAAGGTACAAGACCATCATCCCAGAGAACAGCAGCAAGTATTTTTAATGGTTGAAAGATCTGTAGCATATGTGATTACATAGATTAGCATTATTTCCATGAGCATTAGACTAGCCTATCATTATTGACAAACCTAGCTTATATTTTTGAAAAAGGTGAAGGAAATGGTCTCTCTTAATTAGTGCAATTAAACTGTATTTAAAGAGATTAATTCAAAGATAAACAACTGATATCAATACATTTCTGAAAGTACTGAACAATATGTGAAGTTATCTACAGCTTCCAAAATGACCACAAACAGATAAAACTCTTTCAAACCCATTATGTTTAATGTGTGATGATTTCTACATTTCTTATAAGTTTTCCTTCTTATAAGAATATCTGGTTTATCACGACACTATTTATAGTAAGAGAGATGACAAAAAGGAAAAACTATTAATATTTCTTTCTGCCATTGGTATCATCTACAAATTCTATAGAGCTGAATCTTTCTTAAACTAACTGCCTGGATTTTTTTCTCTGGTTAATCACACAAATATAAAAGATGCCCCTTTTTAAAAAGAGAAGCTGTAAGTACTGACAAGCAATTAAGTATTCTGAAATCCAGGAGGCTGGATATTGCAAAAGAAACAGATTCAACATACTGATACAGTATCCATATGATCAGAATGTGTAAGGTGACCTATTGAAAACAATACAGCTTGTGAAAGCAGAATCTGATATTACATAATTTGGACAAAATAAGCAAAAGTATTTATTTAAAAATATAAATATTTGCTAGAGTAAATTCTACGTAAAGATCCTTGACTTTCCCATCTTTCTAAGTGAATCAAGCAGTACAAAAAACATTGTCAAATAGTAACAGAAGATCTGCTACCAAATATATTTTGGCAACAGAAAAACAACTAAAAACTTACCTTTCCCAGCTGTACGCAAGCAGGAAATAACAGAAAAAAGGTCTAGTGTAATACATTACATTTTTGTTTATTGTTATTACATACGAGGTAACTGGTAAATATTTTGAAACAAAATGGATTTTTAAACAAAAGTAAGAACTTGAACAAAGTTTATGAGGAATTTATTAATATTATATGACCATGATGAAAAAAATTACCACTCTACTTTTAAAAATTGTTAGAGTGATTGTATTTTTCAAATTCCTGCATAAATGAGCTTTAGCTGTCCTGTTCAAGCAACATGCAAATGAAGAAGACATAAAGAGTCCCATATTATGATAGAGAGTTAATAAAAAAATACAAATCCATTATTATCTCTATGCTTTCTCAATCTTGGAAAATATTGAGAAGATATTTGGGGAGAGCTTTGAAGCAGTAATATTTCTTCTGCATTTTCACAATTAGTTTTTTCTTCCCTTTTTGATGGAATTTGTTGTCCTGCTTTTCAATTTGCCTTTATCTCAAAATCATTGTTTTGGCTTCTACTTACATGTTTCGCTGCCTGTTTCAAGTTGTGTATTTATTTAATCTTTTGGAAACTGCTAATGAAAAAACTATGCTTTTTTGGATCAAGATAGGAAAAATAAATGTATTTTCAAATGATGGTAAAAACACAAAACCTATTGCAGGAGTTCTAGCAAATTCTTCAGGTGTTCTTTCAGACAAGAATAATAACTTTGGTAGAATATAATTCTAAATATGCCTGTTGCTGTCTTTGCAAGAAACTTCCAATTTTAGTCCATCTGCAAAGGTTATGAAAATCATCTCATTCCCAGTGACTCAGCAGAATGAATGAATTAAGACTACCAAGAATTTTATGTTTATAGCACATTCTCAAGTGGTTCATAGTATCTCTAGACATCACCTCTGCCCTGTTCCAGCCCAGAAGCAAACACACATTTTCTGCAGCATTTACTTTGTGCTCGGGTGAACTACAAGAACTGGCATTGCAAAGTGGTGACCTCCTCCCTTTTGTGGTTCTCAGTGACACCCCTGCTTGAGTTTAAGCATTGTGGAAGCAATCTGAACTAGCTCAGGCAGGCAGGAAAGAAGAGCAGGTAGAGGCAAGAAATTCAGCGTTGTAGGGATTTAAAAGATTTAAAGACTAGGAGTAGCAGGGTAAGAACTATGACTGATACAGAAGGGGCTGGAACTGGTTGGTAAAGACAGTGGCAAGACATGCATTACACTCCTTCAAGTGCCACTCCAGACAGATAGTGACAGCTTACATTGGAAACATTTTGACTCCTGATCATTGACCAGGACTCCAAAGTGCTACATGCTTAGAAACATAGGCCAAAGAGACAATCTATGACCCCAGAACATTATAATTTAGGTATCAGGCCATGAAATCACTGCTGCAGAGAAAGTGGCAGAGAATGAGAAAGCAGCTGCCCCATACAGGCTGTCAGGCTAGGGATACCACACTGACCACCACTGGATTGCCAGTATTTTGCTGAAGGACAGATTTGAAGAGGATAGTAGATAATTTTTATATGTTTCTGAGTAGTACAGGAGAAGAGCATAAAGGGGACTTACTGAATGCCTGAGGTGGTAGAGGCCAGTGTTAACATTTTCTTTCTAAAAGGGAGATGGGGGTAGTTGGAGGCAAACAGGAAACAGACATAAAAGGGAATGGGGGAACATGCAGGGAGATTGGAGTTACTCTACTCTTCCAGGTGGCAAAGGGTAAGATGGAAATAAAGCTGCCACACCTGCTGAGAAAACTACATCAAATGAAAAAATATATTTGTTTTTTTCTAAAAATTTTAATTAATTGAACATACAGATGCAAACATCAGAGAACTATTTTAAAAGAACTGCATTACAAGAATATTCCAAATTATTCCAAAACTGAGCAACGCCACCGTAAGTTTAAGCAGTGGTATTTCTTGTGTATATGTCTTATGACACCAGTATTAATATTAATCATACTCTGGTTTTTGCATAGAGTCTCTAATGTAGCCAGTTCAAAGACTGAGAGTGATACAAATAACATTTAACCCCCCCATGAAATTCATAATTTATTCCCATATTATTAAACTATGATAGAAATTTTAAAGCACTTATCATTGGTATATGCAAATACATTGAAAATGTTAATATTATATTTTCATGACTAACTCCAAAGCATTAATTCATTTGGCAAATTGCCTGCATTTTCTGCTTGACTGCACAACACTGATGGCTCCGCTTGCATGATTTAAATGTCCACACAAGTTTCCTCCGTGGCAGTCTCTTGGTCAGATGGATGTTTCATTTGCAAATGTCTTCAACTTTGCTGTCACTGGATTGGTGTTTTGTAACACCAATGTATGGCCTATGTATTTGACTTCCTTTGCTACCCTTTGCTACTTAAGAAATAAGATCTGATGTTCTGTACATGGGCTCTAAATAGTATTTTTATGACAACAGCTATAATCGGTCTCTGCAAATTGTCAAATTATTTTTGTTAGCTGTTTTGATGAGACATGATTCCAAAAAAGAGATGAAGAAAGCTATACATCTCAGATCAAATGATTTCTCACCTAACTTGGTTTTCCAGTATCTGATTCTCTCCTTCTCTGCAAATATTTTCACAAAGAGACCATTTCTGAACTCAAGTGTGTAGGATCAGAATGATGTTTGACTTTATATTTGTTGATTAAGACATGACAATCCCCTGATGTGCTGCTGTTAACTCCTGTGTTATGACCAAGTTATTATCAGTGTTCAGCACTTCAGGAGCCTTTTCAACTATATGAATACATCTCTTAATATGCTGCTCATTAAGAAAGGGATCACTTCCCACACCTTTATGTGACTCAGCTGAATCTATTTTTCGTTGGTGCTTTTGCTGAAACATTAATGACCTTGAGAAACTTCTGCCTTTTCTATAAACATTCACACTTAGATACTCTGTTCTTTGTATTCAACATGCTTTTGCAGAGTGGAACTGGAGACCAGTCTCTTTTTCTTGATCAGTGCTGACATTAACCTGTCTACTACAAAACTGCAATACCAAGTTACTTTACTTAGAAATGAAGAAGTTGGCTAGTATGCATTTTAAAAGTTTGACAGATGCAATAGTAGTTTGATTCCAGTGCCACACCAAAATGTTTGTTTGTCTCATTGGTAGTATAGAATATCAAGTTTCTTCTAAATTACCTACATGAATGATACTAAACTGCTATACAGCACCAACAGGAAGAGCCTCTACATTCAGTTAGAGATCTTTAGGCTGGCCTTCTGGAGTGCTGCTGCTGTGCACACGCAAAAGTAACATTTCTATTTTCTCCATTTGTGATAACAGCTGTAAAGATCAGGCAGACCCTGGCTGTCCTATTATAATCACATCTAGTTTCTTTTCACAAGTTCCTGATGTGTTTGCTTTGATCTAGATTTGAGGTGGCTGGATTTTATTCATATCATTTTAAGCACTCTTTTGCATAAGGAATTATCTTATGTGGAACCAAGCACCAGTAACCGCAAAAAAATACAGCCCATGGTATACAAAAGGAGTCTCTTTCCTTTCTACTACTTTCTTTTATACAAAAGGAGTTTCTGGTATAGATCACAGGAATACCCCATCTTAAATAACCCTTAAAAGTTTTGAACTTGAGAATATAGAAAACAGCAAGGGCTGTGAAAACAAAGTATTGTTTATCATTATTTACACAAATCACTTGATTAAAAACATTAAATGTTTAAGGAAAAGCTTGCATTTAACAAATGTCACTTCCAGCTAATAATGCAAGCTTAACTTTGGAAGATGCAATTTTGTCTACAAGGCAATGGAAAATGGAAATGTTAGTATGTATTACTAGCAAAGAACTAACCTCAATACTGCTAGGTATGTGGCATATTAATCATCATCTGATGTTTTAATTTCTTAAATGACCACTTTCAATTGCTTTTAGTATCTATCAAGAAAATTTCAGGATGATAGAAGATATTTTATATACACAATACAGAAAAACATTGAAACCTGTCTCCTTAAGCTGACTTTTTTCTACATCCTGCAGTTTTAAAGATATTTAAATTTTCTTCACACAGTGAACTCCCACTACCCAGTCCAGATCCAGATAACTGGAAGGAGGTGAGCAGAAGCACTCCTTGGCTGTTGCTCCACCTTTGCTTTTGCAACATTACTTCCATCCCACAAAATACTGCACTTTAATGCCTCTGTCAGGAACGGTTACTTCACAAATTGCTTCAGATTCCCTTCCACATTGTTTCAGATTAAAAACAGATATCAGTGCTTTTGTGAGAGTAAATTCTTTTCAATGATCTTGACAACCTAGTCAGGATTTTAGATAAATATTACTGAGTTTAATAAGCACATTTTACATTTTTTCTAACAGCAAAATGATATAAGATTATAGGGTGAATGGAAGGCTGTGAGACTGAGTGACAGCAGGACTGAGAGAGGAGACTGGGTTTGGGTCAACCTGCTGCAGACTTCAGACATTAAACCAAGTTTAGTCTAAAACATATATCTCCCTTCTGTCACTCTACATGTACAGGTATATGATAATGAAGAAGGATTATTGTATACAGTCGTATGACATTGCAAAAATCCAATGGTTACTACAAAAATCCTTGAATTGCACTCAGCCTCCATAACAACAACAAAAAAATGCATATATGCTTCCTATGTGCAGATACATGACATGAAAGAATACTTTGAAAGAGGCTATATGAATATCTAAAGATATATTTAATAAACGCTATCTACCTTAATTTTCTCTGAAACAATATTTTCCTCAAAGAAAGATGAGGAAAACTTGAATAATTTTAAAAAGGTTTTTATACATAGTTTAATATTACACTGTGCCCTGAAAAAATCCAGCAGCCTCTCTAGTGCCTTTCAGCTCACAAGGTACCGTCTGCACAGCAATTTTTAGATAACTAATACTTACAATGTATGATAAAACTGACCTAACTCTATAAAAGTTTCGAGAATAGATTGATGCTTTTCTATTCAACGCTACACTGGCTGGCTAATGAAAAATATAATGCAAACCAAACACCGTCTCCATGGTAATATGTTGGTCAATTGTAATGAACATGAAACTAATTACTGTATTTTCATGGATTATAATAATGACCTGCAAGTCAGGATTCCCCTTGCTGTTAATAAGAATCTGAGTTAAAGAGCTTCTGGCTAACAACAAACTGCTAGGCACATTTGCCTAGTGAATAAGTTCTGCTTAATTAAACTTCACTGAGGGACCTGCTACACATTTTAACAGCTAAAACCAAAAGCAATGAAAGACAACTTACAAAGTGGGGATATATCTGTGACATTGCCTCCTTTAGGATTCATCTTCTGAGCTTGACTTGCAGGAACAGGCTTATACGACTGACCCGTGGCTCTGTACATAGCTTGAACCCAGAGTATTCTATCCTGCTCATCATCACTGGCAAATATCACGGTATCGCCTTCTTTAACAGCATTGAAAAACATTCGACCACCCTGAAGACCTGAAGCAGTAAATAAGAAGGTAATATTGATAAATGCATGTTACTTCTTAGTCATCGTCAATGTTTATTACATTATTGGTTTTACTCTGAATATATATGTATGGAGGAGTGTGTGAAAACATTTTATAGGTATTTAGGACCTAAAAATATGATAAAATCTAGAGCTATAAGGATCAAATGGTAACACATAAGTAGAATAAATATATAAGTTACAGGAGAAAATATTTACATTACTCCACTTCCAATTCAGCTTCAGTTTATTTCTTATTCATCTTCTCTGTTTCATATGCTATTTTGCATTTCTCTAACGTATCTTCCTTCCTGGCAGTATTTTCCTAGATGGAATACCCTGTCAACTTTATTTCTTATTGAACAGAGACAGCTCCATACCTCTTATCACTGCTGCCGTTCCTTCCTTAGTAGTTTTTCTCACTCCAGTATTTTTCTCTGAGACCACATAATGAGAACAGCACACAATGGTCAATATGGCTGAGCCAGGGATTTCTTTATGAAAGAATTGTTTGAATTGTTGAATGTGTTTTTCCAAACACATTCTGAGCACTGTTTGCCTTCTCGACTATTCTAAACATTGAGCCAACATTTCCAAAGATCAATCTTCAATATTTCAGATGCCTTCTAATTTCATAACCCTCCACTGTATGGGTAGAACTGTTTTTCTCTGCATATGTAACTTTACTTTTTTCTGCCATTTTAATACTAACTTGTGCAGATTTTTCTGATACCTCCAAATTTATTTTTTATTACTATGAGTAATTTGTCTTTCACAAGCACTGTCATCATTTGCCTTCCTTTCTACGTTATTTATGAATATACTTAACAGTACACTGCCACATGTCACCACCATCAAAAACAGAAAAGAGAAATAGTGACTAGAATTCGTAAGTTTTTCCTCGTATTATATGTGGTCTTTCAATGGTTCAGGAAACTTTAGTGTAAAGTTTATTGTTCATTAGTCTTACAAGAAGCTTCCTTCTAAAAGGATGATTTTTCACATCAGAATGTCCTAGTGGAATAATTGCCAAAGAACCTTGGTTTTTTTTGGTGCTAGATCAAAACGATCAAATTGAATCAGCTGTTTTACACACATATATCGTGTCTCAGCATCACACTTCAAAATCATGAAAAGTACCTGTGTGAGGAGCTGTATAATCCACAGTGTATCCTTCGAGTTGCATCAGTTCCTGAGGCTCAGATTTCTTTTCTCTGTAACTGCACATTGCAAATGTGTATTGGCTAACCTGGATAAGAAAGTACTTCTTAATTGATGATTATATTCCAGAAATGTATAACAAAGGTACCATGGTTTAAATTAGCGTTCAGTTGCACTGGAAAAATAACAGCCTTTTTTTTTCCTCCAGAAATATTAACAGTGTAAAACTTTGCGTTCTTTCCTCTTTCTGCCAAAATGAAGGAAAGAAACAAACCACAGCCATAAACACATCTCTCTGCAGTTTCCTGAAATACAATGCATTTTGGGCTGTTGCTTTATAAGAAATTGAAGGGGAGCCATTTAGGTTCTTATAGGGAAAATACTTGGTATTGTGCTACTGACCAAACTTCTCAGTCTACTGTAAAAGAAAAAAAGTAATATATTCTAAGAAACTGAAAAAACCCGACTCTTATGTATAAAAGTACTGTTTGCAGAAGGAGTGCCACAATTATCAATAAACTGGAAAAAGGAACACATAATCTGGCCATTTCTAGTTACAGATGGAAGCACCAGAACCTTCAGTTTGATTTTGGTATCTTTTGCACCTGTGTTCTCACCCATCTCTGGGTTGCTTGGCTCACTAGATACAGCACTGTGTAGGCCAGGTAGCCTGCAGCTGGCATGAACAACATTAATTACTTCTCATCAAGTACAATTATTAAAAAAATAATAAAGCAATAAGAAAAGAATCCATCACCATGAGGTTATAGACTCTGTAGACAAAATAAAAAACAATAAGGAGAGCTGAGGAAAAAGTGACTGGAAAGATAAAGAAAGAAATGTAACAGCTGGGAGGGAAAAAGCTGAATCACTGAAACAAAATGAGGTGTTCCCAGCCTTAAATGAAGAGCTGGGAAGATTATAAGAGGGTGAGCAGAAGAAAGACTGTGTGAATCTGTGAACACTTGAAACTTAGGGAAACTGAATGTATATGTACCTCTGAAATGCTCATCTCCAAAGACTGTAGGATACCTGGCCAACAGACTTGTTTTGAACTACAATATTATTTCTTAGATCTGTAACATTTATGGATAGGCAAGGACTCATCTGAGAGATGATGGACCATCTTTATTTTGGCTGCTTATTGCTCAGCTAATTGTTATCTAGAATTACTTCTTAGGCTACAACTTCAGGAATGATTGTTTTTGAAGTAAAATTTGGACAGCTGCTTTCAGCTTCATTCATATATTTGCTGGTGCTGTACCTTTATTCTCTGTAAAAGATTGATGCTTTTTAAAAATAAGGATGGAATGTGTGATTATTATATGCATAATGCTCTAAAAATATTTCATTATTCTAATTATTGGGGCTTTTTTGAAACAGGACTATGCTGTGCTATGTGTATGCAGTGCATGGTGACTGAATATCCCCTGCCACAGCCTGTACAAGCAAAAGGAACAGCTCTCTCCACAAAATGGCCATCAGGCCTCAAGCACCAAACTGATATCTCCAGAACCACAGCAGAAGTCTACAGGGCGGAGCAATTAAATGTAGGTATTCGAGTTTAATTAATATATTAGTTAAGCAAAGGCAGTTGTATAGGAGATAAGAATTTGAGAGACACTGTCAGGCGACTAAAACTGAGTGCCAGCTTTCCACATCAGATTTGTACATTCGCTTAAGGAGGTTGTACCAAGACCAGACTAAATATACATAAACACAAAAAAACCAACCTAGCCCATCCAGAAAATCAGATTTTCAGGTTAGTAGGGTCTCTTACAAGCAGCCAGCCCATCCTTCAGCATGACAGGCACGGCAGAATTTCACCTCACTCTTTGTGCATTGAGCCCACAGTTTTGCTTTCATTCATAGTATATGTATTTTAGAAAATAAATATATTTTGGTTTAAAGATTTTAAATTATCCCCGGGCTGGCAGGGCAGGGCTTTGAAGCTAGGGTCTAGCCAGGAGTGAGGCAGCCAGGAGCACTGGGGTAGCCTGCCCCAAACCCAGCACCAGGCACTGGGCATGGGCCAAGGCTGGACCTTGGATGTGGGGAGCTGGAGACCAGCCCTTCTGTGGCATCACTGGCGCTGGGGATGATGGCCCCGGGAGGCTAGAATGGGGTGCTGGATTGTGGACAGGGACAGTCAGGGCTGGTGGTCCCCTTGGGACCCTGACACAGGACTCATCCTCTATGCCACACCATCCGCTCTAGGCCTGACAGCAACATCACCTTGGTCACTGCTTGGTATTTCCCTGCTTATATTCCCAAGAACCATATTTGCCCTTATACACAAGCATGGAGGGAGCTGTTGGTATGTCACACACCTCTAAATCCTTTGCAATTAGCATCATATTTCATGAGAGGTTTCTTTTCTCCTCTTTTCTTGTAAACCTACAGTTTTAATTTTTGATACCTGGCACTGCAGTAAAAAAAAATTTTTCAATTATTCTACTTGGTTGAATTAAATAAACTGGCAAGCACCCACATCCATGACTCACATTTTTATGCCAACAATTCCATATAATCACACTGTACAGGCAATGTGAGCCATCAAAAGGGAAGCTATCAGACACTAATTGTGGAAATAGGATGCACATTTTTTTCATATTTCTTCAGCCACTCTATGTTTCTGAAGATAAGCTTGTGGAAGGTCTGGGCTATGTATCTTCATTTTTTAACCTTACGTCTATAACAAAACAGACATTACAGTGCTGTTGATTTTACTTTTTCAAATGTATTTCAAGTGCATGCTCTTATTTTTAAAAGAACAATCAGTCACAATCAGTGACTTCATCTTTTTGTTGAAAATCAGAAATTTTAAAGTCTCTTCACCAAAGAAACAGATACAAAAACACCAGAAAACTTTGGCAGGGGAAAAGAAAGTCTCAACAAAATAAATACAGAACTTGACTCGTTTATTTATACTTGCAATCTCTTAAACCCTTTTCCTTATGGTTATCAGTGGCTGCTATCACTTATTACAAAAAGAATCACCAGCACAATCTGAAATTACACACACTTTTTAACATACATCTATGACTGGGTTTAAGTGTACTATTAGTAGTTAATGGAGCTGTAATTAGCTTTGCCTTAGAATTCAGCAAATTAGCATAAATTCTTCATAGAGTACTTTTGGTACTTGCAAGTCAGGACTATGTATGACACATTCTCAGATAAAAACAGAATTAAGCCATCTTCTTGAATGGTAATCTTGACAAAAGAAAGGGCAATCCTCTTCCTACAACTGCATTTACCTGAATTTCATTATTTTCCAGATGTCCAAACACCTGACTACCAGCTGTTCCACCTATTTTGTAACAAAGTGGAAAAGCAACAACCTGTGCATGTATGACAGACAGGCACAGAAATGTGAACGTGACTTATGAGCAGTGTCACTAGCGGATGTCCCCATGGGGCACAAAGACCCTGTTTAATGTGCTGGGAGGAAGTGTTACTGCAAACCTGGAGGCTGACTCTGTGGTGTCTGCTACAGGGCTTCACTGGGCAGCCCACTCCAGGAGTTCAGCAGCAAGAATTAGCCTGCGTGGTTGGCATGTTTAGAAAAAAATTATCCATGAAACAAATGACTGACTTTTCAAACATTAGAACAAATGAAATTAAAATGACAGAAGTGAATCTGCATTCTGATTACTGGAGAAAGATATTATCAGACAGTAAATGAAGTAAAACACAGCAGGTCCAGCTGAGGCTTTTCACCAAACATGTTATATCCCTGCCTTTTTCTGGTTTTAAATGAATAACCTTTTAGAGAAATAACTGGATGGCAAAGGATAAAAAACAAATATAATGAAGAGGCTAACATTTTCAGATTCTATAACCTTCCTGTAACACTGATCTGTTCTTTCAGAAACCACTAACAACTTCTAATACGTGCAGCAATAATGAAGGTGCACATTACTCACATCACACTCCTAAAAATCAACATTATTCTTCTAATGTCATAACCGAGTTAAATTTGCAAAGTCTGTGTAAATCATATCGATAGCATCTGCTTTAGAACTGAATTTCACGGCCTTCATATTTTGCTATGTAAGCTAAAAGTTAATCTATAAAGGAAGACTTGTCAATGTGTCAATAATATATCAATACAACAGATTAGTTCATTACTGAATGCTTATTTCACATGTATTGACTTCAGCTTATTGTCAGTGTATGTATCACAGCTGGACTACATAAATGAGCCAGAGCTGCCTGGACCGTAAATATTGATTTAACATGGTATTTTTTATATAGCTTTCTTGAATGTATAGCTGTTTTAAAATGAAATATATTACTAAATCCCATCACAGTTGGAAAATTCCTGTAATATTCTCCTCCAGTATTTCAATTTCAGCATAGAGAGCGGAAGATAGTTAAAATTAACTTGACTGGAATAAACTGGTCTCCCAGATGACGGTTCCATATCACACTCACATAAAGACTATGTATCTCTTAGGTTTACAATTTAAAAATCAGATGACACCTGTGTCTTAGAGGAAAAGAACAAGTTCTTTGTTTTTGTGAAAGGGGTAATAAGTAGGACGAGTGTTAAAGTAAAGAATGAAGGACAAGGCAACATGTAAACTTTCTTTTTTTTTTTTCTCTGCAACTTTAAATAATTTTCTCTTCACATCCATGCCTTATATAGAGATCTTCCCAACACTGACAAATATTAATAGTCACAAAACGCCCTCCTCTCTTCACAAAGGATCTTGGTAAAATCAGAACCCAAATGACTTCTGTAAACTTTCCAACTTTTTTAACCTTATAAGCATTACTCACTGATTATCAATATGCAAGCCAATTCCCATTGAAGCCAGAAAAACACCATATTGACATCAAGCTCAGCAAGAATAATATGCAAATACTCTTGGCTTTTAACTTTAATAAAGAACTTGTTCAGTAATTTTCTTTTACATCCTTACAATTTTCATAATTGAAGAGTAGGAGGAGACCGGGTGAGTGTGATTGACAGAGTGATAAAGGAATAAGGCTTTCTAAAAAGTAGTTTAAGAAGGTTTAGTTCTTAAAAAAACCCTCACTAACAGGCTTCAACCTTTGTATGACATTTATGGAGACTCAGATTTTAAGAGTTTTCTGTCAATAAAACAAAGGATGCAGAACAGCATTCCCTGTACTTAAATTAATTAAACAGTAAGTACAATCCTTTTTGTGAAATATGACTTTATTTTAACTGAAGTGCTGGTGGAAAGCTGTCAGCAGACTATTACAGTGTCACAGAAGTTTCCTTCAGAAGTTTCCAGGTTTCAGTTGAAACATTGCTCAGTGTAGGAACCTATTTATATATATGCAAAACTTGGTAATGCTTCAGTTTACTAGGTATGTAAATTACAAAAACTAACAAGAAGCTTGGAGTAGTACTGCATACATTGCCTGGAGATACTGATTTATGAATGACTCCAAAAATCATACATAATTCATAGTCCAAGAATTCTTTTTATTAAAATTTCATGGTAGACTACTAACCTGAACAAGAACAAAGTAGCGTTTTTTCCACCGCTTCCAAACCTTCTGTCCTAGAGCATACAAATATCTGCAAAGGAAAGGGAGTATTTTTCCATTAGTATGAAGCATGACATTAGGAGGACCCAATATAAATTTGTGTATTAGTTTGCTCTACCTACTGAGCTGCTTCTTCAGTGTTGTCACATTTAAGAAGTTATTTTTTTCTTCTATTTACTCATATCATAAAAATGCAAAGAGACATCCCTTTTCACTCAAAATAACACAAAAAGCAGAAACAAATGACCTCATATTTGGGAAGACTAACCACTTACATTTCACCAATTGTGTCCGAAAAACAGAAAAAATGGCTTAAAGTAGAACACTTTTGACTACACAAAAATACTGAATGTTAGAAAAGTTAAACTCCCCAACAGCTTTTATCCTGTTTGGTTTCTACAGATTTGCTAGTGTTCATTTAGTCTGTGAGAAGTCAATTTGGTAAAATGCTCACATAACACAATGTCAGCAGACACACAAGATTAAATTTTTTTCCCAGAGTAAACTACAATCTAATTTCCTAAACAGAAGCACTTCACTATAAAGACTCTTAGATTACAACAACTCCTTGTCACCTTGGCAATTTCCAGGCTTTGAATCAGATCATGTAATGAGAAGTATCAACCAGTGAGATGAGAAAACCACAGATGCTGATACTCTGTGGTGGTAGAGGGAGCACACTCATTACCCAAGAAATTGCAGCAAGTTTTCTGGCATTATGGTGACTTTTTTTTCTGTCACTGTGATCATGTTGCACTGTTGTTAACAAAGACAGCAAGAAGAAAAGGATGAGCTGTGGGATTGTAAACAAGAGCCTATGAGTGGTAAGGATCTGATGCTTAAGACCTGTCAAGAGAGCAAAATACTACCCAAGAGCTGTCCCTTCTGGCTGGCCAGATTCTGTCAAGGGCATCTCATACGAGGTTGGTCAAAGGCAGAAAAATAACTGTTCAGACCAATGAATTCTGGCTCAACAGGGCACTCTCCAGGGCATGCTGGTACATATATTATGAAGAAATAATAACTAGGATGGGAATGGTTGGTTGGATGATTGATAGATGAACAGGAGCCTCTCTGGTAAAAGGATGAGGTCTTCTGCTTTCTGATCACTTTTGTGGCTTTGCTGCCCGATAAGTTTGTAACTCAGTTAAAAAACAGAGCAATGAACCAACATCTTACCTGAAATGGGCAAACAAAATAGGGGCAAAACCTTTTTACAACTGTCCTAGGCATAAACTCAAGCCTATTCTTTCCCACATTAGTCATCACAAAGGACAAATTTGTGTCCAAAATGAATGTTCAGCATAATGTTTATTAACCACGATGGTTTGTCAGATTAAGTAGTGGTTCCCTTGTCATTACAACACCAATGTTTGCCCTTCTTCAGCTTCTGTTACACTTAAGTTGAAGCTCTGACTCACTTGGTTACTCTGCTTTTTATTTGTATGAGGGAGAAAAAATTGGCTTTGTGTACACAATTACCAGGCTTCATGTTCTCACAGGAAAATGTCAGAAAATGAGCAACCCAAACTTAGAAACACCAAGTTAATTATTTTTCAGAATTAATGGTGTTAATGTTTTCTTTTTTTCTTAATTTCCTTTTCAATTTAATTCTATTCTGAGACTGGTACAGAAAGGTGCTTTTAAAAAAAGAGGTCTTAAAAGAACATTTGCCATAGGGAAAAGTGGGCTGCTTTTTAAATTACTTTTCATGTAAGATATACCACGTACAGGCAGAACTAACACAAGATACAGTAAATTAAAAAATAAAAAATAAGAAAGCATACAAAAAGAAATTAAATAGCAATGTGCACTTTTATTCCGCCTACAAATTACTTCCAACTAAGGTGTTAAATAAGAGTCTCCTTGGGAAACAAAAGAGTGGAACATTAGCTATCTCACTTTAAAATCTTCGGGTCTTACATAAGAGTAGGTAACAAAGGAAAATAGCATTCATGACACAAAGCTGGATTTAGTATAGAAATGCAAAGCTTTATGTTGTCTGGTTTTACAAATCACTGTAAACACAGTTATAATCTCATGTTATTAATCCCTCTTCCAGTGCCATCTCTAATGGTGACAGCTTTTTTTTAATGTAGAAAGTTTCAGCCATTTACAGGGGGTATCTCCTGTGCTCATCTTAAGTGTGCATGCTCCTGAAAGATAAAGAGATTAATTCTTACTCAAGAGTCTAACATTTACATCTGGAAGGACCCAAATATTCTAGACTTCTAGAATCTTCTTTGAACTTCTTTTTCTGTAGAAACTGCAGCTGATGTCTAGAACAGAAAAAAATCTCCAATAGCCAGTTTGCAGAATTAAATGAGACTTGGGTTTCTCAGCTGGAGCAGAAATTACTAGGTTAACAGACTCAGAAGTCAGCTAAATCCCAGAGCTAAGCTGAGGAATGTTTTATTTTTAAGATGGGGAATTGCACCATTTTTCATGGGTCTCAGTTGAAGAATGTTTTGTTTTTAAGATGGGGAATTGCATTATTTTTCATGAGTCTCAGGTAAATGTCAGTACCACAAACCAGAACAGACCCTCACAGTCATGAACTCACACAACTGCAGCCTGCTATTTCTCTACCCATACGTGTAGCTGTATTCACCCATCAGTTCCACTCACTCTCTCCATCCAAAAAAAATGTGCACAAGATGCACAGCGTCAATTGTTCAGACTATTTTAAGCAGGAACAAGAAACACAGAACAGCCATTCATTCAAATACTTTACCTTTCTTCAGGTAAAATATTATGTTCAATACAAAGAAGAAACTGATATTCAGAAGAAGCCAATTCCATATTTCTAAACATTAACCACACCATTTGCTTCAATTTTTCTCACTCTAATTTGGGTTCCAAAGTTGGGATCATCTAAAATAATTCTTTAATTACTACAGTTCAGCCATGCAGAAGGAAGGAAGACACTGAAATACTTCCCCTATATCTGAACACAGCAATAGTAATTGCTTAGATTTATTTTGACTTTTCTGTAAGATCATGTTTTGAGAATGTTTAATAAATAGACTGACAAGAAGCTCGGAAACATTGGGATTTTGATGCACTTTGAAACATATTCAGATGGCAGACTTTTATTCTGTAAAAATATATGAATATAATAAATGAGATATACACACATAATTTCTGTGTCTGTACATATGCACACTAGAAAGAATATTTATAGTTTGTATGTACATTTGTGGTTGCCTTCTTCAGTGTTTTGATATTACTCACATAATTTCCAGTAACTTAAGACTAATATACCTGTTTTTATACAGCACATAGAAAAAAGGACCTTGATCAAACATTTTGAGTATTTAAGTGTGACCCCAGTGTGAAGATTTTCTAGCAGTTTTGTAGTAATGTGAAAATGCAACCAAATGTACAAACTCTGCAATCACTTTTTTTAGACTTTTTCTCTTATAAACAGTTCTGCAATCTTCTTTTCTTCAACATTAATACTGCTTTTTTTCTCTTCATTCACTCCCAAATAAAAACCTAAAAATTTGATTTCTATGAAGCCACAGATTTACATGATTATACTTCACAATGCTTATAATATGGTACCAAAAAAACCCATTTAATACTTAAAGTTAATTTTCCTGGAAAACAAGTAAAAATACAAGAAATTACTTTTCCACTACAAAATACAGAAAGACCTGGATAAAAACATTTTATACATCATCTCATCTCAGTCAATACAATTTTCTTCTCCAGAAATGGAACAAACAAAATGAACATCCATTTTCTTTAAAAAGTCTGGGCATCCCTATATTGTAAATACATAAATGTTGAATAGCTTTCAAAGTATATTTCCTTTTGCTACCAAAACGCAAAATCACACTGCTAAATATTATAGTTTAGTTTCAATTATGTGATGGCATACACAGGAAAGATGATGGCAGCTTATTTGCTCTAAGTCCTCACCTCACTGGAAGACTGCAGGGTTTTACTTTTTGATGAAAAAAATAAGCACTAATGAATAGCTGAAAAACATAATTTTGTGTGGAATACTGGAGCTATTCACTGATGGAGAAATGAGAATGGACTTATTACTTCTACAGAGATCATTTTTAGACCAGCCTTTTTATTCTAAGGAATGAAGCAATCTATCTACATCTTGAATGATAAATTCTCTACTTGTAAAAGGCTTCATTTATCACAAACAATGAAAAAAATATAGAAAGAAAAATCAATACATGTAGCAGTTTAGTCCAGCAAAGGCCTTTCTTAAAGAGAAACCTCAGTCAAGGTTGAAAGAGCAATTAATGCAGTCTCAAAAATCTGGGCCACTCTGATAGAGTTCGGTTAACATGTGGCAGAAGTAATCATCCACTTGTGAAAATGATTTTCAGTTCATTCTCAAACACCTTTCAGACACTCATGATCCCATTTAACTGACAACAATACAGGCTATCCGTGGGCATCATTGCATTCGCTGAGAGAGCCAATGGAGACCAAATGCCCACAGGCACTTTCAGTCATCCCTGTGCCTTGCATAAAAGGAATCTTCCCAGCACTGCATTCCTTCTTTTATTTAACCCCGAAAGATTAAGAAATTTTTTTGTCTTCAGTTGAGGACGAGAGAGAAAACTGATTCAAGACAACAATATGACCTAGGTCATAAGAAACCTAGCTGTAAACATTCTCAGATTCATTTTAGTACTTTCTGTGCTCTTGAGAAAGAGAACTAAATAAGCCTTCAACAGATGGAATGAAAAAAATCAGCCTAAACTACTGTAATTATGCCTGCTAAGGATAAAGAAATGTTGAAGAATGTCAAGTAATACAAACATCACAGCCACAGAAAACAGTTCCATTTATTCCAATTAGCAAGATACTCATAATATGAACAGGACAATGTGTGGCTTTTTTCCTGATAAACAACTTTTCACTTACAGTATAAATGGTTATTGGTATGCTGGCAGATCAGATATCCCTAGATTCTTTAACAGTGATATTTTACTAAACTCCAGAGTGCTTCAACATTCGTGAATATGCATGCTAGTACTTATGGAACCTGTGAAGTAACTACAATGGCAACTTGAGAATTATTAATCCAATTTATGTCATATCATGAAACCTATTTGGTATGTAAAGTGTAACTGTTTAAGAAGACAGAAGAACATCCTTTAGCCTCAAGAGAATTCCAGCAACAAAATAACTAAATCCTTTAGATGCAACATAAATGTAGAAAGCACTCTAATTCTAATGTAAGTTAACTGCAATGTAAATAGGTAATGCAGCACAACAGCAAAACAGCTGGTGCTGAGGAGCAGACATCCACTCTCTGCTTTTTGATGCAGTTTACTTTGGACTAGCTCTAGTCTCAACCCATGGACAAAATAGCTACCAGTGGTTTGCAGCATATACAGGTACACCCCTGGAGCTCAACTCTTGGTTAAATTTAATCAAAAAAGATAATAAGCTGTGAACAGAAAAGCACAGTAAGGAGGAACAACTAAGAGATTGGTTTTCAAAGTGAAAATCTGAATTTAAATGCTGATGTTGGTTTAGTATAAAAAGTTTCAATGACATCGCTCTCCCCTAACCGTTCACTTTAGCGGTGGAAACTATTATTTACATTGACAGACCTTAAATAACTCAGAAGCATCTGAGCACCCAGAGGTAGTCAAGTATCCAGCCTACACATCTTCATGTCACTGGAAGCACATGACACTGCAATTACATAGAAAAACAAGGAAAAACTGATGACCATTTTTCCGGTCAGGGAGTGATATCATTTGTGATCTAGAAAGTCTAAATGAAGGACCTGTTAGTATGAAAGATTTACTTTTGTTTCTTGGTCATACTCATCCACTCACGGAAACAGTAAAAAGGTGTTGAAAACTTTGGTGGCGGAGGCCAGTAAAAGCATGAACTCTTTTAGGAATGATAATTGGTTTTGGTTATCTCTGGGTGGTTACATATTTCATGTATTTCTTTTCACTGGTATTTTTGAATTGATATAATTTTAATTTCCTAAAGAATACAGACCTCAGCAAAGCTAATTTTTTTGTAATAAAATATATAAGAAGAACAAGATGCATACACTTTTTATCCTGAAGACTGTAAATTCTAAGTATTTTCATAACATTTGTTGTCATCATTGTGAATAGGTATTTTGAAGTACTTATGAAGTAGCCTAAAGGGTCTGATCTAGCAAAGGCATGAGAAGGTATGTTACACCTGGTATCCTGATTTGTGATTTGAAAAGAAGCACAAAAATTATGACATTGAATCAGTCTAGCACCTTTCTTTAATTTGTGCACGCAGAATATGTTTATTCAGAATGTTATGATGTTTTAAAACTAATTTTTAAAATCCTTGACAATGAGATTCTTTAAAAAATCCCTAAAAGAATTCAATTAAAACCACCATTTAAAAACATCACCAAAGATTTGAAACAAATCAGTTTACCAAGTCCTCACTTACATAGGATTGTTCCCTTAATAGGAACATTTTGTGACACTTGAGGAGTGCTTTATAAACCAAGCAATTACTCCTCGCAACATGTCCAGTGCAGGAGGTTAGCAATACCACATTAATTTCTGTGGGAAAGAAACCAAAGCGGAAAAGAGCAAGACTGTTCAGAACTTGAGGTCCTTGTGCACCAGAAAAAAACATCCAGGAAAGTCTCACAACAGCCCTTATCTTCCAGACACTGGAAAACGCATTTCAGAAGCCTGTAAAATTGATCAGTCTTTTAACTCCCTGTGTCAAAACATGCAACTCATTTATGAATTTAAAAAAAGTGAAAAGAAAATATTTCAAAGGGAACCAGCAAATTAAACATGTTTGTCTTTGCAATCCACTATGCCACTTTCAGTGAATATGTTTCCCCTGCACCTTGTATGGATCCAGTGTGCTTAGGGTATATTTCATTTTCAGAACTTTGCAGATTACCCTTCTGCAGAAACCCTTTTGTTTCCATGGGCTCTACCAGATCCTGGCAGTGCAAAGACTCCAAATTTAGCCATTGTAATTAGTTGCCTGAAAAGACATACATGAAGGAGGCTTTCGGTACCTAGGCACCATGAAAAGTTGATAATGTGACATTCATGGAAAATGTTTGCCATCTGACAGAAGTATTCATTCTAAAGCACAATTCAGAATAGTGAATCTTAGTTTGTTCTTTTCAGCCAATGCTATGAGGTAAAACTTCTGTGAATCCAATGACAATGTAGTTGATAACGAACAGAGACTACACTGACTGTAAAGATTTCAAAATGTTTGGCACACTGGGCAGAAAACAATTCTTTTTAGTTATGCTACTATAGAGCCATCCAGAATGAAAAGTGCTAGAACAAAAGTGGGGAAAATGCAGTTACCTTCCTGGAATTCATATACAATCTTCCCATGTTGCAGAAATAACAAGCTTTTTATTGGGAACTCTGTTATTTTCTTCCAGATTAAAATTTTGACACTTCAGTCACTGAAAAACTAAGAATACCACTTCTCTTTCCATCCAACATACAGAAGCAGAAAAACATAATGCTGCCTGCATATCAGTGGTGTGGACTGTCTCCATCATATCTCTAGCACCTTTAAGGAATGTAGGAACAGTGCCAGACATTAATTTCTGCTCTCACACAGCAATGCAACTGTTATAGCTTGTTTCCATGAACGCAAATTAGGTAAATTTCATTGTGCATTTTAGGCATTCCTGGACAGACTGTAGAAAAAATATTTAATTGCACTGAATGTTTGTATATGCAGTCATAATCTGCTCAGAAAGTCCTTGGTCTGCAGATGAGCGGAGTCTGGAAGAGTACTGAGACTACTCTTATAAACTTTCCCAGTCATTTGCTGTTGGCCACAGTGGGAGACGTGATATTGGGTTATATGAATATTTGGTCTAAAACAGCAAGGCTAATCTTATATTCTGATAGAGCCATTCTGCCTCAGGAAACTGAGTGGTGCAGAACAACTGTAAGTGATCCTTTCATCAAAAGTTAGAGTAAAAAAACCACTTTTATACTCCTGGCTATCTTTTGACGACAATACAAAGGTAAAAACAAGGAAGAAAGCTTTTATGGTATGACCCAGCCAATCAGTTCCCTGAAAATATCCATTTTTAAGAAGCTTTTTATACAGAACACATGTAGAATTTTAAAGATGCCAAAGAAACAAAAAGTCTTCTGACTCCATGTCACTTTGTCTCTTTCGAAGAAACTTCTCTCCAAAAGAATGTAGAAGTGGCCACCCAAAAGCCAGGCCTGTACCTTGTTCTCATCAGGGTGTGGAGGGAAGTATGCAGTTATACACCCCCAGAAATTTCTCATATACTCATGCTATTACTGTCTCTAGGAGTTTCTTTATCTAAAAATGGTGTCTCTGTGTTTATAACTTTTTAATGGATTTTTGTTTCAATTAATTTCCATAATGTTTTTCTTAAACATTTTAAACTTTCAAAATCTACACCTAGTAGCACAGTTCCACACCTCAACTACCTGTGCCTGGAAGCAGCTCTTTTGGCTAACTCTGAAACTGGCACCCATTGGTAATATTTAGCAATTGTCTTTTGGCATTGGAAGAGACAGCTTCCAGTGTACAGTAATTTGAATTAGAACCATTAATGTGATTGGATGTTTATCCTTGGAAATGCCACATAGAAGCAAACAATGTAAAAGTGAATTCCACAGGACTTACTCTAGAAAACAACAGAAATGCATCACTGGAAAATATATTCCCTTTGAGAAAGTTATTTAAGTATTCCCTCATGGAATTCAGGATTTTTAAAATGGATTAATAGAATTAGGAAAAAAAAAATTTCCTAACATGGTTTTGTTCTGGGTGGTGGTTACGGAAAAAAAGGTGCTATGCAAGAAAGATATAAGCTTAAAACAGCAGCACAGATTTGCAAGTTCTTTATTGTATTAAATACGCAGAAAGTAAAATGTTCAAATGCTCTGTCCCTCCACTGGAGTTATTAAACTGTAGCTGATTTGTGGTTGGAGCTGTAGGAGGACTTCAGGAATACAGAATTTACCATCTGTGAGGGAACATCAGAGCCATCTCCTGGGATCAGTCCATTGCTGCTGCACAGGATTGCTCTGACAAGTAACTGTCTACCTAAAATAGCAATACTACAATGATATTCAACTCTAAAACTGCTGTTACATAAAAATTAAAAAAAAGTGAAATTCATAAAATCTAAGAGAAAATAGAAGTGAGATTAATTTAGCTTCTGGAATATAATCACATTGCCATCTTCTCCCTTAATTTAACCATGCTGCCCTCCTGTGGATGTCAGGATATGTATAACGCCATGGCCCAGACTAAGAAAATCTAGCTCAAATTGATGCCTGTTACCTGCTTGTGACAGATTTGAAGAGGAAAGAAAATGCCACTGTGTAATCACAAAAAGTGGTTAAGTTAAACTTCAGGGCAAGGATTGTAAAACCTGTATTTCAAATAATTTTAAAATGAGTATTTTAAATAAGTAGAATGTGATATTATTCCACAAAGCATGTCTCTGTGGGAGCATACATATTAATAATACATTTATTCTCAAATTAAGGGGAGCAGATTGATTGCATAATGATGAATTACTTTATCTGTTGAAGTGCCAACACAGTTGAACACATATATTAGAAAGATTATCCAACAACTCAAAAAGCATAGAAATTATTCACAAAACTATCAGTATTTGGTAAACCAAAAAAGTGCTATTAGTTAAATTGTAATCTTTTTTTGCCTGGTATAGAGATACCAAATACATCTTGAGAAATTAGTGAGTCACAAATATGTTACATTTTTAAAGAAAAATATAAAAAATGGTGTGGCATAGAAGAATCTAAAATTAAGGAGAGGTCTATAAGCAATTATTCAAAGAAATTATCTCACACAGAAAAAAAATATTTTTTGATAATTACATTTCCATAAAGTCTCTGTTTTCATAAGCTCTGTTACTAATTAACTGGAAATTAATATTATGAACTAAAATGTTTATATAACTTGAGCTCCTCTATACTCAGAGTTGTCAGATTCCACTACAGAACAGATCCCAAAACCACCAGAGTACAACAGCTCCAGTTACACAGCACTGCTGGTTTTCTTCCAGACTAAATTTGTAAATGCTGAGAAATTATGCTTAAAGTCATAATGATAAACAATGTTTTAAAATAGACTTTTCTTTCTGAAGAAACACTAAAGTTTTAAAAACTACAAAAGGTAGAGTTATTTTCTGATGCTAAAATATATTGTTGGGAAATAAACACTTTTTCTTTAGAATCTTTTTTTGTCTTTAACTCAGTAACAAAATGAAAAGTGAAATGCTAAATTTTAAATCAAGCCACTCTGTCAAAATATTTTATATATTGTTGAAAAGACTTTGAAATAAATAAAAAGTCTCAGAATTGTGAAAAAATCATAAGAAAATCTTTTGGACAAGAAAGACAAGATATTTAGTATCGTCACATGCCATTTTGTGCCAATTAGCGAAGTTGGTAACATGGCATATCAATAAAAACCCAATTGACCTAAGTAGCAGGACTAATTAAATGAAGTAAGGTAATTAAAAGCTTCTCAATATATAATAAAAAATTATGGCTGAAAGTGTTCCATAATGTTGTCTTTTTATCTGCTTTTCTGCTGAGTTTTAATCAGTGTATCTATATGCATAAAAGATAGTGTCCAGATGTTAACGTGTTGGTGGCAGGAATCAGGTGTTCAATTAAAATATATTGAGTGTGCAAGAAAAAACCTCAAACCTTCCATTAAGGAGAATACATACAGCTCAATTAAAAATGAATGTAGCATTTGTGATTAAGTTGAACACTCACATTCTATAATGGCAATAAAATTTTACATGATATGATTACTTTATTAACTTAATCATACAATTCTAATCTAAGGATCAGTTATTTCCTGTTTACAAATGGATCCATTGCTTCTCAACACACAAAATAATGGTAAAGCTGCATTTACACAAATTGTTGGTTCCTCTCCTCTGATTCTTCTTCATTTTCACAAACAGTGAATTAAAAAAAGCAACTGCAACATCTGTAACGTTTTTAGAGATCATAGCCTAGCATGTGTTTTCAGCTACTGGCATTATTTTTAATATTTAATATCAGTCCCAGTTTTGTTGCTTGCATAACACCTTCAATTTAATTTGGATGCATTCATTACTCAGAATGTGTTTCTAAATGGCTTGACTGAAAGATCTGTAAAATGACATCCTCCGCCCATGTCATGTGGTATTGGTTCCTGGCCTATTGCTCTTAATCTAAATGGAATCATTCCGTAGTCTAAGTATTCAGATTGTTGCTTCAGATCTTAGCTTGCCCTTCAAAGCCATTCTATCATTCTATGATTCACTTACCAGCTTTCTTTTATCCTTTACACATACAGTGAAAAAAACCCAAACCTCACACGTTATGAAAAGACAAAGCAATACTACATCGCTGAACAGACACAAAGTTAATTTAGGAGGGGATTAAATTAAAACAGGTTTGTGACAGTAAGCACGCAGAAAAGACTATTTGCAGTGCAGGGTGAACTCTTCTTTACAGGTTTTATTTAAAGAAAAAGACAGAGTGAGCCAACTCTGTATGAAAGCATCACTAGACTGATGACATTGTAGAAACTGCCAGCCTGCCAAAGTGATGCCTATTTAAGAATGTGAGAGGTACTCAAGGACCCTGACAAGACAGTACAGTATTGGACTGCTAACACAATTGTGTTGACATTTAACAGGACACGGACTATTTAAAGGGAGATGGCTGTGACAAATATACTATTTGAGCAAAGCAAGAGTAGTGCAGGGCCATGAGGACTCTCCTATTATGTTGAAATAAATGCAACACTGCAATAATTGAAATTATATTACTGTGGAGTAAAAAACCCAAAACCACTTAATTGAATTTATAAGAAATTAGCTCTGCTTTTACATCCAATTTTGTGTTAGAACTATTTTTGCCCATACAGAAGAGCATATTATGAGTTGAAATCCACCCTCAGACCCAGGGACACATAGGGAGAATTCGACTGGTTACATACTATTAGTATTTAAAATTAATTTTTCTGTCATACCTTTGATTTTGCAACTGTTTATATTCCAAAAGACAAAGATTAGGTGAATTTTACCTTCCTACAAGTAACAGATGGATAGGGCAAGAGACAGAAGGACATAACAGGTAGGTGGCATGCCCCCATCCTTGCAGCTAATAGTACTGGCACTCTCTGTATTGAAATAATGCCAGGCCATGACAGTCCATATGCAATGTCAATGTACGTCAGGTGAAAATAACTCTCTCTTAAATTCACAGATTAGTGTATGTTATCAAGAAACAAGTCAGATCACCTGACAAAAGGCTACTGAGTAAACTGCATCTTTCACCTACATGAGATGTGTGCTATGCTCATTTGTAGCACATATATAGAGTAAAGCGATATAAAAAAACATCTAAACCAATTATTTCAATGATGTTCCGTCCTGCATTCTGGGAAAATAAAAATATTGCTTAGGTGACTATGTACAGTAATAATGTTATTAGGAATATCACAATCAGTTACATCTCCATTACTACTGACTCATGCACGTAAGGGAAGTTTCTAGACACCTTTCAAAAGGAACTTAGATGGCAAAAAGTTAAAAAATTTTATATGAAATAAGTAAAAATATAGTACAAAATAAACAAATATAGTCTAGCATATAAAATACTTGCATGCAATTTCATTCCAATGATGCTGTCAGTATATTTGGGTGCATTTACAGAGTAGCAAATTTAAGCAAAACTAAAATTCAGATTTTGCCATGAATGATACTTTTGCAAAGCTATGGGAACAATGTAACAATAACATAAAGAAATTTATGCAGAAAAAGCCAACTTGAAATTTCCAGTGACCAGACTCCCCTCGATTATGTTGTAGAGTTACTGGGAAGTTCCCAATACTTTGAACTTATTATTGCAAATTTCAGAACACTTCTGATGTGATAAATTTATTCATCATTTATTGTATTAATAATAAGCAGCTTACTCTATGCTTTCATTTTAGTAAGGCAAATGATGCATAGGAAAAAAAAAATGACCTGCCTATATTTCACTTCATGTACATGAAACTACTCTGATCATGATCTTCCCTGTGAGGACCTAGAAGGCACACATTTTGCTACAGCCAGACAACATTTATTTTTTTAATACTACCTTCAATCCACATAGGACTGACTGGTCAGCCCACTTATTCTTCTTACTTGATAGTAAGAACACTTACATGCAAATGAAACTTAAACCAAAGTTATTAGTTACTGTTTTAGAAGAAAAATCAGTTGCAAATCACAGTATTTTCTCAATTCCTCCCGTACAATTTCATGAACTTAAGGCCTATTTTCAGTAAAATGTTAGCACATCATTTTGCCACCAGCTAAGTTACCACCAGCTTTGTTATTTTAATTAGAATATAGAAAAAAATCTTTTTTTCACATGAATAGCTCTCTGAAGTTTTGATTTGAGCGTTTCCAATAACAGGCAAGACTCTGTTTAGATTGTACTCTTTATATTTTTAAAAAAATCTTATAAAGCCAATATTTACAAGCACAATTGTAAGATTTCACACAAAAACATGTATTTCATCTATTTTCAGGATTGAACCCTTACCTGAACCCTTGACATGGGCATCAAAGGAAGCTGTTGCCCAGTTTTGCCCAACTACTTTCAGGTACTTTAAAGAAGTACCTAAAGAAAAAAAGGGTTTATCTACATTGGTAACTTAGTCTGAGTAAGGAGTGTGCTTTTGAAGAAAATCTCTTCATTGTCCCCCAGTTGCAGCACTTGGTTCACACTGCAGAATTGAATCAGAGCACGTGAATCAGATTCCTCTTGCATTAAATGAAATCAGGTACTGTGCTCAGCTAGTGCACCCCACATATTCCAGCCACTAAAGGGCTGGAAGTCTAGGATAAGACCTGACAGAGACTGAACTAAATCCCCAGAAAAGCATCTAAGGTCCTCCACAATCACTGAGCCACTTTACAGATCTGTCTGGGCACACTTCACACTTGGCTCCCTTTGTAGTCAAGGAGACACATGCCAAACACAGTTCAGGTTTTCCAGACTACCACCTCTTTGTATTGGGTAGCATAATTTTGGTAGCCATCAGTGGCTAAAAATCCTTCATAGGTACCTTAGACAAGTCCAGGTTACTGCGCTTTGAACCATTCATACTTCAATTCTTCTTTCTCCATGATAGGGTTATGACATGCAACCTGCCATCTTGGTAGAGGGCTTAATTTTATCCTACTGCTGCATCAAGTGCCTGCTGCTAGAAGGTACTCAGTTGACCAGGCTCTCTCTCTCAGTGATACTGCATTCAAATTTGCTCAAGTGATATAGCCATGAATTAGGTATCAGCCACATAAACTATGCTGACAAGTCCTCAGTGATGCTGCAGTACAGCTCATAACCATCTTGACGGCCTGAAAAGTAATCTGTTCTCTAACATGATGCACTGAAAATTGTTGCCAAGGTTTTTTTCACTTCTTTTTTGTCTCATACATGCATACAAAGACCAGGAAGTTGAGATGGAGAGAGTTTTAAAGTTGAGAATTGCAGACAAAAATTTGATAGTATAGATCAGAAAAGTCTACCTAGCCATTCCATGGGTCACTGAGATGCTTGGTCATATGTTCTCAGATATTGCATGATAAGAAGAAATTAACTGGCGTTTACGCATGAATGCGAGGCACCATTAAGGTAAACCATAAGAAATAATCCATGCCAAAAGAATAAGAGTTTAGGATGCAGTGAGACTGTGACATAACTGCATTAAAGAAAGCTGAAAAGAGAACAAGGTACAAAATCCAGTATACAGGAAACAGACAGGTACCAATATGAGCAAGGCACTCCAACCGATAATTTTGTGAGGCTCAATAAGGATTTTAGCAAAGATGAATTAAAGAAGGATCTGACACACATGCAGTACTGATTATGGGCATTCTCTATATCTAATCAATTATGCATACTCAATCCTAGTGAAGGCAAGAAAATACTGAACAAGTGTTGTAAAGTTATGATCTAAAGACATTACATATGCAACTGAACCTGCATAATTTTGCTCATCACAGAGCTGAAGGAAACCCATCTTAACACTTCAGAAGCATGTAGCTTTAAAGTGAAATATAAGAAAAAGGAACACCCTACATAAACACTTTTAATGATCTTTCTAATGTGAGAGTAGAATCACAATTTAAATAAAAATTACATATTAATGACAACAGATTCTTAAACCTATTCTCAATTTCTTAAACTCGTGTTTCAAAAAGTTATGAGAAAAGACAAAGCAAACTTTTTTGTAAGAAAATATTTTAAGTTTTACTAGCAGCCTTGACTAACCCATGGATCTTTTTCACATGGAGTCTGTTGTGGTTAAGCTAAGTGAGTTTGGATCTAAATTTATATCTCAGCTTTTACAAATATTTCAGATTAATTACTATGGAATGAATTAAGAATGACACCTTAATTAGTAATGCTTCTCTTGGCAATTAGGATTCTCTTGGCTTCTCTTAGCAATTAAAGTGGCAGTGGCATATCATTAAAGTCTTCAAAGATTCCCTGTGCCTCCTCAGAAGCAATTACTGTGGGAAGCACTGAAAATCAGGCTCATAGCTATAATCTGTTCTCTAAGGATGTAGCAGCAGGATAAACGCTTTTGCTTCTTCCATAGTAATTTTGCATTAACCCATCATCATTATCCAATCAATCATTAATGTAATTTTAATGTGTCATTTTTCATGAAGTTCAATTTAATTTTGAAAAAGTAACTGATTATACTCAATTGATTTTGCAAAAGTGTACAATAGCAAAATCATTTAAATGAAGACAGTTAACACATTAGCACTTTTCTTCACGGCAAAATGCTAGGATTCTTTTAGCACAGTGAAATATTAGCACTTAGCACAAATTAAACTAGGATAACAGAAAATACTGTTATGAGACACCTTGGAATAATAGTTGCAAGGCATGCATACATCACTAAAAGTGCTGCTTATAATGTACGTAGGAAATTTTGACCTTAGTGCATGCACCCTTATGAATGTAAAAATGAGGACAGGTTTATCTGAATTTATCAAGATAAGGTAATTACAGCTACATGAGTGACACTTTCAACCCTCTGACTAAATAAACAAAAAATGTACACCATTTCCATTGGATCAAAATTTAAAATTTTTTATTAATTATGGGCCAAAATGTGACCAATATTTCTGCTGAAATATAAATCCATTGTTTTAATTTTCAAATGTTCTGACTTCAGAGTTTCTCAGTAGTTTAATTCCACATGTCTGAAGTTCTTGAAATGCTTGAGTTTACTCTGTGCTGGGATTCATGAGTCCTGTCTTGCAGAAAGGGATACTCACAGGCTTGTCTTCAATGTCTTGGATCTTCAGAGTCAGCAACTGTTTGAGATTTACTGTTGAAAAGAAAGATATTCTCCTCTTCCTAAGTTTTATTAAAAAGCTCTCATGGTTTCAAAGAAATCATGTTAACTTCATGCAGTAAAGTTACAGATCAGCAATGCCAGTCCTTTCCAGTTCAAGATATTCAGCAACGACTACATTTCATGAAGTATTCTAAAGTTTGCAGCCAGGATACTTTTCACAGCAGTTTGTAATATATCCTTCTTCAGGATTGTTCACTGAGTAGAGAAAATATACTCTAACCATATAGATATGTGGTGCTGCATGTTAGATGACATTTTGGCACACCTTTACACAAAGTAAGGAGCAGACCTTCCTGAAGTGGTATTTGCTGTGCTGTATACTCCTGGTGCTGCTCACATTTTTTTACCAAACCCTTTTTTCTTCAACAGTCCATTGTGTTTAAAATTCAACCAAAGCCTATTTCATCAGCCATAAAATGTATCTTCCATAAGTGGTAAAGCACTGTCATTAATACAGTTTGCTTCAGCACTGCAGAACCACCTACAGTTACCATGCTTGTCTTGATCAAACCTTAGATTGTCATTCTAGGTCTAGGTTAAATATGGATTGGGAAATGAAGCATTGTAGTTCACACCTCTTTTGTCTTTGAAGTCAAACAAACTCAGCTGAAAGTCTGGTACTTCTTTATGCCTTCCTGTCAGAAATGACAATGAAATCTTTTGCCCAGTGTCTCAAAGGTATATGGCAAGCAAATACAAGGTCACACTGCTCTGTCTTTATGAGAGAATTCCCTTTAGATATGTCTGCTTTTGTTCATCTTCCACATTACAGACATCCCCAATAGATTATAAGGTATTCTTTGGAAAACAGTTCATCTGCATGGGTAGATGAGAATGAGGTTCTTAGGACAACTTGGGCACTACACGGAGGCCAGCTACACTGACTCAACATTGTCCCATTTGCCAATAACAGGACAGATGAGAAAAACTGCACACTATAAAGTCACAGTGAGAGGGAGTGACTAGGTTTTATTTAGACACAGCTGAGATGAATACACACAGTTCCTGTGATGGGATAGTCTTGCAGCAGACTGCTGCATCCCACTGCTGCACTTAAACATGTTGTAACAAGATTTCACGAGGCAACAACTGAGAATCAGGAATCAGGAGTATTTTTGTTATATGGTTAGTGAATTAAGAACAAATCTTTCCTTTGTGATAGGCATCCCTTTCCCATGCACAAGGAAGAGTGGTGAAGGATTATCTTTTCCCAGAGGTAGTTTCAAATGGCACAAAGGTAGTCTAATAACCTACCATTTGTATATGAATCGCAAGTCACCTCAAAACACTGGAAAGCCTGATGTTGGCAGTGGGCAGTCTCTGTCAGGTATTTGCAGAAAGATTTACCTTCTAAATGTATTTCAGACTAATTAGGAGTACTTTTAATAGAAATTATAAAGGATACTGATATACTGAAATACAGCTCTACTGTTATTAGGATAAGGACATTTTTTGAATAGAACTGCAGGTATTAAAAATACAAATGAAGCATGCCTGCTGCCAAATAGAACAAAATGTATACGTCAGAGGACATCACAAACCCTAAACTACCACAGGTGCAAACACCTGACTTTTCTTATACTTCCTGGTCTTGACATTCACAAACCAAAAAATAAGCATTCTACCAAAGGACCAGAAGAACTTTCCTCTTCAAGGGAGTAGCTGAAGTCAGTGCTCTGCTGCCCTTTTCTGAACTAGAAGAAGAAATGCAATAGCAGCAAACAGAAAGCTAGATGGTGCTACTACGCTGACTTTATGGTTACAAGTAGACAGGCTGCACACAGACTTGGATAGACAAATCAAATATTATAAAGAGATACAGAAGAGTACATATAAAAAGATACTTATGTAGATGCAGAAACGCTGTAGTTGGATAAGTATTTGTGTATCTTTACATTTGGTTGAGTAAATTATGCTGTGTTGATAAGAAATGAAAAAGAAGAACAGGAATCTCTCAGATAGCCCCCTCTCCCTTTTGGAAAAGAAAAATGTTAAGGAGAAATATTTTCAGTAACTCTTGAAAAGTAATATACAAAGTTATTGGTTTTATCTCATGGAAAATAGTACTAATTGAAGAAGTCTATGATACATATTATCATATAATAACAAGGATTAGTAAGGATTTTCTAAGATGTTGGATAAATCTTAGGTGTCATTGTAGGTTTCTAACACTTTGAAGCAACTCTATATCTACTTAATCTAAGAAAAACTAAACTTAGTATTTTAGCTTAGCCAAAAACATGTTTCTATTTCATTTTTTTACTGTTGGTAAAACAAATTATTTAAAATTATTCTGACATATTTGTGTGTTTTGGCTCAGAAGAAGGACAATTACAAAGGCCTATCTGTGACAGGGAGCATGCAGTGCTTGCTAAGAGAAGTGTGATCGTATCCCTGACATCTTTATCTGTAGAAGTAACCCAGAATTGAAATAGAGTCATTTCAATGTAGTCATCTTCAAATCAGCCGTCAGATTGCAAATCTTAAAGTTATAAAGCCATTTCTACTTCTCTTCCTGCTCTTCTTTGCCAGGGGACCATGGACAAACAGCACGTAAGAGCTGGCACCACCATCGTTCTGGCTAACTTCAGTGTCTCCGTGGCTCTTCTTACTCATGAGCTCACTATGACAATGGTTTATCCAGGTGACAGGTGCACAAAAGCCCTACCACTGAGAAGCCAGCAGACCTCAGTGCTATCCTCAGCATGGTCTCCAAATTGCCTGTGACTTGGGGTGATCTCTGTTTGTTCCTATGCTTCAGTTCACTCAACTGCAAACCAGATTGCACTCATCTTCCTGTCTAAGGAATTCTTCTATCGATGGGTGACAAGTGTCACAAAAATGAGAAGGGAAAATAACTTATCCTCTAATTCTGCATCTTAGAAGACTGCTAATCAGGGCATTTGTCTCAGAGATTTCCTTTAGCTCTAAAACTACAGCAGAAGGAGGAGAAATGCGATACTTCAGTCCCAGTCAGAAACCACTAGCTATATTTATTGTTTATAAATGCTCTCCTAAGAAAATTTCAGCCAATTTCAAGTGCAAAAGAGAAAAAAACTGAAAAGGTTAGCAAATAAATGGCGATCTTTATATTTTGAAAATACAAAAATACAACCATAAAACCCCCCACAAAATAAAAAATAAAACATCAACAAGTTGTGAGAGAAAAATGATTTTGCACAGATTCTTTAAATTTTCAGAGACTACAAGTTCAAAAAAGTCACTAAAACACTTGCTTTGCAGATGAGACACAGAAAATCCCAAGTGCTTGCAGAATGTATATTCCAAACACAAAAGATTAAGAAATTAAAGGTATAACATTTCTATATGCAACATGTCATAGCAGAAAGCAGAACAGAATTTATAAGAATGAATTTTGCCCTTCAAATCTTTGAAAAAGTTCTGATCAGGAGCTAGGTTAAAATGTTTTACTTTGGAAGTCAAACCCAAATAATATCACCTAGTAATTTTGTCCTGTTCAGGTTGTTCAATTAGTAAGAATTTAATTTTGGTTTATTAATTATTTTCCTTCTGTTTTTTGGTATGACTATTGAACATTACTAATCCTTTTAAAGCAAGCTCACTATTCCTTTTTTATTTCTAGATTGGAAGCAATAGAATAATACCCTTTAGTAACCACTAGGCTATGCTAACAGTCAACTTAACAAGCACAAAACCTACTTTAAAAATAACGCATGCTACAAATGCACACAGATGTGCAAAGGCACATCAAAAAATCCCACACACATTAGAGAAGGTATTTACAGTAACTCACATATCTTGAGTCAATTAACCTGTCCTGCTTGGGTTTTCAACCCTAATATAATTATGAGTTAAGGAGAGCCAAGTGAGCCTTCCTGAAGCAAACAGCAGCTCCCTAACACTGCTATTCTAACTCAACAGAAATAATCAGGCTTTTAGCATTTTATAGAGAAAATTTTAAGCTCCAATTTTCCTCATTTCCTTTTATGATTTACTTTAGATTCAAGACTGCAACAGAAAAAAATTATAGAAATCTTAAAACCCCTTTAAAGATTACTAAAGATTAAAAAAAATATCTTGTATATGGTCTGCATTTTAGACAAGGGAAAGGTTACCATATTCTATGAGATGAAAAATACATTAAAAATTATGAGAAAGGAATTTGAAATATCACGAGTTGTCAATAATTGGAAGAACTGTTTTACAAATCCCCAATAATGAATGACATTTATCTTGTCATTACTTAGACTAGCTGTGTAGGCTTCCCCTTGTATTGGCAGGACTGAAGTAGAAGAGGATGGCTATATATAATTAGGATTAATTCCTCCTCTGAGAGCCTTTCATGCGAGAATAAAAATCTAAAATAGATAATAGGATAATGTTTACTGTAAGATGCTTATGAGTATTCCTTTTCTTCTTTAAGCGTGTAACAGAATGCATAGAAAAACCATGAACTGCTTCCTTGATCAAGTGCCTTCTTAAAAATCACATTAATAGGGGTAACACTAGATTAACTGTATGAACATGTCAACATAAACATCAGAGTAAAAGTATGTGGCTAGCAAAGCTGCTTCTGTTCTGAAGAAGTACAAATGAACTGCAATTGAGATTCACAATAGTGTTGAGTCCTAAAGATTTTTATTTCTTGCTCTTAGAAAGGTTACAATTCATAATGAAAAATCTCTAGTTTATAATTTTATTTTAAGTATAATTTTTGGTTATGACAGTGGAAATCAAAGAGAGAATATGATTTGAATATGCTGCAGCCAGAATACTATTTGTGAATTAAATACAAGACAGTATTTAATATTGTAAAATTACATATTTTGAAGTCTTGCAGCATATCCCCCAAGTCAGTAAGTAAAGTCTGTCTTAAACAGGAGAAACTTTTCTGAAGAGGCAAAATTGTAACCCCACCATTAGCTTGGTTGGCTTTTGCCAACCTTGCAGAACCTGAAATATTTGAGTGTAGCTCCCATATCTAAAAACTCTCTTACTGTAATTAGATAGAGCATTAATCCAATAAAGCCATCTTTCTGAAGTTGGCTGTGGAATAAAATTTTAATTCAACTTTGAATAAATTTAAGATTCTAATCTGAAAGACATTGTGTAATGCCAACAGATTGCCTTCTTTTTCTATGAGAGAGATAAGAATCTTGCACATTAGTTTGTTAACTCAGACTGACACAGAAAATTCAAGTTGTCTAGTTCAAAGATTAGGCAAAGATGAAGAATGAGATACTTCTGAAAAATCAACTGAAGAAATAGAACTTAGCTGGGCTAATCATACTAATTACATTAGAAGTCTGTTATTAAGGTTGTAAAATTCAACTTCCTAACATGATGAAATTCCAGCAGAAAGGATGATCACATTCTGTCTTTCTTTGATTTCTCTTCCTTTTGTGTACTCTATGACACTAAATGTAAATATCTGACCACATACTAACAATAAAATAAAATAAAATAAAACAGACAAAAATCTCCAGTCATTTTCTCTATTCAGGACAGCAGCAGCTGCCTTCAAGCTCTTTGGCACCTTATTTTGTCCTATGTCCTGCTTCGTTATTTGTTATGCAAACAATGCTTTATAGAGAGAATTGAGTTATTTGCATTTCCATGTTGTGCAGGTTCACCAGGGAACTGTAACAACACTGCCTGGCAAAGCATAAGCCTTTGGCTGAGTGAAATGACAATGTCTCAACTCCCGCAGCTTCTCCAGCATGTGGAAACTTTTTCTACCAGATGCTTTCCAAGATTTACCTTCAACTGTGTATGATCCTGGGAGGTGGTACTATTCTCCCTTGATAAAAGGACAACTGAAGTACTAAAAATTTTAGGCTTCAGATATTAAAATGAAGATCTAATTCTTTCAATATTTGGACTCTAACAGCACAATGTATATTTACATCCGCATTTCCACTGATTTCAGCTAGTAGCTGTATAATCAGATTCCAGTTTATCAAACTGAACACAGGAAACATACCACCAGTTACTATGTATGGAAACATTTCAGTCTCTTACAGGGATGTCCTTCTGTGTAGCACAAACAGGATAAAAGCCAGTTTTTCCACGTCTCTCTCAACTATTTTAACCACAAAATATTTCTTTGCCTTCCCGTAATACTGCCCATCATCCATCATATGTTTCCAGCCTCTTCACAAATGCAGATTTCTCTGATAACACAATATAAGTTCAGAACCAGAATAGCTTTAATATGTGTGTTGAAGCAGGTGTGAATCTCTCTTGAAAAAATAGCAAATGACCACTTAATACTAACACTCCCCCAGGAAGTCAAGAGAAGGCTGCAGAGAGTGCCTGGATAATGGCTCTTCATAACATTAATGGTTCCTGACTGTATACTCTAATAAATCTACTAGCAGGTCCTTATTTCCCTCCAAACAAACACCCTCTTCCTTACTCTCACTGCAGCTCCAGTGCCATCATAAAGAATTTAATCTATCTCTTCAATGGTTATTGAAGGAATTACTAAGCTTTTATTTCATTTCACATATATTTATTGTGGAGAAGTCCACACAGCCCTTCCTTGGTGCCCCAACTTTTCTAGACAAGTGTGTAGGTAATAATCATTATAGCCAATAGCTACAAAGAAAGGGAAATGATGACTGACCTTGAGCATTTTTAGTGGGAAGAACAACAATATTTGCCTGGAGAATAGTGACAGCAGTGACTCTGATGTAAAATGAGGTGCCAGGAGATTAAGATTCAAAATCAATGTGAGGAAGTAACCAGCAGCAGCAGATGAAAGGGATAATGACTGAATAAAATTTTTGACAGCAATATTTGATTGGGCTCTTTAATGCTCAAACAAGAAGACTACTGACATAATCCACCATGGAAAAGTAAATTGTGGGGTTTAGGAAGATCCTCTGAAGATCTCAGAAGAACAGCTGCTAGCCAAGAAAGTCTCAGGGGAAACATAGGAGCATAATGAGAAGAAACACTGGAGCCTTCCTTGTTGCTAGATCCAGGTGCATGTTATACTCTAATTGGGGTTGCAGAGAACAAGACCCCAACATTATCAGTGAGACGATCAAAAATGGTGACTACTTCTAGTCATGGCTTGGGGTAGCTGCAAGGCAGCACAACATCCCTGATGTGTGTAGAGTGAAGTATGCAACTGAACCAGGTCATGTGCAAGTTGCATCTGTTGCGTATTATTCATTACTGATGCTGTTCAAATCACCCTGCCTCCGTGGCCGCCTTTTGACAAATCTGCTGAAGAAGGCAGGCAGCACAGTGCCACCCTGCATCACGCTGAATACTGCAACTGGCTGAATGCCTACCAGCAGCAGGAAACTGAAACTATGACAGTGGGTTGAATCTAAACAACAATGTGCCACCATTACCAAAGCATTTCAGAGGTGTTTGGTGAGTCCAAATGAATGGGACAGGGGTTGAGGACTCAAAGGAGAGCATCATACTTTAGTACTGACAAACATTTCTCTTTTCCTCCCAGCTCCTCTCCACTCTACCTTATTCAAGTCAAGCCAGTGTTCCTGCTCTCTTCTGCCATATTAGCCAATTTCCCTTATTCATGTATTTGCAGCCCTACTTTGAAGTTTTCTAATCCCAGTCTCCAAGCACAACAGCACCAGTTCCCCTGTTGACTCCATGACTGGTTTCCTCATAGCTCCTGGTCACCAGTCACTGGTTTCCATCCAGCAAGTCTCATAGTTACAGTCCTGACCATTTGCATCTAAGTTTCCCAAAAGCAGACTGAGGGATGAGCTTGATACCTGGGAAATTTCAGCCCAATTAATTAACAATTCACCAAAACTGAAATAAGTTCGGTTGTTTTTTTAGAGAAAGGATCATATATAGGAAATTTTGGCAATTACTGCCTATATTCAATGAGCAGAATACTAACAAGAGGAGACTTAATAGAAATCTAAATAGTATGGACAGTACATTGATTCTTTGTGATTGTTTTATAACAAGATATGCCCTTGCTTACTGTCAGCAACACTACCTGGTTTTGCAGTGGGGCTGAGGAATAGTGGCGGCAATCGACTAAAGGAGATATCTTTATGAATAACCTATTCCACATAGATGAGTCTTTCTGCTGTGCCGTTTGCAACCGGTCATGCCTATCTCATATTGGCCTTTTTAGCCACCAACACGTCTGCAACAACTGTGGGTAGAGCCCTTCCCAAATCTTTGTTCGCAAAGCCTAGCCATGATGATGATGATTCCACATAGCTTCAGTGTTAGACAGAAAAACATCCTTTAACTGGTAGTTGTACGTAAATTCCTTTCAAGAGAAAGACCACACAGAGAAAGGAAAGGGGAGACTATGTGGCAAATACCATCACATTCAGGTATATAATTAATCCTATTTTAATGGAAAAATGTTTCTCCTAAATATCTTTTTTTTTTTTTTTTTTACGAAGTGCTATAAATTGTAACATTCAAAACCAGTATCTAAATGAGACTGTACTTTCAGTTCTGCATTTCAGACTTAGCTCATCATATGTCTTTACATATCACTGAACATCCGAAATGGATGTTATTCCTGACTAGTTTAAACTTTATGTATAAAATGAGGATATAACACAATGCCATACCTAAGAATTATTTTAGACTTTGATAATGCTTTACAAACTTTACAGGTTTAGATACATATGGTTAAAACACAGGCACAGTGAGGAAAAATAATAAAACACAGACAGATGGGAAATGGACACTTACCCACAGTGCTTCATGTGAGGTGGTTTATCCATTCTCACTGCCAGTTTAATTTTCAAATCATTATCCTGACTGTTTTTGGGGACTATCATTTTATGCAGATCAGGTGCCTTTGGGCTATTGGATGTTGGATATAATACTACCTGCAAGTCATAAAGAAAAACTTCAATGAGTTGATAAAAAAATCAACTGTTAGTCTTTAATGGAAACTTCTAAGCAGTGAAGATTTTTGTTGCATTTCCTCCAACACGAAAGATGACTAAAAAAGATTTCATAAATCTGATAAACCAGTTGACTCGATCTTATTGTAACAGACAAATTTCCAAAATCAACTGCTTCCTTTTCTTACAAATTGGAGTTTCCATATTATGAGTTAAGAAAATTTCCTCCTGTTAATACATTCTGAATTAACAGTTTTAAATGAAAAGGAACAGTTAGCATTTCAGAATGATCACGTACAATTAAATAAGAACCTAAACTTTTACATTATTCAGTGCTCTGCTGGAAAAACCCTGTTGAAACAATTTGCTGTAGCATTATGCAACGGATCAGGCCTCCAGTAGTGACATTGAGAGAAGATAACCAAAATATACTCTTCATCTATATTTTTTGATCAATAGCATTAGTAAAAGTCAATTTTAGTAAAAACTGCAGAAATTGGAGATGAATTCTAAAGCACCTTTGCAGCAAATGGAATATCATAAATGTAAGATACTATGTCCAGTTCATATGTGATATGACACAAATCTTTTGTTTAATCTATAGTGGTAGATATAAAAAAATTAAAAAAAATACACTGAATTGTAAACATTTAATTTTTAAAACATTTATACAAATTTCTTGAAAATTTTACTAGCAATTAATTTTAGATCATTGTTAGTCACAAGCCGTTAAATATTTATTTACCACCATTTATAGCCAGTACAATTAAATATTATTGCTTCATCAAATCCTTACCCACAGTAACATGTTCAGCACTTCAGTGCTGCTGAAACATAATTTCCTTTCATTCTTATTATAAGCACTACTTTTGAATCAATTCAGACTTTAAAATATTCTAAACACACTACTTGGGAGACTTTCATAACATTCAGTGAGTTCTGAATTACCATTAACATGGAGCAGTATTTCAAAAGTAACAACATTCTAAAAAGCAGCGTTCTTCACATCCTTTATTTCTTGAAAACTAAAATTAATCATTATGTTAACCATCAAGTTAATTTCTTACACATAGTACTGGGAGCTTGTGTCACATATTTAAAAGACAGTATAGTCTCCTCTGTGTTATTATGAAGGTTAAATCAAGGATTTGAGCAAAAGTCTCCAAGCAAGTGTAAATCTAATTGATGTTATTAAGCCAAAGATATTACAATAGTGTCATTCAGATCTAATCATCTGAAAGACGATGTAAGTGGAAGGCCTTCAGCTTTTCATCTCAGTATTTTGCAGAAACATATTCCTGCATCCCACTATTACAGGAGCTCCAGTCAAGCAGAGAAATATAAGGCATCACCCCTAATCAAGTATGCAACCTTTTTAACACCAGTGTAAAAAATAACCTGTCAGATCTATTGAGTACATTCAGTACCTTTTAGAGAGATAGCAGAAGAATCAGTGTATTCTGATTTTAACAAACCAGCAGGCTACTTCTTTTATTGTTTGAAACACACAGAAGACACTATTTATAACAGAACTTATTCCTTTTTTCTGATTTTCATTCTGAGTAAAAGCCATCCCTTAAAAAAACATTTAAAAGCATTATGAGTATAGCAACCTTTGCATTCTGATGTATCAAACAGAAATCTATTTTTAGTTTGTTTATCTCTTTAAATGCAAGATTATATAAACAGAATTATTACTCATTCTTTGCATTTCATCACTTGACATTCACATAGGACTGTAGGTGATGTTAAGAACTTTTCCTTTTTTACAGGCTGTAGTTCTCATTGTCTGTCCTGTAACAGCTTATTACAGCTCATGTGTCTCAAGTGACATCTTTCTCCTGTCAACTTCTTGAGTTTTTAGAATGCTGATTAAAATACAAGCAGACAAGAGTATAATTAATTCATAACTTTGGTACTGGGGATTTTTTCTGAATTTTTAAAGAAATATTATGGAGCTTCAATTTCAAAGCTCTCACAATGAATAAGTATCTGTCAGACCATTTAAGTATGCACTGTGTTGCTTTTGTATTACACTTTGTCATGCCTTCCAGCTGACAGAACTTTGTAATCAAACTTTTTGTTACATGCAAACACACGTACACACATTCACACTAAGCATTTGACAGGCATTAATCAGCTTCACGATAACCTTCACACTAGTATTGCCCTTAAGTGCAGTGACAACCATGTTGTACCACACATCAGGTGGCACAAAATTTAAGCTCCCACCACACTGAAACCAAAACACTCAGCAATTGTTCCTTGTTAAGAAAAGTAAAAAGTTGCTGAAATTTCTATTAAAAGCTCTCTCTCCACTATGGTACACTGCAACGTGATGTCATTGTCATTGTCCATAGAGAAATATTCTAGGCTATTTTGTGTCAGATTCCCTTTCAGCATTGCTTAAGGGATTTTAATCTTCTGGTTGTTTTATAATATACTTCAAAAAAATGAAATGGTATCAGCTCATATGTCTTATTTGACAGACATAAAACTCAACTACAGGATACTCTCACTGTGTCTAAAACTTCTAAAAATTTCATAAAATTACTACTACATCATATATTTCTGAAATTGTATTTTATTTTATTTTATTTTGATTTATCTTATTTTATTGTTCATATACCTGTGGATATCACCATAGTAGGTTATTCAGCAGCAGCACAGAGAACTATGAGTTTCTAGTCTAGGACTGTGCTTACTATAAGTAAACTAACAAGTAATCTACATTAAAAAGTATAATGAACTATTAATCACCAGAATGCTACACAGCAAACATAACTGCTGTGCATTACATTACTTCAATTCATTTAAGGCAAATTAATAGTATCAGAACAGTGTGGGTTGAGATACTTCAGTAAATTCAATCATCTCATGATCATTAAAAATATTGACCATGTGTTCCAATTACATCCATTATTACATTTCCTCAGACCACACTGTAACTGAAAAAGTGTCAAGTTCACTTTATGCTTTTCCTCATTTGGATGTAAAATAAACACAAAAATCCTAAATACTATAGAACAACACTTATATGCATTTGTGAAAAGTGATGTTCTCAAAACACTGTTTCTTAATTGTAAATGACTGAAAATGTTTCTCTCCTGGGCTTAAAAAATGACAGGTTGAAAGACATGAAGCTAATATAATCTGACAGTTTAACTAACCATCATTTTTGTGATTCAGTAGTATATTTGGGTCCCCAGCTGGATCACAACAGAAGTTAAATGAAGTACACCTGAGCCAAACAGTCAACCCAGACAAGCAACTATTAACTCTCCTCTGTCTTTGGCCCACTGATCATATCTTCTTTTAAAGGTATGAAAGAAAAGTTGAGTTGTCCAAAGTACTCTGAAAGCTTGAACAAACCAAACAGGAAAATCTTGCCTTCACAGAGCAGATAACCTTACATCGCATGGCCTTATTCATAAGCAGCTTTGTGAAGTCTGTTCAGAATAAACAATACACTCATGATCACGTAAGAAACCCCACAATGAAGTAGAGAAACCAAGCCCTCTAACTCCTGTGCTCTACCAGACACTTCTAACTCAATTTGTGATTATTTAAAGCTATGAAAAACAGCCAGTGCTTGACACATAAGATCATACACTTCCTCAACTGTATTTGTTGAAGCTTTCATCACGCAATAGGACTAATTAATTCTATGTAAGGCTTTTTCTTTCATGTTTTAAAATGCAGCAATTTAAAAAGTTGCCAGTGCAAGCAGAGAGAACAGGCAAAATTTATGCTATGAAATAAGTACTCTTCATCATTTGGCACATGTAAATTTATGCTGCTGGTCATTCTCTGAGCAAGTATCATAGGAAAATCTTCTAGTCAAATAGGCACTGTTTCACTAATTTGAAAATAGTAGTATAGACCAAAAATTATTGAGCTGGTTTGGGATATGAAATACTAAAGAGACCCTTTAGTGTTATGGTTTTTTGTGTAACTCTGACCCCAGCCTCCCTTATGGGACACTTACCTGGTTTTGATAGAAATGTCTACTGACTCCTCTTAAGTCACCCTCTACCCTAACTTGAAAGTTTGGAGCTGTTCTGAATTCTGTCAGCCCCTTGCCCCAAGACTGGCTAATGTCAGAAAGCCAGAAGCTGCTGCCAGTGTGGCAAGAAGCGAAATTCCTTCAAATTTCCCAGCAGCAGCCTGCCAAGCACAGCATCTCATTTTCCTTGAGCATTAAGTCATGATGCACTGTTGCCAGGAGGATGCAGAAAAAGAAGCTCAAGAAGAGGCTCAAAATCAGAGGTAGAAAGGGGAAAATGAGATGTCTCTCTTGAGAGTAACTCTTTTAAAAAAGTTATCCCCTTGAAAGAATGGGTTAATAAGAGCTCGATCACCAAGGGAACTTATGAGTTTTATATGCAAGCTCCATCATCTCACCTATTGATTAATCTCTTGCTTTTTGGCTGTGATTGTATTACAGCTGAAATGCTGAGACAAGGCTTTGAGTAACTCATGGTTAAAAAGAAACAAAAAGCAAACATAAAAACTGAACAGGTGTATGGTGAGAGAGCTATCTAAAGTACGGTTGATGATGAACTGAGAAGACTTCACAATTTATGCAAACAATGGACATCTGTTGATGGTGCCAGCCGAATACTTCCCCTAAGAGCTCTTAGCAATTGATAAAAATTGTCTTTGAGTCCTTCCCAAAGAGCCTGTCACCTATATCTAAGACAGAGCATCCCTGAAAGAAAAATATCTCAAGCACTTCTGATGAGAGGCATTCTCAAAGATACTGAGAAACCCTCTGTTAGCATGGAAACAGTAACACTCAGCGAGACATAGCAGGGTGCTGACAGGCAGACTGCATGGGGGGCAAGAGAAAAAGAGGGAATGGAAGCAATCTGTTATCATTTTCAAAACTTAAAAATGATGACAGAAAAACCTGAGAAATCTCAGTCATTTCAATCCTCACAATCCCCAGGCTGGCAAGCTTTAAATTTACATAGTCACAGGATGAAATTGTCTCTGCTCAGAGGCTCTTTGAATGTGGCACATTCAGAAATCCGGAAAACATGCAAGTATAGGTACCTAGCCAGTACAGCTACTTAATAATGTCTTTAAATTAAACCAAGAGTAACAGCACTAAAGGAAAAAAACTCCTAGCTGCACAGCTAATTATTGCTGGCTGCAGCTGACTGTGACAAGCAGGCTGTGAGACAATAGTTCTCTTTTAATTGAATAGTCAGAGCGACAAGGCTGAAAATATTCTTATATTCAAAAAGTATCAGCAATCAAACACCACCTGCTGCTCTCACATTGTATCCACATGTGTGCTAAGCACGCACAATGGCTGTCACTTTGAATTACTAGGTTTGAACATCTTCATACACAAAGTACTGAACAAGAAAACGTGGTGTGAGATTCCTGAGTTTCAGAAACCACCAGGCTGCTTTTTCAGAAGTATTTACACCAAACTGAATGCTTCTTCACGCTTCCTCAGTTGTTGCACATATAAATGCAAACATCAATTCTGCCTTCTCTATGCACATACAAAAACTATTAAAGTGGCCAGATCAGTGTCAGTCACATAAACCCTTCAAAGATATCTGAACAAAGTAAGCTCTTAACATTTCCTCATTAGAATGAACTTTGCTTCAAAGATGCAATCTGCCTCACTTTCTGGAAGCTAAAATCAGGGGTTTGGAGGTCTGGACAACCACAGGCAGAGACCACTCCAGAAGCTCATTTTCTTCAGAACTCAAATCCAAATAACATCCCTTCCCCTTCCGTGCAGCACATATCTCTGTTTTCAGCAGAAAACTGAGTTTGTTCAACTGTTCTCCAGTTTGTGTAAAACAGAGAAGAAAGGTTATAATTTGTTTTTGTTTGAAAACGCTTAAAGTGGTCAGCAGGGAGCCAGGACAATACCCTGCAGCAAGCAAATCTTCTCTTGGCATTCATGACTGGATTTATTGGTTCTTTTAGAGGAAAACAGACATGTCAGACTAGTGACACAGTAAGTATTACTTCCTGTCAGCTAACCCCATCTTAAATGCCTTGAAGGGAGATGTACAGACAACAGCCCTCTGTGGCTTGGTGCTTACCTGGTGACTTTTGCAGCAGAGGTTGAGCAGCCCTCAGCCTTCCAAATAGGGAAAAAGCTGTAAATACAGTCTGTCCTCTCTACTGAAAGCATGAGACTGCATCCCTTCTGCTCCACCATGAGCTAGTTACTTCTGGAAATCAGTAGTGCCTCCTCCTGAAACAGGGGACCTGCAGTGCTGGTATCAGGGTCTACATCTTAAGTTCATAAGTGAGAGAGACTGCTATGCACTGATGGGGTCAACGGAAATATCTTCTCTACAGCTCTGGGGAAACATTTGCTAGCTCCACATTTCACACCTTAGGTCTCTTTTCCTAAAAAACTGATCCCTTGGTGGCAGAAGAAGAGTTCTACAATCTAGGACTCTGATTGTAGAACTGAGCATTAAAATGTGAGCTATTCTTCATGTGCTATATGTCAGAGGGGAAAACTTCAGCAGAAGGAGGGAAGATTTGCAGACACTCTCTGCCTCATTCACACTACCCTATTCTTTCTATAATACATTTCACTCTCTAGCTCTTGGTTTTGGCCTAAAAAGGACAAATGATCGTGTCAAGACAGGGAAAACATGAAAAGAGAAGAGAAGCTCATGGAGTACAAGAATAGCTCTTATTTTAGTCTGACATACTATCTCCATGACTCCTCTCTCATTCTGTTTCATCCTTCTACCACTTAAGTCCTTCCTTTCCTTTCCCCAATTGTTTGCTGTATTTACTACATGCCAAATCTTATCTTACTCCCTTTCACTCCTACTTTGAATAGCTAAAAGCATTGGTATGTCATGTAGAAATTAAAAAAAATTTAAACATGACAAAGAGAACCGCCATGGATCCCCTATGTAAGTTTCTGAAAGTCAACATATCATGTTTTGAACACTAGGAAAAGTCACCCTTAATAGAAAAAGCAGTGTTTGGTACAGTCACAGCAGAGAAGATTGGTACTGAATGCCTTATACTATTTTATGGCATGTTTTATTAATATTCACACTTCTACCCATCACTTCTCACATATTTCTTGTGTCTACATATAATACTCACTCTTCCCAGTTCTTTATCTTCAAGTGCCAGCACCCCAGTGCTTTCTGTAAAGAGTTTTACTTTGACAACAGGGCGAGGGTGAGTAGTGGTGAAATCCCCTTGGGTTCCCCATCTGCAATAAAGAAAACAACAGAATTTAACTGGGGCTGAGGAGAGGCTTCAGAGTGATAGGACTGTCATCTTTTCTGCAGAATATTTATCAATGCACACCTAGAACTTAATTTTCAAGCTTTTGGGGGAAGAGGATGGGAAAGAAAAGGGAGATACATTTTTGAAAATCCAAAATCAAATATCTACATGGAAAAACTGGCTTTTCTGTATGACTTTTAAATAAAAAAATCAATCAAAAAATTTTTAATGGCAAACCCCAAAGAACTGAAATTAGATCCTTATAGGGACAAACAGAACCAAGCAAGAAAGCAAATAGAGATCTATTTTCTGTGAAACATACTATAGTCACTATCTTGTACATACAAGTCATATTAATTCAGCAAAGAATCATGTCTCAACTCACTACAGGTGACCATACCATGCAGAAATTAAGAGACTTAGGCAGAAAAAAATCTTATATTTTATGAGATGTTACAACTTAGTATGAAAACGTAGGAAAAATGTAAACAAAAATGCAAAAAAAAAAGGAAAAAAAGTGTTATTTATCAGAGTGACTATAGCTCTGAAAGATAATTACCGCCACAAGGCTTCATGCTTTTAGAGAACAGTAATTAGGCAGACAGACTTCTAGTTGTTAATCTCTTATCTCTATTAAGACACTTGGTTTGTCAGCCTTCCCCCCACTGTGTGTGACAGTGGTACAAAAAAGGAAAGTTATACAAATCAAATTGCAACTTCCTTCAGCAAGATATTTCATTTTTCTAAAAAAATCACATGTAGCTCTTTGCATTGATGATACTGATTTTGATTATGCTACTAGGCATAAACAAAATGCAAAAAGTAAGCACAGCTCCAGCTTCTTTTCATGTTTTTCCACTGCTTGAGATATTATGATTAGCAGAAACTAATAAAATGAAAAAAAAAAAGGTGACCTTAAGAGCATATTCTATAAAAGTATGTGTCACGCAAGCCAAAATCTTAGGCCTCATTTAGAAAAAGCAGTAATTTTACTTTACATTCAAGAATACACAATCTCTCCACTGTTGGACAGTGAACACATTGTAGCAATCTTCCAGCAAAGGAACCTATTAGGCAAAAGAAAATCCTTCTACTAACATGAGTTACCGACTTCAAGACAAAGTCTAGAAAGTAATATGTAACCAAAACTAGAAAGCTTTAAGGAAGCAGCAGTTCTGTGTAAACCAGTCCTACAGGTGGCTGAACATGCAGACTACAAAAGTCAGGTTCACTGTAAATTAACCGAACCTTATGTTACATTCTGTCTTCTTTGCTTTGTCTGGATTAGATAGATGCTTCCTCTCTGTCTGTGGTGTGTATAGCCTCAACCTCAGCAAAGGTAATTGAAATAGGAACTGACATGAAATTACCTTGCTGAGTGGAAGAAAACCTGTTTTATGATGTGATAAATGCTGCAACTGCAGGATAAGACATTGCCTAGCACAACTGCTCTTCTCAGCAGTGGTCCCAAGGGTAGGTTTTGTCACAATACATAAATGAGATTTCCAAGGAGAAAGCATGTTCATAAAAGATGAGATAGTTGTATCTTCAGCTTCGCCTCCAGGAAGGACGCTGCCTTGAGATTGCAAACACAATCTAAGCACTTTGATACCTCCACCCGCTCTCTCAGGTGCCAGGTTTGTTTGTCCCTGGGCTTCCAGAATCCTTAAACTGTTCATGCCATAACGGACAGGACCATGCAAAAAACCAAGAGAAACTCCCATTAAAATAACAAACCAAACTCAAATCCTCTCTACAAAGATCCAGTGCCAGCATCAACTCATACAAAAGAGAAGAGAAATGGAAGGTCATGCTGACTAAAGCATTTAAAGAAGAGAACATCACCAGCAGTGACTCAGCTTCTGCAAGCTAAGCAGCAGGTTTTAGCACCCCAGCACCAGATTTGAAGGCTGGTGCAGCTTGCTCTGGAGACTGAGGCTCCATTTTTGAAGGACATAGCTGGGAGGGATGGGGCACACATGAGCCTTGCCCAGGGAGCCTGATATAATTTGCTCCTTCTCCAGTTTAGATGCACAATGTGAGACTGATGTGAATGAGAGTAACATGGGGTCATCCACTTGTTGTTGGCACTCATGTAGTACTAGAAATCACCTTTAAAATCAGATCTGATTACTAGCCTTGACTGACATTTTTCTCCCATCCCTTGTTCCATCTGCAGCAGTAAGTGAAAATCCTGGCATGAAAAGCAACCGAGTCAATTCCTAAAGCTTAATGTTTATGGTAGAAATATTCCATGCATTGACCTGCATGCTCCTGGTTGACCAGAACTTCAGCAGACTCTCATAATCTCTTAGGAACATGTCTTTGGAAGTGAATTATCTGTTAGATGATCGCAGAATTTACGGACTAGATTTTACCATCATTCCTCATGAAAGAGCTCATGAGAAATCATGTTCTGTTAGAAAAAGCAAATCTAAGATTGTATTCTTTAACATCACGCTTACTTGTGGGCACCTAATGTTCCTCTCAGCTGTGAATATAAAACCAAAGTACACATAGCTCATCTTTTTGTTCCTTGTGGATTACTAGAATAAAAGTCCTGTTTCTTTGAAGCTTTGTATTGTTGCAGAGGTATCAATTCATGCCATTTGAAATTAGAAGTTGAGAAAACACAACAAAAATAGAAGTGGTACCATGTTCACTTAGTTGCTTCTTCCAAGAAAGAACATGAGCATAAGAAATCCAATAATCCAGAGAGACATTGAGTTTATCTTTATGCTGTACACTTAAAAGTACATTATTATGTTATAACGCATACTATTAAAGCATCAGGCAAAAACTGAAGTGGAATTCAGAAATGACAGCCTAATCAAATGTATGATATTGAACTCCCAGCTGTAGTTTAACCCATATGAACATTCATGCTAATAAGAATTTGCAATTTGCATTTTTGCCAGTACGAAATGAAGTGTAGCAATAAGAATGTCCCTGCTGGCTATATTTTGCACTGTCAATACCTACTGATAAACTTCAGTCCTATTAAAGTTCTGAACTGTAAAGATTGTGCCATGAATGTAACAAGAAACCAGGCACATAGTATTTACTAAGGATGACCCAAAACAAGGGATAGACTGAGTAAAGCTTGCAGGTGTACAAAAGCAAGCCTATTTTGAAACACTCTTTACTATTCTGAAATTATATTGGTGCTCAAGATCTGTCAGATTTCAACTTATTTTCCCCCCCTGGATATTTTTTTTATGACACCTGGTCAGACTCCAGTCAACAAATTAATTATCTGTTTATTCTTCCTGTTTTTGAATAATAATTCAATTTAACCAAATTCCACTGAAATGGATATCACACTTTCAGATACTATATCTGAAAAAATAATATGAGATATCAGATTTTCAGCATACAGACCAACTTAAAATTAATTACAGTGTAAACGCAAACAAGCACTTTGAATAAGCTAGTGTCATCATCATCTGTAACTAAGAACTGTGCAATTAAATTAATAAATTTTACAATACCAAGATCATAAATACAGCCTTCCTAACAAATAAACATGATTTTACTCAACCATTTATTATTTCCACTGTAAAATTCCATCAACTTTTTCCATACTTTTGGCTATTCATTCTAGATCTGTATACCCATTCAAAGAGCTGGTAAGTTTAATGTTGAAAATAGCTTAGGAGGATACTTAATAATTCATGGAATCAATACCTGAACAGTAATTATCATTATGCAGATCTTTATTACCATTACTGTAATGTCTTATTTGACTTTATAGATTTTATGTGCTAATATAATCATATCCACTTAGTTTCTCAAAAATTTAATTTTTTTCTTCCAAAACACATTTTTCTTCTGTCTAATGCATTCATACATACCTATAAAAACATGAATATCTCCTGTTCTGACATCTGCTTAATTTCACTGGAGTGAATATTGTAGCAGAAAATTTCCTTTAAATTTAAAAGCTAAGCTGCTAGGTATAGCTCAGATAAATCTATACCTTTCTTTGAAGGTTCAGGTTACATCCTGATATTTTTCCTGGAGAAAATACAGTACTTCCCAGAAATGTTTTTTTCTGATCCACAAATTAGAAGTCAACCACCATGCAAAAGATTGTTCATAATATTCGTAAGACAAAAACTTTTTAGTTGTTTAATTGAGCTACTTTCTGTTTTAAGTAAGAACTAACAATGTGGTCTCTGGAATTTGAATGCTGAATAAAGATAAGTTACTTTTCTTTATATTGTAACTTTCAACACCAATAACAGTGAAATATTTTCAGCATGAAAATAAATCTTACAGCTGTCTTTTACTTTTCATACAGGGGAGCGGGTGAATCTGCAGGCTTTCTGTGAAAAGAGAAGTAATTCACATGTGCCACTTTGAACTCATTTGAGTCCAAGTGTATTACAGATAATTTATTTAAAGCTTGCTCTGCTATGGAGCTCCAGAACTGTGGAAGGGTGAAAGACCATGCAAATTAATTCACCTATCTTCTGAAATTTTATTTACAATCAGTGTATCTTTGATAATTCTTAACAAAATAGAAAAAACCCCAATACTTTATATTTTAAAAGCATATGTTTTAATTACCAAATTAAGCAATAGAAACAGCAAATCAGCCACTTTCCCCACCTTTGGAGGAGTCATTGATTTATGGATATACATCCAATGGTTTTTGTAAATGTGAAGAATTTTGGTGATGAATGCATCTCGATGGGAAGTGCAAAATTTTAGTCAAAACAAGTGTGATCTCATGCAGTCTTCATATTAAGTTATATAATTACCTTTATTGTATGACTGGGCTTTTTGTTTGTTTGTGTTTTTTTTAATCTTGCTAGAAAAGCATTCAGAAGGAACAATAATTTCAGCACTAAATGCTGCAGTGTGCTCACTGTACTGTCAGCTGCAGCCTATGCAGCATATTGGAGACCTCTAAAACAACAAAGTCTGAAAAAATCATCCAATTCCACCTCTTCAGATCTCATTTTGCTATATAATTTTTCTTTACATAAGTTTTCTGCTTTTACCTACTCGTTCCCTTTACTATAGAAACTGCAGTGATTTGATGTTTGTTCATCTTTAACCATAAACCTCAGTATTTTCACCATATTTTTGCTGCTGTCAGAGGTATGTGGGTTGATATTGTAATTAGTGACAGAATCCATTGCCAAAGTTTATTTCCCTTCACTGCAAAAGTACTTACTACCAGCAAGAAGGTGAATGTTTATTTCAGCTTAAGATTTATCACGGTGTCACAGAAACTCCTCTAAGCAAATTTATTTTTCTACTTCAGTTTGGAACACATTTCATACACTGGAAACAGCAGCAAAGTTCTCTCTCAGGTCTTCCTTTCTACTCATGGTCTCTGCTAGTCAAAACTTTTCTTTATGAGATCACAGGAGTGAATTTATAAAAGTTATTATTCTAAGCAAATATCTAGAAGTTTTATTTTAGTTCTATTTACTGGAATACTTTCTGATAAAATATCAAGTCTACAGAATTTTTACACCATCAGGAATTTATTGTCCTTGGCACTAAGGAAATCTCATTTTTGAAACCAGTACCAGGGTATATTGCTCTCCTTGGTGGTGCCTCCTTTTGCATCTTTCTAGGTTTGATTCTTGTTTAATTCTACTGCATAAATGTACCTGAACAGGTTTCTTAACCATTCATCAAATTACCTTAAGAGGTCTTAGGAAGAGTTTTCTTATTTCCTATCCATACAGGGACATGTACAGAGCTGGAATGAGCTGGAAAACCCATCCAGGCCAGTTTTTTAGGCATCTTACTGCTCCAAAAGAGAGATTTACCAGCACTTCATCTTTGTACATCTTGGAGTTGAACAGGAAATAGAATGTTGAGTTCTCTGCAACATCCCTGTGTCTCAACTATTTCAAGAATCTATATTAACTTTGCTGTTTCTACTTCGTTTAGAAACAAACCTTGACCACAGAAGACGAGGTATCTATAATCCTCAGGTTAGAAACCATACTCACAGTGCTAGTTATGACATGAAAGGCCAGGAAATAAAAGGACAGATAAGGCTCAGCCCTCCCTGACACATCTGACTATACTGACACTTGAAAACACTTCAAATCCAGGCCTGACAAATGTTCCGTGTTTAGTGAAGGATTGCGTGAGTGTGGAATTTATGGACTGTTGCATATTACTAACTCCAATTGCATGTACGCAGAGAGAAAAAATGTGAGAGCAAGCCAGTCACTGTACCAGCAGTGCAAGTTATCCTACAGCAATCTGACAATAAATCCATAATTTGACAATAAGGCTCCATTCAGACAAACAAAAATAGAGTTAAATCCATATTTATCTGATTTTGGCATTTTTACTGAAACTCCTAAAGGGAGTATTAGTTGTTGCTAATTGCTACTAGCTCTTCCCCACTGATAAATGGAAAAATATAAGCATTTCCTTTTCTCTTATGAACACAAAAATACCCATCCATTTGGTAATGATTGACACCAGGGTGCTACACCAGAAATCATAGTTTTAACGTTAACAGCTGTCTTATACAACCCAAAGGCATGCTTATTTTCTCTTTTGCACACCATACAAAATAATATGAACATTGAAGCTTCTCCCTTTAATGAAGTTTCTTGAAAACGGATTTTGAAAGTTATTGCACAAACAACACAAGTTTATTATGCAGCACCAAAGATTTAATAGGGTAAGGATTATTTCTTATATGTAACATTACAGCCATTAATCTCTTCATATATATTTATTTATGTATGCATTCTCCAGTACATCAGTGGAATCTGGAATTCATGTTTGAAACCACAAGGGAAAGAGCTTGTACGCTTCTACCTTTCTATAATGCTTATAACGGGGTTTAAGTTGTAAATGTTTTTCGTGGAAAAAAATAATCTACATTTTCTTATTTCTCTATTTGAAAATTACTCATTTATTTTGATGGAAGTACAGGGAGCATAATTTCCTCAATCAGAGCAATCACATTAAACTGCAGCTGAAAACCAATGCATAAAGTAAGTTCTAAACAAATCATAATGTCCTTTGACAGTAGAAGCACAGGTGAGCCGCATGCTCAGGCAAACTAAACCATGAGCTTGGACATGTGTCTTGGCCTTTCATCACTGCTCGCATCTAACCTTTTATGGGTCTTGACTCTACTCTTCCCTGTGTTACTGTGACTCCACTATTTTATGCACAAATCTCGGTGAGAATTACAGATTCATTGTTTTACAATCCCTATTGAAGAAACACTGATATTTTGCATAAATACTTCCTGTATTCAACTACTATTTTAAGGGCTGTCAGCTAGTGAAAAAGCATAACAATAATAAAGGGTTTAACCCTGAGGTTTCCATCAAAATCTTCCTAAAATTATGAAATATAGGTATGAGAAAGATAATTTGTTCTACAGAGATGGATGATAGGAGGAAGGAACAGTAGAGGAAAAAGGTAAGTCTTGGTATAACGATGGAAAGTCATGCAATTGCCTTTAAGGGTCACCTTTGATTCCACCTAAGCAGAGTCTACACTACTGTCTTTTACCATTTTACATTTATTTCCACCTACATGGGTACTTCTGACTTGGCACACTAGTGGTTTGAAATGCAGACTAACAAACCATCTCTTCAGCACTGCTCTTATAAAAAAGTTGGGTGTTCAGGACCTGTAGCTGCACACACTAAGTAGCTCTTCATTTCATTTCTGAATGCATTGTTGAGTCACTATAGCCAATCAGAAAATGTTTGGGTATTTTTTTCTTTTTTCTCTAGATTCAGCAACAAAATTAAGGAGTTTCAGGGTAATTGTTATGAAACAACAGGAATCCCTTCTAGGAACTTTTTATCAAGAACAAAAAGCTCTGAATTGGATCTTTACTTCAGCAACAGTAAGGATAGAGTGTTTTGATGGATATGCTATATTTTAAAGCTCCTTTACACAACTAGATTAATATGAAAGGAAAGAAAGAATGAATAATTTGATCATATGCAGGTTTTTTCCAGGATTTTCCTTTGGTAAAATAACAACTGTTTTAAATAAAAGAATTAGCAGAGCTCAAAATTACTATTTATCACAGAGCTAATAATGAGCTAGACACAATCATGTATTTATTTTTAAACATAATTATCAATATATGAAAATTGCTTGTAAAAAAGATACAACGAATCTGTGACTAGTTTTTCTTTAAAATAAAGAAGTGTCTAATAGAAACCAGAAAGGCAAACCAGAAGAGGGGTTCAATGCATAATAAGCAACTAACTAAAAACACTCATTTAGGCTTCCTACACTGAAAATGAGAAAAATGCACTCTAACAGTACAGAATGCTATTATGACAACTATTGTCATCACAAATATAAACAATATGAATAAATTATTACTTAGTCTTGTTTTCCCATTTCACTTTCAATACAGACAACCAAGACAAGCCAGGGTGAAGATTTTCACTGGTATGTAGCTAGACTGACACACTGCCAGGCACTAGGAATCACTGATACACATTATGTGAAGAATTCATAAAGCATTAACTCCAGTTTCCCACCAAGTTTCAAACCCAGTTAGAGACTGGTGATGGACACAAAAGCAAGATATGGTCATTTATGCTCTTGAAATTTCTATATGCATATGTATTTCACTTTTATCTTGAAAAAGATAATTATGAATCCATTCACACATTGTTAAAATTTGCAAGTCCTATTTATTTCATGTTACTTTGTATTTGTACGACACTTTAAACCTTCAAAATGTTGTACTTTGCTGTACACAGTACTTTGATGAAGCGGGTAGATGCTGTCACTTCAGTCAGAAGATGGGGGAAAACAAATCACAAAACAGACTGACCCACCTGAGCCTGAAGAGTCTATCAGGAAAGACCCAGGAATCAAATCAGAAAATTGCAGTATTCCAGTTTCCATCATACCAACTGGTATGTTTTATTCTGAAACCTCTTTTACTACTCTTTCTGACTCCTACTGTTATCAGCTGTCCACATTATTCTGTCTTTGTTTTTACTGTCCTCCTACACTCAATCTGCTGGTATTGCTTTCAAATAAGCACATTAACCTGTAGAGTCATACCTGAAATGATATGGAGTTGTTAAGAAGTTTCAAGATCTATAAATATTTTTTCTTCATCTGTTCAGTGGAGTATTCTGTATTCTTAAAGTACTGGACCTCTTGACACCTCTGAGGATCAATGCACATACTAACACAGCGACAGCAGAGAACAGTCTGCCCATGATGTGGTGAAAAGCAGTTTTCTGAATGTCATGAGCATTTGACATGTAAAAAGTACTCATAGCCTGAACAGTTTTCAAAAGCAAAACTTCTTTCTTTCAAACCCTTTTCCTCAAGTTTTCTCTTTACCCAAAACAACAAACCGAAACTAATAAAACTGTAAAATCTGTTCCAATACAAACACTGTATCTAGTAAAATGTTTAGAAATTAATTTGAATGTACCTCTATCATATTGCTTACAATGAATATAAGCAAATTTTTGAAAGGTCTCTTCAAACCAAGATACAAGAATAGTATATTTTGAAAATGTAAAACAGTACATTCTGATCATATAAAAATTTAACAGAAATCCAAAGCAGTTGCTTTCCTGTCAACTATTGCCCATAAACAGTAATTACATTTTCCAAATCTGAGGCAAGTGCAGACCACTTTGAATGACAAATTTTAAATCCACTCTACCAGAGTATTCCAGGAGGAGACTGGGGATAAAATTTGAGGTAGTCCTTCTCAATCCCACCTTTTTTTCTGACAGACCACCATCCCTCTAGATCATACTTTACAGGCTGCCTTTGCCTTCACTTCGACCCAGCCAGTGACAGGTAGCTATACCCAGGTAGCTATATTAGTATGAGGCTTAACCTGATCCAAAACATTTTTCTTTTAAGCAAGATTTAATTAGCTTTGGCTCCACACCATGGTATTCATAGCCAAATGCCTTCCAGTTTTAAGCTGGATCACACATCCATAGAAGCTTTAGCACAATGTTAGAGAATTCTTATATCTATCTGCAAAATATTAGTTGCATTTGCTGTGGATTAGATGGGAATAAGAATGGAAACAGATACGTCATGTACATTAAGGAGCATATAAACAGTCTTTCTCCAAGCCCTGATTATTATAGTGAAAGGCATAAGAGTGGGACATGCAGCTTCAAAATCAAATATTTCCAAAATGCACTGTGAAATAAAACTGGTATCAGTCTTGCAAGAGACATGTAATGTCATTTTACATTTTAAAAGAAGACAAGTACCCCAAAACAGCTATTCTTTTCAGCAGTGCCACTAGATAAGGAGGCTTAAATAGGGGATATATATTATATACCCTAATATATGCCTTGATGTCAGAAGGATTTTGTTTATTGTTAACTATCCAAATAGAGCAGAGAATACAACCAACCTTAACTATCTTGCCTCACCCCAGTTTCTTCCATACCATGTTTATCTTTATCTGAAAACTGAATATTCCCTTCTAGCACTGGCAGTTTTCAAAAGTCCCTTAGATAGATAATTTTGGGAGTTTATCATAGAATCACCATAAAATTTAGGCTGAAAGGAACCTCTGGAGCTCATCTAGTTCAAACTCTGTGCAGAGGAAGGCCAGCTAAAATCAAGTTGCTCAGATTATTATCCAGTGGAGCTTCAAATTTCTTTTAACATTAAAAGCCTCTATGTAATTCATATTTCTCTGCAGTAAGAGAGATGAAAAATTTCTTAGACAATATAAAATAGTAATCAATGAGAGAATATAGCACCAAGGCATCATGAATAACTGAATAGAACTGTCATGTATATTTTCAGCTGAATCCATATTCCTTTTGTGAAACTCTTCCATCATTAATCCACAACACAGGCTGGGATAAATGTATATTTTGTTTCTTTTCTATCATTTCCTTTGCAGAAACAAGAAAACATCAGATAATTTCCTACTGTCAATTTCTTTTTTCTCCTTAACAGCTGGATACTAGACCAACATATATGGTATTTCATCATAGCACCCAGTTGTTTGAAAGGTAGTTTATTCCACCCTAGTTTGTGAACTGCACCAAAAAACTGCACCAAGATGAAAGCAATGATGGAATTTATCCTTTACAGATATAAAGATGAATCCTAGAGAAAATTATAGTAGTCATTATGCTACTCAATCAAACCTAGTTTATGGAAGCAGACATACTTTCTTTCCTGTCATGATCCCCACTCACCTCCCTAAAATTCCAAAATACTATTAAAGGATCATGCTCACCTTCACCAAGTTTTCAGCACTATGTAAACAGCATAATTATGTTGCTCAAGCTTTAGCCTGTGAAACAATCTTACTAATGATGTACAGAAGTTCTCTGATGTATAAACTCGCTTTTGTAAATGTTGCATAAAATGTATTTAAGTTTTAAAGAAAATAAATCAGTATGCTAAAAGTAGGATGAGCAATTCCACTTTGTTACCCTCTGTTGGATCAACACTGGATATCATGGCACTTATATGCAAGTAAGAAATTTTCAGAGATAATAGTCAAAAGAACACGTGAAATACATCCAGTAAAAGACCTTGATCAAAAAGCTAAATCCTAAAGAGAATTTACTCTCAGAAGATGCAATAGGAAGCATATGAACAGCAAGCTAAGCACAGTTAAATCAAGCACTATGAAACTGCAATCTCATTATCCCTGTGTGAAAAATCCCATGTGCGGATACACTCATTTCAATAAAAAAAGCACCTAGACAAAAAACAGAAAAAAACCCCTCACTGCAAGGAGAGTTGGCTGGCTTGTTAGCAACAGAAGAGTTTGATTACTCCCTCTCTGATCAGCCAAAATTTGTATTTCTGTCTCTCCTTTCTTCCTGTGTTTATTCTATTCATTTTCTACTTAAGAATCAAAGCAATATGAGGCAGGTACAACTTTTTTATTCTACTTTTTCTCCTGTGCAACAGCAAGAACATGGATTTGTACACATGCAAACAATACAAGGAATGATTACAGAAAATTAACAGTATAATTGAATGACTACCGACAAAATTAAGTTTCACTTATGCAGATGCAGAGCAGTAGCAGGTGGGAGGAATAGCTGGGCCTTCTCTTTCCTCACATACTGTACATCTGTGTCATGCAACCAAAAGTTGGATGATAGTTTTAAGTATTATCATCTTTTTGTTTCCCTTAATCAAAAATAAAAATTAGAAAGTTGCAGGGACTATGATGAAGAAATAAAACTATCCGATGTTTGGAACATGATTGTCACAGGTTATAAATGTTATCTATCCTTTTTCTCTTCAGAAATGTCATCTTAGGCCATATCCTCAAAACATCCTATTAAAGAAAAAGGGTGGGTTTTTTTCATGAGTGAACATGTCATTTAAGGAAGTTTTAAATTTTAGAAATTAGACCTTTTATCCTTTTTTTATTTTTAAACCTCTCTATGAAAGTTTTGCTGTGTAATCTTTAGTTATGTATCCACAAGTTCTCATATTTCAAATACTTTATGGAATTAAATATGATGGAATATGGCATAAAAATAATATAAGCAGCATTTACTTTATTTGTGCATTACTGACTGAGGTTCCCTGCCTCCTCTAGTCAGATTTAATCACGTATTCTTCACATACTTCTAATATATAACAGCCCTTTTAATAGGATTATGCAATTACTGGCAACAAAATATGAAGAATATCTTGGCTCTATTAAAATTTTCTCTTCATGCAAGATATGATCTTTTCCTATTGCATAAATATGTGACAAGAGAATGTCACTCGTAGTGCTAAAAGATAGCATATTCCTATCTTTTATCTTTAGGCATGATTATACATACCTAAAACATTGCACTTTCAGGAAATCAAACTATTTTAAAAATCAGGGTGAATAAAAATCAGTGATAAGAAAACATGTGGACACCAGACTCCACAAGACTAAAAATGAAGCCACCTCAGTAACATTTGAAAAATGAAATTAGCACTGGATTTTTCCAGATGACTCCCTGTGGCGTCACAGCAACAAAGTTATGCAAAGCTTCACACAACTGAAGGGGCCCTCTGAGGGGTCTGCTTACTGATCTCTGGAAGAAAAGGTCACAGGCTATGTCGGAGGGATTTTCAGCAGGGCTAAAAGGCAGGAAACAGTTGGAAGGAATGAAGAAACATTTCACAGGCACTAATAAAAATTTTATAGGGTTTGTGTGTGAAGCTGCGTAACTGATGTTTGTAAAATTACTCAAGACATAAGCTCAGTAAAACGACACTGTTCTATAGCATTTGCATTTTAGAATAACTATTAGTTAATCATTAATATACATACATATAAGCAGTGCTTTATTTAGCTTGCTAAGGAAGAAAATTAAGCACTTCATTATGAACACACAAAATTGTTATTCAAATAGAAAGAAAGCAGACAGGGGTTCAAAGCATTAAGAAACCAGAAAATATTTATTATAAAAATAAATACTATGATAAAAACTATGCTCTCCTTCTGGGAACTCTAACTGAGCACCTCCCCTTTAAGAAAGAACATTGTTTCTTTCCTTATTACTCCTTCCAAGGGAAGGAGCTATAGCGATGAACATTCACACCATTGCATCATCTGAAAGGCCCACTTTGCCCACCTGGGCAGCTGGAGAGAGGGGTTTGCCACGGGTTGGAGTTGTTCCGAGGTCTCAGCCGCTGCTGATAACTGTCCCTGCCTCCCTGGGACAGCAGCAGAGCCGGGAGCTCCAGCATTGTCACTTGCCCACTGCTCGCTCATCACCAGAGGCTGCCCCTGCGGCTCACCCGCCACCCGCTTGCCACGTGGAACTGCTGTCCGTGCCAGGAGCCCCTGCTGCCACTCCACAGCCCAGCCCAGCCAAGTGGGCCAGCACACCATGCCAGGGGCAACATGTGGCAGGGAACAAAGAGACTCCAAACTAATACCACTGCTGCAGTTAAGACCTGAACCTGTTAACCAGGTGACGTGGAGTGGCCAGTTTAGTAGTGGAAGTCCTTGTGAGAAATACAGTTTTCCTGGTTTTTTGTGTAAGAGGAGGTTTAGGTTGGGTATTACAAAAAGGTTCTTCACCCAGAGAATGGTTGGGTGCTGAAACAGGCTCCCCTGGAGATGTGGTCACAGCACCAAGCCTGATGGAGTTCAAGAAGCATTTGGATGATACCCTCAGACCATCTTGAGGATGGTCCTGTGCAGGGTCAGGAGTTGGACTTGATGATCTTAGTGGGTCCCTTCCAACTCAGCATATTCTGTGATATTTTGCTTTCTTTTCTTTTTTTTAGCTGGGCAGATGGGGGTGGTTGACAGGGAGGACACTCCACTATTCTCTTTCCCCTTTGTTCCCAGAGTACCATGTGATGCTGTGGATTCCCTTTTTTTTTTTTTGTGGGTAAGCCGTTTCCCTTGTTTCTTTGTGGTGCTGCTATTTTTTCTTGTTAGTAAACTGTTATTTTTTCACTTATAACCTCCTTGCATTATTTTTGTCTCTCTGTAGTAGAGGGGGAATAAAAAGGGAGGGTGTTCATTTTATTGGAGTTCCCGCCCCAATATTTGTCTTTAAACCAAGACAGGCATTCAGGGATTTAAAGTAATACTTATAGAGATTCATAAAAATAATGGAGAAAATATTCAGCATTTTGGAATAGCAAATTGTGATTTAAGTCTGCCCTTGACTCGTGCTTCCATTAATCTCTACTCTAAGACGACACTGGCTTACAGTGGCATTTTGAAACATTCATTTGAGTATCTAATTTTCTCCTTTTCACTGTCAAAGCTTTTGAAACTTCTGACTGAGTAGTAGAACTGCACTGCATTTCACATTTTGCCCGTGAAAAAAATAGGCATAAATAATTCTTTTTACTGCTTTTCCTTCACAAATGTATCTACCAGTTCAAAATGATAAACTGATTACAGAAAATATGTGTGTGACAAGTGCATGATTTGGAGCCCTTGCCAGCAGTTTCCCACAGCAGGCTGGTGGTAATCATTCACTTTTCATCACTATCTCATTCTACACTTAGTAGGAGAGCTTTGGTACCCTTTTCTAGCTGTACATCCCGCATAAAATCTGAAGTTATGATCTCCTCCAGCCTCACTGATACTTTTCCTCCATATCAGAAAGACAGTATCGAAAATTATACCAGGAGCCAGCTGCAGTAGCAGGCAAAGTAGGCAGTAGCCAAGGCCTCCGACAGCTTGGTTCTTCTGTATCAGAAAAGAGATGGACTGGTTGTGCTTGCCCAGCTGGTCACTGGCCTCTACACACATGACTTTGCCTACTCCTGCCAAAGGACCAAGGGGGAAAGGAAGCATCTCTATTCCCAGTAGTAGTATCGTCACTAGCACCAACAGCAGCAGAAAGTCACTTCTGCTTCCACCTCTTCCTATACCTCCTCTTTCCAGAAGAACATCTAACCCTGCACCCAAGGACTGACCCTCCTCATCACCCTGGCAGGTCCCTATCAGAGAATAGTGATGAGTGCTGGAAGAAGCAGGTGTGCAACAGGAGGCAGATGACTGCATGGGGCAAGGGATGTGTTGATCATAAAACTAAGAAAGATCTTAGAAGAACTGGACACAGCCTGGGATGGGGAAGAGAAAAAAGAGATGCTTTAAGTCTTCTGAAACCTGGGGACTCCTCCTGACTGTAACAGTAGTTCCTAGGTTCTCTTCTACCAGCATTTTTGATTAAATGCTGCCAAGCCCTCTTGTTGCCTCTGCCACCAATCAATAAAAGCAATATTGCTACTGCCAAGAAAACCTGATTTGGTTCTAACAGAAAAATTAAACTGTGGAAGAAAGAAGGTCCCATTCCATAGGCAGCTTCCTTCATCTTCTTACTCTTTGCCCATAATTTGCTAATTTCATGCTTGTCTAATTTAATATCCTCCCCCATTGCCTCAAATGACATCTCTATATGTGCTCGCAAACTAAATGTCTCTATATGCCCATAATCATACTGTATGCCAATGTCTCCTAATCACTCTTGCCAGAAATGGAAAACAGTACAACTCAGAAGAGCACAAGAACTAGATAGATTCCAGAGCTTATAAGATGTGTCCATTCAACTTAGACTGTTTTATAGGACAGCAGGTCAACAGCACCAGTAACATCCATTCCTGTCCTTCTAGTGAACAGTTTGGGGCTTCTCTCAAAAATTCACCTCCTAAAGATGCATCATTTTTTCCATCCAAATCCATACAGATTTGGTTCATACACATAACTTATATGGAATATCCCATAATCTGTCTTCCTCCCATATTCAATCAACTCATACCTGAAATCCATTAAATCAGTTTACAAATTTGGAGTAGGTCCTAACATTACACTTTTTCCTAGAAATACTTCAGTTGTTCTCATACTGACTCCATTTTTTATGGAACTTCCTTTTCACAAAGCTTCTACTTTGACAGGTAGGAAAATCAACTAATCTGTTATTAACTTTTACTTTATGCATCTATACATGATATATACCTTCTGATTGATTTTACAATCTTTACCTTAACCTGCAGCCCTCAGTATGTAAAAAGTAAACCATGAACTAACTGTCAACTATCCGGATCATGTTTTGTTCACTATATTTGGAAATAGCTGAGAAACAAACCCCTTATATCTACAGTGTTTTCTAGAAGGACAATAAATGTACCTAAAATTCAAAAATCTACATATTTAGGTGATTTAGGGAGATTTGAAGACCCATACCAATGACATCAGAGGTTAATTGAGCATTTAAAATAGACCCTAGCAACTTCAAGGGTGAGGAAAAACAGAGATACATGATCAGAAGGACAAGAACCTTGGCTGTGACAGCAGGCAAAGGCTACAGGCACTCCTTGCAGGAAACTGTATGAGAGCAACTCCGAGTTTGAAGACAAGGACAGTTTGGTGATGTGTCCTCCATGAGAAAGCCTTGTGACTCTCATGGGACCCTGAGCCACCAGCGAACATCTCAACTAGTCCAAAAATGAGCAGGTGATGTTGCATACCCACTTATGACCTTGCTTCAATGTGTACCTCCATGTGTCTTTTGCACTATCATTCCTTTTAGAAAGTCCTCATGTAGTAAGTGCAAATGATAAGAATAAGTATTCCTATGCCTGGGAGAAGGAACACAGCCAGGGACTGTGACAAATGAATTTTACGTCTTTTCCCACATATTTAGTATTCTGCAAAACTGTTTGAATATGTTACTGGAGTAGGCTGCTGGCTTACTTGCCAAGGAAATTTGCTGCAGCTAGGAGAAAGTCCACCAAGTTAGATCTCCTCCTACTCCCAAACCCAGAAGAGACAGATAAAACTGTGCTTATAATTTTTCCTAACAAAAGTCTCTCTTTGTGGTCCAAACAGAATAGAAATTACCACTCCAATTCCATAGAAGATGTTTTATCAGATATTGTAACAACTGCAATTTTTAAATTGTTTTTCACAAGGCACACTATGGTGCCAGTAAAACCCCAACGTGCTATCTGGAAAGTCATCTACAAAAGATTCCAAATGACATTTTAACAGAGAGAAAAGCGTCTGAAGACAGTGTGCAGGTCAAACAAATCAACCAATTTAATTTCTTCCTCTCTGCCACTCTAACTGGTTCAGATGGCATGATGTTATCCCCCTCCAAGTCAGTTTACTGACTGCTTCCATCAAAACTTAATTGAAAGAAGTGGATCCTATAATTTAAAATGAAATAGGCTCAGCATGTGAGCAAGCTCTGTCAAGACTGATTACTGAGTATTGATTTCCCACCAATTGTACAAGTTACACTCCACAAGGCCACCTGCACATTAACCTAGAATACATAAAATCACCTCAGGCTAACATCTATCACAAGGTTTGTATTTTTGGACCATGCAGTCTCTAGTTCTTTTCCTCACCCATACATTCAATGGCATTCATTTGGACAGCATTCACACTTTATACTTACTTCATCATAAATAGCTATTATTTCTATTTTAATTTTTCAGAAAGAATTCAAGATAACTACCCAGGAAAAAACTTCATATAACCTAGCACTAAGTTAATTGTAAAACCTGTAAACACAGTCAGACAAGCTCTCCCACAGTATGAAGGAAAGATACTGGATGGAGCAACAGCAGAGTGGCTTACTGTGGCCTGGAAGCTTCTGCTTGGTCTGTCTGAAGCTTCTCACCACCTTCCACTTCCATGGTGCAGTAGACAATCCGATTTGGAGCAACTGACCTTAAACCTTGTACCTCCATTATAACAATCTGAGGAAGATAAAGCAAATAGTTTATCCTTCAGAAAAAATTACACATCATGACTATTGCAGTACTAAGCTCCACACAGGTAAAAAAAAAGAAAAAAAATCCCCGAAGTCCCAAAGTCCGCTCATTCAAATCTTAACAGACAGAGAAGAATTTTGATTTTGTCTTCTTTTACCACTTTCAACAACATACAGTAGGAATTGAAATTTTTGCTCTGCTTCTACTTGGACAATGACCAAAAACTCACTCCAATCATAATTTAAATGCCAACAGCGGAGTTTGAGACTAATGTCTGAATATAATTCTAAATCTTAATACATGAAGAAATGTATCTTTTAATCAGTCACCTAAGTGAATATGTACAGAATGAATAGGTTACTAAGTCTGAGTGTAAACAAGTACACTAATCACATCTTGAAAGGTAAACTACGGTTCTGTGTCACTGGATGTTGCAACTCTTTAATCTCAAAAGTGATTTGTTGTGCTGGCATGAGGCAGGTCAGAGCATCAGCTCCTGTAATTTTTTTCCCCACTACATACATCTTTTCCTTCTCCCAGTGCAGTACTTACAGTCAGGTTCAGCATGCATATGGGGAAGAGGGAGAAGAGAAAGGGAAAAAGCCACTGCTACCAGCTGTGCTCTGAGTTTTCATCACCAGGGAAATTACGAGCTTGGCAGATCCCATAGATTTTCACCTCCTCTAGACTACTCAGTTACAGCTCAGAAAAGCCAAATGCAGGCCTACTTTAAATGCTCTCTGCTTTTTATAAATCTTACAGTTTTTCACAGTGTGAAATTATTGGAATTTTTGCACTTCAGATCTTTCTAATTCAGAGAAGTCTTGAGTAGACAGTCAGGTTCCCCTGCTTGCTTTAGAAAGGCAGCTTTTCTTGCCAGTTTCATTTGGGCCTATGAGAAGAAACCAGGAAAAATGTACTCCATCAGCAAGAGAAGCTGTCCTCAACTGAACCTCACCTGTAAACCAATATTTGTTTAATTTGTTTTAAAGGTGCCAGAAGTAATGACTACTTTTGGTCTCATTAGACGAATTGGTTTCTTATGTTAGCAAGCAACTACTAAAATATTTTGCTATTAAACACTTTGCAAATTTGCCACTTTGTTCCAATTAAAGTAAGTTAAGCCAGGCTTCACCCCTAGCTGTAAAATCTTTTGTCCTTTAAAACTCCCAGAACCTTAATAATAGTTAAATGTCTTGTAAAATTGCTAGTTTGTAAATATTACAGTGAGATGACAGTCATTGATAATTTAGAGCATTTTTATATTACTTGTAAATTATCAACACTGCCCATTATGCTTTATAAGTAATAACAGCAATTTAGGGAGAATAACATAGTCAACCCTCTTTTCCATCTTTTGTTGTCCAGGAATTCAAGTAGTCAGCAAAATGATCAATGATCACTGAGAGACTGCACTAGAGCTCCTTCTAGATGATACTATCTATATGGTCTTTCCACATACCAAGTGTATGTCCTTGCAGGCTTCATGTTTATTCACTTTTATGTTGATACTTCTTTTCCTGAGTTTCCAACTTAATTGCACAGTACATTTTAATTTGGTAAAAATTCTGGATTCCAGCAATGGAACAAAGTTGCATTTCATTCCTTCCAAAGTGTATCAGATCTACATTAGCTCATTAGCTGATAAACAGCTTCCTAAATGTTTGTCTATTTCTGAAACTGTCTAACAGCTGAAGAATATAAATGAGGAAGTCTTTTACAACTACATTGTCTGTTTTTTTTTTTTTTAATTTCTGCAAACAAGATATTTGAGGAAACATCCAACTTGTAAAAACAGTCCCTGTTGCCTGCACTGATGCTCAGGAGGGTCTATGACCTTAGCTAGCAAGGTCCACTCCCACTAGAACATTATAAATATTACTAGCAACTTTTGCTGTTCATAATAACAACATGCAGTGGCAGCACGAACCCTGGCCACTTTACTCCCCATACAGAAATTTTAGTCAAGTTCTTTCACTCTGTCCTAAGATATGTTCATTCGTGTGCCTGTGCAGCAGCCCTTGGCAGGGATTTTGCTGGTTGCCTTACAGTTTAGTTGAGCCATCACAGGATGTGACATGGATATGTTTATGTGTTATTCAAGAAATGTGAAGTTCTGCACATATGACCTCACATTTTTAAAAAATGAAGTATTCTTCATTTTGAGAAAATGCAGTCAGCTTTTCTTATTTGGCCATTTGCACAGAAAAAGATCACACCATCTACATTTCAGTCTGCATTAGTATCAGTTCAACTGTTTCTTTTTGCCTTTATATCTTCTGAGATTTTGTTTCCCAAGAGTAAGAGACTTGTTTGGCAAGAGAGTCAATTTACGTGGTTAATACCACATTTAAGATGAAAATCTGTCTTACTAAAAACTATCACACATAGAGAATTTAATTTAATTTAATTCTTTGGCTTGCACAGGATAAACTGTAGATAACTTATGTTGCAGAACACCTCTTTATCAGTGATAGGGAAAAATTAAAATAAAAAAATGTTAGTTCACCAGACCTAACAGTCTACATTTCTGGTGGGAGAGGGGAAGGGCTATAAAAGCAAAGCTGTTCCAAATTTATCAAAAATTATATCTCTTGGCAATTTTCAATGATTGTTTCAAACTTTTACTGTGCTTTTCACCTAAATATCACATTATTTTGGGTACATAATAGTTCTTTCTATAGGCGTAGAGAAGGCTTTTCTTCTTACATCCCCCACTAAGCAAACCGAAAGACAGAAAACATTATATTCAAACTTTTTCAGGTACTTTTTAGGTGCTTCAGAACTATTCTTTGTTAATGGACCATTCTAGCCTTGGTAATCCACTGGAGGCAGACACAGCACATGTGATGGAGACACATGGGATTCAGCACAGGAGTTACAAATACTTCATCTTTTCATATACTTCAGTACTACGGCCTGCACTCTACTTTTACATGCTTGATGAACTAATATTTTTTGGCATATAGAATGATGGCTCTTACTACTCTTTGAAAGCTGATGTTGAGCTTTTACATTTCTCTGTTATACAAAGAATTCAAACCTTTTCATCATCTATTCTTGATAGGTTTTTAATTCTATGTCTTTAATGATGACATGGGATAAAATTATCTGAATTTTTAACGACAGATGAAAAAAACATGCTCATTTCACTGAAGAAAAAACACTGTTTAAAAGATAAACCATTTTTATTTGTTTTAAACTCTTGAACAATTGAAATATTTTTTTCTGTAACATCATCTGTTGTCTTAAACTAAAGCCACTTCATATGCATAGCACAAGTATGGCACCTTCAGACCAACAAATACACAACACACACCCTGGTAACATTTTGATTCTATTATTATTAAAAGAGAGATAAGCATTTCCTAGGATGCACATTTGCGGAATTGGACCTGAGTTATAATGCTGGAAATTTTCAAGGCCAGGTTGGATGGGACTGTGAGCAACCTGGTCTAGTGGAAAGTGTCCCTGGAAGGGAGGTTATAAATAGATGACATCTAAGGTCTCTTCCAACCCAAACCATTCTATTCTCTGATCAGACATGTTGTGGTTTCCTCTTGAAGTCAGTTGAGCTCTATATGGATTAGGACTGCATCGACACAGGCCAGACTTCCTGCATAATCTCAAAAAACATAAGATAGCTTCTTAAGGAAAGTGCAGAAGTTTATAAAAACAAATTTCTGTGTTTATTCTCTAAATGTTTCCAGTGAGAAAATGCTACCTGTTTATAAAATTCTGTGAACGAGGTTTTGATAACAACAGTGGTTCATTATTATGTTTAAAAGTATACTTAGCTATTTAATGCATTGGAATTCATTTAAAGTTACATGTGTGTGGGAGATTCAACTGCCCACACTGCTGTGTGGGCCCAAATGAAACTACTGCTGCAGGAGGAAAATGTATCATACAGCTGTATTCTAAATCCTAATTACATAAAATTTTAAAATTACCAAGAAAGGACTAATAAGAAAAAAGTATCAAGACAGAGATATTCTAGCAATTTAAACCATCAACAAGTTTTCTCTGAAATCTGTGATTACCTCTAATGTGAAGGAGAGAACCACGTCAGACTTTGACAGCTGAACTTCATTTTCATCTCCTATGTCCAAGAACGCAGAATTCTGTGACCGCTTTAACTTCTGCAGTTTAAATTCTGGCCCACCTTTAGACACTGGTAGACTTTCCAAATTTGCCATCAGCAAATTCACTGAAGACCGCAACTCTTCTATGTACATGTTCTCCATTTCCCTTGTTACAAATTCTGGGAACTTTCTTTCCTTGGAAAATATATTTTAAAAGTTAGGGAGGAAAAAAATTCCCTCATTTTACATCATGTTAATTTACCAATTTGCTTTCAGTTAAGAGACAATAAATAAAAATAAAAGTCATAACTGCAGTGTCTATCTATTTATATGTCTTCACAACAACAATGGGCAGGCTAATCCTGTCCCACAAATACAGTTAATTTTGACAAGAAGAAATAAACTACAATCGGAACCTCGTGCACCTCACCAAGTCATTTAACCATAAACCCAGGTTGAAGAACTACACATTAGGTATTTTTAATGCAAGTGTTTTAAACATAGTAATTAATAATAACCTTCAATGTTACCTTCAAATATTTTATAAATTGACAAAATGACCTGTCCACTAATATTTTTGTTACTTCATCCAGTTCTCATGCTACCAAAAATAAGTCAATCACATTCAAGCTTCTAATATAAAGCTGCTGAACTACAATCATGACAAGAAACTCCTATCATCATTTACCTCTATTTTTAATAACTGATCATTCATTTTGAAAGTAATGTTGAATTATTACACATGGATTATTTTAAATAATAATTTCTCTTAAACAATAGAAAGAACTTGAAAATCAATTTTTAGATAACATTATTTAAATATTTAAATATAAGCAAGAAGGAACATATACACAAATATAATGCATATATGAACACATACAGAGTCAATTTTATACAGAGTTTTCCAAATATTGAACATTGGGTGCTTGGGAGAATGTCATTCAAGATTAAACAAAAACATAAATTATTCTAAAATATATGTTTTACATATAAATGAGAAACAAACAAACGCTCCCCATGTGCTGTCTGCAAAGACAGGTACCTTGCTCCTAAACTAGACAATTTTATTCGTTATCTGTTATAAGGCATATCATAAAATGTTTTACAGTAAATCCTCTACAGTTGGGTTTTTTTTCAATAACAAAGACCAAGCGAGTTGACTGTGACCCAAAATACCTGCAGCAAGTCTGGTGGTCTGGCTCATTATAGCATTACAGTGCCAGTATATTACAGATTGAAAAAGAAAAAAGAAATAAAAAGTAATTTATAGTTAGAGATTAAAAACACAGGACAAGGTTCAAGGTTTTCTAGCAAGAAAAACCCCTTAGGAGTGCTTTTTAAACTGTACCTTATCCTGTGAGGATCATTCAAATAATAATAAACCAACACAGAACACGGGTGAGACGGACCGTGTTGTTGATATATCTTTCCTCTTTTTAAGATGTTTTTTCCAACCCCAATGTAAAAATTGAGGAAAACTGGACTTGCTGATGAAGGAAGTGTAGGATTACACAGCATAACTTTCCAAAACCAAGGTTGGTTTTCTCCCTACCCCTGTTACACAGATATTCCAAAGCAGAAAGAAATTCATCTGCCAAACTATTTTCAAAGGATATGCTTAATTTTAGAATCAGAAACAGGAAGCACACACTATGGATCATCCCACTCAACCTCATATGAAGATATTTTTTTGGTACAAGAAAGCAACCACTTACCCTTGCCATTTGATCTGCCAATTGTAGTCGACCATCTAGTTCACGTCTGATCTGGGCTGCTTGTTCATCTCCATTATCCAGCTTGGAGAGAGAACAAAAATAAATCTAACTGTGAGAAATGCACTATATTTTAACTTTATAGCAAGTAATGTAGCTAAAAAACAAAAGAGAAATTAATTTTCTTCTTAAAATCAGTGAAACACTAAGCAAATAAACAGCTTTGAATCTTACCAAGATGAAAGAAATAAAATAGCCACCAGTTACTCACAGCACTCAGGGTCTCTGAAGGGTAGCCAGTGCTCCCTTACATTTTTAATACTCAAGCTATACAGAAGAAGCATTATTTCTTTATGAAAATAGCAGCTAAAACCATTTCTCCATGAAGTAGAAAACTAGAATGAAAGACTGGCTTAGAAAATGTTTGCAAGGAAATTTATTCTGTGGTACCATGAGTTCCTGTATAGGCATATATAGGTATAGGGAAAGAAAACTGTGTGACTGTGTCTTCTAAGAATGGTACTATTTCACTTACACAGCTCTTTTCTCCCAGTATTGCCAAACTGCTCACATCAAGATGTATCCAATTTTTGAATTTCCAGTATTGTCATACTTAGGGAATAGACAGGACCAAACAACTGACTTCCATCAGGGAGGTAAAGGGGAAGGACACATCTCTTCACCTATGCAGAAAAGCTGTGTCTCAACAAAAGGAGACTCCTCAACTCATTTTTCACCTGTTTACTTGTTAAGGGCAGTGAAGGGGAGTGTAGATGAAGTGGGACTTCACCTCAACACATGGACCTGCACAGCTGGTTAAGAGGAAAACAGAGTGATGTATCTGGAAAAGATCAGGCGCATCTCACCATCTTACCTGAATAACTGCTGAACAAGGACAAAGATGGAGTTCCTATGGAGGGTTCTCTCTGTCCCTAGGGCTAACCACAGACATGACTTGACATGCTGATATGACCCTAGTGCATTTAGTATACTGCTAAGGTGTAAAGTGGCAAAACTGGTTCTCTAGTTGAATGAGATCTCCAGCTAATGAATACACAAGCAGCTTGGCAAATTATTCATTACATTAAATTAAAGTTTTTTTTCAGTAAGACTCCTAGTCAGTGCATTAGGCGAAACACATAACACCACCTCCTTTACAATGCTCCTCAACTAAATGTGATACTTCTTATTGAACCAGAGTACTCATGAAAATTAGGCACTCCAATTTAAAAAAAAAAAAAAAAAAGAACAATTAAAAATGCACTATCCAGTGCTTACAGGTCAATTACAGCACTATGCTTAATGCAAATCTGACCCCATTTAGCAACAGGATGAAAAGTTTTTCACTGCTAGTACGGAAGCAACGACAGAGCAGGCAATCTGTCACCTGTGCAATCTGGCATCTTACAAGATTCTAGCAGGAACTGATCCAGACTACCGGAAAAAAGAGAACAAAACCTGACAGCATCCCCAAAAGAGGCTCAAGTTTATACCAGCGAGTAGAAGATGGATCATATTCCAGACTGAAAGGTTATCCCACTATGTGTGTTCATAAATCTGCTCCTAACTTGACTGTGAGCATGAAGTGTTCCCGATGAAAACAAATGTTTTAGGTTCTCAAAATACAATTACAGTATGCCAGATGAATCCCCAAATTTGTATTCTTCCATTTCTCAACAGATTAAGATGCTGTTTATTGAACTTGTCACAAAGAATATTTCTATTTTCCTTTGTGTTATAACCACATACTTTTGCAATTATTTTTGTTTACTCAGTATGAAAGCCTGTCTAATATGAAAAACAATTTTGTTTTCCTTTTTTGGCTAAGAGAAGGTCGACATTATTGTAATAATATATCCCATGACAGGTAATTGCTTGAAGAATATCTGCTTGAAGGTAATTTCAATGACTGAATTTAGATTTCTGCAAAAACGAGGCTGCGGGAGAACAGAAAAAAAACTTTTTCCTGTGTCAAGGTACCACTTAAATGACTGCCTCCATCAATAATTCATTTGAAGAGGTAAAAGATTTTTCTTAAAGACTGATATTTAGTTATTTTTCCATTTTAAAAATATGTTCATTTAAGTTAATGAAGGTGAAACCTAGTTTTGTAAATCTTAGCATTTTTTCCTTAACTCTGCATTGCTATCATCTGTTTGTACTCAAGTACTTAAAAATGTGATTTCTCTACTTACTTATTTTAAAACTTCAGTCTTCTTCCCCGAAATACTTATACATTTTAATGGTCTTATTAATGTATGTATGTAATGATGTTTTGTAAAGTATGGAAAGATGCTGAAGAGGTGAACAGCAAAGAATGTTACTTTACTTATAGAAAAGAGCCAAGGTAATAATTATTGGTAGGTCATTCACATCTGTCCCAACAGGAAGTAAAGCTGTCGATATTAGTATTTTTGCAGTAAGCAAAATAAAGTGACAATGAGAAAAACAGTAACTTTGATATCCTATTCCATGCAAGGTCATTCTACCTGTTTTTATTCTAAACTCAACAAAATACATGAAAAAATAACTTTACAAGCAAAACAGCTAGTGATTATGAATGTGCACTCACTCAATTTTTGTATCTACTGAATATGAAGTGACAACAGCAGAAAGATTGAGTAGACTCTGAAAATACAGGTGGTATTTGAAATTTTTGAGTTGTGTCCACTTTTTTACATAGGGAGACACTTAATAGAACCCATCACGTCGGTGGGGAGAGGTGACAATCATTAACATAAGTGTACCCTTTTCCATAATTCCTTATTTGTGGATCAAACCCATACCCAAGACATCTCTGGATACTAAGCTATGACAAGCAATTACTGATGTAATTTTCAAGCTGTTAAATAAAACCTAGAAAAGTGTATGACATTATGCACAGAAATTAATATAAATGTAACATTGCAGAATAGCAACTCAGATTCTTCCCAGCATTGCAATTGAAATTTGGTTAAAAGAAATCACTAATCTGGAAGGACATAAAACTGAGGCAAAGGTTTGTTTGGTTTTTTTTTTAAGAATAATTGGCATTTACATGGCATCACATAATGCTTCCCACCCTTAAATATCAAGTCATGTTTTTTAAAAGTTACAGCCTTATTGTAAAACAGAGTACACATAAATTCCATTAAAAAAAATTTCAGCTTGCTGTGATAGTAATTATACATCATAGCTATTCACTGATTGCACCAACATTAGAGTTGCTTTTCATGTCACTTATACCTCACATAATTAATTAGTTTGTATTTTAGCAGCAGGGAACCTCACTACAGAACCCTCTACAGACACCAGAGACATAGTTTCAGTACATCAGACACATCAGAAGTCCCGACCAAACCAACCAATGTTTCCCCTAAATGCCATACATATGGCCCCCCAAATTTCTAAAACCTAGGCAAAGACACAGACTCCCCTTTTGAGGACCTGTTAATTCAGAAGAAAAATTCCCAGCTGAGGAGTATGAGTAAGACAGTTGTGTCACTGGTGCCCTTTCTTTCTGCAAAGATGATTATTTGGATTTTTAAAGCTTCTTCAGAAGAATCAGTAGTTATGAGTGACTACACTTGGGTGAATAAGAAATCACTTTTTATTAAAAACAAGTGACAGCTCACCAAATTTTTTCTTCTCAAATGGTGTCACATAAAAACAGCTTTCTAAAGCTCCCAGCATCAGACATCAAGCTATTAATTAAAAAATGTTTTTACTCCTTAATGTTTGAAGTTGCCTTTATTTTTTTCTCACTCTGAAAAGGGCAATCATCTTTAGAGATGGAGTTGGGAACATCCTCAATATGCAAGTTGTCCAACAATTCATATTAAGAGGATTTCAGTTGCTAACATAAGTGTCAACTTCTGAAAGATAGACTGAGAGTTTCTATTCCAAATTTCTTCTTTAATGTTTCAACCAAAATAGTCCCCTGTTTCTAAAGAGACTAGGGTAGACAATACACTGCTTTATCCATAATAAGAAAAGAGGTGACCATCTTGTCAAAGAGCTCTAGCACAATCTTGCTTTGAAGTAAGCATATGAAATATAGCAGGATCCCATCTGTGAAAACCAGCTCAACTCTGTACAAGTTACGAACCTTTGAAAAATCACTTTTGCAGCAGTCAGGCTACAAACAGCCATTACCAGAGGCTAAATCAAACTCTGTATTTAGACTCCTCTTCAGGTAGTGATGCTCTCTGTCTTGAATATGTATGAAGTCTGTGCTCAGATTATCTGCTCATTAAAGAAAGACTGTAAACTTATCAGAGTTAAAAATCACTATTTGGATCAACAACATGCTATCTTTCTTGACAAACAGTTGTTTAATTTGTATGCCTGAATAGCACAGAAGAGAAATATGTCTAAATAAATTAATGTTTCTATATTTTAACACGTTGGAAAAGACTGCATACTTTGTGATTCCTATTTAAATATTTTTTTTTGTCTTTAAATTACTTAAAAGGCTGTAACATAGCAGTGTATTTTGGTGCAAAAGAAAAATGGTACACAGGAAAAAAATCTGGTTAATGTGCAAGAGCAACTTAAGGTAAAAAATGTATTAATGCTGCCAAGAGGTGCTATTCATCTATATTACTCTACATACAAAGTAAATCAGATACATTATGCCCATGAAACAAGACCAGTTTGTGTACAGATGAGTATAGACCTGCTGCAAGTTATTGTTCCTTACATTCACAATGCTCAAACTGATAGTTCCTCCAAGTGACTATTTTATTAATGCTCAGTTAGCTACCCTGCAGCTTTCTAATTTACAGAAACATCAACATGAAATTACATATACCTGCCAATAGCAACATAAATTTCTTTACATTTAATGACTAAACGGATGGTACACATATCTAAGGACTCGTTTTTCTTTCTGCAACATGAAATCCAAAGTCTTTTCACTCTGTGTGAGAGCAATGGCCGTTTTGCCTTTACAGCCACTTTTTGCCACATATAACCAAGTCTGGGCCCTGCTGAGCTGTGAAGTTGTTTGTGGATGCCCATGTTAGGCAACCTGTAGGGTCCATCCCTGACTACTCTCAGACAGCCAAGGTAAAAACTGTCAACAAAAAACAAATGGAATAAAAGACATGGATTTAAACTGACAAGATAGTTCAACAGTGAAAAAACCAGACTTCTGGAAGCAACTAATGGCATCCAGCAGCAAGGTTGAAGAGGCCAGAGAAATTCTAGTGCTCGATTTTGGCTGTCAATCAAGTAAGCAGAAAGGAGGTAGTAGGTGTAGCAGACGCAAATACTGGCGGTTTTCAGACCACTGTCATTGCTACTCTTATCTCTGACTCTAAAAGAAGGAGTTTTGCTTCAGAAAGATCTGATGCCTCTTAGAACTGCAGGATTTGTTCCTGTGCTTATCTTTACACAGGTGGAGTTGCTCGAAAGGAGAAGACTGGGAAGAGATTAAAGGTGTCTGCAGCGTCAAAGAGCCACTGTGCAATGAACACAAACAGCCTGCAGAGATTCCCGATGTTTCCCAAGCTTGTGAACTGAGATTAGCAGCTAAATATGTAAAAGTGGAAGAATCAACAAATTCCAAGTCAGGCCAAAAACTGAGCACCCAACTCCAGTCTACTACTGCAATCACTTTTGGACATGAATTCAACAGGACTTAACTTCTGAAGGACAAGACTGTGCTGGAAGTAAATGGCTTCCACTTCCTACAGGAGGGAAAAGAGATTTAATTAAAGAGCAAGATGTGTGGAGCTTTCTGAATGGCTGCTGCTGGACCTTTTCATAAACTTCCTCCCTCCTGTCTCACAGCAAGAAAGACATAGCTGTAAAAGTAAAGAAAATGTCATCACTCCTCTATTTTAGAGGAAGCTATGCCATTAATTTCAGTTTTAAGATATTTTCTCTTCCTTGTGTATAGATTATACAGAGGATTCATTCAGACTCATAAAAGAGCAATTAAATGGTATTTAAAAACTCCCTCATGCTCTCTGTGCCCTGTAAAGTCCCTATCACATATCACACTATGCTGATGGATGACTCAGCCTGTGTGGTGGTGAAATCCTGTGGATTTCTCACAGGTCTGCAACAGAAAAATTTTAAAAACTCAGTTCCTAAATTTTACTGTTCCCAACTCACTCCTTTTCCCAGTCAACACACACAAAACTCATCTGGCAAATAAACTCAGAAATGTGTTTATGAATAGGTGCAACCCAAAATCAAAGTGAAACACAAGAGAAAGGATATCAGAGAGAGAAAATCCCTTAATAGTTAAAATAAAGCGGGAAAACAAGCACCTATTTTTGAAATGCTTTCTCTTGTGAAATAGCAGTATACATGTTTTCAGCTAATTCTATGTCAAAGGACAAACTCAACAACCACTCAGCATTTATACTTCCCGCAGCAAGTAGACTTATAAAATCTAACAGGTCCAAAACCAACAGGAGGTGTTTAAAAAACTTTTGACAACGCACCATCAAGCCTCACAGGATTTTTGCATAAATTTTACTTTAGCAGAGCACAAGATTGCCTCTCAAACAACTGGCTAAGCTGATTACTCAGTTTTCCTGCAACACAGTGCCCACAAGGAGCTCAAGCATCTGTTCAAATTAGTTTTAATACAAAGTCTTACTGACTGGTATTTTTTTCCCTCTTTTTTTTTTTTTTTGGAGGGGGGAGGGTAAGCAGCAGTTTTATAATAATATAAATATTGAAATTAGAATGGAGGGTGTTTAGATGAACAGAGAAAGCAATTAGCATATCACTTGCTCTGTAGTCAATATTGTTAAAAAACAGCAATAATGCAGGTAAGGAGAAATGCCAGTCAACAGTCAAACACTTTACACTGGCTTCAACTGGATAAAAAATAAAATTCAATCAAATTGATGTTTTCAAGACCTGTGCCTGACTACCTTCAATAAGTCCATGAGATATAAGACTTCATTCAGAATTTTTTTACTGGCTCAATACTACCCAAAAAGCTCAAAAAAATCATGGACAATCTCAGATGGTAAGAGATTCTGTTCTCTGAAATATTTTTATAAAGTTCTGGACCTGCTTATGTGATTTCAATATTGATTTGTATATGTATGACTGATTAAGTGGCAAAAGATATCACATCAATTGCTTGTACTTATCAATTACACTTATTATATACTGATTTGTAAAACTTTTTTAAAATGTAGATTTTTTTTTTAAGCAACCATTGGATGGACAATTTGGCAGTTTCCAAAAGAATCAAAGCTGAGATTTTTATATGGCCTTTGCTTACATTCAAGATTTGAAAACAAATAAGTGCAGTTTTGGGAGTTTTGGCACTGGTTGAAATGTTTCCCACAATTCATTTTATTCAGGGACTTTCAATACCAAACTCCCAAGTAAAACCTAAACTAAGACTTGAAAATAAACAAGAAAGGAAGCACATACAGTATTCAAGTTAATCACAATGTATGCAATGGGAATAGCTAAAAATTTTTATTAAATCCACTCCACTCAGTACATATACATAGGTCAAACTTTGACTGCACTTGGCCAACACTGTAAGTGGTAAGATGTTTGAAGAATTACATACACACCACCTATTAATGAGAAAATCTCTAGCAAGAAACAGTTTGTTTAATACCATGATGTGCAGATGTATAATGCAATTTCTGTCAATGACTGCTTCCCTATCAATCATCTTTCATACTTGACTGCTATTAACCTTTTAGAGAAACTGTAAGTTAAAAGCCTTTTATTAACAGAAAACTTGATTAACTTTTCCAGGTAACCTTAGCCAATAAGGTATGTCCCAAATGGCAGAGAATTGCCCAGTCTTTACAAAGAGATTCATAGCGTTGTTCAAATATAACGTGTACCCTCTACTTAATATTACCATTACTGGGGAAAATTGAAAAATAAATTAACTGTTCAAAATTTATCCTAGACCAAATTAAAATGTAATCCTCAATATTTTATTACATATTTTCACCTTCTGACTCTGATATTCTGTGAACAGGACACTTGGAAAATTAACACAAATGTCCTCGCACAGTTAAGAATGAGGTTTTTGTTGGTATATTTGGATTTTAACAGACCCCATCACCATTTTTATCCACATGAGCTGAGGACAGAGTAGGGCTTCCCAACCAGAATTTTCACTAATTTACAGGCATGGTCCTTTACACAACAAAGTCATATCATTGCTCTGCATCAATTGCCCAAATAAAACATTTCTTTCCTTTTACTTTACACCACTGAAATTAATAGAACTGAAGTTAAAATTTATGTTCTAATAACCTAAATTCCAAGACTTCAGATGTTTCTCGTCTTGAACAAATCTTGACAAGTGGTATATAAACACATGAATAGAATTCTATAATGCACACAAATCACCTTTGTGCCTAGATATTTGGATGACAACATTTGAAGAAAATCTGCTAAGTCCTCATATTTACAAAAGAAACCACTATCTCCATATTGACTCTGCTACTAGTTTTTCCTCTGACTTAAGGTAAAGATAAAAGTTGAGGCTTTATTTGGTCCACAGAAGCCATTAATTATGCAATGTGGGGTTTCAGTGAAAAAGATACTCTGACCTAGATACAGATATTTTAAATATTTATTTATTCCCAGAAGTCTGTTTAGGCAACAAGGAGAGAAAAATCAGACAGCATGTACTTAGACACTTAATGCTTTGTCTTTAGCTAGCATTTCTGTAAGTATTATAGACTCTTTACATAGTCCTGGAATCATTATATTACTGGGACATTACTACCAGCAGATTCTGAAAGGGGGGGGAAAAAGCAAATAAAAACAAATTTAAAAAAAGAAAATTCCAACATTAAACTCCCTCTGAATTTTATTTTATTCACTACTTAAATGGCATTTCAGTTCATTTTGATACACTGTCCCAAGTTTGTCCATAAATGCTATGATCATGGTACTCTTCTGACCTTCTCTACAGTAAAGGGAATAAAGTAAAGATGTATCAATTTTATGAACTGTATAAACATGGAGATATATATATATACACACACACTGATTGGAATATTGACCAAGAACAGTTTCACACCCTTTTCTGCAACAGGCTCTTCACTTTTGCTTAGTTTCCTTGAACTTTCACTTCAAATTGTTTTTGTAGCAGAGGCTCTATTCTATAAAGCTTAGAGCCAATACTGCAAACCACGTCTGCTCCAGTTCTGGTTTTAGCTGTAGCCCAAATTGTCTTCATAACTCAGCTACAACTCCCTTGTTACACAAACGGTTGCACCTACTCAAACAAATACAAAAGAAGTCTATTGGCAATTTAAGTACCCCTCTAGTTGTACATATCTGAGGGCCTCTGTAGACAGTGAAAATAGTGTACACGCAACCCTTCACATAATTCTTGCTTGTTTGCTGTCATATCCCACAGCATTTATTTTGACACATGCTTAGAAGTAAAATGGCTGTTGATCTCCTGAGCATTATATTTGTGCACTTTCCACTATGTAAGCCATTAAGATTTAAATAATAAAATTAAAAGCAATTAAATTTCTTTATCCTACTTGTACCTGCACCGCATTTATAAATTGTTCAAAATAAAAGGTCCAATAAGAATCTATTTAAGGTCAATGCAAGCCAAGAACTTTGGCTTTCCTAAGGAAACAATGGGTAGAGTTGCAATAAAGCCTGCATGAAACGAGACAGATTATTTGTTTTAAAGCTTAAAAGCCTCTGCAAACACTTGAAAGAAACTGAAACGAGGGAACTAAGAGAACATCTAGTTTAGAGAAGCCACTCCACTTCTATAAATCAGCTTATAAGAATTAAAACCTCACACACTATAAATCATACTTTATTCTAAATTTTTCACTTTACATACTACCTCTTATTTTTTTCATTTTTTTATTGCTATTCTTCAAGTAATAAAATATGCTAATAAGACATAATTACTATTTCATCCCTCAAATTTTAAAGGAAATACCTTTCTTTTGTCTCTCTGGATTATACCTTGCAGGCAAGAGACATTAGAAACACCTTATTAGATCAGACAAAAAGTCCATACACACCAGAACTGTGGGTGTGACAGTGACAGCAGAGGAGGTTATTTGGGTAAAATGCTGAGGCCTGGCTGTTCTCCAAAGTGAACATCTCTAATGATAGTTGTGGAGCCCGAGGAAGTGTGTGGGATGTTAGAAGGTATACCCGGGCCAAGGGCTATTAATATCAAATTATGGACCTGTTCTCCAGGAATATGTCCAAACCCTTTTGAACCTCCTGTAGCTGTCTGCCCTCATCAGCATCCATGACAAATGGTTCTAGAAGTTCTCCAAAAGCCATATACAGAAGCGTTGCATCCATTTTCAATCTCACAGAAACTTCCCTGAGTGTCACAGGTTTTTAGTCGTGTGGCATTTATCGAGTGAAGGTACACATTCACCTTGGCCACTACCTTCATAACTTTGTGTAGTGGTTTGGATCTTGCTTTCCCCCAGAGGCTAAGAAAACTGGTAAAACCCCAAGGGGTGGAAAGCCCTGGAAGTTTTGAAGTTCTGTCCAATGGGCGCTCCTGCGAAATGTAAACATACCACAACCAGAACGGAAGAGATGAGTTGTAGGTTGTTGTTGGAGAGGTGGCCATGTTGTAGAGCAACGAGGAAGGGGCTCGGAGCCCCTCGGGGCCTCTGGGGCCTCCCAGCCCCTGGCTGGGGGGGGACTGCAGAGACTTGGAACAGTGTTAAGCTGGACTAAGTGTCTGTAATTGAACCTGGAAATGTTTCAGCAGCTGGCACTGACCAGAGAAACGGTGGCAGAGAGCCAGGACAGATAAGACCTGAACCGGAGAAGCAGCAGAAACAACATGCAGCACCACAGAGAGGACTCCTGGAAGGAGAGCCGGGAAAAAAGAGAGTTGGCAGCAGAGCTACAGAGTTTTTGGGGTAAGAACTGGAACTGAACCAGACCTCCCCCAAATTCCTTTGAGACCCCTCTGAGAAAAAAGAGGGAGATGGACTCCTATTTTGAAGAGTAGTTTTGGACATGCAGCACTGGAGAGAGAGAGAGGAGCTGAGAAGCTCAGTCGTCCTGAGAGCTGAGCCAGGACGGTGTGGGAGGTTGGCCTTGGGGGCCCTCCCTTGCTGCAAGCTACAAAGAAGCTCGCAGCCTGAAGCAGGGCACAGAGGCCCTGCAAGGAGCTTGAATCTCCTGAGGATACCAGACCGTCATGAAGACCCCCTGCGTCTCGTGATATGACCGTGGTGGAATGACCTTTGTCTGGGGTGATGTAGCCCACGGAGGAAGACCCCTTTGCCTGTGTCAAGGGGTTGAGGGAGCTTGGATACCTCCCTCATGAGTGCTGGCAGAAATCCAGCCACAGCTGCTGCATGCATGTGAAGGAGAACCTGCTGCCTTAGAAGAGACTCCTGCTTTGAAACTGGAAGGGATCTGTCCTTCTTTCCCTCCTGGACTTTTATTTGGAGGGGAGAAGAGATCTGATCCATTGCAAATACTTATGTCATGGTAGAGATAGTTGTGATCGTGTGTATAATGTATTGTACTATTTATTTGTACAGTCATTGTAATATATTCCCTTTCCCCCACTTTGAGTCTGGCATGTTTTGTCTGGAAAAAAACATCCCACATTAGATCAAGATGGGGAAGGGGGCTAGGACTAGGGAATTGGATTTTGGGGCTATCTCAAACCATGACACTTTGTAAACCTCGACCATACTCCTTCCCATCAACCTTCTGACGTCTAGACTGAAGAGCTCCAGCCCTTTCAGTATCTCTGCAAAAGGGCACTGTTCCATGATTTTTAATGTCGCCCTCTAGCCATCACTGACCTCCCCTACATTCCTCAGAGGGGGAGACCAAAGCTGCACATAATACTCAATGTACGGGCATAAGAAGGTTATATACAGCAGGAGAACAATGCTACTGTTGTATACAGAACTAATTATTTCACCGCAGGGAACTCGAAGTGTCTGTCTGAGTTGTAACTGCCCATGCTCAGTTCAGCATCCTGTGGACGTGTACTGGTTTATTTCTCCTCTGATGTATCACCTTACATTTAGCTAAATAGAGCTACATTACATCATATCTGTCACACTTTCACCCATGCAGTTTTGTGAGGTCCTCCTGGAGTTCCCCGCAACTCAAGCAACATTAGAGTAGCCATAACAGTTTCATATTATCATTCATATAATTCAGAAATTTCCCCTTGCACTGCCTTCTCCAGGATATATATGCTGAATAAACATGCAACACTTCGAAACAGAGTGAAATAGACAGAAACAACACTTAAACTCTCTAGGAACCAATCAAAAGGAAAACAAAAGAAACTTTTCCCAAAACCTCCTTTGAAAATAGCAAGACTGCACCATAAAAATACCACTATCTGGACTTGGATATTTACAACAGAATTTGTCATTCAGAAAAAAGTGTCATGGGCTGATGAGGAGTCAGACCACTGGATGTTTAGCACTGCTTTTAAATAACAAGTATTACCATTAAACTGCAGAATAGGATGTGATTAGAATCACATTAGGATTCAAATGAGTGGATCAGTAGTGGATTATAGAGGAGAAAAAAGAAGTTAGAACAGGTCAGAAGTGTCAGTGCAAACAATGGAATTTTCTGCCTCTTGTTCTCTTGTCATTTGTGATGACTGCACAGACCAATTGACAAAACCCAGGTCTGCCCTTCTCACTTGTTGAAACTACAATGTTTGACCACCTCTGCTGGACAGGATGAAAACCAAGGAAAGCACATCGTGTTGAGACAAAAGGAAGGAGAATAATTGCAGGCTCTTACTATTTACAGATTTAATCACTATAAATTCTAAGAATACGTTCCATAGATTAATCCAGGACATGGATACAAAGCATCAATTTTTATCAAGAGAAATAGAAAAATTAAGATCTGTAGTATGTCATTCCGTAAACATATTTTGTCTAACTCAGTCTTGGTTTTCACATCTGCTTACTGGAGTTCAGGGATACTGTCAAGACAGACTCCTCACACTCATCACAGCACTGTCTTCCACACTGCAGAGGTCAAACTCTTCAGTTGTTGCTAATATGAAAATGCCTTCCACCTCAACTTTGCCATCACAAAATTATGAATACCCACACACAAAACAGCTTAACCTTTACTTTTTTTTTTTTACTCAAGCCTTTGTCTTGCTATTTGTATGGGTGTTCTTCCTACAGCTAGGCAGGGCAAAAAGCTTCAGAGCTATTCATAGAGCCTATTGAACCATCCAAATAAAGTATCTTTTAAGTCAGAAATGTAGGGTCCCTCGGTAATCAATGGAGAGATAGAGAAGCCTCCAGAGTTATTTAAAACACTTAAACAGTTATCTATACGCCTACCATGAATACTGTGGAAGTCCCAACTGCGCTGGTAATCTCTGGTAAGATGATCAAAGAAATGGGTGTTCTTATTCTCTCTCTCACCTTCCCCCAGACCCTGCTGAAATAGATACTGGCTGTCACCTTCAGAACAAGGTGGTTTCAGATTCTGCCTAGGGAATACCCTCCCACACCCACCCTAAGCAGGAAGTGCTGGGCCTGAAATGAGTTATGACTCATGTCCTCATCCTCCTTAGAAAAAGTCTTCCACCCTCCTCCTCTCCCACCACCTGCACAAAGATTACCATATTGAAGACAACCAAAAAATTAGCTTGAAAACCTTGTTGTGATGTGCATAAAAATATCCTAAAGGGGCTCACAGTGTTTTCTATTTTCCTAAAGTTATCTTTGCTTCAGAGGGAAATCCCCTCTTCTTTTACTTACCCTCCTCACTCTCAAAAATTATCATGCAGAATGTTTTCTTGCCTTATTAATCATTGATAAGATTGTCTTTGGAGTGTTGAAACCAAAGCTAATACATGCAATTAGGAGAATAAATGTTAATGAGCATTGCATTAAGTAAGCAAAAGCACCTTGAATGCCATGTCAACATTTTTTCCAAATAATTAAATGTGGTTGACTTAACTAGACAGAATTCAAGCTGACAGCTTTTTCTAAATATGATGTGGAGAAGCTAGAAGATAACAGAAATGAAATCTCATTCTCCCTTTCTGTTCAATTCTATTGCATCAGCCGGAGAATGCTCTGTATTGCCACCTGTTTCCAGAAGTCAGTGATATTAATGCTGTGTAGATACCTATCCACAAATATAAAAACCCTAAATAGTTCAGTAAGGACTGAAAAATAGATTTAATCCAGAGGTTAATGTATAAGAAGGTAAGCTTCATCTATAGATTTGTGTTGTACTGTGAAAATTTGACTTCCTTATTTAAAAAGGTTCTAATCTACGGAGCAAGGTCCAAAAGAAAACAGTTTACGGCTCTTCAATCTATTAACCTAGTTTAAAATCCTCCATGTTAGGTTATCAATCCTGTCCACAAACATGTCTGTGCTTTCTTGTCAAGTTGGATGTGTCATTCTGGGCCATCTTTGTTGTCAGAGTCTTACAGTCACCTTGGATCTCCTCAAGGTCATGTCACTGATGCAGTGACAAGCATCAAGGGACAGAGGGTGGAAGGCTGGAAGGGCCTCAGGAATCTCTGCAACATCACAGATCCAGGTAGAACACAGTATAGAGGTCACACATCACAGGCTAGAAGCAAGTATAAAGATCTGGCCAGATGTGTGCTTTTGTCCTAGACAAGGTGGAGTCAACAGACAACACTTTTCACTTCATCTTTTTCCTGGTCCCACTCCCATGATCTGAAGTGTCCAACATGCACTCTTCCCACAAGAACAACTGCAGAGAGGCACAGATCCATTCTCCTGCTGCTAGAAGTTACAAGCTTCCAGCTTCTATCTTTCCAGAAACATGGAAACTGCTAACATTAAACAGGTGTGAAAACTAGTTACAGAAAATCTGCTATCCACCTGTAAAACAAAATAGTTGCTCCGGTATGGTAAAACTGGAATACTGTTCTGACAAGAAGGGATAGGCATTTCAGGCAAGATCCTTCTGTCTTCAGTCTCCTGAGAAAAGACACAGTACGGGGAGAAGACTGTGCCACATTGACTGGAACGTGATTTATAGAGCTCCTAGGAATAAAACAAAGCTTCTCCAGAAATCGTGTATACCTTTGGAGGCTCTCTCAGGTATGGCTCTGCTATTTTCCATCATTTATGAGCAGTCCTAGTGTTCCAACATTAAAAAAGGTTGGCAGTGCATGATCAGTTAGGAAAACAGTTTATTCAGAGGTGACAGAGAGAGTGACTCTTCCCTTACTTCATTTGCAAAAGGATATTTCTCCTACCATAGCCCCAGAGCGATTACCATACAATGGCTCCTTTCAACACCAGCTAGAAGTCAACATTTCTACTAAATATGTAGCCTCAATTTTATTTCACATTTTTCCTGTTATACTAAAATGTCTGGAAGTCAATTTATTTATCCGCTATCTCAAGAAACAGATTCCCATAGAGAATACGAAGTACAGATGAATCCTATTCTTACTCTCCTTTTACTTTTTCCTAGCAGGCTGTAAACTTTTAGAGGGTTCAAATTATTCTTTCTTATCTCTATGCCTGTTACTGACCAAAAAAAAGGTTATTTCCACTGGCCTGAGAATTTTTCATGCCTGTAGCGGAAAACTAAAACGAAAATAATCTACCTACCTGTAGAAGTAGGTAGTACCTACCTACACTTAGGAAGTCCGAAATGATGAACATCTAATCACAGACAGCCTCAGCACTGACACTAGATTGAATCTGAGCAACTATCTTTGAGGCTCATAATATAAAGTATGGGAATAAATGAAAGGCCAAGGAGTATCTCCCTGCATGACGGGATTATTCTATTGAAAATCAATCCTCTCTTAGGGTGAGAGGGTATCTGGGGTAGACAGCCTGGAAGCTTAGAGATTGAGAGATTAGATCCCAGCTATTAGGGCAGCCTCAGCAGAGGAGACTGCTGAAAAGGTGACCTGAGAGTTCTCTCATTTTTAAGACAGCCACAAAAATACCTGCCTAGAGGATGAAAAAAAAATACACACAAATTATAGCTTATTCAAAGAGAGCTGCAGATTTCTCAGCCATTTTACATAAATAATTACTCTGGCATGGGACAGTCTATCCTCTATTGTGGCTGGTAATAATATTTAAAATATCACAGAATCACAGAATAGTTAGTTTGGAAGGGACCTCTGGAGACGTTGTCCAACACCCCTGCCAAGGCAGTGCTATATTAAACCTACAGCATCCAGGTGGAACCTCCCTGGACAGCCTGTTCCAAGGCTCTACCACCCTCAAAATAAAGGCAGTCTTCCTCACATCAAGGTGGAACTTCTTGTGTTTTAGTTTATGGCCAAAATATGTATCTATCATATATATATAGAGAGAGAGACATAAAGAGATGGCTCATTTCCACATTTACTTGCATCTTTGTCTCTGGAGTGACTGGGGTGCAGGAGCCCATCAGGACCTTGTCCTGGCAGCCAACTGCAAAGAAACTTCCTTTCATGAAGGAAGAGCTAAGAGGGTTCTCACTTAAAAATTTCAAAAATGGGGGGAAAAAGCAGCTAAGCTTTAGAACAAGAAATCCAGTACCAGTGAGCAAGAGGGATACAGAAACAAAGGGTCATTCTTTTCCTGTGGCTTTTTTCACAGGAGCAGCCTCACACTGGCTGCTGAAGACATCTCAGGATGAAAAATGCTGCAGAGGAACAAGTGATTGTTATAAGCAAAACTGCTTTACTTTGAATTGATGAAGAGGAAATATAGAATACTACCATGTCTTAAGAAGAACAGATGACAAATTCATGCTAAGGGTCATTAACTTATTCGGCTTGCTCACAGGCATTCATTGAAATGCACATATAAGCTAGTAATAAGACACATTAATAAACTTAATCATCAGTCTGGAAATGTGGCTGTACAAATTATTTGTTTTGTATTCATCTACCTGAAGACACAGAATCTCTCCTTAAAAAAAAGGAATTAAAAAAATTTAATAACACAACAGCCTTTGGCAGAAAAGTTTTACTTTTATTGCTTAATAACAAAGTAGACAAATTTTATCTTCAGCTGGTAATATTAAACATGATGAGTCAAATGCACTGGTACTTATAATACAAGTGCAAGTTAAATGCCAGATATATTTGGCTTTGAGTGTTTAGGCAGCTTAACTCCCTTGGATCTAGAATTGAAGAGAATGTCAAAACACCATTAATTACTTCATTAAAGCTCTGAAAGAGTATTTAGGGAAAGGAATACAGGGAAGATAAAAAATAGATGAAGCTTAAAAGGATCTCCTTTAACAAAGCCCGAAACAACTTCCTTATTTCTTTGTGCTACAACAGCCATTCTGCACTTGTTGAATGCCAAAGACAGTCTTAGAAAACAAAACAGGTTGAAAGAACACTCTGCAGCCAAAATCCCAATGTCTATGATTCCCATTCTCAGGGGAGGTGTAAGACAGAGCAGGGGAGATGGGTAATTCTCAGCTTCTCTCTGCTGATTCCTAGTCAGGCCTGGCTTACCTCTTCTGGCAAGAAAGGTGATCCACAGGAGAATAGGGCTACAAGGACACTAACTCAGTCAATGCAAGTAAATGCACTAGTCTATGAGTGCTGATAATCTCACAGTTTACTAAAGACCCTACATGTCCAATTCCTTCACACAGCTGCAGAGCAAAGCACAAAATCAGAAGCCACAAATGCACAAAGAGCTCTATGACAGAAAAAATCCATATGTAAGATTAGCTCAGTTGGTTAGAGCATGGTGCTAACAACAGTGAGGTTGTGGGTTTGATCCCTGTATGGGCCATTCACTTAAGAGCTGGACTTGACGATCCTTTTGGGTACCTTCCAACTTCAGATATTCTGAGTAATTCTGTAAATTTTGTCTTAAAAGTAATTAAACATGTAAAACTATCCTTCACAGTTTTTTCTTAACAGTTATACTGAACAAATAAAGCTTTGAATATTTTCATGTTTTTCAGATGACCCATTTGTTTTCCTTTTAAAGGTAGATGTCAGTCAATTTTCCTCATCCAATAGCCAAATAAGAAGGATGCTGCAATACCTCAAGTACTGAAAATGCATTAATGTTGCCAATACACCATTTCTCCCTGGTATTTCCTCAGTATTCCTTTAGCTATAAAAGAACCACTTCAAAGTATTTCATTATATAGCTTGCAAAGCTTTTAAACATTGTTTAGAGTCAGATATTTAAACATGATAAAAAGGTAACTTGCTTTTCTGGAGATGTTTTAATATTCTTTCCATCACTCTTCTATCATCAGAGTAAATGACAACAAATCAACACCCTTTGGGGCAATCAGAGACTTTTTTCCAAAGTAAACTCTGCCATTATATAAAAAACATTTGTTTACAGGATAAAATTCTCTCTCCCCAGGCTATTTAAATACCATTAGTGCATGCTAACAGAACTGAAGCACTTCAAGTTACAAGACCTTCTTTTTCATCAGAACTCATGTTACTAAGCTGAAAATCCAAACTGGCTTGACAAACACTGTTCATCTTAGCTCTGGATATCTCACAATCTCATTAGAGAAGTAATCTTAGGGGGAATATTTGTAAGGTTGCAGCACTATTTCCCAAAGCACTGAAACTTTTGTCTTGAGCATGACCTACTTAAACCTCTCGAATGGAGGTAAAAGACCAATGAAGCACTTCAGGAAAAAAAAAAGATAATCATTGAAATAACAAGATAACCATTGAAATAACTTCATATTAAAGTCCTGTGTGCCTGTAATCAAGAGTGATATCTCCTGAAAAACAGACAACATATCAAATCCTATAAGAAATGACAACTTATTTCTCCATTGAAATATTAGGTTTGAATTAGTCTGCTCTCGCTGAAGAACAGGCAGTGGCAGATCATTTCTCCCCTTGAAGAACAGGATAAAATCAATCAGAAAGCAGATTTTTTTTTGAGGGAGGAGGGCAAGGAAGAAGATATATTCAGGTATTCACAGGTACTAGAAGCCAAAAGTAGATATGAACAAGACTGAACTGTGGACATTTGAATGTTTCTGCTATAAAAGGCATGAAACACTTTTCAGGATGATAGACACATAGAAGGACTAACCTGTCTGTGAGGAAGGACATCATTATTGCCCCATGACAATGTGCGGAAACTTTCTAGACTCACATTTATCATATAAAAACACAGTCAGCACCTGAATACTGACTATAACTCTACAGTTTCCCATAGTCCTACAAAATCATTGCTTTTCTTCTCCCCAGAGATTTCCCATACCACTGCAGTCCTTTTTGCCCACTGAGAGCCCAGACAGCTTCTCCCCTGACTCCAGCCCTGCCTGCAGCCCACTCTGCAGTGTCTGCAAAACTGGCTTTTATCTAGAGAGTAAAAACCTCCCCTGCACTGGGGATGTGCATCAGCTGCTTCCTATCAGTAAAATCCTAGCAGGTAAGGCCTGAAAGTAGCAGATCTCCTATATAAAGCATGTGATCAGCACAAGGGTTTGGTTTTTCGTTTTCTGGTTGGTTTTTTTTTTCATTTTTATAAAAAAAAAAAAAAAAAAAGGCAATGGGAATATCTCAAGCCAGGTACATCAGTGGATGTCTTAGCTAAAACCTGATGCTACCTTTAAAACACAACAATGGACCTTACCAACATTTTTCACAGGTTATTTTGTTGCATAAGGTATAATTTTTTGTGAAATAAGTAATGACAGTCATTGGTGACCATTGGAAATATACTGGCTTAACTGAAGCCCTGGTCACATTATAACATCTCAAGCAGTAAGTATCTTTTCTTGTGATTAAAAAAGACTCAGATACACATACGGCATAGAAGTACATGTTCTCGAATATAGAGACCAAATAATTTTTCTTCCTGTGCCATGCCTCAACTTAATTAACAAATCTGCTTAAGTTTTGGTCTATATACTAAAAGGCAATCTTAGTACTTGTTTAATTACTCAAGAAAAAGATTATCAACACTACATTGAAACTTTCTGCACAAAGAAGTCATTATTCTTTTGCTTCATAAACTCACATTTGTCCCTATAACTTATACAGAGTATGAAAGTTTCTAAGGAAAATATCCAGAAGTATGGAAAAATTGTGATCTGCGAAATAACTGCACTACTTTTCATTATTTTTACCAAGGAAACCATCAGAACTAAAAACACAAAAGTCATGAAGGTCTTGTTGCAAATTAAATTGCCCTTAATTTGACTTTTTTCCAAAACTGCACAATTAACTGGAATTCAGTAAAGTGCTGGGTGAAAGACTCCAATTGTATTCAGCACCATCAGCAGACTTCAGTTCAGTAGAAATTCTTCACAGAAACTATTTTTGGAATTAAAAATAAAAAAAAATATTACAGAAGATAAAATATAATCCATTGTTCTTAATATTAGATGCTTATACAAAGAGTTGCATCTTGCTAAAGCTAAAGATAATAAAGGATGTGAACTAGATACAACACAAGGATTTTAAACAGGGAATTACATCCTGAAGCAAAGTACCATATAAAGATATTTTCAAAAGAATTAGTTTGTGGTTAATTCCCAAAAAGTCAACACTAGAAGACTTAGTAAATAATTCTTCTTAAAAAATGTTACATCATATTTAAAATTACTTGTCAAAAAAGAGAATGTGACTTGCAAAACATTTTTCATTATGAAAATCAGTATTGTTCTCTTCTCCTGCCACCCAAGAAAGGGATTTACATCGGCCAAAAAAGTCAGCCTTATAAAGGTACTTTCAAAATAAAATAAACTCTTGTGTGGAGTTATGATTTACCTGATACAGAAATTCTGGTACTGATGAAGTGGCGTAATAATAGTAGTAAAGTCACACATCAGTTTGACTTTCATTGTGACTTTCTGCAAAGTTATCCTCTACATCAGTGAATAATTAAAAAAAAAAAGAGAGAAGAGAAAAAAAGATTATATCATGTTTGATGTCTATAAATCAAAGAAATTGTAACAACAGTTTGGCCAGGCATCTCAAATGCAAGTCAAGGAGCTCATTAAGTCCCAGATAACTGGCAATCATTCCTTTATCATGAAATACAGCTCAAGGCAGCGCAATGTAAATAAAAAATTAGGTGAAAGTGATTCACTTACAAAACTGAACCTTTTAATCACAAAGAGATGTGGGTGGTTGGCAGCAGTCACTGGCCTTTCTCTAAACTGATCATAGAAGAAGTCTTCAACATCCTAATGAGAACATCCTGTTAATGTTCACTGCCTAAGGACAAGCTTAGGCATTTAGTGGATGTTAAAAGATTGTGACAAATAGTTATTCTTCAAAGAAAAATGCAAAAAATTCTCATAGCTATGTGGACTATGTTTGATAGCGTCAGAGAGCTGGTCTATTACTATCACTTTATTTTTGGTTAAGTTATTCTGCTGGTTGAACGAACATTGCTATCAAACAAAGGATAGAGACTGGCAACTAGTGTGGACCCACAGGAAGCCCCACTCTAAGAAAATTGTCTGATGGGCTGCTGTGAGATACCAGTGGTGTAAAAGCTGAAGAGAATGTTCCATTTAGAACAGGTTGGGGAAGAGAGGCTGCTGAAATCCAATAAAAAGTTTTCAAATGCAGAGAAAGTCAGAAGGATGAGGCTGGCAGACAATACTTCCTACTGTTATACACAGCACCCTTGTCTGCTTAGCAGACCTGTAGGTGCAGGATAATTTACTCTTACCATCAACATTGTAAGACATTTTTCTGTTTCCTATTTGCAACAGGCTAAAAGATACAAAGAAAAAGGGGGAAAGAAAAAGACAAGAGTTTTCTGCACAAATTCTAACTACAGATTTGCTGATAAGGGCAGCTGTTTCTCAGCAAAATATACAGAATTTCATACATCTGATTCTCTGCTAGAAGCACAGGCTAGAAGCCAAAGTAATCAAAACCTCTATCAAAAATACAATTTTAACATCTGTTTGGACTTGGACTTATCTTACTTCTCCCAGACACTATTGATTATCATTATCTGCAAGTCTCTAGTATTTTAAACAGCATTGGCAAAGGGAAATTAAAGTGAGCATTTTCATACAAACACAGACAGAGGCTTCTAGGGCAGAATGAATACTACTGTTGCTGACTGAAATCTGAGTCTTATCTTCCTCTCATCTTCTATGAATACACTGTCAATAGAAAGAAATAAGATACAGTCTAAACTAAAATATTTATTAAAACTATAATGAGAAGTAAGGGATTTTGCGGAAGGAGAAAAGACACTACATTATCAGAGAGACTTGTTGCTGTCTGCACTGCACTTCCTGGGAAGGCTGGGTATGACTGCTTTGGTTTATTATGTGCTTGACTGGACCACAAGAATAGGATATGAAAAGTGTGTTTGGTGGCAACTCTTGGAGTACATAATGAAAGTTTCTGCTTTAGCAAAGTAACCTCATCCTTGCCTCAGAAAACTAAAATCCTCAGAAAGCTAGAACCCCGAACAAGGGTATATCCTTGAAGTCTTTCCCTCTCCATTCTTTCCAGCTTGAAATACCCAGGTGCTCATGTATCTGCTCCCAAAGAAGTAAGTCTCTCTTCCCATCCTCCAATACTTTTATGAATCCAGGGTAAACACTGTGTCCTTCAGAGGCCTGTGGGGGAGATTTTACAACCTTCAGTGCTCAAAAGCAGGAAGATCAAGAGAAGCGCCTTCTCTTAATCCCATTGAGGCATCTGTGCACATGTCAGGGTGGTCAGTCTTTTTCCCTTTTTACCTACAATGAGATTATTTTCTGTTTAATTTTCAATTAAAAAAGAAGAAAAGAAAACCATTCCATGCTCACAGTTTTACCATGTTAGAGGACAAAAATGAGCCACTGGGATGTTTCAATCTCTCCATAAGTTATGGCCTCATCAACATTTCTACAATTAAGAACCAAAATAAAGAAGCCTTCAAGTATACAGATAGAACAACCTAGTGGACTGTATCATCAGAACCACGTTATACTAAGGGAACAATTTTCTTGTTTAATTGTTCAAAGCTCTACAATCACACTCTTTTATATTCCTCTAGCCCAACGCAGACTAACAGCAGATTTTGACCACTCACAGTGACATACAAAGGAAGATTTAGCAATTGTCAGGCAGCAGAGGAGAGAGAAATCCATGCAGACTTTCTACTACAAGTAACAGGTTATCAACTTCTGGGGAAAAAATTGTGAATTTTTCATGTTTTCAGGTATTGGAACAAGTTGCCCAGAAAGTTTGCACAGTCTGCCTCCATTCATAGAACTTTTGAGACCTTCCTGATAAAGCCCTCAGTAACCTAATCTGTCCTCACAGTTGACCCTGCTTTGAGCAGGACTGAATGAGGTCTTATCCAAACTGAACCATCCCATGCCTCTGTGTTCTATTGTATATAAACCCCTCCCACAAATAAGTAGAATTATTACCACAGATTTCAGTGCTTCTTTATTTTGTTACCAACCTGCATATCCCAGAGGTTAGCTTCATGATTTACATGTATGTGAATTAACAGGCAAAAGGAAAAAGAGGGGGCATACAGGAAAAAAAGAAGGAATACTTGCTATCTCTCACTGCTCATAATTCGATGCAGAATAGAATATTACACTTTCTCATTATGAAAGTTGGACCTATGACCCTGAGAAGTGTTAAACACCACAGATGTTTCAATTATAGAATAGTTACATGATTTCATGCCACACTAATCCATAAATGAAGTAGGCAACAAAGTCCCAAGATTCCTCGTTTGTTCCTGTATTAAGATGGCCCATAACTACAAGCCAACCTTTAGCATAATATACAAAAAACAGCTTAGCTGTAATCTGGTTCACCATTTTATAGACAGGGCAGAAAGCTGTGTGAGCTCAGTTTAAATGCTACATCCACATTGGCTGGTTGTGAGACTTGCAAAAATAGCTCAGTTTTCTTCAGGTTTTTCCTCCTAAGTAACTGCTAATTTACACTTGCATCACTGTGAAGACTGGCTAATAAAATATTTTTACATACCAATTACAGTACTGATTAGTGAGAGATTATACATATAAATCTAAATATGACTGTTGAATAGGCTGTCTTGGCCTCAGTAATTTACGGGGAACATCACTTATCCAACAAAACAACAAAGTAAAAATGTGCAAATTAACTTGATAGAGAGTGCTTGAAATGGAACTCATTTAGTTCTAACATGTGAACCTTCTAGACACTAGATGGCCAACAGCATCCTGAATCACCTGTCATCTATTTACGGCATAAAATTTCTTTTAAAGGTATATACACATGCTCAGAAATGTATGTATGTGCATATGTAATTTATATGAAGGTATGCAGGTGTACAAACCATAGAACATTCCTCAGAATCACCCGAATCACCAGAGCTGTCACACTATAAAGGTGTCAGGAGATCCTGTAGCATAAGTATCATATACTCTGGCATACCCTTTTTCCAAGTGCTCAGCAGTGACCCAACCACGGAGAGATTCCTTTCTCAGTAGTCTCATCTCCTTGGACTGTGAAGCAGTACCTAAAACTGAAGGATTCTACATGCAGGGAGGAAGCACTTGATCTGCTGGCAAGGGGGAGATATTCTGGACAGAACAGAACTGAATGACACCAATACTTACTTGACAGGCATTATAAATCAACTGGTGTTCCAATTTTTTGATCCCTAGAATCTGCTGAAACATTTCATAAAGCTGTTCCTTGCTCAGAATCAGCTCTGATACAGCACTTAAGGCCATTCTATTTGGCTGTTTGCAAAAGTCCTCTTCTCCCCTGTATATGGCATCGTATTTGGCTAGCCAAGAACTTAACACTGTCTCTTTGCTTAATCCATCGATTTCCGGCAAACTTCGGACTCTCTTTTCTATGTTTTTCTTAAAAACATCTCTAAAGTCACTTGCAGAACATCCTCCACTGTGGACCATTCTTGCAACCCGATCACTCTTGAGAAATACCTTTTAAAATAAAAGAAGAGAAAAAAAAGAAACAGAAAAAGTTAGGCATGGACACAAACACAAAACAATCCCTTATTAAGGGATTACAGGCCAAGTTTGCTATGTTTTTCACAAACAAACAAGTGGCCATTTTGAAAAAGTAAGTTTCTGCATTGAATTAGTACTTACACTAAGTAGTTTCTGAAGTATTTATGCATAAATTTACAATAGCTAGGCTAGAAAGAACTTTGAATTAACAGCAGCTAATTTAAAATTTACCTAAAATGAGAGACAAACTCAGGGGAAAAAGAAACCCAACCCCCCAAAAAACTAGAGAAACAACTGAGAGAAGAAAGACACAAAGACACAGAGCTATTTCTACTACTGTAGATACAATACTGGTGACACAATATGGGATTCTCTGTGTAAAATTCCCAGAGACCAACATAAAAATACCCTCCCAAGTACTCATACTCTAAGATATGAAAAGGCAAATTACAACAACAAATCAATTAAATCAGCATCAGCATTCTGTAAGAACTTTTCAGTGTTCAAGGATGGTATTCATCTCTTCTTTTAATAAGGGCCTTAGCAAGGTTGATCTGTATGTGGCCTGTACATAGCTCATTTCTAGTAGCAAGTCTCATGAAATTGTTCCTCTACAAGCTGCAACCGACAAAAAGGTGACCTGCGTAAACAACTGTGCCTTGAGCAAGAGATAAACTACATCATGCCACTGAAAGCATAACTTGGGGAGAACCACCTGGCTTCCTGCAGCAAAGGGGATGGATCAGGGCCCTCCACCCTACACAGTTCAGCCTGCTGGGGGCTGCTTGGGTCCCACACCAACACCCCACGCACAGCTGAAATGCAAGGAACAGAAGTGAAACCACAAAGTTGAAAGAGATTTCCTATCCGTCACCTTTCTGACTGCCTGCTCTCTTCAATCAGATGTATGAGCTGGAAGTTAACTATGTATTTTCAGATAGTCGTTTTAGTCACTGAGAGCTATGAAATCACAATGAATGTACAGAATAGCACAGTAGAGCTCTTACTCCATTTAATATCTCATGTGAGAAGACAGTGCACCTAACAACCAACCTAAAACACTACTGTGCATCGCTTATACAAAACAATGGAGTAGGAGTGGATCTAAAAAGCTGAGCAGAGAGGAGTACACAGACACAAACAGATCAAGAAAAATGTATTCTAAAAGTTTCAGTGTTTGTCAATGCATGTACTCTATTTTAAAATTTTGTTACTTACAAAGCACATCTTTCAACAGGTATCCTAATTGATATTGTACACAAGGTTGCAGATTAAGCCTAAAAGTACTTGCCCAAACAGATTATTCAAAAAAACCATCACCAATATATGCTAATCACATTATATGCTCTATCTGTACCAAGATAGATTTCCTTTTATGGAAACGTAAGTATCTAAGGTTAAATTCTCATCCATAATGAGACCTGACATGGTTACTGTCAATTAATGTTTATATTAATTTCCTCAAAATGCTACTCAAATATCGAATTTAATTTCAAAATACATAATAGTCAGAAGTTCCACTAAGCAATAAAACATCAACACAAACAGGTACATGGATATTAAGTCTTTCCTTGTTCTAACAGTCTGCAATTACAATGATTCATTCCTCCAACAGCTTCACTAGAAAGCAAACAGGAAAAAAATTACAAAAGATGACTTCAAAATAATTTCAGCTACTTTCATAAACAACACTTAATCTTCCATCATATTAGTCTGCACACCCAGTGAGAGAAAGAAGATGCAGAAGACAGAAAGAAATTAAGAATATTTATAGACACTTTCCACCCAATGTCTCATATCCATGCAAGACTACATGACCCTATGTATTGCTAATATAACTGGATTGGTCTTCTTAAAAAAAAACCCAAACAAAAACAACCTGCAAAATATATACTGTAAGATCATCAGAATATGGTTCACCATTCATTATCTTCTTTCATTCATATTGTTCCAAACCATTAATTCTGAATGCAAGAGCTGAGAAGCTGTTACCATTTTTCTTTATTTATGAACCATACTAATTCAAAATTTATTTCTGATTCTGAAGTCGATTTTCCAAGAGACTGCAGGAAAAATCTATTCCATTTTTTAACCACTTAAGCATGGAAGGGAAACACTATTGTAACACTTGGTGTGTGTTACATTGACAAAATAATGGCATATTCATGTTGGACAAAGCAACAGGTATGTGCACATACAAAATACAATCTGCATGTATCCCTGACCCTAAAATGTTCCCTTCTCATGTATTTTGGGTCACAAACTACATTGTTATTAAATTTTCAAAAATTATTGCAAGATAATTCTTTTGCAAGATGCGGTGGATATAGAAGGAATTTACTCAAAATATAAAGCCAAGGTGTGGCTAACAGACTATGAAACATGGTTGGTTATGAAAAGGAATCCATTGGACTTAAGCTTTTATTGTACTATTTGAATAGCAATTTACCAAATTTTTTCCTGAGAGAAAAAAAAAAAAAAGTACAACTTTTATTTATGATAATTAAAAAGCAATAATAGCATTTTAACAAACCCACTCAATTTTCAAGACTTTGTTAGCAACAGAAAACCATAAGAGAATGGAAATTCCATTAGGAATGTACCATATGTGTCTCAAATTTAAAACACTAACATGCATTAAGAAGCTATTATATGTCTCGTTATTCCTGTTCCTGAAAGACATATGCTACTCTTCACGTTGAATGCAAAATCTTTTGCTTCAGTTAGATTTCTTGAGATGTGTCTCTTGAGTTTCAGAGCTTTTCTGAGCCATTTTATGACTGCTTAAAAAAAAAAACCAAACAAAACCTAAACCTGTCGCTCAAAATGCACACAACACCTCTGGGACAGTAAACGTCTAGACATATAGACACCATCTGAATCAGCTTATCACCTTTCTGTACAAGGATTTCAAGCTGCGTCGTAGTTTTTTTTTACTTACTTTTTTAAATTCTGGCATTACTGGATCCAAGCCCTTAGTACCCTATATGTTCCAGGATTCAAGCTCTTAGTACCTTGTATGTAGGTGTGTCAGGGATGCACTTGGCCCCTTAACCAAACCAGCAATAGTTTGGTACAGGCTCCAAAGGAGGTAATGGCCTGGGCCGTAGCTGGGCCAAGAACTCCTCTAGTTCCAATCTGTTCTCTGAAAACCCACAAAAGAGCAGAGTGACCCAGTGAGCATCGATGCATATGAGCTTGGAACACTGATCATGCATTTCACACATGAATAGAAGGTGGCTTTTCCAAGAGTCATTTATCAAGAAACAACAAAATCTGTGGGTACAAGAAATCTCATGCACACCTTTCCTATCACATGTAATTTGACTAAAAACCAACCACTGTGTTCCATGTATATGACAGCTCAAGTAAGTTTTCTTTGAGCTCTTCCAGCTAAACAGCCTGGCTGAACAATGGTGATCTTTGCTTGAGCTCGGATGGCTCTCAAGGCTGCTCCTTGAGGCTGAGAGACCCATAACCAAGGGCAGATCTTTGGTAAGACAACCATATCATGCATAACCTTTTAGCATGATAACTTTGACTTGTGCCTTGGTAGCTTTGAATCACCATTCAAATGGTTGTGCCATACAGTAATAGAGTAAACCCTGACATCAAACTTTAAGTCACACTTTCACAACATCATATTAAGACCACTTTTCTAATCACAGAATCAGGCAAGGTGAAAGGGACTCACAAGGATCACCGAGTCCAACTCCCGACCCTGCACAGGACCACCTCCAAGAATCATACAAGGAAGTTGTAGACTGCGATGAGGTCTCCCCTCAGTCTCCTCTTTTCCAGGCTGAACAGACCAAGTAACCTCAGCTGCTCCTCATACAGCTTCCCCTCAGGGCCCTTTACCATCTTTGTTGCCCTCCTTTGGATGCTCTCTAAGAGCTTAATATCTTTCTTATATTGTGGTGCCCAAAGCTGCACACAATATTCGAGGTGAGGCTGCACTAGCGCAGAGCAGAGTGGGACGATCCCCTCCCTCAACCGGCTGACGATGCTTTGCCTGATGACACCCAGGACACAGTTGGCCCTCCTGGCTTCCAAGGCACTGTTGACTCATATTCAGCTTGCTGTTGACCAGGACCCCTACCTTTCACAATGCTTCTTTAAGCAATCTAAATCACCCACTCAGGACAAGGTGCAGTAAAACACTGCAGCCCTTACACACAGAGAGGGCCTCTAAATAACAGGTCACCCAAGAGTTGTGGTAGCTTCCTACTTCTATTGCTATGATTACTTGTACGCCATTCTGAACTAAGCATAAAACATTCTTTTCTTCTAGACTACCAATCACAGGTAGTCTAACAGGATCCTCTGCATTGATGCAGACCATAGAAGATGCTTCATTATCCTCACTCGGGCATTTGTAAGTGATGGCACCAACTGCTCCAACTGATGTTGCATACTTTATTTTACACGTAAGTCTCCAAGCCCCAGGAGCTACCAGCTCACCGGCCTGGTTAGGAGTTTTACTATAACAGGGTTCTTTAATACCTCTAGATAGCATCAAGAGAATGAACCATGGGCTTGTTCCCAAGGAACTTCTTTATTAATTTAGGGGAGTAAATAAGGGAACTTGGCCAAAGTTCAAAAGGACACCACACAAAAATGTTCCACCACAATACTGACTCAGCATATACTACTAATCCACACACTTCAGTCAAGATCCAATAAATCCACAACACTTAAGGCAAAATCCAATCAGTTCCACAACACGAAAATCAAGATCCAATCCCTCCAGCTCCAAACCATCATAAGCATCAAGAAAGGAGCAAAGAAAGAGAAGCAGAGGGAGCAAGAAGAGAGAAGGAGAAAGAGGGAGAGACAGATTATATAGCTACCACTGAAGCCTTGTAGAAGACCAGCTCTCACAAGTCCGATGGCAGGGCCATGAGACAAGGCAAACATATGCCTTTGGTTTTATCTGATGTGTTCTGCACTCAAGCACCTGCTGTGCTTTGTACTACTACCGCAAATCAAGTTTATGACACAAAGAATAACTCTTTAAAAAAGGACAGCAATTTTCAGGTCTAAACTGAGCTCTAAATTTTCTGAAAAAGACAACCATTCTCTTTCTACAAATTAAAAATAATTGAAATAAGTTTCTTTTGGATGGGACATGCACCATCATGCTGTGCTAGAAGCATTACTTGAGGCAAAATGAAGCATAGGATATTTACTATGTAATATTAAAGGGCCCTTTGCTGCTACTGGGGTAGGTCCTCAAAGTCTCCCATACTACAGCTCATTAGCAACTCTTGTCACAGTCAGCAGCTACTACCAACTTTACTTTAAGTTCTACTTGTTCCACAGGAACAAAAATATTCCCCATTTCAGTGTTTAACATGAGCAGTGTTCTCTGGGATCAGCTCACACACCCCTCAGTAGTTCTATCGCAGTCAGAAACCACACAATGCTTCACACCAAGAGCTGGAGCTAGTTTGATGAAGGCACAGAAAACTTCTGACAGTTTGGAGAACAGCTCCCACAACTACGTATTTTAAGAACAAAGGCTTATGCCTGGTAGGAAGTAACATATTAAAACCAGCACTGTTTGCTGCTATACATTGGAGTTGCAGAAAAAACACACTGGTTCAGATATGATATTCTCACTGCACTTATGAGAGTCTGGAAAAAAAGAAAAAAAACTCCAAAAATTGGTAAGTTGATGTTTACATTAGCTCTACTAAGCACACTACAAGAACAAGATCATTTAGGGTCAAAAATAAATAGCTAATGCGGTAGCATCATACATCCAATAGCACACGGTAATTATTTTTATGCTACTTGAATAAAATTACTGCATTGGCCATTGAAATAGCATTTATATTCTAAGAGACTAACAGTTATCAATGTATTTTAATAATTTTTGGCTGCTGAACATGAGTGTAAATTGAGCTACTTGATGAGATTTGTTCAGTATTTTGAAATCAGAAGTACCTTTCATGTTTCTAGAAAAAAAAATTAACACTGGCTTGCAGGTCTTCTTCCTCCCTTGTTGTCTTTTATACCTAGAAATATCCTCCAGGGACTATTTTGATTTTTTTAATATGAAATTATCAGAGTTAAACTGTCTTAGTTTTTAATCTATGTAAGTTTTCAGAACAGAGTCCTCACCTGCAAAAGATACTTAAATTTTAAGAAATCACACTAATAAACTCTTATTTCTCTATTTCAGTATTTCCATCATTATTTTTTTAGTCAAAGGTTACTTCTCCTAGAAGCATACTATATTGTACAGTTTTGTCCTAATTCAGGAGGGAAAAAAGGTGAAATAAAAAAAAACACATAAATTTCGGTTAACAGTGAGGGATTTTTTGTTTTTAAAATCTCCTTAAAGCATCACATTACATGAAGGTGAGAAAAGGTAATAAATTTAAAGTAATAAACCATCATCATCCAAAGAGTCATAATCTTCTTTTAATACTTTTCCTTTTTTTTTTAATATATCTACTACCCTTCCTGAGCATATTAGGCTATGATTTCTTCTTATTAAGACTAACGGTTTGGAAACAATCACAAGTTGAAATCTTTAGGTGATATACTTTGCTTTCTTCAACTCTTTTGGGCACATTGGACATTTTCCACAGCTTAGCAACCAGCTGTCTGTAAAAAAACCGACCAAAACTTCAACTCTTGCAAACCAAAATGTGTGCTACTGCTTCAGGCTTACATGTTTGTAAGTGTACTATACAACACTGTGCACTGGGATTTGTTTCTCTGCCACCTTTTTCAAACTGGCACAAGCAAATTCCCAAAGTCTACTCAAATTTCTGTTCCTGATGGCTACACATTTCACAGACTTATGTATTGCAATGTTCATGCCTTAGGCACAAGAGCAAGCAGAAAGACAATCACCATAAAAAATGAACAAAACAATCTCACCCAGAAGCAGTGTTTTCTCCTGGATTCATTTATTAAAGTTATCCAGATGCCCTTTTGCAACAAGCATATTTATCCTCCTTTCAAGGCTGACAACAGCAACAATAGTTTTTGCACCCTAGTGAGGCATAGAAAGTTATGTATACAGATTGTTGCCTACAGGAGCAGTTTGTGGATTACTTTTGCTATACCTTCACTTGGAACAGCCACTGTGATCTTCACTTTAAAAGTGTACTTCCCCCTTTGACCAAGCCCCAGAGTTCACTGGCTGTCTGAAGCATGCTGAGGGACTTTGTACACCATGGTGCACATGGCCTCAGGTGGTACCACCATTCTGGAGTTTCTCCAAATATCACCTCAATGTACAACTCCAAAGCGGTCCAACTTCCCTCCTGAGTGACACTGCTCACCCAGGCAATCAATGTTCACATGGTTTGAGATCTCTGTGGGCTGATCCACACATATTAAACACTGGCAGCCAGAAAGATGAAAATCATCTTCCCCCCGCCAAAGATGATGACCAAGTACCCTCACGCTAGACCCTGCATGAGAGTAATTAGAAGCAAGCAATTACCAAAATGACTTCTCATCTTTCAGTTGTCTATGCCAGGGAGAAACTAGCTGATAAATAGGCAATAAAATAGCAGAAATGATCTGCATATTTCAAAATGTTGTGATGCTTGGTTTGTTGAAACATAAGAAGCAGCCAGCTGTTAAAAAAATCTTTGTAAGTCTGTGTCCAGTAATGGCATTGAGCAATCTGATGTGCTGCTAGGGAGAAAACACTGTTTCCTCTGCATATTGCTTTCCTCCTGTCTAGGATGTTGTAAGAGTGCTGCAGACAATGTCATGAGGTCTGAAATCACACCTATATATATTAACTCATCATTCCTATTTAATCATGGAAATAAATGCATAAATGAGACTAGAGATCGAGCAGTTTCTGTGCAGGCCCAGGCTTTTCTATCCATCAGCTCTCTCCTGATAAAAAAGCCATATTATCCCTGTAGATGTTTCTCAAGATCTTCATATATAGGAGAAAGAACACACTGCATGCAGTGGATGTAGAATAAATCATGAAGTTCAACAGTTCCACAGCAGAAATGGTGCTTCAGCTGTCAGCCTGCCAGAGAAAGACGACTGATGCAGACCATAAGCACAAGTGAAAGTATATTTTGTACTGAGCAACACACAATGCCAAAGGGAGAGAGAAAAGTTTTATGCCTTGAAGCACACATTTGTTTGCTTGCAAGTTAAATGCAGGGGTTGTCTTGTCACCACCCAGACAATTTACCAACAACCTATTCTTATGCTGTTTTCCCAATCTACTCAAGAATTGGCAATTACAGCAGATACGAAACTGCTTCAGCAGGAAGTTACAAAGTAGAGGTTTTCCTTGACCACATAAGGAATTTCTTCGTCCACTGTGTAGGGCTTAACCATGCTCACTGTCCTTGGTTATATCCATCACCATCGACCTGGCAAAGAAGTAATTTGCAAAGTCTCTTTTTGCCAAAGTGCATTTTCTTGGTTAGTAAAGTGAAATTTAATGAAAGCATTAGGAGCTCATCTGCACTTTGCTTCTCGAGTTTCTTTCCTCTTTATAACAGAGTTGACAGCTTGTTCCCCCGTATGCTGATCTTGCCTGACCAGAACTCCTCCCTTTGGTGATGAGAATTTCGAAGGGTCTATTTTAGCTAGCATAAGCCTGAAAAAGGCTGTTAAATTGAATGTGTAACACTGCATGCCTTGGAGAAATCACTGAAAAAAGGCTTACTCTCGCTTCACTATTGGTCCTGTTTATTTTCCAGCAAATTCCATAAGGAAAGTGTCCAACCCTGACTATGAGGGAAGAAAGTGAAGGATAACAAAACCAGGCAAAAATAATAAAGCAGAAAGAAGAGACTGAAGATTGAAAGAAACAGACTTCAAAAAGGAAACATTTATACACAAAAATAATAAGTAGCAAACACAGCCTTGCCAAAAGGATTAGAAAAAAACCATTTACTTAGCATATTTATCTATTTTACAATCACAGACGATGATCAGTTTATGCATAACTACCTCTGTACCTGCAAACTTGAGAAAAACATCCAGCTGCTTAAAATCAGTAACATACATTTCCATCTGCATTGCTAAAGAACTCCTCAATTCTCTGACTTTTCGGTGTTTACTTAGTGCTGTACAAAATACAACAAGCCCCAGCACTTTATCTCTTCTGATAGTGTTTATCTCTTAGGATACAAGCTTACTAAATATAACATCCAATTTCTTGCATTAACTTTGAGAAAAAGTGAAGTAAATGGGCAAGTACAATAAGGAAGAGAAAACAGTCCTTCATTTCTCTAAATTGTCCTCCAGAGTCACTCATGGTTCTAGTTTCTATTCCACTTGACTGAAAAGTAGAAGTTATATAAGTGACAGTTTTCATCATTGGTACTGCACTGGATTCATTTTTTCACAGATGAAAAGAATTGGCTATTTCACTTCCCTATTACCATAAATGTTCTCCTGCATTAACCATTTTCACCTAAGTATAGATTAATAGCTTTTAGTTCGAATGAGCATACAACTCTATCTCTATTTTTAAACACAATACCAGGCAGTCTATAGTCAGAGCAGGTCTGCTGAGATCCTTTCAGTCCCTACTGCCCACCACCCCCCTAAATACTTTCATTTAAAATAAGGACATTGTTTCAGGACATTTTTTTTTAACTGATCAACATCGCTTTTTTATTTCCAATTTATATATTCTGCCACTGCAGCAGAATGCTCAAAAAGCATATGAGCAAATAGGAATTGGGCTGAAGCCACTGAAATGTCATGAGACAACATTATTTTTTTTCTGTCTCTGTTTTAAAATTGAAAAAGTGCCATCGAACTGACAACTTAAGCAAATTATCTGGCAGTTTCTTTCCCTGTTCCATTTGGGTTTAGTGGCTTTTTTTTTGGTGGTGGTGAAGGGCACTTCAGATGGGGAAACAGGTTAAAGCGCTGAGTTCACCCTGCAGCCTAAGGAAACTGGAAAAGAACTGACACATCGCGAATACTGCAAAACTTGGGTAGTCACTGGAAAACAAAGACAAGAGTAGACCCTCTTAAGCCTTGTAAGGCTTATTGATGATGTCTTATCTTTTAATATGGCATATTCCTCCTGCTGTGATGCCCAGGATTTAAAGAAACAATACACACAGGGAAAAATGCAGCCCCTTTCCTTCTAAGAAAAAAACTTCTTTTGCATCCCATGAAGGATGACACAGTTTTAACAGTATTCTTGAGAATCAGATGTAGTGTGCAGAAGTGGCAGAGAAAAAGATCTATGAGAAAGAACCACAACTATGTAGTTCCCGTCCCAAAGCAAAAAAGAAAAGGCTGTCTGCTCCTGTTATCTCCTGTATGACCCAAGAGCTGCTAGGATAGTCCACTACGATTGTTTAAAAAATAAACCCATCATTACTAAAATAAGGGAAGTAAGAAAAAATAGGCTGAACAGGAGAAAAGAACATAACAACTACTGCAGACATCTAGAGCTTCATGACTGAAGACAAGTAAATAAAGAGATGCAAACCAGAAGATTAAAGGAGTACAACCCCATCTAGCTGGTAACTTAGCAGTTACTGAACTCTTTACAAAGAGAAAAAGGAAAAGTCTTACTATTTTATCTCCATCTGCATTTACACACTAAGAGAAAGGAACTATTCAGGGAAAAATAAGGACAAATCACCCTACAACCCATGTTTAGTTATGCTACTCATCTATTTTAGACCCCTTTCCATGTGCTGATCAAGGGCACACTCATCCAGAGGATAACCCAGAGCTCCTAATGCTCTGAAGCACTCCCTAGAGGAACCTCTCTCCCTCCACAATAGGGGCAGAGAAGCTCACAAAGATCCATTGTCCAGACTGTCTTACAAAGCATCCCAAGGCAAGTGGTGTGAATGCTTTCCAAAAGTTCTAAAGTGTCATGACAGAAGACTTCAAATCATTTGAGGAGAAACAGGATGGAACAACACAGTCAAGTTTAATTGCAAGCTGATGTGATAGATAATACTAGCTTTGTAATGAGAATGTATTTGGTATAATAAAAATTGCCTCATTGCCTCTTCCAAAAGACTATCTATACTTCAAAGTGTTTCTGTTTTAAGAGAAAGATAAAAACAATGGAATATGAGTGCAAATGCAGGCAGGGACAATGCATCATGAAAATGGGACTGCTTGGGGAAGTGTTTGTTTTGTCTGTACTTAAAATGCCTTATTATTTGTGCAGACATTTCTCAACAGCAATACTATCTCATCACTCATTAGAATGCATTTCTATTCCAGAAAGTGGTACAAAGGATATACAGAACTTCTAGACACCAGATCATTGGCACGTTGGACTTAGCTGCTAACTGTAGTCTTATAAATCTTTTTATTCCAATAAAACTTTCTTAAAAAGTCAGTCTTTATCATAAATACATTCCCTCTCTCTCTCGTTATAAAGTGTTATCTTTGTGTGTCAAAAAACAACAATACATTTTCCTTGATTAATTTTTCACAAGGGTGATCAATTTGTGGCATTGGTAGAAAAGTTATAATACACAAAAAAGCTTCAAAATGCATTCTGAATCTTAAATACTTTCTTAGATTTATTAATCACCCAGCTGGCTACACTTCAGACAGCAATGCTTCAATGGGAAGATTAATGAACATTTGGTCTGCAGTTTAATCCCTCCAGATTTTAGCATGCAAAATGCAAACTTTTTTAAGTTGGACTATTTTTATGCATTCCAATTATATGTCAAGGTCCAAATAGCTTTAATGGTAACTTTGAGGCTTCTTAGTCATAGTTTGCTCTCTGTTTAAAGTACTTAAGTTCTAGAAAATAGTAATTCACTACACTTCAGCATTCTCTAGACCATTTTAAAGATTACTTTTCAATATATCAGCTCAAGTCAGAAACACGTTCAATTTCTTATTTATTTATTTTATACAATCATCAGCTATTCTGCCTTGCTAGCAGTATATTCTATGGCAAAGACTTAACTGATCAAACAATGTAAGACACAAAAGTGAACATTAGCTTCTTCTCTACAGCCACTGTCTTCAGCCACAGTGACCAGTTATTGCCTCTACCTCTCAAAGGAGCAGCTGCTGCCTGCCAAGATCCCGGTGCCCCTAATCTTCATGGTTCCCATACTGCTTATGTAATGCCTGAAGTCCAAAAGAATGATACAGATGAGGTAAGAGTATTTGCACCCAGGCTGGGACAATGGCGAAGACATTGTCCATGTGCCTGTGCCCTCCTCTCTCAGCATTTCCACAACTATGCCTTTCCTCTTCTGTGCTTCCAGAGGGAGGTGCTGATAATAGCAGAACAACCTGTGAAACTTCATTTGCAGTGAATAGGGCAGGCTGAAATTATTACAGAGAAACATCTTCCTAGAGATAACTATGGTTGATTACAAAGGGACAAAACCCAGTTAACTGTCCAGTGTAACTCAAGATACTGCAAACAGTTTTGTTGGACATTTACGCATATAAGCAAGGAAAAAAAAACTTCATAGAGCTCTTATAATTGAGGGCCCCTCCTAAAAAGGACCCAAAGCCCAGAATTTTTTTGCTTCACAGTTCCCAGCAGCAAGTACAAGGTAGAATACTGAGGGTAGAAAAAGAAAGGAAAATCACCACCACCATGATGCTGAAAAGTTCTCCAGTTTGCTCCTAGTCCAGTTTCAAATTCACAGTAACAAGACTTCACCTCTTTCTCTTTTCTCTAATTACGGGCACTGGTTTCAATAAACTAGAAATATACAGGAACGTAGGCTTACTTTTCAGTTTTTTCTTTCAAATGACAGTAGTACCTCTATTCCAAAATTTTTTCAAGCTAAGCCAGTCAAGAGCTTGGGCAAGAAATGCAAATGATTTACAAATCAAACGTAATAAGCAAACAGACTTACCCTCCTGCTGTAAAACAGTGCTACTTGCTACTTATACCAAGATAAAGCTTAAGTTATTCAGGTATTGTGACTAACTATTAGTCAACATCCTAATATATTTTTAATATCCAGAGAGAACAGCACACATCACTTGTCACCTCTAAGGCTAAATCCTAAACACTGCAAAGCCAAAGTCTGATCAAAAATTCTTCTCATTTAGTTTTTGTACTGTTATTCTACTCAAATTCTAGTCATAATTCCAGTAATGCAAGAGATTTTTCATTTTTATTACAGTTTCTTTTAGACTATTCTGAAAACATATTTCCCACCTACTTATCTAAGAAGCAGACTTGCACTGATCTAAATAGTTTTTATAAAAAGGTAACTCAATTCTGCGTCAGGCTATTTGGAAACATTTGCAGTATTAATCTGCCAACTTCTGAAACACATTACTCATACCAAGGGCCTTCTGCCATCTTCTAATTTGATGGTCTAAAGTGCCCAGAATGATCATCTGAGGTTTTTTATTTTAATAAATTAATTTTATGACAGCCCAAAACAGCCTCCTTATTATGGTCACTTCTACAAATGATTGTACCTTTCAAGACACTTATTATTACAGACAGGTTAATTTACTGTGGAATTTGAATATATATCCTGATCACTATTTAAATACTGAAAAAAAAATCAGTTACAAAAAAAAAGCAGTAAGCTGTGTACTCAGAATTTGTATTGTGGTGTCACTTCAGAATTAATGCTTCACTCAGTGAAATAATTCAGATTATTTCACCCTTACACTAAGAATGGAGCCCAGAAAACTTGAAACAGGAAAAAGGCTAGAGAATTTGAACAGCTAAGGGGTAAAGATTAAGAAAAGGAACAAAACTATAACAAGAAACACCCTATCAGAAGGTAAGCCTAATAGTTGCTTGCAGTCACAAAGCCAGTACATAGCTGCCCAACAAGACTAAAAAAGTGAACTCTAAAAGTCAAGGAGAAAAGAGTTTTTACAAGACTGTTAGATTCAAACTAAAAAGCCTGGCATGTTGGAGTAAAGCTGCCTAGCAGTACAGCCGCGTCCTAGAGCATGTGCTGGCAGAGCTGCCACAACTAGGAAGGGGCACACATCTACAAGATGCTTGCAAGCTACAGCAAATACAAGAACGCTGCCTCGGCATTACCTTGAGCAGCCCTCGTTCTCCCTGCTCTGCCATCCGATTGGTTTTGGCAGGTACTTCTGCACATGGTGACAGAGCCAAGCTCAACATCTTTAACTTGCAAGATAATATATATTTTGGCAGGTTGCATTTGGAATCTATCTGCATTAAATTATACCGAAAACTTCGGAGCTTCCAGGCACAGAGCAAGGTGTAGCTTCACTCTCGCAATCCAGAAGCAGTTAGAGCTGCAATGTCGTCAAGTAAGAGATTGGCAGTGAAACAATCGTAGAGGCAGCTCATAAACACATTGTGAAAAGCAGGAAGACTTCACTGTCACTCTCAGCCTTTGGTCTTTTGGGATGCAAAGAACAACTGACATCAAAAATAAAACATCATTGAGCTAAGGAGCCACTGCTAGACTTGAATAAACCCTGAACTAAAATGTCAACAAAGGCAGTTATGTCTCAATGCCAGCAACAGGAACAGATTTACATTGAAATTTGACTGGATCTTGGTCCTCCTTCGAATAAAGGTTCATGCTAGCTTTGCAGCAATATTTCCCTCTACTTAAAAGCAAGATGTTACTTTTTCAGCAGCTAACTTTATGCCATTTTATATTAGACTGTATACCAACATTGCCTACATTCAGTCTAAATCAAACACATGAAAAAATACCAGTATTTCCACATTCTAAAGCTATACTTTATTAAAAAAAAAATTGAAATAGCAATCTAGGAGAAGGAAACTTTGAATACTAAGAACTTAGATCCACTGGGTAATCCAGATAAAACAGTCCCTGAATGCAAAACTTAATCTCCTATCCAGCAGCACTTCAATGCAGACCCCTGTTTCCACAGTTTTGTTTTTCAGTCTAAAAATTTCAATGGCTTCCTAGTCCCCAGGAAGTAATTTTCCTCTCTACACCTCTATACCTCCTGTTACACTGGGTATGCTCCCTGATGGAATATTTCTAGGAGATCTTCCATTCCGGAAGATACAGTCTCCCCTAATCAGAGGGGAGTTCCCTGACCCCACATGCAGCCACCATTGAAACGTGGCCAGACACACTCAGAAGTAACAAAACCGAGCAAAGGCATTAAATCAGATGCATCCTCCATGCACCATTTCTTTTTCACCGTTTCTTTCAAAAACATTGTTTATGAACAGTGCCCATTTCTGAACATTATGCCCATGGAGTTAACTAAGGAAGGAAGTCATAATGTGAGAAATAAAGGCAGTTTTCTTATATATCGTCAAATGCATTTGTTATATATTGTCAAATATGGCACGGTTCCAGCCCAAAAGTAACTTAGGAACCCTAATTTGCTAGAACATTCTAGATATTATGCTCATATTCACTATGTTTCATCTAGTGGTTTCTCGGTTGTTTTTAATTTTAGAGTAAAGCCGAGGCTTGGATTCCATTCTGCAGCCTTATTCAGAGAAGAAAAAACTGAAGGACTGGAGAGATCTTCAAAATAATCCATTATACCAGAGAGACTTTAGTCTAAATGCTACATAAACAGTATGAAATTCTGACTTCAACACAGCCATAGAGAAGAAATCTATGTTATCAATCTAAAACCCAACGGAACTAAGTTATTTCTCATTTTTTTAGATGACATCTTTTGATATTTCAATTAGGATCAGAAGACAGTAATTCAGGTTTTCTTGTTGCAGGAAAAAAGTTACATTTTCTTATCTGAGCAAATAGGACTAGGAAAGAAACATACCACAGATGTGTACCCCAAACACACAGAGGTGGCCTCCCTCTCCTGACTAATCCTTTTTATTCCTGCAGGTGTTTAATGTGGTTCACTTCACTTTGTGTCTTTATGTAAGAATTATGAGCCACACACTACATGAAGCACATACTATTAAAGCTTTTTCACATCTCAGAACAGAGTCATGATTATCTAAAAGTGAAAAACTGTGGAGATGGCTTGGAGGGGGGCAACATTATGTTGTACTAAAAAAGAAAATTGCTATCTCTGGACAACATTTTGAGACCTCTGCTACAGAATGCTGTAAAAAGGATGAAAAGACATTGTCCAATTATTTTCCACAATACCTTTAAACTGAGAGTTCTTTCACTGATCAAATTTGAATTAGTGTGTGTGTGTGTGTGTGTGTGTGCATTAAAATTCGCTCTGTAAATAATGACATGTAACAAGACCAGTAATATTATCATTCTTTTCTCTGCAAATTATTAAAATGCTAGGAACAAGAAGTAGTCCTGAGCAGAAATGCTTACAGCAATCTGAGACTGGTGGCCATCAAAAGGCTGCCAATACCTCTTGCCCAAATTCCTCATCAAGTGTTCAGTGGCTATCTTGCAGCTGACTCAAATCTGCTGATGATCTCAATTCCATGACTCATTCATACAGATCAAGGAATAGGTCCAGCTGAAAATTAACGAAAAATGGATAATACTTGAAACAACCTGCTCATCTCTCTGACTATGAGTTGACAAATCTGGCTCACAGCTTGGCTATGCAGTGGGGACAAGAGAGATGAGGGGAGAGAAATCCTCCCATGGGCTGTTTTCACTAAGGTTGCCTTAAATGAATTCTCAAACCTCTATGTTTGAAAGCATTTACATATACATAATAAAAACCATTTCATTCTTTCCATTTATTTAATTCATCAATTATTTAAATAATTGTGGCACACAGATATCAGAAGTCCTCTATACTGCAAGGAGCTGAGTAAACTCAGAGGCAGACTTCAGAAGTACCCTACTTCTTCGATGGTAGTAATTCACCATGCAGTGGAAAGTCCTGGCCAAGGTGCCTACATATTCCAAGTAATTGTATCTGGAGGTCTGGCATAACATTACAGGGTTCACAGATGTCTAAACACAGGCAAAAGGGATTATATCTAAAAATCTTATTTCTCTTCAGAGCTCAAGTGTCAAGCATCAAGCTGGGGGACCTAACTTGCCTCATGTCCTGGAGAGAAATGTTCAAGTAAGTTAACTGAGACACAGGTGAGAAGCCTCTTTAATCACAATGTGAGATCATGGGGGTTGGCAGAATGAAAACTACATCTGCTATTTACTAAGAGAATGAATTCAACACAAATGAGGAGACTGTCCTCAGTCAAGGAGCCTTCTCCATCTTCCTAATACAGCTGAGACATGGGAAATTGGCTCTCTGGATTAGTGATATTACAACATCCACTTGGGAGGAAGCAGTCTGCATTCTTAGTTCCTCCTCTAAGGCATGTTAATCTGTTTTAACCAGTGATCAGTTAATCTAAAATACATAAGCATGAACAAATCACTGGAGAGAAGCCTTAAGGAAGATGAAATGCCAACAGAGTAGACAGAAAAATAGCTAAAAGCTCTGGAGGAGCTATTGGTATTAGAGCTCCTAAAGTCAAACACTGCTTGCCAGCTTAGCATGATCTTGTTTTCACCATTAGAAAACAAATATTTGACCTTCTGAGCAAGGAATCTGATTCAGTTACCATATGCGAAGTCTGATAACTCGAGGGAAACCTAGCTTGTATTTAACTAATGTATCAAGGTTGTAGCTATTCTGATCTTAAAGGCTCCAAGCAACCAGTTCTTATGGAGTTCTACCCAACAAGTTAATGACTATTGTATTAATTACTGTCATACTATTTTTTTCTTGTGTTAACAAGAAAAATAACTAGAACTCTGTTTCATTTTTGCTAGACTAAAACTAGTTTAATACTAGTTATAGGCAGCAGTTACAGAAGATGCTGAGGAACACTTCTGGTATTTTAATTTATAGAGCTCTTTTTTTTTCTTTTATGAACTATAAGAAGTGCTAAATCAAAGGCAGAGAACATCCATCTTTGTCTTGGTAACTATGGCATTTCTCCTCCCCTCCTCCCCCCATGAATATTTCTCTTATCATCTCCTACATTTCATATATTCTCAGTTATATTGATTGTTACCAGCTCCAGCTGTTTTACACTCAGGTTTTTTTGCAGGCTCTCCTTCCTCCTGGATATGATTGCTTTTATCCATCATATTTGCAACTATAGTTTGTGGGTAATTGACTTTTATTAAACTACTCCTAATTTTCCACATCCATTTTTTCCCTCACAACCACTGAATCTTACCAGTTTCTTAAGCTTCAGGAAGTTTAGCAATTCTTCTGCACTTCAGGAACTGCAAGTGTAGTTGCATTTACTCCAGCAGCCTTGCCGAAGAACCCTTATAATATGCATACTGGTTTATATATAAATATAAAATTTATACACATATATATTCACATATGATGTCCTCTCCTCTGGCTCTTTTACTTCTTCTATATCCCTTTCTGGAGATGTAACAGATGTAGCAATAGACATCAATCAAACTCATTACAGTTTGGTATCCTGAGCTGCATTGGGAAGAGTGTGGCCAGCAGGTTGAGGGAGGTGATCCTCCCCCCTCCTTGGGCCTAGTGAGGCCATATCTGGAGTTTTGTGTCCAGTTCTAGGCTCCTCAGCACAAGAAAGACAAGGAGCTACTGGAAAGGGTCCAGCAGAGGGCCACAAAGATGATACCTATGAAGAGAGACTGGGGAAGCTGAGCCTGTTTAGTCTAGAGAAAAAAAGACTGAGAGGAGATCTTATCAACACATATAAATTTCTCAAGGGCACATGTCAAGAGGATGGTGCCAGACTCTTTTCATTGGTGCCCAGCAACAAAATGAGGAGTAGTGGCTGTAAACTAAAACGTAAGAAGTTCCACCTCAGTACGATGAAGAACTTCATTACATTGAGGGTGAGAGAGCACTGGAGCAGGCTGTCCAAGAGAGGTGATGGAGTCTCGCTCTCTGGAGACATTCAAAACCCACCTGGATGCATTCCAGTGTAACCTGCTCCAGGTGACCCTGCCTTGGCAGGCGTGTTGGACTAGATGATCTCCAGAGGTCTGTTCCAACCCTAACAATTCTATGATTCTGTGACTAATGCAGAATAATTATTGTTTTCTTTCTTGAGTAGTCTTCCTTCTGTAGTTACCACTTGCTCTCTACAGATCATAGTTTGGTTCCTGCCACCTGAAAATATGCTGCACCACCCTGAAGATATCTGTCCCCTTCACATGGACCATTTGCATGACTACCCACTTGGATTACTGGAAATTATTTTCAGCTTTTAATTTACATGCTCTGATTAACTGACATTTCTTTAGATTGGTTTTTACTACTTATTAGGGTTTTTACAGACTTTGTCCTATGTTTTTTAAGATAGGATGTTAAGATTTCATTTACAAACAAGGCATTCTCCTGAAGTGTTGCTTTCTCCTATGGTTTACTTTTAAAAATCTGGTACAATCTTTTTCTAATTTTCAGCAACCTAGTTCTCTTCTGACTTAGGTGATGCCCATCTTTTTCATACATCCCTCTGACTGTCTAAACTTTTGCTAGTTCTTAACAAACCTCCTCCTCCTTGCAACATTTTCCTCAAGAACATACTGAAATGCTCCCAGCACAAGGCACAGGGCCAGCTAAACAGGCAGGATGAGTTTCAGAATGCTGTTATGAAAATTATACTCTTTAAGTCTTATTTTTAAATGACCCAGAAGATTTTCTTTAAAAGTCTATCCTATATGAAAAATCATTGCAAGAAGCCTTAAAAAAACTTGATGGTATTCTACAACCAGCGATATGAAATCTCCAGTCAAAGTCCCTAAATATAATTTTTCCATTGTAACTTTTCCCCTCCTTGTAAGAGAAAGTAAGAAACAAGTTTCTTCCTTTCTCAAACATAAATCAGCAGACTGCATAAGGTGCCTTTATCTGTGCAGCTATTTTTTCTGTATTTCTTAAGACTTGCTGTCATTGCTTTCACAATAAAATTTTGCATAGCCACAAGACATATATGATTAGAGCAATTATTTTAACATAATTAACACTTTTTTTTTTTGTGTGGTGCTTGAGGTGGATTTTTTTGGCAGGCAAGGCTGTTTGCTTTTTACATGTTTTGTTTGAGGCTGGATACATCCTTTCATTCCCTATGCTTGGTTATCCTGTTTGTTAATCAGTGCAATACAGCTGACACTGCCCTCACCAGTTTCTTTTCCAGACATGTGTCTCAAGATGCTGTTGGCAGACAGAGGAGCCCCGGGAAGCAGCACTGGGTGCCTCACACATGGCAGCGATCTCAGACCAGCTACGGAACTCACAGCCCAGCCAGCAGCATCCCATATAGTCAGCACTCTGCCTGCTGGGCCCCAAGTAGGTCAACAGTGCACTCATGCAGCATGGAGATCCAGGAAGGGGACAACAGGAGCACTCAGAGAAGGAAACCATAACAAGCAACAGGATTTATTGTAGCTCTGGCCGAGGTTGTAGCAGTCAGGCAGCATGCTGCAAAAGCACAGCCACTGTATGAAATGGAAACATCAGCACAGCTGAAAGATATTCTGGAGGCCTCCTGACAGACCGCTCCATCTGCCCTCCTGAATGACAATTTTTTAATATCATTGAAGTTTCCCTGGTACATAAATGCTGTAACAATAATTTTTCTCTGCTGCACCCAGTTTGTTTTCCTGCCTCTAGCTTTCAGCTTTCCTAATGAGCTGTCGATTAGTTATGCAAATATGAAAAACAAACACTCAGCTCTGCTTATGGTAACCTCTTGCTCCTTGCCATCCAAATTCACTGGCTCTGTATTGCAGGGTATGCATTTGATTGCCAAACCCAGCCCTCACAGAAGGGAAGGCATCAACAGCAGTTTCTGTGTAAAACACAGTTTATAGTAGAACTGTAAATAACAGTGCAGTTTTGGGTGCCACAATATAAGAAAGATATAAAGCTATTAGAAAGCATCCAAAGGATGGCTACAGAGATGGTGAAGGGTCTAGAGGGGAAGCCAAATGAGGAGTGGCTGAGGTCACTTGGCATGTTCAGCCTGGAGAAAAGGAAACTGAGGGGAGACCTTATGGAGTCTAAAACTTCCTGATGAGGGGAAGTGGAGGGGCAGGCACTTTTCTCTGTGGTGACCAGTGACAGGACCCAAGGGAATAGCCTGAAGTTATGTCAGGAAGGGTTTAGGTTCCATATTAAGAAAAGGTTCTTCACCCAAAAGCTGACTGGGCACTGGAACATGCTCCCCAGAGAAGTAGTCACAGGACCAAGTCAGACAGAATTCAAGAAGCATTTGGACACATGGTGTGATTCTTGGGGCTGTTCTGTGCAGGGCCAGGAGTTGGACTTGGACGATTCTTGTGGGTCCCTTCCAACTCAGGATATTCTATGATTCTATGCACATAGAATTCCCACAGAGTTTTGGTCCATTATTCACCCTTTGTCTGAACAGATAATCACTGGAAAAATCTGTTTTAAATCCTGCTTTTTAAAACACCACGTTTGCTTATAGTTCAGGAGCTCCAAACAAATTTAAACCAACCTCCATGTAAGAAAGAAGACTGTTTTCTGGGCCTTGCACAGGACATGTTGAAACCTGGCACAGATCTAACAAATTGAGGGGGATTTCTAGTTTAAACAGCCCTGTCAATCCAAATGCAAGCACCAGAACCTTAGCATTTTGCCAAAATGTAGCCTGATATGCTGCTATAGTCCAGAATAAATAAATTTCCGAAGGCTGTAATGTGATGAGTCCCTTGCTGAAGCACTATTAATTAGCTAAATGCGTGCTGAATTTTAAATATAAACAGCCTCCCTTGTAGTTGTTCTTCATGAATACATTTTATTTCATTAATGGGCCATGCTTAGGCCATCTGTCTGACTCATGATAGGCTGAAAAGTAACAGCTGGATCTCTGGGTCACACAGCTACATGTGTTTTGCAAGTGCTCCAAGAACATTTTACAGAAATCACCTTCAGAAGTGTAATTTTGTGACTTTTTCAGACTTCCATTTTAAGCTTCTATGTATTCCAAACCCACTTTACCTTCTTTCACTATAAAGCTTACCCAGTTAATGGACAAAATAAAACAAACAATCAAGCAAAAAACCACACACCCTACACACCCATCCACCACAGTAATTTAGGCATTTTGCACTCATTCTGAATCTCTGAATTGCAATGGGCTTCTGTCTCCAAATGATTTCAACCAGGACAGGAACTGTTTCAGGATCACAGATTGGCCCATTTTAGAAATATGTTTTAAAGGTAAACAAATAAACCAACAAAGAGTGAGCTAAATACTTACATTAGTTCAAATTATTCTATTGTTACATTGGTATCCAAAGAGAAGAATGCTGGACACTGAAGTCCTGGGCATTTCCTCAAACAAAGCAATGGATTTGAACATGCAGCAGGCAGATGAGACCTTTCTGCTACCTGCTCTATGCCAAGAAAAAGATGATAAAAAGGTAGCAATGCTGCTTTAGTATGAGTACTAAGGGTCATGCATTTCATGATGAAGGTAAGAAATTAAATTCCAACTCACAGGCTGTCACCAGGCTAGCTATAACACTATTTTGACAGGAAAAGTAGATTTCTTTTTCAAATCACCAACTCCTGTGTCATAATCTGTTGAGTGGAAAGGGAATGTTGGCTTTAAAGCTGTTAACATGTCCACACTGCTGTTTAACCATAACCTTTTCTGACAGTTTAACATCATCAACTTAAAATTCATTAACATCTCTTCCAACTTAGGCTAACAGCCAAATCAAGACCATCTCCAAAAATTAAATTTGTAGAGTGTTTCATAAGCAATGTTTTCTACATTGTTAACCTCAGTACATTTTAAGAGCTTTCATTAAAAAAGGTTTTTCCCCCTCTCTGCCTGCTTATGCTTTGCAGACTCCCCGGCCACCAGTATTCATTGTCATTACTATATTTTTGAAGCATTGGGTCTGGGCTCATAGACAATCAAAGGGCTCATGTATTTCATCTAAAAGAAGTGTCTCGTTCCTTGACTACTGAAGTTACTTCAGTTCCCGTAGCACATGTTATTTACCCACATATTTTTGACCTTCAGGACAATTTATTCAACTTCTTAATGGTTCATGAACATGTTTTGGAAGCAGCATTATCCTCCTGTCTCATTTGAGGAAAGACAGATGTACCTTCCCTTTCAGTAGAGGAAATTGGGTTTAAAGAAAGAATTACTGTGAAGCCTACAGCCACTGCAAGTCTGCATATTTTAAGTCAGAAGAAATTATTATGCATATTCAGATCAAGAGCCATAAAACAATGCTAAGCCTGAAGACACCTACAGTGATCAACCTGATTATGAAGTGATCTACACAATTCTTCTCAGAGCTCACGACAGAATCAAAATCTGCATTTCACAACAAGTTAAAGTATCTTTCCCTCAACTGCTTGGAAATTTCTCACTGACTCCTATTCAAAGAGGCCTTATCTTTGTTCCACAAGCTGTTTTAAAATAGTTACAAAAGCTCTCACATGTAAGTTTTTCCTCTCTTGCTGTCATTTTTTAGTCTGACCTCTGCATCATCAAACTGTCTGGCAATGCTGGCAGACAATTCAGTCTCCTCCTCAGAGACCTACAGAATGCAGGTAGATACAATCTGAGCACATGATGAGCTGGGTCATGATGATGATGAGGCTGGCACATTGGAAGGATCACGGTCCACCTGCAGTTCTCAGACCCATCTTTGTGATACTGCCAAGGAAACAAAAACTACCTACTCCTTCTGGGTTCATCCTCAAATGTAGGAGAGTTCTCCTTGTCAGAAATAAGGCATCCTTTCAGAAGAGAGTAGTATTTTTTAAGTAGATCCTGCTGACATCTCAACTCTTGTTTCAGAGATATCCATAAAAAGGACTTTAGCATCCGTACATACCTGGGCCAATGGCCACTAGCACAAGTCTTCTGTGTTTAGAGCTCACTTCTCTAACAGTGAGACTCGTTAGTCCCATAAGGGAGATGACTCGTCTTGGGACTTCTATTCATCTTCTCTTCAGGGCCTGTGTTTGGTGTGGACTTGGATCTGTCCTTCCTTTCAGTCTTAGCTTTGAAGTTCAACAACAGCCTTGACCTATGCTACATTCAGAGTAGTATAATGGTGACATAATGGTGACAACAAGAGAAGCCAAGTAGGAAGGAAGGATATTTTACCTTTTCCTTGTTCATCAGTTCATCAGCAGCAGCAGCCTGACTTTCTGAAGCAGTGCGCACTGGTAGTTGGATTAGAAAAGTGGTAAAACTCTTTTATGCTGAAGATGAAAGCTTTAGCTTATTTCCCAGTGAGCCTTTATGGATGTGCTCACTATTCCAAGAGGGAAAGAGAGCTAAAAACATCACAGTGAGCTGCACAACTGTGGTGGAGCTGTGGGTTCCCAGCACACTTTGACATATGCTCACTCTTATTCCCCTCAGAGCCCATTGCCAGGATCAAGGCAGAGAAGGCCCATCAACTCAAAGCAAGTAGAGAAACAGAGGGAGATAAATGTAAAGCATTGCTTCTTTTAGTTCCATTGTTTCATTTTCTCAGTTGTATTTGCTGCATAACTGAAGAGCATTCAGAGGCTGAGAGCTGGAATAAGGCAACAGGGATCATTTACAATTAATCACCAATTACTGCTGCAGATCAGAACCTGTGTTTCAAAAGAACTTTTTTCTCCAGCTACATGAATTACATCAACTACTGGGGCCTCAAGGACCAGCTTATTTGGTCTTTTCACAATTGAACATTTGGATAATGGTTAGGACAGGACATTACTGTCCAGAAGAAATGTTTGTACTTTAAGATCACTTCTCTAAGTCCGTTGTTCCCTCCCAACCCAAAATGAGAAAGAATGGTCAGAGAGTAACTAAAATCACCTCCACTACAGTAGTGACGAGGAAACTAATTGATTCTGGAGATGAGACAACAAGGCTTCTAAAACTTCCCCCACATCCCCTTCCCCCCCAAAAAAAACTTCTGAGAAATGAGAAAAGGAAACATTTTGACAACTGATACAAGGCTCATTTTCCAGACACAGAAGTGCCTGCATAGAATACGAACACAGTAACCACAAGCTCTTCTGGTTTTTGAAAGACAAAATTGAAGAACTGGCTAATTGCCTTATGCTTTTACCAGTGATGAAAAGGTGGACAGGTAGAGGATCATCTTAAGCCCTGCTGGCTGGAATCGAGGAGAATACTCATGGAAATCATGCACCTCCCCTGCCCTGTTTTTTCATCAGAAATCTTTGATCTGGCGGTATCTGAGAAAGGATGCTGAATACCTTGGATTTTGATCTGACAAAATATTGCCACTTGAATGTTAATAAGTTTGGGAAACTTGTAATTGCTCATTGCCCGTTTTAAAATCAAGTTTGGTAAATTATTTGGCTATGTGGGGTTTTTTCATAGTTTTCCAGTAAGTTTTATTGAGCTACCAAAAGTTCAAAAGCCAAGGGAAAAAAGATAACTTGGTTTCCATTACAAAAGGTTAGACTTTAAAATTATAAAATTACTTAACTGAAGGCAAAAATAAAGGATATTTAGTAATGTACAGATTCACCTCAAATAAGAGACTGCTGCACTAGTGCCCTAGAGGAAGGTGCAAGAGATGACAGAGTAAAGCCAAAGGGATTTCAGTGGGCATTTCAGTACTACTGATCACATTTTATGTGTCACAGCTCATTACGACAGTGCAAGAAAAACAGTACAGAACTAGACACTTAGCTTTGCTTTGTTTCATTTTGCTTCCATCTAGTTTAACTACTTACAAAGGAAATACTCTTGAAAGCACTACAAACTGAATTACATTGAGAGATAACCAGTAAAACAGTGAAGGAACAGTATTACAATACTGACTCTTGTAATTTGCCCACAGATTTCTACCACAGCATTCTAGACTCTGGACATAAACAAACCAAGGAGATCAACTAAGAAAGACCAAATAAACAAGCTGTAATCTAATATATAGACTGACTCCTTTTATTGTTAATGTTCAAAGAAAGAGTATAGAAGACTTGTGAGTGAATAGACTCAAAACAGGGAGATAAGTCTGTGTTTATGCCTATTCAGGAATAAAGATTTGAGAAAAGCTTGGATTTCATTGAAATTGAAAGCTTGTGTCTGATTAAAGTAGATTAAAGTACTTTTTACTCTTAAACTTGGAAGGCTCTGCTGCAGTAATACCTGCATACAAGGAGCAGAATCACATATTATTCATGGAGCATATTTATTACTGTGAATATTGCAGAGGCATAAACATATAGAAAAAAAGGATGACTGCTGCTCTCAAAGGAAAACCTTTCCTAGTTTGGGATAGGTACACCAAGAACAGAAAACTTAAATGCAACAAAAACATCAAGGTCTCATCCCCAGGAGATTATTTATTTTCTCATGCTGGCTGCAAACCAGCATGCTGACATTTCGAAGTGAGGGAAAACGCTGAAAGCTATGTGATGCTCACATGTCCCAAGCACCCAGTCACAGCTTTCTAGCTGGGCAGTGCTGCCCTAGTAGCAGGGCACAGGTGAGCATCTTAACATTTATTTTACAGATATCAGAACTGTAAAAGGATTTGGCGCTCTGTTTGAAACCCTAAGAAATGAGAAAAGTGAAAAGTCCAAAGAGGGATCATAATAAATGCCCGATATCAAATTCTATACTACAGATTAAGAATTTAGAATGTGTTCAGTATTTTTGTTTTGCTAAGGCGGCACAGGACAGACACATTTATACAAAGGATAATACAATAAGAGAAGAGATTGTACAATTCACATTTAACAAACAACAAGCTAAGCAATGAGCTTAAGTTAATGCAATGAGCTTAAGTTAATAAGAAAAACTGAACTAGGAAATTAGGAGAAATGGTTTTATTGCAAGGCAAAGTGGAAAGAAAGTTTCCTTAATGAGGTAGTTACTGTTCACTAGCAGTGCTCAAAGCAGCATTTACTAACTGGAACAGACTGGGTAATCTATTTCTCTTAGTATGCTCTGTTTAAGATAATGTTGTTTCGTGTTGAGAATCTTGCATGGATAGAAATTTTATGCCTACATTTATTTTGAAGAAACCTCTTGTTTGCTCTGTGAGAAGTAAAACTTTTTTAAGACAACATGAAATAGAAAAAGCCATCTCTATGGTACTTTAGAAAATAAAAGCTTGAGAATAATCCTGTTTTCCAATGTGGCTTTTCAGAAACACCCCATGGTAGGAAATGTCGATCAATCAAAACTTGAAAATCATCACTTAGAAAATACTAACATCATTGCTGTCTGTGTTCTACCTACACAATTCTCTGGATATAATAATTTGTTGTTGTCTTTTGAAATTAGTAACATAACAGATATGAAATGGGGTTGAGAGAGATCAGTGAGAATTTAAAACCTCACCTCTTGTTTACTGATTTCTGGATTTCAGCCATGCATTCGCTGACCCTTTTTATCCATTACTGCCATGTTTTCACTAGCTTAGTTTACTCAGAGATTATAAACTCACCCCTGAGAGAAAATGCCACTTTTCAAGACATTACTTTAAAGTTTAAAAGATTTTGACAAGTCACACATCTCTAAGGATTTGACAGGTAAAGTTTTGTAACACAAAGTAAAAAAGTGACAGAGAGGTTCAATAAAAATATGCGAACAAAAGTTATTTATCCAACCATCTAGAAATCCAAGGGTAAGCGAAATAATATATAGAGTAAATATCAGCCCTAGAAATTCAATCTAAGGCACATAAAAAATGGAGGTTTTCTCCTTTGCTACCTGTTTGCTTAGTGGGTTGGGTTTGGGGTGTTTGTTTGGTTCATTGGTTTGGGTTTTACTGTTTGGGTTTTGCAGGGGTTTTTGTGTTTTTGTAGATCAAAAACTCATTTAGATAGTAGTTGCTTGCTATTCAGTGAAATGATTATTTAGAAAAAATATGGCAACTTTCTACAGCAGATTGCTAAATCCAAACTTGAAGCCTAAAGAAATTATGCGAGAAAATTCTAGAACCTATAGTCAGGTGACAGAGACCCTGATTGGAATAACTTTGGCTCAAATGGAATTCATAGGAATCTTGTAGAAATTTTTACTTGTCTTGTACAGAGACACTTCAAGTATGATATTACATGAAACTACATGACTCCCTCTGGTCATGGAGAGAGAGAGCAATTCTCTAAATATCTAAGTATCTGTCTGAGTGGTGAAAGAAGAAGAAAAAGTGTCCTGTTGCTCGCCATTGATTTGGAGAGTCCCTGAGATACTGCTGACTAGAACACACAGACATCACAATATACAGGCATAAAGGAAAATTCATTGGCATCAACATGACTCTTACTGAAATATTTTGCTATATTATTTCCACATCCAAAGGGCTTTGAAGTCAGCTCTGTCCTGAGACCTGAAAAAGGCATCAGGAAGAATAACTTAAAAAGATCAAAAGTTGCCATCCTTTCATCATCTAGCAGAAGAAAAATCCTTCTAAATAATGATTTTCAGATAAAAAAGAGTAAAATGGTAATATCTCCTGCAAGATTTTGGCAGATATATTAAACTGTCACAGTTCTTGCTAGTATCAGGCTAGCTGAAAAAATCCCCACTGCTTTTAGTTGCCCAAAAGACAAGATCAAAAAAAAATGTGTATAGTCTGTGCCTCAGTGCAACATGCTGTTAACTGCAAAACTAAGGTGCAGATAAGTTAACTCTGAGACTGAGTTAAACAGCACTGGGATTAGGAGAAAACAGTTAAGCAAAGCAGACCTAATTCACTGTTGTGTTACAGTTCAAACCATTCCTGATTTTCTAATTGGTTTGTTCATATTAACAGACATTCAGAATTTATCTAATAAACAAGTAACTAATGTCACATAATGCTTACTACATTAGAGACACACCTCACTACCCAACACTAATTATCTCTGTGGTGAAGAGTCAGACCTGCAAGGAATCCTTCTTTGCCTGGGACAACAGCAGTCACAAAACGAACAAAAAGGATAGTGGTACTGGAATTTTTTTTCATCTAAATTCAGTGGGCCATTCCTTTCTCTCTTCCTATCAGCACACACAACTTCCAAATCAAAGGATTGATGTAACTAATGCACTAAACTCCATCCATCAACTATCTACCTCATTTAGAAGTTTGAAATACAAGTCTGTTACAACAATGCTAACATAGAAACCCTATGACATCATCAGACAAATTAACAGTGATCATCCACAAATACCGGTGTCCAAAGAGACTGGACAGACACAGTTTGAACAGCTATTCTGTGCAGATGTACAGCCTCTCTGACACTATACAGGTGGAAGTGAAAAGCAGATTTCCAGTCTTTGAAAATGAAAAGAATAGTTACATGTAGCTACGTGTAATGCAAGAGACTGTGGATTTCAGCAATGATACAGTTTCCACGCAATAGCAATACAACAGCCTCTCAAGAGAAAGCCATGAATCACAAAGCCTGCAGCTCCACCCTATCAGGTCTCTCCTTAGCAGGAAGAGCTTGAGATCATGTAAAGCATGTTTTAATTTGTTGTATCTTATCTCCCCCTCACTTCTTTCAGGAAAATAGACTGCTAACACTGAGGCAATCTCCACTACATGCCAAATTGTGACTGGTGATCCAAAACACTGAAGGCATTAGAGCTTCTTCAACAAAATGGATGACCTAGATAAACCTCTGTTAGGCAACTATCTTGGAAGTGGCCTAAACCTATGCTTCTGAAGCTTTTCAAAGACCTAGCCTAAAACAGACCTCTAAAATAACAGTCCCCATGCCAACATTACATGGACCTCAAGTCTGTCAATGTTTTAAAGCAACTGGAAGGAAATAAACTAAGTGCTAATAAGTGCAACTACAAATATATTTGGTGTGGAAAGGCTTCCTTGAAAGGCAAAACACAAGATTAATGTAAGAAAACATCCTTTTGAAACAGCTTCTCCAAATGAGACTGTACCAACAATAAATCCCACACTAGCCTAGTACTCAGGTTTTTGAAGAGGATTTGAGCAGAGCAAAAAGCCCATACCCTTAAATACATGCGTATGCCAATTATGACTTTTGAGAAAAATGAAAGCAGAAACCAATGAATTTATGCCCTGAAACACTGTTAGCTTCTACACTTATCAGTCTAAGGTATTTAAATAAATGTTTAATCTACCAATTTCATTATTTTCCCTCAATAATATAAAAACAGAACGTTCCAACATTTAATTACTATTTATTTTGTGTGTACTATGTTTTGATTCTAATGAATGCATTTTGGTTCCTTTAGGTGTCATCTTCATGTCTGAAATATTCATCAGGATTCAACAATGCCTTTTGTTGCCTTGAATAAAACAGCTGATATTAAAAATCAAACTGTAAAAACAACCAAAGTACCACAGTCCAGAAAGCTAGTTCCTTTCTCTGATTTCATCAATAAGACCCTTTTGCCCCTCACTTCCATGCAAAAAATCTTCAGACCAAGTTATCCAGAATTATGAATAGAAATAGCATTGTTTCACTCCTTTCTTTACAGAAACACAACAACTTAATGTCTTTACAGAGAAACACATCATCTTAATGTCTTCATACAAAAAATCTCCCATAAACACAATTCATCCTTTTCTGAGGGTAAGTGAAAAGACTTGCATCAGCAGCTCAGGATTTGGTACTAAAGAAGGTTGGTAATTGTAGGACACTTGGTCTACTTACTAAGGAAGCTGAAAGGTGCCGCTTACCTACACTGGTAAGAGGGAAGGGAAAGGCTTTCTGCTACCACCTAGGAAGCTGTAAAGGATAGACCTGGGTTGGATGTAAGGAAGAAATTTTAATAATAAGGGCAGTAAAATAGTGCAACAGATTGTCCAGAAAAGCTGTAGATGCCACATCACTGGAAGTCCTCAAAGTCAGGTTGGATGGGACTTTGAGCAACTTACCTAGTGAAAGATGTCCCTGCCTGTGACAGGTTGGGCTACATGATCTTTAGGGTCCCTTCCAACCAAAATCATTCTATAATTCTATGCCATGGTTTCTATGCTCTTTTTTATTTTTGATTTTCTTTGTTTTCTACTTTCAGTTCATCTTTTTTAAGCCCCTCCTCCAACTTGCCAGTGCCTAGCTATTACCTAGGTTTGTACCCAAATCTCCTGCTTCATCAATTTTTGCTGTTGGTCACACCTCAGCTCTTTCCTATGGCCTGACTGTGGCAGAAAACAATTTAATTTGCCAAGGACTATAACACCTCAATTTAAATAGAAAGTAAGTTAAATATGATGTTTGTATCACAGGCAAACTGGTACAGTTGAACTAAATCTGATTTTAAATTCTGCAAATGCCTCACACTGCTACAGATCCTGCATTTAATATTCAGATTTAAGCAGCATGCAGTAATTATGATTTAGAACCACATATTTAAAATGAAGCAGCAAGAAAAGCAGGAAAAAGACCAGTATATAACATTTCTTGCAGTTTCGCATTGCTGTAAGCAGAGAGTTGAAAACCTGAGAACTTGCAATCATTGCAATTTGAAAATTTTCCACAGTATTTCAAACATTCATTATAGTTCTTTGCACCCATTTTAATGATATCTAAGACTGCATAAATTCAAGACTAAAGATTTAGCACTGTGAGTTTAGCCCAAGATACATGCATACCTATTAAAGGTAAGTGTATTAGAGGTGGTGAATGAACCTACTAGGGCTCTGTACAAGAATATTTTCCAACCTCAATGAAAGAGCATGCAAGAATTGATGAGTGAAAGATTATCTACTATTTTACAGACAAGTTTTTAAAATACTGGGTTGAATTATGAAAAAAAGATTTTATTTCACAAATCACTTTCTCACTTCATTTTACACTTAGCAGTGTGTTCAATATAATTACTTATAAAAAACTGCCATATGATTGAACTTTCCTCTTTATCCGAAAAGCAGCACCAGCATCTGATGTTCTACCAATCAGAATCTGGCTCAATGTCTGAAATGGAATTTAAACAAACAACCAATAACAACAACAAAAAAAACAAACCCACACAAACAAACCACAAAACCAAAAAACCCCCCCATGCTAATTCTGAGAGAATGATTTCAGAAAGAGAATTGTAAACATTTTCATGCCTTTGCTGAAACTGGGATGGAAGAGGAAATCATTCCTCAAGCCAATCATAATTACACATACACAAAAATGAAACATGCTAAATTCAGTGAGACTATCAGAAAGTGTGGTGGCATGCTAGGGGGACACCACATAGAACATCAACGTAATAATTTCTAGAAATTAAAGAGAAGTTTATGTAACTTTTCCTATGATTTTTTTTCCTACTACATTTTTAAGATAAATGAAAACCAATGCCACATTATTCATAGTAAGTCTTAAAAACCATTACTCTTATATCACAGTGAAATTAATGCTGAAATTCTTATTTATTTATTTATTTAGCAAATAAATTGTTTTTTCTGAAAATATTTATAGAAAAGTAAATCAAAGACTGAGCAATAATAAGTTCCTAAATCTTTAGAGCTTACTCTTACATTTTTGAGAGTACACATTCTGAACAAACCCAGTAATTACAGATTATAGTGACTCAAAACACCTGCAACTAGTGATACAGAATTTATGTCACATCCCCAAAACAGACCTTCTCTTTCATATTCAAAGTTAAAGAGTGGGAAATCAACTACAGTAATTAATATACCCTGGATTTGCAAGCAATATTTTAATAAGTCTGAAACCATGACTACTGCACAGGATTAAAGGCAAATTAATAATTTTCAGAATAAAATAATTACTGTGCAGACCACATATTTGTTCCCTTCCCTGTCAGGTAAAATTGAACTGTAGGCCAGCAACTAAAGTGTGAGTTAATTAACGCTGAAGTTTGTGAGATGATGTATGACAGAAACAAGGAAGGTGTCCATAATTCAAACTACTAACAAACATCACCACAAAGAAAATGTGACAGACCAGATGAGGTAGACATAGAAACCATCAGAGCACAGCATCAGCAGAACACATGAAGAATTAGTATAGATTAATATTTTCAACAAATGAGTAACAAAATTAAAAAAAGCACAAGAGACACATATAAGCAATGATGACAGTATGTGGTCAGATGCATAAAACTTTATTAAAATGCATTAAAGAGGAGCAGTAGCTTGAACTAAGTCTCCAGCTATATTCCACCACTGCACTATTCATTCACTCTACTGGTGACTATCAACTACAACCCTGAAAAGAAATTAAAAATTACTAGCAAACACTGACTTAAACTGCACAACTGGAAAAGGTTGTGCAATATAATTTAATGTAGACAAAAACCAAGCTAGGACCTAAATCACATCTTTTTCTCCTTGAAGAAAAGCTTATTCACTAGCAAAGAATAGCTGACAGAGAAAAGGAACAAATAATATACCAAAAAAATAAAGAAAAAATTTTGAAAAAAAAAAGGTGGTAGACTGAAATATGGAGGAAGGCCCCTGAAAAGACATAGAAGTTTAACATACAGCCGTTGTGATTCATTGGGCAGTTAGATGCAACAAAATGAATTCACAGTAACATTTGGTTAAGTAAGAAATTAATTTGCTAGCCATATGCTTCTGAGGTTAAAAAAAATGACAGTGAACTGTCCTCTAGTTTGGAATGGGACCTGTCCCTTAGGCAATTCAAACCACATCTACGGATATGCACTGAAGGCATTGAACATGCCTGGGAGGACACAACAGAATGTGAGAGCTAGCCCAGCTGCATGGAAACCTTCTGTTCTTTTGGAAGGGAACTGGCAGGTTCTCTCCAAAACCTTCTGCGTGGTAACTAAAAATCAGAATATGTATTTCTCAGGATGGTAACTTAAAACTGAAGTGCTTATTAAAAGAGGTACCTTAGACATATGGACATAAAGATAGTGGTGCCTAGTTGTATCAAACGCTGCCAGAAACATTTTTAGCACCAGGGTTTTTTTTTATTTTATCTTCCTTTTTTTTAATTTTTCCCTTCTTCAAAAAGGGTGAGTATTTTCCAGTTCAGTTTCTCTCTTGTGCCCAAGCAGTAGATTTCAACTTTTAAAATGGCAAAGCTGGAGTAGGAAGAAACTGTAGGTTTGGAAGTTCACAGCCTTTGAAACTTAAGATTACTTTCCTTGTACCTGCACTAACAGGCATACTGTGAACTGTTTAAATAATACAGAAAACAAGGCACATATCTCACCTCATAGTAACTTCGCACAGCATTGCAAAATGCTTCATCTGCTACAATTTGCGTCTCGCCATTCAAAAAGGCCTGGAAACGTTCCTTCAGTAACTGCAGCTGCTGCTTGTTGAGCTGTGCAAGAAAAAACGGAGAGGGGAGAGAACAATGATAAATGCAGTTAGTCTTGAAGGAAAAATAAGCAGCACTGTACACAGTTGGAAGCCATGGATGGGCAAGAAAAGGCAGAGGCTCACTGGCCACCTGGCTCCCCAGTGTATGGCAGCTCTTCAGAGTCCCACCTCAGCAAGCCAGGTTGTGGCAGCCAGACATGCAGGCATACAGCATGCAAGTAAATCTCTGCCCTTTCCATGGTGTCTTTGGGATGTTACAGGTAAGTCTGCAAGGATACTTATGAGCAGTATTTTATATGCATGTGCTGAATATAATGGTCGACCTCCCCCATGGTAGCAGTACCAGCTAATAAAACTTAGCTCCAGTCTTCAAATATGTCATTTTTTTCCACCTTCAAATAAATTAATAAAAACAACTGAGATACCTCAATTTTTTTGAGTAATCCAGCACTACCCCTGGAATGTTCCAACAAGCATGCTCACTGTGAAGAAAATGGACCTGTAGCCACTGATGCTATAACACTATGAATGACATGAAACAACTAATCTTGGGTAACAGCAGCCAAAAGGTTCAAAGATTGACACCAAATTACATTTGGTGTAATATCAAAGTTAAGTACATTTTGAAAAAAAACTCCTAGAAGAACACATTACATGATTAAACCTTGCAATCAATGTAGTTTTATCAAAGTTTAATGTTATGGGGAAAAGCAAAGTCTGAAAGCTCTCCAAGGATCCAGACAGAGGTCTTTTGCCAAGGTTCCTATCAACTCTTGAAATACTTAGTAAGATATTTCTCCCTATCAAATTTGTGAGAAGTTTGAATATCACATCAGAGGAGACTGCCACTAACATTAATATAACAAAGCAAGAGGTATAAATAGTTGGTTTTTTTCAGTTGTTTTCCATAAAAACTCAAGTAAAGTCTTTCCTGAACTTTAGCACTATAAAACATTCAAAACCAACTGACTGAACAGTTTTTTCATCCTTCCTGTATTTTGCTTAATTAAAACAAATAAACAAATAAACATACAGCCAGAAATTGGAAATATTTTCCTAGAGGGCAAAAAGTTATATTTGTAATGACTAATCTGGAGCAAATAACATTGGCCCAATGGTATAATCATTTCTTAATGAAGAACTTTTTGGCATCTATGGTAAATATGGTGACCTTAGGCTTTTAGGTCTCTTATGTCAACACTTTGAAGTCATTTAATATACAACACTTTATAAATTAGCAAAATCTCTGCTATCCTGATAATGTGCCTACCTTGGATAACCTCTATTTTCTTCATATCAAGGGAGAATTTTCATCCTACACAAACTTTGCTAAGTTTGCAGACTCATGTGCTCCTATGAAACATAGTAATTTTCTGCAAAACTCTCCAAATTGACGGCACACTTGAAAGCTGTTCTATTTTGACAGGAAGCAATAGTTTAGATGCCATCTAAAACTTGATATCAGAAATCCTCTGAAAAATAATGAAATGTAGGCAGTAGTAATGCAAAGTCAAAGAACTGTGCCCTTAAAAAATAATCCAAGCTAGGTAAAAATACATGATAATTCTATTCCTCATCTCAATGGAACAATTAACAACATAGAACAAGCCCCAGGAGACCCCTACAGAAAAAAACAGCCTCCTGTTGAGGCAAGCAAACTTCAACAGAGGTTGCTGTGACTTGGATAAATTTCTTGCAAGAATTCCAGAGAGCAGCAGCCTAACACTTTACCCAAGCCATCCTGTACCACTGCTAGTTAAAAATCAACGGGAGAGAAGTATTTGTATTATATCTGTACACCCACCAAAAATGGCATCCATCCCCCTACCTGCCAAACATCCATTCCTTGCACAGAATGTGCACCACAGATGTTAGCTGTAACAGAAATCAAACTTGATTCCCCTTATTTGATTCCCCTTATTCTTCTCTCATTTTCCAAATATTTTAGACAAGTTGAAATATCAGAAAATGCAAATCATTAAGGATGATTTGAATTCTTTTTTCAGCATACACTTGCTCTTGTGACTTAAAAAAGAGACGAGCACTCATGCAGACAGTGCCCCACTGCTGAGCAAGCAGCTCCTTCATCCCATGGAATATTCACAGCTCTGCCACAAGAACACATGGGCTTCCTGCCAGGACAATTATGGAAATGTGTTTTCATGCTTGCAGACCTCATTCTTTAGGTGATTTGCTTGTCTATTATCTACATATGAAACAAAAACATTATGAATAAGGCAATGAAACATAAATTTAATTCCAACTTTCTCATTTCTAACCATCATAGTTCAACAAACTGAAATGCCTTTAAAATATTCATATACGGCTTTCATATTCACTACTTTAGGTAGTAAGAAATTCTAAGGTTTGAGTGGCATTTTAGGATTGCTGTATATTTCTTAAATTACTAATGTTTTAGTGCAAAATCTAGATGTGCAGAATAAAGTTATCCCATAATACTAAAAACCAGTAATATTTCCAGTGTAAAATATAAAAAGCTACAACTTGCACTAAGGATGACCTCAAGTCTATTTTACATGTCTCAAATATTATCATATATAGAAACTCAATTGCGTTAACTGTCAAGATACAGAATAATTTATAGTCGTCTGCCGCAGCATACAGCTCCTCTGGGTTTTTTAACTTCTCAGAATATTATGTGTATAGTGAATTCTCTCTTTTTTTTTTTTTAATGTTGGTCATTTTTAATGAATTCATTAGCACTCTTCAATTTGCAGCATTTAAAAAGGAAAACAAAACTAACAGTAGAAGTAGCAGCTTAGAAATGCGGAGAAAAAAGGGAAGTGTAATTGCATTAGAATGCTGCAATAGCAAGAGGAGAGAAAGAGGCAACTGTACAGGACATTGACTCTTGGACACTGTCAAGCAGTTCAACTTGTTGAAGTCTGGGCTACCTTTGAAGTTGTCCATCTTAGAGACGAGGACATCATGCATAACCAAAATCCCAAAGGAAATGCTTAAACTTAAGGGCAGTAAGCCTGGACACATTTTCTCTGGCAGGACTTCACATAATGGAGCTCAAAGTCCTTCTGCAGGACCACTGCCTTTCCACTGCATGCGCCCTTTCCTGCTCTGCTCTGTGCAAGACCCATACGCATCAGACCTGTACTTGCAGTCCCTCCCAACTTCCTCTCATCTTTACTGTCAGTGCTTCTGTTTCCACATTTTAATTCTAACAGAAGGAACTATGAATAGGAAACGTAAAATAAAGAAAAAAATTACATTACTTCATGTAGCCCTAAATGTAAACTGAATACCACCTGAAGTGTACAGCAAATCTTCACTGATTCTGCTGCTTTCCATCAAGCTGCTTCAGTTTTGTATTGCTTACTTGGATTGCACATTCTCAGTGGTATGAAATGTGTTGTTGTAACTCTGTGTGATACTTCATAAATAACTACTGCTGCTTCATGGGAGAATGTATAACTAAATTCCAGTGACTCAGAATATCAGGTTTGATTGCACTCTGCAAAACAACTGAAGACAAGCAAAGACAAATTTAAGGCAAAAGAAGATTAACTACCCTAAAATTTGTTTTTAATTTATTGCAGCCACACCGCAAATAATTTTTTTTCCCCTCCATCCCTGTGCCTTCAAAAAAGGTAACACTATTTTTTTTACTTTACATTTGCTAATCTCAGTAGACTGTCAAAGAATGAAAACATATATTTATGGTAAACTTCTCAAAGAGCTACTTAATTAAATTAAGAATAACTTTTTCAAGTTACAGTAGCAATTTAACTTTTTATAATTTACAGAGTAATACAAAGGTAAGAAAGAGCTTCAAGCACTGAACTATTAAAAACATTTCTAACCTTGCATTTAGCGTTTCAAAGAAGTCTTATATATCCAAATATAATCCTCTTCAAGCACCACTTTAAACAATTGCTTTTTACCTTCTAAAGTAAAACTTGAGTATTAAAACCTAGAGGCATTTCTAGTTTAGCTCCACTCATACCTTTAAACAATTTCAATAAATGGATTTTACACAGAGTTTAAATTCTTATTTTTATAAGAAGTTGCATTTCAAATAGATCTGGCAGCTTAGAGAGTTGTTCCAACGTCACAAGTTTTACTTCCTTAAATAATAAATTCCAACATTTTGAAGGAAAAATGAAGCATCTATGCATTTTTAACAGTAATACGGCTTATTTCTCTTTGAAAGATAGAAGGAAAAAAATAAAACCATAGCTTCATTGAGTCTGATGCTCAATTAAGAGCCTCTTCATCTGCTTCTCACTGCCTAAGTAAACAGAGCAGCTCACTACTGCCCTAATCATATGCAGCCAACAGCAGCTGGCAAAGACATAACTCACAGCACCACTGTCCCTTAGAAAACTCTGGGCTTAAAAATGAACAAGGTTAACACATGGCCAGTGCGTTGGCTTGCCCCCTCGAGCATCGTGGATGCTGGTAAGCAACAGTCCCCTATTCCCCACAGGTGCAGTGAGCCAGGAGCTGGTGCTGGAGCAGTAACATTCTGAGCCATTGCCACCTTGTGGCCATCTCAGGAACACCGTAGGTTGCAGGTCTTCACGCTCCGACTTGGGATCTCTGCGAGGATCAATAACCCCCTGATCTTAACACAAGCAACAGCATTTCTTCTTCTCTCCTCCCACATTGTAGTGCGAAATTAAGTTTCTCAGACCATATGGGTATTTTAGGGAAATAGCAGGAGGTGATGACTGCCATTACAGACAGAGCTAGACAAAACATTTCTTAAGCAGACTGCAAAGGTACAGGGATAGGGAGGAGGCAACCAAAGAGCCACTTCCCGAACCCTCAGTGCTGCAATGTGTATTGTCTGTAGCACCAAACATGACTGAAGTCCCTGAACACTTCCAAAAAAATTAGAAGCTCTGTTATTTTAAAATTATGCCATTTGGTTTAATGCCTTTAACAATAGCAGTTGCTTTTGAAAAACTTCAGTCAAAAATACTTTTTGAGACAAGAAGGGAAAAGAGCCAAGTGAGGGTTCCCTCAAACAGCTGTTGCTCCCTTCCACTTCAGCCAAGAGATAAATTTTCATCTCCTGAATGAACAGAAATGAAGGTACAAAGAAATCCTTTTCTGGTCAACTTCTCACATGCTTCTTGAATGTAGCTTTGTTTCTTGTCCTGACAATTTCTTTGCCAAGGAAAAAAGAAAAAAGAGTAGAAATGTCAAGGACTAACGATTCCACTTGCCCATACCCTCAGCCAGAACAAAATCTGGATGATTCAACAGGTCAATGCATTTACAGCGACACTCAGTTTAACACACAACTTCCAGGACGATAAAAATTCAACTGCCCATAATTTCCTAGCAATTCAAATAGACCATGTGTTCAAGGCCCTATGCATCTAGCAGGTCCACTTGCACATCAAACCAAGCTTTCAATCTATGCTCCACGTGCCTATAAAAGGAGTACGTATGTGCTTTACGCAGGCTTTGTTAGGGTTTTTTTAGATTTTGTTTCCTATTATTTTATTCTGCCTTTAAAGGTAGTTGGTTAAGTGCCAATCTAACTGACATTTACCTTTCTCCCCACCTTCCTGAATTCTCCAACTGCAGTAGCATGCTCAAGTATGTTGAGTTTAACAACTCCCTCCCTGTGTCTCCTCTGCAAGGTCTCTTAGCTCAGCTGTGAGGCGATACTGGTCAGCCCAAAACAGCAGCTTTCCTCTTCTCAAATGAGCCTTAAAAATGGCAGGACAGCATCTAACAACACTTGAAACAATGCTCACTCTCTTGCTGACAGAGAACCAAGAGCTACCCAAGCCTTCACTCCAGATCAACTCTGCTGTAACTTCAGCTTCCCTCGTCCTCCATGGTGGTGGGGAGGGCTTTGGATAAAGCCACTCTGGATAAAGCCCTCTTTTTCCAGACCCTGGAAAGCCACACAGTTCCTCTGTGAGAGCCAAGAGCAACGCACAAAGCCTTAGGCTAAACCCATCATTATCCTCTCCTTCCAGAAAAAAAACCGACTGTGCCACATTATTGCCTGTTAACGAGCTTCATTTCACTCTGGTGATGAGAGTAAGCCTGCAAAGCAAAAAACCGGTTACAAACAGTGATTCTCAGTCTATTTCCCCTCCTTCTCCCCCACCTTCCTTCCTCTTCCAGTATCTGCCTACACACAAATAATACTTGTATTTCAGAGCAGAGATACAGAGTACTCATTTATAGTGAATTGCTTGAGAGATTTTCTCCTGAGAAAGACTAAATAAACAGTATTAGAAAATATCAGTACAAAGACAGAGGTGATAGCTGTGGTTACTGTGCTGAATTATGCAGGTCTTAATTATGTGCAATAATGGTCCTATACAGCATGTGGGTGGCACATAATATATGCTGTCCTTTAGTATTCATTGCATAAACCGGTTTGATTTTCTAAAAAAACTGATAAATATTTTGCTGTCACTTAGCAACCCTGGCTGTTCTTTGATTTTCTTAAAGTTGAAGTTATTCCAAGTAAAACACTGTCTGTAAGGATTCTGTTTGCTGTCACTCTGTGCACACTACATTGTGTACATAATCATTGTGCAACAATTCAGTGCCTTGTAGCATCAAATATTAGATTACCAAAACCAACCAATACATTTTACCAAACACATTTATCATTCCTTATAATCTAACAAGCACAACATGGCATTTACCTTTTGTTTGCCTGACACTTGTTTTAAAATCCTGAAACACTGCCAATAATGTACTCTTCATTAAATCCCACCTACAGTGTGTTTCATTTTAAGTTATAAATACTTTATGCATTGTTAAGTATTTCCATTGTCCAGAGCAGCATATTCAGGATTCTTTGACAGAATTGTCAAACACTTCACAAGCAACAGAGGGTTTGGATGTTGGTTTACTTCAGGGAGCAGAGAGAATGGGACAAAAAATCATGGTCAGTGAACAAAGCAAAGTCTGATTTATGTGAAGGCATTCAAGAGTACCTCACTGACCTCCCAAATATGGAACTAAACACAGACTCTAGAAAGGTCAGATTGGTACCTGAGAGAAAATAAGTATTTTGAGAAAAAAGAGGAACTAATATTTTCTGGAGGGAAAGAAAAAATAAAAATCAGACTTTCTTAATTTTTGGACAGAAGAATGAAAACATATAAAGAAATACAGAAAAATTTAACTGCTTAGAACTTCCTCATAGTAATGATAGATTTATCCTTGAAAAGAAAAATCAAGATTTTACAGACTATGCTACACTAGGAAAGAAAGCATCTGCTGTGTGTTTTTCCTAAATGCAGTAAATATAACACCCAAATAAAAGCTATCTCCACTGAAATGAGGTTGTCAGTACAGCTGCAATCATTTCCTTTTTACCTACAACCAAGATTTGCTATAGAATTTAGCTGACAATCATTATCTAGATTTATAATATTTTAGTTGTTTCCCCCGTGCTGCAGACTTCACTGACCTCCTCTGGAGGTCTGGAGTGGCTGCATAGACACACTGCACTTAGGGAGGCTACATTTTGCTGTCCCTTGTGCCACCACTCTTTGACACCATTTCCCATGCAGAATACATAAGGACACTGCAGCTTCACTTGCAATTGCCAGAGTCACAAGGAGATCAGTCATGCCTGAAAGCTATGCAAGCAAAAGCTTACAGCCAAGAAAGCTGCTGATGGTTCATGTGGTTACCATGAAAATTATACCTACTACGGATGCACACAGTCATACTTGCCTATGGTGGGAACCTCAGCTGCCAGTGCCTTTCACAGAATCGTAGAATGGACCAGACTGGAAGGGACTTTCAAAATCACTCAGTTCCAACCCTCCCACTGTGAGCAGGGAACCTTCCACCAGGTTGCTTGAGGCCCTATCCAACTTGGCCTTGAACACTTCCAGGGATGGGGCAGCCACAGCTTCTCTGGGCAATCTGTTCCAGTGTCTTCCCACCCTCACAGTGAAGAACTATTCTTCCTAATATCTAATCTAAACCTAGCATCTTCCAGTTTAAAGCCATTATCACTTGTCCTTTCACCATCTGCCCTTCTGAAAAGTCCCTTTCCAGCTTTCTTGTAGACCCTTTAGGCACTGGAAGAACCCAATGAGGTCTCCCCAGAGCCTTCTCTTCTCCAGGCTGCACAACCCCTCAGTCTGTCTTCACAAAAGAGGTGCTCCAGCCCTCTAATCATCTTCGTGGCCCCTCTCTGGCTTTGCTCCAACAGCTCCACATCCTTCTTATACTGGGGGCCCCCAAAGCTGGACGCAGCACTAAAGACGGAGTCTTGTGAGAGCAGAGGGGCAGAATCACATCCCTTAACCTGCTGGCCAGGCTTTGATAAAGCCCTGTACAGCTGACTTTCTGGGCTGCCAGTGGACATGGCTGAGTTGTGTTGAGCTTCTTCTCCACCAACACTCCCAAGTCTTTCTCCTCAGCGCTGCTCTCAATCCATTCTCCATTCAGCCTGTAGTTGTGCCTGGGATTTTCCCAACCCATGTGCAGGACCTTGCACTGGCTTTGTTGAACTTCATGAGGTTTACACAGGCCCACCTCTCAAGCCTGTCAAATTTCCTTTGGATGGACATCCTGTCCCTCCTGTGTGTTGAACCCATCACACAGTATGGTTTCCTGAGAAAACAACAGTGTGGTGTTTAGCTGCCTGCCAGGTTAAGCCACAACACTAAGAGACTGTGTTTGGCACCTGGCAAATACAAGTTATATTCCCATCACACTCTGTGGTAACATGTTTCAGGATTAGTTTGGCTTAAACTCAAGGAATAGAAAGGATAACAATGAAAGCTGGAATAAAATCCAGAACAAGGTATCCATTTTATTCTGGGTTCTGATAATGTTTAAAATATATTTCAGCAAACTAAGTAATTTTATCAAATCTCCACAAAATAAATTATCTAGTTTTATTAATAACCAGAATTGTTTTCATACTCTATCTACCTTCTCCGTCAGGGTTGTGAAACAGAAATTTATGATGGGCAGGATCTCTGGAATTCGTGTAGTCAAACCTACTTCTCTGAGCAATGCTAGGCTGAAGATACATTATGCTGTTCCAGACCTCGTCTAGACAGGTTCCACGTATCTCCAAGGATGAAGATACTGAGGATTCTGTGTTTAACCTGCTCCAATGCTTTTTCTTTTCCCACCCAGATCCCTAATATTTAGTCAGAAGTTCCATGTCGTGGCTTGTGACTATTCCTTCCTTATTTTCTTGTGCCCCTCTAAAAGAGTCTGGTCCATCTTCCCTAAGCCCTGTCCCCCTTAAGGACTACAAGACAGCAGTTAACTTCTAAACCTTCTCCAGACTAAACCAACCCAGATCTCTACACCTCCCCTTGTTTATAATGCCTTCCACCTCTCTAATCATCTCAGGGGACCCTGATGGACCTCCTCCAGTTATTGATTTCACTCCTCTGTTTGGGGACCCAAGAACAGACAGAGTGTTCCAGATGTGGCCACACCAGTGTCAAGCAGATGGAAAAATAAAGGTACTTCCCTTGACCTCCTAGTTGCACTCCTGCTAATGCAGCTGAACATGCAGCCAGCCTTCATTCCCCCAACTCACACTCTATTTGCTCTCCATCAGGTTCCCCAGGCCCTTTGTTGGAGAAAGCCCAGCCAGTTAGATGCTTACCTGTAAAGGTGCATGGGTCTCTAGCCTGGAAGTGTGGCTTGGCTTTCCTCTGTGCTGAACAGCTGTAAGTTTTTGATGACTCATCAGGTCAGGAAGTCAGGAATCCCCTGAGTAGCAGCCCTGCTCTTCTGCTATCAAGTGCTCCTCTCAATCTGGTATCATCTAAGAACATGCCAAGGCTGCATTCAGTTCTATTTTCCAATCCAATCTATAGAATCACTTAGGTTGGAAAAGACCTTTAAAATCATCATATCCTACATTTGATTACTATACTTGTACAACAGCATCTTTTGGACAACATACCTGTACCATCCTTCAGTTCCACATCCCAATAGAAACATGAAAATACCAATTCCTTAGGAGATTGGAAAGATAAATTGACAATACATCAACTGTGAATGGTTATTTTCAAGTAAAGCTTTTTAGCTTCCCTAGAACTAGGTAGGAGCAGACAGTCCACATCACTGAGTCAATCATCAGGTCAAGGGCAATAAATTCAAATCTAAAAACTATCTCATTAATTACATGCCTTCAACTCCAACTAACAAATTATTGTCAAAAAAATTTAACAAGATTAGCGGGTAACACAGACATGTATCAACACCTCGCCAAAGCACAATGTAGGTACCAAAAGTTGTCTTGGGAGACTAGACAACCTTATGGAAGAGAAATCTACTGCAGATTATATGTACAGAAATGTTACACACTAAATACAACCCCCATTCCCCCCATTTGGTATAGAAAATCCCTGAGACTAACATAATTATGGCAATTACAACATAAACTTGCTCCATTTTCAATCTTCATCTAGGCATCTGATTAAGGCTGCTGTTAGAAATAGCCTAATTGGCTAGATGGGCTCGTTTTCTGATGCAATTAACAAACAGAAGAAATTAAGGAAGCAGAGGTAAAGCCTGCACTGTAAGGTTATCACATCATACAGACACACATACTTTACACATGATAATACACAACCCAATATAGCTACAGTATGGTAGAACTAAGATGCTCAAAGAGCCATAATACTAAACACCATATAAAAAAACCTGAAAAAATACTATGCTAACCCAAGTGACCTTCGGTTTTGTCTGGCAAGGACACTCCTGATGTGAGAGACTGCACCTTTGAATGAACTATCCAGGTATCATCTGACCTTTTACACTTCTATTTGTCACATACTCTTCTACCTTGGAAACTCACAGTGGGAGAAATCTCTACTTCAAAATCCTTTCCCAGTTTCACAAGATGACCCTTCAAACATTTTTGTCTCCTACTTCTCCAGGAGCCTCAGGAATACATTTATCACAAACATCTAGACACTACCTGAACAATAAATACAAACATCTACATAGCCATCACAATAAACATCCGCTGTGAGAGATACATCCCAGCCCCTGAATGCATTTATTTCTCAGCATGTAATATGAATTTGAACCAGCACACCAGATGATCTCATGAAAACTACAGGGATGAAACTAAGCAACTGCACACGGCAACCAACCTGCACTAACATTTCTGTAACAGCGAAGACAGCACTTCTCATGAAAGTACTCCTTCTCCAACCTCTCAGTCCCATCTCCCAGAGCTATCTCTGGAAACTAATTTTCATAAACCTACAGGATTTCAATACTCATGAACTCATGGAGGTTTAGTTTTGTCTTGCACTATAAAATTATACCATAGAAATCTCTAATAAGTAGGTAAAAGTTTTATCATGTCCCTCATAAACACCCCTGTACATGTTCCACAACTATCTATTCTCTAACATAAGTAACTGAAACTCTGTGCTTCTGTCTCAGATTTTAATATCTCATGTGACTAAAACTTCCTCTCATTTCCCCCCTCTCCCAATCACACAGGCCAGCCTAATATAAGGCATTTATTTTTTCCCACAAATTTTGTTCTCCTTACATCAAAGAGCCACGATTGCTACAGGATTATTCAATATCAGCATCTAATCTAACACACCCATATGGAAATTCTCAATACACTACTAGGTTTGGTCACCAAGATATGTAGGAGACTCTATACCATTTGAAGACTTCAGTACAAAGGAACATCTCCCTGAACCAAATGTTCTAGCAGAAAGAAAGGATTTGAAAAAAGGAACAACAGGATTTATTTTTACATGCAAATAATTAGAAAGTCAGATTGGATCACCACAGTCCTTCTGGTCAGTTTGCAGAAAGTTCTCAAGGCTTAATGTATGCAGCTGAAACTACCAGGTGAGCAATAAAGATTTTATAATGACATCTGATTGCAGCTTTAAGCAATACTCCACTTCGTTTCAAATTCTCAAGCCAAAATTTGTTTCAAATTCTCAAGCTGAAAAACACCAAAAGGGATGCAGTGGTAACACACAATCCTCAAGCATATTAGTATCAAATATGTTTTGTCAGATGTCCATGTACACTGGACTCAATTAATCCTTCCTACAGCAAAATACACAGATATACTATCCAAATTTACACATTTAGGCATATTGACCCACATATTTCAAACACAACATGGAGCATTCCACTGTCCATCTCATTTTGGTTATACATACATATAGCATACATGACTACATTGTCCTCTTTTGTCAAAGTGTTATTTTAATCTGTGCAAAGTTTAAAGACAGCACTCAAACATCTGTTGATATTTTTTTTTCACAACAGATTTATTAACAGCTAAATTCATCAATTAATGCAAATTCACGCAGCTCTCTGGAAGAATGAGCCTATCTTGGAACTGCATGCTATAACATTTAAATGTAGAAGCAAAACACAGTACATAAATCTAAATGTACAGTTTTGCCATTCTAAATAAATCTGTCAGACTTCACATATGAGACTGGTACACTAATGCTATCCAAAGCTATATTTCACTGGGCAATCTTTATGTAATTAAGAGTCTCAAGAAAATACTTGATTAAAATTCCCTTAAAAGGAGAAATACTCACACACACGCACACTCCGAATATCACAAATACATTAGGCTGTATCTTCTGTTTTAGAGATTTCAAGCAATGGGATCATCATAATCATTAAATAGAAATTCGTAACAGTAGCTAAAAGATTTTATTGTCAGGTTCTCCTGATAGTGACTCAGAACTTTCTTCTTTTTTGCTGCATTTCAACCCTATTTCTAGTTCTACCTTTTGCTATGCTAAGTGATTTCCTCTGCTTGGTATGTATTCATATCATCCAAGCCTTTCAGAATTTGCTTCTATTTATGAACATCTTTTTCTCATTTCATGCTTGTTCCTATGTGTTTTTTTTGGAGGAAAGAAGCAGCTTCATACTTTAAAAAGAAACCATTTGTTGCTTATTTTCTCTCATAAACAGGATTCTAGATAAATTTTCCTTTTGTACTTAACCAAATATTTCCCTCTTCTTAACCATTTGAAATGAACTTGCAGTATTTGCTATCACACCATCTACTAATTATAATCTACAAATTTTATTCCTAAGTGTTAGGTCTGTCTTCCCTTGTGAAAATGTTCCTTGGTTCTCACAAAGTCCTTCTGCAATGTGATGTGCACAATTCAGGACACCAAAATTCCTGTAACTGATGCACTTTAATTTTGTCTGCGTGTGCACTCGTACACCAGATAACTTGAGTAATGGACAGTATTAGTATGATAACATTTCTGAGTAAAATAATTGCTTTTGTCCTCTCTGCTGTACAGTGTGCTGGACGAATCAGAGACCAGCCCCTTCATGGCAGAGTTGTGGTGAAGCGCAGCAGGGAGGTCCTGATGCTCTTGCCTTGGGAGCTGCTTGCCCCTAGCCTCCATGGTGGCTGCATGGCATGCATCAGCATCTCATCTCCTGCTTCCCTGATCCTCAGCCCAAATATCACCCACTCATGTTTCCCTGGCTTGGTCTTGGACCTGCCTCCTGATCACTAGATGGAGGCTGAGCCTGAACACTTTTTTCAGACATGATCCTGACTCTTCCCCCTCAGTGGCATCCCAGCTTGGTCCCCTCAAGGAACAGCCTGCCCCTACTGCTCCCTGACATTCCCTTCATTTCTCTCCACCGCCCTCAAAATTATCCCTTTCCTAGCAATAACCCAGGGCCTCCACATCTGCTCTCCCCTCTTTCCTTACGTCTGCCTCCAACTTCAGTGACCACAGAGCTTCTAGTATGCTGTTCTCCATGTTACTTCTCCTCCTGCTCGTCTGTAAGCTATGCTCTAGCAGAAAGGCAGAACACCCGTAAAAACAACCAGCCCTCACCCTCGTGAATAAAAATGTACCTTTAACGTTTCAATTTACATTATTCAAGTAGAGGCAGAAACAACATCATTTATAACATCTCCATGTAGATCTCCAAGTCCATACTGCACAAATTGTATAAGCTATTCAATGATGTTATCAAAATAGCTTTCAGGAAGATCTTCAACAATTTTTTTCCAATCATAAGCCATGTTGTATCTTTGTCTTCCCCATTTTTGTACTGTTTTCAAAATTTTGCAGTCTTTCAGCTTTCATAAATAAATTTTCTCTTTATGTATCTTCTTCCTCACAGATGCTTCAGAGAGGTTCCTAAAGATTTCATCTTTGTATTTATACCAGCTCACATGCACGAGTGGATGGCACCCAACAGGCTTATCTAAGCAGATGACCTACAGGTCTCTTTGCTTTTTCCCTCACCTCAGGTTTCACTTAGAAAAAGGACTGGTGTTACACTGTCATTCTGGTATCTCTCCCATGGTGCCCAGGTGTCCGCTTGGGTCCAGTACAGACCTCCTCAGGGGTTCACAGTGCTGTCTGTGTTCAACTCTTCCCCTCCTGCCTTCTTTGGATAGACACTGCAGTTCTTGATCAGGAAAAGAAATCAAAATCATCTTCAGCTCAGTCCTCCCTCCAGGCGGAATTTTTGCTGCTCCCTAAATAATCTCTGTGATCCAACTTTCCCTACATTCAACAAAAGCTGTTTATGCCTGAATTATTATATCAATTTCTACCTAATAAGCCCAGTACCACTGTCTTCCAAAGACATGATTATTCATCACTACAAATACCTGCTCCTTCCTTTTGCCATGAAAAGAAGGTAGACAGCTAACGTAATTCAGTCAGATCACCAGTTTTACAATGATGCATTTTTCTAAATCAATTAAAGGAGTAATTTTGGGGTTTAGGTTCCTAATATTCTTGCATTAGGATATTTTATTTTATTAAGTTTTCAAAATAATGTTTAACTACAAAATTCATGTCCTTTAGAGTTGTATCCCATCAGCCCTTTAGTGCAAGCAGCAGGGACCACATTGCAATGCACAATACAGCATTGAGATAAATTTAATTCTGTGAAAATAGAGCATAAAAGTCTGGAGAAGTCTGGCCTTAACCTTACCACTTATCCTACTTAAAAATAAGGAGGAATAAAGTCATAGCAAATTCTGCTTTCCCACAAGAAATAGTACTGGAAGAAATCACCTTCCAACTGAAATTTCAACTTGAAAAAAAATAAATCTCATCTCCAATTATATATCAGAGGTTAGATTAACGTAACATTTCAGTATCAGCATTACAGTCTCATAGGAAACAAAAAAACAGAAGACAAGTTTAATTAAGGTGTTTCCCACTCTGCAATAATGTTAGCACTAATTAAAAAAAGTTATTAAGCTGCACTTATTTCCATAGAAAGTTACTGGCAAAATGTATTTCTTTTATTGCAGTCTTGATGCCTTGAGGGAGCAGAGCTAAATGGCTGAGTCAGTCAGTAAAACAGTAAACCAATTCCCTTGCATCACGTTCTCCTGTATGCTCTGAATACTAAACGGGACAGAATATTGAAAACAAAAGCTGAGTGTCTGCCAGTTGAAACATGACTCTTACCATGCTGGCTGCAGTGATAACTTGTTCCCTCCTCAATGAGTAAACCAAATGAATCACAACAAACAACGGGGTTGTACAGTATAATACTACAGATTTGTTTACTCCATACATGCATATTCAATTCAACAATAAATATAGGCAGTTACTAAAACTCATTCCACAAGAAAGATTTTTTTTTTTTAATATAACAAAGATAATCCAACGGTAATGTTACCTCCAGGGTCTTCACTCTTACTCTGCACAGCACACAGCAAGTATGCATTATTTTTCTCCTCTTTTTGTACAGCCTCCATATATCAAATAATGAACAAAGGCTTCAAGACATTCTCCAATGTAACGATCCAAATAATCAGGTTAGGTAAAAAGTTACTTCAAGCATAAGTTCTTTCATTACAAAAGCATGTGAATCTGAAGATTTACCTATTATCGATTTTTTAAAAAGACAATATTTTTTACAGATATGGTAGGGTTCACAAGTCTTTGCCAAAACAGCCCATGTCTGTGAAAACTCATTATTCCTTTCTTACGTAAACAGTCCATGCTTCTCTGCTAGCAAATGAAAGTGCAGTGCACCTGCATGAATGCAGCTGGAAAGAGAAGAGTGACAGAAGACTTAACAATCTTATACTATTGATTTAGAGTGAAATCATTTCCAGGGCACACTGTGGAATCAGATTTGATAAAGCACAAGAGATCAGAAGGAAGAGGCAGCAACATCAGATGCAAGCTGGGTGGAGCAGGGACAGATGGCAGGATATTCAAGTGAGGGTCTCAAGTCTGAGCCAAGTTCAGTAGGTTGTCTCTTGACAAACCATTTTGATAAAAAGAAACAACTGTCCTTTGACTTGATAAGGTAACCCAAATTTGGAAATCATTGAATAGTTACAATATTCTGCTGACCCTCAGCTCAACCCAGGAACCAGCCAACAAGGGATTATGTTCATTTCCTCTCTTCTAATGTTTGCTAGAGATTAAATCACTTAAACCAGTGCCAGGGTTTCTTCTGGAATGACAGGACACAGCAGTAGATGAATTCCATTTTTATCACCTCCAAATGTTAATTCAAACAAGATCATTTCTTTGTTGAGAGGACAATACAGCATATAATAACTTTTTCACATAAGTATATTACTAAGTCTGGAACTGTTATAAATATCCCTAATTAGCTTGGCACAGTTAGTTTATTAAGGTTTGAAAGGGAATTGGATTTACATAGTATTTTGGGATATGTGCATTTGTTAAACTCAGCGCGGAGGGGAAAAAATTAGTCAGATCAAGATTAAATAAATATTGTAGAAGTCTTACAATTCTGATTAGGAGCTAGCTAAAGAAAATACACAAGGAAAAGTACCACACAGTCACAGGAAACTGACTTTCAAGAAACATTATTAGAATTCAACATACATTTATTTGGAACACGGTCTAGAAAAAGAATCTTATAAATACAGTTTGGTAAATGCTTGGTTAGTAAACTGTTTGGATTTTATGTACACAGTAAACAACTCTGAAACAACAGGTAGTTTTAAAACTTCATCTGAGGGTATGAATGAGAGGATGGAGCCTGTCAACCAGTTTTTACACTTTAGAAAATCCCTTCACTACTGACATCCTAACACAAGACAATAAAACTTATTGTGCATAGTTTCTACTTACACTAGAACAATTTTTTTTATAATGTTATGAAATAGGGGGGGAAAAAAGACATACACAGAAAAAAATTGGTTAGCCATGAACAAACAGCCAGAGAGTGAAGCATCAGATTCACCAGGGTTTCTGCACTGAAACTGCAGTTCAAGGACAAACTCAATGTGACCCAAGCCCTAAGAGGCAAAGGCCTGTGCCAGACTTTAATAGAAGAATACAAAAAGGAAAAAAGAGGGAGGAAAGAGCTTTAAGAAAAACCCTGAGTACAACAGCACGAACCTCAGAGTAAGATGGGCAGAGATGTGATTTCCTAAGTACTTGAGTTATTCCTGAATGTTCATTACAAATCTACTGGGAACACTTCACCCTCCTGAAATCAATTCCCAAACTTATGCAGTGTAGAAAAACCAGTGAACTCTTCTCAATTTACCTTTACTTCTACACTGACAAGTATTTGCAGTATGATGTGCTTGATTAATATATTACAAGTTATGGTTCCAAAAGTCATTTCACTCCCTTTAATTGCTACCATCCTAACATATATAAAAATTAGGTATTTAAGTAACATAGGAAGAGAAATAAGAAACTACACATCATACAGCCATCATTATTCTTTATTCCTGAAGTCCGAACATTTGATCACAAATTTTGCAATATGCGCACAATAAACTAAAAAGGGGATTTCATACGCATTACCTTAATCTTTTACAGCTCTTCCTATTTCTGCCACCCTCACAAGGAGCAAAGTTTTCCTAAACAAGGTGGGGAAATAAAGAACGAAACAACAATGCTAACTGTTTTCTGTCTAGTTAGGAGAGAGAGATGAAAACAAACAAGCATAGATACACCAAAATTGCATAGTTGACTATAAACAGCTGAAACTGCTGGTTAAACTAAACATTGGTTTTGCCTCCAAAACACTAAGCTACTAAGCAAAAATTTAAGCTTCAAGGGCTTATTAAAAATAAACCCATTAAAGATCTACCTCAGCTCTTCCAGAGGTACAACTTTTGCTCTTTATTCTTTCATATACAGGATCATTTCCAACATCATTTAAAATATGCATGTTTGCAACTCCAGCTGTGATAAGAGCCCATATGTTCCAGCACACTGACATGTGACATTGCTAGAGTCAGTTCACAGTTCTAAATAACGTCACAAAATAAGCTTCCCTAACCCGCCCTAACTGGTATACCTAAGCACAGTTCTTTCTAGGATTTTCATAACATTTGCTTATTTTTGGGCAACATCACCAAAGCTCAGTGTGTCCCATGCTTTTGAGACACATCTGTTTTCCTGTCCATGTCTGAATACACCATACAGTTGGTACACATATGCCCAAATAAATCAATATAAAATTTCTTGGAAGCATCAAGCATGCTGTGCAAGTACAAACCATTTGTGTTTTTATCATGCATAAAAATAAAAGAACAATTTAGGATGGGTGGGATGTAGAGGTCATCTGGTCCAAACTCTTATTCAAAGTGAAGTCAACAAAGTTGCAACTACTGCAGTGCTCAGAGCCTTGGCCAATGCAGGCCTGCACACCCCCAATAATACAGATTCTGCAAAATCTCTGAGCAACTTGTTCCAGTGCTTAACCCCATTCACCATCAGAAATTTGATTTCCTGATAACCAGGAGTTTCCTTTGTTGCACTTTACATCTTTTGCATATTACCCTTTTTCTGTCCATCTCTCAGAATCATCTCCATTTCTTCTATGTCGCTGACCCCACCTCTGCAAAAGCTGCCAGGAAATTGCATTTGAGACCATTGTTCATGACTTCTCTACATATCAATAGCAAAATTACTCATAAAAAAAGGATTAAGTCTGGAAGATATCCGGGCAGAAAAGAGGAAGACACATCAGGAAATAGCTAAATGGGTCTTCTGCACCTAAGGTTGGTAGAAACAGGAACACCTTCCCTAGCCAAAAAAAAAGTACCCTTGAGTACTTTGTTGTCTAAGAGATCCTGCACACATTCATGTTTCTCTGGGTAACCTCCCTTGCAAACATCTCTGCATTCTTTAAGGTTCCCCTCATTTCCAGACCATGCTGGCAATAGCAGAAAACATGGAAGCCAAATTTAAAGCACCACAGACAGAAGATCCTGTACTAAGGTCCTTACAAATGCATACATTGATTCTGCAATCTTATCTTTCCTGCATGTACCAGAAAATGAATTCTGATACAGTGCTTCTCTATGTAAAGTCGTTTAACAAGATTTTCGAAACCAGCAAGAGTCACAGTACATTGGACTTATGTGTGCCAATACAAGGTTTTTAGCTTACAGATTGCAGTCACCCTCCAGGACTGTGCCTTACAGATAGCTGAAACTGTGAGTTATTTCTGCTGAAACCCAAACTTAAGACTGCAAGCAAAAACTATAAGCAAGGGATTCAAACACAGTTAGTTATTATTCCAGCATCACCCAGAGAAGAAAAAAATCCACAAAACGTGATGAATCTCCTGTTTCTATTACAGTAAGATCAAACTCACTAGGGAGCAAATGCAAAAGCATGTCTGAAAGCACCAGTTATTGCCTGATCCACAGCAGAACAAGACAACAGCTCTGTAGATCCCTTAACTGTGTTTCTAAGAGTTACTAATCCAATTTGACTTTATATCAGTGATTTTACTTCCTACAGGGAAAAAACGGCAATACAACGAATATTTTAGAAGTAATGTCCTGACTGTCAAATCACAGCCTTTACTGCATGCACAGGAAGTTAGCTGTGGAGGACTTGATATATCTTGCAGAAGATATCTGGGGACAAGGGGGGAGGGACACTGTTTCAGAAGATTTGAGTGCTTAGCCCAGTTATTCTGAAGTACAAGTTACCTGGATTGCTAAATATGGACTCATCGGTTTCTACGACTCTAGAATATTTTTATTTCTTTTATTAATTTTATTAATTTCTATTTTTATTCAAAATTAATTACATGCAAATAGCAAAGGAACTGAAGGAAAGACTCCCTAATGACTTAGACAGGTCTAAAGACTCAACCTTACATAAGGCTTCTCTATCACTAATGATGGCATTAAGTGTTAATTTCTTATTTATTTTTGAAGAATTTAAGTTTCACATTCTGTTGTTGTGGGCCACATAAACAGGTGAATATTTTTATTTCCAGTATTTTTGAGCATCAGTTTCCTTAAAAACCTTCATGTGGACTCTTTCATTGGTAAGAGAGCATGGTTTAGTTGATCCTGTGTGCACACATCGGAAATTTATCAACCTGACCAGAGAAACAGAGTATGTTCACAACCACAAATTACATTTAGTCATGCATCTGCTGCACAGTTAATGTATGTCAACTATGGTAAGAAATGTCTGCCAAGACTGTCTGTATACAGATTCAGATTTTTTTTTTGGTTCATCAGTATGTAATTCCTTATGGCCTTCTCTACTTATTCTGCAAGAAAATGTAGGAAGGAGGGTAGTGAGTTCTTGACTGGTATAGTCCTAGTCCAAGTGTCCAAGTCAGTTTTAACTCAGAGGCTGAATATAACAGGAAAGCAGGTAAGCTTCTTTTGAAGCAATTGGATCTTTCAGCTGTATTGAAAAAGATATTGAGTACTGATTAGAATCTTTTAGTTCCCTTAAAATGACTTTCCACCCTAAAATGATTCTTTCCACTCTTTCTGGTCCCTGTGGGTCTTCAGCCTTATGACTTTGTCTTTACTCTGTTCCACTGCACTCCCATTGATTTTCTCCCTGACTTCAAAGATCAAACATCCATCCTTTGTGAACAAGGTTTTCCAGCATCCTTAAGTAACAGAAGAGTATATCCCAACTACTTCAACAGTGGCAGAATCTACCTTTGGAAGTGGAGAAAGAAGAAATTGTTTCCTTACGCAAGTCCAGTCAGGTCTGTGCCAGCACACAGGACACTAATTTCAACAGAAGAACAAAGATAAGCAAGTAATAAGAGGACTGTGGCAATTTGGAGAGCAGGAGCAGCCCTCATACAAAATGGTATGATTTTGTGCTTTAAAACACTGCCTCAGCTATTTATGTTTCATCAGCGGGATAGTAGTGTGTCCAAAAGACAACCAGTACTGGCTTCTGCTGCCTTGACAGAGAAAAAAACAAGTGGCAGAGGCAGGAACACTTGCCTTCTGATCTCAGCAATGGGAGTGTGAGCACAAAACCCCCAATTCTTGACAAACTTGCAGAAAGGAGGAAACGTACCTTGAATAACAATGAGGAAAATAAATCTCAAAAGTTCAGGAGATAGCTAAACTTTGGCTTGAAGAGAGAACCTAGACAAAGAAGCGTGATTATTTGGAAGCTGTATACACAAGGGTTTAGTTTGGTCTGTTGTTTTTTTAAGGGGTTTTGTGATTTTTCCTCCCACTTTCCTGTTTTTCTCTTCAGCAACTAATATTTTTCACTGAAAAGGAAAATAAAAAAAAGGACACTATACTAGATCAAATGATTGAATTTGTTTATGATTTTTGGCCAAAACTCTCTTCAATAAAGCTACATAACATCTATTTTAAACACTCTCAGTTCGGAGGAAAGAACTGATGCCCATTAGCTAGGTTGCAAGCTGTCAGGATTTCAGGATTTAGCTCTTTGCATAAAATAGCTCATCCAGTATAGCTTTGTCTCATTTCAGTATTTTAAATATTTGCTACTCCTACAAATAAGTAAAGAAGAAGTTGGTAATGATCTGTAATTTTCGCTGCCTACCATTCTGTCCTTTTAGATAAGATGCATGCAGTATCCCATAGAAGCTCTAAATCTCAACCTTATATGAAGCAAATCCCTGAGGTTAAATCAAAGTCCTAGACTTCAGATTTATTTTGTGCTTGCCCTGAAGCTTTGTTTTGATTCAGCAGATATAGATATAGCTATGGATAGACAGATAGATATGAAAGTCTTCTGGTTTCCCATGTAGAAACTAAAAAACTGTGTCTGTATCAAGAGATTTGACCATACACATATTGACCTAACACAATCAATATATTAATATCAATATATTAATAACACTGTTAGCTCATCTCTCCCTCCTCAGTAACAGACATTTGCAGGCAGTTCATAAAAGGTTCTTAAGAATAGGAATTCTAGTTCTGAGGTTTAAAATGGAGTGATTATGGAGTATGATTTTATTAATTAAAAGATAAGGAATTGTATTCTGATGTTATGTTTAAATTACCCATTCAATTTGCAAAAAAAACAAAAACTCAAAAGAAACCAGAATTAAAGTTATCACCTTAACTTGCCTCCATTATATCTATACACACTACTGTCACACTGACTGATGTCACAAAAACAATCATAAAAAAATATTTTTCTCATATGACATTCATTTTTATAAATAGGATGTACACAGATGTATGCATGTTTGTCCTCCCTGCATCTCAGGCATCTATATAGAAGACAGTTTCCATCCCGAGGTACCTCAGTGCCCCAGTGAAAAATTCAGCTGTTGACTGTGCAGATAATTAGGCTGTTTGATTAAAAGCTCAAATTTACTATTTGTGTAAAAGTAGCAGATAGTTTAATTAAGTCAGGGAAACTGCAATCAATCGACACAACTCTAGGTCCACAGATAGAGCATTTGTGGAGACAGAGGCAATGGGTTGCTCAGTCTCAAAATCCTATTACCTCAGTGAGGATAAGGTTAAGAATTCTCATTGTATACCACTTGTTGCTGTAAAACCAGGCAGTTAAATAATTGATAGAAATCCAAACTTCATTCTTTGCTGCAATACAGTCATCTCATTTACACAGATGAAGCTGAATCTCAAGAGAAAGTTTGAATAAAGTCACGGAAAAGAACTGAACCAAGCAGTTGAACCAACTACGTTCAGATCTGTCTTAGTAACCAAAACACTTCTACTAAATCTTTTGTGCAAGACTGCTTCAAAGATTTCTTTGCAGAAAACCCAGGGGGGGATAGAATCATTAGTATTCTAATTAATGAAAGGAAAGGATGACGGTTGATAAGTCTGGTCAAGCACATTGACTATAAAGGGTACATGTTACTGTTGAAAGAAGCAGAACAAGTAGTTAACAAACTCCCTACATCCTAGCAGTCCAAAGAGGACAAGAAATCAATCCGAGTGACATATTCTGAATCTTAGAAACTTGGTTTAGAGTTCAGATTTCAATAGTAGCAGATGTTATTAACAACTAGAAAAAAAATTGCCTTAATTTCAGAGGAGTCAAATTGTCCTTTCTAAACCTACACGAAACATGAGTTCCAAACAGATTTTAATAAATTAATTGCCTAATCCACAATCACATGAGCAATCAATCATGTTTGCAGTCCTGGAACTTTCAATTTGAAATATCAGTTGAATCTAATCATGTAACCATCCGTGGTTCCAATATAATCATAGAGAAATTCAGCTTGGCAGGAATGCCTAGAAGTCATTTAGTGTAACTCCAGGATCAGAACAAAACTAACTTCAAATATAAACCAAGTTGCCTAGAGCATTAACAGACACACAGTTATCCAGAATAATTTAGAAGTCCTTAATTTTTAAGTACTGTGTTGATGAATTAGTACAAGAAAAGTTCAAAGAAAAAAACCACAATAAATGACTTCAAAGTGATCAAAAGAAACGAAATTTTGTCTGTCTAGTGAGTAATCTTAAGACTATTTCCCAGAGAGGTTGTGGATTCTCCTTCTCTGGCAATATTCAAAAGCTGTCTGGACAAAATTCTGAGTAATGTGCTTTAGGGGACCCTGCTTGAGTAGGAAGGTTGGACTAGATACCCTGCAGTGGTCCTTTCCAATTCTATTCTTTGATATTTAAAAGTCCTCCTGAGTTACTCAAATCAATCCAGTATTTACCATTGCAGATCAGTCTCTAGACACTGTTTTTCTACTGTCCTAATTTGTCAAATGCACTGCAATAATGGTATTTGGCAGCTTGGTGCTTTCATAGCCTTTACTATATAACATGGGAAGCAAACACAGAATTGCCTGTTTGTACAAACTATCATAAACTGGTCCCCTTCTTCCTTAGACACTGAAAAATTGTCACAAATCAGCTAGCTGATCTTATCTGATTAATTAAACCTGGGAAATGCTTAAGAAAACACTTCTCCCTCCTTCCTTTCTTCCACTCCTACCATCCCAAAAGAAAAAACAACCTATAAAAATGTTGAAAAGAAAGTTTAATCTTACAGTTAAAACACCTGAAACTGCTAGATTTGGGAGTTCAGCTATGAAGAGTCAATATGAACTTTCAAGAAGCCCCCAAAATCCAACATATACCAGTAACTGCAATCAAATTGTAAATTCCCTGATATATTCCTCAGTTATTTTGGGAAATCAGTTTATACCTTCCTTTTAAGATTTCATAGAAGCATCTGGGGCAGAGATACAGGGAAGTAAAAGGCAGGAAGAAAGGGAGAGAGACCATATAAAATGAAAATTCAGGTAAAAGAAGTAAAACATCTAGCTGTGCATTAAAAGAAGATAAAATTGAAAGCTAAAATGAGAAGATGCATCTACAGAACACATACTGCATCCTATGGACAACAAACATGAATGATATAAATATGGGTCACTTCTTCCTGTTCCACATGGGGACACAATTTATTATTTTTCTTTTATTGACTTGGGGGGTTGCTGTTTCTATTTGTCTGGAGAGGAAAAGATTTGAAATATAGAGAGAGGAAAACAAAAAATAGCTTCATAGTTTTTAAGCCTCAGTGTTAACATCAGCACAGGTAATTGTCAGTTTTATTTACATTTGTGTAGGAGAGCTTCACTGAAACCAAAATTTAAGATCTGCCATCTTCTCCTGTTCTATTAAGATGCTGCTTAAAAAGACTAGTCTCTATTCCAGCTTCTACCCCTCATTTTATTCCTACAGTAGAGTAGTATTACTATGCAAGATCCTAAAATAGTGCTCAGTGAAGAGAGACTTTCTCCAGCAATTTAGGATGCTGATCAAGACACCACAACTCCTGGGAAGAATTCAGACTCCTTAGTCACTGAAGAGATATTTCCTGAAATGGAGTTTTAATAGAGGCTTACTGATCTGTTGTCCTGGACAGGGCCTTCCAAAAGCATCCTTTCTCTAGAAGGCGACTTACAGATGAGAGGCTGCCTAATTTCCCAGGCAAGTTATATAAGCAACACACAGAGAACAAAAAGTGCTATGCTTTTCCTTCACTACAACAGACTGAACTGAATAAGTGATCATCTGGCTCCAGCATACACTGGGAACAGACCACAGTTAAGAATTGGTGAAAATCCAGACTGCACCAAGCAAGTGACAAAAATCTCAGGTTTATTTCTTTGTTCACAGTACAAAGGCCAGCAAGTTACAGTGCAACCTTAGCCAGAATAAAATACCTCAATGACAACTAAAGTCGATTTGAGATTAATCATAAATTCCTATCAATATGACAAAAGCATTGAAACTTTCGCAAGACAATGAAGCAGAGGTAACCCACACAGTGCATAATGGTCTTACCGCTTCAAAGGGAGTCGGGAAGAACCATACACAGTTTGCATGAGTTGAGTCAGAGAGGCCCAGCACACAAAACCTGTGATTTTCCTGATCAGTGTAATGGTTTTTCATCTAAACTGTTTTTCTCACAGAGATATGCAGAGTGAGCTCTCAGCGGTGGGCTTTTTTCCCTTACATTGCTAATGTAGATTAAAAGTTAGCATATTACTGAACATTATGATAATAGCAGAGCCTAGTGCTAAGTCTTTTCTCAAGATTTCTTTACACTGATGATTTCTACCTTTTGGAAAAATGATTTAATTCTCTCACTTAAAAACATCCCACACAATCACGAATACGTGTATCAACAAGGGAAATTGCAAAATATTATTGGAATGATTGTATTTTAATAGCTTTTACACTAGATACAAATAGTATTACTCTTTTTTCCTTTTTAAAGAATTGTAGGACCCTATTTTATATGCACACACACATGCTAATGGTAGTATGACAGGTTTTAATGTAGTGTTTTGTGTTAGCAGATGGCCCTTCGGTGCTGTGTTTTATTAGTTTGTTTTGCCCAAGAAATATTTGGCTACAGGAACTGCAGCATGTCATTGATTTTATTATTTCAGTGAATTATCTCAGAGTCTGGTAATACAAACTGCTTATGCACTTATTAATTTAATTTATGTTTTGTTATTAGTGAAGAAACCTCTTTGTCATTCCCCTCTGCTATCACTGTCTTCTCATCAATCCCAGTTGATGGCTTTCAAAATGTATCATTCTTGTCATCAATTCATTTTCCCTGTTTTCTATCCTTTTGGTGTTCCAACTGGATTCAGCATCCAGCTCAGCTCACATTTCAGTCCATGCCCTGGCTCTCCTCTCCTCTGGTCAGCACTGGTGACAGACTCCCTGCCAGCCACCAGGCTCTGGGACAGCTGCCAGCCCGGTTTTTCTTCTGCTCATATTGTCCAGTGAATCTCCACCTCTCTGTGCAGCATGAGGCTCGTGCGCAAACTGAATGCAGGAGGGGAGTGCTGGTGTAAGACCATCCTTCGCTCCTCAGAGGCACCTGGCACACCAGTGGCTCTTCCACGTCCTTCTATCAGCTGCCAAGAGCACAAAGCACACCTCCCTGGTCTGAGCAAAGAAATACCATTAGCCAAAAGCTCGTGATGAAAATGTTTTGCACAAAGCAAGTGTGATATATTTACTTCTAAATACAACTTCTAAACACTTTTAACAGTTGCTCCAAAATAATTATAGTAGCTTAAAAAAAAAAGGTCTACCTTTCAGCCTTATGTAGGTCATCCAGTGTTGGAAATTAAAACTCTCAGATTCACAACACAGTTGATAGGAATGACTGGAGGGGAAGCAGCATGTAGAGAAGCCCATATGGGCAACATATGCTCCACCAGGAAACCACTAACTTTGTGACAGCAGCAGAATATTCAGGATAAGAGATGTTTATTCATGGCTCCAAGAACAAGAGTGTGGTCTAAAGATGGCAGGCAGCATATTCAAGTATAAAATATCCCATTAGAGCCATCTGTGGGAAGAGAACAGGCACGATCTCTTGCTAGAATACTGAACAGCTAAATGTGCTAAAATGCACAGGCACCTAATACAGCCAAGAGTTTCTTCCATGAATTCAGTTTAGAGTCAATGTACTCCAGCAATTTCTGTCTAAAGGACCACACATATTAAAAAGAATAATAATTAACACAAGGCATGGCACATTTTTAAATATTAGCCAATTAGCCACAATTTGTGTATTATCAAGTACAATGTTAAAGTTTATACAAGTCCTTTCCAAGAAGAATTAAAAGCAGAAAGCTTTTTGTCCTTAGCACAGACAGTGCTTAAAACCACCAGCCAAGAAAAGACCCAGTGAGCTTGGGAAAACTGACTGTTAAGGATAGGAAAATTATAATAATCTATTCTTCCCTTAAAAGGTGATAAATCCTACTTATGTCACGTTTAAACATGCACAACCTAAAAATATAAACAATTTTTAAAAATTCAGTTTTTACCAATTCTTCAGGATCTCAAAAAAAAAAAAAAAGGAAAACAGGGAAACAGTATTGTCCTAATTCAGATAGGAGGTAACTAGTAAAAACAAAGCAAAAAAATGCTATTGGGTGGAAAAATGTATATGTGAACTACTGCAACAGTCAAAGCTGTTTGTCATCTCTAGGTAAGATTCACTGATGACTATTAAATCCAAACGTGAATTGTAAATTCTGAGTCTGCCACCAGTTTTCCTTTGATGTGCAGAAAGGTGTGGAGAAGTCGCCACACTTCCTACTGGGGGGATAATCACTGTAAGTCACAGAGCTAAATTCTATTCAGAACTCAGCTTGAAGCCACACGTAAATCTACAACTTTCAACTGTAAAATGGGTGACTAACAGCTGCATCCCACAAGATAATACACAAAATCTTTAACAATTCTTAAAGTGTCTAAAACTCCCAAAATACAGCTACAGTGTTTGAACGAGCTGAGCTGTTTCGAGCAGATAAAATAACATTTATTACTTTTTCTGCATTCTGCTTTGACTAGACATTCAAAGATTTTCAATGAGCAAAAATTAAAAGTGAAGCTAGAATCTTGGGGGCGGGGGAGAGAATCAGAAGATATTCTAAGGTAGCAATTTATTATTTCTTTCATATTTCTCAACTTTTTGGATTGAAAGACCATGATCAAAGGGCCATCAATGTGAAGACAATTCCAACTCCAACTAAATTCTACTAGTTAAAACTTTAATGTATCAGCAGTTCCATCATTTTCATCCATCTTGTTGCACAAATAATTTTACAAATGTTTTACAAAAATATAAGTCTAGTGTGTTTGGACAAGAAAAAAAGGCTCCTCTAAATTGCATTGCAATTGCAATTGCATTACCCTCTAAATACATATTACCCTGTAAATACATAACACAACATATTAAGACATTTCAAGACATTGTTGTCTTTCAAAAAACCCAAACAAACAAACAACAACAAACCTCCAAAACCAAAACAAAACCCAACTAAACCCTCCCCAGATCCCCCCACTGTATCATAGCTGCTACTTCAAAAGCACATAATCCTATATTTAATAACAGTGCACTTTCAGCAAACAAGGTCTCTAGAAGTGAGGTCTGTTTTTAGTCACAGTACTGAAAGTACCAAAAGCATTCACATATGCAACAGAGAAACTCATGGTCTCCAGATTCACAGATGATTCCCCAAAGACAAAGGACAGTATGTGGTTATCTTTTCTTCTTACGCTTCTACTATTTTGTTTGTCTCCTCTTTTCCCCCCTTACATCTCTTGCAAACCCAAATGCTTTATAGCTGCTGTAGTACATATTAAGAACATATCTTATGTTTGTACGGTATTTTAACAATTCAGAACTGCACTCTTTGCCATTTCATTCATACACATAAAGATACACTTCTATTACAGGTATCAAAACCATTTATATTGCTGAGGTGACTCTACAATTGCATGTAAGTGAATACAACAGTCATTTCCCCCTCCTTTGCTTATTCAAATAGAATACACTGGGGGAGATGACCACGTAGTTTTAGTTCTAATTTAAGTGTTAACATAATGGAAAACCAAAGGAAATAGAGGAAGGGGAAACCCAGCAATCTGATAAATGCTACCTTGCTTAAACAATACATTCTCTATGTATTCTATACATATATGTTCACAGTTTCACAGACAACCGCTCTCCCTTTATAGACTAGAAAGTATGACGGTCAATTATCCCATAAAACTCTTGTGTGCCAGGAGAGATGACTCCTGGTTTGAACTTCAGGGTATGCCATGGATGCATTATGGAAGAAGAGTTTATGTGAGAATCAGCACAACACTATCAATTTTCTTTCCTCTCACACATCTTAATAGTAAGCAGTTATAAACCCTTAAAGGAAAGTGCTAGCTAATTATGCCTTTATCAGCATTTCTTTATATTCTACTTGCACAAAAGAGGAAGGTCGTAATTTAAATGCAAATTACTGAAGATAAGACAAATACTCAGAGTTTTTATGAAAATCCATTTTCTAAAGAAAGAGAACCACAAAAGAAGTTTAAGTATTAAGAAGCATAGGACAATTAACTTTGTTTTTAAACAAATAGATCTCACTTAATCCTGAATGATGCAGCAGTTAATTTTCTGACAAGAACTTTTGATTTCAATTCATCAGTTAATTACACAGCAACTTGTCTGGCAATAAAATCCATGTGACAGAAGTCTTAGAAGCTCGAAACCTTTCTAGTGACAATTTCCCTCCACATATGTTATGTCAAGACACAGATTTCTAAGTTTAAAAAGTTTTGAAAGAGCTTTCAGGGATTCAAATAGACAATCTATATCCTACAAATTTTCTAGGCTATGCCTTTTAATTTGAACTAAAGGCAGGAGGAAAAATATAAAATCTTGATGTTGAACTGGACAAGTGAAGGAACTCATTTAAATGCACAAGTAGAAAGCTCCTGACCCATTGAAGTAATGCAAAATAAGACAGTAATTAATAGAAAAAGGAGACAGTAACAAGTGTTTAAATTAGTGAATTTAAATATGTTATTAGTCTTTTTTAGATGGCAGAAATATTTTATATACTTCTACAAGCATTGTAGGAAAAAATCACAACAGAGCAACTGAATATGAGGAAGAATTTCTTTACTGTGTGGGTGACCGAGCACTGGAACAGATTGCCCAGAGAGGTTGTGAAGTCTCCCTCATTGGAGATATTCAAGAATAGTCTGCATGCAGTCCTGTGCCATGTGCTCTGGGATGACCTTGCCTGAGCAGAGAAGTTGGACCAGATGAACCACTGTTGGTCTCTTCCAACCTTACCCATTCTGTGATTCAGTGGCTCTGTAATAAATTCCACTTGTTCTGCCATATAGTGTCCAATTCCCTCACCCCTGCCATAACTACTAAAACTTGAAAATTAAAATAAAACAAGATAAATCTGTTATTTTAAAAGTAAATGTAATTTGTACATAAAAAAATCATCTTCCTGTTCAGAAATGTATTAAAAAATATTTCACTTAAAGAAGATATTAAAATAGCCATATTGTAAGCATCAAAAAAGTGTTACCAAATTCTAAAATGCATTTTTCCCCTACACTTATAAAAAGGTACAACTGAAATTAGTGCATCCAAAAAGGAATCTGTGGTATCATTTGCATCAGTAAGCAATAAAGGGAATGTGATTCAATTCCTGATTTAGAAAGACAAATATAATTTAAAGGGTTTTTTTTGTTAAAATTAATCAACAATTTCAACTTAACATCAAGTTGCATTACTGTATGTAAGTGGATGCTACTCAGTTTTTATCTGTAGGTTACTAGTGCATTTCTAATTGCATTTCTTTAGCTTCCTTATTCTTCCTGAAGACATTTGACTTTGTTTTGCATCGGTAGTCTTCTCATAGATAATTTTTTTCCTTTGCTTTGTATTTCAAGTGATCACCTGCACTAGAAAAGTCAAGGTGACTTCTCCAGCAAGAGGAACAATGTAAACTCACATCATGCATCTATGCGTTGCACTACCACAGTTAAAGCCTGAGATTTCTGACTAGCAAACATTCTCTAGAATGGGTTACTGCTGGAAAGCATTAAGTCCTGTGCTTCTACATCACTAGTATTTTTAAGTCCCCTCCATTAGACGCCTACATATAGTAACTACAGTTTACTTGCCACAACATTTTGGATTTCAGGGTTTTATTCTGCAACTTAAAAGCCAAAGGACTCAATAGTATGAAAGAAGTTATAATAATTCTTAAGATTTCTATTGTTTCAGAACAAGATCTTTTAGTGCTAAAAAGCGAACTATTAAGAAACAACAAAACTGACTTTACAGCAAAATTACATGTACTTCAAGTATAGCTTTTCCTTTAAGCATATCAACAGTCTCACAGTCAACTGGGCTATTTAGATAACAGTGTTAAACACCAATTCCATTCCTTGTCAGTATTTCAGTCTGATTTTAATCAAAGGTATTTAATTCCTCTTTTTTGCAGGAAAGGACAAGAATGTGTGTAAATGTGAACAGAATTAGGCTCACATGCAAATCTTTTGTATGCTTGAATACCAAACTACTGGATACACCTAGCTGTCTTTGTCTGCTATTTTGAACAATAAAGAAGTGTCTTGAAATCCAGAAATACAACTTAGTTGCCAATATAGCCCATGACAGCCGTAGAACATAGGACTTTATGTTGTCTGCATCCTTGTAAAAGTAACACTGAGGTTAGCTCTCCATCTTTCCCTGATTCTCACAAGTCTCAAGCGTGGAGCTCTCCCCTACCTGTAACAGTCCAAATAGCCTGCCTCCTCCACACCAGCTTATCTATCAGTTCTCAATGCCAGCTCAAAACTAAGCATTCCTTCAAGTGCACCAGGTGAGAGAGGAAAGAACAGAAAAAGCAGGAATTTCCGCTGTGCAACAAAGTGCCCAAACTCTCAGCTTCTGCAAAGAGGTTTGGTCCCCTGTTCTTCCTTTCCTGACACATTAAAAGCTAGGAGTGATGAAAGTCAATCTCTGATCTCCAATAGCGGTACAGGGTCACCTCTAGAGACAGAGTGCTGCAACACAGCTCTTATTTCCCCTCCTGGAACAGATCAAAGCCACAATGGACAGAAGCCTTTATATTCATATTCTCTTTGTCTCCTTCAAGTAATAGATAAAACCTGAGAGAGAGAAAAAAGGAAAGTAAGTAGCCTCCCAAGACACTTCCTACTAAACCAACTCTGTCATGTTCCAGCCTCAAAATTACATCCAGTTTGGTATGAGTACATGTGGCACAAATACTGCAAGATAAAAAACCCCACGGATACCACTTATGCGCAAAGGGAGCAAAGGCTGCTTTGCACCTCTGAGGGTCCACCCTCATGCATAGGGAGGTCAAAGGTGACTCTCATTCCCTCTCTCATTTTAAAGATAAATCACAAAGAACAGCAATAATCACCATCGAGCAGTAACATTCAATATAAGGGGGTTTAAGTAACTGTATTTATCAGGAAAATGCTCACACGCGATTTTATTGCTAGAGAGAAATGAAATCTTTATAAAGTCGATTGTTTTGTCCTCCTGCATTATTTAAATCAATTGTTTTATTTTAAATAAATAAAAAGAGAGTACTATGACAATGGACCGTGCAGTTCTTGATTCAACACTACCCCTTCTCTGGTTGCTGCAGCAGATAAATAAAAAGAGCATAATATCCAGTCCGCCTAGACCTAAAAACTAAAAACCAGAAGTTAATTACATTTTTTCAAATAAGAAAAGGGGATGGAAGATGGATTTAAATGTTATCAGAAGAAAGTAATCAAGATTATTATGCTACTAGAAAATACGCCAAATGTGTTGGGAGGAACAAACCCCATCAATAAATAAGCAATCACTGTGCTGTGCAAACATACAGTCCACTTCTAAACACATTTCTTTCTTCCTATGCATGATTAAATATACTTAGATAGATGCTTTGCTTGGGTGAGCCAGATTGACAGCACTGTATTGGAAACCCCTTAATTGGATCACACAGAAAAAATTTCAAAGTTTTAGGCTGTCACTTTTTATCTATGTACTGCAGTGATCCCTTCTTTTACCACAGTGCATCCCGCAGTGCCCAGAGAGGCATCCGAGGCAATGCCTATGGTGGCCAGTACAGGGGTGTTTTTTGGAAAAGCCACAATACTTCTGTAGGCCAAGAGAGGATTTGAGAGCATGACAAAAGAATGTTCCATGTCCAGAAAAGGTATTTTGCCATCTACTTAAAACCAAGCTCAGGTTTTATACAAGCTATCGTCTAAAAGCAGATGCTGGTCCAGGAACTGGCTGTGAGAGGGTACAGGAGTGGCCTCTGGGAGGGAGGCTGGGGCTGCCCTGAGATGGACATAGCCAGTTCCAGACAGCTCCAACCCACCCACTGCAGGGCTAATCTGAGCCCCTCATGCACAGTGGCAACACCTCTGGGAGAAGATACTTGAGAAAGGGCAAAATGCTGCACAGTAGAAAGGAGTGAGGGAAAAAGTGTGAGAACCAGGTGAGAGAAGGGGAGGCAGTGCTTCAGGTGCCAATCAGAGAGACCACGGTGGAGTAGATTGTCTCCCAACAGCCCATGGAGACCACACAGGATCATGTGTGGTATTTTGTGAAGGACTGCAGAGCCTGGGGAGGACCTGTGCTGGAACAGGGGAAAAGCAGGAGGAGGAAAGAGCAGCAGAGAAGAGCTGTCCTGGACTGGTCACAGCCCCCATTACCCTCCCCGCTGTGCCAGCTGGGGTGGGGAGGAAGAGGTAGATGAGCTGGAAGTGAAGGAGTGATAATGAGTCTAGGAAAAAGATGAGGTGGGATGGGAGTGGAAGGCATTTTAGTTTTGATCACTGTTTCTCACCATCCAGCTCTTCTGACTGACGATAAATTAAATTAATTCTCCTCACGTCAAGTCTGTTTTGCCTGTAATGGTAACTGGTAGGTGATGTCCCCGTCTATCTCAACACACGAACTTTTCCATTTTATTTTCTTCCCCTGTCCTATTAAGAAAGGGAATGAGAGAGCTGCTGGGTGCACATTTGGCAGCTGGCCAAGGTCAAGCTAGCACAGCTATAAAACTCTGATTTCTGTCTACTCAATCAAGTCTTCTGCAGCTGTGTACCCTGAAAAACCTCCAGCAGTTAAAACCTCCCTCTGCAGCCAAAACCGCAAGGTGCTGGCCTGCCCTCTGACACAGCTAAAAAGCTAGCACAAGTTACAAGGGGAAACTACAAACAGCCATGCTGCCTTTGTCAGTTGTCATGCAGGTGTGTTTCCCCCCCAGTCAAGGGGACTATCCTCCTCAGCTCAGGATATCACAGAATCATAGAACAGCTTGGTTTGGGGACTTAAAGATCATCTAGATCCAGCCCTCCTGACATGAGCGGGGAATTTTCCGCTAAACCAGGTTGCTCAAAGCCCCATCTGACCTGGGCTTGAACACCACCAGGGATGGGGAATCCAAAACCTCTCTGGGCAATCTTTTCTAGCGCCTCACTACCCTCCCAGTGAAGTAAGAAGGGCTGCTGTCTGTGTGACACCTGCCCTATGGCATATCACAGAATCACAGAACATGCTGAGATGGAAGGGACCCACAAGGATCATCAAGTCCAACTTCTGGCCTTGCACAGGACCAGTCCCAAGAGTAGCACCATTGCCTGAGAGTATTGTCCAAACACTTCTTGAACTCTGTCAGGCTTGGTGCTGTGACCACCTCCCTGGGTAGCCTGTTCCAGCACCCAACCACCCTTTGGATGAAGAATCTTTTTCTATTATCTAACCTGCTCTAAGCTGCTTATCATAAATTGTGTAAATGAGTAAACACAATGGGAAATGTTACTGCACTGAACATTACTTGTTTAAAAAAAATTCATCGATAACCTCTAATAATTCAAATAAATCTTACAATCATTACAAAAATATGAATGCAACCCATTCCATGAATTATGTGAGATTTTTTTTTGACGATACATCAAGTGTACATTTTTCCTTCAGTTTTCACTTGCTTCTGTTTTTTCCCCAATGATTTCAGATTACATGGAAATGTACTGACAAAGGACAGTTGGTAGGTGACCTTTCAGTTTTGGAGTAACTTGTCACTCTGACTGACATTATATACTAGCCACTATTTACATTTGGCCTTTGAGCAGCTATGCTCACATATTTTTGAAATAGCATCTTGCTCATTCCCCAGAAATTTTTCTTTTTCAAGTGGTGTCCTCTACAGATAAAGAACTACTTAGGGAAGAAACCCCACCACACAGTAAATTAGGTGACTGCACAAAAAAAAAAACCTTTCTGACAGTATAATCCCTGTACCGTCCATGTGAAAAGACTGCAACACAAGAAAGTTTCAGCTTCTTAATATCTTTTTTTTAAGGAGCTTACTGTGTTTTCAAAGCAATTTATTTTGCCCTGTAATCATTCAAATGAAAAAGAGAGGTCAAGGTGATAATGAAGAAGAGGAAGGTGCACAGAACAAAGACATTCATCAATTCTCTGCAAGACACTTGCAACAGGGTTTCTGGCTTTTGACAGTTACCTAAATAGAAGTTTTCCCCCTTTGTCCCATAGCCCATACAAGTCTCCTCCTGCACCCAACTTCCCAGCCTCTCAGCTCCAAAAAATGTACACTGGGTTTGCAAAGACCACAAGTCAGACCACCAGCACATCCTTCCTCACTTCTAATACAGACTTCAGTCATAGGACTACACCCATATTTGCCAGCAATGTCTTCTTCTTAGCTACAACCCTTCATAAAGCTTTTCATCTGCTTTTTCACTGGCATTCAGGTCTGATGTGAGTCTGGACTCCAAGAAATATTAATATAGTTATTATGCTGTCAATTTGTGCTTGTGCTCTAAGTCACATCTAAGCTTTCTATACCATCTGAAGTGCTTTAAACCACTGTATTACAATAATTATTTGAAAGACTACATCTTCACAATACTTCCGTTTATCCCTCTGAAACAGCTTATTCTTTTCCATTCCTTACCAAAGTTAACTCTTTGATAATAAAGAGTTTGCACAGCAGACTACTGGCAGCTCATCAAAAGCACCTCTACCCTTGAGAAACAAATAGCTACACCAACAGGAGAGCTCTTAGGAAGTCTCAAAGAGTCAGATCTCAGAAGGATGTTACACTTGAACATAAGATTTGCAGTAAACGAGAAGACAAATCAATAGAAATGCTACATTATGCCCATGGTACTTTTGTTCCCACTTTATAAGAGTCTTCTCTAATTAACTGCATCCCTATGCTGAAGGCAGACCATTGTTAGGAGCAACAATTAAACAGATCTGTAATTCAGGTCCCTCACAAGTGAATCTGATTTCACACATGTAAGAAACAGGCAGCTACACTCCCAGGGCACCAGGATGTAAACAAGCTTTGTTAGGGTCTTTGTTTTAACTTCTCAGTCCATATTCCAGCTAAACAGAAGCCAAAAAAAATGCTCCAAATAAACTAAGCAGGAAGAGCCAATAAACCTAGAGCCAAAATTACTTTCCCCCATAGTCAAGGCACTTGAGAATAAATTACTAAACAAAATTAGTTTTTTTCACACAAAGATCTGTGTATAATATTAGGTGTTTCGGTTTGCTGCGGAGGTCAATAAAGCTAAGATGATCCCAGGGAGGCAAGAAGCTGGAATGCTTTATTGGACTCACAAGTTCATCTTTAAAGGGTTTAGGGTCTACATATTCAACAGGAGATTGTAACTATTACAATTTATTACAAACAGGGGGTTTCAGGGGATGACATAAGGCAAAAACCCAGGTTAACAAATTTGGGGTCTTACACATACATCATAGGGGAAAACCCATTTTATCTTGGGGGAATTCGGGTTTACAGAATGCAAGGATCCAGGCAACACAAATGGAGAGATAAGGTACAATAGGTCTTCTGCACAGGTTTGATGAGATCAGGGCATGGTTTCTCTGGGCTTGGGCAGGACATTCCAAAGCCGTGACATCAGTGGATGGACTCTAGATGTCTGGACTCTAGATGGAGGTTTTTCCCCAGTCTCTGTTAGCCCAAGGCTTTTGTTTAAACCTAGCAGTTTTCTTTTTCTCATATCCAAATTTTGGAATCCAACAGTTTGGTTTTTAAACAAAAAGCCACATGAAGACCTATGAATATGGTTTAAGACTTCACTAATGTAGGCACTTACGTTTTGACTTTTCTGTTCTTTTTTTAAAGAAAAATTATTGCATTGTATACTGCGGCTCCAAAATAAGCTCATTAAGCTGACCAACTTGCAACAACAGCGGTAGTAGTAAAGAGAGAAACACACAATAACTAAAAAAAAAAAGAAAGCAGAAGAAAAAAGCTGTGTAATTTAAATTACAAAAACTCCATGATCTCAGCTACATTTCAATTCTGCAATGGAAAACAGTCTTCAATGAACACAGGAGAGCAGAAAGCAAACAAATCATATAAAGAATAAGAATCTGTTTTTCAAATTACCATAGGCAGAAGAAGTGTTTTTGTCTCCTATAATCTGACTTCATAAAGTTAATAAATGGACAGACCAATACCTACTGCCAAAGCTAAAAAAAGTAAAGGTATTTTGCTAAATAAGGTTTAATATTTGATATCACATTAAAAACACAACTATCAGGTGAGAAGTGCTTGTCTGTGGCAGTGTACTACAACAACACTGAAGTACACATGGAAACAAAGATTCACAGAATCACAGAATCGCACAATATGCTGAGATGGAAGGGACGCACAAGGATCATCAAAGTCCAACTCTCGGCCCTGCACAGGACCAGCCCCAAGAGTCACACCATGTGCCTGAGAGTATCATCCAAATGCTTCTTGAACTCTGTGAGCCTTGGTGCTGTGACCACTTCCCTGGGTAGTCTGTTCCAGCACCTAACCATCCTTTGGGTAAAGAACCTTTTTCTAATATCTAACTCACTTCACATTAATAGAGAGAGGTTCATCTTCACAGAAAAGTTCTTGAACTCCCACTAGATCAGAAACTTTTAATCCCCATCATATGGCCAAAATTAAATGGGGTAGCTTCATCCTGGTGCTTGTCCCAGTGAATATGGGGACATGATTTCAGAAGGAGATATTGTTTTAATAGAAGTAGAGGTTTCCTAGGGCCTCTCTCCCTCTTCCACCTTTTTATGCAAGCAAAATAATATTGTGTGAGTCATACTCACTTTGGATTTGATGAATTCTGGTCTGAAGGAAGAGATTCCATTAAAAAAAAAAACCAATGTGGTAAGAATGCAGCAGACCAGAAATATGCATGCAACAGCCACATTCAACTCTAGACACATTCTATATTGTAAACAGTTTGGCGACACTTCAGGATGCAGGATATATTTCCTTATGACACAGCCACACGGATATTCCTTACCACAACTTGTTGCAGCCATCACACTCCAGTTGAGCACTTCCCAATAGCCAGAGATCCAGGCAGCTGTGTCCCACCTACACTGCCTACAGAACTTGACTCACAGGAAATTCTTCTCTAGACCTATGGAAAGTTTTTCTTCTCCCATAAGAATGGTCAAAACCCTGAACAGAAAGGTTAGAGTCTTCATTATTGGAGGTGTTCAAATTCCTCCATATGCTCAGTAGAGATATTACCCATGCAGTCCATGCAGCCAAGAGAGCAAGTCACCTCACTCTACTGCAGGAGTCTTATAACCAGCCCTAAATGAGTGGATGACCTTATGAACGAACTGATGCACACTAGTCTGTGTTCACCAGATTAATACTAACCAAATGGGAGTCCAGACAAGTGTACCCAAATTTATACATCTTAATGAACCTGCCCCTTCCCAAAGTTTTTTTTCTTGCATGTGTGCGAGAGACTGGAGAAAATGGTTACTGGCTCACAATTAGTGCAGGGGGGCAGGGTTGAGGGAGGTGGGGAGGGCAAGTTCTGCCAAGGTGGGATAGTGCACTGCTCCACACCCCACCAAGTGTAGCCTCTAGTCCAGCCCAGAATGGCTACTAGCACTGGCACATCAAAAACCCCATCTGGGGGGAAGGCCTCGAGAGACTAAGGCAGATAAAAGCAATAGCACAAAGATGCACGTGTTTGCGGCCCACCATTCGGATTTTACAGTACTTGAGATTGTGTTGGAATTCAAGCAGTGACTACTAATCTTTCTCTGCCCCCTTTCCTTCTCTCTCTCTCTCTCTCTCTCTTTCTCCCCTGATTTCCTCTTCTCGAAATCTGGCTAACCTCAAGTTAGAGGTTTGCTAAGTCAGTGCTTTGTGGAATACTTTATTTTGATTGAATGCTGCTTTAACATTTGTCAAGTACCCTTATTTTCTGAAATTTTCCAATAAAAGTTTGTTGTTTAATCTCCTGAGAACGTTGTTGCATTTCTCCCTTGCACCTGCCTCAGGGTATAAAAATCCTAGGCCCCTATAAGAAACTTAACGAGAGAGTCCGAGGCTTTACAATGTGCAAACTGATCTCTTCAGTTAAATAAAAAATTTAAAACTAGCTAACTCATTTCTGAATCATTGGTTACATCCATAACAATATCTGCCACTTCAACATTACAGCACTTGAGAAGTAATAAAGCCTCTCCATGTATGAAGTGAGAGAAATAATCCTACTAAAGGGATAATCTTGTAATTTACAATAATTACTATATTTCATGCAATTTTTCCATTCTTTTATTTGCAAAATATATGAAAAGTGGTTGCAGTGCACAATAGTGTAAGGAACACAGATTCATTCATTGCATGAAGGGCACAAAAACTGTACTGTCACTAAAAAGGCCAACACGAAACATTGCATCTCTCAGTTTCCATCCTGCATCACAGGTTACAAAATACTTTGAAAGTGGAGCATTTTATTACCCAGAAATACCAGATGTTTCTGGCATCATGACAACACAGCAGTATGCTAACAACATCCCCAATAATCCAGAACTTGTAGAAAACCCACACTTAAGGGGGTTAACACTGAAGGACCAATGCTTCTCTTACTTCAGAAAATAATATTCTGCATAAGCCAAAAACTAGACTTTTTAAAGAGTATTTAATGAATTATTTAACCATAAACAGTACTAAACAACAGAAAAATAAGGAAAAGAAATCAATTTTCTGTGAGCCTCCTGTAAACACTACCTCATCTTTTGACAAGGAAATTTTTCCCTGGTATTTGATCTCCATTTCTGCTAAATTTCAGAGCTATGTAAATAATGCAAATTCGGCCTAAATTTCCAACTTCTTACAGCCAGATGCAGGACTTTCAGGCATATTTACCCACATCATATTGCTCCTACAAACAACTGCTACAAAGTAATCTAAAATAAATAATAATTGAAAAAAAAAATTTATGACTATGTTGCTTGCATACAGTGAAGTCCCAGAGTCACATGTTAATGAATAAATTCACACTCTTCATGAGCCATCTGGTTTAAAGCCAAGTATTTTTCTCCTCCACCCAGAAGTCTTGTATAAACATAAGAATAGTACACACCTAGCAAAAATCAACAATTCCCTCTAAGGCAGATTCACGAACACATTTTATGACAATAAATTTGCAGCCTGTCCCTTTCTGAACAGGAGGCTGAAAGAAATATCAAAAAAAGAAGATATTTTAGAATCTAGTCATTGACTGCTATTGCCATACACCTAATTTTCAGTGCAATAGTTCCCATTCATATTGGTACGACTTCACTTAAGCAACACTAAAGTCCTTTCATCACCTCCAGGCTCCTAAGCCACAGACCAATTAGTAACTGCTAAGTTATATATTAACTCAACAGGAATTTTGCAGTCAAATAACAACAGATCTGCCTCAGACAACTAATGTTTCATACCAGAATTGAAATTATCCAAGTCTTTCAGATGCTTGTCCCTTCTCTAAAATTGAATTTTATCTTTACAGTCATAAACAGTAGGCTCTCATCCACTAAGACTTTTGTAATTACTATTAATTTGACTAAACGAGTATCTTCAAAGCAGAAGAGCAAGACAAATGAGCAGTTGGAGGTGTTATTTTTATTCATGTCTGACCTTCAGAGGCACCATTGTCAAAACTGGTAAAACCAATTAATTTTTTAAAAAATATCAATTACTAGGAAACGTTATACTACCTAAACTAAAAGTATTCTGAGTTCTGAAAAATTTTGCCAAAAAAAATCTGAGAATTTTTCTTCCCTAACCCTCCTACAGTTTTCTCCCATGTCAAAACATTCGAGAAAGGGTGATCATCACAACCAACAAGGGAAAATCCAGATTGCCTTGCCCAGAACAAATTATTCCTCTTCTCATCTGCCTATCCTTACACCATACTCCTCTGCTAATACTTAAACTCCTGGAAAATAATTATCAAAATTATAATATTCAGATTACATTATCTCAACTATTTAATTATAAAGCAAAAGTGAGGATGGGAGCTGTTCTTCTGCAAAGCATATCATGAAACTTTTGCAGTTGCAGCTGCATCCCATGGTCTCACTGAGTTCAAGAGAGCTGTTGTTAAGGTAAGAAAGACAAGGGACACAAACTTTTTTACCAAAAGTGCTTCCCACTTTCATCAGCAGCTCTTTAAAATATACCACTTCCAGGAAGAAGCAAACCACTGAAACCACTGAAACTGAGTGGGGAAATCTTTCAGTCTAGAAACAAACACAGAAATATAGACTCAGCAACTGACTAGAAACAGTGAAAAATTATCCAGTTTTGCATATCACAGTAGTCCATGCTCTAATTTGCCTATTTTAATGCAAGGCTGGCTCTACCATGTTACGCCCCTCCGGACAACTAGGTGGAGCTGACATTTGACATTTGCATATTGATAAAGACAGAAACCCATAGAGGAAGGGGACACAACACTATTTAGCCATTTTTCAGATCTCTGTAGATTAGGAAAAACCATATTATCATAGTTTTAATTCCACATGATTTAATTTCTTCATTTCTGCTTCAAGGAAATGGCCAAGAAAATTTTCTCACTCTGCCAGATGCTAGCAAACCTAATCAAGAATGAGGTATTTAAATTAAAATGTTGAAGTTTACTGGCCTTTTCTTTTTTTTTTTTTATTTATTCCTACTGCCTTATCATTGCAGAGTGGTATGATTTTTCTCAAAGTCTAGCACTTGAAAGGAACAATCTCAGAAATGTTTATTTCAAAGCATTGAATTATGTCATTATTAGCATTTTATTTCAAATCATGACTCATGGATATTCATTCTGAAAAGCTACAAAATAAAAGCACTAAGAAACATGCAGTGGGAGACCAGGGCAATAATCAAAATGAGAACGAAAATCAGTAAAGAGAAAAAGAACTAAAGCAATGGGACCTGGACCATATCACAGACCATAATTCACTGGTGACTAACGTAGACTGAATGCTAACAACTGAATGCTGGCAGGAATGCATTTGATCAAAACCTACCTGATGGAGCGCAGAGCTCAAAAGGCAAATCAAGCAGGTCTTTATGAAGCTACTCTAATTAGAGCTTAGTGGTGTGACCATTTTTTTGTTCCCTTCTTAAAGAGAAAAAGAAAGGAAAAAAAGAAAATAGTCTTAAAGCTATTGCTCTCTGTATATACAATATATTCACAAAGCATCTACTTGTGCAAAATCCCACTGAACCAAAAAAAAGTTCCCCTTCTCACAATGCCTATATACCTGCATCCAAGCAGGGCATAGCAGATGCCCATAGCAGGTGAATGGGAGGAGGGTAAGCGATTCCAGGACAGCACACACATTTAATATACGATAGCAGGCCAGACAACATCAGATGTTTGAAGGAGACAATGAAAGGAAGTCCGCTGAAAGCCTCCCAGACTTCCCGGCTGACAACAACCTTGTTCAAAGTGTGACAAAAACAGGCCAATAGGGGAATTAGCAGAGTAGAATGAAAGCTGTAAAATTCAAACCCAAGGCATAATAAAGACACTTTCAAACAGTGACCACTACAGATCTGCATTTATAGAGCAATCTTTTCAGGCAATGGGAAGTGCTACTAGGGAGCCTTGGGAGAGACTCGCAAGTCATCTTGGCACCACAAAGCAGGAGTACAAATGGACAGGGAGCAAGGACAAAATCCCAAATGGACAGGTTAATTTGCTTCACTTTGAGTTACAGTGTCTTGCCTTCCATCATATTTAAACATGGGGGGAAGCTGCAGCTTTCTCCTCCGAAAAGCTTAGGACCCATTTCAATCTAGTGAGAACTCACTGATCAGCTTTAGTTTATGTTCAGGATTTATTTTCTAGTCTTTCACTTAAGTTGACAGACAAGAAAAAACACTGCCCTACCATGAAAAAAAGATCATCACTAAGTTCGTTGCAGGTGGTTTCACAAATTTAGGAGATACCTGAAATGTAGCTTTCTGCTTACAAATGGAACAGTAAACTGTAGGAAGAAAATACAGTGTTTTCCAGAGGTCGTTTTAAACCTCTGCTCAGTTAACTTGAGTGAGGTTCCCAGTCAACCCATGAGCATCTGAAGTGACACCAAAGGCTTAATCAGACTGTAGGGTGGAAAATCTGTATTTTTTTCCTCATAAAAACACTGCATACTGTGAGGATGGCTTTACCGTTTGTTGTTTTTTATAGTACCCACTTGCTTTAAAGGGAGTTTTTTTAACAGTAACAATTTAGCTTTGGAAAAAGAAACTGGACTAACCCTGTCACATTCAATTATCAAATACACTTCCCTTTCGGATCACCAGGAGGGGCTGACTGACAGATCTTTAGGTGATCAGCACAGGCTTTTCGCATTTAAGTTGGAAGTAAATTCTTATTTTTAACCCTAAAAAAGCTACCTAAGAAAACTTCAGTAGACACCATGCTGGTAATTTACGTATCTAACCAAAAGTAACAGAATAGGATTCCTGATCTCCATCTCTCCCACTGTCACAGAAAAAAAATGGCACAGTGATTAGGTACATGCCAGAAGAGAAGAGCTGATGGTCTTACCACAAAGCTATTGCATAATGAACCATTATTGCATAATGGTTGGTCTGATATTCCGGAGATGCAATTTCCTTTCCAAACTTCAGACAGAAATCAACTTTCAATATTTCTACTATTTTCAAAGTCACAGTAGAGGAGCAATACCTAGATATCCTTCCTGTTCTGCACAGAGAGCATAACCAAAGCATACAAAAGTCAGAGCTTTCAAAGGGAGAGCTTTTTCCTTCCTCCAGCTCCTAGTTCTGCACTCTTTTACCAAGACTGACAAGTTAATTTGATAGGATGCCTCTCTTCCCCTTTACAAAGCTTTTCTTCCTTCTGGTGCAAAGGACCAGAAAACATAATCCTAAACCAAAAGAAAAGACACATATGTCATTCTATAAAATCCAGTATAGTTGAGGAGTGTGAGAAGGGGAAGAGTTGTGGTGAATAAGGTTTGCTTAACTTTGTGCAATTAAACCTTGCAGGAACAAGAACCAGGCTTTTTAAGTGATTCACTTAGTCCCCAGCACAAGCACAAGTACTGTTCTCAAGATGTACAAAAGTAATGACTGACCTTCAGAATAATTCACAGTACATTCTTTGTAACAGCTTTTCCTAAAATTATAATTACTTAAAAGTGCTGACTAGGAGTAAGGCAGACAGGCCAAGGCTCCTTGCAACTTTCCAGTGCTGGGAGATGACTGAATTACAGCACTACAGGCAGAATAAAAGATGATGTAGAGCCAGAAGTCATTCATTCTTGTGCTCTATTCAACCACAATGTTATGGTGGAAAGAAAGGAAAGAAAGTTAGGAAGGAAGCACAAATCTATGTCTCTTGTTTCACAGAAAATTAATGTATATACATGTCAGTGGGTTTGAAAACAAAAACATTGGCTCCAGTATACTGGATAATATTTTAGAGAGGATTCACTCCAAATGCTGCAGCAGTTATAGATGCTTGCCACAAGTATTCAAGTCATATGGAAAAGCATAGTAAAAATTCACAAGTCTGTACACATTCTGCAGAGAAACCAACATGTCCTGGCCATTTAACCTCCCATGGTCAACAAAAAGCTTGACAGAACAGATGTTTAACAAACTCTGCTCTTCACTGTGCCAAACATGGCCAGGGCAGAATGTCAGAAACCACCTTTTTAGAAGCTTATTGGACAACCAGGAACTCAAGACTACTGATGACAGTTGGGCTAAAAAACAAATAAAAAAGAAGGCACACAGTAACACCGCAACTGAATTCATATGAATTGTGCCACTGAACATGCTTTGTTCTTTATCACCGCAGCACTTAATTGCTGGCAATTATTTTGGAAAAATTATTTTGAAAAAATTAAAAGTTTAATTATTAATTATTTTGAGAGTTTGCTGATAGTCATGGTTATTGAACACAAATCTGGTCTCAGCAGTTTGAATTTTGTCAGAAAGATCTTTTTAGTCTGGAAACTGAGAAGTGGTAATTTATTCTCTACATTAAGGAATTAAGAAGAGTTAGTCAATTCAGTCATCTCAAGAGTTGAGCACCTTGAATGAGGAAGTGTGCAAATTCTTTAGATGAGTCTGAAAGTTATCCAGCATTGCCCAAAGAAACCTCCTTCCCAAAAGAGGGCAGTAGGTCTCTATATTCACAGGACCATGGACTCCTCAGGAGAAGAATATAAGAATAAGGTTAGAATCAGGGTAATGGGGCAACCTCTGACCCAGAATGGGAAGGATTACAAAGTCCCAGATTTATCAGAATTATTTAAGAGATGACAAAAATCAAGTAATACATTTTCTTTTTATTCTTGCTTCCTGACTAAAAGAATGTTGTTGATCTTATCCAGACAACAGTTAAGCATCTGAGATACTGCCACAAAGGGAAAAAAGACTCCATAAAAACATGAGAGTAAGTGATAAAGAAGAAATAGCAGGAAAGGTAGCTTAAAAGTTCTGGAGGGCTGTACCTGCAAATTAAACATAAATGCAGTATTTTCATGCTTGTTATGACAAAGAGAACAGGAAAACGACATTCTGAATTTGAAGACTGATATTGATACTCCAGGCTGGGATTCATTAGCAAACAGAGTGGATAAAAAAACCATACTGGAATTAAAAAAACATACTGGAAAACACAGCCAGCATGGGAGCTGTGGTAACAGAAATGAGGTGAAATTCAGCATCCCACACTTCAGGCCAGGAATCTCAAGAACTTCTGTGAGATTTTCATTCTTGGCTACTCAGACCTGAGGTTTCAAATGCACTGCCTCGGCTCACCCCTGGCACATGCTAATGTGATATGAGAAGGAAGATACACTAATTCCACCTGCAAAACTAATTACAGCTGCAAAAAGATAAAGGCTGTTAGTATAATCAGAGAAGGCGAGAGACTACTGCCTGAGGGATGGTTCAGACCTTGGATTGTTTCATATAGCAGAATGAGACACCATCCTCTACTAAATCCTTCAGGAAGGAAAAGCTGTTACTGTAGCTGAAGGGCAGAGCTGACGAAACAGTAAGTGGGTATAAACCAAACTGCAAATACATTCTGTTGGGAAGCAAAAGTCTTACAACCACTGGAGTAAGGAAAAACAATGGGGATACCTAATAACTGAAGTTTCACCTGTTTATAAAAGAGACATCTTGGTTTTGGACACGAGACTGACTCAAGCCAGGAGGTCCCTTCCCATTTGCTGTACAAGTATGATACACAGTAGCTTGTCTGTGTGTTGAAGACATTATCAGCTTTGCAATAATTTTGCAAGATAATCTTTCCATCCCACACCAAAACAACAATTTCATACAGCCATGATATTTGCCAGGATGCTTATTTGGTGTACCTGAGGCCCAGCAGCTTTGTTAGCCTGGCTTATTACTAAAAGCAAAGCATTTAGTTAAACAGGTATCATTAAAGGCACAAATATGATAGCAGAGCTGTTTGGCAGTAGAGATGTTATTCCCTGGTAACTATTTGGTTGTTCAGAAAGAATCTTGTGAACTGGTAGGTGAATAAAATACCTCATTTAACACAATAACTATTGAGGGGACAACCTACAGCTATCTTATTTGTGCCACTTTTCAGAAATGGCCCTTATTTGGTTTCCTAAGTTGTATGCACACAATTTGCAAACACACAATTTGCAAACACACACATAAAACTGTTTGAAAGGTACTGCATCAAAAATGATGTCCCTAACTCAGACTATCAGCCTCTCTTTAAAACTGTATTAGTCCATTATAATCTTTCTCACTCTTCTGCACTGATTGCACAAATTTATTTACTTGCTATTGAAAAAAAAAAATTGAAACCCAACAACAAACCAACAACACAAATTATTTCAATGCTTTATTTGGCTTACAATTATTGGTCTTAAAATTAGCAAGCGACTTACAAGTATTTTGAAACAGTTTTCTATTTCGATAGTACCCTAAGTTTTGGGGTTTTATTACTCATATGAATGACTGTGATAAGTAAATATTACCTGACACCTGCCTTACAGACACAAATGCACATACTGTCCAAGGATGGGTTCACTCCACTGACAAAATGACCTAGTTTCTTCCTCTGAATCCTTCAGCTTTTTGGAAAGGAAAGGTCAGAGGCTACCTATCTTCTATTAATGTTATTGTGAAGTTCTGTTCATTTTCCAGGCTGTCCAGCACTACAGATTGAAATGGATTTGCATTGCTGACCATTTGTATTGCTCAGAGCTTCAGCACATTACACCTCTTTACCCAGTCCCTCAGACAACACATCACTCCAGCTATTATAATCAGGATGCATTAACCCCCGTATCTTATTAGCACCGAGGCAACACCATCTGATCACTGATATGAAGAAGCTGTTCCACCCTAACCACATCACTATCAAAACCAAAATGGACCAACTTCTTTTTTTTCCCCAAAAAGTGGCTTATGACAGCTGTGTTTGGAGCTCTGTAGCCTCAATGAAGTCAGAATGAGTAAAAGGTAAGTACTATCTGCACAGTTGTGCAGCAAAGGATGATAATTTTTTTTTTACTCTTGTTTTTAACCACACGACCAGGATAGCTGTTTTCCTGTTGGAACCACTTATTTTTCCACTATATAAAAAAAACCCAATTTGAATCAAATTAGGAAAATAAATTATCCTTCACGCTGAGAACACATATGCTTCCAGAGCAAGTGTCTGCAGCCAAGGTATAAATCCATCCTAAATACAAAAACAAAAATGATATGTAAGTCTTAAGCCTGTAAAACTCAAAGAGCAGAAACAGAATAGTAGAAATTCATTGTACTGATTTCAACAGGGCACACTTTGAGCTAGCCCTAAGGAATCAAATCAATTCTAAAAGCTCAATATTAATAAAAAATAAAACTTTTACTATTAACAAAAGCAATAGGGACATCTTTTCTTCCTTATCACAAAGTTTAGGAGTTTGTTTTACATGAAGTAGCTACCAAACTTAGCTGAGGTAGAAATACAGATCTGCAGGGTTTGGGATATTGAGCTTGTTGTTGGTTTGGGGGATTGGGAGTGGGTGATGTTTGTTTTTAAAGAAATTAAATGGCAATTTACAACTTCTACTACAATAAACAGAATTAAAAAAAGACATTTTTGAAAAAGTAGTAGTATTAAGTAACTTGTATGTCAGTATTTTATGCTCAATGTGGAGCATAACTTCTTTAAAATAACTTTTAACTTCTTTAAAACCGATGAGATCCTAACTTTTTTTTTCAATAGCAATCATAAAATTTCATGAGTAGAAGCACCCATTCTATTATCATATATTATCTGTAGATTTTTCCGTGCCTCTCTTATGCATATACACACCCCGTCTCCCCCCTCTTTTATATATAAACACACAAATGCATGTTTTTCACATCCCATAGGGAATTTGGCAGAACCACAGCATGCAGGAAGTGGGGATACACCACCAGCAGCAGGACCCTCTGCCTCAGCCACAGATCATGGTCAGGGTCTCATTTCGAGCACACACGAGTCAATTGCTTCCCTTCTTCCAGTATGTGAATACATTCAGAGTTACAACATACAGCCTTATGAGACCAAATAAATACTAATCAATTCACTACAACACACAACCTTATGGGACCAACAAGATACTGACGAATTTATTGAAGCCCAGAAAAAACTAAAAGACACTACAAAGGACATGAGTATTTCAGTTCTGGGTCTGCTCCATCTGTGAACATGAATTCCACATAATGGGAGGCTCACTACAATGATCACAAATTGATCAGTGAGAATTAAATGTTATGCCTGTCTGGAGGGACACCACATAACAGTGGATTGGTCTCACAGTCTAATTACTTAAAGGCACTCATGTCACTCTTGGCTGCCTCCATGTGCACCCAAGCACTTTGGGGAACCTGCAGCCTCCCCCTTCAGCCTCTAGCAGATACTCAGAACCACATAGGAAATTATAACTAGGATTCCATGCTTCCAAGCATTTATTTTTATTTATTCTCTATAAATGTGTCAATATAATTGAGTATTAGGGCCATTTAAGACAGTTCAAGTTAATGAATTAAGGAGTACCCAATTAGGCAGGAACACTCAAACAGGTGCCTGCATAAAACTTTACTCCTGATTAGCCCCTTTAAAGAACAGCTTAGGATAAAAAAACTTATTAATAAGTTAATTTTTTTTTATGAAGAAGACAAATCTTTAAACTTTCAATTTTTTTTTCTGTCAGATATAATTTCCATATTGCTGTCTTTTCAAGAACATAGAAAAATCACAGTCCATTTGGTGGCCCATACACTTGATGACCAACAGTTGCTACACATACACATGTAATAATCAATACAGAGAGGATGTTGCCCTCTGCAAGAACTCTCAGCTCTATGAACAGCAGACTACTGGAAAGCCAATTATTAAAACAAAATATACTATGACAGTATATTTCATAAGGTTCTAGTGAAGTCATACATTAAAAAAAAATTGAAAAGAGCATTTGATATTAAAATGGAAATACTGTTCCTATTTTACCTGTCATTCTGACCCTATTAATCCCTACCAGCATTATTATCCTCAGCACTAGAAAGTATAAGCACAGCAACCGCTTGTAAACCAGTTAAGGTCTATCTGCAGGATTAGATTCAGTGAATGGCTCAAAGTGTCACAATATTTTCCAAGGGCACTTTATTTGCTCTCTGGAGATACTCTTGAAAATGATTTCTCAGTCATTAATTATTCATTCTATTTCTTATAATCAGTTCTTTTAATTAGTATCCCAGGCAGCTTTGCTGAGGATCCCACACTTTCAGTAATTAGGGGCAGTTTGTTGTCCCTAATTAACTTCAGACATAGCAAGACTCTTATTACTTTGTTACTTCAGCTGTTTTTATGTTTGCATCGCATATTCTGTCCTGCTTTAATGGCTCAGAAAGGCGACTGTCCTGTTTTGCTACTTCTCTCATTTAGGTTCCATCTCTCTTTCTTGACTCTGTGTTAGCTGCTTTATATTAAATCTCTCTGACTCTCTTTGAAGTCACATCTACACTGGCAAGCAGTGTGACACCAGAAAAGTGCATCTGCGCAGTGAAACAGAACCCTGCCAGGCTGTACAGTCTCCTTCCCATGTGTGCTGCTCTGCATAATTAACTGCACTTGTAACAGACACAGCTTGTAATATAGCAAGAGGGTCATGTATGGAAGCTTTAACCAATTTACTGATTTTATCATACCTCTGGGACCTCTTGAAGGCCATTACAGAATGAGTTCTGACTAACAACTGCAGTTAGCAATTAATGTGTTAATAACCTATTAAATATCCAGAACACGCAAAACAGCTAGCAGTTTAGGAATAATCTGAATAATTTTACTGCCATTTTAAGTAAATAATACTTCTAATTCTTACATGATGCTTTTCATCTACAGACAGCAAGGTGTATTAAGGCAGGAGAAAGATTCTTGGAATCCAGTTGTTCCCAAGAAAGTTTGAGGAAGAGCCAAGAAAAGACCACTGATAATACCAGTCCGGTTCCCAGGGACAGTGTACTGCTGTCCATTCTTGTAATTCAGAAAGTAAAGACATTTTACCTCAGCCTGTGGGTGGTGGGGGCAAAGAGGGGACAAACAAATCTTCATTTGGCTCTAACAGAAGTCCAGTAAGGTATATCTTACACACAGGGTGTCTGAGAGAGAGCCACACACAGAAATAGTCACATAGTCTGATACCAGTCAGTGACTGATCTGCAGAACCAGCAGATCACCTTTATATTACACGGTTAATAACATTTCCTTTTCAGCAACACACAAGCAAAATACATCCACATATGCACAGGCTGCTAGATCTTGTAATTCTCAGACTACCTTTGTAGGATGTTTTGGTTTTCATATTGTAGGTGGTAAAACAGAAGGCTTATAGTCACAAAACACAGCTGGTCACTTTGTAACACTTATTACCACAGAAAACGGCCTGGAAACATTAAGTAAGGGTACTTAAAAACTTGGATAGGACAATAAGATAACTTTAAAAGCTGGCCTTAATCTCAAGTGGTGTTTTAAAGTAAATGAATTTGGGAGCCAAAGTATGCTGAAATTTCTTGTATCACAGAATATTTAAGGTAAAATGCTTGTAATTACTTCATAACTATGTACTAGCAAGCTCAGAAGCTCCACTGTGTGTAGCATTGTCATAGGCTTACTTGTCCTAAAAAACTAGGCAGGGAATTTTTCTTTCCCATGCATCACTCTAAGGGGAGGATGTTGAACAGGGGAGGGTAGTTTTGCCTTAGGTGACTGACCCAGACAAAAGAACTAACCAGCAGATCCACATTCCAAGCTGATGGCCCTCTGAAGACTGTGGAGAGGGGTGATTGGTTTTTTTCCTCTCTCTCCTGGGAAACAGGAGGCACTTCACTTTTGCCTTGACTATAGGGAGGGTGTGTGTTGGAGGGGTCCGAGGTTGACTTTGTTTTCAGCCCGGTCATCTGGCTGTTTTCTGACCCCAGTTTGTTTCCTGCGCCCTGTTCTGCCCCCAGACCAGGTCTGCTTGGATATCATCAGAGAGGCTTGACTCATCTGCAGAGGAACCTTTTGGGGAGGAGGTCGCCCTTTCCCTCCTCCGCTCCCGTGTTTGGCAGTGGCTTGTGCCCATCAACGAAGGCGGGAAAATCCCGGCCACAGCCAGCCACAAACACTTGAGTTTCGTGGGAAGAACCCCCTTTTCCCCCTCCCCTTCTTGGTGGTGGGGGGCAGATCTCCATTTTCGGCTTCTCCCCGATCCGGGGGCCCCACGTGGCGACTGCCAGAGCCCGACAGCGCCCCCTGCTGGCCAGCACTGAGCAACGCAGGGTCTGCTCCTCCAGTGGTCCAACAGCGCCCCCTGCTGGCCGTGGTTAGAATTGCGCCAAAAGGCAGAAAGTACTGAACTGTTTCCTTTCTGAGGGGGATTTTTGGGTACAGGATTATTGTTTGGTTGGTTTTGTGTTTTTTGTTGTTCTGCCAATACACATACATCCTTTAATAAAGGGCTGTTATTTTTTATTTCTCCATACTTCCTCAGTTGGAGCCTCTTAATTTCAGATTTACAATTGCTTAGAGGGAGGAGTTTGGTCTTCCTCATAACCCATCCTCCTTAGCAAAACACTTTAGTTTCATTAAACTGAGACAAGCATATGTATGGTTATGAGAATGATACTGCATTTGGAGTAAAGTCACCACAAACTGAATCTAAGTGTCTGTTCAGGCAAATACTCCAACTCAGAGAGCTAATGATTACTAGAAAAAAAGAATTTCTAATGGAGTTTGCCAACTTCTTTCTTTAAATACCCCTATTTACTCTTAAATTCCCACTGGTAAGAGGCTGAAAAATTCTCTGCCTTTTAATGACACTGTAGGAAGAAAGAGAGAGTGAGAGGGGACCTGATTGCTAAAATGATTTAATATCAGATCTATACCAAAAAACCTCTTATTTATTTTTATTTCTTTTCTTTGCTTATGCTCCATTCATAAAGAGATCAAAATTAAAAAAATATTTAAAATGGTCAATATTAATGTTTTAGCATTAATGCATATCTGATGTATTAAACACTGGAACGGCGAAACATACTTCTGAACAAGAAACAATCTTCCTACAAGGCCTCAGAATACATAATTTAGAAATAAATGAAGGAATGTATGAGCAATAGGCACAAACTGGAGATGATTCCCAGCAAAAGCCAGCAAGATAAACATTTGGCATAGACTGCCTGAAGGTAGATATTTTTAAAAAACAGAAAACTCATGAATTCACCATTAGAAAGTCCTAAACATAAGAAACAACTCCAATCTTCTACAGAAAAAACAGTTTTCCCCAGTGCACTGTATGCTACTACTGATTTTTATGGACTCCAACTCCTGTGCCCCACACTTCTCACCAGCTCTTTACTCTTCCTATTTTGTATAACTGACATGAATATTGAGACTATCCACTTTTTTCCAGCTTTGTCCTTTCTTCCATGTCCTCATCTATGGCCCAACCAAGTCTACTCAAAGGACTATCCTAAGGATTTTTTTGGGGTATCTATACTTTCACTCAAAGTATCCCTCCAGCACTTTTATCACACAGAAGCTGCCAGCCTCTATTTCTAAAATCTCACAGACAAGACAACTGAAGATAAATGAATAATTAATGGTTGAGAGAAAAATGGAAACAGAGCTGGAGAAAAAATCTTGTACAATCAACTTCTCTTTTTCTAATTTTTCTTCACCAGGTCATGTAGTTAAAAAAAGTACTCACTGTACTTCATTCTTCACAATACTGTTAATTAATGCTTTTCCCCTTCCTGACAGGAAAAACACTCAAGAATATTCTTGACTTCATGCATACAAGTAATCATGCTTGAAGAGAAGCATATGCTTTTTCTCCTCACTGCAAAACAAATAAGAACTAGATATATATATTTTTTTTAATAAGTACCATCAACTTCTAGAGAATTTTAAATACAAAATGAAAAGCCTTCAATGCTTATGGCTGAGAAAATAACCTTCAAAATGCAAACTTAAACTGATGCAGCCTGGTATCGACATGCGAACACTCCATCTCTCCTGCTGCTCAGAGTTTCCCACACACAGCAACAAATTGAAAACTGCCTTTTCACAGCTGCTACTCTGAAACCTGGGGGAATCTGCTGCAACACACAAGAACTGAGCTGCTTTCAATTCAGCGCCAGCACTTCTAGGCAGAAATGGGCACTGGAGATAGGTACTAGGCAAATGGAACAGGGCTTCAGCAAATGCTATTCCTCTCCCTTCCTCCCATCCTGAATGGCAATAGCTAGAAGCCACGGAGAGGTCTGAGTACCAGACCTGTGCATGCCACTGCCATCAGCTGGCAGCAAGAGGAGTAACTTGGAAAGAAATACAGGAGTCATGTTTGCAGTTAATGTGCCAAAAAAAACCCTATATGAAAAATTACTTAAAGATTAAAGAGTTTAAAAACCTTAGAGGCTTGCACCTGGTTTAGACAGAGTAACATACTAACTGGGGCTCAGTACGAATATAGAACTAGAGTCAAGGCACAAAGACTGGCACCCCAACACACATCCCTCAATCAGCAGAGGCAAGCCAAGCACTTTCCTAGAAGACAACATATCATCCCGTCTTTCCCTATGGACACCTCTTGGGTTCAGAAAGCAAGTTTTGTCCCTGAGCTATTAGCTTTCCAGTTCTAGCAAGGGAAGCAGCAGCAGACAGGGATATGGTAAGCTAGCAAAATAGGAGATGTACACACAAAATAGAAACAAGGGTAACAGGAGAGTAGAACACAAATACAGAGGTACATTAAAAAAGCAAAACAATACATTGCAAAAGCAACTTCAGGATGATTTTCACTAATATGAGAAAGAAATGGTAAAAGCCAGAAAGAGAAAAACCAACTCTAATAACCAGCACGCAAATGGAGAGGCAGGTGGTTAGTAGTGTCTCCAAACATGAACTGATGACAGCAGGTGTGCATGGAGGAGCAAGGAAGGGAAAATGAAAATTTGCTTTTATAGAAATGCATCATTCAATGAACAGTTAACTAGCAACCAACAAGCGTTTTCTGCTCTGGCAATATTGTATAGTTAAAGACAGTACATGGTAATGGTTATTTTGATATATTGCCCCTCTCCAGATACACGTAAAGAAGTGTGGCTCAGAGGGGAAAAGAGTATTTTCACCAGCTTTGTTATTCCATGGCAGCAATGAATATATTTTTCAAATAATTTCAGATAAAGTATTAAAGACAAGATAAGCTGATTTGGTATTTCTGCTTCTCAGTCACCAATTACAGCAGTTCAGATACATAAAATATAATGTGAGAATAACAACTGCAAAGGGTGAGAAATGCAAGGCAGCCCAGCCAGCCAATTCCCCTGTACAGTTCCTGCAGAGATAGAGACAATCAACTGATCCTTCAAACTCTCCTCATCAGCTCCTAATAACTAGTCTTCCTCAGGCACTTTAAATGGGGTATGTGCCAACAAAGTCAACACACTTGTCAAACTGTGTGGGTGACAGAAAAAAAGAAAAAACCTGGGGTCACTCATTCAGAAAAAAACCCATAAAATTGCCCCATCAAATAATAATAACTAAAAAATAATCAAATTTCAAAGGCAAGTATAGGTAAAATAAGCAGGGAAAACAAAACAAGCAAGTAAAAGAAGAGACTGATGAATTTTTCATCATAGTATACTAGGTTTGCAGACTGTCCATACACATTCACTTCATAACACAGCTGTTTACCAGCTCCTGGTTTTCCCAGCACATTGTCTAGCTTTTGGCCAAGCCCCAGCTATCAGTTCTGAGCTGGCAGGCCAACAGAAGAATTTAAGATTAAAACAAAACTCTGAAGGACCATAATTTCTGAAGTGGTGCTGGTAACTAGAAGGCTTTGCTTCTCTTGTCACCCTTCAGTATTTCTTCAGCCATGGGTTGATTCAATTGCCAGTGGTGAGCAACTTGCCTACTGCAAGCAAAACCAGCTTCTTCCCCAAAGAGCCAGTTCTGACAGGGGCAAAAAGATCTATTTGCGAATAATCTTGTCTCAACATGTATAGAGCTCTGTAGGCCACTATATTATGGGCTTCAACAGGATTTACCAAAACACTCTATCCTCACTTGCCTGCAAATAAAATACACACAGCTTAGAGCATCATGACAAGGTGTTATGGGGGAAAATAAGGCAAACAAACTTGATTTAAAATGACTTCCTGAAACACCAAAAAAACCCGGAAATTTTTCTAAGGGAAACAATGAAGGTAGGAATGGAAGATGTTCCTAGAAAGCTCTTTAGCAGAATTTTGACCAGATGACCAAGTTTTATACCGAAGCTCTTCCTCTTAAATGTGTCTAGAGTTCCCGAAAACAATGGCTTTGGATGTACTCTCCTTGCTACCTTAGCAGTGCAGAAAGCAACATCTTATGAGGCAGGCTCAGAAGCCAAGAGACGATTTTTCTTTTCCAAAATATGCTTAGTCAATAAATAAGTAGATACACACCACCAGCTCAAAAGCAAGGAAATGTGGGGCTTGGGACAGGAGAAATAAAAACACTGAGAATAACACTGTTATCCAGAGAATGAAGTCTATCCCCACAACCAGTATTTTCCTGATACTATTACTTAGTGGACACATATTACTGTAAACCTCTTCTTTAGAGGTAAACTCCAAGAAACAGATACGAACAAACTCACAGAATTCAGATGAAAACAAATTATTATTACTGCTCCTACTTTGACAGTTAACTAGAAGTCAATGTTTTCGATCTACTCGTGATTGAGCAGCTGGACAGGAGAGAAAAAATGGTCATCAAGTATTCAGGAAATAAAGTTATTCAGTTACGAATTTTATGCAGCCAGATCAATTACTTCTGCTACCTACCACCTATGAAAGCAAGACTTGAATATCAGCTTTGATGTACTAAGCCTTTCATGCATTATGAAATCTCGTTTAGCCTAGGAGTGTTACTTCTCCCTCAGTCTTGGGTTTTTGTGTGGCCACTTGACTACCAGAGTAAATTTTAAAATGCTGAGGAATTAAAACACAGGAAGAACTTTTTTTTTAGTTAATTGTAGTATTTCATTGTCCCTTCCTTCCCCAGGAACTTTAACTCTGATTTGTCTCCCAGATATAGAACCTGCCCTTGGCATGTACTCCCTGAGTAAAACTGAGTAGGTACACACAAGTGTACAACTGATTAGTATAAACAGCAGTTACCAAGGTCATCATCTAATCACTGACTCAGCGTATGTTCACAGACACCACTTTTCCTTGATGGAAGAAAGTCACAACAGCAATGCATTTCCTTCACCACCTCAATCTCATTCTACAGACCAACTCAATCTGCTGGATTGAGATTCAGTTTGGCTGGGGTAGGAGAACACAAGGAAGAAGAATGGGATGTGTTAAGTATTTTCTTCTTCTCTTTTGCTGAGACTAGAAACAAAGAGGAGTGGAGACACAGAAAATAAAAATGCTGAAATACCTTCAAGAGGACTCATAAAAAAGCGGTAACTACAAAAAAGTTACGGTCTCTTTAAACCAGGGACAGACAAACCTTGCTTTACAAAAGAACCATATGTAATGCATTAATGCATTAATATTTCTCTAAAAGTAGGAAAATACATGACTAAATGTCCATAAATATCTATTGAAAAAATGTTACTAAATACATATTAGGTCTACTCTTTAGAGAAAACTCCATCTTTGTCAGGATTTGCCACGCAACCTTGAAAAATCACACCATGTTTCAGCTCCACATCTCCAATATTTGCCTATTCCTCCTTCTCTATTAAAAATCTCTTTGCAACCAAAATAAGATAGGATGTAATAGCAGCCACCAACTAACTCTGAACAGTTAAAAAAAAAAAGTATTTCTACCACATATCCTAAAGATTTTTAAAAAAAACAAACGCAGTCTTACCATAAAAATATGTGAATCAGCAAAACTTGGGCTGAATGACATTAAATTTGTCATTAAAAAGAAGTCAGTGGAATTGATGGACTCTGGTGAATTATAATACTTCTTTTTTTTCTTAGAGTTTGATTTTTTTAGTTAATCTTATCTATCACAATACAGCAGAGCTAATTTTACTTAGCAAGAAGGAAGAAGAAAGGACAACAGAGGAATGAAACACTGCCTGCATTTAAAATTCTTTAATTAGTATTACGCAGTCCTTTAAGAATGGTGGTTTCAAGATACTGTATAGTGTATTTTAATCTGATACTAAAGCAAGAACATAAGAAGCCAGCCATATTGTAACCCATTTCCTTACTGATATTACAGTACAGTTGAGGATATTTGATATATGAATTCTTTCTCATTCCCTTACTGGATAATATGTTCCACATTAAAAAGGAAGAGTGCAGCACATTAAAATACTGCAGAATGCAGTTTTTGCTCAGCAATATGCCAAATGAACTGGCAGAAAGAACAAATTACTTTTGCTCTTAAGCAGGGTGGATACTATTCTTAGGTTATCAGAAAGACTGCTGGTGCAAAAGCATTACAAAGAGTGCACAAGCTGAAAGAGGCAGGGAGCTGGAACCAAACAGCATCAAAGGTTATCCATGTCTTGGATAACATATCTACTGATGATGGACAGGGCATGCAGTAGTTAACAGCTCCAATTAAATAACACGGGTAAGAAACCTCAGTCCAGCTCTCAATAGACAGCCAGTCACATCACACAAGTCAGAAGTGAAGCAAAAGAAGAGATCAAGGAAGAATCCATATCTGTATCATACCTTGGCAGAGAGAAAATTAATTCAGGACTTTTACCCCATGGAATATGAATCACAGAATCACAGAATGAGTAAGGTTGGAAGGGACCACAGTGGGTCATCTCATCCAACCTCACTGTCTGAGCAGGGTCATCCCAGAGCACATGGCACAGGATTGCATCCAGACAGTTCTTAAATTTATCTCCAGTGAGCGAGACTCTACAACCTTTCTGGGCAACCTGTTCCAGTGCCTGGTCACATGCACAGTAAAGACTTCTTCCTCATATTCAGGTGGAACTTCCTGTGCATCAGTTTCTGCCCACTGCCTCTTGTCCTATTGCTTGGCATCACCCAGAAGAGCTGGGCTCCATCCTCTTGACACCCTCCCTTTAGATACTCATATACATTGATTAGGTCCCCTCTCAGTTATCTCTTCTCTAGACCAGCTATCACATCTCCGAAAGTGTCTTCCTTCAGGACATGGTGTAAGACAGGTGGTTGTACTCTCATTCACAGGGCCACCATGCAGCACAGAGCGCAGAAATTAGACACAAAAGAGGGCTCCTTTGTACAGCTCTCAGCAATCTCGAACTATCAAAGCAGGTTTTCTGAACTCTCAAAACTCAGGACCACTTCTGCTACCCTATATTCTGGGTAATATATACCACAGTGTCAAATAAGAGGAAGGATGGTAATGTGCATTTCATTACTTCCTAGACAGAAGTGCAACTCCTAGAAAGAATTATTTTGTGTTATGTCTTATTTAAAAACTCTATTTTCTGACCAGCTAAAGACAAGTCATCATTGTTCTGCAGCTAAATTCCTAAACATGACAAAAGTCTCTTTGCACATACAGTTATTAACCCAAAAGTCAGAGTTCACGTAAAAACAGTAATTACCAGGAGTAGCATGTAATTTTAGGTATCAGGTCAATTCTATCAGTCAGTCTGTTCATTGCTCATGTTAAATCCACAACAGTTTTATTTCTGTATTTGCAGACATTTTATTAATAAAAATAATACAGTAGTTATTTTTAAAACACTTCCTATGCTTAATGACTGAGATAAGTGAGAACTTCTAAATACTCAGTATCTTCTGCGATTGATAGTCACAAGCTTAACTTGGAAGCTGATTAGGAAAATTTAATCAAGAGGAGGGCAACGTGGCACTGGAGCAGGTCACACAGATGGGCTGTGGGATCTCATCTCTGGAGGCTTCTGAGTCTCCTGCTTGAACCTAGATTGGTATCAACACTGCATCAAGTTCACTTTGGCTTTGTCCAGTGGGAAGTCACACTCAGATGACCTCCATATGTCTCTTCAAAATATCGTTTCTATGGTGACTCTGTTTTGGGGTGAGAAATCTTCAATGGGGTGAAAATTCTCATTTTGACATGTTTTCTTTGGCTTTCTGCTTACAAGATGTCTTTATACAGGCTCCACAGTTTAAGCACCTAACACTTAATAAAACCAAAACATTTTTTCAGAAATAATCTTATTACCGCCACGTTAACTTGTCAGAGAATTCACTAAGCACAATTACCTGTAGCAGACATACTTCGAACAACTCAAAACATTTAGTATTGAATTCTACAAACCCTTAGAGATATGGAAGCATCAAGATCATAAAAAGCCAAGTGGAAATGAATTCTTTTTTGTGTCCTATCACTATCCTTCTGGAAAATTACGTGGAATGGGGTTTTTTGTTTGTTTCTTTTCTGTTTTGATTTGGATTGGTCTGTTTGTTCACAGAATTGACAGTAAAAATACACAAACTTTTTAGACCAAACATTTCAAGAGCTGAGCTTTTAAGTGGTTATTTGGAAATGCAATGCCTTAAGTATTCTACCTATTCAACAGCTCAAAAGTAAGTGAGAATAAGCAAAAATCCCTACCACACACCTGCCAGTTCTCAACAGCTTGCATTTGATGTACAAGGTGCAGAGAATAATTTTGGTCAACCTTCACTAGAAGGCCATTCTCATCACAAACACGCATGTTGATTGTTTCTATGTACAGAGAGAGAGCACTTAATAATTCATGAAACAAAATAGTTTTCTCGTTCACCTCTGTATTATGGCTTAATTTGCTCGGGTTGGGTACTGATGGTCACAACGCGACTCACAGAAGGCACCTCTGGGAAATTTAACTCCAGTCATCAGGCAGCGCCGAAAAGCAGGAACAGATCCTCCACGGCAGAACGGCCCCAGCGCCCCCGCGCCCGCTCCCTGCGCTCCTGTGCCCTTCGCACGGCGACTTTAAGCATAACTCTAAAAACTTAAACGACTTCACCCCGGTGACTGATGGATTTCTAGGTGAAGGGTCTGTTTTGGAGAAGGCGGGCTCAAACCCAGCCCTCCAGCAGCTGCTCCCGCAGCGCCCGCGATGCCGCCGGCGGCTCCTGGCGCCGTGTCCCGCCCGGTGCCCGGGGCGGCGCTCAACCTGTTGCGGGGCGGGAGCGCGGCGGCGGCCGTGGCTGCGGGATGGCCCGCGGGAGACAAGCGCAGGCGGCGGGGCAGGGGGAGCGGGGAGGCGGGGGCTCACCTTCTGCTGCCGGCGGGCCATGTCTGTGGGCTGCTTGGCGTTGAAGGGGTGCGCGATGCACCTCGCGATGAACACGTAGAGCTGCAGCCGGAGCCGCTTCTCCCGCTCCTCTCGCTGCAGGCGCTCCTGCTCATCCCGGCCCTCGCTCAGCACCGAGGGGCTGGGGCTGGTCTCCCGCGCCGCCCCGGCCTCTCTGCCCCGAGAGTCCCGGGGCGGCGCCGGCGGCAGCGAGCGCGGAGAGCCGCCGCCCGCCGCCACCAGCACGTCCCGCCGCTCCTCTTCCAGCAGCTCATCGGACTCCTCCTCGCTGGAGGAAGGGTCCAGCATCGCGCTCGGGGGGCGCGCCCGGCGGCTGGCACGGAGCGAGGTGGGGAGCGGCGCGTACCTTTCCGGACACGTCGAGTTTACACACGGACTGTTTCCGACCGGCGGCGGCTGCCGGGCGGGAGCGGAGGGGCGGGGAGGAGAGGCGGGGTTTGGGAAGGGGGTCGAGCCCGGGTTGCCTGGGAATTGCTTCGACCGGCTCCCAGCGGAGACAGAGGCGGGACCGGGGCCGGGCTAACATCTTCGCCCGCCCCGGCGGGGATAGCGGCCCGCGAGTGGCCAGGACGGGCAAGGGAGGGCAGCGCCGCATCTGACAGAGCACCGCACAGTACAGCATGACTCGGCACCGCACGGCACGACGCGGCTCGGCTCGGCTGCCCTGCTCCCAATAAGGGCAGCTGCTGGCCGGGAGCTTCCCTGGCAGCGCTGGTCCGGTGCGCCCTGCCCCGCGTCCCGGCCAGCGGGGCCGCCGTGGGAAGCGCATCCTGCCCTCTCCATCCGGCTCTGACACACGGCGAAACGCCGTGCTGGAAGGGGAGAGCGGAGGCTGTGCGCGCCAGCGACCCCGGGCTCTCTGGCATCCTCTGCCAAGTAGTGGGGGTGGAAATGAGAGACATCTCAAATGGCCCCAGAAGAGGAAGACACCGAAACCCTGCCTTTTTGAGGTGGGTAGTGGGCTGATGCTGAACTGTGCATTGCTCTCGCAGGTTATTTCTGTCGGGAGCCTGCAGCCACTAATCGGTCGTTCACATCTCTCTGAAGTCGTTATTCCAGAGTGTCTGAGGATCCGGACAGATTTGTATTCACAGTGGTTGTCGTCACACTTAAGGCTGTGAGAACCATACGAAAGCCTACGACTAGGAGGCTCTAAAATTGAACAAAAAAAGGCTTCACCTTGTGAAAGCCAGATTCCTGGAGTCTGATCAGGACCCCCTGGAAAGGCAGGCTTGGGGAGGGAAAAGACATCCAATTTCATGTGGATCAAGAAGTCCTTGTCTCAATCCCTATTCACCCACATGCAAAGGTGCTGGTACCAGGGAGGACAAGGGAACTACTGAGCAGGGAAGGATCAGGGGCCAGGAGGACGAAGGCTGGAGGGATGGACTGGCTCACAGAAGGCCGTGGCTCTATATGCTGCTCTAAAACAACAGTAGCTGAGTCTGTGCCCATGCTGCTCTAGGCCCTGCTCTATACCAGTGACAGGTTTTCAAAGCCCTGCATGGAAACTCAACAAACTCAGGCAGTCAACCCTGTTCTCACTGTATGAGCTGGGCTGGGTTTAGAGTGGTGGACTCTAGTCCGTTATCAATGTTTTGAAGTTCCCAGTACTGCAGATTTAGGAAAGGATCTTTAAAGCTGGCAGTTATCTACCTACTGAACCATCTTTCAGGAGGTGGAATTCCTCTTGCTGAGGGCAGCAGCTATTAGTTAGATGGTAGCATTAGGCACTAGGGATCTGGGTTCTGCCTCTGAATCTCTACCAGGGGAATGAGGTGAAACATTGAGGGAGAGTTGTCCTGACAAACACACTGGCTTTCTTCAAAGTTCGAGTGCTAAGTGTAGCAGTTGTATAAAAATAGGTGGGTTATTTATATGGTTGGCTTGTGTCCTTAACATTGTATAATAGTAGGCAATGTGAAATGCAGAAAGGCAGTCAGTGAAGAGCACGAATGTCAAACTATTGAACATCTGTAGTCACATTTCCTTAGCGCAGTAATTGCTTAAGCCAGTTTTTGTGGGGGCCACCATAAGCAATCACATGCCAGTGCTTGTGTTTCCAGTGTATCATTGCAAGTAGTGCTAGTCCTGTAGTAGATAAGAGGTAGTTCCTTGAAAAATATGGTTACTGTAAACTACTTTTTTACTAGGAGGAATACAATGTCCACTCAGATTTGTGGGGGCCTTTTGCAATAACTTGTTCTCATTCTAATGGCAAATGAAAATAAAGTAACACTAAATAAAGTAACACTAGAAAAATCTTGCCACTAAAGATATGCAAAGCACCAACTGAGATATGAATTCCCTGAATTCAAAACGGTCAGATCCCAAGCAGTTTAGAATGTAAAAATTGCTCAGTCCAGCAGTGTCATTTCACAACTACTGCTACATTAAGGCCAGGATGATCATGTTATAATAAATAAGATTACATGACTCTTCTCTTTAGAAAAGGTTATGTTTGCTCCACTAGCTACCTGCACCTTTTTGGAGGGAATATGTGTCTTCCTTTCTTTCATGCTTCATATCAGATTCAGAGATGTTGAGAAGGACAGGAACTTTCTGAGCTCATCTAGTCCAACGCGTGGAGCAGGGTCACCTCAAGCAGGTTGCCCACGGCTGAGTCATCAGGTTTTGAACATCTACAAGGAGGTGGGCAACTCATGCCAGTGTTTGACTACTCTCACAGTGAAAAAGCTTTTTCTTATATCTAAACAGAATTAATTGCCTGTATTTCATTTTGTGCCTGTTACTTCTTATCCTTCCTTGGGTGTCATTGAGTAGTGTCTGGCTCTGTGTTCTTCACTCCATCAAGTATTTATATACTGATAAGATTCCCCTGAGCCTTCTTTTCTCCAGACTGAACGATCCCGTCTCTCTGTCTCTCCACATAATTCACATGCCAAGTTATTAATCACCTTCCTGACCTTTTGCTTGCTCCAGTGTGTCCACGTCCCTCTTATACTGTGGAGCTCACAGCTGGACCCAGCACTCTGAATGTGGCCTCTCCAGTGCTGAGAACAGAAGGATCACACCCTTGCCCTGCTGGTGATACTCATCCAAATGCAGCCCAGGAGGCTGTTGGCCTTCATTGCTGGAAGAGTGCATTGCTGGCTCATGTTCACCTTGGTGTCTATCAAGACAAATATTCCTGAAAAGTTGCTTTCAGAAGCCAGCCCCCAGCCTGCACTGGTGCATGGGGATTTTCATCCGCAGGTGCAGGATTTTGCAATTTTTCCTTTTGTTGAACTTCTTGAGTTTCTTGTTTGCCATTTTCTCCAGCCTGTTGAGTCAAACACAATTGTGTGATGTATCAACCACTCCTCCCAAGTTCATGGTGTCTGCAAACTGTCAGAGGGTGTGCTCTGTCCCATCGTCCAGGTCATTAATGCAGATGTTAAATGGCATTAGTCGCATTGTCAATCCGTGGGTACACCAGTACTGACTGGCTTTCAGGTGTTCTTTGTGCCACTGATCACAAACCTTTAGGCCAGGCAGTTCAGCTTTCCCACCTAGCTAGCCTGCACTTCATCCATTTTTCTATGAGGATGCTATAGGAGACAGTGTTGAAAACTTGATTGAAGTCAAGATAAACAACATCCACTGCTCTCTGCTCATCCACCAAGCGAGTCATTCAGTCAGAGAAGCCTGTCAGGTTTGGCCAAGCATGATTTCTCTGCCATACACCCATGGTGACTATCCCATCACTTTCTTGCTTTGAATATGTTTAGAAACAGTTTCCACTGTTATTTGCTCCATCACTTTCCCAGGGATAAGAGTGAAGCTGGTTCATAGTTCTTCTATTTTACCTCTTGAAGATAGGAGTGCTCTTTGCTTTCTTCCACTACTTAAGATATACATGTCTTCCATAGAGCTCCATGCAAAGCAAAAGTCTTGTGCTTTGCTTTTAGGCCTCAGCTTTTCTCATTGTATCTCCTTATTTGGGGAAAAAGATTAAAACAAGAACAATTTAGGTTTTGTTTTCCATCAGACCAAGCTCAAAATAGAATGTTCTCAGCTTAGAATTGACTACGTGGATAAATTCAATTGACAATATCTATCAGCATATCTAACAGTCTAGGATGAACACTCTTACCTTCTGCAGCTACTTTTATCACAACCTTTTATTTGGTATTGTGTGTTTCCGTTCTGTAAAGCTACTGTCTTCTGACATTATTTGCATTTTTGGTTCTGGTCTCTTGTTGATTCTTGGTGCTGTTTTTCATCCGGTGCATTTAAATGTATAGTATAATTTTTATATATTTTAAACATTTCTGCAGAGCACAAAAGCCAGCTTTCTGAAGCCCTATTTGTACTTTACTGATAATGCTACCATCAAACAAGGGTGTTATCAGTCTTAGAAGAATCAGTCAGAACTTGTTCCTCAATTCCTCAGATGCCTGTTCAAATTCTGCTCAGCCAGTTCAGTACGCAAACATCAGTGGAGAATGTTTATATTCAAATACCTATAAGCTTAAAAAATCCAACAACAACAATGAGAAGTCATTCATTAGTTCTCATTAGGATAATCTAACCAAACCCATTTTATTTGTATTTACTCTTCACTTTGTCCAATCTCAGCACAGATTTTTTTACAATTGCACTCATCCAACTGCAATTTTTTCTGCCTAGATAATATATTCTACCTAATTTTGTTTGTAGAGTGTATTAATCTTAATAAAATGGTGTTAAGAACGGGACTGTTCTTTTTTTATATGGCGATGAAATGAGGAATTGTCAAAAAGGTTTTCTATTTAGGGGATAAAAGAAGTAGTGAAATAGTTAGTGGTAGAAAAGTCAGTTTTGAACTGATTTTTTTTTCAAGACATAAAAATTATAACTGTTTTCAAATCCTTCATTTGGGAAAACATGACTAAAATTAAGGTATATAAGAATATTTTTATGTTCAGTAAAGGTGTCTTTGTATAGAATCAGTGCCTTGTAATTCACTTTTAACTGTCATTTTGTCATAAAATTCACTATTTTTTTGAGGTTCAGTAGTTCACAAAAGTTTTAGCTTCATGCAGTGCATTGTTATTTTAGACACTTCTTGTGCTATTTTTGTCTAATGTTTTGGATTACCAAATCATGTGATTAAGCAAGAATCTCACTTGTTGTTATTTGTAAGTGGGTCATAGACATGACAGTGATGTTTCTACGGTGCTTTATAATTGCTTTATCATGGAAATATACCACACCAGGCAGCACTAAGTGACGGGTGAAATGCTGCCTCACCCTTTGCCTTACCCACTGTGACTACCTTTGTTTGTATACCATGAACTTGTGGAAAAAAACTTGAAAGCATGAAAGAACACTTCCACAAAAGTACAAAACCTAAAAGTAAAGTAGAAAAAATAAGCACATTTTTATTACTGCTTTTTTTTTTTTTATAGTGGGACTGTTAAGCTAAGCATGTATTTTTTTGTGGTCTTGCTTACCACTTCTGAAGGCATCTGACAGTAGACACTATTGTCCATTTATATGTATGAGTTTTTGCCCAGGCAAGAACACATAACAGAGATACTGTAAAGGCCTATGGTGTAGCCAGTGTGGATTTACAAACTGCTTGGAAGAATATAAGTTTGAAAGTGCAAAAGAGTTTGTGTCTTGCATTCTTTTCGTGATGAGCTGTGTACAATAGGTCTTCAGAAAAATAAATTTATCAGTATTCATGCACTACCCATGTGTAGTGCTCACCTTCACGGTATGAGAAGTTTGTGCTGATATATTTCCCAGTCCTCCAACTTTTCCATGCAGCAGATTAATTTAATCCTTTGTGAAAAGTTCGCAGGAGGTGCTCAGATTTCTGGAGGTTTTGTTTCTGGAATATCATCATCATGGCTGGGCTTCGCGAACGAAGATTTGGGAAGGCTCTATCCACATTTGTTACAGGCACGTTTCTGGAATATAATATAAATTCATTTCATTTCAGGAATGCATTTCTCCCAGAGGCATTTCAAATGGTATCTCTCCATGAATTCAGATGCTCTGTACAGATTCAAGTATTTGGGTGGGAATTTATAGAAAGAAGTCACTCAACATTGTGGTGTTGACCACACATAAAATGGGTTTGGCAGTAGAAGGGACTGTTGCAATGAACAGAGCTCTTCAACTTGCATTGACAAACCAGAGCTTTCCCTGAAAACCAGGCTTGCCACCAGTTTATTTCTTAGTGGGTCTCACTATAACATGATACTGGTGGTGGAACTCTCTGCGTTAATATTCAGATAGCTTCTTTATGATGCTTGAAAAGATGGGATTTATTTTTTTGGTCCTCTCAACCAGGCAAGCAAGTGGAAGAGCATTCACAGGCTTAGAAGATGGAGACGTTGCGGACATCATCACAATGTTATTCTTGCTACAAAGTCTCTCTTGTTCACCACAATCTCTTGCATTTGCAGACAATGTGTAATATATTCATCCTCTCCTACTTAAATCAGACACCTTTGCTCCACTGATCAATACTCAAATTGCAGAGTTTGGGACAGAGTTTCTTCCACGCTATTCCATTTGATTTGACTGCCTATGAGTAATCATTAAACAAAATGGCTTTTATGTCCTGATAGTTCTTTTTTGCATGCCAGAACTGGATGCCAGTGTTCACGAGTAGATAGGTCTCAGACAAGAGCATAGGGAGGATCAAATAACATCCACATGTTTGATTTCTAACTAGCTTTCCTAGTCCTTAAGAGAAATTCCCATTGTCTCCTCAGTTGAGTCCCCAGAGGCAGCTGACCAGCATAAGTGATTGCAATAGCTGATCCATATAAAGAAAAAAACTGTTAGATTGAAGTATTTCAACACATAGCTCCCAGTTTTGTAGCTCAGGTTTAGTTCATGTATATGTATGTAAATGTATAGAAATATACGAGAAAATGCTAATCATATGTCCTGTTCTGACATTTTGGTGGCATGGCATTACTCACAAGCTGTGCAGCAACAATGTATTGAGTAGGTTATTACTAAGAGGCTACATTAAAATTTGTGTCACGTCATCACTTAGTACTAAAAGCTATTCTATAAAATGGAGATTTTTGAATTAATTTGATCTAGGGTACCCTTATGTCAGAAATGTAGTATTCTGTACAAGTTAAGCTAAAGTATTAATGCAAGGATCTTAAGAAGTTATTTGGATTGTATTTCTGCTCCAAAATAAGATCTGCTACACTGAAAAAATTTGTGACTGATGCTTGTCTAACCTTATTCTTAGTACCTTCTAGTATTTCATGTCCCTAGGCAAATAGTTCCAACATTGAACTTTTTCAATTCAGAGAGCTTGTCTTAGTGTTACCCTAAGCCTCCTATTCTGGGAATTTGTGCCATACAGCCTATCCTGTGTTTTTGATGCTCCAAAAATCCCCAACTCCATTCCTGCTCACCCTGCACCATGTTTGGTCAACTCCTGGGCAAGCAGGAGGACAAAAGTACTTTGCCTCCACTCCCACTTTTTTTGTATAAAAAGGAATTCTCTTCCTTGTGCTCAGCTTTCTGTGGTCTATGTGATCTGTCAGTCTTTCTGTGTAGGTGATGGGTACAATCAAAGTACACTTTTCCTGAAGTGGTGCTCTCAGAAGTAAGCCAGTCTTACCACATCATGCTGAACAGACAGAATATTTATGAGCTTACATGTGACTGTCCTTTTAATATTTCCAATGGCAGAGCTGCCTTGGTTCCCTAACACTATGAGCTTAACAGCCACCCATGTCATTTTGCTTGTGTTAGAACTGTAGCCCTGTTCCTTTCAAAGCAGGGGTTTGGTGAAGTGCTATTGACAGTGAGAACAGCTCTGTGATCATGAAAGGAGTAGGTAAAAGGGATGCAGGAGGAGCTCGGCCTTTCCGATTCTTTCTACTCTCACTACTCCAGCCTGCAGTTTTACATACTGCCAACTTGAGAATATTTCGAAAGCATCATTATCCTGTTAATTTTGTTTCCTGAGTGAGCTCAGATTTCTGACTGTGTACATAATTAATCAAAATTAGCCAAAAATGCAGTTTGTATGGACCCTTACCAGGAACTGGGCCTGTAACTGAATATCATGCATAGTTCGGGGAGATTCTTTCTTGTTTGTTCTGAACTCTGGACTTCAGTCTCAGTCTAGTCACAATGAATTTGTCTTGCTTCAAAGTGTTGGAGTTCAGGTGGATTGACACTGTCCTTTTCATATCTTTCATTCCACTTGTTATGGAAATGAACTGTCATTTAACATGGCCCTATTCTGCACTGCCCTGACCGATGAGTTGAGAATCAACTTTCTGGAAAAGAAAATAGATTAACTTTAAGCAGTCATGCCCTAAAGTTTAGAAAAAACAGCCAGAGCCAACTTTTGTTTTGTCAAATTCTGAATAATGAAATAAATGGTAAGAGGGTCATTAGCTCATAGCCTAAACGATTTGTGTAAAGGAAATAGTCCTAGATGGCAAAGCAAGATTAGCTGTTTAATCAAACCAGCTGCAAGGATGATGAGACTTTGTAAATTTCCTCAAGAGTTTGAAATGGCAACGAGAACCTTTTGGTTCTGACCACGTCTTCCCACTGCATGTGAGGAAACCAGCTTAATTCAAACCCATATGGAGTGATATATGTGGTCATTTTCTGTTTGGTTATGAAGTGAGTGTTTGTCAGACCTTTCACAGCATATGATCAAAACAAAAAGAATTCCTACTGTCACAGTTGAAATCTGCATTTCAGTACTCGGACAGTAATAATCTGCTCAGATGCCTATTCATGAGCTTGAATTTGTTATGTCTTCCAGAAGAATTCCTTTCAAACGACTTATGTACTATATTGCACAGAAAAATGTTGCAGAGAATACAGATCGAGGCAGCCGTACTGACCATACCCAAGAGCTATACTCTGCGGAGGGCAGGAAGCTCATCACTGTGATTATGCCTCTTTGAAAAGTGTAATTGTACCCAGTTGTCTATGTTTTGAATGTAAATCCTGATAAGTTAGGAAAGGATTTAAAGTCCACTGCTGACAGAATTAGTCCCTTTTTTCTCTTCAGTGGGCTTTTCTCAGTTTGTTTTCCAAAGGCTCCTAAACTCTGACCTGCATTTGAACTTTAAGGGAATTGCTAGTTGGATATGCCAGAATATAATGATTTTTAAACCAGGGATAAGAGAAGTGTTGTTAGTGTCTGGATTTATCCTTTAGAAGACCTTCTTACAGCCTTTCTGAAGGGGGACATTTTTAGACCTAGCAAGCTGGAACCATTTTTAATCATTCATTTTTTAAATTAGTATTCTGTAACTAGACTTGCATAAAGTATTTCTTTAGGTTTTATTTTGAACTAGCACAATAATTTCAATCATGTAAATGTAAGTGACATGGCATTGTTTTCTCTCCATCACCAGGTGAAAATTTTCTGCTCTCTCATGCTCTCAGCCTCTTGGTCTTCTAACACAATGCCTTGGGTTAGCTGAAAATCTGATTTCAATATAGTTTTAATACAGTTTCAGTGCAGTTTTGATACAGTTCAGTTCATTCCTATCACAGGTGACCTGATGATCCTTTTTCCTGAACATTTTTAGTTACAAAATGAAGTTGCATTGTTCATTTGCCACAGTCTTAATTTTGCATTTTGTAATTTGCCACAATTTACATTGTGCAATTTGCCACAGTCTTAATAGCATCTGGGTATGTTATCTTTAACTTCATCACCTGCAGTTATTATATTGAGTGAGAATTCATATTTCCCCATCCCCTCCCAAAAGCCCTGCCCTTCTGCTTGTGGAGGGAAGTTGAAGTGGCAGCAGTCCAATGGCTCATCTTAAAGGAGGCAGTTAAGAAGAGCACAGTGTGTGTCTGACTTTTTCCAGATCTGGTGACTTTAAAGGCAATATTATGACTTGGGATCCTGGACTTCCCAGAACTTGAGCTTGGTACTGCTGCCTTTGGCTGTATGCATCTTTTTATAGTGTCATGTTGGCTCTTCAGCATTTTGTCTTCTTCTGTCATCTGGTGACTCTGTGAGGGAGGCTGTCATAAATTCACTCATAAGTCAAGACAGGTAAGGCCTTGATTTGTATCTTGAATGAAGCTCTGACATGATTTTTCTCAAACTACCAACTTTCTGCCTGACAGTAAACTGAAAGGAGTGCTGGAAATCTTTACCAGGTTAGTAATACTTGCATTTGCTTCTGAAGTAAGAACATATGCATAGACTCATAGAATATGCTGAGTTGGAAGGAACCCATCAGGATAATCAAGTCCAACTCCAGGCCCTGCACAGGACACCCCATGAGAAATGCTAATATTTTATTTTACTTTTTTTGCAACTTTTCATATATCTAATAGATATTTTAAGTAAACTAGGCATTTACTAAGTACATTTTATGAGAAATAAATAACCTGGTTTTATTATAAGCAAAGGAATTTAGTGGAAAAACAGAAGGGGGTGGGGTTTTCTTTTTTATTTCATTCCAAGGGTTTTTTTAGGCGTATCGTGAAAGCTGTAAGGTGGAGGGTCTGACACCAGGGAACCTTTGCAGCTGGGAATAGAGAAAAGTATAAAAGTAAAAATGTATGCTCTCTGCCATGTGGCCATCCATTGTGTACAGAGAGACCCCCCTGTACCCTGTGGAGGGGTACCTCACAAATCAATCAAGAGGGAAGGTAACACCCCCTCCTGAGTCAGAGAAATTACCTTTTAAGGTAAAAAACTGGTAGTCACTGAATATGTAACAGCTTATGTAAGCAAAAGAATACAAAAGGTGCGATTTTCAAACGGTTGGTGTGCCTTTAGGTCCATGTGGCTTGGAGTGCACCCAGCGTGCTGCAATAAAGAATTTCTCACTACACTTTCTTTGTCCTACAGGTATTTTTCCATTTTTAAATCTAAAGGAAGGATTTTTCCTACACATTTTTTTAAATTAATTTTGCTGTTTTCATTTAATTTTATTTTTTTACAAAAAACATATTTGAAGAGAGTCCTAGATGAAAATGTGGTTCAGTGCAAGTTTACTGAAATATATTTGTCCCCACAATAGATAAACAAGTAGAAGGTGACACTTTCTTCATACTGAATATGTTTATATATTTGTGTTTAGCTAATTCCAAAGACAAACAAAAAATACAAATATATAATTACTTTTTGCTGTCCATCTTGCAATCAGTCCTTTGAATTACAGCCTTTGGGGATAGTTGCGAAATCATCACATGAGATTAGTGTTAAAGGGAGAGTTAACAAAATGAAATGGCAGGAATTATGTCAAATTCACCTGCCTTTCTGTGCTACTAGGTTTTGCAACTGGGTTTTTGATCTCCAGCAGCATCTGCCTGATCTTTTGATTATAAAGTTCATACAGGTGAAGGTGTGATCATACTGCTTCAATGTGAAGCCTTCACACTGTTATCAGAATACTGCCCTGGCTGGCCATTTGCTTCTGTAGGAGTTTAAGACATTTGTTGTAAATCAGAAAGCTGTAAGTGGCCTGGAATAGGACAGTGCGGGAGAAGGCAGCAACATGCTCTTAATGACCTGAGACAAAGAAAATCTTTCTCCTTCTATGCCACTCAGTGCTGACATTTCAGGAAGGCTGCAAGCATATAGTCTAATGGGATTTTTAGAGCCTATGCTTCATAGAGAAACAAAATCCCAGAAATAAGTTATGCTAGAAATCTGGTAATGTTTCAAAGCTCCTACGATTTCATTGCATGCACTGTATCATTGCCATGGTACCTAGAATTTTAGACTGTATTTTAGATGTACTTATAATAAAATAAAATTTATAACAATAATGTAACTTAAAATGTTTCTGTACAATACACGCATTCATCCTACGTATGCTTTTTCCACCATTCAAGGAAGTACTTCATTTTACCTATAAACTTAACCCTAGTCAAGCAAATACCTGTAAAATTTTGAGACTGTTGAGTTTAATGAGACTGAAACCTCTACTGATGGTTAAACACATACGTACATGGGCTCCCAAAGAGGTGTTTGGTTTTGGGTTTTTTTAAAGTGATAATATGTCCTTTTCCTATAATCAGATCTGCATTAGTAGAGGGAATCAGGGTTTGTGTACTAAGCCACTGTTGATGAGTTGAAGCATTCAATGGTTCCATGCTTTATTTAATACTTTAAAAAACAAAGCATTAAACTCAGCTAATGCTTTGCTTGTCAAGTGACAAATAGCAAAAATAAATTAAATTAGTTTAATTTTTTTTTTAATGGTGATGAAAGGAAAAAAGGTAAGGTCTGTCTTTTATTTTCACAAAAGATTTTATTTGACATATATGACTAAAAGTGCATGAAATGAGAGTGAACATTTACACCTCCTTAGTTAAATGATCCCTTACGTAGTGGGGAACTAAGCTGGAAAACAAACTTGCCAGTCCTTACTATTTTGAATGGGGGGGGTTTTGGTTTTGGTTTTGGTTGGTTGGTTGGTTGGTTTGGTTTGGTTTGGTTTGGGTTTTTTTCCTTGGAGTTTCTGGAATCACTAAAATAGGAATGAACTTAAACTGTCATAGATAGAAAACTTACAAAGATAGTCAGTATTATTTAAAATTGCAATGAAAAATCTTGAAAATGTGACCCTACTTCATAGGAATGGCCCTGAAACCAAGAAACAAATAAAATGAGGTTTAAATGTTTCTGTTAATATCTTTATTAGGAGATTTCAAGTGTTTTGAGATCTCTTGCATGAAATTTTAGTATTTATTGGAAGTTCTGATGCTAGGATACTGGGAATAGTTGGCATTCTGATCGTAGACTTGGTAGGTAAATGGAAAATTTGCCGAAGTGAGTGTGTCAAAACAATGTCCTTTCCTATTTCCAGAGCTCATTCCGGCTTTTCCCATATACAGAAAGTGCACAGTGATGAATGATTCTGCCTTGCTACATTTTGTTTGCAAAGAAACATTTTTGCCAGCAGATAAACAGTTGCACTTATTAATCTATACAGAAATATCCATAAGATGGTGCTGTATCTTAAATCTGACCAGAGTCATTTACATTGACAAACAAAAATTATGCTGCAATTGTAGTTTAGAGCTCCTGTTGTAAGCTGAGGGTTGGTAACAATTTCTTTGGCAAGCATATTGCAAATGTTAAGTTTCCAGTCACTCCAATATGTTAATTTACATGTATTGAAATATTAGTCACAGCATCTTTGTTCAAGCCTGAAAAATGTAGAACCAGCTGAAAGGTAGTATCAGTGGTGCTCAGGTTATAAGCTGCCAGTACCTTGTTTTCACAACTGAGTTTCACTCCATCTTTTTTTTATAAAGGCAAGTGATGATGCAAGGACTCCTCCAGACATGACTTTAATGGAAAAAAAACCAAACCCAAACCAGTGCACTGGGGGTTCTATTTAAAGGGGTAAATTGGCCATTAAAGATAATGGCCAGCAAATGAAAAGACTGTGAGAGAAATGAATCTGAGAAATTTTAACCACCCACGTAGGCAACAAGAGCAGAAATTTCATGTGCAGCCAACACATAATTTTGTGGGATTTTGGTGAGAACAATGTCAAATGGAGGACTGGCTGGACAGCAACCAATCACAGCATTATTCCACTGGAGCCTGGGCAGTGGATTATAGCTCAGTAATAGCCTTTCACCACATCTCATGGCTTGGAGTAATGCACAGCCAGGGCTGAGCTGCCAGTGCTACCATGGCTCCCAAGCCAAGCCAGCCAAATTGCTGACAGTAGGAGGGAAAAGAGGCTGTTAGAGAGGGAATAGGCTGTTTATCTGCCAAGGTTCCTGCAATTCCATGTGTGTTTCAGATATAAGGCTACAATCCTTCAAAGACCTTGTTGCGCTGGGAATTTTACCTTCAGGAATCATTCAGGTTTGCCCATACATTTTTCTCCCTGATCATTTCTCTGAAGGGGTGAGATGACAAGAGAAACTGGTCAATTGATAAATCTCTGGTTCTCAATATAATGTATTTCAGTTCTTCATTTACTTCTGGAATTATTTGTACATAGTCTGAGTCAGTTTTTCTCTATGAAAACAAGAGGCGGGGAAGAGGCAATATGCAAAATGGGTAATGCAGAAGGAGAAGAAGAAGGAAGGATGGGTTCATTGCAGCATAATGCTGTAGGCAGTAAGGAAAAAAGAAAATGGTGAATGAATTTTCACTGATGAAGAGAGAGAGCACTTAGTATCAGCAGTGTACCTGAGTTGATCCAGGCTGGACTAGGAGATGGAATATGCCAGAAAGAGACTCATAGCCTCTTCCATCTCTTTTTGAGGCATTGGAATGATGGTATCTGCAGACTCTGCATCCTCCTTTGCCTTTTTGGATAAACCTGTCCCCCTGTTGATTCCAACCTGATGAAACTCCAATTGCATCATTAGGTAATAAAGGTAAGAAGGATTAAGTAAAGAAGGACTGCGAGACCTTATCAGCTAACCAGGGGGTGGAGCCGAGCTCAGTGCTGGGAGATTTAAACTGCTCCAGGGAGCGTGGCACAGTAGTGAGGGTGTGGCACATCAGTGATAGTGTGGATCGGCAGTTTGCGAGGCAGTTTGCACAGGCAATTTGGGCAGGCAGGGCAAGTAGAAAGGGCACAGCCACCCTCCCAGCTCTCCCTGGTGGTTTGTGAGGCAGGTGTGTGGCTGTGGGTATTTTTTTTTCTTTTTTTTTTTTTTTCTGCAACTCATCTAGACCCAGTAGTGGTTTCCAAATGAGCAGAAGCTGTTGCTAACCCAGACAGAACCCTCCAGGAAGGATGCAGCTGTTCAGGTCTCTGGCTGTGCAGTGTCTGAGCCTGGCGTTGGTACCAGAGGACAGTATGAGAGATGCCTGCTTATGATGCAAGCAGGTGAATGATTTGCTGTGCTTAGTGGCAGAGCTCAAGGAAGAAGTGGAGAGGCTAAGAAGTATTAGGGAGAGTGAGAGGGAAGTAGACTGGTGGGGTCATACCCTTTCAACCCAGCCTTCCCCGGGGCCTGGGTGAGGGATATTAGTGGGAAACTCCCTGAGCTAATCCGGCCCTCTGATTGTTATCCACTGCTGGTGGTCCAAGGTGGCAGTGATGACATTAATGAAAGAGGTAGCAGGGTAATTAAAAAGGACTTCAAGGCACTGGGTTGATTAGTTAATGGGACAGGACCACAGGTGGTGTTCGCCTCAGTCCCTGCAGTAGCAGGGATGAATGAGGAGAGGAGTAGGAAAACTCATCAATAGGTGGCTAAAGGATTGGTGCCACCAATTTGGTTTTTTTGACCATGGGTCAAATTTTGATTTCTTCGACCATGGGGAAAATTATATGGTACCTAGCCTGCTAGAGGCAGATGGGCTTCATCTTTCTAGCAAGGGCAAAAGGACTCTAGCCTGTAAGTTGTCGGGGCTGATCAGGAGGGCTTTAAACTGGGTTTGAAGGGGGAAGAGGTTGAAATTAGGCTCTCCAGAGATGAGCCTAAGAGTGGAAACCCTGAGTTAGAAGTGAAATCAGCAGCCCAGCTGAAGTGCATGTACACCAATGCACACAGCATGGGTGACAAATGAGGAGCTGGAAGCCATCGTGCAGCAGGAAAGCTATGATGCAGTTGCCATCACAAAAACGTAGTGGGATGACTCGCATGACTGGAGTGCTGCCATGGGTGGCTACAAGCTCTTCAGAAGGGATAGGCAAGGTAGAAAAGGTGGAGGAGTGGCTTTATATGTTAGAGAGTCTCTTGACTCTGTAGAAGTTGAAGTCAGTAATAGTAAGGTTGAGTGCCTGTGGATCAGAATCAGGGGAAAGGCCAACAAGGCTGACATCCTGGTGGGAGTCTGTTACAGACCACCCAATCAGGATGATGAGTGTGATGAATTATTCTGCAAGCAGCTGGCAGATGTCTCAAAATCGCCAGTCCTTGTTCTTGTGGGCAACTTTAACCTGCCAGATGTCTGCTGAGAACTCCACACAGCGGAGAAGAGGCAGTCTAGGAGATTCCTAGAGCGTATAGAAGATAGTTTCCTGCACCAGTTGGTAAATGAGCCTACCAGGGATGGGGCCCCACTAGACTTGCTCTTCACAGAGAGGGGCTGGTGGGAGATGTGGTGGTCGAAGACCGTCTGGGGCACAGTGACCATGAAATAATAGAGTTTTCAATGTTCAGGGACGCAAAGAGGGCCATCAATAAAACTTCTACCCTGGACTTCCAGAGGGCAGATTTCAGCCTATTCAGAAGACTGGTTCAGAGGCTACATTGGGAAACAGCCCTTGAAAACAAAGGGGTCCAGGAGGGATGGACATGCTTCAAGAAGGAAGTCTTGAAAGCACAGGAGCAGGCTGTCCCAGTGTGCTGAAAGGCAAGCCGGTAGGGAAGACATCCAGCCTGACTGAACAGGAAGATTTTAAAGGAAATTGGGGGAAAAAACAGAGCTTACCAACTATGGAAAAAAGGGCTGGCTACTCCTGAAGAGTATAAGAATATAGTTAGGTCATGTAGAAAGAAAATTAGAGAGACAAAGGCACAATTTGAACTCAATCTAGCCACTTTTGTTAAGGATAACCTCCATTCTTTGATGGACATGGGGGGGAACATAATCACCAAAGATGAGGAAAAGGCTGAGGTACTTAACACATTCTTTGCCTCAGTTTTCAACAGTAAGACAGGTTGTCCTCAGGACAAGTGGCCTCTGCAGCTGGTAGACAGAGACAGGAAGCTGAATAGCCCCCCTGTAATCCAGGAGGAAAGAGCGGCCTGCTGAGCCACTTGGATCCTCACAAGTCTATGGGACCAGATGAGATCCATCCTAGGGTGATGAAGGAGCTGGCGGAAGAGCTTGCCAAGCTGCTCTCCATCATCTACCAACAGTCCTGGCTCACTGGGGAGGTCCCAGATGATTCGAAGTTGGCAAATGTCACACCGATCCACAAAAAGGGCTGCAAGGAGGACCCGGGAAACTACAGACCTGTGAGCCTCAGTGCAATCCCACAACACCTACAGGATGGACAAGGAATCAGACCCAGCCAGCACAGATTTAGGAAGGGCAGGTCCTGTCTGACCAACCTGATTTCCCTTTTATGATCTGGTGACCCGCCTGGTGGATGAGGGGAAGGTTGTGGATGTGTCTATCTGGACTTCAGCAAAGCCTTTGACACTGTCTCCCACAGCATCCTCCTGGAAAAGCTGGCAGCCCACGGCTTGGACAGGGGCACTCTCTGCTGGGGTAAGAACTGGCTGGAGGGCCGGGCCCAGAGAGTGGTGGTGAGCAGTGCTGCATCCAGTTGGCAGCCAGTCACTAGTGGTGTCCCCCAGGGATCAGTGTTGGGTCCAGTTCTATTTAATGTCTTTATTGATGATCTGGATGAGGGGATTGAGTCCACCATTAGCAAATTTGCAGATAACACCAAGCTGGGGGGGAGTGTTGATCTGCTGAAAGGCAGGAGGGCTCTGCCAAGGGACCTGGACAAGCTGGAGAGTTGGGCTGATTCCAACGGGATGAGGTTCAACAAGGCCAAGTGCCGGGTCCTGCACTTTGGCCACAACAACCCCATTCAGCGCTACAGGCTGGGGACAGAGTGGCTGGAGAGCAGCCAGGCAGAAAGGGACCTGGGAGTTTGGATTGACAGGAAGCTGAACATGAGCCAGCAGGCCTGCATCAGGAACAGTGTGGCCAACAGGTCCATGGAAGTGATTCTTCCCCTGTACTCAGCACTGGTGAGGCCACACCTTGAGTACTGTGTCCAGTTCTGGGCCCCTCAGTTCAGGAAGGATATTGAAATGCTGGAGGAGATCCAGAGAAGAGCTATGAGGCTGGTGAAAGGACTCGAGCACAAGTCCTATGAGGAGAGGCTATGAGGGAGCTGGTTGTTTAGCCTGGAGAAGAGGAGGCTCAGGGGGGACCTCATAACTATCTTCAACTACCCAAAAGGAGGGTGTAGCCAGATAGGGGTCAGTCTCTTTTCCCAGGCAACCAGCAATAGGACAAGAGGGCATGGTCTTAAGCTCTGCCAGGGGAGGTTTAGGTTGGATATTAGGAAGAAATTTTTTACAGAGAAAGTAATCAGACCTTGGAATGGGCTGCCCAGGGAGGTGGTGGATTCACCATCTCTGGAGGTTTTTAAGATGAGACTGGATGTGGCACTTAGTGCCATGGTCTAGTTGGATCAAGGGTTGAACTTGATGATCTTGGAGGTCTTCTCCAACATGGTTAATTCTATGATTCTATGACTCTTTTTCAGTTGGCTAATGGATTTAATTTACTGGTGAATGTTATTGAGAAAACCTGTGTTTTTTCATATACCTAAGATTGGTCCCTAGAAAAAAATCGCTACTCTTCGTGAAAGATACAACATAAACTTGAAAGATATTTTTCATTTTTCTTCTTGCTATTGAGCTATTAAGCAAAAACTGAAATATCATTCTTAGTAGTGTATGGTCTTATGATAACACCTCTCTGCAGGTAATCCTTGAACCGGTTCAGATGATCAAGACGGAAAAGAGGGAAGCATAAGCATAAGCTACTTTAATGGAGCTAATATAAACTGGAGGCTAAAAATACACATATATAAAACAAATGTAGTGTATGCCAGATTATTCATGAGATGGTCTAGGATTGATTGCAAGAGGTTACATGCTAATGTAAGGCTAGAATTTCTACCTTGTATCATGTAACAGATATTGTCAATATATTCTGGTTTACTTTAATTCTGTGAATTCTTGTTAAACACGCTTCAGGAATTTTTCTGCCTTGCTATACTGCCATCTTTCAAGCAGCATTCTGCTTGCTTTTGGGTGTAATGATGCAAAACCTGATCATAGAGACAGCTAACTCTGCTGATGTGCTGTGTTATTATAATGCCACCTGATACCTCATTCATTTGATACATTAGGTAGCATACTACATCAACAAAGCAAAGTGCTCGCATCACTTCTACAAAGATGGAATGTTTCAGTGGCAAGAATAAATTCAGGGTAAAAGCTATATATATGAAGCAGTGCCAAAATGCCCTTTGGCTTTGTCTATTCCACTTTATGAAACTTGTTAGATAATTCAAGAGCAAGAAAAAAAAGTAAACTCATGTACTCATTCATTATGAACTCAACGTGACAGAATCTTGGTTTGTTTTATATATATGCTATCACCAAAATAAGAAAACAAAAGGAGTAAAATGTTTCTGGAATGCTGTGTTTTCAATAGGTATATAAATGGCGTACAAACAAAAGTAACTTCTAAAATGGATTCTAAGATATGTCATAAAAACCACAGGTGCTTGCAGTTAACAATCTTTCTGACAATTGAAGACATCAGAATGCCTCATGAGGAATAGGTTCCCTGAGCATAGGTCACCCCTGGAGAGACTAAGTCCCATGCAACAGCAACAGCATGAACAGATCACTTCTCTGTGGTTCTGTGACGAAACATAAAGGGGAGGTAATGAGTTAAGCAACCAGGTCCCCTAAGAATATTTAGGTGTTGTCCTCCATTCCTGATGTAGGGATTCTTGAGGACATCCCAGGCTGGAATACAGCCTGCATCCATTCTACACACTTTTACAATGCCTCTGTCAATCCCCAGGTATCCACTGTGACCACAGCTGGGAGACACCTCATGATGTTTCCATGAGGTTTCATCACTTACCCATTCCTCTCCTGGACTTCAGTGTTGTATGTCTGCTTGGCCCTGCCTTAAAGAGAGATTGCATCTGCATATGGGACAGCGATGGAGCGAGCTCCATTCCTGCAGGTTCATCACTGTGGCCCTGCAATCCCTGGGCCATACTGCAGTTCTCATGGGTGCCCTGAGCAGCAAAAAGAGCAGGTGTCCAAGAGAGGTGAAACAGCTTCATAACTGAGGTGCACACAGTGTACCTGCAGGTATACAACACATCTTTCACACACCACTACTTCTTTTTGCCAACAGGTTCCTGACTCACATTTGTTATTCATCACATCTTGGCTTACTGCTCAAACTCATCCAACTATGCCCTTTCTTCTGTAGGCACCAGTGGTTTGGTGCTGGTGGAGGTCACTGGCTGCCCACTGCTCCCTGTTCGGCATCCTTAGCAGGCTGCTTGTAGAAAGCAGAGACTTGTAGCTGCATAAAGATGTATGCTGTTGGACTCCCATCCTCTTTGGAGGTGGAGTAGGGGCCGAAGTTTGGACATCGTTCACAGCATCTTTTCCATACACGTATATGAGCACTCTGTTACAGTCCTTCTGGGACAGGTAATTTCTGAGGTACATTTGCCTCCTCTGCAAGTGGAACTCTGAAATGGAGAAGTGCTGTTCATGGTCTGACCATGGGCCTTCTCCATTTTTTTTCACCTTTACCTACCATCACATCCAATTGCAGTACTCTCCCTGAAAGGTCATTGGTGGTCTCCTATGTGACAGTTGTGGTCCAGTTTCCTGAACATGCTTTCCTAGAGGCACTCTTTCCATGTGGATAGAAAGTCACTGTCACTGTCTTCTGCAGGGGGCACTCTGGGCAGAGGGCTCCTGAGTGCTGCAACAGGGTGAGCAGCCCTGAGCCTTTTCTCCTTTCCCTCCTGCTTTCATGCCCGAGTATTTCTGGTGTGTTTGTCAGGTGGCTGGATAGTGAGGATGATGAGGGAATTTACCTTTTGAATGGTAACTGGGGAGCTATAAAGCTGTAAATATGAATGCAGCTTTGAGCTAAACTCCTTCCAGTCTGAGTTAAGACCATCCAGCAGAGGTGGCTGCTGATCTGCTTGTCCCTGTGATCTTGGCAGTCAGGGCTGCTGAAACTGGAGAAGTTCTTCCTAATTCCAACAGCAGATTGATACTGCTAGTCTTTATGGACTAGTTCAGAAGTTTCTGACAAAATGTCTCTATGTGCATGGAAGATGCACTAAGATTGGTGAAGACTGTCTCTGTTCACAAAGAACAACCAACAACTACCCAGTTCTACTAGGCTACCAAGTACTGTGACAGAGTGCAAGAAATGCAGGTGCTCAATCAGTTGTGAAAAACCTGGTTAAGATTAGAAATACTACACTGGTGATTTTCAAAGCATGGATAGGCTTCCTTAAGGAGATGGGGGAACTAATGCAGCTTAATTCCTGTGCCACTTGAATAAAGTGCAGTCCTCATCTGAGGTAAGGCCTGCATCCTATTTCTGAATCAAAATCTGCCAGAACAAGACTTACAGAACACTTGCTTGGCAGACTCTGCACTGTGATTGCAGTAGAGAATTTCAAAATCTCTTTAGCAGATTCAGTGCAATGGAGGTTCTATCAGGTGCAGTGTGGGCGTGGGAGGCTCCAGCAGGACTCTTCTGAGACAAAGGCTGCAACAGGCCAAGAGAGAAACATCTCTGAGGAGCAAAGCCTGTTTTGAGCTGTGGTCAAAAGTCCTTGTTCTATCTCTTTCAGTGTCATAGCCAATAAGTGTTACAGCACAGCTAGTGCTGAGAGGTTCAGAGGTGTTCAGTGCACAGAAAGGAAGTGCTGAGCACAATGCAGGGCTGGAAGGGAGTCTGGAAGGTGCTCTTTTTATGTTTTCAGTACAGTCACCTGATGCCCCCAGCTGAGAACTAATTTGCATGGAACTTAGCTTTACACAGGGAAAATACAGTGAAAAGCAGATTTTGTGAATTGCTGCTTAGAGAGCACACTTGAACAGAACTTACTGTGCTCATTTGTCAGCTAATTCATTAGGGTTCACATCATGCTGTCAGAGTGCTTGGCTGTGTTCTGTAATGGCATTTTTTTCCTCTGCTGAACAGCAATTTTGCAATTGCTGCATCAATTATTACAATGTAAAATATTTTATATACTATTAGATGAAAAGTAAACTTATCTTGTACCACGATTTGCACCAGAATATGATAAATGCACTTGATGCTCATTGTGCTTTACAGAGAGAGGCACTCAAGGGAACAGATTGTCTAAAATGAAACTAGCATCTGGAAATTTTGTCTGAAGCCTGATTACAATTGAGGTTTAAAGGGCCACTTTAAAAAAAAAAAGAAAAAGCTACTTTGAAGAAAATTTGTCTGTATGGGTAATTTAAAAGCCTAAGTAAATTTCAATAAATTCTGATGAAGTGAAGGTATTAATAAACCAATATTTAATTTCTATGTCTTGCATATCTAATGTTCAACAGGATCTAAATAAGTTTAAGAAATGCTCCATAGTATGTCAGATAACTGTATTTGCATGTGAAGAACAGTGTTTTAGGTTATTTGAAGATTTTTACTTGTGATAGCAAAAGGCATGCTTTTCATATTTTTCAGGATTTGGGTTTTTTTCCTTGAAAAAAACTCATGCAAATTAGGTTCTTTGGAAATATAGTCATAATCCTTCCTAGAAGCTGTGAGCTTGAAGAAATTTGGTTTAGAAATAAACAAGGCACAAAGATTCAAGCAATTATGTGATGTGCTATTACTTAGGCGCCAAGGTCTGTCACAAATGTGTGTTTTTTTCATTATGAGATTTTAACAGAAAAATGTGAGACACTGCCAAGCTCTCCCAGTTTTTTTGGCAGTAATTTTTTAAATGACCCAACTGGCCAAAATTACACGTGGTTCATTCTCTTCTTCATCTGTTCTACAAGGAGAAGAAATGTGTGAAGTGCAGTGCTTTTCTTTGATGGAATCATTGTTCAAGTTTTTTAATTTATTTTTTATTATATTGTCTGCTGTTTATTTTAAAAGAAGGTAATTTTGAAGCTGTTTTCTTTGAAATTGAAGCAACAGGGTCAAGTTTGCAGCTGACCTTACTGGCTATAGAAATTCATATCACATTTTCATATGCCTGAAAAATCTGAGGTCTCTGTAATAATTTAGAAATAAAATTATTTTGTCCTTGAGGTATAAAGTGTGATATTCATCCTGTTTTTTCCATCTGTTTTGGGCCTGTACCATGAGGCATCTTTAAGAAAAACATGGCTCCTGTGGACCTGAACAGTACTCTGTTGGAAATCCATGTTGCATATGTATGTAATGGTGTTGTTCCACAGTTCCTCCGGTTGTTGTGGAAAAAGGCAAGTGCAGTTTCTGCTGCTGACCTGACTGCTTTGTGTTGAGGCAGGTTGCTGTAGCTTGGAAGAGACCCCATGAAGGTGTGTGAAAGGAAGGCCAGCTGCTGCTTGGCAGGATGGAGTGGGGTCTCCCAGGCAACTGAAGTGGTTCGGAGATGCTGTGAGAGTTTAGTGACACTGAGAGATGAGAGAGCATGCCTTAGCAACAGACTCAATTGGCCATAATGAATATATGCCTCTAGGCACAGATGGTTGTGCAGAAAATTGCTCTGAGGGATTTTATCTACCTGTTAACATTCTCCTGCCTCCACTGGACTCAGAGCCAACCTGCTGGTCCTTACGCGGGAAAGAATACACCTAAGGATGAGGCAATTTACTGACACTGAGGTGATCCAACATTCTGAAGGATAGCTAGAGCTGTGTGTGATCTGCATAGCAGTACCATGCATGTCTGTGTCATCCCTTCACCTACTGCTACTGTGGATGAGCTGAATTGCATCCTCAGTTTTCCAACAGCATCAATAGGCCTCATTAGGGATAGGAGACAGGTCACAGGAAAATGTAGAAGACAGATTAAATAGCAAGATGATCACAGGGCTGACTTAAAATCTCTAATATAGATTCCTTCATACTACTATTATCACCCAGAAAGTGGGTAAGTCTGATCTGAAGTATGTATAGTACCGATGCCGTCAGGACTGGATGCACCATAGGACAGATGCTTTAGAAAGAGGGAGAACTTACAAAAAGGTTTTAAAAGAGATTTTTTTATTCAGTATTGTGCATACTTGTTTCAATTATTCTCTGAAAATAGTACTATCCTCTCTTTCCCATATCTAATTATTCTCTTCATCTACCTTGTTCTCTTCATCTATCTCTGAGCTCTTTACTTTTCTACATTGTCTTTTGGGGGGACAGGGAGACTAGAGCCAGATGCATCATTCTGTCAATTCAGAGAATGGCATTATTATACTTTTGCTATCACTTTCCCACATGCTCCTTTTAAATTCTAGCAATTTCTTTGCTTCTTAACCACTCTCACAGAGAGATCAGAAATTTGTATTGCAGGGTCCACTATGATTCACAAGTCCATTTCCTGAATGGTTAATTTAGAAACAAGTAGAGTGGCTGCATGGTTCAAATTGCTCCGTCTAGTGTTCATTAACCTCACATTTATCAACTTCTAAGAAAAGCTTAATCCTTTTACCTTTGTCAATTAGAGTATATGAACATAAGGATGGAGAAAATGTATATACTTGTATCATTTTAAGAAAGGAGGCACTGAAAGCTCAAGTTTAAATTAATTCCTTATCAAATCAAAATGAAACCCTGATACTTACTGTGTGAAAGCCAATTACTTCTGTTCACCAACCTTCAGAAAGTCTTTGATTGCCAAATAAAAAAAAAAAGGAAAAGGGAATTATCAGGTTAACTTCAAGAGACTATTTTTTTAATATAATAGGAAGGGCTGATAAAGAATGACACATTCAGAATATAATGTCTGAGTTACGTACAAATATTCTTAAGGTAATATGTGTAATTTGGGTCATATTCCCTAATGACTGTCTCTAGTTCCCCAAGATCAATGTGCTTTCAGTTACTTTTTCCTGATTCACATTCCAAATTCTGCTCTCCCTCACCATTAAAATTCCTGCCCAAGGCAACTTAGTTGCTCACTCTAATATCTGTTCACATCCATATGACCAGAAGGGTACTCCAAAAGTCACCTCTATCACCAGTCTCTCTATTCATATAATTCCTAAATTACTATCTTTTCTCTTATTATGCAAGACTGAACCTTTGTTTTGGAGCCCTACACAAATTTTGTCCCAAGATAGCACAAGCTATCACTTTTGCTGTCAAGTATATTTGCCTTTTCTGCTCCTGACACTCGTCCAAAACACCGCACAGGCGTAAACAAAGCAGAATCTGACATGCAGAAACATAGCCACCAAGCAAAATGGCTGGAAGAAGTCAAAGGCATCATAGTGTGATTCCCAATTTACTGTTGACTTTCCAGGGGCAGCCATTTGAAAAATTGTGTTTCATTGTAAAGGAACGCATGATGTGGAAGTTAGTGAGATGCTGTAATTTTGCAAAATTATTTTCACTGGGATAAAATGATGTATAAAAAGGTAGTTAGCTGTGTGAGCTTTCCATGCTTAATTTTTACCCATTTAATCTGACTTTAGCCATTTGATTTGACTGTATTCTTTCGTACTACATTAGACTTCTTTCATATTCTAGGAGTAAAAAGGCAATCATATGAAAACTATGTCATTATTACTTCAGTAGACTTTGCTTTTAAGATAATAATATAAAAAATAAATAGTGAAAATTCTGTGCTGCCAGGGCTAACAGATAGCTTATCAACTTTTCATAAGTGTTACCCATGGAAAAAAAAAACAACAAAAAGCTAGTCTTTTTTTTAATATAAGAGTGGTAGGAAATGGGGAATATTTGTATTTGTTAAAATTTCTTTATATTTGTAAATGTAAAAATGTCTTAGTTTGACCCACATGGTATTCTTGATATATCATTGCCAGATTCTCCACTGGTAGAAATTAATTTAGCTCATTGACTGTAGCAGGCCTGCATTTTTTCACCTCAATTGTATAACTTACCTAGAGCAAGAACATGAATGTAGAAGGAAGACAAAATGTCATTATTATTAGTGCTGTTCTGATATATCTGTTGAAATTATGAGCTAACCAGTATCTGTAAGCCATGGAGGGAATACTAGAGCCCTCACCGACACTGTTCTGGAGTTGGTGAAACATCTCTTGGAGTATGTGTAACCAGTCAAACCTCTTCATATCAGTTTTCAACTGCCCTAAGTATGATTGTTCAACATAAGAATAGTTTGATCAGATGAGTAGTTGAGGCATTCCAAATACTTTTATAAAGGATAAGCGGCAAACCCTTGCTGCTTATTTTTTTAGATATTTTTCATATCTAAAATCAATTAGACAAACTCTCAGCTGAATTTCTGACTGTCTCTTGGATTAGTTGCTTAGTTTAATAGGCTTCCAAGCTTGATGTGTCAGCATTGCTAAAATATGCTAAAATACCCAAGAAAAAGTCTATGGCAAACTTCGAAAAGGTGAACCTGGAAACTGTTGTTTTAAGTAAATGTTGAGTTCCCATTGTATCAGCTGCATGTGGCATTAACCCACTGCCTGAGTGTTGCAGACTTCCCTTGTGAGGTACTGAGCTAGTGTCTGGGAACTTGCATATTTTCCCTAGAAAATCTTTGAAGTCTCTGCAGCTTTTAAGGTGAGCCCTCAGAAGCATGTCACTGAGCAGGAGGGCTTTGAAGGTCAACAAGAAAGCAGTGGAGCTCAGTTCTGAAGAGAGAACACTGCTATGGATACATTCTTGCCATCCTGCAGGGAAGGCTTAGATGCCCACATTATGTGAGGACCGGAGCAGTTTGACAATTGAGTGCTTTTGCTTCAGTAGGCCACTCAGCTCATTATTGTCCTAGAAGGATTAGGAGAAAGTCTTCCCCACGAAACCTCACCCCTAAATTCCTAACCTTCCCCTGAATTCCTAACCCCTTCTTTGCTCACGTAGGCTTTCCCCTAAGTAAAGAATGATAGAGTCTGTAAACCTCCCTGCAGATCTATCTCTAAAATAAACAAATAAAGAAGAACAATATTGTCAAACAGGCATCTAGGAATTGGACAGTTGATACTGGAATTACCTCACAGCCATCTGGCTTTGAAAGGAGGAATTGGCTGGCAGTTCAGCTCTAAAAAAATCCCAAACAATACTGGGTATTTCTCCCTCACCTTTTATTTTTTATTTGGAGGCACAGAAAAAAAACAAAACTAGTACATGCTGACTATTTTGAAGAAATCTGTTTCTCACAGTATCTCTGGGAAGAAAACAACCACAGAAGATTAAATTCAGATTGAGATGCATCCTGTTTTATTTGTAATTTTTTTAATGACTGTTTCTGAGTTAAGCAAGCCTCTTTTTATTATATATCAGTGATATGCTATCAGGCCTATACTGTCCCCTTCTTCCAGGGAAAGTGGATGAAAATCACTGTAAGACTCTCTCCCTCTGGAGGAAAATTCTCAACTTTTCTGTGTGGAGTGCTCAGCCATGCAGAGCAGCATCCTCCACTCAGCCCATGGCCCGTGCTCTCCATTGAGGTGGCTGGCCTCAGCCACAGGTGCCCGTCAGGCTGGCTCTGAGGTGTGTTACCTGCAGGCTGAGAATGTTCTCCTTTGCTGTCCTCTTGATGGTTTTGACAAAACGTTTGACATTTGATAAAAAATTCAAACTTATGCCTCTGTATCCACCTTTTATGGCCACACACTAACTTCACACCAGTGTCCTTCAGACGCTGGGCCTTATTCAGGGATTAAAGAAATCAAAATCTTTTTTACTGACTTCGCTGGTTTAAGACTGGGCTCCTTGCTTTGGTTAAAAGCACCTCAGATGAAATGTGAAAGTGATAAGGCCTTCCGTGCTGTGTGTGAATTTCTCTTTCTTCATGTGTGGCATTTTTTCAGTGATGTTGTTTTGCTATTTGCTCAACCTGCACATCACTTAGATTGCTTGAAGCCATTAGATTTGATGATTTCTTTGCATAATAAAGTGGGAAAACATATTCAGTCAAGGCCAGCCCCTGAAGAAACCCATTGTTTGCAGTGATTCAATTTAATTTCAAACGTGTCATATCAGTATCTATTGTTAAGTTTAGTATTTCAACACTATGGAACCTGATGAGATGAAATTACATTTTCACTGTAAAATCAGATTTAGCTTTTTGAGTGATGAACTGGTGAGGGATTGTATTTCATTATGTATATTGCAAAGAAAAGAATATGCTCTGCTACACAATAATAGCTTACATGCAGCTGGTTTCGTTTGTTTTTTTTTCTTTTTCTTTTAATATGTGTTTGTGTGTGAGAGGTATTTGTGCTGGAAAGTACCAGTCTCTAAGTTTTAACCGCCCTAACTTTGCCAGTGACTTGAATCTACAAAATAGTTACTATATTCCTTTAAAGTGTAATGTTGTTTCCATAACCTTGGATTTTCCAACAGTCTGCAGCTGAATATTGTTGTTTGTTTAAGTGCAGTGTGATTTACTGTCCTTGAAAATATCATCTGTGGCAGTTTGATTGTGTAGCAGAATGCCAGTCGAAGGACACAAGAACATCCTCTACCCCCACCAACTATACTTATACATTCTGCAGCAGGTATATTATTTTAGGTTTTGATTTGGGAAAATATTCCTAAAAAAGACAACTCAGATAGATATATCTAGTTAGGAGATGTATGAGTTCATGTCTTGGCATTTGCATAAAGACATGTTTAAGTGTGTATCTTTTCCAGAATCATGGCCTCAGATTTATTCCCTCTGAAGTCTAATAACTGAACCAATGTTAGACACCTAGACTTGAGATGCCTAGTAATCCCTTTAATAATTTGAGTCTGACCTTTAATTAAGTTTACAAACTCCTTGAAATATTTCATGGCAGATTTCTTTAAAGCTGCAGAATCCTCAGTTTCCAAGACAAACATGCTTTCATTTAAAAGAAATAGGAATTTATTTTTCACAAACGATTTAAAATTGAGGTTTTACAGATTTGAATGCAGAAGATGTTTTTCTGTAGGTAAAACTTCTGTGAGGTTGATAAATCATTTTGCTCTATATGGGAATCCATATTTTTAAATATTTTTTCTTAGCATAATTACATGAGCCAGAAAATCTATTCAAATATGAACAACATGGTTCTTCTGTGATAGTACTTCCTTTATATTTGCAAGAATTTAAAGAAGTTCAATGCAGCTTGGAAGAATTCAGTCTTTTGATCTTATAGGTAAAAATTAAGTATGGAAAGCTCATGCAGTGTAAGACTGATCAAACTAGCAATTCATTTTTCTGTTCCTACTTGAAATTTTCAGGAGGATTTTTTTTTTTTTTAAATGTTACAATTGCCAAAAAGTCTTTACATGTTGGACTTGAGGATTAGAAAGATTCCTCAGAGAATGAAATCAGCTGCTACAGATTCAGGAGTGTTTGCCTTAGACTTATCTATTAGCAAATTTGTAAAATACAGTGCTGTTAGGTAGACTGAGAAATGTACAGTTTGAAAGTCTGTTTGAGAACACCATGGGGTCTAACAGCAATGTGCACCCTCAAGCCAGATAGTCTGGTTTGAGTTATTCCTTTCTCTCTTGTAGCTGCAGCTGGGAGTCTATGGACTCTTGTAAAGCACACCTTGCACAGTTATTCTGGTACATAGCAACATACCAGGGGCAAAAGTAAAAATTAATAGAACTCTTTGATTTAAGCACATCATTGTCATTTTGCACAGCTTTTATCACCACAGAAGCAGAAAAGTACTTGGAAAAACCGCTACCAGGTGTAACCTGCTTTTTGCACAGTCCAGTCCTTTGCTTCACATCTACCTAATCTGTCCTGAAGTTTGTGACTCCAGCCACCATTCCCATCATCCCATCGTTACCAGAACAGAGAATTTGTTTCATTCCATATTAATGCCACCCTTTCTGTACATAACTATTTTGATTACATGTGGAGAGCCATAACCTTCTCTTTCTGCAACCAGGAATCAACCACACAGTTTTGAGGCAAACATCTGTTTTTTCTCAAGTACCTTTCAGCAACCAGCTGGCTAAGTGGTCGGCTGTCAAGACATTCAATTTATAAGTTTTGACTACATATATGAACCTGTGTGATTACTTTTAACTACTTTGTTTTGTCTTTACCAGATTTCCTATCCTTGTATTGATTGCTGCTGCTCTGCTTTTTATTCCTCAATAGCATTCTCTACACTGCAATGATACTCCTCAGTGCTGAAAAAAAGCGTATACAGGGAAACTCACCATTAAAATACTAAAAAACATATTAAATAAAATAGATAGACCTTATTTTTATTCATGGAATTGCCATGCTTATTGTCTTGGGATATAATTCAAAATGGTAAAATTTAATCAGAAAAGGGAGACAGATGTCTTATCTGAGTCTGTATATCCTTCTGTCTAACTTTCACATCTGGACTGTCATTTTGTTCTATGCAATTGTGATACAATTCATGTATCACACAGGCACAAAGTGATGGTGACAGATACAACTGCTACTTGACAACCTGTCCCAGACATTAATTTCCTTCTGCATTAAAAAAATTGTCATCTGAATATCCTCAGGACTTTCTCTGCAGAACTTAAAGTGGTTGTTCCAGAGAAATTCATACCAATAAATCATGGTCATTAAAATTGTTTAATATAGAAGGCATTTCACAAAAATCTTTTTTCCAAAACTATCTCCTTCTAACCTTCACTCAAATGGCCTTCGTTAATGAATGGCTTTGAGAGAATAAAGTAATCATGTTCAAGAGTAAGGATTCACCATCAGATCAGAAAAACAATTAAGAAAAATTAAAACATGGCCACAAGCAACCAGGATGTCGTATAGAACTATAATTTGAAATACAGAACTGTATTTCCTAAGAATGGCTAAGTACTGTTTTATTTGAGGAAACCAAGAGCTTCTCAAGCCTGATTTTTCCAGAGCAGGAATTTCTCTGCTGTCTCTCTCTTACTCCTGAATTGAGGCATTTTACATATCTGATGGTTTCTCTCGCACCATCCATATGCAGCTGTACCTTTTGCACCACTGCTCTTGATTAGCTGAGTCAGAGGCAACTTCAGCACAGGATTGTTGTGCAAAAAAAAAAAAGACTAGATATGGTTACTATTAAGTAATTACAGGCCTGGATGTCCCAGCCAATTACCACAAGGACAACCCAGTTCTGCCTGTTGCATGCAACCATGCTACTTCAAGCTGTGATCTTGTCAGAGCTCATAAGCAAAGCAGAGCAGGGCTGGTGAGGCAGAAGATGGATTAACTCTAGAAACACAGCAGAAAAAATAACACAAAATGAATTGGTAATTGAGGAGGTAGCGTCTCATACAGTTGGCATTGCCAGTTTACAGAATTTTATCCTGAAGCTTCTGGTAATGGAATTTTTCCTGTCTCTCTTGGTTTTCTAGGCTACTAAGGAAAAATAGGTTTATATTTATTTAAGGAGATTCTGGATAGTAAAAAGATATCCCGGATGTAGGTATTAGATGGTAAAAAGTTTCTTCCTATGTTACTCTTTTAAAGGCTCTCCCAGTCTTCATGTTTGAATTATGGTCTTTGAATACCTAGATAAAAATGGAGCACTCCACAGTAGTACCCTTCTGATAACATACAGGGCCACAGAGCCTAACACAATTGTGGCAGTTGTACTTCTGTCTTTAGAACCCCCCTGCCAGGAGTGAAACACCTGACCATCCCGTGGTTCAGGAGGACCTTGGGCAACAGCCTCTCCTGGGCCGAGTAAGTCAAAGGCTGTGTTTTTCTACAATACCAAGCCAGAATAACCTTTGATGCCACAGGAAAAGCTATCCCTGCCACTGTTTCCCATGCTTGCTGGTTCTTAGCCTCACATCATTAGTTCACTTGTACTAAGGCACCCTCCTCTCAGCCGTACAGGATCTGAAGTGGGTTAGAACACACTACACTGGGAAAAAAAAAAGAGATAGAGAAAGAAAGAAGAAAAATTATAATTAAAGAGCAGATAAGTTAATTTTAACACAGTTGAATGGTGCCAGAAAGCTTATGGATTTTACAAACCGTCCTCCCAAACTTCTTTAACAGTAGGAACAATTATGTCTCAACAACATAAGCTATGCATAACAGAATTGCAATGAGAGGGAAAAAAAGGAATAACTGAATGCTTCTTGGAACACCCAGGAGTGACCCATCATCTAACTGAATCTGACATGTGGGATTAGGGACTGGAAAAGAAGCTGCTCTGCATAAGTGTGAGTGCTCTAGCCGGGAGGCAGTGTGAGTGGGTTTCTCTGCATTGGACTGATGGGCCTGCTGAGAAATGCTTTGCTCTCAGGCAAAGTGCTGGAAGTGTTCTATCAATTTTATTGAATTGATTTTAAAGGTCTTTGAGTCATAATTTCTTTCTCTTTGCTGCAAGTCAATTCATTCTGTAGTTGATTGTGAGGATAGATGAATAGTTTACATTAGGCCTATAGCAATAGTGGGGCAAAGGTTTGTCAAAGAATAATGTAGCTACTAGAAATTGAAGGTGCCTTATTGTAAATACTGGAGGCAAAAAAAGTCCCAACGCAAAAGATTTGATGAACTAGACAAATCCTTTGTCACATAACAGTCTGCAGCATTCTTTCATGCAGTAGAAGAAGATACTTTAGAAATCTGAGTAAATACAAGATAAGAAGGCCTCACCCACTGTTTTAGCTTTTCTATTCCTAATTAAAAGAATGAAGTGCTAGAATGATGTAATAAAAGTTTTCTATTTGGCATATGTCAGATTATCCCTTTGCCAAACAGAAATACACATAGCTCTCTGCATGGACTTCCTCACAGCTTTAGCAGTAAAGGAAAGCTGTGTCTTAATTGGACGTGAGAGAGGTATGAGATTATTGCATAGGGTGACAGAAGAAAATCAGGAAAGTCTGCGTTACGTATTAAGATTTTCTGTACTTCCCCTATGCAATCTGAATTACATTAGGTCTTCTCCAACCCCTGGACAGACAAACTCTATAAAGGAATAGAGAAGTCAAGCACAGACATTAACTTTGCAAAAAGCTGCAATGATTTAAGAAATTCTTAACTCATAGGTGTTTCTTGGAGCCTCTCTTCTAGGGATACTCGTTTCCCCAGCTCTTCTGCTGAACAGATGGGATCACAGAAATATTCTCTTTGGAGCACCTAAAGAGGTGATCTGAGTTAATTTGCCTGATTTTTCAGAAATTGGATGATGAGCAATTCACCTCTTATTTCACCAGAGCTGGAAACCCCATCAGCTCCAGCTGGTGCATCCATGCATGCCTGAAGCTCCAGCTGGCTCTGCAGGGGCAGGTCAGTTCTGGGCTTTAAAGTGCAGTCCAAAAATTCAACCTAAGTCATTAGCAAAGCAGAGTAAAATCCTGATCTTGTTAATCAGCGATTGTTATCTTGGTTCAAATACTGCAGTGAGTGGGAAAGGTCATCATTTAACTGTTAATCAGCGATTGTTATCTTGGTTCAAATACTGCAGTGCAGTGGGAAAGGTCATCATTTAACTGCTGGTTTTGTCCTTTGGGTCTGTCCCTTGAGTTCGTCTGTTTCATACATACAATTGTTTTTCACATATATAATTGGTTTTGAATCTCCTTCTTAAATGACAGGGAATATTGATTTCCTCCATAATAAAATTAGCTCATCTTAAAACCATTGACACATAAAAAATATGTTTTTAATATAACTGTCATTACTTACTGCAGCTTGATTTTAACTCGGGCTCTATAACCACTAAAGCATTTAGATATTGAGAGCATGTCCAAAACTACCAGAATAATGTAATATGTAATGCAGTTTAATATGTAAATATGGTGTAGAATTACTTAAACCATTTAAAGCTACACTTTGTTACAGATTATTATCCTGCTTGGATTTTATACCAGTCTGCACCAAAATGTATTGACCTGTAGGTAGCACCTTTTCATACCTAAAGTCTATCTGCCTGATTAAATGTTTTTAATGCATAGTTTTCTTTAAGTACCCTTACAACAAATAAGACCTTCAAAATTATTGAAGAAAAGAATAAAACATATTTCATTCATATAAAAAGATACAAATCTTGGCTTTTCTTTCTTTTGTGTTCATATTGATGATGAAAGTGACTTCAGTCAGGTCTTGGGGAGTTTCAGTAGCCAAGCAAACACGTTTTTGTTTGCAGCTGTGCTAAATAGAACAGTGCCATCTAGTTGCCTGCGAGGCAGCGATTCCTGGTGCCGCTATGTGACCTGTCCAAGAGTGGGCTGTAGTTCCCCAACAGGTCAGTTCATTGCTGTTGTGACTTGGTTTTATGGAGGACTCTTTTTAAACTGCTGTTATATCAGCATCAATGAGGTTGTTTCAGACTAACTTTTCTTTCACTGTTTTTTGAATACCCTGACCACAAGGGAAATAGAGCTGAAAAACTAGTCACGGAGTTTTAAAACGGTGATTCCGCTTATAATCAAGCATCATCATGGACCTGCCACTCTGATAACACAAACTAGATTTGCTCCTGTGAGCTTATATAAAAGCTGACTTATCTTTTTTCTCACCTTATTGGATAAATTACATTCCTTTAATTAGCATAGAGCAGTCCCCCATGAAACAATGTATTATCCCAGAACAGAAATTAGGACTACATTACTTAGGGAAGCCTTAAGTCTAAGACAGTCCTCCTGCTGCATGGCAGAAGTGCTTTTCAGTTTCTTTTGCTTACTCTATCTTGTTTTTATCTTGTAGATTTAATTAAGTCATCCAATATTGAATTTGATGAATACTGTAATAGATCTTTCCTGGCTAAGTTTTATGGAGTACTAAGTGAACCTAACTCTGAAAGACTGGAGTAGATGTATTTGTGAAAAAGCCCAAAAGTTTGACTCAATCGTGTTAACAAGTGCAGATATTTACTTTTCTATTTGGAAGGTGCAATACATCATAACAAAAATTTATATGTAAATTGTAGTGAGGAAATGATCCTGTGATTAAGTTGCAACACTTCATTTTTCGTTAGCTAAAGATGGACATGGTAGGAAATAAATGGTCCTTGCATGCTGTAAAACCATATTCAGACTGGAACTATGTATAGAGGTTAATATAAAATCTACAATGCACGAAGTGATTCCTGCTCTCCTTTGATCTGTTTTATGTTCAGAGAGTCTTCTGGGACCACGAAATTCAGCAACAATGGAGTTAGCGTCATATCTTGAAACATTTATATTGCTTCCATCACCATGGTGCCCAGGAGCCTGAAGCCCTGGTTCAGACTTGTTTATCCCAACAAAGAGAGCCCATTAACGGTGGTCTCTCAATTATGACATAAGAAACAGCAGATTTGACACAAGTAGGGCAGTGGCAATAGCCAGTGCTGACTGCCATCGCTGGACATGTTCAATGGGAGCTTTGTGCAAATCCTGCGGGGAAACAACCCAAAGGCCTCCTTGAAAAATTAGAAAGTGCATGGTGGAACTTCATATTACGGAAATGGGAGCTTTTAGTTAACTCCTGGCACTGAATAAGAGGTTTAGGTGGAATAGATAGAGCCTGTGAGGAATACAAGACATGCGGTGTGTAGGTGGAGAGCAGCAAAACGAGACTCTATGGAGAAATAGGGAGACACTGCCAGAGCCACAATCCAAGAAGGTGCTCTTTGAATAAGAGTTCGGCAAGAAGACACATGTCAAAAACAGCAAAAAATTTGACATAGCAATCAAATACTGGGATCATAAGGATCTGGTCAAATATTTGTCTGCAAGATAGTAAGAAATATAATAATTTAGAAATATTATTTAAAAAAACTGTTGGTGATTTGGAGTTCTTACCAAAGGTGACAGCTGTGCTGTGGGCTTGACTGATGGGCTAAATGGAGGTAGTTTCCATGGTCATGACCAAAGGTGGAGGAGACATAAACATAGATAGGACCAACTGCACACTAGCAAATTAAAGGGCAGATGGAGAGAATCAAGAGCTAATGGGAAGTCAGGCTTATAGATTCAAAGTCATAGAGAGGTTGAGCAGAACAAGCTGATGAGCCTAGGATGGGCAGTAGCACCAAGGTGATGGAGGAGAATCCAGTCACTAGGAGATCAGAGCAGAGCCCCACTTCCTGGAACAAAGGCAGTTGTGTGGCTGCCATGGCAGCTGGGAAAGTTGTAATCAAAGCCATGGGCTGACTGAGGAGCTGAGGGTAAAGCACTGAGCATGGAGGAGTCAAATTAGAAATAAAGCCCTGTCATCACCCAGGTGAATTTGTCAGATTTTTGAAGCGATTGGAAAACAATATAAAGACTGTTGTAAGCTTGTGAAGTTCAGTGAAAGGTGTAGACTGGTACTTAATTAAAACAAGGAGAATTTTAATGAACTAGCTGACAATCTATGGTATTCCTTGTAATGGATTGGAAGACATGGTTGGAAGGTCCCTGGGTATCAGGCTGGCAGGCAGGTAGGGCAGAGCACTTAACCATGGGAAGCAGGTGGGCGAGACTGCACTGACATTTCTGCTCAAGTAGAGATTCTATGGCAGAAAGAATAGAAAAGATTTTAAAAGAATTTTCTACTTAGGCTCCAGAGAGACTGAAAACTCTCCATATGGACATGAAGCTCCTTTGTGAAGGCCTCAGATACAAAAGCAAACAGAATAGTAGCCCTATGCAGGATTGATGGGTGGCTAAATTTCATTGACTGCAATAGGGCTTTCTCAGACAAAGAGCTTTATGGTCTATGAAAATGCAAATTTCATAGTAGTCATTTTTCCCTACATGTCTCCAGAAGGTGAGAGCTTCTTTAAGATTAAATAGAAAGGGGAAAAAGAAATAAAAATAATAAAAAGGAGATGTGGTGATCTGAGGCTTAGCAGCTATGTATGTACTGTAAGGCTGCAGTGTGGTAGCCATGCCTAGTCTGCTCACCTGCAGACTTTACATCAGGGCAAACCTGATCCACATCACCCTTCTGTGCACTCTGGTTTTCTTGGAAAGGAACAAGAGTGACCAGGCAGGGCTCTCCAGTGGGTTCTTCAGTCTTAGTGTCTAGGTACTTGTGCAACAGGGTATACAGTTCACATAGTAGAGTTCACATGTCCAGCAAGAGAGTAAATTGGCCAATAACCTGTCAATATCCTTTCATCTTACAAACCTGTGGCCTTAGGTCTAATTAGGTAATGCATCTTGTTCTGCTCTGTAAAAGCAAGTGGTTTCTTGGTCAGACTATATCTGTGGTATACTTTATTGCTTTGTTTTCTTGCTGCCGTATTATTCATGGACGTGATCGTACTAGATATAGTGAGTTCAAATGGAAAAATTTAAGGACCAGAGACTTGAATGAGGAAAAAGAACTAAAAATTGCATGAGTAGACATATTCTGTACTGAAACAGTTCCCTGACATGGGCTTGCCTCCTGGAAATGCTGCCTCTTCAATCGTAGATTAAGTTAAAAGTTTACTACTTGCAAGACAGCGCTGTACAAACCTTCTCTGATTTAGTCTGAAAGACTGTGTATGCCTTTGATTTCAGATATGCAGACTTTAAGGTGAAGGCTGATCTTGTGGGAACAAAACAGGCAGTCCTGGTTTCATTTCCTGCCTGTGCCTCAGACTTTCTCAAGATAAGACACTAAGCTCTTGATTCATTATTTCATGCTCCATTAAACTGGGATGCTAATACTTCCTTTTCCTTTGTATACTCTTTTTCTTACCTAATGAAATATTATACTTTCTTGCTCAGTGTAGCTGGTGTTGCAATTGTGTGTTAAATAAACAAGTACATGAATACAGAACTCTCTTTCTTCATTCTATGTATATTCAGCAGTAGCTCATAAATGTGAATTGGTCTTGAGAGTGAGTACATTCACAATCTGCCTGTTCAGCTGGTTGCAGGTATATTCAGGTCTGGGTGCTGATCCAGAGTTGTTTCCAATAGGACTTGATAAATAATGTATCACTTTTCAGGACTTAGTAGTTCAGTCAGAATTAAGCTAGTTTTTCTTTATGTAGTGTTCATTATCAAGTAATAAGTAAGGTTCATTTCACCATATAACTCTATGACTTAGGTTATTTGGTTAGAATCCTTAGAATCTATTTCTTCCAGATTTCTAGTCCATTATACTAGAGATCCAATAACTTTGGAAATCAAGAGGTTATTTCTATCTCTCTTCTTTCCTGGAAAATCTTAGTTAATAATTCTTTTATGTAACTAACAATCAACTTAACAGGTATTTTCATGACAAACTGTACCAGCTGTGAATGGCCAGACTGCACTTTATGATTTCTCTCAATTCCCTTACAGCCTTAGAATACTGAGTAAAAGATTTATGGTCAATGTTGGTGAAAAGCTCATAAAAATGATCACTATCAATTAGGGTTGATAATGTGACTGAGTTGAGGACTTAAGTAGTGTTATTTACATCTCTTTGCAAAAACCATCAGAAATGAAAATTTTTATCATGTGTCCTGACTAATCCAAACTTCAGTAAATATATTTATTCTCTGCCCAAAGTCTCCCTGCAGTCTCAGTGCTATGACTTTACTCTTTATGTGCTTTAATCCCCAACAGCAATGTAGATATTCATTTATGCATAAACTAATGCTGTATCCTGGCCTGGACTTAGCTGTAGATAGAGGTATTGATCTCTGATGCAAAGTGTTGCCATTAGGGTTAATGACATCTGTCATCTGTGTCAATGACAACCTCCTACCAAAGAGTAGGAGGGAAACAGGGCTGTGCAATCCCACTGCCTTAATACTGTAGTTTTATTTTGGAGCAAAAAGGTGCTTGTTGGCTCTGATCATGAAAACAATGAAAATTTTTCCTGTGATTAGGATTGGAGACATACTGGTCCATAAAAAAATGTAGTATTTTGTTCTTTTCTTAAGCATGGACCTGATCTGTTGGTGGCATATTCTAAAAATAAAAATGTCCAAATTTCTCAGCACTCGAGCTTAAGAAATTAAATCAATAGCTGTTGATCTTCTGTATTTCTTACCTTTAGGATTTATGTATTAGATTTTTATAATTTTATTTGCTTGCATGTTTTAAGGCTTTGTTAATACTTACCTGCTTTATTTGGCAGATACCAAGTAGCAGTTAGTGTCATGGAGGCTGCTAGTATAGCTCAGTTCAAAATGCTTATTGTGTACTGTAAGTATGGTTAAATATTCCCTAGATTCAAAGTGCAGAATGCATCTTGTGGTTTAACATGCAATAGAACTGCAATTCCATTTGCTTCAGATGGACATAGCTTTCTGTTGTATTTTGCTGTGAAAGCCATAGCTTCTGTCCTGTTCTTCATTGCATTTAGAAACTTAATCAGTCCATGAAAACTGCCAGTATAAGTTTAGATAGGGTTGTTTTCAGTTTCCTGCAGTGCAAATAACCTCCCTGAACTCAGAGGCCTCCAACAGCACAGTTGTGGTGGGGAGGAGGTAAAGGGCACATCTCTAAGGCACTATAAGAAGAGTAGTCATCCCTCTTGATGCTAGAAAGCACTAGACCAAGGTAATAAGATTATGCCATAGCAGCAGCTTGTGGATCGATCGGACTCTATGCGACTGTTTATAGGGGGGGCAGTTAAGACATCATATACGAAAAATGGTGATTATCAGATGCTTGATGAGAACCAGTTTTGGGAAGACACCTTCAGCCAGACAGCCAATAAATTAAAACCGCAAAGAAGTCCTTTTCCTCTCAAGTCAGAGCCTTGTCTCTTGTAAAACCACATAAAATATAATAATTCTGATTCATTTTAATATTATAAATCAATATGTACAAAACATAGCAATGAAATAATACAGGAAATCCTGAAGAGACCCTGTTACCAAAATTAAAAGCAGCTTTTTATATGACTTTCTGGAAAGTTCTTTGGTTTTTTTTTGTCAGGGTCTGGTAAGTGTTCCTTCTCGTTTATAAAGCAAAAGCATCTCTTTCTGTAGAAAGTGTGAGACTTCCTGGACTATACCTCATAACTCTGTATCTCCACTATTCACATAAGTCAACTTTGATATTTGGAGCCCGCCCATTTTGAAGTTACTTATGATAGCTGTGTGCTGAATGAGGAATCAGAATTATATTGTCAGTTCTGTTTAGCTTTGTTTTGATGTCCTTTCTGGTAGCCTTACCATCTGCAGGTGTATAAAAGTAACACCTGTTCAATGAATTCAGAATAAGGACATTTTATGGAGGCAGCCACACAAAACATTACGGAAACTCTCTGGTAACCTGGAATAGTAAAAATAACATCAAGAGATAAAATACCGATCTTATTCAAAATTCCTACACAACTGAAACACAGACAATAGTACTCAGGGTTTAGGAAAAAGATTGACCGTGTCCTGGGGTGCATCAGGCAAAGACCAGACAGTCAAGGGAGGGGATTTTCCTGTTCTGCTCTGCACTGGTGAGGTCTCACCTTGAATATTGTGTGCAGTTTTGGTCACCACAATATAATAAAGATATTAAGCTATTAGAGAGTGTCCAAAGGAGGGCAACAAAGATGGTGAAGGGCCTTGAGGGGAAGCCATATGAAGAGCAGCTGAGGTCACTTGGTCTGTTCAGCCTGGAGGAGACTGAGGGGAGACCTCATCGCAGTCTACAACTTCCTTGTGAGGGGAAGAGGAGGGGCAAACACTGCTGTCTTCCCTGTGGTGACCAGTGACAGGACCTCAGGGAATGGCCTGAAGTTGTGTCAGGGGAGGTTTAGGTTAGATATTATGGTTCTTCACCCAGAGGATGGTTGGATGGTGGAACAGGCTCCGCAGAGAAGTGGTCACAGCACTAAGCCTGCCAGAGTTCAGGAAGTGTTTGGATGATACTCTCAGGCACATGGTTTGACTCCTGGGGATGGTCCTGTGCAGGTATAAGGGTTGGACTCGATGATCCTTGTGGGTCCTTTCCAGCTCACCATATTTTGTGATTCTGTGATCTTTCTGACAAAGGGCAGACATCATTAAAAATGGTAAAATTCTCGACCAGCTTCACTGAAATTGAGGAGTTTCTTTGAGATTGCAGATCAAAGTAAAGTTAGAAATGAGTCTTCAGTCTTTAAGTTTTTTAAATGGATGCCTGTACCCTTCTTTACCAGAGGACTTTCTATTCGGTTCACATTTAATTTCTCAGTGGATCAGGTTCTTCTTGGAGAGACAGAGCTTTGTCTTCTGCTACCCTTTGATTCACTTTGCTGGAAATAAATGTTTAGCCTTTACTTGCCTATTAATCTGGTATTCTAGGACACATCTATTTTGTGCACTTGAATTCCTTATACCTGTATGTGCTCACATGTTGAAACTTGATACTCTAGTATGTCGGTAAACAGTCCCCATACAGTCTTCTAAGACTTCTTTTCTCCTTTAGTTTGTAACACTTTTTAATGCACTGACACCCATTGTATGAAGGCCTTTGCTGCAGATTCATTACATATGGACAGGCGTGGGTCTCCATTTGTCATGGTGAAGCAGGTCAAATGAATCAGTATGTAGATAAGTGTTTCCTAACTAGAGTTCATGTTAACCAGGACAACCCTAATGCTGACTGAGTTTTGTCATGCTAAAGCATTATAAAAATTATGCAGAAATACAGCCTTCTATCACTTCACCAGCTAATAGCATTATTATTTTGGTTTTGTGGAATAGTTCAATTAAATAGAATAAACTATAAAAATAAAAAAAGTCCAAGGAAGGCTATAGTTCCTCTGCCATTGGATTTTACCACTCCTTTCTGTAACAGGTAATAGTATTTTTTTTTTTAATTTTCTATTGTGGGACTGAAAAAGGCACAGAGACCAGATGACATGCATCATTCAGGGAAAATCTGCCAGAGCCCTTATGATTCTCACTATTCCTGATTTTATTCATCTCAGCCTTGAAATGTTCAGTTCCAGCTTAGGAACAAACACAAAGCACATTTCAGTTGTGCTGCTCTAGTACCTGCTGCCTGAGTTAATAACAGGAAAGAAAAAAGAAGTATTTAAAAGTTATTATCTAAAAGGAAGGATTGATTTTACTTGTGTCATTTTAGTCTAAAATACTAATAACTTGAAGTAAATTTTCTCTTTATGCTCTTTAGATGTGGTAAAAGTACATATTAACAAATCTTGGTGACAGTAGTAAAAGTTAAAAACAGGAGCAAATTCTGACTTTTAAGTCTTTAATTTTCTATATGACTGTAGATGATTGTGATAATACTACAGTCTATAAGAGGAAGATATTCCTAAAGATTTCTCCTTTTTGAAGTTATGCACATATAATTACTGTATTATGAAAAAATAATTATGGTACCCTCAGGAATTTTCCATCATCTTTATAAGCAACCCGACAAGGAATTGATAAATTGCAGGAAATAATCCAATAAAACAATTTGCATCAATTTTATCTCACAATATAAATTTAAATACCAATCTATTAAAATAGAATAGTAATGCTCTTATAAAAAATTATTTTACAATGTGCTTGTTAAGACTACATGTAATAACAAAGACATTTGTTCCTCCCTAGCGAGGGGGTCCTCTAAAGACTCAGAGATCATAGAGCTATCTAGGACAACACTACATTTTATTGCTTGGAAATAGTTGTTTTAAAGCTCATCTTTTTTAGGTATGTAAATTTATAAATGCTTCTTCTCATCACATCTCTTAAGTTACCTACCCTGAATTTCCTCTGCTGTTTTTTTAATCCTGGACTACAAGGTGTCTCTGCACCTCTTAACAGTGACAGTTGTCTCTATTACCTCTCGTATGTTCATTATCTCCAAGATTGTGTCATTATCACTGTCATATATGGATCCCATTACAAAAAGATGTGTATGGGAACAAAGAACCATGGTCAAAATCTGCAAAAATTGAGTTCATACTTAGTGGACCTGGGAAACAGAAAGCTCTTGTCTCTCTTGTGCCCTTCCCCTGTCGTAGTGTGAAGCTGCACTGGGTCACCTGGATTGAGCTGGCTTTGCACAAATTACATTGCAGTGTAGATCTGAAATCAGAGGTGAGAGGCACATGCATACAGGTGTAGTTCTTGGCTGCAACTGAACAGAACTGCCCATGCTATGCTGATCTGTGAGATCTTTGAGAGGAAGGCTATGCTTGAGTCTCCTATGGTCCATGTGCTTCTGCAATAAGTGCTGAGTGTCCACAAGCAGATGCTGTAGCCTAAGAGCCAGATCTTCCTCTTTACTTCCTCAGCCACTAAGTGGATGTAAGGAAGAGACTTTATTACCTGTAGCAACCCCAAGTACTGGTAAGCAAGTACACACCTCTGGTGTGTTGCAGGAGCAATGGTTCACAGAGTGTCTTTATGTGGCTAATGATACTGGAAATGGGGAAAGAGGGGTGCACCTCCTGTGCTAGAGGCATCAGTTGATGCAGTTGATGCCCTTGACAGCTGGAAGACAAGCATTGATAAGGTGGGGAGAACCATCTTATTCCTTCTGCCCCTCACAATCCCCACAGATGGGTGTGTGTTATGGTTTATTCATGAGAGGCTGTTCACTATGTTTCATTAGAAATCACTGCTGCTGAAAAGACTGCTGATGGCTGATCAGAGCATCAACACCTTACTTTGTGTTCCTTTGTCTATCCCAGCTCCACAAATACTGTTGTTAGTGGTACAAATGCTGTGTGAGCTCATTCAGAAAGCAACCTGGGACCCACAGTGACAAACAAGTGCTTTGTTATTAACAGAGAAAAACAGGCTCACTCCCAGAAACTTGTGCTCATTCTTGCCTTAATCCATCAAAGAGTGTAAGCATGTACTTATTTTGAAGAGCACAAAGTACTCTTGAATTTTACTCAGACTACTCACATGCTTCCCATTTAACATAGCTTTAAATGTTTTGCTGAATCAGGGCCAGAAGACACGTGTAGGGACTGAACCCATTCCTGCTTCCATTCCTGGTTCGTTGCTCCATATATAACAATAACAAATATTGCACACCTAAAGGAGAAGAACATCTTCATGGTTCAATAATTCAAACTGAAGCATAAGGTGACCTGCAGGTGGATCACCCATGTGAGAAGTGTGTCATTTTGGCAGGACAGTGCTACCTTCTAAGAGTGACATTTCTCACCTTCAAAATACAGCCAAATTACCAGCTGAGAAAAAATCGGGGCTGAGCCACCATCCTTGTCCTGCTGAAAAGATTACTTCATCCTCTAAGGGTGTCATGCAAGCTGCTTTAACAATGAACTAATTTAAATTTATTTTGCTTTAGCTAAGATTAGTTCATCTTGTGACATTTAAATTTCATTTGCTCACAGTAATTTTGTTGTGCAGAATGTTGCAGATAACAGAAATGGCAGATTATGTAAATAACCATTTATAAGCAGCAGCTTTTTTCAATCTATTGTTCTGAACATCCTACCCAAATGGCCTCATTTTAAATATATGTCTCTGTGACCGGACACTTTGCTTCAACAAACTTTTTTAAGTTTCACCAATCTCCCAAAAGGTACATTATTTAAAATAAAATTGCTGTTCAAAGCAATATCAAACAATATCAATCAATATCAAACAATAACAAAACCATTCCTGTGCAAAGGGCAGAAGATACAACCTAGCCATCTGCTACATGCAGCAGCAACATAATTGAGAAGTTGTCATAGTTTGAAATTGGCCCCCCTTGAGAGTTCAAGGGGCTCAGAGGTGACTGGGTGCCAGGACAGTGTTCCCTGGAGAGCCAATCACCACTCATGTCGTTCGCTTCTGCTCAAAAATCATATATCACATCACTGGAAATGGTTGGCAGTTCTGTCTTGGTTGTTTTGCTGTTGGTGTCTGCTGCGTGTAGGTGGACAAGGCCAGGGGGTGGCTGCGACCCCCCAGCTCAGCCTTTGGCTAGAGTTAGAGTCAGCATTTGGAGTGTGTGCTGTGAAGGAAGAATTTCTCAGCACCTGAGGTAAGAGGGAGGAGGCCAGGCCTTCTTTCCCCCCCCTGCAGCTGTGGGACACTTGGGACAGTGCATAACTGAACCGAGCTGCCTGTGGCCAAGGCTAGGGGGCTTTTCCCCCCACTGCATTTAGGCTGGTGGGGGGTGGATTTTGAGGCTCAACACTTGAGCAGAGCCAAGTGGACGGGCTGATAAAATCAGCTCGATGCTTGGGAGAAGAATCCCAGGCGAAATTGGAGACGGGCCAAGAGAGGCTCGGGAGTTGCCTGTCGAAGCTGACCGGAGGCAGCCAAAAAACTGACTTAGAGGAATGAAGATTCCAGGACGCGTACGCTTGATAAGCTACACTGCAGCAACCTACGAACCGAGGTGGGACACTGAGAGGGAGAGATCACCAGCAGCAGGAGAGCAAGGACTCAAAGCTATCTTCTTGGACTTCATGAGGAGGAGAGACTACAACAAACAACTGCTGGACTTGGTGAGGAGGGAGTGTTCAGGAACCCCAAAACACTCCCACGGCAGACTGTGTTACATATCAGCCTTAAAGGCTGCTCCTGGACTAAAGTTAAAGGAGGGGCTTGAAAGGACTGACTGATAGTAATGTAATATATATATATATATAGTTGCCTTTAGTTTGTATAGTATTTATTTGTGTAAATAAATGTATATACTTCCCCCTTCCCCTACAGAAGCCTCTGGCCTGAAAGTTTCTCTCTGGTGTTAGGATAAATTGTTGAGAAGGGGTGGGGGAAGCTTGGAAGTTGGATTTTAGATTTTTTTTTAATGTGGCTCAAACTGCCACAGAAGTGTAAGAAAGAACTGATAATACTTGAAGTGAGATTGCCAAACAATTCACAGAAAACCATATACATACCTTTGGTTTTTTATTATGATATTCAGAAGCCTTTTCTAATTAGGGAAGTGAGGGCTTGAGACAGATAGTTAAGCTAAATATTCATAGAAATCCAGTGCTAAATTCTACATCTTTACACACGTCTCTGATTCATGTAAAGACAGTATTGTCATGCAAGTAAGCAATGCTGTTCAGTAGGGGCTTTGTTGGGGTGGGGAAAGCACTTGCTGCCAAGCACAGGGCTTTGCTAATCCTTGAAAGAAGATCCAAAGGAGGAATTGCTAAGTATGCTTTCTGTTTCACTACTAAGATTCAAAATTAAAAGTTTTAAAAAAAAAAAGAGAGAAAGAAAGAAGAGGATGGATTTGCTGAAAAGGTGTGATACAAGCTGAAGGCCAAACACAAATCCTTAGTGATAAATGTCAGAGGGAAAACATGAAGTAGTAGTTCCAGTTGTATTCACTGAGGGTAAATAAGGGATGGAATTAAGCCTGGCTTCTCCAGTGATGGTGAGGGTATCTTAAGTGTATGTGACTTGTGTGAATGCTTGATGGATGCCTCCCAGCACCAGCCTTGGCAGACATGAAGAAGCTTCCTTCAGGAGCTGCACCCACATGTTGTGCTGGTGGGTTGGGTTTTTGCAAAATTCTGTATTCTCTGTATTGCTCTTCTCTGTGTTTTTCCTTTCTGGACTGGTGACTAGTTTTCAGAAATACCAAGGTTAAAACAAGAGCCAGAAGGAAATAATTTTTATGTGAATGGAATGTTGCTGGCTTCTTTTGGGTCAACTGGTTATATTCAACTTGACTTTGGTTTCTCTGAGTCAGGTCTTTCAATGTCTGACCTAAAGAGTATGAAATGAAAAAGATTTGTAAGGTGCAGAGAAGCAGCTGAAAAGTGTAGTGGAAAAGTTTGTCATAAATCATACAAGGTATATATTGCATAAATAAATGGTAAGTAAAAGAAGACAAGGTTGCTTGAAGGGTGAACATGCAATTACAGTGAAGTGATTGAAACCCAGTGGTCACTGATGAATGTATATGTGCAAACAACAATATCTTTTAATTGTGTAATGATGAACTCTTATTGATATATTCCTATGATATTTATATAATCAGATTTTTAAAATTTATAAATAACTACTATATTAAAAATTACTACAATGTATGTACTTCTTTATCCATTTTTTCAAGATAACATCTGCTACTGTACTTTCAATAGAGCTCAAATATAAATAAATGGTTTCTAGCATATTTATTAAATTTTGCATAACTACTTTTAAATAAGTTCTTTTACATTTTTGTTTGAGGTAACAGAATTGTATAAACACTGTTTAATGGCAGATGCAGAACAACAACGTTCAATGCTATAAAACCATAAAGCTCTATTGTACAGCTATATACATAGGATGGACCAGTTAGGGAGTCATCTTATTTTTGGGAAAAAAAAAAAGAAAAAAACACTAGGTTGTAATCTATAAAATGTGACTGTCCTCTTCACATGGATCTGACAAGCATGAACAAAGAAGAAAGCATGAACATGAAGAGAGAGGGATGGAAGGAGTTAGTCTGAGAGGCATTTAATTTTCTCTGAGTTCCATTGAGATACGGATGTGGATGTAGTACACTTCATAGAAGAGAGCATTTGAACAGCAGCGGTAGAACTCTCCTCCATGGTACATTTATTAGCATGAGAACCAGCTTTCTACTATCACAACTATGAGTTGTGCCTGTTTGAAAACTGTGGTAGCGTTGCAAAAGGTTTTGGTCAAATCCTGCAGCAGCACAGCTCTCAGCACAAATCTCACGAGCTGTTTGGATTCTGCAGTTATTGCAGACAAAGCACAGGGGAGGTTGCCAGCCCCACAGTCTGTCCCTCACACGTGGGATAAACACACAGGGGGGAACCTGCCATACACAGTTTCTGGTTTCCATCTCTCCAGCCAGGAAAAAAAGATGATCTTCTTGCCTCAGAGAATACTGAACTGATACAAGGAAGAGTGGAAGTATTTTTTCATGGAAAATATAGTCAAACTGGGCCAGCAAGGACTAGTAAATAGGCACTGTACAGTGAGATCTTCTCCCTCTCTTATCTATCAGGAAGGTGGAGATACCAGGATGTTTCAGACACTGCCTAGTTCTCAATCGCACAAATGTGTCTTGAGGGACTGAAGAGAGGGATGAACTCCCAGATGAAGGAGCTTATCTGGTTGCAAAAAAAAAAAACAACAATTTTGAAGAAATTGGGGGATGGAATAGCAAGGCTTATATGCTGTGCCTGCAGCTTTTGTGCTGTGTGCTGTCTGGACCTCCCCATATCACTGAGAGGACAACGTCCATCCTGTTTTGGAGAGGAACATTTAAACAGGTGTGTGTGTACCTGCTTTGGACTTTTTTAGAGTGACCAAAGAAGGTAAGCCAGTGACAGGTGTGACTGGGAGGCAAGTTCATGACTGTGTTGAAGTTGCCAACTAATATCCATACAGTTAAAAGATGGCTTTGACTTTGAGCTATTTTTAGGGTAATAACTAGCTCCTAGTTTTTATCTCATAGGTCCTTTCCTAATATCAGTTCAAAGGAGATATTTATCATATAATTTCAGAAAAATGTAGAGTTCATTATGAATTCTATTCAGTTAATTAAACTATTTAAATAAATTTCCACTATGATGCCATTTCTTATTGTCATTTTCAGAATATTATAAAACAAAGTTCAAAAAAAATTTTTAAAAGTAAACAGAAATACTATATCATAATTTATTTTAAGAGTTTTTCAAAACTTGGCTACCCTGGGATGATCTATTATGTGTAAATTGCATAATATTTTCTCTCTGTTGATAGAATTTGGAAGAAAAGGGTTGAAGTGGAAAGCTGTATTCAAAAATGAATGCACTCCCCCTCCTCCTTCCCTTAGCTTTTGTATCTAAGCTGATTCATATGGTATGGAATATCCCTTTGGTCAGTTTGAGTCAGCTGGCTTGGTTGTGTCCCCTCTCAGGATCTTAAGCACCTCCAGTCCCTTGATGCAGGGGAATATTGAGAGACAGCACTGATGCTGTGCCAGTGCTGCTCAGCAGTAGCCAAAACACTGGGATGTTATCAACACCCTTCTGGCTACCAATGCAAAGCATAGCGCTGTGAGGGCTGCTATGGGGAAATGGGCTCCATCTCAGCCAGACCTAATACACACTGCTTATAATTTCATGAACCATACTTTGACAAAGGAAGAACTGCATGATTTAAAGTGCTAAATGTGATTACTGTGATTACCGTGCACAAGTTATTTGTGCCTCTGTTTCCCTAGTCAAATATAATTGCAGTTAAAAATGCAACTAAAATACTAAAATACACTTCCATAAACAGAAGGGAGATTTGTTTAGGTCATGCGCTAATGGGTTCTGTGTTTGGTGGTAAGCACCTACCTATTTTATTTTACAGTATTAGCATTTTTGCAGATTTAAAAGCCACTGAGTCAGACAATGATAGTCGTGTGGATTGATTATAACCCCAGGCTATGAAACAGATGAAGTAAATAATCTGCAGTGGTCTTAATTTTGATCTTGCAGAAATACCTCTTCCAAAGTGAGCTTTACAGATATGAAAGAGAATCGTGTCTCACAGAATGAGTTATGTTTGGACAGGGCATGGTGCTTCTGCTGGAGCTCTGAGACAGGCCTTGCATCCTGTCAGCTGCCTGGGGCCCTCTCCATCCTGCTGCAACATCTCTGCAGCTCCCATCCTCACTCCTCTCCCCACACTATCTTCCTCCATCCCAGCCCCATAGAAATCCTTCTGTGTGTCCTCCTGCAGGCCATGGCTTTCACATAACTGCTTTTCGTGCTTGTGCAAAGTATCATCCAGGACCCACAGGCATTTGGGGATGGGCTGGATGAAGGCACACACCAGCGTATGAAGCAGTGTGTGGACTACCTTAACCAGGAGATGGTTTGGCTGCTGCAGGAGCTGGAGGGGGAGCCTGGAGCGGAGTGGTGTGGCCTGGGGAGCCCTGTTCTTTGCTGCCTTTCAGCAGTGGCAATTCTGGGCCCTTGCTGGAGTCTTGCTTCTTCTCTTGGGGCTGTGGTTTAACCACAGGAAAAGGAGCCATGAAGCAGACAGCAGTGGTGAGGAGAAGAGCTCCAGTAAGAACCTGGGAGAGGAGAAAGAATAGAAGAAGATAGTGATGTTGCAAAGGAAGAAGAAGAAAACAATGAAGCAAATGTGGAGGAAGATGACAATGACGTTGAAAATGAAGAAGAACTCAGCATTGTTGATGCAAATGAAGGAGACGATGAAAATGAAGGAAATGATGATATAAAGGTGGAGGAAGACAGTAGTGTTAGAAACGAAGAAGAAGGCAATGATGCAAATGAAGAAGAACAACATGGTGATGCGATTGTGAAGGCAGACAAGAATTCTGGCAAAAAAGAAGAAGAACGTGGTAATGTTGCTGAAAATGAAGAGAACAATGCTGAGGCAAATGAAGAGAATGATGCAAAGGTGGGATAGATGGAAAGGAAGAAGGCACTGATACAAATGAAGAAGAAAATGGTGTGAATGTGAAGGAAGACAGCAATTATGTTGGAAATGAAGAAGAAAGCAATGATGCCAACAAAGAACACGGTGATGCAAATGGGAAGGGAGACAGCAATCATGATGAAAATGAAGAAGAACATGGCAATGTTGCTGCAAGTGAAGAAGGCAATGAAGAAGGCAAATGAAGAAGAAATGACGTGAAGGTGAAGGAAGGCAATGATTTTGGAAATGAAGAAGGTGATGCAAATGAAGAAGAAAATGGTGATGCAAATGTGAAGGGAGGCTACAGTGGTGTTGGAAATAAAGAAGAACATGGTACTGTAGATGCAAATGAAGAAGAAAACAATGGTGATGGAAATGCAGAAGAAAGTGAAGATGCAAAGGTAGACCAAGACAATTATACTGGAAATGAAGGAGAAGGCAATGATGTAAAGGAAGAAGAGGAAGACCATGATGTTGGAAATAACCTAGAACTACTTTTAGAGGAGCGCATACAGTGGCCTGTTCAGGACCTAGACAAAGGTTGAGCAATGACGAGTGACCTACAGGACAGCTTCATGAGTGTCTTTGGAGACAGCATATCAAATAGTTTCTACCCAGTGCCACAACAAGCCATTGGGGTAGGCAGTGCCTTTGAAGGTTGCAGTCCCGGTGTAGGATATGGTCTACCTTGTACTTATATTCCTGAACCCCCTGTGGGGCATGCATTCCACCTGGAGCTGGACATGCAGAGCAGATGCTGCCAAGAGACTTCTGCATCCACGTGGAGCTGGTGTGCACCTGCATGAGGGAACAGCTGGGCAAGAAGATGTCGTGCTTCCTCCACCACTCCGAAGAAAAGCTGATGAGGAACAGAAGCCCAGCCTCCTCCACACCCTCTAGGCTCCTACCTAGATGTGGAGAAAACTGCCCTCTGGTTCTGTGACTGATGAAGTTAGCCTGGATGCATTTGCCTCAGTCATGCCATTGGCACTTAGCGTTTCAGCCCTCCAGCCGCTCCTGCAAATTCCAGCTGACCAAAAGCAAGAAAAGCCTCACAGCTGAGACAACGCAGCAAGGCGACTCCGACATCTTTGTGAGCAGCCCACAGAGGCTGACTTCACCCCAACACAATGTGGCCTGAGAGCTACACTGTGGCAGAGGCAAAGGTCTCCAGGCACATCGCCAGGCAGGTGACGCCTGAACGCTTGCACCTCAAATGCCTGCAGCTCTCCACCCGCACACTGATGGGCACAGGCTTTTCCAGCTATACCTGGAAGACTGTTGTAATGCACCTCCTAAACACCGTATCATGTGGTGTAGGAGGGATTTCCTGCAGTGTCTGGGGGATATCATGGACTACCTGCACTGCTCCCTGCAGTGGAAATACCTTCACCAGTTTGTCTTGGGCAATGAGAGGGTTCCTGCAGAGATCAGTTTGCCCCCAGATTTGCAAACGGTTGTACCATACAACCTCTTTCAGTACCTGGTTCTGGATCCAGCCACCTACAGGTAGGCGATTCAAGCTTATGGTAATCTGCAATTTTGGCTCAGAATGCTGGTCTACAGTCATTGACAGAAGTCTTCACTTACAAAGCTGTGCTTGTGGGGCTCACACCTGCTGGCAGACACGTGAACACTCTGTAGTTAGTGCATTTATCGCTGGCAATGCTGAACCTGCTTTCCTGTTACTTTGAAACTAATAAGGTGCAACACGTGGTTTCCTTGAGCAGACACACATCTCTGAGATCCCTTGCTCTGTCACTTTTAGTTACTACAGTGCTATTGCAATGTTACCTAAGTATACAAGGAAGATATTAGGTCCACTTGCATATCTGCATGTGGGACTCTGAATCTGATAGAGGTTGCTTGTCACATCTCCAAGACAAAAAACTAGCCCCTTAGGAAATTAATGTACTCAATGAGTTGTACTTTTAATGGCTTTGTAAGGACTTAATTCCTGTCAATGTCAGAAAGTATAACTGATAATTCTAATTCAGTTTACCACAGGAAAATATGTAGTCTAGTTCAAGCTATTTGAATGGGAATTGGGTTTATTTTCACTGCTTTGAGAGATCTTTTGCTTGACAATAGCAAAACTATTTTGCAAACCTACTTTAGCCAATTAAGCTACCTTGTTCTACTTGCTTGCTTGCTTTTCAGTAATATAATATATATGTAGAAAACAGGAAAAAGAATACAAGGAAAAAGAATACAAAGGAAAAGAACAAAAAGAGAGAAGTCCCAAAGCTTTTTCAAATTTCCTGAAAACAGTAATTGTTTATATTTAAACCACATTTTCTTAGAGAATGGCCACCCAATGGCATTAATGATTAGTGTGGAAAACTTGCATTTATTTTCAGTTGATTGTGTATGCTTTATTTCCAAAGTTAATTTTACTTAAAACGCCCCACATATACAATATATAAGTCCAACCAATTGCCAACCATTGCTGTTCTATTTAATTATAATATTATTTAAATGAACCTGTCACTCCTATGCTGTATTATTGTAAGACATCACCTGTACAAGCCTCGCAGACATGTCAGTTCCCAAGACAGAGTAGTGTCTTAAGTCTTAGGAAAAAAAAAATAAAGGAGAAGTTACTCAAGAGCTTGGGGACAACATTAATAAGCTGTATAGACATATAACAGTTTTCTGAAAATTAAAAACTCTTTCAAAGTAGTAGGTGTTGCCCACAGCTGCATGAGCATGGAGCCTGCACTAACACCGGAGACCATCTGCAGTAGGGATGAGGAAGGGTAATGTGTGTCCCTGTAACTGGTGAGCTGGTATTTTTCAGCACAGTATGAAAGTATAGCCTAAGTGCCAGCTACTGATAAGGAACCATGGCTCTGGATTACCCTCTAAGCCTGTGGCCCAAAACCAGCCACCAGGTTGCGGATGTCACCTGCACATTCTTTCTATGCACAGGCTGCTAAGCTCCCTATTCTTTCAAATAACCGCTGAAGCAATGACATGGGGGCAAGGTCTTGTCTCTGTGAAGCAAAACAGCACTTTTTATGCACAGTCCATCTTAGATGGATTTATAATCTTAGATGGACTGACCTCTGGATCTTGAGGTCTACTTTTCCGGCTTAGGTTTCACTAGAAATATATTTTCTGCTAGCTTAATCCAGTGATGAATTTTACTGATGCACAAGCCAACGTGAACTTACATCTATTCTAGTTTATCTGTATAGTCTATCCAAAGGTATTTGCTTGTATGTTCCATGTCACACAGTGCTGTCAGTAGAAAAAAACAGAGGGCAGAATTTCTTTTACTCTTGGGAACTATAACATGAGATAAGGCAGAAATCACAATAAAACCTCCCTGATTTTCTCCAAAATGTGCTGGTGTTTCATTGCTGACTAAAGGAATGTTTTTCTCCTATCCCCTGAGTAAGCAGATGAGACTCTGAATACTGAGAGAAGTGGATTACTTAGATTTAAAAGAGACTTTAGTGAATAAAAAGGTATTACAGCACAGCTTGATAGAGCTCCAAGCTGAAAGGAAAGAGAGCATGTAGTTGTCCTATGAGTATTTCTGAGTTATATGACCCCTTAGGCAGTGCTAGTAGGGAGGAAAATGGGTAAAGCTCTTTCTCATGCACCCCTTTCAGAATAAGAAATGCAAAGGCTGTGCAGCATATCCCTCATGGCAAAGCCTCGATGGTAGTTACATGGTTGAGGACAGAAATGCTGTTTCCAGTACTGAGCTATCTAGTCTAAGCTTATGGTGTCTGGTGGTGTGAATGTTTTATTACAGCTGTTAAGACTACAATGACTTCCTTTCCCCTCAGCCTCATTATTGTTTGAAAGAGATGTGGTGGGAGGAAATGTGAACAGAAGCAATCTTGTTTTCATGCTTCTAACTTGACACAAATGCTGTAGCACAAGGTCGCTGGCTGGTGCAAAGATTGGCAACATCTTTAAAAGATGGTTATTGTCTCCAGTATCAGAGGGCAGGGTTTTTCTCTCTGTTGTTCTTTCTCATCACTCATTTTTGAATTGATTTGCCATAGAAGGTAGTAATCCAGGAAGCCTCCCTACTTTCTGATATTGTTTCCAGCATCAGTCCTTAGATGTCTCTTCTGTTATGACAATCTCCATATCAGGTCAGCTGGCTGCTTTTGCTGTGGTTTAATGACAGAAAAAAGCAGCATCTCTTTTTTGCCAGGCACGTACTGTGTGATTCTTGACATGCATGTCCCATCAACCCCACAGGGCTGCTCAGCACATCCTCTCCAGCTAAACTGGGGAGCATTTAGTCTCTTTAGGGACTGCAGGCTCAGGCTTCCCTACTGGATGTTTTTCAGGCAGGAGCACAGCAAGGTTTCACTCCACTGAGCTGGAACATGGTTGGTGTGTGCCAGGAGCTCCTGAGCTCCCTGGTCTGCATATAGTCAAGAAACCTGTGATCAAATAAGAAGTGTGTTTGTCCATTAAAAGACAAGAAAAACTGAGAAGGTTTGGAATTTGTATTTCTCTATCCTATTTTTCTTTGAAACTTTGTTTTTAAATAATTTATATTGCATAACATGACTCATTCTTTAGTGCAAGATTGGACAATCTGATTATCAAAATTACTGCTATGTGGGACTCTAGTTCCCCGAGGGTCTTCATCTGCCAATAATCTTAATTGCTATTCTCTGTACTTGACATCTTATCTATTTTCTCTACTTCTTCCCACTTAGAAAATTTAAAATGATGACAAGTTAGCTCTAGTATTTGGTGAATGTAATAATTAAGGAGGAATTGGCAGCCACTTCATAGTCAGAATTTTTAATTTTTAATTAAAACTACATTTAAGCTTTTAGTGAGGCATAAAAATAAAACTTAACCATGACCAGATCTAAAGCTATGCCCTCCAATTTACAGCTGCCAACAGAAGGTAGCTCTTCTCTGCTGGATTACATCAATCAGCTGAAAATGGGATTCATTGATCTTTTCAAAAAATGTCTGGAAAATTATATCCTTCCTCAAAGACTCCAAAGGATTTAAAAAATGAGCCTCTAAATACACTTTGGCCCTGGTCCCGCAGTTTATTTAGATTCTATAGAAATATTTATATTTTGTCTCTTACAATCTCAAATGGATAGATGTCTTTTGTTTAGGTCTAACCAGCAGACTGATTAAAAAAATGCATTTAGAGGGGAGAACAATGCAGAACAAAATAATTAATTATTAATTATAATTATTTTAATTATACCAATGAATCTGAGTATTGATACAGTTTTGACAAATACTAATTTATCAAGTTTTGTGTAGTATTATAAAGTTTGTGAGACTGCATTTTTGGTGGAAAAAAAATAATAAAGTGGTTGGTTGTCCCTTTCACAAATGTGAAGAAGGGCGTAGTGCAAATTCTAATAGCACTTTGAGGTATCGTGGCATAGATCTTTCCCCATCTTGGAAAGTTTGTAGTGAAAGAGACCTGTTTGGGAACAGTAGGTTCCTATGTTGGTCTTGCTTATCTGGAGCTGAGGCCTGCAGTGACTGCTGTTGTCTACCACGCATGAGGGGAGAGTGCTGGGCCAGGTCTGGCTGTCCTGCTTTTCTCAAGGGAAGTGGTATTGGTGAGATTTTGCTAGTTCTTTATTTTGCTGGTTACTGGATTTTTTGATTGTGCATACCTGTTTTATTTTTGTCCCTTTTTGTCCCTTTTTTTCCCTTTTCCTTTTCCCTCTTTCCCTTTTGGGAGCAATTTGGGATTTCTCTGTTCATATGTACATAGTACCTTAATTGTATATCTGTGATATATGTAAAATATATATATATATTATATAGCTTTTGCTATTCCATTTTTTTCTTTCTTCTGGGAGGTTTTCTGCTGTAGTCTGTGGGGTTTGGTGGGAAGCCAACTACAACCAGCTATGCTGTTTTTCTTTCTTCTCTCTCCTTCTTTTTTCTTTCTTTCTTTACTCTTTTAATCTATTTTCTTTTCCTTCTCACAAATGAATTGTGTTTTACTAAAGCCTGTATATTGGTTGTTTGTGGTGCATGTTTTCTGTGGAATAGGTCTCTGTGTTGGGTGTTTTAGTAAGACCCTTTTCTTCAGTTATATGTTACTTGATGTATGTTATATGTAAAACCTTTTACCAAAATGTCTTAATTTTCTCACCAAATTAAAAGAATTTCTCTTAGAGAAAAATGCGTAGTTTATCTCCAGACGTGAGTTTGAGGTTATGGCGAACCAAAAGGCATTTAAAAAGTCCTAAATAAAATGTAACCGCTCTGGACACCTTATGGCTTAAAATCTGGAGTGTAACACCTTCTTTCACAGTTAAATATTTATGCTATTTCTAAACTCTGTAGTCTAGATGAAAAAAGTGTATAACACTTTATTCTTCTGTGAATTTTGGTTGATTTAGCTCTTAAATTAATGACACCTTAGTTGTGGCAGCCTCTGCTCAGTTGAACCTTTGTGCCAATCATTTGGAGCAGCATGCTGGCTATTGATTTATTACTCCTCTTTGCTTCACTGTGAATTCACACACAGTAGCACTGAAGATACAGTCCAAAAAATACACTTTGAAATAGTGTGATAGAGACATATACAAGGTCAAATGAAAGGAAGAGGTACTTCACCCTGTGCCTAGTTAGACCAGAACTCGTTGCTCTGGAATATTTTGGAAGTTCGATAAGTGTTCAAGGTGAGCCCGTGTTGGTTCATGGTGGAAAAGTACAGTAACAGTTATTAGACATAGAGAAGTTGCCTTAGTGATCTACAGAAAATCTCTATTTCCTCTAATGAAATTTGGCAAGATAATATATACTTTTTGCCAGACTTTTGTTTTCAGGTACTCTTGCAGGTTCCTCAAGCCCTGGTCATTCCCTGTGGAGTTATCGATAGTCCAGAAAAAAATAAAGATGATGACTGGGAATGATCAGGAAAATAGTATTCTGTTAGAGGGCTTTGTCAAGAAGTCATGATAGATCACTGAGCCAAACTAACTTTTAGACTTTATGTGGTAATTTACACTTATGTTACAGCAAGAAATAAAATCCCACAGATGACTCAAGGAGAGGATTGCAAATAAGGAATACACTTATGGGGACAGGGGAATAAAGAGGAAGGTGACTCAGAAGCAGCCAAATTCTGATGTTATCCTGAGAAGGGATGGGCTTTGATCCCTTCCTGAGAAGGGAGGGTCGCTTTTCTTCATAGGGGCAACTTGTGCTTAAGGGAAGCTTAAGTTTAATCCATAAGCATGCCTTTGTACCATAGAAAGGAATAGCTGGGAATTGGAAAAGAGATCTGTACTGCCTCATGGCGGTTCATGCAGTAGAGGTGCTTGTGTGTGTGTTTGTGTATTTACATTTATTGCATATCTACTATGACTGTATATGCATATATAGATATATGTAGGTTTGTGTATGCACTGTATTGCACTTGATATAGAAAATCAAATGACATGAGAAAATATCCAAGGTGGACTGGATCTGAGGTCATCTCTGATGTGAGCTATGCAACAGGCTTGAGAGAAAGGCCAAGGCACAGTGTGTTGGTAGGAAGAGGATCATGTTCCTTCCATCACGCGAAGGCCTGTCCAATCTGCTGAAAAACAGAGTGGCTAAGCCTTCAGCGATGAAGTTTAACATCCCTTCTTACATTTCTGTTTTTTGTGATGACATTTCTGTGTATTACTGCAAATAATGCTTACTATGTATTTAAATGCTTTGTTCTGCAATCTGATTCAGAGATGCTTTCAAGTGTGCGGCTTGATGAGACTGGCAAAATGAGAATAACCTGTCCTTGATAAGGGAGGGTCAGAGAGATAGGGCACAACAGTCTTTTAAAATGGGAAAATTCTTGCTAGTTTCTACAGATGAAAAACAGTGGCTCTGTAACCATAGAAACATGATGGGCCAAGGATGATGTTGAACTTCTGATGAATTTCTTTTGTTTAGAACAAAATGCAGTTTGGAGGAAGAGATATAGTGTAGATAGGGTGAATTAATAACAGTGCTTTGTGTTCTGTACTTCCTTCCCTCTTAGATTTTGGAATACTTTATATAGTTATTATTATTCCATTTTACAGGAAAGGAAAGAGAGACCCAGGGAAACAAAACTGAGTTCCCTGAAGTCACAATGCAGAAACAGGAATAAAGCCCAACTCTTCTCAGATTGAAGATGAATTAACAGTAATAACTAAAATGCTTGCAAGCAGCTTTTCGAGGGATCCAGTAAAATTTACATGAGATATGACATGATTTCCTGCAAGAAAGACAGTATACTCAGCCTTGCTCTTTGGTTACATTTATACAAGGGGAGATGTGTTATACAACTCTGAACTAGCAGCTCTGATACAGCCAAACTCTGGGCAACTGCTTTGATTTCTTGCCTAAGAATAGGCTTCACTTTCTGCCTCAATGACTTCTTTGCTTTTGATATCCCACATATATAGATATACCTGGGCTAATTTGATGTCCCTACCCTGCTTCAGTCACACCATTAACAGCATGGAGATGTAGCTTGAAACTTTTACTCTGTCCATGACAGCAAAAGACAGGCTATAATCCAACTTTCCAATAGTGTTTGGAGTAGTAACTCTTAAATCTCACTGAGGATTTAGGATAATACTCCACTCTTCCATACAAATAATAAACTCTATTTACTTTCTTGTGTATGTGAATTTGAACCAAATTTGTCAATAGAAAATTGACAAGATAACAGGAGATTTTTAGAAAGCTGGCCAGTTTTGCTAACTGTCAATTGTCTTACAAGTTGATGTGAAGCAATATTCTCATCAACATAAAAAAAATAGATGGCAGTCCTAGTGAGCACTGGAGATAATATACTGCAGTTGCAGAAAATAAATGGAACACTGTGTTGCTTGGAATTATTTGCCAGGAATTTGATCTGTATCCAGTTTCTGAAAATACCAGCGATGCAAAGGCATTTGGTTTCTAAAACCATAATAATTGCACTTAATCCATGTAAGAAATTCCTTCTATGAAAGAAAATGTTGATCAATGTAAGACTGTAAACAGCCCCTCTCCTGAGATGAAAGAATATGTACATATGCATAAATATTAAGGGTACTCACCAAGCATCCACAGATATTACATATGATAAGATACACCAATTACAGAAGTGAACAACAAACTTAGATCGTACAGTAAGTAGCCTTTCAGTCAGTGAAGGAAATAATTTTTCATGCCTTCAGGTTAAAAAGGAGACTTTTTTCTTTGGAATTGTGCCTACTTTAAAGAGTAGCAGTGGATGGTAATTTGTGTTCTTGACAAGTTGTGGCACCCTCTCAGCACCCTCTTGGACGTTAGTTCTTGCAAGGCAGCATACCTTTCCTGGCTGCCTGGCAGATGGGTGCCTCAATGGCCCTTAGCAGAGGGTCACCCGATACAAGCACTCCATGATAAGATAAGAGTCAGGTGACAAAGGCAAGACTTTCAGAGCCAAAATAGAAGCACTTGATGAATTTTAGATTTAGCAGCAGCTCACTTTGGATCATTTGATCTTAAGTACTGGATTGGGCCTTATGGCCACTTTAAACACTGTCCTAGAAGAGTGTGGAGTTTTTTATCTCATACTTAACCTCTGCGGTTTTGTTACTGCTTTATAAGATTCTCTTGAAGTGTTATGGTTGCTAAAATAATTAATAGCTAAATAATCAAATAGAATTTCAAGTATTTTTTGTCATATCCAGACTTATGGTAGAGATCAGGGGTATCAGCCCATTTAGATTATATGCAGTACACTGCTTTTCTTTTGGATCTTAATTTCAAACAACTGGATGCTGCATCTAGGAAGAAATAGATTTATCATTTTTTAAAAAACTACATGTGCCTGTCACACTCTCTTTGAAATGCTAACGGGAATAGAAATGAGAACTCATTTTCTATTCTGACAGACAAATGATTAAATTGGCCTGTCTATCCCTTTCCAGCCTCTGTTTGAGCTGTCCAGTAGCTATGATGCTCTGGCAAAGAAATATGATTTCAGAGGAGACAACTGATCATGGGGGAGCTTCCCTTTGTGCAGACACACGTGTGAATCATTATATAGCAAAGAGAATTGGCTCTGGGATACTGCATGTAGCAAGCTAAGAGGCTGATAAGGTCTTTTGTGATCAAAGAGTTAAAATTCTCTAAATAAAATGTTATTTATTTTCTGTCAGGCATGAAAATATCACTCTGTCTTTTCTTTATCAGGTCTGTGAACATATATTTCCCAGTCTACATCAGATGTCCACTCTGACCCAGCATTTTGACTCAAAGGTCATATTTCCTCAGGATAGTGAACCTTTTCTACTGTTTTCTAAGAGGCTTTCCTTGCTTTTGTATAATATCCAGAGTTTTGGCAGCAGTCCTTGAAAACAAATTTGTCTTTTAATGAGGAACATAGGTAGCTGATGCCAAATTTCAAACAGCATATTGAAAAATGAACTGTTTTAATAATTGTTCTACCTATGGAGTGCCACATGAGACCATTTAAATTCTGAGTATAACTGCAGAACTGGACCTTGAATTGTGCAGAGCAGGAAATTCCCTCTGCTCTGAAGATGCTGTAAGGGTAAAAAATGAGCTTGTTTGAAAAACTGTCTCAGTAATAAGAGTAACTAACGCACCTTGAAAATGTAAATTAATTTAAGGTAGTTGCTATGAGTTTAGAAAAGATCAGCAACAAGATCTGTGTGTCAGTGCATATGTGTAGGAGGCAGGCAGAAAGAGGGCAACAAAGAAATGAGGGTCTGGAGGGGGCCTGTTAGACTAATGACTCTCACCCATCTTTACCTCATCTTACTCAGTACAAGCACACAAAAAATTCTCAAGCTCTATAATAGATTTAAGACTTCTGATATAAAAGATAAAAAATCTGAAAAATGTTAACTGTGCCAGGGAAAGAGTGCAGGGGACCTCAAATAAGTTTCCAGTGTTATGGCGTAGCATCCCATCATCTCTGTTTACTTGGCATATATCTGTCACTGTAGTTTAAATATGTTTGATTTTGTTTTTTGTTTTTTAAATTCTGTTTTAAAGTATAGACCAGTAGGCATTTCTGTACATTTCCTGTAGATTAACATCCTGCAGATTAACATCCTGCAAATTAACATCTACAAAAAGCCATGTTTTATTTATAAATTTATAGGATTAATCTTGGCCATGGCACTGATAATTTTCTGTGAAAAATTTTTGCAGGAAGTCTTTTGGCCGGCTGACTTATTTTTCATGAATTTTTAGATGCTTGAAATTTCTGTTCAGTTGTCTCCTTGCAGCTTGCAAACATACAAAGTGTTATGTCTGGACTATTCACCAACTGATGCAGTGTTTTCTCCAGCCCATCAGTGCTTTCATTTTCCAGTGCATTGGCTAGTTTCAGGTAACTTTTCCCAGTAAAAGAAAAACCCATTAAAAATGTTTTTATTTTTTGTAGCAGACTGTGTCACGTGGTTTCATCAGCCTTGATAATTTTGTCCACCTTATTAACCCAATCAGGATGTGGCCATTTTTTTCTCCTGTTTTCTCCCTTAACTGTAAATATCAGTAAGGAGAGTGTATTTAGTTAGTTCAGTTTTGCTCTGAAATTCTTAAACTCAAAAAATATTTGTGTAAAGTTGATCTATTATAACTCTACTTTTGATTTCAGATCTTGGCATTTAGAATCAATTTGATGTGTAATGCTTTTAAAAAGAGCATCAATGTTTTCAAAGAGAACAGTATTATGAAGCAAGGTAATGGCTTCAAAGCTATTATGACAGCATCCATAATCCAGGGGCAATATCAGTTTGCTTGTATTGGAAGCATTTTAGTACACTGGAAATTCTAATAAAACTCTTGCATTTGTTATTAATCATATCTAGACCCACATGAAGATCTAATAATTTCTGCAGAGATGAGTAAGTAGCATACACAGCTGTGTTTAACCAGTACCATGGGTAAAGCATGTACATAAGACAGGGACACTTTGAACCATCATAACAATTTGAGAAAGACATCATCATCTTGGTCATATCTGTTCTCAGAATAAAACAAACACAATTGAAAAATCATCTGTTTTTACTTAGGTAACAAAACCTTAGACTTCCAAGTGTAAGCTAGTTATCCTCTGCTGCCTTAACGATCTACACAGCAAACATGCAACCAGAGCAATTCAGCTTATTCTGAGATATATCTTTAGTATCAACCTCATAAATCATCAACAGGAGGTGCATCTTTTTATCCCTCAATTAGAAACAGAGCACAACATCAGTAAAGGCTGAGGCATCTAACATAGAGATGTCACAAATAAATGAAATAAACTTTACCCCTAGTGAACAGATTTATGAAAACTGCTTTATAGTTCTAGGTCTCTGATATACAGTGCATCCTTCAAATCTAGATCTTCAAAACGTCTTCTGAAGATCAGCAACAGAATTCATCTTTAGTGTCTTAGTCTATGAGTGGTTTAAGTCACTGTCTACCAGAATATGTGTCTAAATGTAGGACTGATAAAGTCTTAAATTGTAAAGGTATTAGTGATCTATCTGGCATTCCTATTCTTAGTCTGTTTGTCCTTTGTCTTATTTTTGAGGAAAAAATGTGGCCAGGCTTTTCTTTCAACTTTTCCAGGAAGTAAGCTTTTTCATGCCGAGAAAGTTGTTATGCTAGTAAAAGAATTTCTTTTCCAAGTTCAGGGTAGACTTTTGACATCTTGAGTGTTTCTGGCACAATAATGATTGTATTTGTGTTTGTTTGTGTCAATCAAGATACACTGTTGCAACTGACTTTGAATGGTTTTACATATTAGTTCATTTTTAATATCTGTCTTGGTATCTGTCTTAAATTATGAAGCTAAATGTAATTTCAAACTGGGAAACTGGAATTTGTATTTTTGTAAAAGAAATTGGATAAAAAAGTGTCAATACTGCTCATTTTCTCTGTTTCAATTTCAATAAATTGTTATTTTTCTGACAACAAAGCACATCATTCCCAAAATACCCAGCCAGTTTCACTGAATATCTTGTTTTCCAGCATGCAGGTGTGTGACATCCTCTTCTGAGCAACAGATAATAAGAAAGCTCTGTCCTACTGCCCTGTCTTTGACAGTCCAAACAATGACTCTGTGACAGGAACAGACACCATCTCTTTATATGACGTCAGTGTACCCTGTGAGGATGTACTGCCTGCTAATGAAGGGCAGAAAGGAAAAATAGACAAGAAAACAACAATAAAAGTTCTCACTGGGTGCGGAAATGGAATCACACAGCAGATATGTGCAGAGATCAAGGATCTTACAATCAGATAGAAAATCTTACTTTCATAAGTGCTGGTTATTGCTTCTCCCATTATCAAACAGGCAGATATGCAAAAGACTTAGAGGAGCCATACATAAAGGATAAATCTAAACAAATCTAGCTGGGCTTCATTAGATAAGCAAGGAGACAGATTATTTTATAGTCTCTGATGTCCTGAGGTTTTTATAGGCAAAAACTATTCAGGCAGTAACATGCACTCGTGGCATTGGTAGCTCTGCACTAAATTGTGGTCTCATGGATATCTGGAATGCATTTTCATGGCCTGACACTTGTACCTCACTGTACAACATTAGGTTATCTAATAGCCTGACCCTCAGAGAGAAATGAATTTGATCCCTTATATCCCTTATATCCCACTCTGTGGGAAGTTTGCAAGAAATTTAGCAAAACACAGTGATAAAGGCCTTATAAATGAAGTTAGAGATATGTAGATGAGATAGACTGGGTTTAACTGTAACTGATGCCATAAGAGATTTTCAAGAGCCAAAATAATATTTTTTTAAGCAACATCTGTGATCATCTATGCTGAGAGAAAAAGTATCAAGACCTGACAGGGAATATAGTCTGTGAAGACACATCATAATTGACTCTCACCAGTCAAAGCAAAAGGTATGCTCAGTGTCTTTACAGTGATGAGTGGGTGACATGGGCCCCTACCCTAAAGCTAGCTTGGTACGTTCAGGTTCAGGTCTCATTTCAGGGTGAGTATCATTCAGGGGGAAAAAAAAATCTTCAGAACACAAGCATCACTTGGTAGTATTTCACAGGGGAACAACACCTTCTTTAATTCAGTGATCTGGGTAATTCCTCACTCTTATCTCTTTAAAAAATTTTAGAAGAGCAAAAACTGTAAAAAACCTGAAAAACTCCCAAAACAAAAGAACGTCTACAAATCTCCTTTGCTACTTGTTTCCTGGCTTATGTAATTTTTGTGGTTTGTTAATCATTAGCAAAGGTTAAGTATGTTTTTGTTACTTAGCAACCATGATTGGTTTTTAAAAGTTTTATTTAAAAATTTATCTTGTATTTATCCATGTTTTTGTCTGCTCCTTTTCTCCTCATTGTAATTCAAACTCAATAAAATTTGAATACAGCCACACATCTGGACTCATTATGTTTATTTTGCAATAAACATGCAAAATGAGAACTAAAAAACGAACTGGAGCTAGAGAGCCATTGCTATCCATTCTATGTGAGGATCTATTCTTAGCTGGTTTTCAATTTGCTCTTTGATGCCTTAGGCAAATAACCTAGAGCAAAAGAAAAGGGTATTTTTAGTCTTTGTCTTATTTATTTTCCTTTTCAGTGTTTTTGTTGTGGTGGAACTTTGTGGTTTATCAGCTTCAACCTAAAAATGGTAGCCTAAAATTAATTCTGAAAAGTGTTAATAATTTGGGAATTAGTTAAAATATTAGCCCTACTATGTTTAGATTCTGTTCATGTATATTTTAACTTCAGAAGAATATTTAACCTCGTGCAATATCATTATAAAGCTTATGAGCCCAAAGACTTACCAGGTTTTTTCCAAGTATGTCAGTTACTGCAACAAAAGATATTACTTGTCTCTAAAACGTTTGCTTTGCTTCCACATTTTGTAATATTAAGTTGATCTCCTAGCTTAGCTAAAATCAATGGGAACTTTCCTATTGAGTTTCCTGGGGTCATAATTTCACTCTGTGAGTGAAAAACTAAGGACAATTGAAAAAAAAAAATCACACCCTGAGGATATAAAATACTAAAGTAGCCAGCTATCACAGCTGCTAAGCTCTTGTTTTTCCCTAGGAGCTGTGAAGCACAGCAGGCATGTGAACTGCACACTGCCAAACTCTCCAGCTGCTCAGGAGGTCCATTCTTGGGAGCAGGTAGGGCAGAAGTTACCTGGATATCTCAGGTAGCCAACATAGAGGTGGATTCCACTTATCATGGCAAACAGCCTGCACATATGTAGAAAGCTTTGGAACAGTGAGTTTGTTATATTCACGAGATAAGGAATGTAAAAAAGGTAGAACTAGAAGGATCAGAGGAACTGTTTCTAAGCTCTTTCTATTTTTCTCTCTCTGAGAGAAGGTTTCTGTTCTTTGTCAATCTCCTATAAGCAAAAAGGGCTTATAGGAAATAAGATGAGGCTTATGTCGTTGGAAGCAATGGTGGAAGTCAACAAATGTTGGTGTGGGCAGAAAGGAGTGGATGTCTGAGCCTTTACCTAAGGATTTAAAGAGCCTAACTTGGGCCCAATGATTGTGTCTTCAATCTTCCCACCCCAGAAACAGCTTTGAACTCTCCACTCCGACTTGGTTGAGAGCAAAGGTTGCGTGATTGCTCTTCAAAGGGAGAGATTCTAGGTGAAACTCAGTGCATAGCAGTGTACAGAGAAGCAGCAGCATCAGCCTCCAGGGCAGTAGCCGGCAGCGTCATGGCTAGCATGGATGCTTTTCTGCTTCACAGAGATGCATACTCCTCACTGTGTGCCCTTGAAGACTGGCTGCTGCCTCGCATCTCTTCTCAAAACTTGGGAAGCTTCAGGCAGGTGTCCACTCTTCTCATTCCTCCATAAATAGGACTTCACCTCCAGGAAAACAGAGAAATGTCTGAGAGGGGTTCTTTCTTAATTCCAGGAGTGTTCTACTATGTTCCCGGGTGGGAACAAACCTGCAGCATAAGCCACCCTGATTTATCCATCAGTGTTTTTATCCCAGTATTAATTGCATAGTCTTTAGGTTATTCAGACCCAGAAAACTGACTTCATACTTTTAATGTGCTCATGTTTTTCTTCTACGCAGAAAGTAATGACATTTTTTATATTTAAACATCAGATTAAGCGCATTTTCCAGAGTTTCCCAAATTTACTTTCCGAAACAGCAACTGATATTTTCTTAAAAAAATAATAAGGGGGGGGAGAAAGAAACCCATCCCTGAACTGACAGAATGCAACAGTAGGAGGGAAGCATTCAGCTGGCAGTTACTTACTTCCTGGCATGCAATTTTAATTAAGAAGTCAGCATGTCTGCTACACAAGCCCACAGGAGGCAGTAACTAAAAATGACTAGGAAAATGTCCATGGATAAAAAGATAGGAGAATTAAATAATGACACTGTATTTCAGGGAGCTAATTGAATATATTCATTCTTACTTTTCTCTAGATAAGACCTATTACTAAAGGAAAAGTAATCACAAATTGCTGTATCACAATATGCACAGAAGTACCTATTTTGCAATGTTTTGCAATGTCAGAGATTCACTATTGATCTAAGATAAATCAAAGACAGCATCTTTTTTTTTTCTTCTCCGAAGTCATATTCTGAGAGATCAATTCATATTTTTAAACTAGGCCAGAAATCCTTCATTCCCTAGACCATAGCTGTAGTGATTACCTAGCTATGTCAGCCAGCAAGTAGATTGCTTTATATCACTTCCAGTAATTTATCATAAATACATTTTTATCTCCTGGTATGATCATTTTTTCTTTTTCTCATAGACCCCATCATTAGGACATAGAGGCTGATTCATATCCTGTGCTTTCAACATTCATTATCAATCATCTTTCCAAAAAAGTACTGTGAAATCCTGCACTGAAATTTTGTTGTTGGCTCTTACTTTCTCCACTGGTAAATATTCAAATGGAATGCTAAGGAATAAAAAGCTCATGCATCTGCCTTTTTTTATATATGTACAGATCAATCTGAATGGTCTGGGACTAAAAATAAATTTGGAAGGAAAAGCAGAGTAATATGGCATGACTTAAAATTAGAATTACAGGTTCTGTTGAGAAAAAAACTGGTCAGCTAGTCTCAGTCTTTCTATCATTCTGTCATATTCACTTATTAAGAGCTCCTCGGTGGGCCGGTACATAATTTGTGCTCATGGCTAAATAAATTGCTGTATGAATATTACAGAATACAATTAGGTCAGATAACAGTATCAAAGAAGCTTTCAAACTTTTTTTAAATTTTTATAAATGCCATTTAATGGGCTCATTATCATAGAGTCAGAGAATGGTTGGAGTTGGAAAGGGCATTAAAGATCATGTAGTTCCAATCCCCCTGCCATGGGCCGGGATGCCACCCACTAGATCAGAGTGCCCAGGGCTGCATCTAACCTGGATTAGAACGCTTCCAGGAATGGGACATCCTCAACTTCTTTGGGCAGCCTGGTCCAGTGTGTCATCACCCTCACAGTGAAGTATTTCTTCCTTATGTTCAATCTAAATTTACCCTTCTTCATGATAACTGTTGCCCCTGTTGTCCTGTCAACTACAGACCTCAACAAATAGTTTCTCTCCATCTTTCTTAGAAGCCTTCTTTACATATTGAAATGCCACAGTTTCTCATATATGATGAATAGTTGCTTAGCCACTTCCTCCACTAGTTCCCTCAGGACTCATAGATGCATCTCATCAGGTCCCATGGACTTGGGTACCTTCAGGTTCCTCAGATGGTCTCAAATCTGATCTTGTCCTACAGTGGAAGCTTCTTTGTTTTCCCAGTCCCTGCCTTTACCTTCTGTGATGTGGACGGTGTGGTTGGAGCATTTGCCAGTGAAGAGAGAGGCAAAAGTCTTCCCTTCATCACCAATGTGCCTATAGAAGCTTTTCTTGTTGCTCATATCATCCATGGTCAGTTTTAATTCTGTCAGGGCTTTAGCTTTTCGAACCTGATCCCTGGCTGCTCAGACAATCCCTTTGTAGTCCTCCCAGGCTAGCTGACTTTGCTTCAACCCCCTGTGGGCTTCCTTTTTGTATTTGTGTTTGACCAGGAACTCATTGTTCATCTATGCAGGCCTCTTGGTGTTTTTACTCAACTTCCTTTTTGCTGGGATGCATCATTCCTGAGCTTGGAGGAGGTGATCCTTGAATATTGGCCAGTTTTCTTGGGCTCTTCATCCCTCCAGGGCTTTATCACATGCTATTCTACCAAGGAGATCCCTGAAGAGGTGAAAATCTGCTCTCCTGAAGTCCAGGGTAGTGAGCTTGCTGTGCACACTCCCAGCTGCCCTAAGGATCTTAGGATAGATCTCCACCATTTCGTGGCCACTGCAGCCCAGGCTGCCCTTAAGCTTCACGTTCCCCATCAGCCCCTCCTTGTTGGTGAGAACAAGGTCCAGCATAGCACCTCTCCTCATAGGGTCCTGTATCACTTGGAAAAGGAAGTTATCATTAATGCATTCCAGGAAGCTCCTGGATTGCTTATGTCCTGCTTTGTGGTCTCTCCAACAGATATTGGGTGATTGAAGTCCCCCATGAGGACCAGGACTTATGGCTGCGGGGCCACTCCTGTCTGTCTATAGAGGGCCTCATCGACTTGGTCTTCCTGATCGGGCAGCCTGTAACCTGAAGCCTGCAGCAGACTCCCACCATAATGTCACCTGTCCCTGCTGCCCTTTTAATCCTCACCCAAAACCTGTCAATCATCTCTTCTATCCCCATAGCCCCAGGCACTCCAGCTGCTCACTGACATAAAGGGCAACACCAGCCACTCATTTCCCCTGCCTGTCCTTCCTAAAGAGTGTCTACCCTTCCATTCAACACTACAGTCATAGGAGTCATCGCACCACATCTCCATGGTGCCAATAATGTTATAGCCCTGCTGTGGGTTAAAAAATTACTTCTGAGAGAATGCATTTTGAGATGAAACACTGAAGAATCGGTAATGACTTTCAGCCTTCTTCTGCTGGACTGCCTTTGTGAATCAGGATTGATGGGACAGTGTTTGGAGCAAGCTGAGCTGTGTGAGCAAGCAGTTATTTGAGGCTGTATACATCTCTGTCTGTTCTGTTTCTTAATTATTCTAACATCATTACTTAAAGTTTTGATGTTTTGCTCATATGAACAAAATTAGTAACAAAGTTGTTTTGGCTTTATTCCTTTTCTTTTTTGTCTTAAGCTAACCTACAGGGAGAAATTTTCCTTTGCTTTTGCTGAGTAGAGGAGAAAATATCCTCTTTTTTTTTTTCTCATAACCCCGAGAAATCCAGACACTGACAGAATAGCCTGAAGATTTCTGTAATTTAAATCAACTGACAATGATCACTTCAGGAGTCACAGACTCCCTGAAAATTGCCAGAGTTTACTGACTGTCAGTTGCTTCTCCTACCTGTCTTAAGGTACAAAATGCCCTAAAGGAATTGCAGAAACGAATGAATAAAGACCCAGTAATAAGTTTTGTATCACTGTGACATTCTCAGGAGAGTGCTTAGAGCCAAAAAATTGAGAAGACAAGAACCAGTAGGTCTAGAGTTACTCAGTTTTGCTCCAAAAACACAGCTGTATCTGTTAGCGTTGAGGGGTTGGGGTCTGCACAGCCCAGCCATCCTCTGCACCTGCCAGCACCTGTGGGGAACTTTGGGTTGATGACATCAGCCTGGTTAAACCTGCCAGGTTTAACCAATTGATGTTTTTTGGATGCTTATGATAAATAGCTTGAGGCACTAGTTTGAATGAGGTTAAACTTTTAGTTATTTTGCTGTTAAACATCTTGTCTGAAGCATTCTCTGGAGGGTCTCTCTCCCTTGCCTCTAGAAGCAGTCATTTCAGAGAGTAGAAGCTGTGCTCTGTAAGATATCTGCTAAGTAAAATGAATCTTCTAGAGGCATCTCTCTCTCTCCCTCACAACTGGAAGGGAACTCCACGCAAGAGGATTAATTGAAAAACCTCTACTGTAGATGGCTAAAATGTAGGGCTAAAGATTTGATGCAGAGAAAATATCACTCCATTTCAATAGCAGACTTTTAAATGTCTCTGCTCCTATTTCAGTTTGTATATTGGCTTGGTGAATCAGATTTTAATTTCCTTTGAGCAGCAACTTTAAAGGTGAATTACTTACCTTGTACATGTAAAGAAGGGGCCAATGTCCAAATGACGCTACAAAACTGCTTTTAATAAACTCAGTTAAAACCAATAGCATGCCTGTAATCTCTCTATCATTTTATATGAAGACATTAAATAGTTCTTTAGATGAAATAAAGCTGCCTTCAGGCAGTTTTAATTTGCAACAGAACTGATTCAACTAATCACTATATTGCTGACAGCATGGTTCCTGGCTGCATGGTAGGGATAATATTTTTATATGGATGAGCTGTTCTTGATTAATTTATTAGTGATAGAAAGCTCAGGTAGGCCTCTATAACATCAGAGAGTGGTTACACTGCAATGGTCTAAACATGTACTCACATACCCGTTCATTTATTATATTTAATTGGTAGCAGATCACAGACAATGCTTCCTCCTGCCAACGCAAAAGCTGAGTGCTCTCTCCAAGGCCACATTAGGAGACTGGGGAAGCCTGGGAGCAGGAGGGCTGTCCCATTAAATGCATCACTGCTAATAGACATCCAGCAGGGCTTGGAGATGACTTACCAGTAGTCTGTGTACATTGGTTTTTTTCTTTAAGGCAAATCAGCAGTAATAATTAACTTGTACTCCTCGGTAAACATTAGTGGTCTTTTGAACTTTTCTAATGGAAAACAATTTGGACTTTTAAATTTATAAAATTTCAATTAAATGTGCAAGAGCCATTTGTTTCTATTCCAGTTCTGGTATCGCCCTTATCTACAATTTGACTCTGCCAGAACATCCTTTGCAAGGATATTCCATGATATTACAAAAACTCCCCTTCTCTCTCAAACTCCCTACCATGAAATGTATTATTTTGGGGGGCATATAGCAGGAACTCATATGTGCCTCTGGACCCAGGTCATTAAATATTTAAATATTAATTCAGGTTATTTTTGTTTTCGTGTATTGTCTACATGAAGTGTGTAAGCAGTCCAGAGGCTGGCCAAGAACTTAAAAAATCAAAAGACACATGAGGGACGGAGAGTCAAAGAAAAGGGAAAATAGGAGAATAATTGCCTTTGGCATAATTTTACAGTTTTTAGATAAGTTTTGAAAAAAATATTGCCTCATTTTCCCTGTCGCTTATGTAACTGTACTCTCTGTGACTGTGAAGAAATTAAAAAAAAACCAACAAAAAAACCCCCTTGAGTTAGATGGTCTTGGAGCTTAAAAATGTCAACACTACTACTAAAAGAGAATACCTTTTTTTACAGGTATTTAGGCTCGTCATTTTTAAAACACTCATCCTATCAGGCAGCTGGATCCCCTAGAGGACAGGTGGAATTTGAAGAAATGAATATTCTGGTCTTCAGAGGAAATCTATTCATAATAGATAGAAAGAAAAACACTTGAGCAAGTTCCCAAATATGATGAACAAATTAAGATACTCTTGGGTATGTCCAATTTGTATTATCTGTAAATTTTATCTGTACAAACGCAACATAAAAAGCTCAATGGACTCTATCTTGTCTGGTATCATTGGCCACTATCCAGTAAAGCACTTACACATTGCTAATTTTAAGGATATGGTGCCCTGGTTTGAAGACAGAATACCCAGCAACATATTGGAACAAGATAGGGGGAAGGAGTTTGACAAGCCTTGCAACAAATACTATCCTGCTGCTTCTTAAAGATACCTGTATGTAGTTGATTCAAATGTATTTTTTTACCAATATGTATTGAAGATACACATAGATTATACTTTTCTCCCCGTTTTTTCCAGTGCTAAACAAAGACAGCAAAATTGTTGCTCTCCCTGTAGTCTAACATCCAGATAAATAATAATTCACTTCTGAATATGTATTTGATAAAGAGAACATAACAGAAGGGAATGCTAACGTGCATTTCTGTTATGTTAATTTTTTCATTGCTACTGTTGCTGAAATGTAGTTTGCCAGAATAGGATTTCTGGAGATGCTGTCTATGAATATATGTTTAGTTCTTCCACCTTGTTAGGAACATGTTAATAGATTTTCACATCTGTCATTTGCTTATCATAAATGCCAGCAGTTGCTTCCCTCCCCCCCAATCATTTTTGAAGTAAAAGGATACTTTTCTCATTCATCGTCAACCCAAATGACTAGAATAACAAGAAGAATACACCCTACCAGAGGATTTTCATTTATTCCCAGCAAAACTCACAATTTAGAGTATCTTTCCTTAGGTGAACAGAGAACAATGAAAGAGCCATGTTCTTTCCACCCACCATCTAACCCATGGATGATAAGGGTTGTTGGTGTTAAGTGTATTAAAGGGCAAACCCATATGTCTAGAATCTTTAAGGGCAGACAAGACAGACTGTTTGATCAGAAGTCACCTTTAGGTTTTAAGTTCTGTAAGTCACATTAATAGTACTTCCATTCAGTGGCTGAAAAATAGCCCAGTCTTAAACTCCCAGAGAGCAGTGATTCTTAATATGGTAAAAAGAGACTGATTTGTCACAAAATGGGACTTCAGATAGAAGTCAATATAATGTTGACAATTTATTGCTTGGTCTTGCTGGGAGGCATCGTTTTACCCTGGGGGAGCACATATCTTGGGAAACAGTTCTATTTAATTTGCAACCATAATCAAGTGATGTGATTTTATTTATGTATGAATTTTATTTACAAATGAATTTCAGCAGGATATGGCTCACAACCTTGGATAATCACGCTGCAAGGGCTTACAGCTATTCTTATGAGTAAAATGACTGGGATTTTCTATGGCATTCATCCACTGCTAAATAGCTCAAAACTTCCATTATTGTTGCCTGTCACTAGTTTCTGAAAAGGTTTTTTACTTTCACTTGCTTTGCAAACCTGAAAGAGACTCACAATTTTACTACACAATACAGTAGCTAGCAGTAATTAGTACTATTGTTTTCTTTTGGCATTTTTTGCCTTTCTGTTAACACCATTTACTTGTCAGGAAAACACCCCAGTGGTTTTGAATCAGAGGTAGCTTGACATCTCCCACATGTGGGCAAAGAAAAAGACCCAAGATGTGCTGAGAGGATACTCATTCTGGAGGTTGTAGTAGAAGCTGAACCAAGTTGAGGATGCCTCCTTGGACTGCAAGCTGCTTGTCAGAAGACAACCTCCAGAGCAATCCCAAGAGCTGTGCTCCCACGTGATAGTGCAAGGTAAAGTCCATGGGAAGAGGCTGGGCTGGGGTCCTCCTAACATTTAGCTAATTTTGGCTGTGACACAGGAGCATTAGAGACAAAAGACCTGTTTGGCTGGACCAAGATCAGCTGTCCACTGCTGTGCTTTACTGCCTTTGAAGGAGAATCAGAACAGATGGAAGTTTCCATCTTTGATTACCTAGGAGGGGATTTAGATTTCCTGTGATTTAATCCAATCACATATGCCTAGCAGAAGCAGAAAAGGTTTTTCCATGTAGTCTGTAAAATCATTCTGGAAGTGCAATACAACTTAAGAGTAAAGGGATAAGTGGCTGCAAGAGGGCACTGGAAGTTCAGCTTTAATTATAAAGCCTTAGTCATATTCCACTATTACATAAAGGCTCCTCCACACCTAAGAATTTCAAAAGTGGTGTTCAAAAATATTACCCGTGAGATACTAAGACATGTATTCAATAATTGCTATGCTGAAAATATGCAGTGTAATGAGGAAAGGGTTAAAGGCTCATTCAAATTGAAGAATTGTTCTTAATGGGTGCAAAACTCCATCTGCTTTCACAGTGTGAACGGGGAAAATTATGGTACTATCTATGCCATCCATTTCCTTCTCCTCTGATGCATTATAATAGCATCTAAAGAAAGAACTAGCCACCACATGATTTTCTATATTATGCAAACTGAACTTTTCAAATCCTTGAAGAATGTCATTAGAAGCTGTCAGTCTTGTATGTGGATCTTTACCAGTTTTGAAAGGTGAGACTTAGAACTGCAGATTGCAGGTTAGCTTCTTTCTCTCTCTCTCTCTCCCTTCCTCTATCCCTTCCTTTCCTTCCCTGCTCCCTTGCCCTTATCATTTATTTTCTTATTCCTTTTATTTCTTTGCAATAAGATGCAGAGCTTTTCAAGACAACATAAAGGGACAATTATTCAGAGAAATTGTCTAGGAGAGCAGAAAATGCTTTTCCCATTTGTTATGCATTTAAGCAAGTGCTACAAGAAACAAGAGACTTTAACACTGTTTACTTCTGCTGAGCCAAATAGTCAAAACTATCAAATGCTTGTGGCTTAGTTATTCCAGGCTTACTTAACCTGGAATGCTTCTGTTGTGTAGCTTTAGTACATATGTTTGCTTTGCTATCTATGCTCATGAAATGCACACATGAAGATGGACATCATATAGCATGAATTACAATGTCCGGGGTGAAGAACAACTTAGTGATGCTCTGTTTACTGTAAAGGTTAAGCCTCTTAGCCTGTTGAATCACAGTGAACATTGTTTTAAATGCCACTTTTAATAGAAGGATTTTGTTTTCTTTTTAAAGAAAAACACCTGGCCTGAAGGTCCAGCATCTGAATTTTAACATAGGCTTTTGAACTCTTTTTCATTATTATTTACCTAAAGAGCTATATTCAAAGAAAAATCTGACTGCCTGCTTAGTTCTGGAAATATTACTTTCCCAGATTGTTCAGATTGATTCCTAGTTTAGGGATCTCTGAATGTCAATGTGCTTATATGTCTCTATGGGGTATGAGACCACAGTCCAGCTACAGCAAGAGATTCTCACCCTCAGATTCCCAGGGTGACAGTCTCTCCCCATACCTTGAAGGGGGTCCCACTGTGAGAGGGCAAATGTGTGACTGTGGTCCCAGCTGCCAGCTCCAGAGCTTCCCCTCACATCTCACTGCCCATTCTATGTGCTTAAAGCTGTCTTTTTGGGGCTCAGAGATTTTTCTCTGTTGGCTATACAGTCTGTCAGGAAGAGAAGGCATCTTACAGCCTGATACCATTGGTCTCTTTTATGATGTAAAAGCTGTGGGTTCAAATTATTCAGCATTTGAGGAAGGATGGTTTGGGTGCATCAGCTTGCTGGTTCTTCAGCCCTCTCATGGTACCTAGTTTTATCCCACTCTGGGAATTTTTAAAATTTAGGACAGCAATCTGAAATTTGCACCCAAATTTCCACAATTGCCACAAGTGAAGATGGCAGAATCTGAGGCCTTCCACCAAAAGACTAAATTAAATGCTTGGAAGTGACTCTTCCAGCCATCCATGTGGGTCTGCTCCAGTATCCTTGACCTAAAATGATTATTTCTGAATAAGAAACCAGGAACTGAGGAACTATTTTGCATAGGGTATATACATTGCTTTCTGATTTTCTAATTTCTAATGAAGCACCAAACAGTTTGAGACTGCAATGTATTTATTTTGTGTTTGTAGAGGAACCTACCAGACAGCCGAATTTTTACTATAACTGCCTTTTTAAAGCTAAAAGATCTCCTTTTTAAATTATTTTAAAAGTGGACTTTTTTGATATCCAGCCTGTTTAAAATATCCTCAGCGGATACTCTTCACTGCCATGTATATCAGGTGTTGAGATATAACAATAAACAAGGTTTAAGAAATCTTGGGCACTTTATTGACAAAAAGTTTTCTTCACAGACCACAATTGTAGCTCTTTTTAATTTACCACTGATATATGTCAGACTGTACAGCATCTGGAAAATATTTGTTTTAAAATTAGTAGATTGGTATTGTAAAGGAAAGTTGGACAGAAATTGAACATTGTGCAAGTAAAATAACATACATCAGCTTCCAAAAATAAAAGGCAAAAGTACTAAGAAATGACACTGACAAAAGTTCAGTGATTGTTAAAACCACAAATCATCAAATCAACTTTGCAGAGACAAAGAGGTAAGCTGATAGCCAAAATTATTATTTATGACTAATAGCTGCAAAGCAATCTGATATATGTGCAGACCTGAGCACTGGGAGATATCCTCAGCCCCAGGTGCTCTTGCCCCATCAAGGCAAGCAACATCCTGCTGTGGGCTATCAAGGACAGGGCAAAAAAGGGGGCATGATTAGACTTCTGGATGTCTAAGGGATCACCAGAAGCCTTCCAGTCCTGCCAGCAGCTGCACGTAACATGCAACTTCTTTTCACTGTTGCTATTCATATGCAAAGGGGCTTGGTATCTAGACATAACTAAAAAGTTGTAAGATCCAGGGTATAAAGTGGGGTTTTTTTGCTTCATTCTTCCTAAGCTGCTGTGCTGTGTTGCTCCTCAGCCAGCCCTCAAGCTATTGGCTAGTTGATTTTAAACAAGCAAGACCCTTGCAGTAAACAAACACAGTCATTTCATTTTAAATGTTCATAGGGGGATTTACACTGCAGGACTGATCTGACTATCTGATCGCAACAATAGGAAATTCAAGAAGCTTTTTCCAGGGTTCACATGGTTTGTGGTTTCTGGTAAGCTAAATGTACATCTTCCAAAAGCAAAGTGAAAATATATTAAATAAAGCATGGCCATAGAAAAGGAGAACAAAGACCTGGCACATCTCTCTAATGAAGTGCATGGCAAAGGCTCCTTTTAATTCATCAGGAATGGACCACAAATAAATAGTAAGTCATAAATATTACTTATGTACTAATACAGTAGCCTAATTAGACTCATCTGAGACAAAGAAAAACCACACCATTTTATATGGAAATTACGCGCAAAGCAATTTACAAATAGTTTATGTCATTATATATTAATCAACTCTTAAAATAATTGTAGGTGCATTTCCACCATTTGTCATAATACAAATTCAGAGCAAGAAATACAATAGCAAGATATGTAGAGTGTATTTCTGCTGGCAGTCAGCACAGTGCTCTGTGCCTGCAGTCAGAGCCAAATCCACCTGTTGCATACCCAGAGCGCCACACTCTGAAATTCTCTTTTTCCTCCATTTCAATGTTCTCGGGTGAGAAAGTTTTAGCAATATTAATCCCTACACTGCAGCATTGTTAATTTTTACTTAAAAGGTTCCCAAAAGTTTTAAAAATAAGTTAGCAATAATAACAAATAATTTCAAAGATTGTATCTGACCCATTCCTTAAACTTTTGGCTAAACAAGTTAAAAATCCTGGTGAGACCCTACACTCCCACTACTACAAACTTGTTTATTCACAACTGGCTTACTTACAGGATGCAATCTCCAAAGACCTCATGCTTGATCATTTAATTTTTGTCACTAATTTGGTACATTATGACACAATGAAATACTGGTCACTGAAAGTCAGTTTATATATAATTCTGCATTTCATTTAGACAAATTATAAACACATGGCCCAACAGATGACTGACTTTCTTCACAAATCTCTCCCTTCTCTCTTTGCATATTTTTCACTGCATACACCAATGGTAGTGAAAACAGTTTTTAAAAGTGCATCCTTCATTAAAAAAATTGACTCTCTTCATACTTAACCATGCTTTCTGTCCTGAAAAAAAGTAATTTAGGGAAATTCTATGGTCTGAATTATGTGAGGGTTCAGACATGATGGGCTTTTTTGTCATATTATTTATGATTCTATGAATAAACCAAAAAGTAAATAAAATGAACAGCTGAAAATCATCTGGCACAAACTGAGCTTCAGCTTGCACTGAAAACTGTATCACTTAGTACAGTTGACAACTTCTGAAGAGTTCTCTTAAACAGTGCAAAATGTTTATTTTCTTCCATGAAGATGTGTAACTTGAAGAAGGAATACCAGTGTCAAAGCCTGATTTCATGGTGTAGTGCACTCATGGACCTCTGTAGACCTTGCCATATTCAAGGCTAAGGTTACAACAGCCAATTCTGTATTGGGAACATTAATAAAACTCGGGAACAGTTCAGGAACAGTTAATAAATTTCCTTTGGCTGAAAAACAATTGCCACATGATTATAATACTGCAGAGCAGACCTGTGGAGACCGAAAATATCACATCCATTGGGACTGGTAAACATAAGGCCACAAAGAGGGCTGTCTTCTCTTTTTCATGTTTCATTAAAAAAGAAAAAGACAGTTTTACAAACAGAAAAGAATCCATCCCAAATAAAAGGGACAATAATGAATCTATTAGCCTAAAATGAATATGTTTGTTTAAAGACAAAATATTTCACAACCAGGACAGTAAAGCACTGGAGAACATTAGCCAGGGAAGTTGTGCAGTTTACATCTTGGAGAGTTTTGAGATGTGACTAGAAAAATCCCTAAACAACCTGGTCTGAATTCAGCGTTAGCCTTCTTTGAGCATGAGATTGGATGAGAGAGTCTTCTCAGATCCCTTCCACTTCAAATACTCTGTGATTCACTGTTTCTGCTGCTCTTCAATAATCTGGAAATTACTGACAGAATTAGAAGGTCATACCTGGGAACCTTAAAGTAAGAGCATTCTCTTAGCTGTTTGTCCTCTCTGTGCCTGCAGGCCTGCACAAGCCAGGAGCTCCTGCACTGCACATTCTTCTGGGAGAACACCATATAGTATAATCCAAGGTTTGTATCTTGGATTAGTTACTTGCATAAGCATTTCCCAGTGGTACCTGACTTCATTTAGCCAAATGTTGCGTATCTGTAATCATAATCATTGCTGCAGGGGATCAGTTATCGTTATTTGTATAGTGGCAGCTCCTGATAGGCCTAGTGATGGCCATAGCCTTATTTTGCCACTGCATTAAATAAAGTGGGGTTGCCATCCTAAAGAGATAGAAGCCTCAGTCAGGCTTAAAAGAGTGGTGGCATGCACAGACAGCAACTGCTTACACAAAACCATCATCATTAAGAAAAAGTGCTTCTTTAATAATTCACTGCAACTGAATCTGCAACTAGTAGCTAAAGGAACCATACTACATATACAACTATATGCTGTATTCTGGCATTATAGAAGTCATGACTGACATCTCTAAATGTGCACTATCAAAAATAAATGTAAACTATGTAATCAAAAAACGAGCATTTCTTGGTTGTTGTTGTTTTTAGGAAAAATGGATAATTTACACTATCTATAAAAGACAGATTAAGGTTTACAACTATCATGCAGGTGTCCCAAGGCATGATCCAAGCTAAATACATGCAGCTTTCATTCAGACTACTAGCTACGTGCTCTTTACAAATTATCACCGGTCTTCCCAACAGGTGATAGTCCTTTTGGTGAAAAACATGTAACAACCAAATAGAACATCATTATTTGAAGATATCTTTGAACTCCAGCTTCCATTCTGACTACATTGCACTGTTTTGTGTTTAGAACATTACAACATTAACACCGTTTAGTAACCTTAAACTGCCACCTGTTCTACAGAGATCATGAGCCTGCAGGCGAAGATGCACTTCATTGACAGTTTGAGTGTCAAATCTTCAGCAGTCTATCTTATGGTTTCATTCATCAAGGGGATTTATCTCTACTTTTGGCAGAGAGATATGATGATCATTTAGTCTCCATTTATATAGATCAACTCAGATCCATCAATACATGTCAATCCAGAGAAATATTAATTTTTTCTACTCTTGTTTTCACAGCAGTAACGATATGTTTCAGTGAGGTCTTGGGAGCAGTTAGACTAAACATATGCTTAAGTATGTATTCTCCTTCCAGGTTACAAGGTGTTTAATAGATAAAGTGCTGTTTAAGTGGTCATGCTGCTATTCTCCATTTTTCTGTGCATTTCTGACAGGTCTGTAAACTATGTGTTCAAGAGAGTCCCCTGCCTGATCTTTTGTTTATGATCAACACTGTTTCAAACAGAGTTTGAATCTAGAAAACAGAAAACTAATATGTTCTCTGACAACCCCCAAATAAAAAATAGCAAGAACACATATTTGAAATAATAAAATGTACATTTCATTATTCTGCTACCCTGAGAATGGGGGCAAACTGCCAGTGATAATGGCTATGCACATTTATTTTTTTTCCTTCACAACATGAAGATATTAAAATTCAGACTAGCTGAACTAGATTAGAAACCCTATCTAACTGTGATATTTAGAAAGTCTAGCACTCTTCCTGATTAGACTCTCAGACTGGATCATCAGTCTCTGGGACTGTGAAATATGGCATTTATAGTAATGTAAGTCCTTATCGTTGTGGTGACAAAAAGCATTTTAAGTGACTCACCACATGTGAGAAAAGAAACAAGACTTTTTTTTTTTTTTTTACAGCCCAGTGTCATTTGTAGATGGAATGTTTGGTAACCAGCTTGGGTAAGTATAGAGATCAAATATAGGCACTATCCATGTCATAATTGCAAGCATAACTACAGCAACTCCGATGATGTTAATGCCCAAACCAGCTTTCACCTGAAAAAGAGGGAAAAGAAAGCAGAAACTTACATCAAGATACTGAAGAAAATTTTTAAAATGTTTAAAATCCCCTTTAGGGACTTTTATTTAAAACTTACCATGTCCATAACAGTTAAATGACCATATGAAAATACGATGGCATTGGATGGGTTTGATACAGGAAGCAGGAATGCGAAGGAAGTACACAAGGTAGCAGGTATCAAAATGAAAAGTGGATTCACATGAATGGCTTCAGCCTATTGAAAAATAAGAGAGTACAGCTGTCAAGGGATGCATTGCCAAATTAAATACATAAATAGAAACTTCTTATATTACCACAGGTGAACTGCAGATAGAACTGCTAGTCTAAATAGTGAGAAATAACTTTTTTGGTAACTCGTTTTTTGAGATTATATCTGAGAATGCTTCAGAGGAGAAAAGATAGTTCTTTAAATTCATGCCTGATGTTTTCTGATTGTAGTTGAGTCCATAAAATAAGGCAATTGCAAAGGCTGCTCACATTTCACAGGCACAAGAAGCAAAAGCACTGCAAGAAAGATTATGAAGTTGCATTTGTATGCAATTCGTAAGAGGAGTTCAATGAGGGGTTCAATTCTGTTTGATATCTTTATTGGTGATCTGAATAAGGGGATCAAGTGTACCCTCAGTGAAGTTGCAGATGACACTAAGTTGGGTGGGAGTGTTAATCTGCTGGAGGATAGGAAGGCTCTGCAGAGGGATCTGGACAAGCTGGATCAATGGGCCGAGGCCAATTGTAGGAGGTTCAACAAGGCAACGTGCTGAGTGCTCTACTTGGGTCACAACAACCCCATGCAGCACTACAGGCTTGAAGCAGAGTGATTGGAAAGTGGCCCAGCTGAAAAGGACCTTGGGGTTGACAGTCGGCTGAACATGAGCCAGCAGTGTGCCCAGGTGGCCAAGAAGACCAAAGGGATCCTGGGCTGTATCAGAAATAGTGTGGCCAGCAGGACCAGGGCAGTGATCATCTGCCTGTACTCAGCACTGGTGAGGTCACACCTCAAGTACTGTGTCCAGTTCTGGGTCCTTCACAACAAGAAAGACATTGAGATGCTGGAGCGAGTCCAGAGAAGGGCAACCAAGCTGGTGAAAGGTCTAATGGGTAAGTCCTATGAAGAGAGGCTGAGCTGTTTAGTCTGAAGAAAAGGAGGCTCAGAGGAAAATCGACAGACTAGAAGACAATCAGTAAGTTTTGAAGAAGAAAAAATCAGATGTTTTGATAAAAATGATTAGAAGAAAAGACTGAATTGAGCTAAAGACAGAAGAAATGAGAATTATGAGTAAAGCACATCTATTAGCCCTCTCTTAGCTGACAACCTGCAGTGTTAACCATTTTTGCTGAAGATGCGGTCCTAAAGAAACTCTAAGAGAGCTGTCCTTTTTAAGAGCTTCAGATCTTCACAGATAGTAATAACAGCATTAATTTTCATGTGTTGAACTGTGCTGGATTTTGCTGGGGTAGAGTTAATTTTCTTCACAGTGGCTATTATGTTTAGATTTGTGCTGAACACAGTGTTGATAATATAGAGATTTTTTTTCCTCCTGCTGAGCAGTGCTTACACAGAGCAAAGGCCTTTTCTACTTTTCTCACTGCCACACTGGCAGGGAAGTTGGGGGTGAGTGGGAAATTGCTAGGAGACACAGCTGGGACAGGTGACCCAAACTGACTCAAGGGATATTCCTTATTATATGGCCACATGCTCAGTATATAGAGTGGGGGGAAGAAGGAGGAAGCAGGAGGATGTTTGGAAGGTTGGCATTTGTTTTCCCAAGTAACTGCTATGTGCGATGGGGCCCTGCTCTCCTGGAGATGGCTAAACACCCACCTGCCCATGGGAAGCAGTGAATTAATTCCTTGTTTTGCTTTGCTTGCCTGTTCAGTTTTTGCTTTCTGAGTTAAACTGTCTTTATCTCAATGCATAACTTTTCTAGCTTTTACCCTTTCAATTCTCTCCCCAGTCATGCTGGTCAGGGAGTGAGCAAGCAGCTGCATGGTACTTGGTTGCTGACTGGATTTAGACCACGATATGAACTTTTATCTAATTTTACTAAATTTTCCACATCCCTTGTAAGAAATACTTTAAACCACCAAGTATCCAATGCACAATACAGAACAGGAAAATAAACTGCATGAAGTATTTTATGGAGACTTTTAAAAACTGCTTCTTTAAGCAGCTGTATTATTATATGGATGATAGAGCATATTCTGATTAAAAATAACATTTGTTATACTCACCAAAGGAGATAGTATGGGCAAAAATATTGTAATGGTAGCTGCATTGCTGGCTACTTCCGTTACTGAAGTGACAATAAGACAGGATATCAGGATAACCAACCACAATGGTAATGATCCTATAGGGGTCAATTTACTTGCTACCCACTCAGAAAGTTTTGAAACCTGCGTAAGGAATATGGCAATATGATTATGTTTAGCAAGTCATTGTAAGAAAAAATTTAAAAATGGTGTAGAAGAGATTTTACTCATCTGCTACTTGCAAAATATTTATGTAAAAGACAAAAAACTGGAAATATTTTCCATATTCCTACCACATATTTTTAAGCCCATTTTTCAAATTCAGTTGTGCCCTATAGGAGCCCATGCAAACTATATTCCACTTATTTATATTTGTACCTCTGAGATGGTTAGTAGAGTCTTATCAGAAAATGGTAATATGCATATATCAGGCTTCATCACCACAGTCTGGGTCCAAACCTGCTTGATTTACTTAAGTAACCACCATTGTTCACATAAGAGATACTTCAGTGACATTTGACATTAACCCTAAGGCTTTGGAAACAGTGTGTCTTCACAACTCCTACCACCATCAGGTTTAAATTACATAAGAAACAGTAGTCATCAGTTGTCTTAGAAGACAAAGGAAGCTTCTTTTTTTGTAAACCTGCTTTGTGAACATCTTGAATATTCATCACATTTATCATGTTCAATATTGCTACAGAATAACTTGCTAAAACAAGATAATAACTGAATTCACTGCATGTCTGAGTTGCTCCTGTTGTGGGTCATGCTATTTGTTCAGTATCTTCTATAAATTGCATTACCTCACAGCCGTCTGCCAGTGCAAACCCGCCACCAACGAGAATAGCTATTTCCCAGGGCATGCATGACTGAAATTCCTTCCAAGTAATGAGTGGAGTGTAACCAAAAACAGCTAGAGAAAAAAAAAAAACAACAAAACAAATCCCCCAAACAACATTTAAAAAAATAATCTCTCTGAGGAAGTACTTGGGAAAAATTCAAAGGCAATCATTATAACATGAAGAAAGCCTCTGATGGAATCAACCTTCACTTCCGGGGACAGATCTTTTCTGGGGAAAACTGTCACAGCCTGGAGACACAAGAGCTGTAACGGTTTCCACCAGTGGAACATTGGCCCCTTTCCCCTCCTTCCCTATGTGGAAGATAGCTGTGGGATATCAATGAGTTTAATTTACTCAATAAGACTGCACTATTCACAGATTGCTGTGCAAAGGCTGTTTCACTTAAGCTCAGTTATGGTCTTGCATTCTCTATGAACCCCCAGATCTCATTGATTTCAGCAGCACAATTGAATGCATAAAGAGGACAAGCTAGAAGTATACTTTAGGGAATATTTCATTTTGAAGAGGAAAAGTTACATGATAATGAACTCATGTACTATTTTGAATTTTACAGGATACCTTAATTAAGCAGTAAAATTTTCCAAAAATAAGCCCAGCCCTGCCCATTCAGTCCCGTTTCAAAGCCCGTTGCAGTCAATGGAAAGGTTTCCGCCTGTGGTGATGGGCTGCAGGCAGCAGGTTCCTGCACAGCACTAGCTCCTGCTGTTAACATAGCATAATTGTTGGCACTGACTTCCAGGCCAGGGATGCTTTATATCCCAGTAAGATTTTATCCTGTATTAAGATTATAGCATTATTACTTAACAACATTCCTCTAACCAGTGCAATAAGTTCTATTTATAGTAGCATCTTAGGTACCTTATTGTAGTAAAATCTTTATCAAAATATACTCAACTGTTTTCGCCATTTGAAGTCCTAGACAATGTTTTTGCTGGAATAATAAAGAACAGGACGCCTATCACTAAGGCAGCTGTTGAATCCATAATATAGCTTTTATACCTAAGGAGAAGTTAAAAAGAAAAAAACACATAAATATACATATTCAGGAGGAGAAGAGGAAAAAGATTGAGGAGGAGGATAGAGTAGCAGAGAAGAGCTGCTGTAGACTTGACCAGAACCCTCTATTCCCCATCCTTTGCACCACTTGATGTGGTGGAAAGAGGCAGAGGTGTAAGGAATGAAGGAGTCAAGCTGAGCCTGGAAAAAAAGAGGGTGGGTGAAAGGTGTTTTAGTTTTTGGGTTTGTTTCTCACCTTCCAACTCTATTTTTAACTGGTAATTAAATTAATTTCTCCCATATCAAGTCTGTTTTGCCCATGACTGAAACGGAAAAGCAGTATCCCTGTCTTTATCTTGACCCACAAGATTTTTGACCTTATTTTCTCCCCTGTCCTGATGCCAAGGAGCAGTGAGAGGGCAACTGGGTGGGCACCTGGCAGACAGTCACAGTCAACTCATCACATCTGTAGAAATATTTTGTGCAGTCCCTCTAAATTCATAAATAAACATCTTGAGTAAGTATGTGTTGTTTTGCCACACAGAAAGGGTGACGGTTTTGTAGCTAAGAAAAGGCAGCATAGCTTAATTTTCATCCTCCTATGGCTGTCATTACTAGGGCCATAGTCACAAGGGTCATATTTGTTTTGGTCACTTCCAGTGCCTGAGAACTGTTTGCACTACTGTTTCTTAAGCTAATTCAATATCCTTCTAACTTGTACAGAGTAGCCCTAAGATCAGGTAAGGTGCAAAGCTGAGCTCTAAGGCCATTTTAACACATCCATCTGAGTCTGTTACAGACTGTTAGAAGGTGACATATTCCAGTCTCTTATTTCAGTCAAGATGGTCATTAAAAATGAATAAAAATTGTACTGAAGAAAGTTAAAGCAAACATTTTCTTAACTTTTGTTATTTTTTCAATTTTCTGCAAGTTCTGTAAGATTTTCTGGACCAATATACCAATATATTTGTTCTGTTAGCCTCAGACCATATGCTTTTCTGAATATACAGCTACAGTAGGTCTGATAATAACTTCCCAGCAGATCTTCCCAGCAGCTTACTGTTTTGTACTAAATAAGGGCTTTTCACTGAAAAGAAAAATTTTTCTCCTGATTTTATGCTACAAAAGCATAATCTGCTAGATCCCTTTGCTTGGTTAGGTGAAATTCAAAAAAGCTTAATATGCATAGCGCACTGACACCAAAATCACCATAGTTTTAGCTAACATTGTCACAAAATGAAGCTGCCATAGAAATTGAAGTGATTCTCTAATTTGTGTCTCCTGCTTCCCAGTGTCTGCCTGCATAGAAAATACATTTTGAAAAAACGTATTTGCTATGGTTAAAAAATATATGTTGTTATGGTTATATAGTCAGAGGGTTCTGCCTATATATTACCCTTATCCTAGGACCAGATGTGCTGGGTCTAAAGATCCAAAATCTCCTCCTCTAGGATCCCATCCTGCATTCTCTTAAGACTTGCTAGGACTTTTGAGGGAAGGCAAGGTCTGGATACAGAAACAATTCATGCTGCCACTTTCTTCTAGGCAGATGCATTTTTATAGAATGTTCGAATTTGTTAAGGGGCCTTGGGAGGTCATCTGGTCCAACCCCTCCCTGCTCTGGCGGAGTCACCCAGAACCAATTGCCCAGGACTCTGTCCAGAAAGTTTTTTAATACCACCAAAGATGGTGACCCCACAACCTCTTTAGGTTGCTGTTACAAGTAAAAAACATTACATGATGTTCAGGACTCCTGCAAGTTTCAGTGTGTGCTCATTGTCTCTCATCCTGTCAGTGGGTGCCACCAAGAAGACCCTGACTCTTTCCTCTTTGCTCCATACCATGCAGATTTAAACATTGTCAAGGTGACCCTGCAGCCCCCTTCCTTCAGGGGTCATTCCTCCCCATTTTGCATTTACACTTTGCATTTATGCTTGTTGAACTAGGGAGGTGCAATTTTTTGCTCACAAAACTTAGCATTCCTGATGCAAAACACCATTCTCAAAAAACCTGCTTGGGACACACACAGCATCCTACCATTAGTCATACTGTTATGAAGATACACACATGATGCCATTCCAAACAGAATGAGATAATATTTTTTCAAAGTACATTTATCCAAGTGGTAATACAATTGCACATACAGCATCTACCTGTTTATAAACTGCAAATCTGATTGTGGTATAAGAAAGCAAAAAACTTGTTGATTCAGGAGATCTCACATGACTGCAGCTGAAATAATTGTAGAGAACAGGGCTGTCAGCAAAAGTACATTCTTTGAGAGAATCAAAGAAATCGATAAACCATGCAAAAAAAAGCATGAGTACATTCAAGCAATAATCTAAGGAAGAAGGAGGGAAGCCCACCTTGCAGAGATCAGCTGTAACCAGCTGCAGCCCAGTGTTGAACTTACTGTTTCTTATAAGGTTCCTGTAGTCCTGGCCAAAGGCCACCCTGGAACTCCTCTAATTGAAGCTAATACTCTACAGCCTGGAATCAGGCCAGGACATAGAAGGAAATTGCTGTAGCAGAAATTATGTGTGATCCTATGCTGTCAACAGACGGGGAGGAAACAAGCATTTTTAGCCTGTGCTGCTCTCTGTATTGTTATACAATATTTATTAAAACATCTTGCTGTTTTCTCCCAGAGGGAGGTAACGGGCACAGGACAGGACAGCAAAGGATTGATTAGTCTTTAATAGATTTACAAATTTTTCTCATAAATGTAATTTATTTTTGAAAGACATCTGATAAAGATGTTAAAATGAGCTCTACTCAGCACTGATACAGCACAAATATGGATTAAAAAATGGCTGACATTACAAAAATTAGCTTAAAAAGTGGGAAGGTATCATGATTAAATATGAGTATTCTGCTGGGATTTCAAAAATATCAGTGTTTGCACAATAAAGAGCTTTGAGTAACTTGTGAGGATGCACACAACGGGCTGAGAACATGAACATGGATGGTGAGAGTGATAGGAATGTCTTTTCTGAAGCAAAACAAACTTTGAATATTTGATTTAGTTTGTCAAAGCAAGCTTATAAAGAGATATGATTACCTTATACATATATTTTTAAAGCAGCAATCACAGAAAAGTTTTTAATCCAACAAGAACATGTAGCTGGAAGTTATATTCAGACGGAAAGCAAGATGTGAGTTTGACAACAGACATGACTACCCACCAGGATAGACTATTAAGGAAAGGAGTAAATTCCAAAATCCAAGGAACCTGGGCTTTGCCACCCTGACATCAAGACTGATTTCTTTCTGGAAATTCATGTTCTAATAAAATGAATATCTACTGAGCTTAACACAGAGAACAATGTAGCTCTCCTGACCTTCAGCATATTAGAATAAAGGATCAGACAGACATTTCTGGTATAAGAGCCTGAGAGTGGTATGATTCCCAGCTAATAGGACTCACTCACTTGTGTGGGATGGTCTCATACTTATAGCTCTGATATTGTGGCTTTTCATGAGGTCAAAGCTTTTTTCAGATGACAGAACTCCCTGAGGCCTGCTCAAGACTGCAGGATATGATCCTGTGGAAAGCAAGTACTATCAGATTTCTGTAAGGGTGGAGACAATTTCCTTATACTTGTTTCCTGTGCCATAAACTTTAGGAAGTTGTGCACATGCCTATCTGTACACTTAAATCCAGAACACTGAACAATTTTGTGTGCGCGTACCTTCAGGAGCGAGTGTGTGAGAGATATGAGCTACAGCTCATTGCACTGCTGGAAGCCCACACATGTCGCATCACAGTGAGAGAAACATAGTTCCTGGGGTTTGAGTTCTTTTTCCTGTTTCTTTGTTGTATTTCTTTGTTTTACTTTTTTTTAAGAAGATGGCTTGCTCCCAGTTATACCTGTGCTGGACCCTTGCCCCACTCATGTATCTTGGCTGAGTTTTCGTTGCTCAGAAAGTATAAACCTAATTGCCTGGGTTTATGCCAGTTAATGTAATTGATTGATAAAGGAGAGCTATCTGGAAATAGACAAGTTCTGAATAGTTAGAAATGCTTTCTTTCCTCCTGAAGGGTGTAACAGAAACTTTATTTCTCTTCAGGCTACCTCATGCAAGTTAGAACATGATTCGGCCTAACATGACATGACTTGTGATTGCATTCCCTTCCAAGGAAAACTTTAGAGGGCATCCACAAAGTAATGTCCCTGTGAAGAACCTGTAACCATGCTTATTCTGAGAATGTTCTGTATTTCCCTGCCAGTGAAAAAAAATCCTCAGACAATGGTAGCTAGGTTCAAATATGAATATGTGGCTCTCTGGACTGAAAAAAATAATTTGAACCATAAGTCCCATATTTGAAAGGTTGTTTACCATGCCTGCTTTTCAGTATCAGATGTAGCTCTTTAAACAGTGCTCAATGAGCACTAAATTTTAATATGAAGCAGGAAGAGAAGCCAAGCCAGCCTGATTGCTTAGCTAGCTGATTGATTGCTTGATTAGGTCAACACTCCAAAACCCCTTCAAGAATACAGTGTTTCATACGAGACAATGATCATTAGCTCTGCTGTTGTTATGGGGGGGTAGTAAATGTTCTTTTGCAATTTTTTTGATAATTAAAAGTAAATAATTTTAAAACAATTTTAGTTTTTAATACGCTTTATAATGACAATTTTTGCAGAAAATAATTTTGCTTCATGCTTTAAATGTTCGAAGTGCTACAATTATTCCTGGTAACATCCACTCCCAGACTTTCTGGAAGAGCCCTGGGGAAGGTGTGTAAGTGCATGAATGATGAAAATATATTTAAAGAGAGAAAGCATGATGGATACAGATTCAATTTCATTTATGACAAATGCCCAGGAAAACAAAATTGGAAATGATATCCTAGTTCAGCACTGGCCTTTGGGCCATCCAATAATAAATGTTAAATCCGTAAGGACCTAAACAGCACTAAGTCCTGCTCATCCCAATCCTGCAACTACTTCCCACCACTCCAGAGCAAAACTCAGACCTTTATCGCAGAAAAAGAGAACTGAAATTACAGGAAGTACAGCAAGAGAAAAGGAGATATCACAGTAAAGTTCCTGTAAGATTGACTGATTACTTAGGAAAAAAAATCCAGGTGATCCTGGAGAACCTGAAGCAAAAAGCAAAGCAATGTAATAGTTCTTCGCTTTTTTGTCATTAGTTGAACTGTGATGTTGAGGGAGTTATGTATGAACAGAAAGTAATTTATAGCATTAATTTGAGCTGCCAAAGCAGGGGATGTTGGCCTGTATGTGTACTAGTGTGGCTGTCACTAAGTGCAGGAGATCAAAAAATTCTAATCAAAGATTCATTATCGAAATTTCATGTTTGATGAGGAAGTGGGATACTATGACATTAATCATTATGCGTTCTTCCTCACCAGATCAAGTCTAAAACCTAGGCATAATCCTTCTTAGGAGGCACTTACCATAGAATCATAGAATCAGCGGGGTCGGAAGGGATCTCTGAGATCCTCAAGTCCAACCTTTGATCCAACACTGCTGTGGTTACCAGACCATGGCACCAAGTGCCACATCCAGTCTCATCTTAAAAACCTCCAGGGGTGGAGAATCCACCACTTCCCTGGGCAGCCTATTCCAATACCTGACTACCGTCTCCATAAGGAATTTCCTCCTAATATCCAACTGAAACCTTCCCTGGCAGAGCTTAAGACCATGCCCTCTTGTCTTACTGATAGCTGCCTGGGAGAAGAGACTGATGCCCACCTGGCTACAGCCTCCTTTCAGGTAGTTGTAGAGTGATGAGGTCTCCCCTGAGCCTCCTCCCCTCCAGGATAAACAACCTCAGCTCCCTCAGCCTCTCCTCATAGGCCTTGTGCTCTAGTCCCTTGATTTTATCCTGTAATGGGTTTAACACATTTCAGCTATTGCACACATGCATATGTGAAATTTCTAGAGTTTATCTATACTGTATACTATACTACAAAGATTTGCATCAACCTGGAATATTTCTGAAATATTGCAAATATTTTCATTTTTTAAAACTGAAAAGAAAAGAAGGTATGTAGTTAAGACACAGTACAATTCTTGCTGCTGTATCAAAAGAGACAACTTACTCTGGGAAAAGTGAAGACCACCCTGGGATGAAGCCAGGATCTCTGGTGAACCACAGAATGGTCATTATAATGAATAAGACAAGTGTAACAGTTTCTGGGTAGCTACAACAGAAACAGAATGAGTTATCAATTTTCTTAAATTCACTCTTGTATTTAATTGCTCTTGTTTGCAGATTTATAGTTTGAGATACCTCATTGGTCCAAGTTTCTTATACTCCTCCTGAATCACCCGTGATGAGGCCTCTTCTCTAGCTGTTTTCTTCTTGCTGCACTTGAACATGTTTTTAAAACTGGAATGTAAAGCAGCAGAATTGCTGAGTGTATATTAGTGTATACAGAAGAAAAACAAAACGTCTAACTTTTCTAATATCAGTTACCAATTGCATTTTACAAAAGGAAAAATGTCACTTTACAGTACAGTATCTCCGATTCAATTATCACAAACTGAGCATATTGGAATTAACTGAAAAAGTCCAGTGGGAGATTGACAGAGGCTGCAACAAAATGTGTCCTATTCTTGACTAGTTCATTTGCCCAGGAAGCATGAAACTTTTATCATGGAAACTAATTGAAACAATCAAATATATAACCTAGCTATTTAATGAAAGTCATCTATGACTTTGCTTTACTTTATTTTAGAATGAAAAAGTTTGTATCACATGAGTAGCCTGCAGAGTATTTGCTACAAGCTAGGTTTTCATTCCTGGCTAAGACTCTTACACAGTGTTAAAAAGAACACTACAAATCAAGAAAAATGACCATCAAGAAAAAGAAAACAATATATGTTCACATATAAAGTGGTAAGCGTGCGATGACTCTATCTGCTTAAAAATAGTCTCACTTTTCATCTCTCGCACTGTAAGTAGCCATGTAATTGTGGAAGATTGCTGTCCCACTTATCTCTCCAGATGTTAGTGAACTTATGGAGAGCAAGGCTTTGAAGAATCAGCCCAAAAGAAGTATATCCTATCCAAAACCATAAAAGCCCAAGCTCTGTGGAAAGACAAAACCCCTACCATACCACCACACATGAACTTAGAAGAAGCAGAAGTTTTTTACTTCAGATTTACAAATATAGTCAGTTTATAACTCAGATACTGTTAAAGTATTAAAAACAATCCCTGACTCCACAAAAGGGCATACTCCTGACTGTGAATCTTCCAGTCAGACCAAAATGTATAAGATTTCAATATTCGTCTGTCTTGCAAGCATGCATTATTTAATGATGACTCATTTTTGATATGGACTTTTTACGCTGAGCTAAATAGTCAAGGATCCCTATTTTAGAAAATTCTTGTTCCATCCAGAGATTAAGTCATACTAATCAAGGACAGAAAATCACTGTTGCTGCATTTTCTTCCTATTGAACCTGTCAAACCTAGATGCACTATTTACTCCTGGTGCAAATTATCTTTTATACCAGTTACCTTTAGTTTTATTGATTATACCATTTACTTACTCAAACCCAAGGAAAAGCCACTGGAGCCACACCCAGGACAGCAGCAGAATAATAACTCCGATGGGGAAGGCAAGGATAAACCAGGATCCAAAATTGATGCACTGGCAACCTGGGTAACGTCTGGATGAAAGTAAAAAACATGTTCAGTTGAGCTTTGCAAAGGAATGAAGACTTGTGAGAAGTGCCAGAATGTACTGCTGCAAGACAGTGCTTCTGGCTGGCAGCATGAGGTGTCCTCTGGTATCCTCTTCCTCACCCTCCCATCCTTATCTTCATGACCACTACAGGAACTAGCTGTGCCAGTTATTCAATCACTGGATCAGCAACAGATCTGGTGATCTGACATGGACTGAGATGTGTCTAACCTGAGTTCAGTAGGCAAGGGGGGGGCCACTTGTTAATTAGCATTAAGGACCATTAGGACTACAAGGAAGCAGAAGTTGAAAGAAAACAGTTCTATGAGATGAGACTTTAGCACAAGAAAATAAATGAAAAAGCTTCCAATGAACATAGAGGAGAACAGTGGAGATTTGTATTTTTAAAATTTCCATAAGCAATTCAAACCTGATTAAAATCAAAATTACTATTACTAATTTCCAGGAATGTTCATTTGCTAGGTGGATTGTCTCTCCAGTCACCTTGTCTCTTTGAGGCTGTCTTAACCTACTGTTACAGATGTGGGCCATTCAGCCATGTGATTTTATAAAAAATGGAGAAAGGGGCTCTGGTTTTCTGAAAGAAATTATTTTGCTCTTGAATGTGAAAGATGCTAGAGAATCAAAAGAGCAGCGTAATGAAAGCCTGTTTTACAATTTAAATTATTTTGCTCTTGAATGTGAAAGATGCCAGAGTCAAAAGGGCAGCATAATGAAAGCCTGTTTTACAATTTACTTTGTGAATAGAAATTACTCTTCCCTTGAGCTCCTTCAACTCTACTGAGTGAGCTTTTAATTCTAAAGTGAGAAAATTCTAGTCTCTTTAAACAGCTTCCTCCTTGATGCAAAAAAATCAGGTAGAATGGAAATAAAAATGTCCAGAGAGAGTCTTTAATGACTATTTCTGATTATTAGCCAATCTTTTGTATTTCATGTCTTGCTAGAAGGAAAATAATTCTGATGGTTACATAGGTTTTTGAAGCTGTAAATGCTTATCATAAATGCTCTCTCAAGCACATTTTAGGTTTGATATGTACTTACTATGATGCTTAGATGTATTCCAAATAAAGTGCTAACAGGGACAAAACCAAAAGTCCTATCGTCTTCTTGAGGTGATGCTCTAAATTGCGACTGTACATAATGATGAGACAATGAAACTAGAACAATTAAAAGCATTGTGCTGTTACATTATTTATTGATTACAGGGCTACGTACCTTTTATTACATGATTAGTCATATCAATTTTTGAATTTAAAAATTGCAAGATAGGAAAAATCTGACATAACTGTAACAATTTAGCATTCCATCATTTGCTAAAGTGTTTATGGTCTTTCCTGAAACATGTGTGATAATTTCTTATTGAGCAATAAAACAAGCTCTTAAAAACTTTATGCTAAAAATTCAATTCCATTATAATATGTTAATTTATTGTGTTTATATTCCACAGTAGGTTTGTACAGGGCCGAATATTTGTGTATTTCTGCTAATCTGAGTATTGCATTTAGGTATTCTTCAACTCCCAACCAAATATTCCTCAGGTAAACAGAACAATCAGTTTAAATGATTTTTCAAAATGATCTATTACATAATACTGGTTGGATTACCTGCTGTTGGATTATCTACTACAGGTCTTGCCTGAGGCAAGGATGGACAGGACACACTGAACTATTTATTTTCTAGACCTATTCCCTCTGGAAAATGAAAACACTACAAATGCAATCAACAACTGGTCTTTAACATTTTGCTATGTGCAATACAAAATAGTGGGCAGAGGGTAACCAAAGGATAGTACTTTATTTTACTCCATTCAAAATTAGAGTATGCATATTTCTGGAAATAGTTTGCAGAAAAAAAAAGTTCAGCAAGAACTATTGGGTTATCAAGAGCTTTGGAATTAAATCTGCCATTTTCTTTTCAAAGCAGTTCTACTTAAATATGAGAAGGAATATTAAAAAATGCTTTGGAAAACCTCAAAACAAGGTGTTCCACTGAATGCAGGTTTCAGACTGGCTTGAAATTATTTTCTTTTTCATTTATTAATGGATCTAAATTCCTCATATCACCAATGCTTAGCCTCTTGTAAGTCTCTCCTGATGGTCTTTGCTAAGCAGACCCAGATTTAACCCCTGCTTCACTTAGAAATTAATAACAGCTCTTTACAACCTAATAGTGCCTATCTTATTCATGCTAAGCAGCGCCTTCCTTCTCAGACAAGCCCATCTTTTTTCCATGCAGCTACTCAAATAGTAAAGTACTACTTAACCAAAGAATGATCGTCTTCTTGTGTGTGTTGGCAGATCATTTATAGCTTTTCTCTGTGTAAAGCAAATATAACCATGCAATTTCATTTTCTGTCTTTAACAAATAATTTAAAAAAGCAATAGAATCAAGTAATATCAAATCAAAGGGTAAAGTTTCTAATGCATTTTAGGGGAACCATGTGAGAGCTCAAGAATAATGTTAGAAGTCTGGATTAAAATGAATATAAATAATATAGTCTCTTACGAATTGAAGTGCTCAGTAAAAATCAGATTAGTCGATGTTCCTGCGATTGTGGTCAGCCCTCCAATGGTAGCAGAATAAGCAATACATAAGCACATCACTTTGAGAATCCCATTGTATTTGTCCTTTCTGCCTTTTCTCTCTGCTTCAGCAGGTGGTAGGTTCTGCTTAGAAAGTATATACACCAATTAATATATATGAAGGGCTCATTATGAGGCACAAAAATAGGATTCAAGGATGCCTTAGAAGAGCAAGACAATTTGCTGGTAATACAGCTGTAAGCAGTGTGGTTTGGTTTGTTGTTATAGTGGTACTGCAATTATTCATGCAAAGGAAAAGGAGGAAGAGTCAAATTCTGAAATCCTTTTCCTGATCTGTCTTCACTGAGACAAGAACTTCCTTTATATATACTGATATATATATATACACACTGTAGATATCAACTTTGTATTCTGGTGAGGTTGGTTTAACTTGCGTAAAATACACTGGGAGCACAAAACCACTAATGACATGATTATGTAAGCAAACTGTATGTATATGTGTGACTACACATATATTTCTTATTCACGTGAAACTAGATTCATTGCTACCTGTGCCATGTTAGGTGTTGCATAGAAGTGAGATTTAGGTTAAAACTAAGTTACACTATGTAATAAAAAGACACCTTAAGTACCTGTTCATTTCCTTTTTCATTTTCATTTTCAACTGTGCACACAGTACTAGCCACACTGTTGTTATATCTGGAAAACAAAGGCATGTATTGTAATAAACAGATATTCTATTTAGAAGAATTCTTAGAGCAGAATTTAGTAAATTAATAACAATTACCCATTAATTTGCTTTTCTTTCCACTCAGTGTTTTCACAGTCTCCTATGTGTTCTGTAAGACAGTGATGCAAAGACAAATAAGCGTTTAAAGGAGCAAAACTGGAAAGGCTCCATCAGCATGTCCCATTCCATGCAATCACTTCACATTGTCCCATGAATACATTTGTAAGTGCCGGTCTGAGAAACAGTTGAGTTGTTCCCTATTCCTTCATGACTCCTATTCCCAGAATCTGAATCCTTTAATGAGGAGAAATCTTTCTACCTTATAATCGAACCGTGTAGGAAACCAGTTTAGATTCATTTGTTCTCCTAGCATTACCCTAGACATTAAAGAGCTCTTTTCTTGTGCTAACATTTAATGCTCAGTGTATCTGTAGCCTGCAGTCATATTTCAGACATTCTACTAGACTGATAAGCCAGCCTCTCCCCTTCTTTCCTCCTCTCATGAAACTGCCATCTTCTGCACCTGTTTTAATCAATCTTTGTGAACATGAGAGAGCTCACACATGGTATTCCAAGAGAAGTGTCACAATGAAGCATGTAATGACAATAGTACTTCTCCAGCCATTTAATTGTATTTCATGTGTTTTTTACTGCTGAGTGAGGGCGGGCAAGAACCAAAGCTGCAGCGCATGCCTACCGTCCAGCTCCAGTGCTGGGTTGGCGGATCCATTAGAACAAGACATCTCCAGTGCATCAGCTTCTACTTCGGCTCTGATGATCTGCTGAGCTACAGCCTCTACAATTGGCATCACCATGGCAGCAGCAGAGGTGTTGCTGAGCCACATCGACAAGAAAGCACAGCTAACCATGAAACCCAGCATAAGCCTGGAATAGGAGAGACGAGTCTGTGACTGCTACAGTAACATCTCCTGTCACCAGTCTATTTAATATAAATGGAAAATGTTTTCAACAGAAAGCTCTAAACACTAAAAATTTAAAGTCTGTAATTGATTTTTGAGGAAGTTTATGAATTAAAATTGATCAAAGACTGAAATTACCATATTTTAGTGTTAAAGGTTCAAATATGTTGTCAACTGAAGTAGAAGCAATAATGTTTATTTACAGAATTATACTATATTTGAGCAATCTTTGAAGAAAGAACACCGTACACGTCATGAATTCAAATGAGAGTTAAAATGGCTATACTGCTAATGCTATTAATCTTGCATTATACAATCCAGGTCTGGATCTGAATCATGGATCATCTACCACCACCACCTGCGTCTCCTAGAACGCTTCTATCAACACCGTCTCCGTTCAATCCTAAACATCCACTGGTCAGATTATATGACCAATACATCTGTTCTTGAATAAGCAGCAGTCACAAGTATTGAGGCCATGTTGGTGCGAACACAGCTGTGATGGGCAGGACACGTCTCAAGGATGAAGGACCACCGCCTCCCTAAGATCCTGCTTTATGGTGAACTTGCCACCGGCTGCTGCAAGAGAGGAGCCCCGAAGAAAAGATACAAGGACTCCCCGAAACAACATCCAGCCTTGGCCATATTGATCAACATAACTGGTCTACTCTGGCCTCCAATCAGAAGACCTGGAGACACACCATCTATAACGCTGCTGATGCTTTTGAGAAAGCACGCAGGATCACCCTTGAGGAGAAAAGGCAATGCAGAAAGAATCGTGCCTCGCAGAATATACCACCTAAGGAGTCTTTCTGTTGTGCCTTTTGCAACTGGACATGCCTATCTCGTATTGGCCTTTTCAGCCACCAACGCGCTTGCAACAAACATGGGTAGAGCCCTTCCCAAATCTTCATTTGCGAAGCCTAGCCATGATGATGATGATGATATAATCCAGGTCAAACCCCTGGAGTTATCTCTTAGGCTATAAGTCCTCTAGATACCAGTCCAGTTGTTATGGGAAGAAATATTAACAATTCAGTAAATGGTATTTAGTTCTTAATCAGAACACCAAGCCAGGCACAGGGATTATTGGGGCTTCAATAAGCGTCTTCTTTGATATTAAAAGGGAAAGGGAAGGTCATTAGTCTGGTCTTGGCACAACTTTTTCAAGTTTACTACAAATAGGAATTGCATCTGTGCAATTCCTGATTGCACTGATGCAATACACTGAATTGTATCAATGACTGAAAAATCAAACATTCCATGTTGTATCTGGTGAAGTTGGACTGTAAATTTAGAATACAGGCCGCAAAGTCATTTTACTGCATTTCTTGGAGTTGTGAATGCGAACAGTCCTCTTGACTTCCTGTTCCAAGGTGCTGTCATTGCCAGTAAACACCTGCCATGCATCACCACGGTGAGAGACCAACTGAGTAGAGGGATGGTGGTGGTGCAGCATTTTCTCAGAAGTCATCTGTGCAATTTGTAAAGCTCTTCGCCCAGCCTTGATCAAGAGCTCCACAAAGAAATGGAAGGCCTACTTAGCACATGAAGCCAATATAAAAATTATATAAAAATTGTGTAAACATTATTTTATTATGTAAAAATACTATTCAAAATGTCTCTCATAGCCTTTCTTTTCAGCCATTAGCAGCAACATTTCAAACTTGATTTTTTCTTAGCAGGGGCACCTTGTTTTTTCTCTGTGCGCTTTTAATTGCATAATGATAAAATGATCTGTAGACTTGCAAGATGTGGACCGGATTTAACAGAAATTGTCATCAATAAACTCCACTAATTCAGGCAGTTTTTGGTTAGGTTGTCAGACAGAGGCTGTAGAAGAATTGTGTTTTTAGGACAAATTCTTATGCAGAAATTACTGGTCAGGATAAGCACACTGAATATGAATTTTCAAGCTGTAGAAAAATGCCATTTTAGTAGAACTTGCAGGGGAGGTTAAAAACCAAAGCAAATTAAGGAATTCACTAACATGTTTCAAAACTGTTCATCATAAATTTCCAGCATTTGATGGATTGATGATCATGTGACCATTTGGTACAATGTAGTGGGCTCTAATGAGGAACTCTGAAAGTGATGACAAAATAGTAAAATGTATTCTCTCCTGTTCAGCCTCTGCATTCAGTTTTTCTGCATTATTTTCCCAGTGGTATAGTTAAAAAAATATTTTGCATGGAACCTTGGATGATAATTTCATTTACATTTAACTATAAAGTCACTCTTGGTTATGTAGTACACAATTAATGTTTTATTACCCATTCTAGTCCTTGCAGGCTGCATAGACATATTCACCTTTCTCTGATAGTTGCAGACCAGACTGCATGGTGCAAATGACAGGAGGTCTTTACAGACTCATAGAATCATTTAGGTTGTAACACACCCTTAAGACCATAAAGTCCAGCCCTAAACCTAACACTGCCAAGTCCATCACTAAACTATGTTCTTAAGTGCCACATCTACACATCTTTTAATTGTCCCCAGGGATGGTGACTCAATCACTTTCCTGGGCATCCTGTTCCAATGCCTGACCAACCTTTTCACAGAAGAAATTTTTCCTGACCAACCTTTTACAGAAGAAATTTTTCCTATTATCAAATCTAAACCTCCCATGGTCCAACTTGAGGCCATGTCTTCCCCTCCTATCACTTTTTATCTGGGAGAAGAAACTGACCCCCACCTGGTTACAACCTCCTTTCAGGTACTTGTAGAGAGTCTCCCCTGAGCTGCCTCTTCTCCAGGTTAAACAATCCCAGCTCCCTCAGCCGCTCCTCATAAGACTTGTGCTTCAGCCCCTTCACCAGCTTTGTTGTCCTTCTCTGGACATGCTCCAGCATCCCAATGTCTGTCCTGCAGTGAGGGGCCCAAAACTGAACATGGGTTTTGAGGTTTGGCCTCACCAGTGCCGAGTACAGGGGGACAATCACTGCCCTGGTCCTGCTGGCCACACTATGTCTGATACATATTTGTTTCTCCAGAAGAATGCATAGTGAAAAATCCAGAAGTCTCCTGCTATTCTACTTTCACTGCTGCACCCCCTCATGACCTCTAATGCAGAAACCTCCTCCAGTGGTATCTCTGCCTTGAGCAGGATTAGTCTCCAATGTACACAGGCTGGCTGGGGACTGCTGCGAGCAGCAGAGGACAGCTGGTGCAGAGAACAGCACCACCACTGCCGTGGGCACCGCTAATGAGCAGCAGATGCTGAGAGATGGGTAGATCCTCTCCTTCACCAATCGTCTTATCATAATCTTATTATCCCTTTGTCATGATCAGGAAATGTGATGAGCTAGTTATGAAGGATACTGCTTCCTCAGGGTTACAACGCTGTCTGTGGAGTTTCACAGCATATTCTGAGTTGGAAGGGACCCGCAAGGATCATCAAGTGAATGGCCCATACGGGGATCAAACCCATGGCTGTGGCATTATTAGCACCATGCTCTAACCAACTGAGCTAATCTCAGGAGTTACTCTAGGTCTCCTCAGCAGCTGGCTGCAGGTTGGATTGCCCACAGCAAGTTCCCCAGCAACGTTCATCTTAGCATGGCACACCATCCACTTGTGTTCTCCCTTTCAAGATTTTGGTCAAAAGGTGAGAAGTGAGCTTTAGGAGTGATCAACCAAACAGAAGTTGAAACAACTAAATCTACATAGCACAAGAATACAGCCAAAGATAAAGGAAGGCAGTAGAAGAAGATTGTAAGGAGCATTTTGTCAAAACAGAAAGCTACCAGCTATCAAAACATGCAGAACCTAAGCAAAATAACTGTGATATTTATAATTAGGTCAGATAAATCACTGAGGAATAGAAATAATCCAGCATTTCCATGAGGTGCTATTAGTTAGACCATCTCATTTTTTAGACCTGGGGTTTCTGATTTTCTGACCTTTTGCTTCCTATTAGTCTGTTTCCTGGCAAGGAGTCATGAATATGATATATTCTGGGAAGCCAAACTTGCTCTACAAATCTTATCTGCAGCCTTACTGGTGTGCTGACAGGTACATCTCTGGGCCTAAACCTTTTCTGCAAGTTTGTAAAGCAAGCAAGGAGTTTTTACTTCATAAGATATATGATGATAGTGAGTAAGCAGAGAGTGTGATTTCATTTCCCTCATCACCTCATCCATCTGGGGAAGTTCTTCTCTTTTGATAGTTTTTTTATATGTAAACAAAGGAAAAAAACATAAGTAAAGACATTGTGCTTAACGTGTTTTTCCTTCCCCACCATGTGTTTAGTTTTATGACTTTTTTTTCCTCACTGTGCATTTGAGGTCTTCTTGTATTTTTGGGAATGTCCAGAATTTTGAAAAGACTATTGAAATAAAAATTAATAATCAGCATAAAACAGATTTTATATTGAAGACATTGGGTATGAATGTTCCAAACACCATCAAGAAACAGGACCCCTATATTATTCACAAATTAACCATTCTTTTTGTCCAGAAGGATCCTTATTATGAACAGAATCACTGAAAGGGAACTTTCAATTAGGACCTCAGCAAAATAATAAAATGTCACCTGGAAATCAATCATATCAAGTCAAATATCTACTTTGAGTAGAAAAGAAAGGCTGGATTTCTGCTAACTGAAAAAGCACTAGGCAATTATTTCTGGAATACGTAGATTTCCACAAGTATTATTTCTTTCAAGACATTCTTTAGCACATACCATGCAGGCTTGACACCCACCAGCATCACCATTCTTAAAGCCACTCTTTTGTGCAAATTCCATTTTTCTATTGACGTTGCCAAGCAAATTACTCCAATCAGCAGCAGATGAAAGTCTTTAAAATAAGAAGATGCCACCTAAAATAAGAAAAAAAACCAAAAACCAAAAAATCCAACCAACCAAAAAAAAAAACCAAAACCAACCTTTTTTTTTAATTAAATGATGAATTTCTGATAGTATTTGGCATTATCAATTTAATGGAAAAAAATACAGTAATACTGTATACTGAAATAAATATCAGGAAAATTTTTTGGCTTAAAATTAAACTGTTAAGTTCATTAGAACTGTTAATTTCATTTAACCAAATGTTGCAAGAGTAAATGCAAGAAAGTGCATATTGTTAAAACAAAATAAAAAATACGGCTTATGATAGAACAACCTAAAATTATCAGTCACATCTCACATATGGACTAAATCACCAATGAAATGTTGCTTTTATTACTTTTGTCATCTCTTCAACAAATACAATAACAACTTTAAACATAGAGTATGGTGTCATCACTTTGACATGAAGATGTATTTTGCATATGGGGTTGCACTCAGCATTTTGCATGGGGTCATTAGTATGACACCTCACATCTGTAACATTAAGATATTTTATATCTAACTAGCATTTTTCTATTGACTGGCATCTAAGCACTCATAATATAGAAAAAAGTGTTAAAGACATACAAACAAGTACTGAGGACAAAGCATGTAAGCAAATTTTGAGGCAGAATGACTGTGGTTGGTACTCCATGGATTAGCCTGACAGGTTTCAACATTATGCATTTCTTTCTTTGAAGTTTTGATCCTTGATATCCACAATATAAAAGAGAGGAAAAAGAGATTTACCTCCTTGGATCCCATTATACCAAACAATGGGAACATAAAGGCAGGGAGCAAAGCTGAAACAGCCAGTGGCAAAGCTTCTGTGAGCCAAAAGATGGCAACCACAAACAACGTGTATGCACATTCTGCTTCCTAGAACACAAAAGGCACCAACAAGAATATGAGTTGATCATCCAGTGGAAAAAATCACAGCTATGTCAATAGAGAGATTCCCCACACCCGGAAAAAGTATGAGTCAAGGGACCTGATTTCTCTAAGAGATAGTAAAATTATTTAAATTCTACGACTTAGGAAAGGTAGGGGAAAAGTCAGCTGCCTAATCCTTCAAGGACAATTAATCACATAGGTCATTCTGGAGCATTCTCAGGCCATGAATTACCATAAATCACAAACATTCTCTATATGCAAGCAAGCCTTTAAGCCTCTAGGAGAACTCACAGTCAAATTTTGTCTCTCCTGTAATCAATGAAGTTTTTTCATCAATATCAATAAGGCAAGGATATGATCTAATGTAAAAAAGCTTTGTGCGAGACTGACAAGAAACACAGCTGTTGTTTTTAAGACTTGTAATTTTAATGACTGTCTTTTATTTAAACTCCTGAAAAACAAGAGTTTTTTCTTTTTCTTGTTTTTTTTTTTCCAGGAGAATCTTTTTCAATGCTGCCTGTAAAATGCAGGTGAAGTGAGTCTAGTTTCTTCTAAAATCCTAGAAACTTCTTTTGTGTGTTTTTGATTTATATTTATGCTTTTAAGGAAAATGGCTTTTAGTGCCACTGGTTAGGGCATGAAACTGCCCAACAGCAGCACAGATGATTTGTACTGCGAAAGGGAAAGCTGAATGATGTGGCTCTTGGAACCTTTGACTGGTAAAACAACAATGTTAAATCTAAGTCAGTCAGCTATGGCTATCATTTATTTTTTGAAAGAAGTTTTTGTTATGTACTAAACAATTTGAAAATGTCAAAATTCATCTAGCAAATGTTCATCTCACTTAAGTCCTACCACATTAAGAATTTCCTGTGAGTTTCCTCCTGAAAAGGAAACTGAAATATTGAAACTGTGATGTGAGTGTGAAGCATGTTGCTCTGTAATCACTATCTGTGATGCAAGCATTTCTGAAATTAACTTTCATGTATTGTCACACGTGATATGTATGATTATGTATAATGCACATGTGATAACGCATCACGGGAGAATTCCATTTCATTCTACTTACATCAGAGCTATACCAAATAGAATCATTAACAACATCTTTAGATAGCTGTTTCATCAGCTTGGAGTTGTCACAAGAATTAGTGAATGCCTGAAGAATTTATTCCAAGTAAAATAAAACTAAGATATCCTGCCACAGACTTTATCTAGGAACCAGACGAAATTTATCAGGTCATTGACTTCAGTCATTTACTATCAGACAGCACAGTATGTGATGAACTTAAAATCCTTCATGAAACAAAAAAGTAAATGCAGCTCTCTTCCTGACAGTTCATCTTCACTGTCAGTCATACAGAGATGTTTAAAAGTGTCCAAAAGGTAATAGCAAGGACAGGATTTTCAATGTAATCTAGATGATGTTAAATGGGAAAAGCATTTCTGAACAAGAAAACAAATATATGACTCAGAGCTTCATGAATCCAGTACAGAATTTTGCATTGAAGCTGTCTTCTCTACAATTCTATGCCAATACACTTTGACCAAAAAAAAAAACCAAAATGAAAACATAATGAATTTATTCAAGATCCCTTCGAACAGAAACTATCTATGATTCTATGAATCTTAAAAGATCTGGGAATCTGTCTTTACATACAGGTGCAAAATAATTATGTCTCAAAGCAGGTCACTTACTTTGGTTTTGATGATAAGTGGGAGTGGAAGTAAAAGTAGTGGAGTGAGGACAATGAGCAGCAACCTTCGGTAAACCAAGAGGTAGCTAAGAATCTTCATGGTTGATGGTTGGTAGATGAATTTTCCTGCAGAAACTGCCAAAAAACTGGTCTGACTTTAAATAGCTGACTCTGATTAATATTTTTCCAAGCTATCACCTTTAGCCATTGCTAAAGCAGGCCAGTAAAGCAAGTTAAAATTAAATCTTGATCTTTATTGTTTTAGTGAGTTTATTAACAGTAGGTTGATAAGATAAGTGTTCATCATAAACCAAGGCTAGATGTCAACTCTGGCAGGACTTTCTCTCCCTGCCCTTCCTCACAACAAGTTTATATAATTAGAGCAGGTTTTAGACAGCTAGAAAACTAAAAACTTCAGGTGCTCTCCCAGTCACTGTCGACTTCAGTAAGAAGTCAAAACATATAACATACATAGAATATATATTCAAAACCAATTGTGACATTGTGTGAAATCATATGCAAGATAATTATATTGAAAAGAATTAAAAATTCTTCCTTGTCGTCTCCATCTGTGGAGATATTCAAAACTTGATTGGACAAGATCCTGAGCAATCTGACCTGAACTTTGCTCTGCTTTGAGGAAAAGGTTGGACTAGAGAACTTACAGAAGGCCCTTTTAACCTCAATTTCTCTGTTGTTTCTGTCTGTCTAGAATTTAAACTATATGAAAAAAATCGAGGGGAGGAGGGGGTTTCTGTCTTACCAGGCAGGGAGTGTGTGATAGCTCATTTTCTCTTCTCTTGCAGAAAGAGGATGAGGGTTTTTATGTACATCATATAAAGCTTTGAGGAAGGCTAGGAGTAGAAAAGTTTTTGAGGCAAAAGTAAAAAATAAAAAAAACCTTTTGCTTGAATTTTCCTGTTTTTCAATAAAAGAAAACTTGGTACAGTCTTTGTAATACAACAAACTAGCATCAAACAAAGAACAGGAAAAGATAGGAAAGAGGCTTGTACACTGTCTATGGATGAAGATCAAAAGGGGAAAGAACACAGTGTTTTGTGCTCAGGATCTTACATGAAGCAGAAAATCGGAAGAGGAGACAGATGAAGAAGTCTTTGAGTTATCTTCAGGACTATCCAAAGGCCAGGTAATAAAGGTGGATTTTTACTATCCATATAACTTTTTGATTATAAGAATCCATGTGTCAGGGTACAGACAAACCAAGCGATCAGATTGCCAGTGTTGGGTACAAATGTCTGGTTTCCGGAAGGTAGGACTTTGGTTATGGGAAAGCAATATTTCATATCTAACTGTCAGGAAGGAACTGACTGAAAAACCAAAGGTGGGAAATAAATTGGGGATGAAAGTAATAATGAAATAGCAGCCTTTGCTACTGGGCAATTGGGAAAAAAGCTTTGACACAACCTAGGAAGCTGAGACTGAGACCTTCTGAGAAGATAATGTAAGGAATTAAAGATGTTAAGTGAACTGGAAACTTTTGAAATGGACTGTTCTAAATACATAATGACGAAACTTGTTTAAAGAGTTCAGGAACAGAGAGCAAAGAGAGACACTATGTGCCTGCACCAGGAAATCTCCAAATATCCAAAAATAAAAAAGAAATTGTATGATATCTGGAAAAAATTGCATGTGCTTGAGGACTGCTATAAAGGAATAACAAAAATTTAGACTAATAAATTCAGGAGGATTTTGATGTGAAATATATTTCAGTTGGAGATGTCAAAGAAAAGTTCTGTTAAAATGTCAGAACTAAGAAGAAAACAGAGGAGAGTAAAGGGATTTAGTAAGCAAAAGAGAAGACAAGCTGCAGACAGTGCTAGAATATTCAACACTTTCTTTGCTTGAGTCTTCACAAGGGTAAATGACAGTCAATTAAATTAATTTTGACATGAAAAAGGGAGTGCACTGTGGGCACAGTGCTGGTGGGAGTAGTGAATATTTAGATTTAATATATGTATTCAAGTCAACAGTTCCAGATGAAATTCACCCATAAGTCATGGGTGATAATTCATACAGTAATCTGAGAAATATTTTAGAATACATTTGAATACATTTTGTTATGCCATATATTTGGAAAACTGTGTAGTACTACAAGTTCCGAGAAAACTGGTCACATAAATGGAAATGAAATATGGCTAATATGTCACACGAACTCAAACTAGTTTTCTCTTTCTATGAGACAACTAACTTAGTGACCAAAGATGTAAATTGCATGCATTTTATTTTACTTTAATAAACTTTTTAGGTGAATTAAGGGTAATTCATAAGGATAGAAATAATGTTCTAGGGGAAACTGTGTCTGTGTGCACAAACGATTTAAAAAAAGTTGTTCTTGAAGAGCAGTTGCAAATGTTTTATATTCATACTTAGAAGACATTTCAAATCTGGTCCTTAAGGGGTCTATTCTGCTTAATTTTCTAGCCCATATTTTTATTAGTGGTTTGAATCATAAACTAGCAATCAGCAGGACAAAGATTAAAATAATACTTTCTAACCAATACTAGATAAAAGCTGCTTTTTCAGCATTCTCTATAGCAAAATGCTGTGTGGAGATAGGGGTGTACATTTCAGAAAAAAAGAGAAAAGAGGAAAAACTTCCAGTACTAATTCAAGTAAAATATTGCTGATGGAACAGTAGAAATAGTCCTGCAGAATTACCCTTGAAATTCTCAAGCTTGTCTGCAGGTCCCTGGTCTGAGACCTGCAGTCAGCCACCACCAGAGATGGCCAGGGCAGAACTAGGAGTTAAACCAAAGAGGTTTACTTCCAAACTTATGCTGAGATGTTTCTGGAGCAATCAGGCTTTTACACGTAACCTGAGAATGGATCAATACTTAGGTTGTTGATTGATACTTAGGTAGATAATGAGTTTGCAGTGGAGTAAGTTTAGTGAAGGAAGGCTGAAGTCTTTCTGAAAGACCATGGAATTTGGCAGAAAACTTTCCTAACAGGCAGGAAGAAGGAACAAGTGAGGGTATACAAAGCTACTTACAAGAACCCTAAACATACAGCTCTGCATGTGAAGAGGAAAAGGGTTCTAATGTGATTTGAGGTATTACTGAATGATTATGAAAAAAATAATAAATTCAGTTTGAAAAATAAGGATGTATTTGCAACAATGGAAAAAAAATTAAAAAAGAGGGGAAGTTTGTAGGGAGAACGAATGTTTCTTGTTATACTACCCACTGTTAGCTGGTCTGGGTCAGTATTGATCCCTTAATTCCTGGCCTTCTTGGAATGCTTAATTTACTTTTGTTATGTCTTGAGTTAACTGTGGACAACTCTTGTGTATTTTCTCAGTAGCTGAATTGAGTTTTGTGGTTCATCTTTTCACATGAATGATTCTTTTATGCTGAAGCTTTGTCTAGATAGCTGTATTAGCAGCTTGACTGAGGACTACTATTTCATACTTGAAGAAGGGGTTGTGTGCTCAAAACCTCATCATTGTCTGGAAGCAGAAGAAGTGTTTGAGAAAGAGGACAGAAAAATTCCAAAAGCTGATTTTTCCATAAACCAGATAAAGATCAAAGGCTTGTATGAAAGATCCAGTTATGGGAAATGAAATGGCAAGATGGGCATCATCACACCCCAATAGATATGATCAATAAGACACTAGTCACGTCCCCATTGGTTAGAAAAAAAAAGAGAATCTCAAACTTTCATAGGCATTATGAGATTCTGTAGAATCCATATTCCATGTTACAATCAGCTTATGAGTCTTCTCTATTGAGTGATCTATAAGGACTCTTTTGACTGAGACTGAGCAACAACAAGCCATTGCACGGATCAAACAGCATATAGTTCATGCAGTAGCCCTTGGGCCAGTCCAGACAGGACCAGATGAGAGAAATATGCTACTGCCAGGAAGCATGACTCAGCTGGAGTCTCTGGCAGAAAACACCTTCAGAAACCCAAGGTCAGCGTCAAGGGTGTTGGAGCTATGGATATAGGGCAATTTTCTGAAAGACCTGACAGTTGATGAGTAATGTGGAAAATAACATATGATTTGATTTGCATATAATCAAGAATCATGTGATCCAACAGAGAATGAGCCTTGCAAGAAGATAGGCAAATACGGCAATGACCCAGCCTGAGCCAATAATTAAATAAAATATGTCATCTTTCCTGTCCTGAGCAACCACCATAACACATGAAGCCCAAGTCATGCATTAAAGAACTCAATGGACATTTTATGAACATTTTACAGGGATGATCCATAGACTAAGGGAATGATACCTGTGTATATATATCATGTGACAGGAAGGAGAGGGGTGCTTAGTAAGGTTGCATTGTAAGACTTGATCATGACATACATTATATGGACTGAAAGGTGGAGATTGCACTGGGGTAGATGGATTTTGTTCATAGTAGCGTGTATGGTGCTGGTTTGGATCATGTGATGTTTTGGAAATCTGACTAAAAATGTAGATAACACACCTGTGTTTTGGTTATTGCTGCGAAGTCTTGACACAGCATCAAGATATTCCCACTTTGCCCTCCCAGCACGTAGGCTGGGGGTGTTCAAGAAGTTGGGAGGGGACACAGCAAAGGCAGTTGACCCAAACTGATCAAACAGGATATTTCCTGCCACATAAAATCATGCTTAGTAATAAAAAAAGAGGAGGAGAGGTATTATAGGATGGCAGACATTGCTCGGAGGCTGGCTGGGCATCAATCTATTTGTGGGAGGTGGTCAGTGATTACCTTTGTGTTAATTGTTTCATTTATTTTTTTTTTTGTTCCTCTTTCCTTTGCTTATTAAATATTTTCAACCCACAGATTTTCTCACTTTTGCTTTTCCTATTCTGTCCCCTGTCCTGGTAGAGTCAGAGCTGGCAAAAGAGGTCAACCCACCCCACCTTGTCAATGGCCTTGTAACTTATGTTACCTCTCTACCATCCCATGCAGTTATCTTTTGATTGTCACGGACACAACGGTAGTATTACTGTACAAAGCCAAGAGGAACACTTCAGTTATGCAATACTTCACGGGAATTTCAAAGCATGCAGATTTTAGTACAACGTTCAGCAGGGCAGGATCTGTAGAAATGTGGAGGGGGAAAAAAGTCAATATTTCCTTGTCAAAGGTTGATCATGTGGGATTAGCAGAATGCCTTTACAGAATGAGATAAGTACTATTTTAGACTGGCACTCTAATCTAGAAGGAAAGTATTTTTATACCAATATATGACTAACTACTGTAACATAAAGGCTATTACTACTAGAAATGTAAGACGAGTAAGGTACTGCCCAAAGAGAAGAAATCAGAGGAAGAACAGTCAGGGCAAAGAAATGTAATGAAAGAAGATTCTTGAAGACACATGAAGGATTTGTGCTTATAGAAAATTTTATTAATTATTCTCAAAATTATATGGATTGATAACAGAAATGAGAAACATTACCAAAAAAAAGGTAATTTTTTTATATAAGAAGAACTTGGGACTGGAATTATGAAATTACCATGTTTCAAACCATGTAGGAGACAGAGACAAAAGCTCCAGAAATGGCCTGAGTAAGTACTGTGGTGGGATTCACTTCTAATTTTGCGCAGTTATATTTAAATTGGTCATCATAACCTTTGCTTCACAATCTACAGAGAAATGTGAGTATGCCCACCCTCCTTAACTGAGATGCTTATACCAGGCTGAGGTGAATTACACAGAGTGTTTCTCTACACTGACTACAAAAAGCCTTACACAAGACGTCTAACTTTTAGGTGTCTGTGCTGGGACAGACATGTTTTATCCTGTGCTTGTTTGGGAAAAAATCTTAAGAAGTTATTGGAAGCGAAGCATATCTGCAAAAGACTTGGAGCCCTGAGCAAAGAAAAATTCTTTTTTCCTTGGGTTTTACAGTTTAGGCCAATGGATATAGCATCATTAAACAAAATGATATTGGAATTTTAAACTTCATTATCATTGAATAATTAGCTTTCACTCCCTCCTCATCATTGCAAAAAATGGAAGACATCTCTGATCTTATTTCTGTGTTAATTTATCTGTGGCTAGGATCAAGAGGTTTCATTATTGCCAGAGAAAAATTGAATATCTTTAGTAAGAACCCAACATTGATCACCACCTTCTGAAAGATATCAGTGAGAATAAATTTTTGCTAAACAGAAAGCATGGACATTAAGTCACAAGCACTAATTTTCCAAGATCTTGCATATTCTGCAAGGTTTTTAACCAGCTCAGGAAATTCTGCTTGGCTGTTTCCTGTTGTTATTGCTCATCATTTTTCCTCAAAACATAACAATGATAGGAGAGTGCTGGACCTTGATCAAGATTTTCTGCTCTAAAAACCACAAGGGAATCAAAGCAACAAATGTTGAGAAAATGCAATAGCATATCTAAGATTTAGCACTTAGGGGTGTCAGATGAAATCGCACCCTGAAGTGTTCCCATTTCTAAGTACGTATCCAAGATGATAACAGACAACTGCTCCAACAACTCTAAATGCTCTAAAAACTCTCAAGTTAGTAAATCTTTATAGAAATGCAATTTGATGTATTTTTAACTGTGTTTTTCCATTTTTCCATTGGTCTTCTTTTTTTAAACTGTCTCCTAAGGAACAGACTCTTCTAAGCTCAGTAGAATGCTGTCGGGGACAATGAGATTTGTATGGAAAATGTGGTAAACAATCAGAACAAAAGTACCTTTCTGGAATTTTAATAGCACGAAATTCTGAACAATATGTGAGATTTCTCTCCAGATTGAAGATGGAAGCTTCAGAAATAACTGGGGTGTTGTATTCATATGTTTTTGACCTGATATGTCAAAGAGTGGCTGTTAAAAAAACCCTAAACCCTACTTTTTCTTTCCAATTTTCCTTGCATTTCTGTTTCTATATGACAGAACTGCTGAGAAAGTGCTCTTTTGAAGAGATTATTGACAATTTTTGGAGAAGCATTTCACAGAAACCAGATTAAATTAATTTTCATTATGTGATGAGAGAAGAAACACATTTCATACCTACATTCAGGCTATATTTCTGAATGGAAAGAACCTGACATGTTGAATACATTTCCACACTCCTTACTGCATAAAGGCAAACAAATGGAACAGAAACAAAACCCAGTTTCTTGACACTGAGAATTTTAAAGACTAAAAAGTTCAGTCTTCATTGCAACCACCTTCCTTTTCATTTTGAATAGAAACCTGCTGTGCCTAAAGGACACTAGTGTCATGATTTTTCAAGATGACCTGCAGTCAGAGCCATTTTCTTTGAATCAGTTCAAGTGCTTCAGAGATTTCTATACAATCTTCCAAATTTCTGAAGCAGAATACTCTCTTCCAATGACACTAGACAGCACAGAGCTCCTCCAATATACTCATTGTTCATCCTGGGTTCTCCATTCCTGTGATACCTCCCCACTGAAATTACTGCCCCATGACACAAAGGAATATTTTCCAAGCCATACACTACATATAAACTTACTGTTCCTGTAGAAATATAGAATACAAAGGAATAACAGGATTTTTAAACAACAAAGAGCCCTGGTCCCTTATACCTGACTCACACCTTGTAAGCTTAAAAAGGCCCAGTTATTTGAGACTCATTATACTAAGTCTCTCTCTACATCAGTCTGCTTCTCCCAAACAACTTCTTGACAACCCTTCTCTTCACCTCTGAAGTAGCTGTAAGCAAGTTAACTTTAGAACTGAAAGCAATTTAGCTTCATCAACTCAATATTGTGCCTAGAGTAAACAAGGTCTGCCAAGAGTGTTTCCTGAATGAAGCATAACATTAGCCAGGTAAGTCCAATTCCACAAATTCAAAACCCATCCTGGACACTTGTCAGGCAAGCCTGATACTCAGCTTCCACAGCATATTGTTACTTGGCCAGGATCTCTGTTAAGTACAATCCTCTTGATGAAGGAGCTTCCATGCTTCCAGTTTGTCCAATGTTTTGCTCCACACTCATTCCAGAGGCTTCACTGAATGCCTCAGCCTCCGCTACATGGTTGTCCAATGTGGTCCTTTTACAGACAACAGTTGTATGCCTTTTGGCAATTGATACTTATGCTCCTACATTTTGACAACTTCCCTTGCCAATAATCAGTATGCAATGAAAAAACCCTGAAGCCTTCAAAAACTTTCCATTTTCCTTTGTGTCCTGCTCTCTGACTGAACAGGCAATAATACCATTCTTTAGGAGACATATCCTCTGGGCTGCTGTCATGTGGCTCTGGCACAAAACCAGAATACCTACCCTGAAGCATTTATAGGCCTAATTCACCATTTAATAACTTTTTGCCTCCTTAAAATATGGCCTCATGTTTATTCTTGTTGAATGATGGCCAAGTAGTTGGTGCTGGGTGAATCCAAGGCTACTGTGTGCACCAAAAGCTTGACCTGAAGTGGATCTGCATGGACAAGTCTTCTTACTGGAAGAGACACTCTCAAAGCCTAGGCGAGTCCATGAGCACATGAAAGTGGCTACAAGGACAGATCTGTTTGCCATGCACCATGGTCTAACTCTCTTCTGGAGATTTTGGCATAGCCTTTTCAGACCTCTTCCTACTAGAATGTGCACATTCTTCATACAACAAGGTGATAAAGATTGTGCTTAAGTAAACACAGATTTATAAGACTCTTCATTTCATGAGGTGCTAATAATATTCGTCAAACTTACAAAATATAGGCTTGGCAATGAATTTCAAAATATATGTCTGAAAATAGTGCACAATTGTTAGCAAATAATCTAAGCTTCAAAAAAGCAGATATCATCTGATAAAACACCATACTATTCCTTTGATTGTTATCATTTCAGAGGAGGAATTTTGTTTTAAAATTAGTTGCACGATATGACTCCCAGATCAGGGTTTTCATTTTTGGAAGACTACATGTTCAAGGCCAGGTTGAAGGGGCTTTGAAGAACCTGGTCTAGTGAAAGATGTTCCTGCACACTGCAGGATGTGGACTAGATGATCTTTAAAGGTCCCTTCCAACTCAAACTATTCTATGTTTACTTTTATACAGAATGTAAAAACAGCATTAAAAAATCTGCCTGGAATGGCACTATAAAATGTGTCTTTGTTTGCAGGGGATTTCCCTTCATGGCAGCAAAATCTCACTTTTGTGGTCTTCCATCAAATAAAATGTGAGTCAGTAGTACCATAATGATATTTGTTGAGAAGCAACATGAAAAGGAAAAGTATTTACATCATTTCAACAATTGTTTGCTGGCTTTTGGGGTTTTAATTGGGTCAGGTCACGACAGCAAATTGGAAGCAGTAGAATTATAACTTGTGTAGTTGATGTTGTGTGTGTATTGATGACATGCTAATGCCATCAACCATGCTGGCTTTTGTCTAAGATGTTAGATCTGTTATTGTTGAGGAAAGATGTTAAGCATCCCAAATCATTGATTATTATATTTGATTTATACTCAAAGAAAAGTTCAACTTTCACTTCCTTGGAAACCACAGAGGATAAACCATGGCAAAGAAGACAACCAAATTTATTCTGGTGAAACACAAAATTGAATAAAAGTAGTTTGTAAAAATTATGTAGGAACTTTTAATTGATCAATGTAACTATATGAAATTTCTCAGTAGTGTAATCATTCTAAAGTGATCATTCCTAGACTTAATCTTATCTTTTTTAAGTTCTTAGTTACTAATGACTTTAACAGTTTGTTTCTTTTCAGTAAAAAATATTTTTATTTTCACTTTATTGATATACTTTTAAAGCTCTTACATTTAATATTCCTCTAGCATGTAAAACTTATGGGAAAATAAATGCTTTTTTTCCCTTCAGAGGACATTTTTTTGATCAAGTTTCTGCTGTATTAACTATATACTCTCCAAATTCAAGCCATGTGAGTGTAATTCCATTTAACCTTTTGGAATGTTTTAGAATTATTTATTAGATCTTCTCCCATCTTGGACCAAAACTTCACATTAATACTTTGTTCTCTGAAATGGTATCTGTTTTTCATAAATATCCACATGTAAAAACACGTGAAAAAAACGCATCTTATAATGTGTAAATGTTGGACCTCATTTTACTTTTGAGTTTGGGAGCATATCTTTGTCAATATTCTTATGTACTTTTTGTCTTAACAAAGTTTACCAAACTGCTAAATGACCTCATCCAGAGTCTTCACATTGACAGGAATATATTTTAACTAAGCTTCAGTCCTGTTTTCCCATTTTTCTTCGATTTTCGGTCATCCTTTGTCTCTCTTGAAACTTTCAGTGATCAGTTTATCATCAACAATAAAACTCTGACAGTCTTTTTTGTCCATAAGGTCCTGAGAATATTTCATAGCCAGATCAAAGCTGGGCTTATCTCAATCAAGATATTCCTTCCTAATCTTTCACTAATTTTGGACAATAAAGGCACAAATATATTTACTCAGGAATTCTTTGCAATCTCGACTTTCTCAGAAAAAAATTCTATGACATCTTCCAGGAAAGCAAACCACACAAGTACTCCCATTGCCCCACACTGCAGCAAAAAAACTCAATTTGCAATAAAATTGTCTTGTGAAGTCTTGGAGCAAGGTGAATATATTCCTCTTTTTACTCATCCATGGGAACTCTGTCAACACCCAGTAAACACTGTACAAGCTTGGGTTGGCAGTGTCTCCTATGCTGCCAGGAGACCGACTGCCTTGATGATAGTTAATGTAGGCTTGTAACATGCCCCAGGTCAAGCAGTCCAAGTGAAATGGACCAGGCTCAAGGAGTAAGCTGCTGCTTGAAGAAGAGACTAAGGTACTAGCACACATTTCATATCTCCAGCCCCATTTAGCATGGCCGAGGAAATTTCCTGTAAATACATTTCAGGCTGAAACTGCAGCAATGAGAGAAGTCTGCAGCCACACAACCTCCACCGAGGTGGAGTAGAAGTGGGTAGAGACAGTCTCTGCTCTCAATTTCACACCTGTAGCCATCTTTATTACAAACTGAAATAAGTTTGTAATAAATATGTAGAAAATATGTTTTAAGAACAGTCCAAAATGCAGATGAAGTGCTGGGATGTCTGCACGTACATAAGCATTGTCCCATTGTTTACACTGTCCATACTGAAAAACCTATTGCTGACGTGTAAGTGAAAGGCAGCTCAACTATTAAGAGTAAGTTCTGCGTGATAAGAATGCATTTTCCTAGATATTGTTTTTATTATCACAGGGATTCTCTGACTGAGTAAGGGAGTGGCTGGAAAAAATCACCTGAGAAGCTGTTTTTGAAAAGGTTAATGCTTCTGAGATAAAAACCAACCAAATGCAAATTCTCTCATATCCACAAAATTAATCCACATGAATTAGCAGATGTCTTCCTTAACTTAGATAAGGAAGTTTCATTGAGCTGGAGAGAACTCCCCTTAATATATCATGAGATAGGCAACATGAGACTTACGTCATGTTGAGAATGTTTTTTTCTTTTAAAAAATTGGTTTCCTGTGGGATACAAGAGCAGTGTCATAATAAGAGCATATTTGTATCAATGTCATTTAATCAACAGTGAAGGAAAACATGTATTTCAATGAAAATATATTTCAAGAAAAACAGTGGTTAAAGACTAAAGTTCAGATTTGAAATCACACTTTAAATCCCAGTTTGAATCCTGTGTATTAAGTAATGCAGAAGAGAAAAATATTAATCACTCATTGCTTAACCATTAATATTTTCTTTTAAAATAGATCAAGCTCAGAGATCAGGTCCAGAGTTGCACTGAACCATATTTTAAGGCTCTTCTAATTTGCCCCATTTGAATTTGAATCAGTATTAAACTCTTATTAGCGTGAAAGATCAGGGAGCACTAATCATAAGGTTTGGCTAGCACCCATCCACTTCTCCCTTATTCTGAAATAATTACTTATTTCAGGTTCAAAGCAAGCTGTAAATTAATATTGTATGGTCATGCCATTTTTGTGGAAAGATTCAGAATTCTTCATAGTTGAACTTAAGAGGACATATAAGAAATGCATAAAGATGCCATTACTTTGTTATTAGACGTAATTCTGAGCCTCCCAGAGAGCTCTGGATCACCCCAGCTCTGTGCCAGCCAGCTCAGTGTCATGAGGCTGAGCTGCCAGCCTCCAGGGTCAATGGGCTCATGCAAGTTTACATCAGTGGTGGGCAAGGCTTCTTCAACAAGTGATTTCAACAAATTTTGAGAGATGGATTTACAGCACATCACCTATTACCTTTGTGTGGCAGATATGAAGTGGGAATAAATGACTGTAGATCTTGTCATATTAGTGACAGTGATGCACAGAAACTTGTTAAGGTATCCAGGCTACATACCCAACAGCTGCTGCCAGTGTCAATACCAGCTGAACAATTTAATTTTGGGAACACCTCATGCCTCAGAAATATGTGTTCCTCCTCTATTAGATTTCTAACATGAAAGATTTTTTTGCTTTTAATCTAGCTTCAAGTGTGATTCAAAACAAAGGTAGGTTTGTATGTTAACAGCTCCTGTGACCTGGAAACATGAAGTCTTTGCCAGCTCTACTGACCCACTTGCCTGAAGGATCTGCTTACATTAGGGAAGTCAAATCATCAGATCCAGTGTGTGTAAATAAGGAAGAAAATGACAAAAACATACTTTACAGGTCAGAAAACAGAAATGTCTTTTATGGTTTACAAATCAACAGTATTTCTCTTCATTTATATGAAAGGCTTCATTAGCTGTATATTTCCCATTCTCAAGAAGATATGAAGGAGAAGGAGGAGAGAAATGCAACACCACAAATATGTAAAGTATGGCAATCTGGAATTCCTTACTGAAATTAGTTACGGAGAGACGCTAATCACTGTACCCTCTAACCTGGCTTCAGGTCACTACCTTTATTCTTAATCTTTGCAAAGATTAACAATCAGCCAATTTACATATACATAGCTCTGTAAAAGATTTACAGGTTCAGATTGTACGAATGATCTCCAGATATCCCTGCGAACTTCATGTCTTTATGGTTCTTCCAAATTAAGTCCTGGATTACGGTCTCTTCCCCATGCCTCACCCCAAAAATAAAATGAAATTCATCCAACCATAATGGAAAAATAATTAAAAATAACACAAAACCTTTGTATTTTGTTCTGACTTTTTCAGAACAGGGTCATATTTTTCCTAAAACATATCCTGAGTGATTATAGCTTTACTCATGAAAAAGGAAGAATATAACTCAGGGAGAAAAGTTGTATTTTTGTGTGCTGCTGGGTAACAAGGCACAGCAGCACTGGGCTTTCAAGGACTGGATTCTTACAGAATGAACTAAACTGCAGTAGCTTAACTTCTTGGCCAACTGTTGGATACACTTTAAACAAATTGTCAGCATTTTAACAAAATTAACCTTTTCTTTAACTTCCTGTTGTGTGACACAGTAACTTTCATGGAAAAAAACCGCCCATAGAATCCCTGGTCAACTTCCCTTACGTTATGAAAATTATTGTTTCCTACCTGATTCAACAGTTTAAAATCTCACTAGAATACACTTATTCATCAATACAAAGAAAATACTTCTTGAAAACAAGAATTACATTGCCAGCTCTGGTACTCAAAGTCAGATTGATCCAGCACCAACTGTTTGGGCTCTTTATGTCTGAGTCCCCAATGAGGGCAATACAACTCCCTTTTTCTGTCTCCTATATTGAGATTGGCACAACTCAATGCTGGCTCATCTCAAACATCAGGTTTCCTATGGAACATCACCAGTGGGCTGGTTGCTTTTCCCTGAGGAGAGACAACTGCTGGTTAACAGCAATCCTTGGTGAGCAGGCACATCCCTCCTGCCTACCCAGAGCGGCCAGCAGGGAGCAGAGGCCAGCTCCGCAACCCTGGTCCAGAGGAGGGCCAATAGCCTGACCTATGGTTTTCGAAACCAAACCTGTCTCTTCTAACAAGATCAAGAGAGTTTGGAATAGAGACTTCTGCTGTGTGTGTTAACAGCATCCACTGAAAGGGCTCCCATTTCGTTTAGAGTGCTTGTGCTCTAGCTATGTACAGATAGTAAGTACTGCTAACCCACTATAACCCGCTCAGCCAAGTATGCTGAGTGACATGATGTCTCTCTTAAAGGATATATTTGTTGTGTGTTTATGCAGATGCACACCACTTTCCCCAGGTATTCTGAACAATGACAGTGGGGGGTTAATGAGAGTTTCTGTCAGATTCTGGAAACTGTCCTGGCTAATCAAGCAGTCTGCAAATTCCTCTGTCACAAGGTTCACTGCCTCCACATTCCTTTGCAGAGTGTCAGGGTGATCAACAACAGGAAATCTGCTACTGCTGGTTGCAGAGAAACCAAGGAGAGAAATAATCTGTTATAACAATTTTGTCTTCGACCGGGCTCAAATTAGTGTTGCTGGGATAAGGGAATAGCTGGCCACAGCTGGGTGATGAGACTGAAAGCAGTTCACTGCATTCAAGCCTCCTCTGTAAACTGCTTCCTTATAGGTCTCCTCAAAGGCCACTGAGTGGCTTTAAAGCATTAAAAACCACCCAAAACAACAACCCAAACAAACAAACAAAACCATAAACCAAATGGGCTTTATTGTGATATAAAGTGAGTCAGATAATATTTAAATAGAAAAAAACCATCTACTTAAGATGGTAATAAAACTGAATATATAGATTTTAGCTTTTTATACATAGCTCTTCAACTCCAAAACAGTCCTTTATTCCAATCTAGGTTTAGCTAGTTTTGTGGCTTCCTGTTAATAGAAAACTCTGCACAGCCTTTCCTGATGTGGACAGTTTTTCCTCTGTCCCTGTCAGGGGCTAGCCAGCTGCTCCCTGCTCCTTGCAGGAGTTCCCATCTCTGAGCTACATGTTCCCAGCTCTGTACCCTGCTCCCTTGCTAACCATCCCTGACAACTTGTGAACCTGCCCAGTCCCTCAGCACACTTGCTTGAGAGCAATTTCCCCCATCTTGCCTTCTTTCCAGCAGGCTGCAGCCAATTAAGTTGCTATTTGAATGATCAGCATAAATACATCTGCAGCAACAAAGCAGATGTTAAATATGCCTAGTTCAAAATTTCTCATCTGTGTGGACCAGCTGGCTTTTTGGTGGCCAATACTCAGGATAAGATTAGTTAGACCCTGCTGTTCAGCCTTGGAGGCAAAGGGAACTGTGCTGTCCACAGCATTGTTAAAAGCCATTAATTCTCTTAATATCTTCCTCACTTGTCTTCTTTCTTGACAGGCCATGTGGCAAACTCGGCAAACTCAGCTCTGGAAAATACTTTCAGAGAGAGGGCAGGCCTCACAGAGATCCCACCAGGTCTGTGCTGTTACTGCTACATTTTGGTCACCTCACAGTCTGCTTTGCGTCCTGGCTGCCTTCTCCAAGGCTGAGATGACACACATCAACCCTTTTCCCTGCAAACAGACTGCAAAAGGACTGATATTGTACCCTGAATTTGAACAGCACCACCAAACTTTGAGAGAGGCGCATGCAGACCTACAGGGATATCGTGGATATGGCCATTGCAAGTAAAGCCTATCCCTTAATAATAATAATGATTAAAAAATTAATCGATTAAAACTCATTATCAGAATAGGGTAAGATGCAAAACAACATTCTTCTTAAGTCCATGACCTCTGTTATCGATACTGCAAATAATGGAGCTATAATTATAATAATTAGTGACGAAACTCCTTAACTATGCAATTTAACATTGACTAATCTCTATAGCTCAATAGACTTGGTTTATAGCTAGTAATCCATGTGTTGCAAACAGTGGCTATGTCAAATTCAGGCAGTGGAGTGAGTCACAGCTAAGAATAACCGAATACACACATTGCACTCTTCTTAGTTGAGTTTCAAAAGGCTGTATACAGGATTCCTTAATTTCCTACAGATTTACTTAATTTTAACTAATTTTGCATTTATGTTATTTTTTGCCCAGGTTGCTCTTTGCAGTAGTTCTCTGTTGTTTGCTGTAGCATGATTTGACAAAAGTTTTTACAGAAAAGACCTGACAATGGACTGCCAATACATTGCAGTAAAACCGTAGTTTATAGAAAGCACATGCTGTATATGAAACATAAACACGTATAAAAATCAAACTTACAACACAGCAACATGAGCAACTATTTGTAATACTCAAAGTTTCTTATAAACTCTGCTATTATAAAGGTAAATAGAATTTGAAAGTAGTAAACTATATAAGTATAAACATTTATACTTAAAAGTAACATTTATACTCATTAACTCATTTATACGTTTATACTCATAAACTTTATAAGTATAAAACATTTAACACTTAAGGCAGGGTTTGGTAAGATTATTTAGGGGCCACACAGTGCACGCCTAGTAAATAACGGGAAAGAATTCTTTGTTAAAACTTCTTAGTAATCTTCACTAATGCACATTTCTGTTTGTCTTCTCACACCCTTATCACAACCAAAGGGCTTCCTTTTTTTCTTTTTCTTTTGAATGGAGAGGAAAGGGAAGTACCTTATGTTTGTTTATATCTCTTTTGCTATAGACTCTGAATTATTAGTTCTTTTTTCTTACAGCTTATACGTATACTCAAGGAGCTTACATTGATCAACTCTTAGTCACTGTTGTCAGCAAACTCACTAAAATATCCAGCAAAACCAAACAAAAAAGATGAAATAAATACAATCAAAGTAAATCCATTTAGAAGGTGAATGACCATTCATGGTATTCATTCAGCTCTAGTTATTACATATATACTTTCCTGCCTCTGGGCAGTGAGCTAAGCTTTGTTCTCAGAATCTGAAGCAACTTTTTCACAGGAAGAATGAAGTTTTCCAATGTTTCCTTTTTTCAACTCACTTTTGTCATATCCTATCATTTCTGTCTCTCTACTCTCTTTCCTTTCTATCTGCTCCTCCATGGACTTGCTGGCAGGCTAAATTACAGAAAAATCATAATTAAAAATTATTCCTTTCCCTGCTTCACAGAACACAGTCCTTACATTCAAGTCATTTCACTGCAGGGAGAATTTTTTCACAGTCAGGCAAACAATATTACCTCAGGAGAAAGGGAGAAGTTTTCAAACCTGGCTTTTCAAAGGACTCTGCTTCATTAACTTGTTGAAAATCTTCAGGCTTCACAAAAATTGAATCCTCCATGTCATTTGTCCCTAACCGCAGTACAAAAACTTCCTAATAACTTTCATTCATACCTCAGATAATGAAATATAACTATTAGTATTGTGGTCCTGAGGTTCTAATGTTTACCAGGCTTGAAGGATTACTTGCTTAAATGGTGTTTGAAGGAGAAGGACAAATTTCTCCCACAGGAAGAACAAGGGATTAAATGTATCTCATTTTTTCCACTTGGAACTTTAAAAAATCTTTTGAATACAGGACTGCTTACAGAGCTGCTCCTAATTTTTTCCAGTTCACATACAATTAAGAAGTCAGAATATTTCTCTAATTTCAGCAAAATGTATAAGGAAAAAATATGTGTTGGATGTTCATGGATCTCATTCTATTACTGCCAAGGAAAACCACCATGAGAGAATAGAAGAAAATAAAATGTTCAGGACACGTGAAATTATGAAAATTGTTCCTAATACCAAAACCAATTAGATAGTAGAGCCAATATTCAGGGAGGTTCATGGGAGTGCTAGGTGGAAGCAAGGTCTGAGGACAGACTAAATGGTGGTAAGACCATGACAGTGACACAACAAGTTTTTGCTGTGGCTCTGCATGTATCTGGGTGTAGCAATGGGAAAACAGAGACAGTGTCTCTGTGTCTAAGTGACAACAAGGTGTGTGGGTTGAAGTTCCACCTGAATGTGAGGAAGAACTTCTTTACTCTATGGGTGACTGCACACTGGAACAGATTGCTTATCTGGATGTGATCCTGCGTGGTCTGGGATGACCCTGCTTGAGCAGGGAGGTTGGACCAGATGACCCACTGTGATCCCTTCTGATCTGACCCATTCTGTGATTCTGGTAGATTTACATCCATCTATCTATCTATCTATCTATCTATCTATCTATCTATCTATCTATCTATCTATCTATCTATCTATCTATCTATCTATCTATCCATCTATCCATCTATCCATCTATCCATCTATCCATCTATCCATCTATCCATCTATCCATCTATCTATCTATCTATCTATCTAAAATTTCCTGTTGTTTGCTCAGCCAGTGGCTTCTATAGCAGACTTTGGGTTCCCAAAAATTTCTGTAAAGTAGCCTACATATTTATCTGAATAAATATGATCGAGGGTCTAGTTTTCAAGAACACTTTGTTTTTAGACCAAACTTCATGAATTTATGCAGTTAGCTTATGGCTAAAAAGAGACAAGCTCCTTAAAAGGACTACAATAGTATTGTGTGGTTTCTGCTCTAAAACTGGTTTCTGTTTTTGGTTCTCCAAATTAACTGTAAGAAAACCGTCACATGAACTGAAAGCATGAACAACAGGAAAATGTGGCAGGAAGGATGTTGCAAGGTGTTATGGGAGATGTAGTCTTTGGTACTCATGCATGCTCAGTAGAGTGCTTGGATGTTATTGTTTGAAGGATCATGTGACACGTTTAAGCGCTGTATTTAAACTCCGGTCCTTTGCAATAAAGTTAATTCTGCTCTGGCACTCGATGGTGTCAGCAGTGGGGTTTGTGAAGCAACAAGCACCTCAAATGGCGCCCGAACAGGGACTTCAACAGGCACCAGGAACCAGGGGCATTAAGCTGTGGGGTGCCTGCTGGGCGGTGTTCCATCTAGCTAGAATCAAAAGCAAAAAGGAAGAATTCAGCGTGCTGGGTTGCCTTTGCAAAAAGGACAAAAAAGAAAGAAAAAAGGACAAAAAAGGACAACCGAGCTTCAGCACACAGAGGTAACGCAAAAAATCTAGCTAAGATGGGAGGGTGGCTAACCCATGAGGAGAGGTATTCTCTGGCAATTAAACAGACAGGTGAAGCAATTAGCCATTTTTTAAAAGAACAGAACAGAAACATAGAAAAAAGTAGACTATGGGACTTACTGTATTGGTTTTCCATAAATGAACCGGCTCTAGGGAGCAGGTTAATTGAAAAAACAAGAGAAGGTGATATGGAAGCTCTCAAGAACTTAGTAGCATGGAAAGAAATTATGGTTGCCTTGAACTCACATTACAGAAGAGCAAAAAAAGCTGGGACAACAGACTTTTCTACCCCCAGCCCCACTGCAGCCCCAAACCACCCCCGACCGCATAGCAAAGCAGTGATGGTACGGGGGGAATTCCGTGGGGAGGGAGAGAAGGGGGAAAGAGGGAGCCCGGAGCAGGGTTGGTGCGGTCGTGGTGGGTTGTCTGGAAGCACATGGTGCTGGGTTCACGCTGGAACCATGTGCTCCATTCTACGCCCACCCCCCCCAGCCACCACCATGAACATACAGCCGGGGTCAGGCTCAGCACTTGCCGCGGGCAGTGCCCCCCCACACGCACGGCCGCACGGCCTCCCACAGTGCCGAGCCTGGTCCCTGCACCGGGGGCTCAGTTCCCAACCAGACCTGCCGCAGAGCCATGCGTGCAGTGGCACAGGGCCACTGATGTCATCCCAGTGGCTGTTCAGCCAACCGTGCTGGTGCTCGCCACCACTGTGGAGGCAGGGGTTGACACGGGGTTGGTGAGAGCTCCATTTGCGGCGCCGCCTGCACAAGGTGCCAGGCCGAGCGGCACAGTGCCCGCCGACTGGAAGCTGGTGGCTCGCCATGCCACCGTTGCCCTGGCTCCGCCCAGCGCTGCTTTCGCAGCCCCAGGCACGCTGCTGCCGAGTGAAGCGGTGGCAGGAGGAGCCGGAATGGTGGCAGTGCTGCTCACGGGCGGTCCTGGACCGGGCGGCGTGGTGGCAGCTGCGCCGCAGCGGAGAGAAGCGCTGGCAGGAATGTACACTGCCAGTGCCGGCACTGCAGGGGCTGCAGCAGGGGGGCAGCGGACAGACTGACTTCACGGGGGGCAAGGAGGTCCGCTGGTTCCCTTTGGCTGTGCAGCGGCCATGGGACCACTGCAGAATGACCATGCAGCCGCAGCAGCATGGACACAGCCATCTCGCTCCCACCATGGGGCAGAAGTGGAGGTGCCTTTCCTGCCCCCAATGGTTACGCAACCAACACGCGACAAACCCACAGCCACAAAGCCACCGCCGTGTTACTCCCACCAAGGAACCAACCCACAGCCTCCACCAGCCTTGGAGCAGCTTCTACATCAGAGACAACCTGATGAAAAATAAGAAGAAAACTTCCCAGAAATCCTAGCCGAGCTGTGTCAGCTCAAGCTCAGTGAGACGAGAGAGCGGACAAAAAGACAAGCAGTTTTAGATCCTGCAGAAGAAGAAGCACAGCTGCAGCTCCTACTTCAGCCCGAAGAGGAGAATACAGACTGAGAGAGCACATGGAACATATGCCTGCCTGAGCCGAGAATATCAATGAAGTCAAAGCTACTGATACTAAAATGGACAGTATATATATTAGCTACACTATCAACACTAACAGCCGTAGGTTTTGTGCTGCGAGAATTTCAGCTGGGACATCACAGATCACCCACCGACACAGGTAGAGATCCAAGGGTAACACTGCAAAGTACAGCAGACACACAGCTATCAGCTGCTATATTTAGCTTTCTGAGTCCCAAAAAAGCAGCCTTACTAATTGACAAATTACTTGCTATTATAAAAGGTTCTTTTGTGTTGCTGGGGGGAAGAATAGAAATGCTAGGAGGGGCCCTAAATCAAGTGTTTACTTCTCACAATTTTAAAATTGTTTCATTACTGTTTCACGAAATGAAAATTGATAGAATCATAGAATCATAGAATCGATTGGGTTGGAAAAGACCTCCGAGATCATCGAGTCCAACCCTTGGTCCAGATCCAGTCCATTTACTAGATCATGGCACTCAGTGCCACGTCCAATCTGCGTTTAAAAATCTCCAGGGATGGTGAATCCACCACCTCTCTGGGCAGCCCATTCCAATGCCTAATTACTCTCTCTGTAAAGAATTTTCTCCTGATATCCAACTTAAATTTCCCCTGGCGGAGCTTAAGCCCGTGCCCCCTTGTCCTATTGCTGAGTGCCTGAGAGAAGAGACCAACCCCCACTTGGCTAGAACTTCCCTTCAGGTAGTTATAGACGGTGATGAGGTCACCTCTGAGCCTCCTCTTCTCCAGGCTAAACAACCCCAGCTCCCTCAGCCTCTCCCCATAGGACTTATGCTCCAATCCCTTCACCAGCCTTGTTGCTCTTCTCTGGACCCGCTCCGGCACCTCAATATCCTCAATATACGATACATAACATGGGAAGCCAAACCTAAACAAGTAGCAAAGAAACAACCAGTTACAATTTCAGCTGCAGAAACACATAACCCTTTACACGCAGTTACTGCAAAAGCCTTGATAAAGCAAAACAAACAATTCCCTCATACAACAGAAGTCCAAAGATGCCCCGCAAGGCTACAACAGCAATACACACCTCTAAATCCATTCAGAACACAAACATGCATAAATTGGCCTTTACGCAAATTAAACAATTAGAATGGAAGGCAAAGGCAGAAATATCAAACATTTTTAACAGCAGAAAAGACGCAACAATCATATATGCCTCACAATGGCCCTTAAAAGACACCTAAACCTTTTTAACAAGTATTTCTGAACTAGCATCCCCAAAGCAAAACAGAGACATCATAACCAGCAATAGCCCAGACATTAACTCTGTTTCCATTAGACCCACTGAAATCACTCATTCTGTAGAACAGGGACTGCTTCAGTCAAAGGGACTGTCAATTAACAGCAGATTTTTCCTAAAGGCAGCTCTATTGCAGCTAAATCCACAGGCAGCCCAAGAAACAAATAGCCCTAAATCAGTGAGACAGTGGCCTTTCCTTAAAACAGAGTTGATGCATTTACATACACTACTAGAAAACCATAAAAACACAGCCCTGCTATTAACAAAAAACCTTCTACTAATCAATCAGTCTCTCAAACCTAAAGAAAGATGGATTTTCATACTTTTTGCTCGTCTCAGAGTGGGAAAAGATTGGAATTTTCGAAAACCAAGATTTTACAACTTACTTTTTGGTTAAAGAAAAGGGTAAAAAACACTTCTTGCATAATTGCCTTTGCAAAGAAAGAAATAATATGTTGCCCCTCAAACATAATAGCAATGGTTTACTGCTTAGCAACTGGGTGGAGTTGGAGTCGGTCACCTCCTACCCTATTCCTGTTTCTATAAAAACTTTCCTGCTAACCTTTTGGCTAGACAAACAGGTGGTTTGCCTTTTGATGAGGGAGACAACAAACAAACCCCTCTCATCTCTCATTCAAAATCTCCCTTCTTACATAATATGGGAAAAGGAAAACGAAACATAGCAAACTGAAACTTTATCAACTCTTCGTTCACATGACTGCGAGGGAGAAAAATTCTCTTTGTTGCCTAAAAGCCTTTGTGATTGCTTTTCACTATGTAAATTGGTGTCATTTTAACTAAGAATGTTTAAATTTATCTCCACAAAACCAAAACACTGAAGCTTTAGAAGTTTTTCCCTATTTTTTCATTAATTTCTCAGTGGCTTTGTTTGAATTGTTAAAGATAAAAATTGTTAGAAGTTGTTAGAGTTATTAGATTCTCAAATACATCCACATACATGCAATTATTGTAACAATGTTATTCAAATAATGAGTTTAGAATTTTAAACATCCCAATTTTTGTTAATTAATACATTCAAACATTCTCAAAATATTTTGCTATCACAGAACAATATACATAATGTCAACAAAAGTGCAAAATAGCTGCTTGTAAGTCACAACTGCCTAAGAGACTGAATTAAATCTGAGTAATTTAAGGTTGCTTGGAATATTTTATGAACCAATAAAGTTATCAACAGTTCAATAAAGGCCTTATCATGATAGGCCCTAGTTTTTATAGATAATTAAGATAAGTTTGTTTATGTTAAAAATGTTTTAAAAGTGTACTGTTTTACAGCTTGTTAATTATATAAGGAAAGGGGAATTATGTCAAGGAAGGATGTTGCAAGGTATTATGGGAGATGTAGTCTTTCATTCTCTCATGCATGCTCAGTAGAGTGCTTGGATATTATTGTTTGAAGGATCATGTGACATGTTAAAGTGCTGTATTTAAACCACGGTCCTTTGCAATAAAGTTAATTCTGCTCTGGCACTCGATGGTGTCAGCAGTGGGGTTTGTGAAGCAACAAGCACCTCAGGAGAATATGAATTTGGTACTTTATTCTATGTTCTTATTATCTTGATGCAGTCATTTGGGAAAATATGATGCAATAATAAAATAAGAGGATAAAATTTCAGTATTTGTCAATTATTTGAATATCAAGGCACTTGTTCTTCCCAGATCTTTCTAGGAATGCTGAACACAAACATCCCCAAGCAAAAGCAGACAGAACAGTAATTTTATGAAGAACTATAAAGGCTTGCTCTGCTTCTCAAGAGCCAGTTAAAAAAACAGCTGGTGGAAAGGACAACAAAAGAACCCTAACAACCATGATTCATCACTTCCAAATACTTTCATATTGCTTCATATTGAATCACAAACAAGGATGTAACTTGTTACAGATTCCTTTGAGTTCTGGGAATTGTTGTTTCCAGCTACTAAATTTTCACTAGCAAAACAAGTTGGAAAACCTTTTCCCTCCAGAGAACTGTTCAACTTAGATAACACTATGGAATGGGATACAAGTTAATAAATCCACTGAAGTAACTTAGCTAAATTAGTTAGGATCAAGGTTTATGTTCTCTTAGGACTTTTTTTAATCAGCCTCATCTCTGTGCTAAATTATTTATATTACAGTATGGCCTACAAAACTCAAACTGAAGCTGTGAACACATTGCATTGAAGGTTTAATGTCTAGTTTCCTTCTAACTTGAAAGCTTGTCTTTATCTTGAAAGGAAAGAAATAAAAATCAAACCCTGCAATAAAACAACGACAATAATATTAAAAGTTTCTTTTAATTTACTCCAATGAAACAAATCTTGCTTTATCGCTACAATAAGTGAGAGGGAAATTAGTACATCTGTCAAGAGTCAAAGTACCATTTAGTCTAAAAATAAAAATTTCTTCTTTTCCAGTTTCTTTTAAATTAAAGCTGTTTCACTGGCACAAAAGAAATAATGGTTCAGATCCTCTGCCTGAAAAAAGCAGATGCTCAGCCATAAAAAGAATCACAGAAGATATTGCAGTTGCTCAGTATCATTTACCTGAGCACCTCATGGCACATCTCAGTGCTTCACCATTTTACTGAGGCAGAAATCAAGGTGTGTGGAGAGGAAGGTCTACAATTTTGAAAGCAACCTGTAACTGGGAGTGCTTCCATGTTAGGAGGGTTAGCTTTTAACAAAGTTTATTGCCAGTGTCTGAAAATTTAGGTTCAACTGGCATAATGTTTGCTGCATTACACATCTGCTTTTATTAACCAGGCTGGTGTTTGAGGGCCTTTGCTTCACCTCTTTGTTTAAATTCCAAGTACAAGTATCGTAAAATTGTGTCCAAAATTTGAGACTGATGATTTGCCACGAAATGACTGTTGTGATTTAACTCCAGCCAACAACCAAGCCCCATACAGCCACTTGCTCACCCCTCAGCCAATAGGATCACGGAGAGAATTGGAAGGGTAAAAGCCAGAAAACTCGTGGGTTGAGATAAAGACAGTTTAATAGGGAAAGCAAAAACTGTGCACACAAGCAAAGCAAACCAAGGAATTAATTCATTGCTTCTCATGGGCAGGTGGGTGTTCAGCCATCTCTGGGAGAGCAGGGTCCCATCACACATAACAGTTACTTGAGAAGACAGACACCACCACTTCAAATATCCCCCCTTTCCTCCTTCCCTCCTCTTTATATACTGAGCATGGTGTCATATGGTCTGGAACATCCCTTTGGTCAGTTGGGATCACCTATCTTGGTGGTGTCTCCCCTCAGCCTTGCATGCATCCCCAACTTCCTTGCCAGTGTGGCTGTACAAAAAACATAAAAGGCCTTGGCTTTGTGTAAGCACTGCTTAGCAATAACAAAACATCTGTATATTATCAACCCCATGTTCAGCACAAATCCAAAACATAGCCCCATCCCACCCACTGTAAACAAAATTAAGTCTACCCCAGCTGAAACCAGCACAATGACATATTGTAAATTGCTAAGAGACTGAATGATGGTCAGAAAAAATGGATATCTGCAGTTCTGAACTCTGTAATTTTGCCTCCTCTCTCCAAGTCTTCTGATGTACTTGCAAACCTCCTCTTCAAAGAATTATATTTAGGAGCTTAATATTTCAAGATCTAAAGAAAATCAAGGATAAAGCATTTTATCTCAAGTGTCTGCTTCATATGGAGTAAATTAGAAAAGCAATATAAAATAGTAATGCTAGGGATGAACATCAAACCACACTGAGTATGAACATCGGTCAGTGACACCTACATCCACTCTGGACCAAACATTACAGGTCAGTATGGATTTCTGCAAAAGGAATGAAATTGTAGCCTCTTATCATGTTTCCTACTGTATAAACTGAGATTCTTCAAGGCAGAGTATAAAATCGCATACTTATACAGACAATTTTTGAGGATCAACAAATTATTTTATTTACTCCTAAAGCTGCTTAGAAAAGGGTCATGGAAAGCTCTGGGGTAATTTCCAGACTATGCAAGGGTAGGAGCAAGAGCAGAAGGATAAGTCCTAGAGCTCACATGTCTGACTGTCAACCTTCTCAATTGGTTTGCATCACTAAATGGGAGAATAACCGAAAAATTATTTGGCTAACATGGCACTTAATTCCTTTCAGAAATCAAAATTCACATTCCAATCTGACAGTCCCTACTTTGTCTGCTAAAAAATTACCAAATCTCACTGCTAACTCCTTGTTCTGCTCAGAGTGAAGGGTGCGCTGTGAGAGATATGACAGAAACACTCTTCAAGAATAATTGGTACATCTAGGTGGTACACTTCTAGCAATAAACTTAAAGTTTTAAAAGTTCAGCCTTCACTTATGGAGCTACTTAACCAGTTACTTGCATCCTTAACTGACTGCCATTTGCATAAAGTGAAGAATAAAGCCTGTTGTCTTTGGTGTTTTGCTGCTAGAGATGTAGGAGAGAAGATTTTGTGAATGAAACAAAATGAATTTGTTTTTAGTGTAACCTTTCCTTTTCCTGCAGTATGTGTAAGTCTGATGATAAGACTTTTGACACATGGGCACTGTAGCTCTCTCTGGAGCTGCCAGAGTGAGCCAGCCAGAGGAAATGGAGGAAGTGATGCTCATAACACAAGGATTCAAGTCTTTTCCTCTCTCTGCAGTGACCAGATCTAACTTGGAATATAAGGGGTTTGCCTTATAAGGAGGTTTGCAACCCTGTCACTTAGCCATGTGCTTTATTGACCTCTTACTATGTAGACCATGCAATGGGCTATGCTGCATTCCTAAGATCAGGTCAAATCTGAAGCCCACAGAAGAAGACAGAAAAAATTCCAATGCCTTCAAACTAGGTAATCATTTCCAAATTTTGCAGCCCCTTAAATACACTTATCATCACAGGGCACCTGCTGGTTTGTGTGGGCAGAGGAAAGTAGGGGGCACCACACTGTGCTGGCACATCCCCTGACATTACAAAAACAAGGGATGCCTGACACCTGAAAGAAATCAATGCCAATTTGCTCATAACTGCTTGGCAGAACAGCAATTACTTCACTGATTAAATCATTGGTTAACTAACAGGTAAAATTCAAAAGTTAAAGGAAACTTCATAGTGTTACTATGTGAATTTTTTTCTATTCTGTTTTCAAGTTGTTATGTGTTCTGAGAAAGTCCCACTTTGTCTCTCAAAGCCTATTGCCATGGAAGTGATTGAAATATCACACTTTAGCCTCTATTTCCGAAACAAATAAGCAGCTTTTCTCTCTGGCAAGGACTGTAAATGGACCTTGTGCCCCTCTCAGGTACTCATTGCACTTGCCAAATGCTTTTAAGCACAGAGCTCAGATCTAAGCAACTGGGTCACCAAACAGGAAGGACCAGCTAGAAGGTGATGTCGTGTGTGGGCAGAAGGGGGATGTTCTCAAGTTTCAGACTTCAGAGTATTTCCAAATCAGGTCAGGTCAACCCTCACTTCTGCTGCTTACTCACAAGCACGTTCACTTCAAACATGGAGAAAAGAGCTAAAAATGTGAGTTTCAACTCAGGCAAAGCTTAAAGTCAGACATCCAGGTGGACAGCATAGCTCCATGAAGCAACAGAAGGCTCAATATTCAGCTGCCAAACCACTTTTACCTGCTAGGGAGTGTGATAATACCTTGTCTTTTTGGAGAAGAGGTGTCAGGAGCACCACACTGCAGAGGAGAGAGACATAAATCCATATCATCTTTGCATTAGCCCTCAGTTTTTGGGGAATAACTGCTAATTTTAGTGTCTTGGCCAAACCATATGGCCTACATGTCATTTCAGATATAAGGTGTGCTCTTCACTTCATAGACAACATGCTGTAGCACACGAGTAAATAGAGGCTATATTCTGACAAAAAAGCTGCAGTTTTACATACATATGAAACAATTTCCATCAATACATCTTGATTTTGAGACCTTTTCTCTATCAGAGGCTTGTATTAATATTTGGTGTGAATTGACTACCACCACAGCATCACAGTAGAGTGACGTTACAAAGTTCCTTAAGAGAAATATCTAATAGATAATTGTTTAGCATTGGACTTAATATTTAAAGGGAAAACATCATCCTCTTTCCAAATACATTAAATCAATAATATGCAATGACAATAATGAAATTATTTCACTTAGAACACTAATGGCAGTCATTATCTCTGTTGTACCCTTTAGACTCTCATTCCTACAAAGGGTGCAAAGGGCTGGAGTACAGATTCTACAGCAGCTGAAGTGTGCTAACACTTGGAGACAGGAGGCCCTTTATATTACACTATCAGAGAAGGGCACAAGCTATAATCTTTATCACTGTGTAATTTCCAGATACAACATAAACAGCTTTTAGAATCAGAGTCCCATTGCACAGGAGCTGAATCCAGCCTTGGATTTGCAGAAGATGCATACACTGCTGATTAGACAAGGGACAGATTTACTTAATGAGTAACATGCAATCTTATTGAATCTTTGAAGTGAAACCTTTGGCTATTCCAGATGAAAACAATGACCCAACTGAAGGAGGTCCTCACCGTTCTGATAACGTAAAGTGGTAAAAGTAACTGGCTCAAGTGTTAAACATGAGTTTCATAATAAACAGGAAATAGTAATTCATTAGGCAAAAGCCTGTGTCTTTCTTAATTTTTGGACACCAATTTTATACAGGGAAGATTTTCATATAATTCAGAAAACTGGTCATTAATCTTTAGCTCATTTACCTGTTGTCAGAAGTGTGTTCAGCACAGCAATCTATGACCACTAAGCCCTTTCTGCACCCTAGAACTTCAGAGTGCTATAAAAGCAATTATAGCAGAAATGGATTCAAATTACGTCAGAATATGAGCAAACTATAAGTTTCCTGATATATTCAATAAAGAATCTTTTGTGCTATTTAAGAAAAAAAAAAAAACAACAAAACCCCAAAAAACCTCCATACTAATTTCCCTCCATTTAAGTATCTATTGGTCATTTTTAGACCACAGAAATTGGTCTAATTGGTCTAAAGCAGTAAGCCATTCAGGTCTAAATTCTGACCTCAAAACCAGTCTGTACACCAACAAAAATTATGTGAAATTCTAAATCAATGAAAATTGATGCAACTGCTCCACTCTTGCTGTATAAGTACATATCCATGAAAGCTCTACAAGCAAAAGCAGATCATCTATTTTGTAACTGTAATACTAATTAGTTATAAGAAGATTTTTTCTACTCAGAATTCAACTTTCTCTTTCAAAAACTCTGGGATACAATTCTGACACTTCATGCAGGCGGTAAGATAAATGTGGTATAGCTGCAGGGTTCCCTCCTCCCACTCCCTTTCAGCTACCTCAGAGTTTCTGGAGGGCAGCCAAAGCATTGACTCCTGCCTTAGTTTGCAGACAGCCCTGAAGTGTCATTCTGGGAGAGAAAGCTGAAGACTTGGGCAACCTTCCAAGACAGCCCAGCATCACAGGTGTGCACCTCCACTGGACAGGGCCCTTTGTTACCAGCCTTGCTTTTCCAGGCAAGGGCTCCGGCAAACACTTAGAGGTGCAAAGATCCTCACTATTGAGGAAAAGAGGATGATCTGTATTGCCTTTCCTCTTCCATATTTTTCCTCTTTTCCTTTAAAGAGATGGGTTGAGACTGTTGGGGGGCTAGGACATCCCTGTTCAATAGCAGTCTGAAAGATACAGAACAAAAAAAGGTGGCCAGAGATGGATCTTGATGCTCTCTGTCTATCTTCTGCCATGGACAGTCTAGGGGTCTTTGTAGCAGGATATGAAATAGAGCACTCCTGAACTTGTCCTGGCACAGGTCATTATCTGAAATGTGCTGACGCACACACAGATAGAAAACACATTCCCTAAAGTGGAGATAGTCCTGCCTCTCAGGCTATCAGTAATTTGGTCTTTGATCCTGACAAGGCACCTGGCTATTTGCATGCTTTGGTTTCCTGCTTTGACAGCTATAATAAAAATCCTTCCCCAATATTGCTATAATATTTTAAGATATCAGTGTTTGTAGCTATCTGCTTTGCTCCTCTTCCAGGATTTTATTACTCAGCAGCAGGAATGACAGATCTAGACAAACATCTGCATCTCAGCTACTCTAGGCAAAATATTATATCTTTGATGGGAAAAGACAGCACAGCAGTGTGGATTTAACAAACAGCTGAAGCACAGGTATACATGAATGAAAGGCAGGGTAGATAGGGGCAGTAGTATCTTAAATCAAGCCAGTACGGTGAAAGATGTCAGTTAAATAGCTAAAGTGATCTATATGCATCCATCTATCTATATGCATCCATATTTATCCAGAATAAATAGGATATACAAAATTATAATTCAAGCATTCTATCAGAAAGTCTTTAACTTATCCATCTTCCTAAATGACTTTCATGAGAGCATCTGTTGGGAGGGTTTTTTATGTTGCAAATATTGCTTTTGCACAGTTTTCATTAACTAAAGATAGTTGCATATGATGTCATGGAGACTGTACACCATTCATTTTATGTTGCTTCTACACAGCTAGTTAAAGAAGTATTAAGACAGATTAAAATGGGTTTCCCAGTCTTCCACTGGACATCCACATTGATATTTGCAAAGCAGAAAATATACAATCATTCAGTAAACTATCTTCCATTATGGTAACAATGAATAACACATAAAAAAATCTAAAACTAAGCTCAGCTATAATAATTCAAGAACATACCAGCTCCAGGAGTTACACAGAAGTTCAGATAATCTGGAGCAGGGAAAGTGTGTTCACACTAGAGGTATACAAATAGTACACAAATAGTTGTGGTGAAGAGAAGGAAGCCACTTCATTTGTGGGACATCAATAGCAACCGATCTGCTCTTGGGTTCAGTCACTGTCATAAGTCTCCTTTCCACCTACACAAGTAGGAAGATTAAGAAAGACACCCACATTGTGGCAATGAGAGGCTACTTGCTTAGGGAACCACCCCTTGGCAAGATCTTGTTGCCTTTTTTTTTCCTCCCCTCCCCTCAACAATTTTTAAGGCTGAAATCTGAGTCCTGAAGAAATTGTTCTTTTCTCTTTGATCTTGCATTAAGTTTGATAGGGAATGGACTAATCTGAGAGTAGAACCTTTATTAGCAAACTGAAGATCAGGTTTCTTCACTGAAGATATTAGACACTACAGGGTTTTTTGGCATTTGTGCAGACTGAAGGCATTGTTTTAATTTTTTTTTCTCACCATTCAACCTATTTGAATTGGCAATAAATTAATCTTCTGTAAGTCTGTTTTGCCCATAATGGTAACTGGTAAGTGGTGTCCCTGTCTTAATCTTGACCCACAAGATTCTCCATCTTATTTTCATCCCCTGTTGAGGAAGAGGAGTGAGACAGTAGCCAAATGGGCATCTGATAGCCAACAAAAGTCAATCCTCCACAGGATGCAATAGATAAAAACAGCCTTCAGGGAAAGGAATCCCTGGCCCTCCTGTGTAGGTTGTCTCATCCTCTTGTGCAGTGTAAGGGTAAAATTGTCACTACACCTGACCCTACAATCATCACCATGTACTGAGACTACTGCTGGGCTGTTTTCAATTTTTTTTCCAGCGCTGACCATTATCCAACACTCAGACTTCTTTTATCTATGATTATCTTAGGAGTTAGCTTTTCATGGTCACTCTTTATTTTCAGCATCTAGTTTCTCCTGCTTGACCTCAGTTTATACTAAATAATTACAGAATCCTCTAATTCTTGGACATCACCTAATAATTCAGCTGATTTAGATTTGCATATTATTTAATTATTGGTCACATAGAAGGAAAGGAGGAGCCAATTACTTCATTGAGTTTTCCCTTGCAGATGGAATGACTTACCTTCTTCCTTTACTACCTACATAAAAATACTACTCTTGGACTATTTCTGTTATAACTCTTTTTCTTTATAAGTAATTTCAGGGATTCTAGATGATTTGTGAAATAAGTAATTTTATAGGCAGAGAAACCAACAGATCAGGACACAGAGCAAACCTGCATCAGAACAGGGCATTCAGATTCTAGCTTCATCCCAGCTACCCCTTCCAACAAATGATTATTCCTGAATTTTGTGATGAAATACCTTAACCTATGGCTTCAGTATTTTTGTGTTTAGATTTGGGGTTTCTCTGGTTTTTATCTTGATTCTTCAAAGTTAAATCTATTTTTTCAAGTTATGTCATAGTTTTTTGATATTTTCTGATATTTTCTTAATAAAATTTCATTTATTTATATACTTGAAAAAAAAAAAGCTTTTACTTTTCTAACTGATGCTTTTACCCATAATCTCCTCCATCTTTTTTTTTTTTTTTAAATTGGTATAGAAATAAGCTAGCACTCACAGATGTCAATACTTCTAATAAATTCGATGAGCTCTGGTAAAAGTTCCAAAGGCTCACACTTTCCAGATAGAGCTCATATTCTGTCTGGAACACCTCCCAACCCAGGCATGTTTTAACAAGTACACCTATGATTAAGGTGAATTGTGGAATCAGAAGTACGCAGAGCTGGAAAGCCCCTGACAGTTTTTTCACTTCATTCAGAAAGGGAAACAAAGAAAGACAGAGGCCAAATCCTCCTAGAATTTCCTGAGGCCCAGTCCTGTTTTAAAAGAAGGGATCCAGCACTGCTAAAATAAATGATCAGTTTTCTGTCTTCAGCCACAGGGCAGCGTGATATACTGCTACAGGGGTTTGAACGGTCATGGGGACTCCAGCAACACACATGGCCCTCTGAGGTGGTGTATTGGTGTCTGTGTCCAGGTTTTGGCAGCAGGGGTGGCCTCTGTGAGAAGAGGCCAGAGGTGTGAGAAGATGTGTCTGACAGCAAGCCAAGGTTACCCCCCCAGGTGGACAGAGAGCAGTTGGTCCTCTTCTAAGATGGACTGGACATTGTGTCCAAAGTCCCATCCACATGGCCCCAAGGACAGCTAGAGCTGTAGACAGTTCCTTTCTTTTTCACAGTCTTTCCCAGCACAGATGTCACAAGGATAACCCTACCACATGAAGGGCTACAAAATGTTTGATCTTTCCGTAACAAGGATATCCCAACTCACTATGGAAACAGGCTATATGCCTCCACAGCCCCTACTTGCCAAAGCATTCATGGTATCATTTTTGTCAGAGAAGATAGAAAGAAAAAGCTTTTCTCCATTAAAAATGCCTTCCCCTTCATCCTGGCATGTGTAATATCAAACACAGCTAACAGCTCTTCTGAAAGATGCTTATGTTTTCCCCATGGTACAGGGTATATGAAACTGTTTTCTTCTCCTCTTCTCCAGAGTCCATCCCAGGCAAGTAAGAGAGGATATAAGTATTTCCAGTGCCATACTACAGTCAGGACACTGTGCACTCTTCTAGCATCCACCAGGCTCAAGAGAAAGCTGAACAAATTCATGGGCTATAACTTTACCCAGAGTTATTATAAACAAAGGCAGCTTCTGGCTGAGGAAGTACCTGAGCTTGGGAGAACCTGAGTACCTGAGAATGGGAGAACATCTGCAGGAAGTACTACTAGGTGCTCACCATACTCATACCCCAGCTGGAGATAGTATCCTGAGCTGGATGGCCTTGTAAAGCTTTTCTTCAGTTCTTATATATCACCGTTGTTGAACAAAATCTAATTTTGTTCCGAATTTTTTCGAAGCTAGATAAAAATCATAAGAAAGCTGTCTTCCACAAACCACGTCCTTTGTAATAGCCTTTCTCTCTTCTAGCGATCAGTTGCATGACTATTATGTCAATTTTCAGTTGTCTTATTCATGCAACTTGCTTTGAAAGGAGAATTAATAAAACAAGTCCAGTGGTCTCCTGGCAACTAATTTTTGCAAAGAAACATTCCTTTGTAACACAGAGGTTTTGTGTAGATCAAATGCATTATTGAGTTTCTGAAAAATATTTGAGAAAAATATTACAGCAGAGGAGACACCTCTGGTAGTTACATGATAGCTTTCCTTTTGTTTTCCAGGTAAGGACTGAACAATTCAGGAGGAACAGCTTCAGACAGCATTTAATATACCTTTTGGACTGCATAATAAAAATGTGACATCCAGAAACAATGGATAGAAACTGTGGTCTATCTAATTAAATGGTTGATTCTAAATGTCTTTCCGGTGTATCATTCTACTATGACATGGATCAAGATCAGAAAAGTTAGAATTTTTCTCATGTGACAAATGTAATTTTGTCAAAATGATATTTTTGGGGTTTTTATCTACTAATTGAACATACACAGTCATAACAAAATGTTCCAGAAGAAAGAATAAATATGTTGTTATTACCATTTCTTACAATTTTACCATTGCTCTTTTACTATTTCCTAGTTCTTTATAGCATTTAGTAACTCACTCCACATTCAGATTGTCCAGTGAGAAAATCCAGTGTCTTTATTAATTGCAGAATAATACAGCATACTGTGAAGGTTTTTGGGTTTCTGGAATCACTGAGATGACCATAACATTCTCAGACTTAAATAGTACATTAGCACAGTACTTCTAGTGACTTTATATAATATTATTTTTCTTTCTTTGTATGAACTTCATAACTACTCCAAAGATACCTGGAAAAGGCGAGGTGCTATGAAAATTACCTTATCTCTGTTAAGATGCTGTCTGCACTGGCACATAGTAGGTTCTGAACTTGAAAAGTTGCATTCATTGCCATAACACCAAGTTTAATTTTGTGATCAGTTTGGACAAGATGAATCTTGCTCCATCAGCTGTCCATGGTTAAAACAAATAGGAGTCAGTGTTACTCAACATAACTCTTACAAGCATAAGACAACATTAGAGGGAAGCTGGGCCTTCATCTGCCCATTCTCCTTTGTGATACCACATCTGAACAAAGTGATGTATTTTTAAAAGATTCTCAAGACCATTTAGTTAGTGACTTTCTAGCTTTATTAGTTCTGTACATTTCTGGATTATTTACAGTTCAGCCTTTTTAAGATGTAGCATCATCATGACATACTCACTGAAGAGACTGTAGAGACACCAGTATTTTCAATATATAGTTTCCCATCAAATAAGTTATTTATCCTTCACAATTATCTCTGTCATGATATCCTTTCTTTGCCAATAATAGTTAATCTGAAGGCAATTTTTAATGATCTTTCTAATAGCCAGAGAGAGTAACAACCTCTACAACCTCACTTCAGAACCTTAACACAGATAGCTGTTAACAAATGATGGCAATAAAAAGTAGATTTATTATTGTTTCCAAGCATAGGGATCATTTTTATATGTAGTTTAATTATCTCTTTCTGCTATGATATCTTTTTAGGTTACACATATTATGAAGTAGAAAGGTTATAAAAATCATAAATATCAGACTGGGAAAAGCCACGGCACCATTGAGTCAGTCCATGGTTATTCTGACTGAGGAACTGACAGAGCCGGACCTTTGGGATCATCGAATCTGCTGTTTGTTGTAAGCTGCATGATCATATGGATTCCGTAAGTCAAGATCCACAGTAAAATTACAGATGTTACCAGGCCCATCCAGATTACAGGGGTGAAGAAACCTGTACAGTCACTTGCATAGGAAAACTGGTTGTTTTCAATGTTGAAGCCTTGAATCTGAAAATGAAAAAGCTAGATTAATGAGTGCAATTAAGCTTGGAGTGTAGTCCCTACTTTCAGGAAGTATGTGGTAATTACAAAACCCCACACCTTTTACTTACCAATCATACCCTGCCCATTAAAAAGAGTGCAAACAAAATCCTCCGCGTAACAATTTTCCAGGTCTCCTTTTCACCCAGGAAATCAAAGATGCAGAATCCATCTCTTTGACAAGAAATAGGTTTCCCGCTTCAGAAACTTAAGTCCCAAAGGGGAAATGTGATCAGTATTCTGCATTCATTGTAGTCAAATCAGTATTCTGTATCCATGTGATCAGTATATCAGTATTTGTTGATCATCAGCTCAATGACCACTTCAGAACCAGGAAACTCAAAGCAATCAAACTCATGAGAGTTAAGGCCTCCTCAGATCATGAGATTTGTTGAAATACCCTGAGAGATTTAATTAATAGCTCCTTCACCAACAAAACTCCTGGAACCTACTTTAAAACACACCTAATGAAGATGACCTTTTATGGTTGAGTTTTAGTGAAAGTTCAAGGAGAAAACAGTTGTGAAACCTTTCTTCCTCCCTTCTTTGACATCAAAGACTCAAAATGGGAGGGAGGACTTGCTTTATTGAGGTATGGGATATGTGTTATCTACTAATATGAAACAAGCTTTTGGGCTGGATAACTGCTTGCACTGCTTTAGGGAATGCAGGTGATGGCAAAAGCCTTTGCTTGTTAAGCCACAGCTTCCAACACAAATGAGAATGTGAACAGGAGTCATGAAATGTAACCTGCAAGACTTATTTACAATAAAAACAGAAAGCAGGTGATGATTTATGTCATTTGTGTTCAAAAAATGGATTGAAATTCTGGAAAACAATACACACTTCTTATCACATTGACAAGGAATCTCTGAATCTCTTACCAGGTATAACTGGTTAAGAAAGGCTTTGCCACTTCAGATTTAGTCAGAAACACTTAATTTTATTATTTAAATCCTATTGTTTTTGTTTGTTTGGGGTTTTTTTGGTTGTTTTTTTTTTTTTTTTTTTTTGTCTGGATTGTGCTTATTGAACCTTTGAGGTGAAAGATTAAATTGTACATTCTTAAAAAGCTATGTCTACTTTTAGACAGGAGATTAAGAAAATGCAGGATTATTTTATTGTTTTTCTGAAGCTTCATCATTTCTGCGGGGGTGCTAGATCACAGGTGGGAGGTAAAAATGTGACTCTGAGCAGCATTTCTACCTATAGAAAAGCTAAAAATATATACATGGGGTTCTGTAAATTTTATGAATGTAAAATCTCTTGGATACAGGCCCCTGTACTGCAGAAGTTTCAAATTTAGTGTTTGGTCTAGCATTATTTGCCTTGGTTATACAAGTCTTTATTTACTGTTAGTTTTAAAAATATTTTTGAATAGAGTTTTCTCATCATTTGACCCTTGAAAAAGCCTTCAAGTAAAATATGTTGTTTTCATGGCTCTTAAGTGTACACTGAACATCTAATTTTTGAACTTAGAAATATTTTAGCCACAAACAATCCTAATATTCTTGATTTTTAATTTTTGGTAGTTTTTCTTGGGTACCAGGTGCTTCTAAACTGCTGTGACACATAGTACAGAAAAACAGTGCTTTTGGTAGCAGAGTCCTCTTTAACTTCATTGACAATTCTGAGAATCCTCAAAAGCCTGTGGTAGAACAGCCAATAAAAACCGAACCAAACCCAGAGAAGTTTTGGTGCTGTGAACAGCTATGAGTGGTGACATCCTAGGCTATGAGAATGCCTAGACAGCATCCCACAGAGGTTCTTTAGATAGAAGTGAATGAGCTAGCTCCAGAACTTAAATGAAAGGCTGCATCAGTTCAGCCTTGCCTTGGAACAAGCTATGCAAGGCTTCCCTGTGCAGCTGCCATGGCTCTCTGTTACTGTGATACTGTTTTCAGGACCCAGCACTGCAAAGTGCTGGGTACCAATTTGATTGGCATTGGATCCTTGTTTCTAATTCATTGCATAACACTGACATGAAAATCATGTTCCTCAGTTTCAGCAACAAGATTTTGTGCTGGCTGCAACCACTGAGCACATCCCACATGCTTTTTTCACCATGCAACAGAGTTTGGGGGTTTCTAAACCTCATTCCAGAACAAACTCTGATATTGAGATCACATTTCACTATGTATCAGGGGAAAATATCTAGAAAAGTATAATCTAGTTCAGACAGAACTTGAAAATGTGCACAGATTGGTGACTTTCTGTTTTCTCACACAACAATAAAAATTAGAACAAGACTTTTCAGATTTTGTTCCATGCTTAGGATTTGGTCAGAGAAAAAGCACTTTCTCAAGAGGAACTGTGAGTTCTGTTGTCTGAACAGTGGAAGCAGCTGCTCCTTCAAATCAATAAGGAAGGTGGGAAACCTACTACTTCTGGTATTGATTAAGACCACAATGAAAGGATGCTTACTAAGGATGGAGTAAGGCCTCTAAGATTTAAGAAGGCATTAGTTTCAAAGCATATAGAAATTCAAGGAAAAGATAAGTGTAAGAGAACACTTGTATTTTCATTGTTCATGTACTTTTATATCCCAGTGATGGAAAAGTCTAACTCCAAAGAGTTGACTAGGCAAAGCAGAGTTGCATGAACTTCGGTATTTTCAGACCTTTCCATAAAACATAACATCAGAAGGAACCTTCATAACAATGGTGTGTAGTGGTACATTTTTTCTCAAAAAATTGTGAGACTTGATATTGGAATTGGTGGAAATCTCAGCACCAACTATGTTCCTTTGAGATTTCCATTATTTAAGCAGAAATGTCAAGTCTGGAGCCAGATTATTGAGATTTGGTTTGTTATCAAAATCATAAATACAATTATATCAGTATTTGAATCTAGTTATCACAGGGTTAGCTCATGTTTGACAAATAGACTACAGTTTCAAATTATTCCTATCTCTTTCATCAGAGATCCCTTAGTGCAATATTGTTTTAAGATATAAACGTTGATATGCTTCTCCTAACTCAAGAACAAAGCTCAAAATAAAACAGATGTAATCATCTACATCTCACATATGTAGTCTGTACTACTGTACTAAATGCACAGAAAACCTATGTCTCATTCAAAAAAAGCCACTTGCTTTCCTTCTCGGCCATGCAGGATCTGGTATTGCTCTTAATTGAAGTCCATGGAAAACTTTCCATTAAATCTAATTGCACTGGGCTTTGTTTCTATCTGTAGGAGTACAGACAGTCTATGTCACTGGAAACAGCAACCACACTAAGCTGTACTTTCCTGGGTAAACGAAGTGCCAAGAAATCAAATATAAACAAAGTAAGCAGCATAAAGCCACCCACCTAAGAGGCCCCTGTTTCCAAGAGCAGCCCAATTCATTAAACAGGCGTAGGGACTTAGTCATTCTTTGCCTGATTAAGTACATTAGGTTAAGTTGGTTTTTCTTTTCTGTGGACAACTTCATAGTTTTGTTTTTCAAAGCTGTGCTTTCATGTTCTCCTTGTTCAGCAGCTGGTGTCTTTTTTACCCTTACTGAAAAGCTCACATAGGGGAACAGCTCTTTTTTTATATTTTCCCTCAGGCTGAAATGAAAGTAAGTGCATTATGAATGTGTGTCATTCAGCATCTACAATAGCAAGTAATAGTTCTTGGAGTTATCTCTGAGATGGCAATGCATACTCACCTGCAACCTGGAAATGAAAACATCCCAATTTTTTGCCTCATTATTGGCTGGAACCAGCCTTGCAGGATAGAGATTGTTTGTTCCCACCAGCTGACAATGAAATGAATACTCTGCAGGAGCAGAGATGACAGAAACATTAAATTTAGCAAACTTTTCTCCATCTTGTATGATCTCCACTGAATCTAAAGTGGACCATTGTCTAGCCGAACCTTCATAGAACTTGTTGGTCATTAAAAACCTAGAAAGACAACAGAAAAAAAGTCAAAAGGTTAGAAGGAAAAAGTTAATATCCACTTGACAAAGTACTAGTGGCAGATAAAAGTTCACTATTGCTGGCTGCAAACATCACAGCTGATGATGACATGGCCGATCACATCATTGGGATTGATTCTGTGAATGTATTTACTACATCTTAGAGTTTCATCTCACAAGCACAGCTTTCCATAGGTGTGGCAAGCAAGGAGCAAATGCAATTTCATTTTTTAAGGGCCTCTGCCAGTGCTGTATTTCATAAGTTACCAACAGTTTATAATCAGTAGAGGAGAAGCTGAGAGACTGTAAGAAAGCCTGCAGTGGCTCTGAATAAACATTTTATGGGATTTTTTTGAAAATTGCTTTTATGATAGGTACAGGCATGATAGCCATTCTAATTTATCAGTGCAATTCGTTCTTGGCTCAAATGGCTAAATGGCATTTTCCTTTGCAAAGGTCTGAGTTTGACATAGAAGACAGTGTTTTCTCTCACTGGAGGGTGGTGAGGGTTTTGTCAGCTCTAGTTTCACAATTTGTAGTAGGTTAGGCACAAATAAATATTCCTCATTTTGAAAACATCTGTGTATGTGTGGTATTGCAGCAGTTTCCAGTAGTTTATAATGATGGAATTTATATGTATGTTATTACCAATACTGTCTGAACAGCTCTCAAATGTTCTGAAACAGAAATAATTGCGAACATCCAGAAGTACATCCTGATCCTTTACAGATCAGGACTATGTCCCAGTCTTTACCACTTTTTATCCAGTTCTAGGCATTCAAGCTATCTCATAAGGAAATGATAAACCTTTCTTCTTATTGTATGTTGCTTAATACTTTATCCCTACTTGGCCTACACATGTATTCCCCTATACAGTTTGCCAATGATTTGTTTTGACTATTGGTAAGCACAAAGGATTTAAAAAAGGAATCTTTTTAGCAATAAATGATACCTGTTACTAAATGAAATATTCTAATATGTCTATCCTCCATGGGTAACATTGTATATTGACTTTTAAATTTCAGGTAATACCCTAGATGCAATAATGATAGGTTTGAAAAAACAAGCATTCATCTATAAAAGGGGCACAATGTAGGCTATTTTATATTGTATAGGGCATCTGCATATATAGGGTATATGTATATACAGAAAGAATATTCTCCATTGTAGAATGTTACTTGTTTGTTCAAATTAATTACTTTCAGTATCATATCATCCACAAAACACAGAGTCTAAACAAAAATCTTGTCAGGTTGGGTTACTACAGTAATTGAACCCTTTCTTTTTTTTTTTTTTTTTTTTATTTTTATTTTATTAATAATCTGTGGCTTTTGATTCATGTAACTTCAAAAATCTCAAGAGTTTCAAAATGCTCAGAAGGAATCCTAGAACTCAAAGTGACATTAAACCGAGAAAAAAATGTTTTTTCTTATGGCATTCCTTACTTTTTAAGTCTAAACAGGTCTATCCAGGCAACACTCAGCTGCAAGCATCAGTGAAAAAGAAAAAAAATTCATCTAGCACACATTCACAAATATTTATGGACAAAATTCTATTGTTATAGAGTTACAAAATTAAAACATGTGTTAGACTTGATATTAATTGCTAGAAGAAAGGAATCTTTTTTTGATATACAGTACAATCTGAACAGAATTTCCATGGTGTCCCTGTAGCAATGCTACAGCACTAGCTGAAAGCCAGTTATAAACACAGTTATAACCTTAAATGTTTATGCTAACCACAGATGCTGGATGTGGTCTGTGCTTTTGCTGAGAGGATGAGAAAAGTGGTAAACAAGGCAATTGCTTATAAACTTACCATATGAACAAACGAGTTTTGTAAGGCCATGCATTCTCCAAGAGAACACTGTCTTCACATTGCATCAAAGACTAAGATGTTATGTTAACTTGCAGATTTATGAGAATTAACATTCTATTTCATAAACTAGTTGAACATGGTTGACTTACTAATACAGGCTTTTATCCTCAGCATTTTTTCAAACAACTGGTAGTGAACAGCCTCCAACAAGCATGCACTTAACTGATAACTGATGTAACTATGAGTCATTAAATTAAAAAAAAAAAGACAAGCAACAAAAATCTATAGATTTGCTTCATTTAGTTTAATATTTTCTCAGATGAGCAGATAACAAATAGTAAGAGCACATTACAGCAAATGAATGACAAGAAAGGGAGAGAGAACAAAGGCTTTATCTTCAGAACTGAAAATACCTTGGCTTTTATAGGATGTTATGTTTGCATTAAACATTAGAGACAATTATGTATATTAGAGACATCATGTACTTTATGTACGGTGGCACAAAATTTCCTGGTCATGGGCCAGGCTCCCTTTGTGCCAGATAACTCTATGAACTCTGCCACCACCTGTTACTGATCACATCTCATATGGCTAATCATTACAAGCAGAGATATTTCTGAAAAGGAAGATAGCTAGAATTACTACTGTTTTAAAGATTCAGAAAGAAACACAACTGTTAGGTAAAAGACTTTAAAATGTGTGGTTTTCATCAATTCTATTCTTTACGTGCTATGAACAAAAATAACAGTCAAGTATGTATCAATGTAAGTGTGGAAAATACTAATGCTCTGCACTTCCATCCACTTCAACACTTTTTTCCGAGAGAAAATGACAGATAAATGATTGAACAGCTGGATATCAGTTTATGAGAGAGCTGAGATGATGCTTCTTCCAGCAAAAAACCTACAGCTCCCACTCCTGCTGCAGCAATAGTTTACTTTTCTAACACTATCATGACACTCTACAACCGCTCCCTAACAGCTCACCTCTCAGTGGCAAGTGCAGGAGGATGAGTGGGACTGTAGTTCTTGCTAAAGAGAGGGAGAGGGAGGTGACAGCTGTTTGCACAGGATGAAGCAGCTATTGCAGCTGCTAGGAGGAGGTAGGATGTGACCAGCTGCTCAGTACATGGGGGTAGGCTGGTGTTGGTAATGGGGGCAGATTCTGGATCTGGCTCATGCTGATGAAGTTAGAGCCTCTTTTATTGAAGAATAAATTGAGCTACTTGAACATGATCCTCTCTGGAGTCACTTTCTGTCTTCAAGGGATGCTCTCCTACACCTAAAAAAATGGCCTTTATAAGTTGAAAAAATGTAGTTATGGCTCTAAGCTCTGTTCCTTTCCACCTCTTTGCCCTGCTTGTGTCCTGTTTATTAAGGCAGACCATAATCTTACTAAGGTATAATCTTGAACAACAAATGTAATCAAAGTTTACCAGAAGGGGAAAGCAGAGGTTGTACAGTATCTCTGTAGATTTTAGAAGCCCTTGACAAGAGACATGCTAAACATGATACACAGAGTGAATAAAGTGTTACTGAATCATGAAAAAAAAATCAATGGCTTGCTTTGGTTCTGTTGAGTATATCTTATTATTCGCATTATATAGCATACAATAGTGTATTATGGTAGCCAATAGAGGCCTAAAATGACACCATTGTCTCATAAATCAAGTGAAAATCCAACAGAAAGCAGCACAAATAGCCAGGTGAGTCTTTAGTACTATTTTTAATTTATAAAGGCTTCTGAGGTGCTGTAGGTTGAGACCAGCCAGTAGTCAAGCACCCATATAGCTTTTCCCTTACTTCTCATCCTCAACTGGATGGTGAGGGGAGATTAGAAACAGCAAAACTGAGGAAATTTGTGGGTAAAGACAAGGACAGCTCAATAAGTTAAGGAAAGAGGGGGAAAAAAACAGTAAAGAAACAATCACATGCAGGTCAATGCACGCTGAATGTCCAAGCAATGGCTACTCTGGAAACTGCTCCAGGAGCAATCCCCTACATTCTTTCTCTATTCCATTTTTTATTGCTAAGCACCTGTGTCACCCATAAAAAATTGTGTCTAAATCCCCTGAGGGCCTATTAAAAACCTGGATCACACATGACTGCATGGAATAAATCAAAATCTTCTGCAAAACTCAGCCAGCCTACGCTAATATTACTTGCTGGGCATGACAACACTCAGGACTTTACCTGAGCTCTCTTTTCAAGTCCTCACCTATTGTGGAGCCTGAATTTTTTATTCCAGTTTCAAGGGCTGTTTTTGCATTTCGGTATGTTCAAGTAGAAGCAAAGGTCAAGAGAAACTTTGTGAGTATTTCACCTTTACTAAAACAGGCTCAAAGAATATAAAAAACGTTCCTCAAAAAGAGAGAAAACATGACTCATTCAGCTTTTGTACTGATATTCTCATTTAAATTACAGTACGTCTGTTTGCAGAATTGCTTTAAATTTCTTCTCTTCTGATACACCTCAGATTCATGACCACATTAAAGTTTTTGTCCAATAATTAATTAAAATTATAAGCTTTTATAATGATGACTAAACATAAATCTGAATAACCCTCATTAAGTCCATATATGTGCACTAACATCACATTTGATCTTCTTACGCCTGCTTCAGAAAACAAAGTCTAAGATAAATGTTTTGACTGCCAAAAGATTCTGGTCTGTAGTACTATTGACTACTTTAAAGAAGACAACACCTTTAAGATCTAGCAGTTAACTAGTTTTGAAGCACAGGGTCATGCTCCATAGGATGCTTTATGATTCATATTATTTTCTTGGAACTGTAATTTTACTGGAAAGCATGATATTATGCTGAGGATGTCACATTCAGGAGAAATGTAGAAAACAACCACATTCATTCATACAGAAATAGATTTTAGGAGAGCAGCTAAGACCTGTACTAGGATGAGCAAAGATGCAGAATGAAAATACAGAGCACTGTTTTGGAGGGTCTGGCTCTATGAGAGTGGGACAGGAACAGCAACGAATAGACAGAAATGCACCAGGGCAGCATCAGAGAGGGTGATATTTTGAGACTTACAGTAAAAGGAAAAATACAACTTGCACAGAGACTTGGGTTTAGAACAGTATTTTTGGAATGAGACCCAAGGAAAATATTTACTTAACTCCCCGGGGTGTTTATGGAAATACATGTCCCTTTGAAAATCTACAGTAGAAGATCTACACCATCACCAAGGACAGTTCTCAAGAATCCTATACGCAGCTAACTACAACAGTCAAAAAAGTAAAAAAAATACTATACTAACAGCAGTCTTATCTGTACACTATGTTCTTTCACAAGGCTGCAGATGCTTGAAGGAGAGATGTTAAATAACAATGCATGTCTGCCATGGTCTCTGATAATGACTATAAGTGTCTCTATGCACTCCAAATACAACTTGAAACAAATCACTGACTCTCCTCAACACAAGTTCTGGAGATTCTTTTACCTAAAGATAGAATGTCCTTCTGTCTCAGTGTAAATAATGGTATTTATTCATTCAATCTTATAATTTTAATGTCATGTGCCTCTTTGGCTCTTTTACCAATACGTTGTTCAAGGTTTTGTTATCTCTCTCATTATTACTTTATTTTCCTCTCTTTGGTTTCCTTGGATTTCAATTTCCCTTATTCAAAATGTGAAAAGCGTTTTAGATGGCAAAAGTCATGTGTCTTGCTGCCCAAGCAAACATCCAGTTCATAATCTGATATACAGAAATTTAATTCAGTGCAAGTTCCCTAGCCAAATCCTTCCCAAATAATTTTAAGCAACTAACTGAGGTACCAAAATGAAAAGAGCAGGCCACATTATCTTTGCCAGAGCTTAAGAAAGTAATCCTTTACGGCTGTTCCTGCTGCTGAGGAAAGAATTTCTTTACCAGCAGCTGAATGACAGCATGCAAACACTAGCAGATGCTTTCCTCATCCATAGAATCCACTAGTGAGAACAACATCTGTGAATTCTCAGAGTGGCGGTGAATGAAGTTAAATCCAGCTGGCAGGCAGTCACAGCTAGTGTTCCCCAGGGCTCAGTGTTGGGGCAAGTTCTGCTTAATATCTTTATCAGTTATTTGGACAAGGGGACTGAGGGCACCCTTAGTAAGATTGCAGATGACACTAAGTTGGGTGGGAGTGTTGATCTGCTGGAGGGTAGGAAGGCTCTGCAGAGGGATCTGGACAGGTTGGATCCATTGGATCCACTGGATGAGTGGATCAGTATGAGGTTCAGTGAGGCCAAGTGCCATGTCCAGCACTTGAGTCACAACAACCCCATGCAGAGCTACAGGCTGGGGACAGAGCACCTGGAAAGCTGCCCAGTGGAAAAGGACTTGGGGGTGCTGGTTGACAGTCAGCTGAACATGAGTCAGCAGAATGTCCAGGTGGCCAAGCAGGCCAAAGGCATCCTGGCTTGTATCAGAAATAGTGTGGCCAGCAGGACCAGGGCAGTGATTGTCCTCCTGTACTCGGCATTGATGAGTTCACATCTCAAATCCACTGTTCAGTTTTGGGCCCCTCACTACAAGAAAGACACTGAGGTGCTGGAGTGAGTCCAGAGAAGGGCAATGAGGTTGGTGAAGGGGCTGGAGCACAAGTCTTTTAAGGAAGGGCTGAGGGAGCCGAGTTGTTTAGCCTGGAGAAAAGGAGGCTGAAGGGAGGCATTATCGCTCTCTACAGTTACCTGACAGGAGGTTGTAGTGAGGTGGGAGTCAGTTTATTTTCCCAAGTAAGCCACAGGACAAGAGGAAATGGCCTCAAATTGCACCAGGGAGGTTTAGGTTGGATATTAGGAAAAATTTTTTCAGCGAAAGGGTTGTCAAGCCTTGGAACAGGTTACCCGGGGAAGTGGCTGAGTCAACATGCCGGGAGGTGTTTAAAATCCGTGTAGATCTGGCACTTAGGGACATGGTTTAGTCGTGGACTTGGCAGCACTGGGTTAAACATTGAACTCAATGATCCTAAAGGTATTTTTCAACCTAAATGATTCTATGATTCTCCCTTTGATTTTTCTTCACAAGTTTTCCCATTCCCTCGCTTTTCTTCCCTCTTCTCATGGTAGGAGAAACATTGTCTTGTGATCACCCATGGAGCAGAAAAATTAAGATTTTTTGCACCTTCATTAACCACAAACTAGCACTAATAGAGTGCACTGGCAATCCACATTAGGACTAAATACAGCCCTGGACATGCAAGTAGACTTCACTCTCTAGAATATTTTACAAATCACAGTTAGATTTATCTGAGACAGGATTATGGACTGATCCTATTAGTAAAACAGGATGCTGCATATACCAGTAACATACAGTATGGATTTTTGCCTACAATATTTTTTCAGAACTTTATCTGAGCATATTAATATATTTTCTATATAAAGACTACAATATTGTTCTCCTGCACCCTAACTCCTCAGAAGAGAAAACAATAAATTCAAAACCATTTTTGTTTAACTCCTCCTCTTTTTTTGCTCCTAATTTACAAACAGGTGTTGTAAAGATCTATTTAAAAAAAATCATAAGTTACCTTATCTCTAGGCTGCTGATTCCATTCACTGGCTTTGTGTATTTTAATGACAGTCTAAGAAAAAGAAACAGATTTTTAATGTTAGAGTAGTCAGCTTTAATTAGATCATTGTGACATTTCAATTGGAGGGAATATTCTAAATCAGTAGGCAATTACAAAAGTCATATAGCAAAGGTTCAGTACACAGAAAAATATGACTAAATATTTCTAGGGTTTCGTTTACCCAAATTTTCAAAGTAAAGGAAAACTGAGATCACGTTTCATTAATGTACTTCCAGCTGAATTACTAACTAGTAACTGGCAATACTCCCCTTCAAGGGAATGAAATTATGATTTCATTAATGCAAGTAGATTTCTGTGATTGTGAGATCAGACACAGGGAAACCTGTTTGGACCAAATATAAACAAGCAAGGAAGTAAGGAGCATAAGAGGGAAAAAATGTGAAAATAATAGGCTGCATCTGAGCAATTTTTGTGGTCTTGATTTATTTCTTTTCTTTTAAGAATATCCACAATTTTTTTAAAATTTTGAATGCTGTAGAAGAAGAAAATTAAACTAGCACTAATTTGACATTGCATTATTTCTGGTTAGTTTTCAGAATCACATGTATTATGAAATTTCTTGTGCTACTCACGTTGTGTTGCTGTCTGAGCACTCAGAGGCAGAAATATCCACATTCTGTGTTACAAATGTTGCATTTGTCAAATCTACAAAAACTGAACTGTTGGCTTTGAGGCTGAAATTACCAGCATAAAAAAGGATGCATGTATTATTTCCAGTGGTCATATTCAGAGGAGGATATGATAAATCATCTTCTTCCTCAGTGGCCATTAATTGACGTCTCAATTCTGCCACCACATTGGTCCTTCTAGAAATCTGGAATAACAGCACATTAACAATTCATCTCCTTTGTAAGAGTTAATACCAGCTGAACACTGATCTTCACCATTCTGTACCATGAGCACCCATTCTTCTTAAATCCTCAGTTAAGACACTGTTTGTTATTGTCTATTTAACTGGCGGTGTGGAGGCTAATGAGGCAGTATTAACCTAGGTTCCCATGGCCAGGTGTCCACATGTGAAAACAACCGCCACTGATACCAGGCAAATGAATGTAAAACCATGCTGGAAGTGTTGTCTTAAGATAGTAGTATGCATTAGTGCTAACAGGTAAAAGAATTAATTTTCCCCCAGAAGGATATACTAAAAGAAATGAATGTTTTTTTCTGCACTAAAATCACAAGAAAATTTCAGCTTACCAGTTCAGAGACCATCACCCCTTAACTACAGTAATAGTTTTTGCACTCCTTATTTTAACAGGCATGAAAGCAGACTACTTCACTACAGCATGATTTTTTTTAGACTCTTCTGATGGTTTCTGGAAAAAGAAGACCTATACCTATTTGGCTGATGTGGTGAACTCCTGCAAGAGACACGTTGGCTTTTAGGAGATTTCCAGGAATTCCTTTTAGTAGGTAATGTTTTAAAAAATGTACCCAGAGCATCCTTGGTAAAACAGCCCCACTGATATCAACAGTTAAAACTAGCTGACCTTATTAGACAATAACTTTATCCTGTTCATGTCATACTCCTTACTTTTTACTCTGTTCATATCTAGGGTATTCCACATATTTTTAAGTCCCATGTCAGCTTTACACCTTTGTATGCTACAAGTGGTCTCTTACCCTTGTATAACTTTGGGGTACAAGAAATGAAAGGCATCACAGGAATTACTAGAACAATAATTACATAGAGCTATTGCCTGGAACTACTTTTAATGGGTTTAGAGACAGTCAAGGACCATTTTCCAAGTCTGGGTATAATATCACTTTATAACCTGCCTGTGGAAAGGAGCCCCAAAAGATTTTGTCACCTTAACCGCTGCTCTGTAAATGCTCTTGGCCATCTGTTATTTGTAACATGTCTTTGCAGATACCTCATTCTATGAATGAAACAGAATAGGCTACATTAAAACCCTTTGACTAAATGCCCCAGTGAAGAGAGCAATCTTCCTCTCCCTTACATGCATACTTTATGAATTTCTTTTTAATTCAGAGTAGTCTCTTTTCAAATACATCAGAACATGCATTATTTTAAATTAATACCATTTTCTTTTAAAAAGAGAGTACAACAAAAGAAAATATTCAAGTTTTGATATAAAACTTTTAATCTTTCCTTAGGCTTTCCTGAAATGTAATCATTTTATTTCAAACTGAGGGGAGAAGCTGAAGTCTAAATTATATCCTGTCTAACTATTGACTTCACTATGTGGGCCCCGTCTATTGCCTAAAGAGGGCTTAAAAAAACACCTACTAGTAGCTGAAAATAATGCTACATTGGATACTGTCATTAGGAGAACTTGGGAGATGAGGTTTAAGTACCTTAAAATAAAAAGAAAGCTATTAAAATACAGTCATAAGACTACGGCTTTATTTCTGTTGCTCTCCTGCCAGTACTTTGTCATGAGGTTCTCACATAGAGATTCCCTTCCGGCTCTGAAAAAGCATATGAACCAAAAGAGTGTTTGTCCAGGAAGAAGGCGTTTCAGGGACAAAGAAATCCACTAGCTTTCCATTATTAAATCTGTTTTAACGAATTTGCCCACGCTGAAGAAGGGAGGCAACACAGCTTCCCAAAAACACTCCTAAAAAGGTTTTTGTTTCCTTCATATTTGTGAATGACAGTATAGGCATCCATGGACTGTGCAGCCCAGAGAGTCTTTACTTGCACAGCTATAGGTGGGTAGGATCACTACACTAAACAGGAGCCCGAAATTATCAGCTCTCTGAAGAAATGTCCCCCAAACACTCACTGGCCTGTATATTCACCCCTTTAGCCTGGAGATGCATTTCACTAACATACCTGTGGGTGAGGTAATTCTTACACTGAGTTATTGTACATCAAATTAGATTATTTAGGAACAATCCACAGTGGAAGTGTTGCTGATCATTAAACCATACTTAATTCTGTTGTTTAGTGTGCCCTACACCTTTACCTAATCTGAGCTGTGGGATGTGTGAGTCACCGTCTTGTTCTCTGGATTTATCAACAGCATTTTTGATCTCAGATGTGCAGTCAACAACCACAAGAACTGATTAAATAAGATACAGAAAAGAAAGGGTGTCATTTACATTTTCCTAAACCAGAACTGAATGCTGTAATTACTTAGCTGAACCTGCAGTAGAGGCAGCTGAACAAAATTCTTCCTTTTGACATGTTTTGTAAGCCTTCTAATTCAGATTAATCTCTCTAGGAAAGGAGAAAGGAAGCTGATCTGGCAACATCCTGATGCACAAACACACACAAACAGACCTTACATCCAAAATTATTCACTTGTTTTGTTGCTGTTGCCACAGTTTTGTTGGCTGTTCCAACATAGGATGGTTAGAGACAAGAAAAAAAGATTTGGGGCCATTTCATGTAATTGAAATTACAATTGAAAACAAATATAAATCCAGTGGTTGTAAACATATAGGAGAAAAATACAAAATGCTGTGAAAATGAAACTTTCATTCACTGAAATGATGAATAGTAACGAACAGCAGGAAAAAGCCACATTTCACATGAATTTTAACATAGGATTTAGTGCAGTATAAGAATGAGATATTGCTTAATAGCACTAATTTTCACAAATGAAGAAAAGAACCTGGAAATATTTCAGGAATGTATGTATAGGCCAAAGCTCAAAATACATCGTGAAAGAGGGGGCCAAAGAATCCTTTTGGGCCACTTGTGATGGTCTGAATCCCGAGGTGAAAGTTCCCACAGGAGAGGGCAGGCACTGCAACTGCTATCACAGCACCTCAAATACCTGTCATCTGAACTGGATTTTGGGTTTAGCAGCTGGAACTGCATCTACATATCATGTACCAACTGCAATTCTATTGACAGGATACCAAATTGACTGTATGCTTGCATTTGCTGTTAAAGCAATTTTTTATAAATTGCTTTAACAGGGACCATTAAAATCTTTTTTTTGCAAGGTATCCTTTAAAAAATGTCACTAGGAAGCTGTTAAGTGCTCAGTACAGGGATACTGCAGAATGGTAGATCATGCTGCTTGCTGGGGTTTGGCTGTGCCACATCAGAAGCCACTCAGCATTCACATCCCAGCCAAGTATCAGCACATTACAAATGCTTTTCCCAAAATTACCATTTCAGATTTCTTCCCACACAAATCGGACAGTTTTCCTCCGTGTTTTCTAACTGATGTAGCATCATGGCCTCACTATGGGTGGTATCACCATGCCCTCTCCTAACATATCCATTTTTCTGAAGGATAGTAGTGTACTAGATATCTGTAGTACAGGCAATGGCTGGTTGTATCTCACTGCTAAAGGTCAACAATTTGAAAGTCAAATATTAGAATTTGGTATAACTGGAAAAATGTTCTTTGCAGTGTCAAGTTTATAAAATCATGCACACAGCAAGTAGAAAGAATGTATTTGATTGCACTTATTTCATTCATCTGTCAGTGCAAGACTGTAGCATAACAGTACTTTAAGCTGTCAAAATCTAGAACATTAAGCAAAGAGTTACCAATTATCTCTATTTTTGAAAGTTTGAACTGTTTACATTTTTATGATTTCTAATCTTTTAGGGGTTTTGGTTTTTAATTCTCCTCTAGGTTGACTTGTGGCTGCTGCATTCTTGGAAGTGTTCAAGCCCAGGTTGGACAGGGTTTAGAGCAACCTGGTCTAGTGGAAAGCGTCCCTGCTCCAGGCATGGGGATTGGAACTGGATGATCTTTAGAGTCCCTTCCAGCCTTATTTCACATATTTGTACAGCAACTGTAAGCCTAACCAAGATATCAGAATAAATGTCAATAGCAGGACATTTTGACCAGAAGAATTCTTCATGTCTATTTTCCATCTTTATTAATATTTTGGTAAAGCAGGAGAAAAAGAATACACAGAAATGAGGTACATCACATCAATAGCAATCATTTACTAACAATGATTAACATCATTTTAGTGCCTTGTATGATATATGACCAACCTTACTATCTCACATTATTATCTGATGTCCTGTCAGACATCATATGCCCTGTCCAAGCACACATACTTCTACCAGAAAGCCAAATGGCTTGGGCACTGTGACACTCAGCTTGTACCTGGTGTTCTGCATCTCCCTGGGTTTTTCAGAAAAGCAAGGCTGGGACATGAATGTTAAAGTCAGAATGTATGCTTTACAGTAAGTGATAATGATCTCACTGTAAAATAAAATATTTTCTTATACTTGATAGAACTTTTATGACTTGTGGAGAGTACCCAAGTCATGACCAAATGCTTCAGGAACTTCTTTTAGAAGGGACAATAAAGCTGCAATATTTTTTATGCTGCTCAGTTCAGCCATGGCGTGCATAAACACGATCTAAAGTGTCAGCTCACATGCTTAGGGGCCAGATGGGCTTCTTCACATGCCTGTCCTTTAGCAGCACTGAGCTATACAAAAGATCTCTTGACTGTGATTTACAGAAAATGTGAGTACTCTGTGACACAAACATTTTGCAGAGACAAGTGAGTTAGCAGTGACCATGAAAGCAACAGAATCCACTGCAGAGGAAGGTGGTGTGATGCAGCACTTGTGAAACCAATCTTCTTAAAAGGCCTTAAAATAAGGCAAGGAATTTTTGCATGTATGGCACAAACATGCACATCCATAAATGCCAGAGTAGTCCCAATTTTCTAAAGAAAATTACATTTCCTGTTATTTTCTTGCTACAATTTTTAGTGGATTTTTATATGAAACTTCTTCATCTAACTTCAGAAAGAGCAGGAGTTAGTCTATAAAAATATCCTGAGTTTAGAAAGTAAAACAGACTGTGTATAAGTGGAGTAGCACTTAATTCTCCAGCATAAATTTAATTTAGGAGAAATAAACCAAACACAATTATTCCAATGAAAACAATGTCTTGGTCATCTTCAAGAGTGTTAAAACTCATTTACACCTTTTTAGTAAATCTGATTTTGCAATGCAATATACAAAAGAGAAAAAAATGTATTAGGAGCTGCACTGTAAAACAGAATTAATTCTGAAAGGAATCTACCAGATGTATGATTCAAGGAATATTTACTGATGCCAATCTCCCCAGTTTTAGCATTAGATTTCTGGTGCTGTTTCAGGCAATTCTGCCATGGAGATTAAAGAAGCTACAGATTTTGCATAATTTTAGACTGCCAGGGGAATACCCACTTCCAACTGGTTGTTTTCCCCACTTTCTTATGTCCATATGTGGAATTCAAGTTGCCATGGGAGATGTGAAAAAGGATGGAGGAGTGTCTGCTGCAATAAAAGGAAACAGATACTTAATGAGAGTTGGACTGAGGTTATATGGGGTCTGATGGGTTACCTAATTGAAAAATGAAGATAGGAGCCAAAATGTGTTACTCACAGTGCTGGGAGAGTTGCCAGCACTGTTTATCTCAGATGTAGGCTAGTCACAGCAAATTAAAAATCTGAAGACCCCTAAAATTCTTCCTTCCTCTACTTCGTATTCTGATCCTGCAGCACTTTGGAGGACTAATCTGCAAAACTGGGGAGCCTGTCTCCCTTTTTTGCTAACTTGAAGAGAGATGTGTGGACAAGAAAATAAAATTACATATTACCTTCAAATTTTTATTGATAATTCAAGGAATTTACTTTTACATCTTTTACTTTAAAAAATTACACTTAATTCCTCCAGTTCCTCAGGTCTGTCCCTAATAAATTAGCTGCATATTTTTCAGATTCTCCCTGTAAAAATACTGTGTCCAGTGTGACACCACCTTTCTTTGCTTTCTGCATCTCTGTGTGTGACAACTCTTTTGGAGAAAACAGAAAAAGACAGACCTACCACTGCAGCAACTTGCCAGGGGAGTCTAGCTCTCTCTTCTGAGTTTTACTGAATCAAAAGGTAAAGACCAATAAATCTAGAAAGATGGATCTTTTTCACAGAAAATCTATAAAGAGGTGCTTCTACTCTGCTTTCTTGTACTCAATCTCCACCTAATTTTTCTGACAGTAGTGTGTGTAAGATAGAAGGTATCCATATAAGTAAAATCCACACCAGAAAGTCTAGACAAAGATAATCTTGGACATAATATCCATGCTTTTTTGAAGGATATTACCATGCTTTCATTTCTCTTGATAAGCCTTTCATTTCTTCCAAGTTTGTCTCAAAATAGATGTGTTTCCACCAACCTAGGGGAAAAGTCTAGTTAAAACTTCCAGTTAACGGCTCTCAACCAATGTCAGCAATCTCAGTTTCATAATTCCCTTCATCTCTACCAGTTTCTCGCCCAACAACCAAACCAAGGCCAAAGCATGCAATCTTTGCCAGCAGTTACATGGAACTGTCACCTCTGTGGCTGCCAGCTACTGATCCTTGCCACGATGCTTTGATATGAGACTTTGGTAAATTGAAATTTATAAGGTGAGGCATTTTAGAAAACAAATACCAACTTTCTTCCTGCATTTCTGTGGGACTGGTTTAGCAACTTGATGCCCATTGCTGTTCCTACACCATAGCCAAGCTTCTACACCACGTAATGGCAAGCCTGGTTGGGAATTTGGCTCAACCACAGTCAGTTGCTCCTGATGGAAGTTTAGATCCTAAGAAAAGCTGTGGATCAGGACCAAGGAATATTGTTACGGTCATAATTACATTTCCTACAAAGGGAAGGAAGACAAGAAGTACTGCAGGTAGATATTTAGGGCAAGGCTGCTCTGACCACATGCAGAAGCTTCCTAGCTGCGCAGCCACACATCTCTCAGCTCCTGGCTTTTCAGCCCTAGGGATGTCTTTGGAGGATACACATACACTGTGATTCTCTGGGTAGATGTGATCATTTCCCATTTCTAACCCTTTGCTTCCCCAAAGTGCCCAAAATGGCAACATATGTCTGCCTCTGAAAAAGATCGTGCCTATGGGCTTTGGTGACTGGAGATGGCACTGAAGACACAAGTCTCTCTGCTCACCATAACAATGAATGGCGAAAAGATTCAGAGGTCCCCCAGGCAATTTGCAGATGCTTAATCACAAGGATCTTGAGAATCCAGCCGGTTTCACTTAAAGTAGGGAAGACTGCATCAAGCTTGAGCTGCCACCTACCCAATTTCCAGCTGACAGTCACTTTTCATTATAGATTTCCTGATTGCCAGCAGAACAATGATTTATGTGCAGCAGGTTTGTTTTTTTTTTTTTGGTATGATGTGGCAATTATTTTCATTTTCAAAGGTGGAAATTCTACGACAACCTAACAGGTGAGCATGAGGAGGAAAGTCCGTGAGATTCTTTAGAATCTCTGTGAGATTCTAAGCTTTGCTTAGTCTGTTGGCTGCCTCTTCCGGCTCTTTGCCTTTAGTTAAATAAGTTACATATTACTTTTCACAGTCCTGTCCCAGAGAAATGCTATGTCAATATCCCAAACTTCCACTGCCAAGACATGAGAACAGCTAAACTGTATGAGAACAAAGGTCCACCTAGCTCACAGCCGGTGATCCTGATTGTAACTGGCAGCTAAAATAAGATAAGGGTAAATACAAAGAATACTTGTCCTGGGATGCCCTCTTTGATTTCTGTAATCTCTGGGTTAGAAACCTTCAGAGCTGAAGGCTGCATTCAAATGAACACATGTATTAGGATCTTCTTTCCATCCATCCTTCCTATTTTTCTTCCATTAGTTTATCTAGTTACTGAAAGCTATGTGCTTTTGTCATCCAAAACTAGTTTACTTTGTTTCTTTAAAGGAACTTGGTGCCTCTGAATTCCTGTGTTATGATCTGTGAGTGATGACAGTCATGAATACTGTCCAGAGACAGTGAGTAATTATTTCATGTTCAGCCCATCCATGGTATTGGTGGTTTTATTATTTTCCTCTTGAATTGTCACTTTTCCTGCCTAAAATATTTTAATCTCATAGCTTTATTGTAACCTTTGGACATGGGAGTCCAGAACCACATGCACTGTTCCACTGGCAGACTTGGACTCACTAAGGGCTTAGTGAATTAATTGATGATTGCTGCTTTGCTCTTCTCCTTTCCAAATGATGGGTAACGCTCTGCTTGCTATTCATCCAACTGCTGACTGCAGGGGTGTTCCAAGAGATCTACCCACATTTGCACTGTGATCCCTCTTCTGAGAAATAGCAGCCACTCACTACAGTGTAATATGAATATTTAAGGTTTTCCTTATGTGTTACTTTTTTTTCAGACAGGATTGCATCTGTATTTTTATCACTCAGTAATGCAGTGCTGTGAGTGGTTTCTACAACTTGTCAGTACATCAGCAAACTCTGGCACCTTTGTATTTCATCCCCCTTTCAATACTAATGACTCTGTTGAACAGCACAGGCATCAGCATCAATCCTCATAGAATCCCACTGGCAAATACTCCCCACTGTGAACATTAATCCTTTATTTTTACCCTTTGTTTCCTACCTTTAATGTTTTTTACTTCGTCTCCAAAATAATTCTACTTTTTTATCTTTTTTACTCTAGCAACACAATTACTTCTACCTGTACATTTTATGCCTCTCAGAGAACACTGAATCCATATTGTATTTTCTTTATATATCCACATATTTATGACTTCAGTTTCAATTAATTTTGTCAGTATGTAAGGTAGGCTTTCTGGTTGTATTTCTCCAGAGATATGGAGCCTCTTTCCAAACGCCATGTCACACTTGAAAATTCCTCATCCTCTGAGATGAAGGCCGAACTATTTCATAATTTTCATATATATTATACGAATTATAATTTAAAAGTTGTACATTAGAAATCACAATGACAGTTTGGCAGTTTCCTATTTTAGTTTAAACTTAGGTGAAAAATATACAACCTTGATGATATGACACTATTAATTTTATTGATTTATTCTGAAATCTCTTCTATTGCCACCTCAGTAGCAGAAAAAGCTCTTGATGCTCAATGATTTTTGAAAAAAGTCTCTGAACTGAGAACTTGTCTATGTTCTACTATAGCAATAATCAACACACAGGTCATTTGGCTTTGCATTGTAACTCATTTTTCTGAGTTCCTCTTTTTTATTAGATCCAGTACTCTCTGAAAGAATTCCTGTCTAATGTGTTTTTATGAATAGTTTTTATGTCTTGTGCATATCATTCCTCTGAATCTCTTTAGGCCTGTCATATAATATGGTACTAAATTTGCAAGAATTTATATTCCTTTTAATTTTCCTTATGCATACAGGAGTGTGCTTTTTGAAGCATGGCTTTATTACTTCTATCTCACTCTGCTAATTATGGCACGGTTTGGTATATTTCCATGTGAGGAGGAGGGTGAGGGGAAAAATGCTTTTTTACATATATTTTGACCTTTTAATATGTTGTGTTAAAACTGTTTTTATTCTAGATAGAAACAGTGTCAGTCAACACAATTAGTAGAGACTACTGGACAATTCATCAAATCACAGATAGATGGATTATTTAGATCTTTAGGTTAAAGTCATATCACTTGGATGCTGTGTTCAGCCTTTGTCTTCAAAGACTGTTCTCAGAATAGGACTCTAGAATTCTCAGAATATTTATCTTTGTCTCCTTGAATCCTAACTTCTTTTAAGATACAACAGCAGTCCTTTACATATCTATTCTCTCACTCTAATACTTTTTTAACCTTGGAATTTTCCTTCCTGAAAGTTTTTAGCATGCCTACCAACATTTCATATCAATATGCTTGTTTACAGTTACACACTCCACATATTCTATCCTATTTTAGCCTTATACTTTAATTTTATTCTAAATTATTAGTTTATGACCTCTGCTCATATATGAATATATGTATGTATCTTTTAGAGTATTCATTGAATTTTTTATACCTGCATTTTACAAATTCCTTTTTTTCTTGGGAGATAATTCATCCTCACCTGTGTCCTTCTCCACCATCCCTCCTCCACTTCAGTTTTCCCAGTCCTTAGTTTTAAATGTAAAATAAACACAAGTTGCTAATTTGATCTGTATGGAACATTTGTACAGGCTTCATCTATGCCTTAAAAAGTTAACAGCAGAAAATAACAAAATGTTCTGATCAGATAAGAATAATATCTTACTTCCATGCTGCCCTTCATTTAGCAGTGAAGTCAATGAGCATATATATATATATATATATATATACATAATGTAAAATGTAAGCTAAAGTTGTAAAAATGTTTAAAGGAAGTGAACTAACTCACCTTAGTGCAAAGTCTAGAGTTAAAGGTTTTCAGTTAAAAGTTTTCAGTTACTTCTCTGAATTCCCCACTAACACATGGCATGAATCATACAGAATTGCTAACAAGCATGTCTCACATCTGTGTCATTCAATTTCAAAGCTAATTTTGCTAAATGTTTTCCTCTTTCTTTCCCCCCCCCAGCATGACAACTAACTGGCTACAACCAGCCTTAAATGATTCTTTGTAATTATTTAAAAATACTCTACTGTATTAGAAAAATATACTCAAAACTGAGTTCTACCTGTATAAGAAAAGAATTCTCAAAACTGAGTTAAATAGGAAATAATCAAGTGTACATTCTTCATCTACAAGTCAAAGCTTATTTTTAATTATAATGGCATTCTTTAAGTGGGGAGAGGAGAGGACTAAAGGATGAGGAAATCCTCTGGTTTCTTCTTTTAGGCTGGAAACATTGATGCTTTATTATACTATGTTAAACAATAATTGCTCAAATGTAAAAATACAACAATAAATGAATAAGGCAATTCCTGTATTCAAGGATGAATGAGGATATTAAACCTTCACCCCTGCAACTCCTGCAAATGGCATTATAAGCATTTTTCTAATGCTTCATTCATGGGAAAGCTCATTTTATATAGTGTTTAAGTATAGTAAATGGTCAAAAGCATTCCATTAACCAGAAGCTGTGAAGTCAATGGGGTGGCTGTTGCAGCATTTAGTCTCCTCAGAGTGGTAAAAGGAATAGTCAACAAAACAGAGAGGAGCTGGATGTAAGTGGAAGATGAAGCAGAGCAAAATGTGATGCATTTTAAAAAATATGTTAGGTAGAAGGTAGAAACAAAGAAAACGTAAGCACAAGAACACTTCTTGCCAAAGAACATAAAAACTTTTCATACTCTTTTCAGCTGGGGTGCACATCAATAGCACCTCAGGATACTATCAAGAGATGTTTTTTAAGAGTCAAAAGCAACCACTTGTGCTGCAGAGTCAAAAGCAACCACTCGTGCTGGAATCTGTGCTGCAGATTCCAATGTTACTTTTGGCTGAATAAAGTTTCTATAACTCATATTGCTTGGATCTGAGTGGAATCAAAGACTTAGCACACAGAAACACCAACTAGAGCAGAAAGCTTGTAAAATGAAGCAGCCCAAAGCTGATGGTAGCTGAAGCTCTCTGAAAATGTGGAGGCAGCAGAGAAGGTTTGCAGTGCATTTCACAGTGCATCTGTAACAAGCGAAATCAACAAAATGAATATCAGCTGGGACATAGCCATAAATCCCCTTCTAGCAATTTGTAGTCCCTTAGCATTCAGTCTAACTGGAAAAAGATGACAACTATAAAACTCTCTTGCAGCTTCAGAAGAAAACTAGTCAAAATGTTACATGGACACCATGAGAATCTGAAGGATGGGAAACATGATGAGATTTATTATTTGAAGCATTAACTTTAAATCACTGCAGCCTTTTTAACCTCTCCAATTACAACAGCAGAGTAAAATTATGCATTACAACCACAAGCAAAAAAACATAACTAGCAGCAAGCACGAGTAGAAGGGTGACCTTGATCAAAGACCCCAAGAACACAGAAATTTATATATTCACGAGAACTACTGACACAAGAGTGGAACAAGGACTGCAGAGGCATTTGGTTCTCCAGAAGAAAAATTAGCAATCAAATGAGTTTTGAAGGAAAGAAAGGTCTTGGCAGGAGACTCCTCAATTCTTGGGACAAGTTTCTGTTTTTTAATGGAAAAAAAATATGAGAAATGTTGAGTGAGAGTTGTCTGACTAAACATATATCAAGATCTGACCTAAGCATGAGGACTGCCTTTATGGTTGTCAGAGACAAAGGAGATTATCATTCTGCAGCAGTCCCCTACAAAACAATCAGAAGGATTATACCCTAGAAGTCCTTGATTGTAAAGAGAACCTTGTTTGATAACTTCAGATGTAGACCTATACACTTCACTTGCTCAGAATTAGGTGTTACAAGTCATTCTCTCAGTGTCACCCCAACTCAGCCACACCTAGAAGGCAAAGCATTTCAGAACAAGAGTCATAAGACTTAGCACTTGCTTTGTTGGAGGAAGGCGGCTCTTTTGTGAGATGATGGGAGGAATCATGAACTGCTTGGTGAAACCGTTTCAAGCAGGTCACAAAGTAGTTTCTCTTTCAGAGTCTTAATTCTGCCTTCCAGCTTCAAATCATAGAATAGCTTGGGTTGAAAGATACCTTAAAGATCATGTAGTTCCAATCCCCTGCTGTGGGCAGGGACACCTTCCACTAGACCAGGTTTCTCAGAGCCCCATCCAACCTGGCCTTGAACACTTCCAGGGATGGGGCATCCATAACTTCTTTGGGCAACCTCTTAAAGTGCCTTACTACCCTCACAGTAAAGAATTTCTTCCTAATATCTAATCTAAACACACCCTCAGTTTAAAGCCATTGTCCTTTGTCCTATCACTACATGCCCTTGTAAAAAGTCCCTCTCCAGATTTCTTTTAGGCTCCCTTCAGGTACTGAAAGGCTGCAATTATTTCACCCTGAAGCTTTCCCTTCTCCAGGCTGAACAATCCCAACTCACTCAGCCTTTCCTCATAGAAGTGGTGCTCTAGTCCTCCGATCATGCTGAAATTGGAACAGAACGAGAGCCAGCCTGAACAAATCTCCATCATGCGCTGGGGTAATGAACTGATAATTATGATAGCCCAAAGGCATCTCTGTCTGCACTGACTAAACCAAGCAGCTCTTTCTCATCAAATCAGAAAAGAGGCTCAATCATAGGGGAGTTTTGCTTCCTGTCTCATTAATTCCCTTTCTGTGAAGCCAATATCAGTCTGGAACCTTTTCCAACATATGCATTTCTCACGTTTGTTTTTCTCTGCTTGAGCCAATGGAAGAACAAATGAATGTAATGTGATGATGCTTTTAAGCCATTAACTGCCCAACAGCAAGGAGGTAGAGCTTCTGGGAGAGAAGCATCTCAAAAATGCCCATTTTTGCGAGCTTCATTATATAAAATTAATTTAAGTGACTAGAAGGAGTTGTCCTTTTATTTTTTTCAAGTGCAATACCTAAAGCTGATCTCCTTAATCACTGAGAATAAGGCAACTTAGTAAATGCAAATCTCTCATACTGAATGACTGCTCTTGATTTACAAATGCACTAAGTAATGTAAACTCTTTCTCAATATGATTAAAGCCTTTTACTTCTCATATGTATTGATTTTGGCTATCACTGGGGAGCTTCTAGATCGTACAATAGAAACTTTATAGATTAAGTTAAGGGAGTTAAGTACTTTTGCTTATGGTTATGAAACAGTTCTTATCTTTCATGGTTCAAGTACAGCCAAAGACATGCAATACATGCTAAGAAGAGTTTACATGCAAATATACAGACTGATGAAGTCTCAAAGGTACATTATGCTGCCTTTTCTAGCTCTGTACAGAAGTACCTTGAGTGCAGTAAAATAACTTAAAGTTGTCATGAGGGGAAAAAAATGTTTCAAATGGCATCTATAAATTCAATATAGCATTGAATTGTATAAATTGTATAAATTCTTAATTGTATAAATTATGAAAAGTTTAAATTGCTAATTTTTAAAAAATGTAGAATATCTTAAAAGACATTGATTTAATTATTTAGAAGTGCTTCAGTTGCTTGAACTGTTACTTTAATTTAGAAAGCCTTTGAAATATGCAGATTTAAAATTCAACAAACTTTTAAAATTGATCAAAAATTCCTTCTCTTAACTCTATTCTTTAATTAATTAAAAATATTTTTCATTCCAGTTGTTCTAAATGCAATTTTCAGCTAAGAATGCCCATGTGCCTTTGGTTTCAAACCGTAAAGAGCCACAATAATTAATTTTTATTTTTATTTTGGATCTTTTTTAAAGAAAAAAAGCAAAACAAACTCAGAGAAAAAACAGTTCACAGCCTTTGCAAGAACAAGCAGGCAACTCAGAAAGAGTACAAGGATGTCATTAGGTCACATAGAGAGAAAACTAGAAAGGCAAAAACTCAGCTAGAACTCAATCTGGCAACTGCTGTGAAAGATAATAAAAAGTGTTTTTATAAATATATTAACAACAAAAGGAATGCCAAGGAAAATCTCTATCCTTTATTGGATGCAGGGGAAAGGGGGGAATGTTGTAACCAAGGATGAGGAAAAGACTGAGGTACTTAATGCCTTCTTTGCCTCAGTCTTTAACAGAAAGACCAGTTATCCTCAGGGCAACCTGCCCCCTGAACTCGTAGACAGGAACTGGGAACAGAATAGAATGCCTGTAATCCAAGAGGTAGTGACCTACTGTGTCACTTAGACACTCACAAGTCTATGGTATCAGATGGGATTCACCTGAGGGTACTGAGGGAGCTGGTGGAAGAACTTGCCAAGCCACTTTCCATCATTTACCAGCAGTCCTGGCAACCCGGGGAGGTCCCAGATGATTGGAGGTTGGCCAGTGTCACATCCATCTAGAAGGGTCAGCAGCAGTATCAAGGGAACTATAGGTCTGTCAGCCTGACCTCAGTGCCAGGGAAGGTTATGGACACAGATTATCTTGAGTGCAGTCACACGGCACGTACAGGACCACAAAGGGGATCAGGCCCAGCCAGCACAGGTTTAGGAAAAGCAGGTCCTGCTTGACCAACCTGATCTCCTTTTATGACCGAGTGACCCACATAGCAGATGAGGGAAAGGTTGTGGATGTTGTCTACCTGGACTTCAGTAAAGCCTTTGATACTGTCTGCCACAGCATTCTCTTGGAGAACCTGACAGCCCATGGCTTGGAGAGGAGCAGTCTTCACTGGCTCAAAACCTGGCTGGACAGCTGGGCCCAGAGAGTCGTGGTGAATGGTGCTACATCTATTGGGGTTCCCCAGGGCTCAGTGTTGGGCCAGTCCTGTTTAACTTCTTTATCAATTATGTGGATGAGGAAATTGACAGCACCATCAGTAAGTTTGCAGGTAGCACCAAGCTGGGCCAGAATGTTGATCTGCTGGAGGGTAGGAAGGGTCTGCAGGTGGATGGGGACAGGCTGGATCGATGGGCCGAGGCCAATTGTAGGAGATTCAACAAGGCAAAGTGCTGAATCCTGCACCTGAGTCAAAACAACCCCACGCACCACTACAGGCTTGGAGCAGAGTGGTTGGAAAGTGGTCCAGCAGAAGAGGACCTCAGAGTGCTGGTTGACAGTCAGAATGAACATGAGCCCAGGTGGCCAAGAAGGCCAAAAGCATCCAGGGCTGTATCAGAAATAGTGTGGCCAGCAGGACCAGGGCAGTGATCGTTCCCCTGTACTCAGCACTATTGAGGTCACACCTCGAGTGCTGTGTCCAGTTCTGGGTCCCTCATGACAAGAAAGACATTGAGGTACTGGAACGAGTCTAGAGAAGGGCAACAAAGCTGGTGAAGGGTCTAGAGAGCAATTCATATGAGAAGCAGATGGGGTTGTTCAGCCTGGAGAGGAGACTTGGGGGAGACTTTATTGCTCTCTAGAACTACCCGAAAGGAGGTTGTGGCCAGGTGGGTGTTGACCTCTTCTCCTTGGCAACTAGTGACAGGATGACAGGAAATGGTCTCAAGCTGCACCAGGGGAGGTTCAGGTTGGACATCAGGAAGAATTTCTTCACTGAAAGGATTGTCAAACACTGAAACAGGCTGCCCAGGGAGGTGGTGGAATCATCATCCCTGGAAGTGTGGAAGAAACTGGATGTGGCGCTTAGTGCTATATAGTTGACATGATGGTGTTCAGTCAAAGGTGATCGGTCAAATGATCTTAGAAATCCTTTCCAACCCTAATGATTCTATGATTGTGTTACCATATCAGGAACTCAGATGTGTTACCACTGGAACAGGTAGACGTGTTTCTTTCAAAGTTGCATTTTTTAGGATTCAGCCCATCTATCCTATGTTTCTCTTTATAATGGCAACTGGATTCTGTTTTCCTCAAGGCAGGACTCTCTTTCATTTAATCACATTAAAATTAAAAATTGAATATTTTTGATTGCAACCTGAATGTCATACAAAAAGATAACTCTTCATAAATAACTATTCTGCATTGCTATTTACTGTTAACATGATATGATGTGATCTATAAATGATGTTCTGATTATTAGCAGACTTTACCTTCCAGCTGTAAATACTAAGTACTGACTAAAAGGAATGAAACCAATTAATTTAAAAATGGATACATTACTAGCCTTCAATTAATTAATAACACTGTTTTTACTGACCAGCCACTCCAGGAAGCTTGATAAGGTTCCATGCAGAACTCACTATGAAACCATTGGACTTAAATGGAGAAAAAATCCATAATTTACAGTTCCTAAAAACAACAATAAGTTCTAAAGACAATGGCAGATTTATGGTCTCCTAAAACAGTAAAACTTCTATAGTTATGTGATATAGCTATCGTACATGAAAATTCGTGTAATATTTTCTGGTCAAAACCTCATATAATACAGACTGCTTTCCTGTGCAATCTTTAAAATCATCTACAGCATTTCTCTGTAAACATTAAGTTGTTGAATGATAAAAATCTGACAGTTCTAGGCACCAAAGATTACTCACCCTTGAAGGTCTCACTGCAGTAAAAATTACTGAAAAATGGATCCCTCGTTCCTGCAGATCCATGGTCACTTTTCTGATTATTTTGTCTGTAAATAGAAATATGTATAATTTAACAAACTCTGTAAGATTAGAAAGCTAAAATCCTACAGTAGTTGGAGAAGTAATGAGCTAGATGTTTAAGCTTATTTGCTCTATTTAAGCAATTTAAGCGCTCATACCATTTATAGGTCAATAGGTAAAAATGGGATGACATGTTCAGTGTCTCGACAAATGCAAAATTTCAGTAAAATAATACCAAAAAAATACATTACAACAGTGCAGAAAAAGGAGTGATTTTGAAACTGAAAGGTAAGTATCATAGAAACAGTACCCAAAAGTTTGAACTTTGGGCAATTGAAAACAAGAGCAGAAGAAATCACTTAAGAGATGAGAGCAGGATGCATATACTGTTAGTCAAGAGACCAATTAATAAATAAATAATAAAGTTTAAGAAGTATTATTCTGTGAATTACAAAGTATACAGAACCTATCACTGAGAAACAATACTCAAAACACAGTGCTTATTGTGGAGTATAATATGCATAATATTGGCAACAATATTTCTTTTGGCTTCAGTGCATTTAAAGCCTGATTCTGCACCCTCAGTGGGATACAGAAAATTTTGCTGTTGACTACAGTGGAGGCCAAAGGAGAAATATGGTGGAATATTTCTGGAAAAGGAAGGAGAAGCCTAGTAAGGAAGAGAGGACCTTTCAAAGAAGTCAATTATGCCTCTACAGAAGATCCTCCTTCAGTTCTGAAACCACAGGCAGTTGCAACAAATACTTAAAACAGATAAGTATTTTCAAGATCTATGCAGAAATATTAACATCTGCTTATAATAAGGAGCATAATAGTTGTGAATCATGAACATTATTAGTCTTGTTATTTGGACTGCTAGAGAAACAAGCAAGCAGACTCACATTTACTGTTTCAGTGCCTTCCCACTTCTCATCCATGTACCAGACTCGTGAATGGATATTTTATAGCCTGGACACACAGATTTCTCAGGTTTTGAGGTTATATTTTACAGAAATTGTGTTTTATTTTCATGTACTGGAAATGGAGCTTTTATTATTATCCTCTTTAATCTCTTCTATTTACCCTAATTATGGTCTCCTGGCTGAGTAAAATGTTTAGCTTCTGTAAGAATGCAAATGCATTGGTTTTTCTGCAGGTTTTAACCAAACTGATTGCCTCATACCAGTCAAGAGTCATAGCTATTTAAATTTTCCTTCTAAAAATTATTGTTAAAAGGATCTCCTATAAGAAATATACTTATTAGTCAGAAAAACAACTGCTTAACTACTACTACTGTAATTATATTGGTTATGGAGATCTAAGGCATTACATAACATAGATTCATAAATTTTGGAAATTTTCATCAGATTCATAGATTTTGGAAATTCTCATCAGTCTCAGCTAAAATTTGCAGAAGAAAAAAATAATACTTATAAAAATGCATAGATTGACTTTGGTTTTTTCTTTCATTAAAGAAATCAATAGCTTTCTGAAATAACATGTTATTTGCATTTCACTTCAGAAAGGAGCTACACGTAACTATAGTTACCAGTAGCATCTATAACTCTTGCCTTTGGGAAGATTCTAGGGGCAATTCCTTCATTCAGAGAAGCTTTTGTGAACAGAGTTGATATAGATTTTTGTCTGTGATCAGAACTCTACCTTGCTCATGAAGTATTTTCAAATTCTCCAAGGAAAAGGGCCCAGGTTGTCCACCATACTTTAAAGGCCCTAAATTATATGCCTACATGAGAGCAGTAGTGCAGATTTTGCACTTGGCCATGCAAAGTGGCACATCTTCCCTGATCCACACATCTTTTTCCCAATTAACAGCTAGCTGACACTAACCCAAGAATTGGCATAGCCTGATCTTCTGTCCTCCCACAGGTCACCCATTAACTTTGCTTTTCCAAAACAAAGTGGCCTGAGACAACAGTGGCCTGAGTAGACAGTGTGCCCTGGCCTCCAAAAGGGCCAGCTGTGTCCTGAGTGCATCAGGCAAAGCATTGCCAGCTAGTTGAGAGAGGTGATTGTCCTGCTCTGCTCTGCACTGAGGTGCCCTCACCTTGAATATTGTGTGCAGTTAAGCTAGACATTAAGCTATTAGAGAGTGTCCAAAAGAGGGCAATGAAGATGGTGAAGGGCCTTGAGCGGAAGCCGCTTGAGAAGTGGCTGAGGGCACTTGGTTTGTTCAGCCTGGAGAAGATGAGACTGCAATCTTCAACATCCTCACGAGGAGAAGTGGAGGGGCAGGCACTGATCTCTTCACTCTTGTGACCAGTGACAGGACTGGAGGAAATGGCATGAAACTGAACCAGGGAAGGTTTAGTTTGGATATCAGGAAAAGGTTTTTCACCCAGAGGGTGGTTGGGTACTTGAACAGGCTCCCCAGGAAAGTTGGTCACAGCACCAAGCCTGACAGAGTTCAAGAAGAGTTTGGACAATGCTTTCAGGCACATGGGGCTGTCCTGTGCAGGGCCGGCAGCTGGACTCAATGATCCTTGTGGGTCCCTTCCAACTCAGCATATTCTATGATTCTATGGTTTGGGAAGCTTATTCTACAGTCTGTGCAGCTGTCCCATAAAGAAAAAGCCAATGTTTAGCCAAGGCCAACATTAAGCCAAGGCTTAATGCTCTGGGGACAAGAAAAGAGAACAAAATAACTCCTCTGCCATTCAGAGATGGAAATTCAACCACTTGAGTATAAAACCCATTCATTTTGGAGTACTGCAAAAACATAGAAAAGGACTCACTAATGATTTCAGTACTAAGGTACTTTTTTCTTAATTTCAAAACTCCTTCTGATTTTACACCCCCAGCTCTGAACAGAAACAGTCATTGGCACTAATAAAACTGTTTAATTATTAGCCCACTACACTACACTGTATACCCCCAAAACTACCACGTCAGTGATTTGCAGACCTTATAACTCAATCCCTAATCTAGAGTTGTAAGTGAAAGCCCTGCAAAAAAATGAGATGCCTCTCAGTGCCTATTTGGTGTATGGCACCTCTTTTTCAACCAGACGTTAGGGAAGAAAAAGGTTTTTTTATAGTGTCATATGGAAAGATTCAACTCTAACAAGTAGTCCTTAATAACCACAATCCCAATAAAAGACTTTGATATCAAAGGCAATGAATTGTTTTACAAAGATTAGAAAAACATTTCCTATTCATGTAGACACCCTCTGTTGAGATCAAGGCCTTGGAATGGCTGGATGAGCCTGGAACCTTCAGCCCCCAGTGTACAAGGTGAGAAACAAGGAGGCAGTCCAAGCTGCATGGAGACACAGGGTTCATACTTGGAGCACGAACAAAGACCCATGCCTGAAGCAGAGATGAATTATCACTACATTTCAGGTCACAGAGCCGTATCCAGTTTGGTGGATTTTGAATCAGACAGTCAGTATTTCAACACTATGATAATCGTCTGCTTATAAGTACTACAGATGGGAGGGAGTAAAATCTTTAAATAGTAAAAAGCAAAGACCAAGAACTAGACTACACAATCAGCTCCAGTGACAACAGAGACTTAAATGATGAAATGTTGCTTATCTTGGTCATATTACTTACCATTTTCAGCAATTGCTTCTAGGGTGGAAATCTCTTTTAAACCACTACAGAAAGAGTGGAAGAAAAATAATTAAAAATTTTTTCTAGGAAAAACAATGAGAACCACAAACGTATGAAGATACTGACTAGTAAAAGCATTACTGTCAGTGTCAGTCCCTCTATCATTCTCTCACCTCCTCCTAATGACCCTTTTCTTCTGCAAAGCCACTAAAAGTACAAGGACCATATCTTCAGCTGATTCCTTAAACCCCTCAAACTTCCTAGGCTACTGATGTTATTTCGATCAATCTTTGGGCAGCTTTCTTTTCATTTGGCATTGGCCCCTTGTCTACCATTAGTACATGAGCTCCTTAAGACAAGTATCAGGCCTCTTTTTGTGCAGTTATGTGACAGCTAGAATTGCACTTCTTTCAGACACAGATATACGCACCTTACATTGACATGCATGTCATGATGTCCAAATGCCCAAGTAAAAGGCTGGGAAGAAGAAAGAGCAGGAGCAGCTGAGCAACTATAACTTATATTTTCTAAATATACATTCACCTGAAGGAACAGTCTCACTCTACCTCTGTTAAATCACAGTCCTCATAGGGCTGGAAACATGAAGAATTATAGCCCACCTCTTCCTTCCAGAGTGATGAAAATCAGTCTCTTTATTCATATTAGCTTCAGGTTTGTCTGTATGATTAGTTGCTTGCTTATTTATTCTGCCAGGTTTTTTTGACCCCTGGTATGCCTTCTAGCAATTAATTCTGCAGGTTAATCATGTGTTGAGTAAAATAATTGAGCCCTTCTGCTAAAAGTGTGTTGCCATTTAGTTTTATCAGCTGTCCCTTTGTTCTCATATAATGAGTCAGACAAAATAGACATGCCCGACTGCCTTGCTCAACGTAATTCATCTATTATACCTGGTAAGCTCATCAGGGGGCTTTGAAAAACACTGAATTCACCCTTGTAAGAGCCCTGTAAGCTTCTATTCTGTTTTTTGAATTTCCTGAATACAACCGATGTTTGCAAAAGCTCTAAAATTCATGCACACATTTGGGTCAGTTCTGTTTGTGATAAGCTCCTACCTGACAAGTGGTTGTAGTTGAACCACCAGTAAGTTTCCTTCGGATGCATTCACTTCCAGCTGAGACACATCGAGATCAGTTACATTTGTTAACTTCCAATCTCCTGACTCCTGAAGAAAGCTCAGAAGATACCTGGTAGCCTCAGAGTCAACAGCTGGCAAAACTAAAGATGAAGGAGAAGACTGAAGAATTTCCTGTAATAAATTTATGAACAGTTTATTTACTTGCTTAATATTTAGTTGCTTAATAATTACACACAAACCTTCTTTTTTTTTTTTTTTTAAGTATCCTTAATTTAATATTCAAGGTGAGGAACCACCATGATAAACATGTGAATTCTCACCAGCCTGATGCTGGCTGCAGCCTGCTTCTGGAAAGGGGCAGTGGAGAGACACTTGTGCTGCTCTTATTCCTGAACATTCTTGCAGCAAGCTTAAAGCGCTCAGTTACACCATCTTCTTACTTGTCCTTTCCACACGTGTGGTGTAAGAGGAGAGACAGATGATGTAGAAGTTCTCAAGCTAAGAGTGTACTGGAGATGAGCACTGCCAAAACCAAAGCTCACACAACCCTCTAACTAGATGCCCTTGTGAGTGACAAGGAACAATGTCAAACACCTCCAGTTCCAGCAGCTTCAGTAAAGAGTCATATTTTGCATCATAAACACTTTGTACATCCTGGTGGTACAGCACATGGTACAGACAAGTGTCTAATTTGTAACTGCTAATTAACAAAAGCTACATATTTCAGGATGTACAGAGCCTCCAGACACAAAAACAAACAAAGCTTATGTCACGTACTTTCTACTTGAAGTAGAAAAGTAGCTTTGTTTGTTTATAAAGCTCAGGCTGAATTGGTTCAGATGATAAAGCATCAGGGTATCCATCAGCTTATTTACAATTCTCATAACTGAGTTTCTGATAAAAATACTTGAGTGAAATGAATTGAAAAACATTCTCATTCTTTAAATTTTAAACCCTCATAGTCAAAAAACATCTTTCCAAAGATTTTTTCTTGATAATAAAATTAAATATTTGGGGAAACGAAATACAAGATGAAGACTTTGAAAATTATCAAAATTAATGTACCCCAACTTTAATGTTGTGGTAGGTTGACTCTGGCCTGATGCCAGCTTTGTCACTGCTCTCTTCAACTATACAAGGAAGAGAAAATAAAACAAAAGGCTCATGGGTCAGGAAGAGGTCACTCACTAACTACTGTCACAAGAAAAACAGACTTGACTTGGAGAAATTAATTACAACTTGTTAACATTGCTTTCCCATTTTCTACATTTAAGTCTAGACTAAGTCTGTCACTTAATCCAACATTCAGATATTCAGGTTGTTACAGACTCTTTCTCTCCCTCTGATGCAAGTGTTAAAGTGTTGCTAACACTTTCCTCCTACTGTTCTTTTTTCCTTTTTGTCTCTGGCTGCCTACCACTTTTTTGACCTGCTTTGGTTCTTTCTAATTGTTCATGTTTTCCTTCCTAGGCAAGGGCTAGTTATTTTCACATTTCTATAGATGCTTATAAGGAAGGATTATGCAGTATTGTCTGACTTGGCAGACTGATAAATAAAAAACTGCAGAAACTGAAATAGAGTAGAAAGCACTGATCTTGTTCACAGGTCTTTGAGTAGCAATTTTAGCACCACCTGGAAGGAAAAGATAAATTTTGTTTTGTTTACAGATGAATTTAGAGCTGAAATTCTGAGCATTTCAATGATTTTGTTTTATTTTCAATATTTTAATCCCTTGTCCCATAGTAGCAGCCAGAATGACAGCAGTCACTTTTTCCAAGGATATATATTAAGTAGATTACTCATATATTGTAGAATAAGATATAAAATGCATCATTACTGAGTAATATCTGAATTGTGCCTCTGCTCCTAACCAATCCTACACTGCCACCTGTCTTAGCATCCAGCCATTGGTATTCAGCTGTTTTCCATCTGAAGAGTAGAAACAGCTGGATATCAATTCCTTAGCCTCAGTCATTCTAATCACACACATCTTGTTAGTCCATCTTGACATTTGGCAACAGTGCACTTTTCTCTTCAATACCTCTATGTTGCTTTACACATTTTAGGATTTCAGTTACTACGCTTGTTCAAAATATGCTAACTCCAAAAGAGGGTGGAGAATGAAGAGGACTATTGAGAAACACCTGATTTTTCATCAAGTTAAAGAAAAGAGGTACAACCACACAGTAGCTAGGAACGGGAGAGGGAGGGGGAGACGGAGAGGGAGAGAGAGAGAGGGGGGAAAAGGAAAGGGAAACGGAAAGGGAAAGGGAAAAGGAAAGGGAAAGGGAAAGGGAAAGGGAAGAAAACCTCCTATTGAACTGTTAGATTGACAGCAGAATTTCCTGCACTAAATGCACTATCTATAACCTGTTTATGGGCAGCTCACTCTGATTATGAGCACGTTTACTTTCTTTAGTGTCCCTTCCAGCAATCTCCCTGGTGAAATAGACAAGAAACCTCATTCTTGGATGCCATGTACCACTGGTCAGAGTTTTTTGAAGGTAGGTTTGGGATGACTGTCCACATTTCTAGCCATCCTGAAGTAGCTGCATTAGGATAAATCTGTGCCCAGACTTACTTGTCCTTACTTCAGTGTTATAACTGCATTGATATTACACCTAAGCCATTTGAAGCTTGAATGGAGTAAATTTAGGTCTATCACTAAAAACTTATTGTTAAAATCTTTGTTAAAAACTTATGCATTTGCCTGTAAAAGATCATGTAGGCCTACTCATGGTTCTGAATTAGTTCATTTGGCATCAAAGTTGATAGACAGTGCTATAATAAAAAATATTAGTTGGGGAAAAGATTCCTGTTTGAGCTGCAGAAATATCTGGAAACCTATGTTTGAAGCAGGCAGGCTCTTCCATGTAAAAGAAATAATTTGATTATTTTTTTTTAACTGTATGCCATTTAAAATGTTAAAGTATTGTATTTATGTTCTACAGCATTGGCCAATGGGTTATCTGTAAAAAAGAAAAATCTATTTAAACAGATTATGAAGGACATCTGTTTCTACACACAGTGATAACTGCAAAGAAAGTTATAATTGTTTAATTTTAACTTTCCAATTACTATCTATCTTATAAACTCTTACACTATAGGTGTATCCTTCAAATGTATGCATAAAGCTACACATTATGATTTTAATGAAAACTGATCTGATGTTCTTCTGCTAATAAAGTGTATTGCAAATACAGGAAGTACTGTTGAACAAACCTCCATACTATTATGCTGTATAGTGGGAAACATGACACGAGATTTTTTTTTTTCCAAGGGTTACAGAACAATCCAAAGAACTAGAGAGAAGAAAACCTGAAGTCCAAGAAAGGGAGGAAGTATTCCAAAGAATTAAATACAGACTATAACAACAAGGAAGGATTATACTGGGGAAAAGCTTGACATGGCTTTTGCGAAAAGTTTTGCCTCACAATTCTGCTGAAAATCTCCAAAGGAGTCAATAGTCATGCACACTAGGAAGCTCTACCTGGTACCGTCCACTTGGATCCACAAAAGGCAATGACTGCTAAAGAAATGAAGCTGCTTTGGTGAGAGAGAGGCAGTCTTCACAGGAATGTAGGTAAAGGATAAGTAAAGATACAGCAAGCAAGGGGTAGAAAAAATATATGTTGCTGCACTCGAGTCTGTTCTGTTCCATACATTCATAAACTATCTGGTAAAATGATATAAATATTGAGCTAATGAAATCTACTCATTATGCTGAATTATTCAAGGTAAGGGCTGACTGATGAATTACAGAAGCAACTTATGGTACAACCTCTTGGGCAACAGAATGATTCATAAGATTCAACGTAAATTGATTTTAGCGGAGCGCAGGGTGAGAAGAAAACAAACCTAATTTTATCTACACAATAGTAGGTAACAGAACTGTTACCCTTCAATAATGAAACCTTGAGAGCTACAACAGCCCTTTGAAAATGGAAATTCAGAGGCTGATAGTGATCCGAATTGGAAAAATAAAATATTAGTAGTGTTTTAGAACAGGCTAGAGAACCAAATATCATGTCACTGAATAAATCTATGATGAATTTTATGTTGATTATTATGCAGTTCTGCATGTTTCCCTGTCAAAAAATAATGTAATAAAACTAAAAGAAATGAAATAAAGAAAATCAAAACTATACTAGGACCTCTGTATCACATGTGACTAAATAGTACTCCTCAGTCTATGACCACTGAGTGAGGATAAGATGGAGTTATAGGACCACGAATGGCAATTACTTACAATCATAATTATGCTGTTGCACAGCTGGCCACTAATTGGAGTTTGTTACCATACATTGCAGTTCTAAGGAGCTGAGCATTGTCTAGGGAAAACCAAAGCTAATATTAAAGAAAAACAGTTTGTAGGGTAGGTGACTGCTTGACAAAGAAATTCCCCAAATGCTAATCTTTGTATTTTATTATTTAATTTAAAAGTTGTTTGGAAGTTCAAGAGAAATGATCTACCTGTAAGATTCCTTTTGTATTAACTGGAAATAGAATTCTCTTATAGCATACAAACCCACTGATACCAAAAACTCAAAACAGCTGCTAATGTAGCTGAACAAATCTAATATCTGAAAATGTCTCTGAGGTTTACAGGCTTATATCTCTTTTACAAATAACACTTTCTTATTGTAGTACACATGCTGCTACATACACATATACATTCTAAGCGAAATCTCCAGTTTAGGTTTATGAATAAATTTAGGTTTATGAATAAATTTTGTAGTTTGAAAGGAGAATACTTGAGAGACATGGAACTTTTGTTGTAGCTTAACAGATCACTTGTATAATATAGACTGTGAAGGTAAAAAAAATTGTGATTATGCAGCATCAAAGATTCTAATTTCCCCAATGAGAAAATTCAAACTCAACCTTCACTTTGTCCTGTGTTGTGTGAATATTATAACAATTTTTCATAGCAAGATTAAGAATGGATTTCTTAGCCAAAGTATCTCAAATGAAGTCCAATTAATACGATAGCAACTGAGCAAATTTTTGTAAATTATGTTACATCCAATATGGAACTGGATGATTATAAAGATCCTTTTCTGGACCTAAAAACTAAACCCTATGCAATAAAAACTAAACTCTATGCAATAGATACTGACAAAACTCTCTGTATGGGCACCTATGTGAAAAAGAAATATGCAATTTATAAATCTCATTTTCTTTCACTCATGTTACAGCACCTCACCTCCCCCAGACTATGCTAGAAAAGCATCAAGATTGCAAAGTCCAACAGAACAAATCTAGGAAGTGCTGGAGTTAAGGTGAGCAATTTGTTGAAAAAAAACTTTACCATTTTAAAGAATGAGAAAAAATTTCTTAGCTCCAAGACAGAGAGGGGACAGAGGCAAGGTTAGAAAGCAAACATTGGCTAACATTTATTCAGACTGTTAAAAATTTGAGTTTAAATCTTTGCTCTGCCAGAGACAGACCAAAGATTTACTTCAACATGACCTTTTGTTTATCTGGGGACCTCCTCACCAGCCCTCAGTAAGTCTCCAATCCACCCAGCATACTGCCTGATTTCTAAACTGTTAGTCTCTGGACTCACCTCTAGCCTTTAGAGCCTCTAATCTCTACAGTACTGATGGAGTCCTGATTACGAGGCAAAAGAAGGAAGTTTTATATACTTTGATACCCCTTCTCTTAAACATCCAAGGCCTACTTAAATAAGACCACCACATCATTAGGAACTTGCAATGCCACGCATTGCAATGCATTTCACACAGCTGCTGAAATTAAACCAGTTTTGCAGTCAGACAGCAACAAAAATTTGCTTCTGACACAGCCTTGCAGAGATGTTAAACCCAGAGAAAATAAGGCATACCAGAGAAGTACCAGTGCATCTGCCTGCAGACACAACCACTGATCCTTACATTGCAACTGATTATGACTCCCATTCATTCCTCAGAAAACCCATGTATGTACTCTGAATAGTTGTTTTTTGTTCCAGCATCAGTGCTAAAATGCTGTTATGTGGCAAAGAGATAAAGATCTCCAGTTTCAGCCATGCAAGGAAGATGTGAGATTCTTAATATAGATGTAGAGATAGGTAATGTGTGAATATTTATGTATTTAATTACACATAGTGCTTGCTGTGTAATGCTTGGGAATTTACACTTCTTTGTGTGCTCTGATATCATTTACATTAGCTCTGTTCATCCTGCACTGCCTCCAGGAATATCTTTATCACTTCCATGTGTGAACATTTTGTCTAATTACACTTTGATAAACTGTCATATGAGTACAATCATAGATGCTGTGCCCAAAATCTGTAAACCTTCTCAGTGAGGACAGAAGTTGAAGTTGCTGACTGACTCAGGAGCACTCCATTTTAAATTCTGTGCCTGCAGTTTATTTAAAATTAATCAAGTAGCATTGTATTTATTATAGTATTTATTGATATCTTAATTCAAATATGAAACAGTTAATTCCCTGCATGAGCTTCAATTGCTATGAAAATAAAATAGGTATTAAATTCTGAAAGGAATAAACAATTGATTCCTATAACTTCTTTTCCTCCTGTGGCTTCAAAATAGAATTCTGGGGTCTCAGTCTTGAAGTTTATATTGTTTTTTTCAATAGAAAATTGCAGCATGTTTAAGAACAATTTTGTCAGTTATGATGAATTCTGGAAACTTTAGAAATAAAAGAGCTACAAAGCACACATCTTTAAACTCAGTTGATTTCCTTTAATATATCTGCTTAAACTGCAAAAATCTCAATAAATAATTTAAATAGAAAAACTTCTGCAATTCAGTACCATTTTCCCAATTATTGTCTGTTTGCATCTTTCTCACTTGTTTTTTTCTTTTAATTTTAAATACTGCATATAAAGAAATAAAAGAGATAAATGCTTGCCTGAACATTTTGAAACGGATTCTTGTTGCCATAGGATTCACTGAGGTATGTGAAATCATCTACACTAAGCTGAAAAACAAAGAAAGTAGGTTGGTGAGAAGGAGCCATGGCATTTCATTTAGGTAGACTTGTACTCAGCATTGGTGAGAGAAAGGAATTGATGTCACATACCCTATCTTGCAGAAACAAGACGAGGTTTCTGGAGTTCTGGGTAAAAAGAGATTGCAAGAGTACTGTCAGCTCCTGTGCTGAGACAACATGCCCTTCATGAATATCAGTGTCTGGATTCCACTGTGATCTGCAAAAGAATAATTTTTTTTCTGTAAAATTTCCTACCAATGATGATACCTCTTCTTTCTTTAAATATGCAGCAGTAGATAACGATATACTCATTTTTAGATTAAGTTTACAGTTCAGTTTACTTTCATTCTACTCAACAGAAAAATAACTTGCCCATTTATTCCTGTATCTAACTGATTGTGTTAAAGCAGGAATGAATTTCATCCAACAGGGTAATGTCTTTCTCTTGTGTGCAACAGCACAGTTGCATCTTTCCAAAAAAAGTTAGTTGCTAAGTGAAATGAAGAAGAACATGTTGAAAACCTTCAGAGAGAATTCTCAGAGGCAATCTGAACTCACAAAACACTTGCCAGCAGGTATGTTGCTGGTCAAGAGGAGTAGAACTCAGACTAGACCATAAGTTGTCATAAACTAGTACTTTTTAATAAAAGCTTTTGTTATGTAGAAATGTCTCTTCAGTGTTATTGTAAACATGTTCTCTCCTAAGGTTGTCATGATGAAGGAACCATTCTGCAGAAGCTGCTCAGAAAAGCCACCTTTCCACCAGCAGAAGCTCTTCTGAACGGAATGGTTCAAGACACCAAGAAAAGCTCACAATCCTTTTGCCACTTTGCTAGTTGGGAAAAGAGACCAACCTCCACCTGCCTACAACCTCCTTTCAGGTAGTTGTAGAGAGCAATAAGGTCTCTCATCAGCCCCCTTTTCTCCAGAATAAACAACCCCAGCTCTGTCAGCCAGTCTTCGTAAGACTTGTGCTCCAGCCTCTTCACCGTTTTTGTTGCCCAGTCAGTATGTTTTCCTGGCTGATTTACTGTGAATTGCAGGGTGAAACGGAGATATGTGACTGCCACGGATTGTGGATACACTGATGGTGTGCCTTACTGAATGCAATCAACCAGTCCATCTCTTTGAACTCTTCACCTCAAGCGATCAGCAAGAGATCAGTAAGCAACGACATGGGGTGAAACGGGCAGTTGGCCAACACACATATCGATTGCTATTATTGATTGCTCACACAAAATTTTATGTCCCAATATACAACAGCCTTGTGCAGTCACCCACATGGCAGGTGCATCAGACTCACCACCACAGAACCATCCAGGGGTCCTCAGCCGTGGAGGCTCACAATGACAAGCATCTTTGCTAATGTATGTGCTTTCCTGCACATAAGTTTAAGGAAACTTAAAACAAAGCATTAATTTTTCTATATAAGCATAGCATAAATGAAGGCAGTAATATATTTTCAATTACTATAGGCAAAAATCATTCCCAAAACAAACACATGAGGGCGCAATTGCAAGACCTAATTTTAATGAATTTATTTCCTCAAACTCCTCCTCTTATCTATGGAGGGAGAGAAATTCTTTTGAATATTGGTTCAAAATGGCTAAATCGAATTTCTTCTGTCTATCATATGCAATAAGAATTTCTCAATCTCTCCTGCTTTGAAAAGCAACCGGGGAATATTAGTTTAAAGGCCAATGTTAGATAAAGGAAAATTTTTCATGCCAAAGTTATTTGGAGAATATCCAGTGATATATTAGTATTTCTTTGTGAAAAGTACAACATTGTGACCTACTGAGTTATTCCCAAGTTGAATGGAGAAAGATTGTTGTTTTTTAAAAATCACTTTTCTCCAAGTAGAGATCTTCATTTTTCTTTATAGAGGAAAGAGGTATTTGATTTACTAATGTCTCTGTAAGGACTGATATCACACTTCCCTTATGCTTTGTGCACTACATGTGTTTGTCAGCTGCAGGTTTCATCCCTAACATTATCTTTAATAACATGATTATAGTACAATAATAATGCATAAGACAGACTTTGAAGTGTTACATTTCATAATACAGCTGGGATATGGCTTTAAAAACTCTGACTATTTCTAAATAAGAACAAAATGTAGTATTCTTCAACTATTCAATATCAAATCCTAACAGATAACGTGGCAAAGGGTGATGGAATAGATCAGTGAATCTTAACTTCTATTGATCAATGAAGCACTAAGCTTTTAAACTGGTGGGACATGTTCCTACAAAGTAAATAGAAATCCACTGATAATTGCTGCACTTCTGTAGTTAACTTTCCTAAAATTCTTAATAGTGGTTTCCAGATTTCGTGGGCCTGTAGATCATGCACTGTAAACCTTGCATCACTGCAAAGTACCAAGATGTAAAGCACAGAGTCAAGGGTTAGCAAACAAAAGTTGCTGTTAGAGTTAATTTATTTTAGAAATAAATAAATATATAAACCTTCTTTTCAGTTGCTTCATTGACCTTCACTAGAACTAATTTCAGCTCCACAAGAACTTCTCCTTTCAAAATGCAAATGTCGTGTCAGGAGGAAGATTTCTTCCAGAAAATTTTCTATTTCTGAAAACATGAAACTGGCTTAACCAGTCCACTATCCTGATTTTCTTACTCTAGATTTGTATAAACCAGAACAATCTGCAGTAGAACAAGCCCATAATTGCATCTTGATGGAAAGTCTGCTTTTATGACCATGAGAGATTAACTGATAAGACTTTTTGTTTATATTGACAATAGGTGTGTTGCTTATATAAACTGGAAAGTAGGACAAAGGAAGCACTGATCTTTTCTTAGATGCTTAGGATCACTTTTATGCTAAGAACAGCTCTTTCCAATACTTACTTGGTTTTTAAATACAAAGGTTTATTACTCGTACATATGCCCATCTTATATAGGGGTGAATCACTAAGTATTTTGAATATCAAAAAACCCCTTGATTTTGAGATATCCATTTATTTTCTTCAGGAAAAAAAAAAGTCAAAGCTACCAAATCAAACTTTTTCAAAATTTTTAGATTTCTATATGCAGTGGTCCCCATAGAGAACAGAGTTTCAGGTTTTGGAAATGCATAATAGATGAGTATACATATGTCAAAGGCAGTAAATAAGTGGCCCATAGTCTTCTGACAACTTTACATATCCAGTATTGACCTGAACTTGCCCAAGTTGCCATATTTCTGGAAATCCCTAGAAATCACACAAAATCCTTAAAGTCTGCATGAATAAAATTCCTGGTTGGAAAAAGAGGGTTCTATATCTGGTTCTTTTAAGACAGGTTCAGTCTTATTTCATAAATTATACACAAACCCCTGAATTTCATGTGTCTCTTTGGATCTGTCAAGACTCTGCAGTTGTTTCTAACAACCGGTACATATACGTTCAGCAGTGTATTTAAAAACCTGTATTAAAGAACATTGAAGTGAAAAGTCAGGGTTCAGGAGTTAGGAAATGCAAGGACTAAGGTTGCCTACACAGTTTTTGGTCAGCTCCTTTTTGTGACACTGCCTTATGGTGTGACTTTGAGTCACGATGTCTCCAACAGTCATGAGACAGACATCTCAAGGATGCCTTAGGGTGAATAAAGCACATCTACTTCAGATTTTTAGACTATGGATTTTATTTACTTCTTTCTGCCTGGTTCAGAACACTAAAATTATAAATAAAAAATGGGTAAAATGATCTATTGGGTTGTTTGATGGCCAAAAGGCAGATTTATTTATTGGAAAATTTTATTGCCATGAGCTCATTTACCAGAATCGATGCTACACAATATATAATTCTGCGCGCACACACACAGAGCAATAGCATAAGCGGGAATACATTCTATTAGATTTCTTACCTCTGAGTTGACCAAAGCAGCATCGGCACATGGTCCACTGACAGAGACATTTTGAACAGCATAGCAAGGGTGCACAGCAGTGGGGCTGGAGCAGTAGAGTAGAGTTGTGCCATGGCTCCAGGCGAGTGCACACGGAACTGGCCAGCCACAAAAGAAAAGTCCGAGCGTGTGCACAGCTGCACTTCCCGGTTGGGTTGCTGTTATCCAGATTCAGCCAGGCTGCTGGGTGACGCAGCTCTCTAACAGCAGGGGGAATTTTCAAAACATGAACTTCCTTCACTTGAACTTGGGAGTTACACATATTTTTAATACTCTTGGGTTTGGGATTTAAGCAGCTCATAAAACTCTCTGCAGTAAAAGCATAGACTGTTTCCTCTAGTGCAAGGGAGAGTCATGAAGTCCAAACTCCTGTCCTACACAGGCTGATAAGAGAGTTGTGCAACTTCAAAATGGAGTTTATAGAAAGTTTTCTCCACTGCACAGAATGTATCCTGCAGAACTTCCATCTTCTTCCCCTGTTACATATTATCATGTCTCTCAGCTTAGTTCTTTCACATGTATTGAGAGCTGGTGTCACACGTTCGGGTGTTGACAGGTTTGAAATCTGCAACAAATCTACCCATTGCAGATTCCAGCAAGAAGCAGGAGAGAGAGAAAATGTTCAGAGTGTATCCACTTAAATATGGAATTGTTAAGCTATCTTTTGCATGGAGGATGCTATCCCAGAAATCAAAAATATCTAAGGGGCAAATTATAATCACTTCAGAAACTGACATGACTTCAGCATTTCACAAGTCTCATGCATGATCAAAATAGTCACGGAGAATTCCTTCATGCCAGGAAGCAAATTCCTCTGGCACACATTTTTGTGCCTGCCAAACACTGAGCTGTTTCTACACCCCGTGACTAGATTAGGCAGCAGCAGTCTTGACACATGTTAGGCACTGGGCACTTCACCATCAGAACAGGATGTTAGAGACCATACACAAAAGAAATTGTGAGGTTTGTTAAAACAAGTTGTGATAAAGGAAAAATATAGAACCACAGTGAAAATTGTACAAGAACTCACAAACAGGTATCAGAAGATATGCACGTCTGGATCTGAGCACACATAACTGGATCACTTAAATCCACTTACCTTAGCCCAAAGCATACTGTTATAGTAAGGTTGTTTAATATAAGGCAATTTGTTCATCAATTCAATCTGAAATCAAATTTCTGGGACAAAAATAAAAATTTTGAGGGAAGCAATAAACCAAACTTCTACATGTTCCTTTTCTTTTCCATATTGATAACATAAAATTTAGCTCTTTAACTGCACTTTTCCCTATTTTTCCTCCTCCGAGATACATTAGAAATCCTACCTCTTCCCTTTAACAAGCTAGTGTTTGTTCCCCAAGAGTCACACCATGTGACTGAGAGTATCATCTAAACAATTCTTGAACTCTGTCAGGCTTTGTACTATGACTACTTCCTTCCACTAGGAGCCTGTTCCAGTACCCAATCACCCTCTGGGGGAAGAACCTCTTTCTAATATCCAACCTAAACCTCCCCTGTCACAACTTCAGGCCACTCCCTCAGGTCCTGTCACTGGTGACCACGGAGAAGAGATCAGTGTCTGCCCCTCCTCCTCCCCTCACAAGGAAGTTGTAACTGCAATGAGGTCTCCCCTCGATCTCCTCCAGGCTGAACAGACCAAGTGACCTCACCCACTCCTCACACGGCTTCCCCTCAAGGCCCTTCGCCATCTTCGTTGCTCTCCTTTGGACACTCTCTAATAGCTTAATATCTTTCTTATACTGCAGAGACCAAAACTGTGAACTGGGTTTGTACAAAACATTTCTGGACAACAAATAGAAGAACAAGACCATGTGGTTTCTACCCTGCTTCCTGTTCCTCCCCAATACCATGGCAACACAAACCACAGGACCTCCATCCAATTTCTGTATATGCTCTAATCATTGTGTGCCTCATCATCACACACTGAACTTTGGATTTTCTTCACTGTTTTATTCTTTCAACATGCACAGTTGGTGGGTATACTTTCCATATTCTACCTTATAAAAACAGTCTTAAAACTTGTTGAAACAAAACTAGATTGTTTACTCTCAGATTACCACATTACTTACGAACAAACTTTTAACCAAAAACAAACTGACTTCCTTTTTAGTATTTCTCCACAAACCACAGTTTAAGAACAACTGAAGTGAATAAAGCTTTGAAAAAAAAACAATGAAGAGTAGGATTTTAATTCGCCTCCCTTGGTAAATTTAGCTCACAAGTGTATCTGCTTATATTTTCTCCTTTTTTTTTCACTCCTAAAGGGTTTTTTTGGCTAAACAATAAGAAAAAATATACCTACTGCAAAGATATTTTAAAAAATATTACTTTCATCCATTTAATTGTAATTAGATGAGATCACAGTGGTTCTTTTATCTGTGAGCAGGAAACTAAACCCACTTTTGATTACTGTAAAAAATCTGGACTCAAAAAGAAGCGTGAATGATGAAGGTAAATCCTGTAAGCCAGACTACTAGGGGTGACTGTAGTAACAAGAACAATTGACAGTACAAGATAAGCCAGGAGAACTGTGCATACACAGGTGACAAAAGTAAGTCCCATCCATTTTGCATGCAAATTTGATCCTTAAGCAATAGATTTGGGGGCTAACATGATACTGCAGTAGCATATTAAAGAACTTCTGGTGAGGTCCCATCTGGAGTACTGTGTCCAGTTCTGGGCCCCTCAGTTCAGGAAGGATATTGAGGCACTGGAGCAGGTCCAGAGAAGAGCAACGAGGCTGGTGAAGGGACTGGAGCACAAGTCCTGTGAGGAGAGGCTGAGGGAGCTGGGACTGTTCAGCCTGGAGAACAGGAGGCTCAGTGGAGACCTCATCACCCTCTACAACTCCCTGAAAGGAGGTTGTAGCCAAGTGGGGGTTGGTCTCTTCTCCCAGGCAACCATCAGTAAGACAAGAGGGCATGGTCTTAAGCTCTGCCAGGGGAGGTTTAGGTTAGATATTAGAAAGAAATTCTTTACAGAGAGAGTAATCAGGCATTGGAATGGGCTGCCCAGGGAAGTGGTGGATTCTCCATCTCTGGAGGTTTTTAAGATGAGACTGGATATGGCACTTGGTGCCATGGTCGAGTAACCATGGCAGTGTTGGATCAAGGGTTGGACTTGATGATCTCAGAGGTCCCTTCCAACCCAGTTGATTCTATGATTCTTCTCTCAGCTCAGATAACACACATATTCAAATTTAGGCTCTTTAAAAAATAAATAATATTTAAAAGAATTCAAGATTTGGATGATTTTTTGTTTTTAATCTTAGTTACTATTAGTATAATTTCCTATTGAAAAAGTATTTTCTATATGCCAAATAGAAGTCGGTAACTTTGTGTTACCCTGACATATTTAATTTATAATCCTGCTTTATCACTGTTTACAATAATTTTATTATCTAAGAAGGCAACTAATATTTTGTTCATTAGGATGTCTTTTTAGGGCAAGGAGCTGGGGGAAACAATTACTCTGAATTCTTCTTCTTTTGAGACATAAATAGAGAGATTTACATCCTGGAAAAAGCATGGATTTTCCTCTTGGAGTGGGAAGGCAAAATGCATGTGTTTCCTTGCAAATTACCATATTACTCACTTGTGCATGTGGGAAGACAGCTAGAATTTTTCCCTCTGAAAATCAGTTGCCAGTGGTGTTGGAGGTGGGTTGAAGGCAAATTTTGCTCCATGTTCCAAAACTCTTGCTCGCAAGAGTCCTGTGAGGAAAGCAGTAGGTGTTGATGGGCCTCATGTCTCTGCTAGTGCAGAAGGAGCAATACAGGCCTTATGGACCAATCCCCTTTACCTGGGAGTGAGAGTCTTTGTCCGGGAAAGAACTGAATCAAACACAGCATCTCTCACCAGCCTTTCAGGAGGGTTTCAGGAGTGTGAATTCCTCCTGAGCTTAACCTCTGAGCTGTGATTTAAGAGACTTAATAAGCTTATCACTTCAGCCACTTATCAGAAGTGAATGAGAAGGTTAGAATTTCACCTCACAGTCTATTCTCCTTTGAAGAGGCACTGACACTTTACAGTCATTTGTTCTCATTATCCTGGAAGTATCTATGCTCCAGAGCAGAGGCCTTATTACCAGCAGATCCTAAAACCATCTTGTGAGTAACTCCCTGAAAATCAAGCAAAGATGATCAGCTGTGCTTGTAAAGAATTTAATCAGTTCTATTAGAAATTGTCAGGTCTGACCTTTTATCTGAATAGTTTTGTTTTCTTGATAAAATGCAATGACTACTCCTAAAAGTCTAGTATCTTTACTCTTCCTCTGATCTTTTCAGTCAGTTTTCCCAGTATTCTCCATTGTCTGATACAGAGAACACTAATTCTTCATACTTCTCCAGTACCATTTTAATATCATATATAAGCTACATAAACGGGGGAAGCAATTCAGTAACTATGAGAGAAAAGTTTTAAATTAATTCCTTTTCAAATGCAATACAATTATAAATGCTATGGACAAAAAGTGGTAAAAAAATCATTGGTTTTAAATACAGTAACAATATCAATAAAGCATTTATAATGATTCAAATTAACAATTAAAGACAACTAACATGAAAGATTTTATAGTGATTTCAAGTATGATACATTTTTTAAAAATAAAAATTACAAATTAAAAATATTGTAATTATGTTGGCTTTACTTGGCTTTGCCCTAGCAAGAGAACTCAGATATCCGAAGTATTGAAAATACTTTTCCATTTTGCAACAGCTCTCTTTCTATACATTGTATCCTCCAAAACTTTCAATTTCTATGCTTTCAAAAGGCATTTTTTGAAACTGATTTGTAGGACGTTAGTATTCACTTTATACAGGCAAACACTTATTTTGCGGACAGCCATGTCCCAAATATTAGTCAAGTATCCAATTCACTATAATTACAAACAAATTTTAACTATTTACACAAGAGCTTTTACAGTGTGATTAAATGGCACTGCCACTGTTAGGAACTACCAAATGCTGGTGATGAATGGAGTTACATCCACTCGGTGGACAGTCACAAGTGCTGCTTCCCAAGCCTCAGCACTGTGGCCAGTCCTGTTTAATGTCTTTACTGATGATCTGGACAAGGAACTGAGGGCACCCTCAGTCAGTTTGCAGACAACATCAAGTTGGATGGGAGTGTTGTTCTGCTGGAGGGTAGGAGCACTCTGAAGACAGATTTGGACAGACTGGATCAATGGGCCAAGGCCAACTGCAGGAGAATTAACAAGACGTAGTGCCAGGTCCTGCACTTGGGTCACAACAACCCCCATGCAAAGCTACAGGCTTGGGGAAGAGTGGCTGGAAAGAAGCCCAGTGGAAAAAGACCTGACAGTTGACAGTGGACTAAACATGAGCCAGCAGTGTGCCCAGGTGGCCAAGGCCAAAGCCATCCTGGCTTGTATCAGAAACAGTGCGGCCAGCAGGACCAGGGCAGTGATCGTTCACCTGTACTTGGCACTGATGAATGTTTCTCAGTATTAAACTGCACCTCAAATACGGTTCTGGGCCTCTGTAGAGGGTTTCTGTGGCTGGGCTTTGGTAGAGGGGGGAGTATGGTGCTACAGGGGTGGCTTCTGTTAAAAGCTGCTAGAAGCTTCCTTTGTCCCATGGAACCAATGCCAGCCGGCTCCAAGACAGACTTCCTGCTGCTGGCCAAGGCCGAGCCAATTAGGAGTGATAGTAACACCTCTGTGATAACATATTTAAGAACAGAAGGTTGTTGCACAGAATAAATTCCAGCCAGGGAAGAGTGGAGTGAGAACATGGGAATAACAACGTAGACACCAAGGTTAGTGCAGAAGGAGGGCAGGAGGTGCTCCAGGTGCCAGAGCTGTGGCCCCTGCAGCCTGTGGTGCAGCCCATGGTGGAGCAGCTGTGCCCCTGCAGCCCATGGAGGACCATCGGGGTGCAGAGACCCACCTGCAGCCCATGGAGGAGCCCATGCTGGAGCAGGTGGATGCATGAAGGAGGCTGTGACCCTGTAAGAGGCCCAGGATGGAGCATGGTTCTGCTGGAGACTTGCAGCCCATGGAGAGGGAAGGCCATGCTGGAGCAGGTTTTTCCCAGGTAGGACCTCTGGCCCCTGTGGGGGACCCATGCCAGTACAGCTCATTCATGAAGGACTGCACCCCATGGAGGAGTGACCCACAGGACAGCAGTTTGGGAAGAACTGCTGCCCGAGGGATGGACTCACGCTGGAGAGGTCCATCAAGGACTATCTCCCGTGGGAGGGACCCCCTGGGAGCAGGAGAAGGACTCCTCTCCCTGAGCAGCATCAGAAACAACAACTGACCGTAATCCCCATTCCCCATCCCCCTGCACCACTGGAGGGGAGGAGGGAGAACATGGAAGGAAGGAGGGGTGGGGGGAAGGTGTTTTTAAGACTGTTTCATTTCTCACTCTTTGGCTCTTATCCTGTTAGTAATAAATATAAGTACTATACTTTGAATGTGTTTTGCCCCTGAAGGTAATCAGTCACTGACCTCTCCCAGCTCTCATCTCTACTCATGAATTCTTAGTTGGCTTTTTTTTCTCTCCTCTGTCCAGTTGCAGAGCCACTACAGCCCCTCACTGCAAGAAAGGGATTGAGGTGATGGAGCTTGTCCAGAGAAGGACAACAAAGCTAGTGAAAGGTGTGGGGGGACAAAAGGAAATGGCCTCAAGTTGCACCAGAGGATAGGTCGGATAATAAGAAAAATTTCTTCACCAAAAGAATTGTCAAGCATTGGAACAGGTTGCCCAGGGAAGTGGTGGAGTCACGATCCCTGAAGATATTTAAAATATGTATAGATGCAGACCTTGGAGACATGGTTTAGTGGTGGACTTGGCAGTGTTAAGTTAATGGTTAAACTTGGTCTTAAAGGTCCTTGCAACCTAAATGATTCCAAAAAACTCCACCACCACATTGCATTGAAATCAATGGACTACTGGCTTTTCGCATTTGTTGGAACTATTTCCTTACTGTTTATTTAAATCATCCTGCTGGGTTTGCAAAGTACATTTTTTATAATCTGTTTGATAAGAAAGGTAACAAATTTACAAAGAGGCAGATTACTATCTATGAGATTCATGTTTTCTTTACTGCCATTCAACCATAATTTACTTCAAAATTCTTTTTATCACTCTGGAGGAAACTCAGTATTAGCAGCCATTCCTATATTAAGGCTCAGATCTTGGAAAGCACACAAGTCCACTGTAATGATCATGTGCTCCAATTCTACAACTAGTGCAGTACTAAACTAAAATTCAGAATCTGAATTTAATAGTAAAATCAATGGAAAGGCTCCACTGATGTTAAAATTCACAGTCAGACCAGTACTGGTTCTACAGTTCATATTCTTTTGAGGGAGTCAATACAGTTTTCAGCTGTTTGCTGCCAAATAATGCTTATATCTGTTTTCAAATGTTACTGCTTTTTCCTAAACACTTTCATTTGTCAGAGCAAAAGACTGGGTCAAAACAATCTCTACAATAGAGGTTTCAAGCAGAACCTTGCAACTTTCTGTAGGACTTTTTGAATTTACAGCATATTATGTTTTTCTCTGTAACTATAATCAAACATACACATAAACTTTTACTTACAGAGGGAATTTAGTTCTGCAAATAACACAAGCTCCTCAAAAATAAGCATGTTCCAGACAGTTTGCATTGTGCACTTCAAATTATAAGTATGATTAACAATCATTTCAAGATCTTGCATAATATAATTACATGCTGGCGGTTCCACTATGACCATCCAGATGAGCTAAAAAATTAAACTTTTCTTTTGCACAAATGTTTGCCAGGCAAAGCAGCTACATTTGCACGAGTATATCTATTCTGTTCTCATGCTGGAATTCAGGGTTCAAGGGGTTTTCTGCCTTACATACTTAAGATGAGAAAAATAAATTTAATACAGTGCTACAGTATTATTTTTCTAATTAAAGGGTGACAAAGAACTAACAGAATTCACCCAACAGGTATATTACACTATAGACAGAATGTTCCAAGCAACGCAAGCACATACAGAAAAAGAATCATTGCTCTAAAAATTTAGAATTTACAAAGCTCATTATAAACATTTCATTTCTTAAATAATGAGGTTACAAAACTTGAAATGCAGTTATATTAACTGATCTAGATCAAATTATTTTATCCTCAAAAGTTTATTTTGATCATTGTAGTATATTTTTTAAGTATTGATGAAAATGTGTATTTCTTTAAAACCTAAGAAATGGTATTAATAATTTAGTGAACTTCTTTAACTTCAGTAGACTTCATCGAAGAATTATGGGTTTTGTAGGAACTTGCATTAGCCTGATTGTCACTCCTTTGCAAGAATGATGACATCGCTGGAATCTGAGCAAAGTAGTTTTTTGCCCGGATATGCTTCTGTTTTATTCTGAAAATAAATGCAGCTTCATAAGCCTGAAAGGAAAAATAAATTCAAATCTCATCAAATACAATTAAAATATCTAGAAATCTGTATGTTGCTTCACATTTTAGACAGTATAAATAGTGATCCTTTAATAAACTAAACCCGATAATTTATTTGTATATGATAAATAATGAATTATTTTGTAGTTCTATACTGCTATCTTATGGCCTAATAGTGACAATTACTAACCACTCCTTGTGCAATATTAGTCACCTTTTAAAACCAGAACAACTTTTTTTATCAATTCAAGATAAAATTCATTTATTTCTCTTTTTCAGGTAAGAACATTTGCACTTACATTTGAAAATTAAATAAGGCAATGCTTAAATATCAACATTTGCAAGGTGATGAGTATAGGGAAACTCTCTGATAAGAATCAAAGTCATTATCCACAAATAATCATGGCAGCAAGCATTTTGTAGCATTTCAGTCAGCGTCTGCATGCAGTGGTGACATTTTCCCAAATTTCTAGTGATTAGCAGTACATCATTTGGACGATGTAATAAATCCAGAATATTTAGTTGAAAAAACTCTTTGCTATTGCAAAAGTCATCATTATCAATAACTGCTATTAATGAAAGTGCTTGAGAGGCCTAAATTTTTGTTTCAGTGAATGAGAAACAATGGTTTGACTTACAGCACTCTAACTTTGCTTCAATTTCCTTATTTCACACTCTGTTGTTTTGGGTTTTATTTGAAACAAAGATTTGGTCATTACCAGTGAAGAAAGCTGCCTCCTCACTATAGCTGGCACGCTTCTGTTTTTGTAACAAGAGCTAAAGAAAATACCTTACGATTTTTAGGTAAGGTTTTGTACCTTACCTGCTGCTGTTCTGTTTTGTACCTTACCTGCACTAAGCTCTGGAACTAATCAAGTTAATGGCATCTCTTTGATTATGATATTCAGACTTGTGGCATTAAACTAGCTAAGTGCTTAATCAGCATCTCTGCCTGCCATAATGCTAGTAACAGAAATTTATGGATGCTGAGGAACATTGATAGATTCAAACTGTCTGAACAGCCTTATTGTCTCAAAGTGAGACAGAGGAGGTAATAAAGGAATTTTCAGCTTCAAATTGGTTTTACCTTCTAAAGCTAAAGCTCACATAAATGTGTCTGCTTGAAGACACAAGTTGGGCACACACACACTCAAAATACCATGGCAGAATTCCCTTTACCTTTAGAATTCCCTAACTGATATATTTCATCCATAAAGCAACTCATTAAGAGAGCAATTGACTTGCTCTGCCAGTTTAGTTATCACATCCTCTTAAGACTTCCAAAAAGAAGGGCAATGCATAACAGCTGAAGCTGCATTTCTGATGCACACATACTGCGTTAGAAATTGAAGAATACCCTGAACAAAAGGACACTAGGCAACAATGACCCCAGATCTCTACATACATAAATCAATAATCTAGAGGTGAAAGCCTTAATAATCCATTGCTAACTGCAGGACAAACACAGCTCACAGGATTCTCCCGTGCCTTATAAAACTAAATACTCTTAACATATATTTTCAATGGAGTGAGATACTTAACGGACTACCATGTTCAGACATGGAATTTGCTGTAAAAATACAGTTTTGATGATGACTAACACATTCTAACACATTGAGTTTTTTTAACTCAAAAGAGAAACTATGCTTTTATTGCCTAATTGCAAACTGTAAGATTGCATTGTCAGGGGTACTGAAGTGACATCTATGTAAGAAAGTAAACTGAGATCAATTTTATGACGACAAATGGTTAAGTTCTAGAAAAAGAGCCATTCTGCTATTTGATGAGAAACTTATAAGGCCAGAAACTAAAGAGGCCACAGCATGTGCAAGAGCTCAGGCACACAACTGTCATAGTATTTATGGTTAGTCTTTATGCTTTTCATCCAGGCCAGCTGTTGTCTGATCTCATCTGAGGAAAGAGCATATGCATGGCACTGTCCTCAGCAGGCAGCATGGATGAAACCACTTCTTGCATTACAGGAGAGAGAATCAGGGCAAGACAGAGTTCATGTGCATGGAGTGAGTGGTACATGCCAGACGCCTTCTGGATTGATGTCCATTTTGTTTAATAGTACAGATGTAATCACTTAAATAGTCACAATAAGCCAATCTAAACATGGACAACTGTAATTACTAAATTTGGTCCAATTAATTAGTCACAAGATTCTATTAAAACATAACATAAATAACATAAAAAATCAAGCCCATCAAGTTTACCTCCTGAAGATTACACAGCTTAAGATGTGCATCTGCCTCTTCTTTAGTGAGGAGAATAGTGTTCCATGGAGACCACTCATGCTGCTTATCCCATCTGACCATAACCAAATCATACAGTTCACCCCAGGCACTGAGAGCTGACTGACAGTTCCATATATTCTCAATCATGTACTGCAGATCTGTAAGCTGAAATGAAAAAGAGGGTTAAGAAGGAAGAAGCCTGTTTCATCTACACATACACATCTACTTTTAGAATGGTGTAGCAACTAACAACTGCATTTTTCTTGTATCATCTCTAAATGATGCTGCACTGCAAAATGAATGAAGCAGTCTCAGCTGCTGCAAAAGAGTTTTAGCTGTGCCCAATTCATTTCTAGGTGCCCCAGAGCTGTTCTGGATATAAGTGCAGAAGGGGATGGGGTTGTTGGGAGGGGAAGGGGAAAAAAGTCAAGTAGCTCAGATGAAAATCTAATAATTTAAGAAAATGTTAGGAAAAAACCTAGGAAATCAGTGATTTCAGTTACAAACCTCTGTTGTTTAGATACTTACAATTCTAGAGAAAATAAGTTAATTTGGAAGAAAATTACACAGTATCTAGAGATGTTGCAATGGTACAGTCACAAATGGAACTGCAAGTGAGGGCTTATGGTCTCAGCAGTTAAGAAGCAGTCATGTTTCAGTGCATCAGTACCCACCAGCCATCACAAGTGACATGAGAGATTTTGAAGGATGTTTACATATTAAGATGAACTAAATTAGACAGAGACAAAAAACTCTTCAGCTTTGGTGAAAACCAGTATGGACGAACAACATCTACGAAATCCATGTTTTTTTGAGACTATTTCTTAACTCAGGCATGATAATTAAGAAATTCCAAGCTTCCTTCTGGCAGCACATTGGCAAAGTGCTAAACCACAGCATGACTTTTTTTGGTAGCAATGGGATATTGATGACTGGCTTTTGATTGCTTGGTTGTTCTTTTGAACATACTGAAAATATAGTTCAAAGATTATTCTATGGATGTTGATACTGTAGAGATTTTTATTGCTAAATCTCAGAAAGTTCAAATAAATCTTGGCTGTTCAATATTTTTAATACTTTGCAAATATCTAATGTTCAAAACTTTCTCAGTGCATATTGGATGTCAAATTCATTTGCTGACCTAATAACAACTAAAATAGAGATTTTGCTGAAGATAGATGCAAGAATTTTTTTTTAAATGGACCTGTTCCAGTAATGATTATTACATATTGAAAGATATTACAGAAGATGGTAAAAAATGCAGAAAATTAAAATATTTACTGAAGCCATCCCCTAATGAAAGCACACAGCAAAACTTCCAGCTACACAGATATTCTACTGACAAAGAACAGGAATGTAAAAAACCTAAGTTCCTTTACTTTTTTTTCCAACAATTCAGTTGTGTTACTAAAACAAACCAAATAATTGGGTTCAGGAGGTGCAATTCAGCTTTCAACTATGCTTCAAGAGCTTAAGGGCTGCTTCTTTATGGTATGGAACATCCCATACCACAGGAAGAAGTTGTAGCTTTTAGCCTATTTCTCAAACTGTCAACAACATACACCAAATAAAGGACAAATAGTCAAAGCCACTGTTTTCCATTATTAGCAATGCTCTTTCCAACAGTACCTGAACTAAGAAAACAATTTGACTATCATCCTGATAATCAGCTTCAGACTTCCTGAGATTTTCTAGAATAAGTCTGTACTTCAAATATGATTCTCTTCGCCGAGCCTCATTATCAAGACTGTAACACAAGCGACATCTGCCAATGGTGTGGGAATTAGCAGGAATAAGAAACTCAGTAGATGGTAAGTAATTTTCACAGCTATGACAGAAGTACACATTTTTATAAAGCTTTAAAGGATCTTGCGGAACCTAAAAATTAAAAAAAAAAAAAAAAGTTAATTTACCACAAAGTATCTTTGTATTACTTGTGTGTCACAGTCTGTCAGAATACACTTTGCATATCTTCATGCAAGTATTCTAATATGTAGCAGCTAGTAATATTTAGTTTTGACAATACCCAACAAGGTGTTGTGATTTTTTCTTAGATAGGATACCAAAAGCCACTGTGTTTTCTTATTGTACATGTTAAAATCGGTTATATAAATCAGTCAATTCATTTTTCAGCTATATGAAGATCCTAAACATCATGCTCCAGTGTTCTTGCTGGCGCTTTTATGTATGCAGATTGCCAGCCATTCTGGAAAGATGACAACACAGAAAAACAGAAACTACATTTTCTGCATTTAATTTTTCATGTACAATCTGCCTTTTATGTCAAAGATAAAACCCTGAGATTATGGGCGTATTAATATTTTTGCATAAGAATACAAAATCATCAGAGCCACATGTCCTAAAACAACATAGGGGAAGATAATAAACTAAGCTTGTTAGTGACCTCCTCATTGTCATATTCCTTCATGGGTTCTGGAAAGAATAATAGTAGTCCGTGAAGAGGGACCAAGCCTGTAACTGGACAGTCTAAGTAGTCTGATAATCTTCAGTCTCTGCTATCACACACGTAGATAGCCCTGCTAATAAACCTAGCATAAAAATAACTGTTAGTTGGTTCTAAATTCTGACTAACGTTTACTGACAGATTCTATGCTCCTAAGATACCATCAACCCCTGCATAAAGAATCCTCTTCTGATAGGTGCAGAACAAGTGTTGCTACATAAAGCAGCAACATATGATAGTGAACCATATTTTTTATTGTAATCTGCAGTCAGAAAAGAAAAACAATCACACAAATCTAGTTACATCTTCTCACACAGTAGCAACTGATTGTACAACAGAAGCCCGCAAGAGTTCTTGCTTAGGTGCAAGTCATTAGATGTCACTTTGATGATGGCTATGTTCCTCCCTCCTGGAAGCATGGTCTGATGCCCCTTGACCAGTGGAAGAAACATGAATTGCTCTATCTATTGGTACCCCTTTGATATTACATTTTACCCATACCATCCCATAACATCTACCATTCATAACTTTCAAGTTTGTTATTTCAGACACAAGAGTTCCTGAGCCTTCCCAGTAGTAGCAGCCACTTGTCAGGTTCTTGTCCATGCCCCATGCTTCCCGTATGACTATTTAAGCTTATTTGTGTGAAGCTTATGTACTTGCTATATCTTAGTTCTTGAGGAATTCCTCCACCAATTCCACAGCAAAATGTGAAATAAAAAAGCTTTTGATGTTTTCCATTCCCCTTCTCCTTATTTCAATGGCCACTATGTCAGACTGCAAAATAGGGATAATACCTTAAGTAACCCAGCAACTTTAGGGTTAACCTTTGGAATTTTAATATACTGAAGAAATAATGTACAAATTCTTTTCCTCAGTCCTTCTAAGTTGCATTCTTTCACCTCTCTTGATATAAGATCAATTTCCCTGTCAATTAGTTCCACTATTTCCTGTGTTAATTTACATTCATGTTCCTGAAAAAAAAAAAAAAACACAAAAAGGAAAACAAATTTCACAATAATAAAGAAGCAAGCAAACAAACAAAATAATTCAATGCATATATGAAAGCAAACTGTGGATTCTATGCCCATTACTATTCATACCTCTGTATGTTCATGCAAGAACATGTTCACAGAAGAACCCATTCATGTCTCAGGGAAACAATCTCCAATCAAACTAATATGAAGAACTACAAAAGCAAGAATGCTTACAGATGCTGTTTTAAGAGGCCTGTATATATATACCAAAGCTGTAAGGAACTGTAAGCATGGAGGCACTAAAAAATGCTTAGCAGAGATATACAATACATGCAAAATTTTTAGTCTCCAAAAGCCCAAAGAAGTATCTCCCTAAGAAGGTTTTTTTATGTGCTTGGAGGTGTAATGAAGATGGTTTAAAAAAAAAAAAAAGCCACAGGAAAAAAAAATCCACCACACGAACGGCATGGAGGACTTTGAGAGGATGCCTGGAAATTAGTTATTTTAATATTTCAAATGCTTGTCAGGAGATTCTTCAGAGAGAGATAAGAGGTAAATGAGTTCAATTTTTCTCAGGTAGAAGAAAGTGCTAATTTACAGAAATTCACTTGTTCACTACAGCAATATTGACTTGTATTAAGATGGGCAAGGGTTCATAAACCAGCAGTGCTCCCAATGCCATATTGACTTTAGATTAAATACTGGCACTACTAAAGCAAACAGCAAGATGTTTGCTTGTTTTAATAAGACCAGGAAGCAGCATTCTATTCTAGTCTGCTGTCAATGGTATCATCCTAAAAGGACCTTAAAACTCATTCTCTTTGTATGTGAATAAATGAATAAAACAAATATGAAAGATTACAAGAAATGCAATCAACTTCTAATTCATTTGGAACGCTGGCAGCACCAGTGAGGGTGGGGGACAAGGGGCAAAGAGAAAAAGACAAAAATCAGTATTTGCCACCCCTAAAACTGATAATTCAAACCAACGGAGAGAAGGTTCTAAACAGACATTTCAAAAAACTTAGAAAAAATAAATGGCAATAGCCACATACATTTCTGCCACGATTCTCATAAGGTTGCTATAAACAATTAAACTAAACTTTGTACTAAAATTGTATTATGGATTAATATACCAAAAAGTCTAAAACCACAGGGTTAAAATTCTAACAGACTTGAAGAAAAATGTGCACATAACAAAGTGAAATATAAATTCTGAGTATATCTGGAATGTAAATTATGCTCTCATGCCAGACAGTACACTAGGGTCTCTTGCTGCCAGCTAATCATCATGGCACCCTTGTGCAGCAACATAATTAAGTGACAGTATCCTTGGGAAGCACAGCTTCAAGCTAAACATAAACAGAAAAATAAAACATACCTTCACTGTACATCTGAGTGTTAACAGCACATCTGTTCTCTCATCTGTTGGGATGTCCTTCGTGCTAATGCTGCGGTAGATTTCAAGTAGTTCTCTGGCACGAAGCGTGTCCTGTGTATCCATTTCAGTGATTTTTCCATCATATGCTTTCCATCTCTTAGGTTGTGCACACTTCAGAAACAATTAGTAGAATACTGAGCTATTACAATCTGACCACCAGGTGAACAAGTGCATTATGTTACATCAAGTTTCATCAGAGCAAATAGGACTTAACCTTAATGCTTGATTAGTGCAAAAGGCTAATTCTAGTGTCGATACTGATACAGTACCTCTGCCACCAGAGCAAGCATTCAATTGCACACTTTATTTGAAGCTGCAGGCCATGAAAATTTCGACTTACAGTATATTAGAAGTAAATAATATTCTTCTACAGGGATATGCTCTACCTCTTTAAAATGAATTTATTGACGGTAGTGTTAGAATGTGTTTGCTCTTATACTTCACCTGGCAGTTATGAATCCCTCCAAACTATCAGTAAAAATCAATGGGTCGGTTGACTGTGTAAAGACTACAAATTTAAGACCTTAGAGTCTACTGCAGTACAAAATATCTCCAGGGAACTGTTCTATTTATGCTAGTTGCAGAGACAGATAGAAGACATAGACTTTGTTAAAGCTAAGACAAGGTATGAGTTTACAGCTTATCAGACACTTCACCTAGCTTCTTGTTTCTGAATGTAACCACATGCCATACACCTTATGCTTCCATTACCTCTTTGCACATCTTTAACTTTTAGAGACAGTGAGAAGTTACATGATGTCAGCTGCCTCAATTTGTTTGAAAAGTCCAACCATTCTCCTCTTTCCAGAAGACTGGGTTTGGTTGCAAATCACACTGTATCCATACTGTATGGAGACAGGTATCCAATTCCAACAGAAAAAGAGTTCTCAAAACCCTCGCCCCATCATTACCTAATTCCATTTCTTTTCCTTAATTGGGACAGGTATTTGAAACCTCATTCTGTGTATTAATTATTCTCTTTCACTATATTTGGAACTTGAATGTTCACAAACACTCATGAACTTCACCTTGCAGTCTCAGTGTGAGTTAACAACAGCAACACTTCATGAAGCATTCACATGACTAGTAGTTTTCTGGATATGACCCCAGCATTGATGTAATCATTATTTTGATCACACAGGCTTGCTATGGTGCTAAATCATAAAAACACCATAAATATTAGATAGTTAGAACAGATATGATTAGTCATCACCACAATCAAAATAGACTTTTCCTCATTTTGAAATAAATAAATTATAAAGTTAGGTAAGCAAATGAAAGACAAAATAATTGAAAAAAGGATTTAACACTGAATAACTGACAAATAATTATTTTATCAGTGGGAGTAGAACTCTAGTTAAAGGGGGTATTGCTAATCAGAGGTCACAATCTAGAGCCAAAACTGACTAAGAAATGCAATAGCAAAACCAGACATTAAAAAGAAAAAACAAAGCAACTCTTAATTCCTTAATGAAATCTTTGAATTTCTGCAAAACTAGAGAGATGCGATTTTCTCTCTGTCATAAGTAGGGAGCATTCTACTGTAACTTCATTACTTTGTTTCACTATCTTTGTGCAGTGCTAGAAATTCTTTAAAAGAAAAAACCCATCCCACACATAGCCAAGCAAACAAGAAAACTCCAACCAACGTAGGTCTATCATGCTGTCACTCCTTTGTATGCTAGACTGGGAAAAAACACTGCTTTCCACATAGCACTTAATTCAGTACCTACATTTAAACCTCTTCAATGAAATCACTTATAGTAAGAGAAAAAGGTCATTTCCTTATGTTAGGGACAATCTAGGGTAGTGTTTACCCTAGAAAATAGTTCCTAAAACTAGATTCTTCTGATAAATTTGCAAGCCCAAATATATGTAAGCAGTCTTGGTCTCCCACTCTGCAAATGATCTTTAACACAGACCAATTATATTATGATAATTAATTCTTCGAAGATATATCTGTAACTTCTGTAATTTTTCTTACTATTTCATTATAGCTGGGTATTATATAAAATAAAATCTATAAAAAAATATGCAGGTTTTTACTGAAAAAAAACTCCAGAGGTCTCATTAATATGAAGATTTCCTATGTTTCAGAAAGAATCACAAGGTCTCTGATCTCAGGACTATTTTTCTGTACTAAGAGTGATGCAAGAAAAACTAAAACTTTGAGATCTGCCAGCTTTTTCTTGTCTTTTAGTCTGCTGGCAGTGCTGTGAAATTTGCAATAATTCTGTTATCCGTATTACTTTAGAAAGCAAGGCTACTATAACTGTACTCTGCTGCCAATGCATGAAAGCAGAAGAAGTGCCTGAGGAGAGAAACACACCACCAGAGACAAAGAGAGAAATAGGTAAGTAAAATAAAAAGAATCCACAGAATGTGTGCAGAAACAGCACAAAACATGAAGGGTATGAACTGAGCGATAGTTAATAATTACACAAATCCCTTTAAGGAAATATGATTGCTGTACAAAAGCTTAATCAAATACTTTCTCTTCAAAGTACAAATCCTGAAGCAGAACGAGCTCAGCATAAAAGCGAAGCCCCTAGAATGTAGTGCACACACAACCAGTAGCAATCTTTGTAAAAGCACACATGCCTGCAGAGATACATGCTTAAAGGAGCAAAGAAGGGAACAAAGGTTTCCATGGAGAAGCAAGTTTCATATCACCTTGGCTATTGCAGCTTGCAGTCTTCAGATGTGAAAGGTGTTATTTCAGTTTTAAACTGGCAAGTGTCCAGATTAACATTATCAGCAAAAAATCAAAGAAATAACTGAATAGTCCACAGTCTAGCACTCCAACAATAAACTTCATACTGCAATTTAAAGTGCTTCAATTGTACTTTCACAGACATAGCAAATGAGCCATTTAATTTTGAGATTTCCAAAACTGTATTTTTTTTTCAAAGCATAAATTATTTTTTCTACTTCTGAGTTAGGCTGCTATCTAGCAGTTTAGAACAACACTGTCATCCTATAGCCGACATGATAAAAAAACATGAAAAGTTGTAGTAGTTCAGAAGCTCATTAGATTTTCAAAATAAAAAAAAATACAGTCTCTTTAATGAAAAACATAATTTTTAAATTTTAAATATGAATAAATAAATTAGTAGTGCTTCAGAAATACGTCCATTGTTTGGAAAGAGGGAGCATCTCTTGTCTCTGAGAATCTGTGTCTCCTGAATCTCCAAACATCAACTGTCACTAAGGATTCTGGTACTGAAAAACATTTTGATTCTGATTCTAGATGTGAGAAAACTGTACAACTTGTCAGAATATATACTAGAAGTAAACTGTATATGGTAGGACATTGGAAAGCAGTCCTTAAGGGAAAAATAATGACAGAGAGTCAGTTAAGAGAAAAACGTATTTGCTTTGACTGTTTCAGGCTTCTTTTTCTTTGAAGAAAACAGAATATATTGTAAGTAGTAGAAACAAGGTTTTGATATCATTCCTAACTATTTAGTTTTCTGGGTTTTTTTGCATTCTTGAAAGCAGTAATACAGAATACAATCACACCACAGCAATAAACTTGGTAACATCCCATCAACTTTTCAGATAAGCAATTTGTTCATAATTAAAAATGTAACAGATTTTATCACATCACTTTTTACAGTACGGTTCCCTGGCATCAGTAATGAAAAGAATGAAAAAAGTTTATTTGGATAAAATTATTACTTTCACTTTTGGTCACTAAATAGTCAAAATTTAAAAAAAAAAAATCAGATAAAACCCATTTCAGCTGCAGTATTTATTTTCATAATCACGTCACAATACTATGGAAACAGATAGAAAATAAACTATTTTTTTTCTGAGGAGATGGATTGCTGAACATCTACCTAAAAAGGACTGGGTTTTTTGTATTTTACATTAAGGTGCCATTGAATCTAATGCCATACTAAACCACTTTGTGACTAAAGGAATTCCTATATTTGTTTTATAGAGTAAAGCCTGAAGAACACTTGCCTCAAATATCATCCCCAAGATAATATAAGAACAAAATCTCAAGTTCTAATGGAACAGAAACTAGTGAATTAATAACTGAGTTCAATATAAGAATTAGTCAAAGTTGTTCTTTGTACATGAAAACAGAATAAATGTTTTCTTTAAAGGCAGACATCATGACCAGAGGCCTGTGTTCAATTGGGAAATTAATGGCAAATTTACTTCCTGAGGGATAAAATTTCCAAGGGAAGAAGAAAAAAAAATATATTAATCCATTTTGCAGGGTTAAAATTTAATTTTACAAGTACTTACTTAAACATTTGCATTTAATTTTAAATGAAATAGCAAACTTTTCATTATAGAGAGCAATGAACAGAACACATCAGTGAGAAAAATACTTGGTCATTACTTTTGATTAGTGAAACTGAATATTTTTGAAAGAGAAGCTGATAGGTTTCCTTCTGCACTATAATGCACACAGTACAGAATATTGAATGGTATGCAAGATCCTGATGGTTTTTAACTTCAAATTAACCATGCTGAATTGTTAGGCTTTGAGCCTTTAATGCTGTTAGCAGTACCATCAGAATCATGTTCTTTATGCAGAATAGTTACATAATATAAAATCCACCCATTCAGGGCTATAGTTTTATATTTATTATTTACATTTTTATAGGTAACAGTTTTAATGATGCACTGTTAATCCCTCAATTAGTCAAAGAGCTACAAAATTCTCAGCTTGGAAAAAGAAATTTACTGAATTGTACTGACATGAATAATTTGGATATTTGTAACATTAGCATTCACATGATTAACCATCAAAACCTACAAAATTTACTTTTGGTGCTTTGCAGTTGTATTTTCTGTTCTTGTACTTTGGTATTCTTTATGTTCAGCCTAAAATTATCAGCCTAATGACAGACCTTATCCAGAAGGTGCAGTATTGCTTTGTGTTGATTCTCCTCATTGGCATTTAGTTTGTGTCTCCCAAAGCAAGCAATGAGCTGTGCCTCTTGTTCCAGAAGTGCACAAAGTGCTGCCTTTCTTTCAGCTCCAGTAAGAGTTCTGTTAATCCGCTCAGTCTCCTCCTGCATCCATACTGCAGACACAAATATTCTAGGTATTTGTTACAAGATACTTTCCAGCGAAACTTCAGCTTTCACATTTAAGAAATAACATAACTGATTTTTTTTTAATATTCACTAAAAGCCAGTTTCTATGCTAGGTAATTGATTCTTATGCATACTTTCAATATATGTAAAATGGCCCAGAAATGAATGTAAATTATACAGATGTTCTATGAGAGTATGTGTACATCAATTCCAGACTGCCAATTCCAAACTCAAGGACGGGTAGGAGAAAAAGAAGCTCTATGTGAGAAAAGGAATTTAGCTCCTGTGGAAATCTGTGATGTAATAATTGCTTCAGATTTTGCATCTAAAAAATAACTGTTTAAGACTCAAACAGCTCCAAAAGGTATGAGCAATATGAACTTTTTAAAAAATTTCTCATCAAAATCACAAGTAAAGGTACTATGGAGATCTCAACAAATTAAAGACTGTATCTTGCTGTGGCACCACTAGTACTCAGTGCCGAGAATATTCCTACTTCTCCCTGCATAAATGAGTAAAATCTAAAGAAGCTTAAAGTCCTTCAAAACTGAGATAAAACTTGACTGACAGTCACATTTAGCACTCCAGGTCTTACACTGAATATTGCAGTGGTATCACCTTTTGCCATCCAATGGATGCGCAATAATTATTAGACAGTCATGGCTTTACTCTCCCTTTCCTCTTCTACAACATAACCCTTCAAGTGTGGCGAGAAGTGGCATGGGAGCCACAGGATGGTCATGACAGCAGCACACGGATCAGTACGTGCTATATAAGAATCTGGCCTTCTGACACTTATGCTGCTGATACACAGACAACACGGCCTTAGAGAAATCTGTTAGTAAAACCAAACCGTGTTTACTGTTCTTGGCTTCTCTGAAGAGCCTGATCCTGTTCAAATATCTCTGGAGTTTTGTGAGGAATTTTCTAAAATCTAAAACATCAACATTTCTGAACAATATCTCAAAGTGTCGCTATCATCCCAGAACAGTTATGCAAAAGCAAAACGTGGCGTGAAACGAAACAAACCAACATGTGGTGCACTGAAGAAGCCTACAACATCCTGGATCGGGTAAGATCAGAGGCAGGATGAGGGAAAGGAGGAAGGCTTATTTTCCGCCTGTGCCTTTCTTGTCTACAATACCTTACATTTTCCAATTTTAAATATTTCAAATCATTTCCTTTAGGCTCTCCAAGTTGTGGTATTAATATGACAGCTGTCTGACAAGTTCTGAGAATGCAAAAATATATTTTTAAATAAAGCCATTTGAGCAAGCAAAAGCATTATATAGAATTAATTTACATGAAGCTTTTTATGCCTGAAGGGGGCAGAAACCTCTAAGGTAGAGGTAATAATACAGTAAGCAATTTTATACTTTCAGAAATGAAGGAGCTCTCAGTTATCATCGATACTCAGCTCGTGATTCCACACATACATGCAACCAAGTTAAAATATTCCTCTTAGATTACGTGTTCTACAGGTAGAGATTTTACTCATTACATTTTACTTATTATTCCAGTTTTTATAAACCAAAGTAGTTCATACTTTTAAAATAATGAATGCCCATATGCAGACAAACTGAATATATAGGTACATCTCATTTGCACCATACAGTCTTCAGGCAACTTTTTGTACCACCAGGAATTGCTTGTACTGGCTGACCCTGTAATAGTACACCTGTTGTGATCAGCGGCAATAACCTTCACAGATCCCCGGAGGACAACAGTCTCATTCTATTACCGTCACAATGATCTAGCTTGTGTAGACCGTTGGCACTATAAGAACATAAAAGCAGTTTCAAATGCAGGTAGGAAAAAAATCCCAACTTCCTAGAACCATTAAGCTCTATTAAAATGAAGAGCATGACTGCAAATCTCCATGTAGAGAAGCAACTAGTCAATGCCAGTAAACAAAAACAAAACAATAAGATTGATACCGGACCATTACTTTTAACAAAATGTTAAAAAGACATTTCAAATACTGGAGTTTGCTCTGTTCTGTTTTGAAGTGGGACATGTTTTTTTCAGGTTGCCTAGATATGAAAATCCTGAGTATGCATTGGTGAAAGTTTTATTATTTGAGAATCCAAAGGCATTACATTAAGCAAGAGACACTTATATAACCATAAGTTTCAAATCTAAAAATTTTGTGAGTATTAGCACTCTTCCATAACTTTAAATCAGCTTTGCTGTTTTTATTACAAATAAAACACTTCACACTTAAAAAAAAAAAAAAAAAGTGGATCATACATCTGATAGCACATTAGCTACAAAGTAGCTTTTCAAAGAAAATATTACAGGAAATTAGATGCCAAATATTAAGTCTTGGTATAAGTGGTACGAAAAAGACTATTATTTGAGTAACTTGTCTTTTGACTATCTAGTCAGTCACACCTTTAAAAGGGCATGATTCTTGTGAAGTGAAAAGCTAACTATCTACAAAGAAAAAGGAGGGGGGGGAACAACCCCAAACAAGACACAAATCTCATTCCTACAATTCTAAAGTTCAAGACAAGCAGTAACTTTTACATTTGTCACAAACAGTGATATTTATAAGTCATTTATTCATTCAGACAAAGCAATTTGTTCAATGCCACACAAAGTATGACAGCATTAAAAGATTAGTGTATAACTTGGGAATTCTTGGATCGTGATCTTAAGCTCTATGAATAACACACGCCATCAAATTTATGCTCAGTGTAACACTGAAGAAATAGCTGAGATGGTTTAAGGTAGGGCAGGTGGCTTTGCAACGAAGTAGGTAATCAGTTCTGCTACAGGGACAACAGTAACCAAACTGTCAAAGAGCTAGAACATAAGCAAGCACTGTAGCCTAGATAATATAAGAGTTGTTACAAGTCACAGTGCAAGACTCTTGCTTTATAAGAGACATTGTAAAAAACAAAAATTTTGCCATTTCATTATAGATTGGTACAAGTCTACTGCTTTAGATTGTTTTTATTTTTCCAAAAGGAGATACTCTCAGTTTTTTGTTCCATTTGCAACACTAGTTTCCTGTAAGGTTTTTATATCAATTATCTGCAGCATTCACATTATTTTTTTCTGGAAAAGTTTAGAGGTACTTGCCTGTATTAGACATCTACTACAGGAACAGGAAAAATATGACTTTTAGGATGTCCTGTAGGACTCCTAAGAGATTTTTAAAATTTTGACAACACAGTTTTGAGAAATGTGGAATGAATTAGAGAGGAGAAAAAGCATCAGTAGAAGATGACTAGGACAAAAGGAATAACTTCTGACATATGTTGTAAAATTCTGTGCAAAAATTCAATCCATTATAAAAACTGTCTATATCAAATGATGAATTATGGACCTTAATACTAATTTCTTCATGGAATTGTTTTTAGCATCTTAAACGTAGAGTAAAAGACCAATGATCTAAAAAAAACAACTTCTGTTCCTCCAGCTGACCTTAGCATTAGACATAAATTAAAAAAAAATTCATAAAACTGCCAAATAGCACTATTCTACAAGCTGATTATTTCCTAAAAAGTTGTACTGGTTTTGGCTGGAATAGAGTTAATTTTCTTCATAGTAGCTTGTAAGGTGCTATGCTCTGGTTGTTAATAACACAAGGATGTTTAGTTATTGCTGAACAGTGCTTACACAGCATCAAGGCCTTTTTTATGTTTCTAGTAAAATATGAAAATAAAATAATTATTTTAAAATTAAAGAAATTTCACTTTAAGTGGAAAAAACATCAAGGAAATATCTATAGAACATGTAAAAACATAAGTTTGCTGTAAACAAACTGTACTATTTTGCTGATTTAACGGTATCTCTTTAAGATAACTTACATTCCAAGTCATGGTACAGTAGCTCAAAGTCTTCCTTTGTTTTAGGGTTCAGTTTTCGCTCGTACTCCCTTCTAAATTTTTCTTCTTTCTCATTTTTTTTCCGTAATTCTTCCTGTGCCTCCCACAGCAGCCTTAACCTCTTCTGTTCCCTCAGATTTTGTACTACATTTATAGCATGCCAACGACGGAAATATTTCTGTAATACTATTACCTGTATGTGATACAATACCAAAGAATCGTGAATTTAAAACAAAACAGCATAGCATTTTGCTCTTAACTGTTCTTTTTTTTGTAGATGCCTAACTATATTTTCTAAGATTTGTCTTGTACTGAAACTAATACAAATGTAACTAAATCAGTCATGTACTACTAGTTTAAGCACCAGCATGCTTATTCATTTAGGTAACTGCCAGAGTTTAACCAGTGAATACAGTGGATAAACTAGGTTCATAAAATCAAGTCAAAATATAAACTACATTTAAATATCCATTTTTCTTTTTCAAATCTTCCCTTAAAAAATGTCTTTTGTCATGTATTGCTTTTATTTTTTTCTCTTCCTCATCTTACTATCAATTTACATAGTGGGAATGTAGACACATATTTGCAAAGTTTCTTTTAGATTCCTAGATACAAAAATCAACACACACACAAATAAAATCAACTGCATTTTATTTGTAAACAAATAATGAAAGTGAAATTACTAATGCTGTTATGACAAAACTTAAGAAAGAAAATTAAATCATCTACCTTCCCAAGCTGTGGGTATTGAAGACTAGGGAAATGTCTACACTATGTCAAGGGAGGATAATGCACAAGCCTCACCCTCTGCCAGCTGAGTTAGCACTTGCACTACAGTCAGTTTAGTCAGATCAATACCATGAGCTATAGCATGAAAGCTAACACGCACAAAATTATACTAATGCAGTTACACTGTCTCTAGTGATATCTTAACCTAACACTTCTCTTGAATATGTCTTCAGATTTGAAAATGGACCTACATTGCACTGTGCAAATCCATCAACTTGAACCAACACCAAGTTGATGTCTCTCTACTGAGCATTATAAATCACTTGAGAGATACATTCCAGATTTCAGTAAGTGTCACTTAAGATCATAGTAAGACATATTGGCAGTCCTGAGGAAATGGTTACCTATTTGAGTTCTACAAGATGCTTATTTGCCATCAGCTGATGCTGACTGATTCAAGAAGTTCTTACAGAAAACTTCTACCCAGAATATTTCAAAGATCTTGTTCAATACAATTATCAATACAACTATCCTACTTAGACACTTGGGGAATCAACTGTTAGTCCATTCAGTTAGATTCAGACTGCCTATTTTAAGCAATCAAATAAATAACTAGAGCATTTACAAAGCAGTGTCACACCTAGCACAATTTAGAGCGTACCTGAGTTACATGTGCAGTCACTGAACACATGGTTTCCAAAAAGCAATTCAGAATGCCTAAATGGCATCCTCTGCACAATGAATATACAGAATCTGTAATCAGAATCACCTGCACGAGGCACCTCAGCACACTAGAAAACCCCATAGACCCACTGCATGTATTTGAACAGCCCAGTTCTACCTTAATGTCAAAGAAGGGACCTTGAACAGAATCCAAAATGGATCAGTTTGCCCAAGGTAACCTACCAAGACTGTTAAACAAACAAACAAAGAAACAAACAGAGGACACAAACCCCAAAATCTGGATGCTGATCTCGTAAATCCTAACCCAATACTCCATCCATTTCAGGCCATACATTAAGCAAGTACCTTAGGTTCTTCCAAAGAGATCGTGAGAATATTGTAGAGATATGCCTGTTTAATCCCTAATATTCTACATGGAAACTTAACTGTCAGTGTAATACAGAAAACAATAAATTCAGAATTCTTAATATTTAAGAAGTGACAAGGTGTCAAATGTCACTAAAACCACTGAGCAAACACAGGCTTTCCCCATACCTAAAATATTTCAAAACATGAAGATGAGACATTTTACAGTTGACTTCACAATCTTTGAACACTCTAAATACTCTTTAAATATTCAGATAACCTTTGTAATACATTGCTTTACAGATAGTTTCAAACAGATAAGGACTTACTGCTTCAAGTCTACGTTTATGATATTCTTCCGCTGTAAAATACTTTCCAGGACTTATTAGTTTGTCAGTCATGTTCGACACATAAAGGCCAATTTTAGTCATCTGTGTTGATGTTGTATTTCTCGTTTGTTGTGGCTTATTTTTTTCCCAAACCGTCTGGGGAAAAAATGCATGTCAGATTATAAGAAAATACACAGAGATTTTTTGCCTCATTACAAAAAGTGGCAAAATTAGCTTTTTTAATAGGAATCACAACACTAATATTTATCCACTAAATACTTCCATTTGCATGCTTATTTCTGATCTGCTTCCTCTTTCCTATCAGAAATAGTGTCAAAACCAACATTCTAAAAAGAAAATACAAAACCATTACCTGTGTTTCCCTACAAAATGACTGAGTTCCTTTGTTAGGTCGTTTTTTGCATCTTGTTTGTGATCCTGCGTTATGAAATTCCACTCCTGTTCTCATGTTCCTAAATCCACCCAGAAAAGGTTTATTATAGGTAGGTCTTTCAATTTTTACAACTACTTCTTGGAATGAATCCGAATCTGTTAAAACGGAAGTTCCAAAATAGAAATACTGTTTCTTTTAGTAACACATTGAGATTAGAGCAGAATTTATACATCAATACATGTGCAAAACCAGCATTTACCTGTTTGTACTCTGACAGTTATGACATCAGGCATGTGGTAATTCTGTTGAACGACTTTCCCAGGAAAATGTTCCTGATTCTCAGACTGCATAGTTTTCTCAAAGTTAGGCCCAGTCCTTCTAATTGTTTCATTATCCTCAGTCATGCTTTCTAAAAACAAAAACCAAAATTAATTCCTGATCAGCTTCTCAAAACAAACACGTAAAATCACTCCTAGTTTACCCCAGGATGATTTTATTGAAACACCACAACACAGAATAATCATAGTTTTTTGAGCTGGAAAGACAGTCTACTTGAAAGCTGAAGCAGTATTATCATACAATTTTAAAAGAGATAAATAATGTAATGCTATCACCACATAAAGTCATTCCAAGCCAACTATTCAGAATGACAGCATCTGAATGGAGCCCAGACAAGAAGAAGACAGTCAACAGGCCCATACTCCGCAAGATTATTCACTGTGCTCACCTGCTGAACGGAATGTGCTGCCTTCTGCTCTGAAGAACTAAGAAAATGGGGTGCTGAATTGGGAAGAGGAAGTGACAAAAGACATCCAGAACACAGAGGAACAGGTGCAGGAAATGACAGAGCATTTAGGGGACTGCAGAAGAAAGGCATGGATAACAGAAGAGTGGCAGGTAAGTTACAGAGGAATCTGAGAGGTAAAATAGTAAGTGATTGCTATGATCTAGTTTAAACTGTTTAAATGCATGTACAAAACATGTAAACACATACACGTTTCTGGAAATAAGGATCATTCTATAAAATGCCATCTATAAATTGCTACTGTAGCTTGATATAAAGAGTACATTCCTTACCTTTGGAGTATGTTTTATATGAGAATTTAAAAAGTCACTTCAGGGCCAAAACCCAGCAAATATGAACAGAATGAGGGTAGGGGGGTGCAAGAAGCCGTAATCAAATTGAAGAAAAAATATCTCTTTAAAGCCCTAATGTCCAACATTTTAATAACTTCTTTACCTGTTACTGTCCCACTTGCTGTATTCTCTGGTAGCGCTGAGTTTTGAGAAGTTTGTTCTTCCCTCTGCACTTCTTCAGGTTGTTCCCACTGTGCTAAACTTGACTGCTCCTGAGGAGACATCTGATCGCAGCCCTCCTCTGACTGTACAGGGCCTGAAGATTCTGGAAGCAGAGGCTTCTCTGCTGCATCCCCATTCTCGGCCTCTCTGACTGCGTTTCCCTGTGAGGATGCAGGTGGTTGCTCTGCACCTGAGCCTTCTGGTGGAACTTCAAAGCAACTATCACTCGCATCTTCCATTTCCTAAAGAATTGGTTGCACAGTTTAACCTTTCTGCAAGAATAATCACAGGATCTATTAAAAATTAGATACTAGCCCATTTCTACTACCAGGTTTACGGGTAACTTAATATCCTGAAAAACTTTTCCTTTATGTATTCCCAAAGAGCCTATTGAGAACAGCATTATGTCTTTGCTTCCACCAAACAGAAAGTGCTTCTGGCAGGTGTTTATCAAACGTAATACTCCGAGGCAGGACATAATACTCCGAACAGCACAGTTCGTTGTGTTTATCTCTCGCTCTCTACCTATATAACAGGACTGTCCAGGGGGGCATTACCCAGAGACAGCACACCTCTAAGGTTTTCCGAGCTGCCACTGAAATGACACAGGCTGGAAGAATCCTAAACCCATATTCTTGAAAAACAAAACCAAAACCAAAACCAAAAAAAACCCAACCAAAAAAACCCCGGCACCAACGGGGACGCAGCTCCCGGCAGGAGATCACCATCGGGTGATGCCCAACCAACCGCCCGGGCGGCCCTTGGCCCGGGGCTCTCGGGGCAGGGGCTGCGGCCGCTGCTCGGCGCACGGGTGGGACTCCCACAAACCCTCCCGACCCCGCTGCCGCCACCGCCCCCCGGCCTCGCAGGACATCCCGCGGCCCCGCAGCACCTCCAGCCCCGGCGGCGCCCCGGGCGGGCGCGGCTCCCGCGGCGGCGGCGCGGTATCCACAGCAACCCGCGCACCGGAGCCTGCGCACAGCGGGGCGGGCCCGGCCCGTGCTGATCGCACACGGCCCGGGACGAGGGTGCCGGAAAGAGAGGGAAAGGGAAGCGGGGCCCGGCGGCCCCGCAGCACCTGCGGCAGCCCTCGCTGGGGGCTGGGAGCGGCTCCAGTGCCGACACACCCACACAGGGGCCCGTGGCTGCGCTGTGACCGAGGGAGGGCAGGGTGGTGATGAGCCTTACCAGCCTATAGCAGCATTAATGTTTGAAAACACGCTTTTTCCTTGCAGCTTATACTGTAGATAGTAGCAGAAGTTGTACTGACCCCCAGAACTGTTTCCTGGATATCATGAAAGGTTGTATTTGAATGTTGCCAGCCCTTCCACTACACCATCGCTTCCCAGCAGCGTGTGGCAGCACCTACACTGTGAGATGGGTTCAGCCTAGGAGTGGTGTTCTATCCTGGAAGGTCTGTGGTGTGAGGACTAAGGCTCTTAACTGGAAATTAAAGACACTTAAAACAGAATCAAAACAATATGAAACTGAATTTCCTAGTGTTTGAGGTGCCATTTCTGACACAACTCTTGCAAATGTTTCAGCATGCTACAGGAAAACTGAGGGGACACAGTCACTTCACACAACTGTTTCAGAGGTGAAATATACAGTTCTGTGTTGCAATTCTGGGAGAATCCTGAAAAAAAGTATTTCAGCAGGCATTGATGTTATATCCATACTCAATACCATGATCACTGTTACCTTGTTTCACATTGTTAGGCACCTGAACATGGGCCTGCTTCCCATCAAAAGGACTACTGAGATCCCATTACTACTGCCTAATTGTCTTTTTTCTAAAACTTGAACTTGAACTCAGGCTAGAATAGGATTAGCATTAATCCTATAGAAAGATACTGTCATTTCTGTCACTTTTTCCCTATTAAATAGTCGACTGCGTTAAACATTCAACCTCATTTTCAAGCTGCAATGATTTTTCATTTTTTCTAATGAAGTATCATGTAAGCTGTAAATAATAAAATAAGCTGTAAATAATAAAATAAACTTTTAAAAAAGCAGCTTTTACTCATCTTCCTTTGAACATTGTCAGAAATTATGCCAAAGATTGGTGTCACGTTCAGAACACAGCCGCTCAGGATAGGTTAAGCAGCACAGATGGCAGGTTAGGAATCACAGAAACCTCAGTACTGCTGCTACCTAGCAGTGGGAAAGTTGTTTTTCTGGTTTAACAGGCTCTGTCTCTATTAGGTCCGATCCTTGGATATAAGGTGATTTTTCACTCACATGACGACTTCAATTAGATGATCTCAAAGTGTTTTAAAGATCTAAAGTTTGTTAACTCTAGAGCTTGCAGTCATTTACCTTACCACATTACAACAGATAATGATAAAATCTTTTGCATCATCGTGTATTTCCAACAGTTAAAGGAGAAAAATCAAGCAAAATCATTAGTCAGTCTTCAAATTATGCCTTGCTAGCATATTCATCTTGGAATAAATCAGGGTCCGTATTGAGGACGTATACGTGCACTTGTGAAAAGGAGAAGATGAGAGAGCACCTTTAGCAGTAAAACTGTTTTAAAAGACCAGATATCAAATTTCAGCAGCAGTGGGCCATGAAGAAAACTTCCTGAAGCAGAATTCATGAGCTTACAGGAGAGCTGTTTTAAGTCACGTGACAAGTATGTCTTTAGAAGTAGAGAAAATAACTGAGCAAGAAAAAACTTCAGCGAATGTCTGAGTTGTGAAAGAGTAAACAAAATTCCAGAAGTTGTCACCATATTTGGGCAACTTTCCTTCCTCCCCACCTCCATCATTTCATGACAATATCATTCATACCAGGCTTCCGGGTTTTTTTTTATTTTGATTCCTCTCAGGTCAGCTCAATACTTATTACCTAAACCCATGTAATTTTCATTACTCATGTGACACCGTTCGCCCTCATTCAAGTCTGTAATCTTTTAATATTTCTCATGTGAAAATTGTGTTTGTTAACCTTAGCAAAGTCCTCTTCTGGAATGCCATCTAGTGGTTTTATCTGGAAGAGACCAACTTCTACCTCTGTCAAGACTGAAAAAGCCTTCAAAATCAATGAAGCAAAAAAAAGTATTTTCCACTTTTTCAATTTTATAAATCTAAAAATTTCTGTAATTATAGTAATAATAGTTGGGGGAAAAAACCAATAATAAAGAATGCGGTGAAAATAGTTGCTGCAGTCAGTACCCTAGGAACACTATTTTTCTCTTCTACTGACCTACTTCCCCAATACCAATTGCATAAAATCCTATATAAATATGTAATTAACCATTTATAATAATGATGTCAGGTAAAATTATAGGCCTAATGACTACGATAAAACTGCTATGATTAAATGCATTGTGTAAGTATTGCATATATATTTAATAAACTGCAGATTTTTATCATATCGCTATATTCTTATTTTTAAACTTGCAGGAACTTTACTAATGGTCCTTAAAAAAGACATGGCTAAAGGCAAACCTGCACAGTACCCTTAGCTCTAGTTTGCATATTTCAATTGGAGCTTATAAGCTTAAATCTCTAAACAAAAGCTTTCCAAAGAATCATAAAATATCCTGTGTTGAAAGGGACCCACAAGGATCACTAAAGTCCAACTCTAGGCAATCCCAAAGAACACACAGAAGTGGGGAAGCAAAAACCCTGAATTTTGATATAAACTGTATCAATCACGCTGCTTCAGTTACAGATTGGAGGTAGTGCATGTTTTATTAAAGGACAGGGTTTCAGGGAGAACTCAATGGTATTCTGAAACTCATTGTGAGAAGTTTGCTTACCAGTTATGGAAAAGAGGAGCTCAACAGCAGGACAAAGGAATTATAAAGAAAAATTTGTCCAGAATATGACAGAACGACAGCATCACAGACTGTGCTGAATTGGAAGGGACTCACAAGGATCATCGAGTCCAACTCCAGGTCCTGCACGGGACCATCCCCAAGAGTCACACCAGGTGCCTGAGAGTGTTGTCCAAACACTTCTTGAACTCTGTCATGGTTGGTGCTGTGACCGCTTCCCTGGGGAGCCTGTTCCAGTGCCCAGAACCTTCCAGTGTTCCAGAACCTCTTTCTAATATCCAACCTAAACCTCCCCTGACACAACTTCAGGCCATTGCTTCGGGTCCCGTTACTGGTCACCACAGAGAAGAAATCAGCACCTGTCCCTCCTCCTCCCCTCATAAGGAAAGTGTGACTGCAATGAGGTCTCCCCTCGATCTCCTCCAGACTGAACAGACCAAGTGCCCTTAGCTGCTCCTCACAAGGCTTCCCCTCAAGGCCCTTCATCATCTTCAATGCCTTCCTTTGGACACTAACAGCTTAATAGCTTTTTTAGAAAGTTACAACACAGTTATTATAAAGAATTACTCCCTATGCAAAACTCACCCTTTAAATTAGCAACTAGGCATAAGAATAAGACTTAATAGGACAATTGGATCTTCAAATGAACATCATGTTCATCTCTACCAATTATTTAACCTGTCTTTTCACTGCTCTTTTTCTCCCATTGTCTCTATATCAACCCCCTTAAAATAAGTTCTCTATTTTGTATCAATGTTTTTTTGCTTTATTAAGTGATCACCCCAGCTGAGAACCACCGGGTAACGGATCCGCCTTTACAGACGCCGCTCCAGGGACGGGCTCCCTCCAGCGCGCACACCCGCGCACGCGCACTGTTCCGGCCCCGCCCACCGGGGCCGCTCCGGCGCGTGCGCAGCCCCGCGCCCTCCGCCGCGTCCTCTGAGGGCCATGGCGGGGGCGCTGCGGAAGGTGAGGCCGTACGGGGGCCTCGGCCGCGTCCTGCCCCGGCTCCAGCGCGGGGTCTTCCTTTCTGGCGGGAGGGCAGGGGGTGCCCGAGCGGCGGGGTGAGAGCGAGCGGGGCACCCCGCGAGGGAAGGGCCGAGAGCAGCGCAGGGCCCGGATGCCGGCGGGCCCGCGGTGTGGGGCGGCGGTGGCGCTGCCCCGGCAGCCGCTTGGTGAGGCGAGCTAGTCCCGCTCGGCACTCGCCCTCCCCGACCCTGGGGTCGCAGGACGCCCGGCTGGTGCCTCGGAATGGCCCCAGTCAGGTGTATGTGGAGTCAAAACAAAATGATCAGCGTGGAAATGGATGCTTAGGTATGCTAAGTATGTTTATGCTCTCTGTGCAGACCACTGGACTTGTAGGATTGGCTGTAGTTGAAAACCCTCATGAGGTATGTCACGCATCTTGTTCTGTCGCTAATGGAAGCTGTCAGTGAGATCTAAGGTTTTTGTAGTGTGTTTTGTAGGTATGCTTTGTACCTTAAACTGACGCCAACTTAATGAAACAGTAAAAATTTTCCACAGCGATAATGGAAGAAGATTAATTCTTAAAAATTTAATGCATATTATTATAAGTTATTTTACACATCTACTTTTAGTGGCATGTGCTGATTTCAGAAACCTCCTTTATGTAACTACTTTTATCAATCAGTATTTGATTTCTTTCATCTGCAATGCCAGAACAGCTCTTTAAATTCAGTTCTTCATAAGTCTTACGTGATAGAGGGTGCAAAGCCACATCAAGGCCCTGTGATGGCAAGCGCTGTTGAGACTGGAATACTTCAGTGGTTCTTGGGAACTGCATTAGGTGGTTTTTGTAGCAATTTGATGCTTGCTTTTTATTTTCTCAGGCTCAATGATGGAAATATCTTTGCCTCATCATGCTTATTCAGGAGGCATGAGCTTTGAGAGAACTTCAGTAGTTCTTTCAGTTCTCCACTTTGAAATTTCTTATTATACAAAAATTTTATTTCAGAAATGCCTTTGGCACCAATATGTAAGAACACTGTTAAAAAGAACCATTGAAAAAATCACTTCTGTTCTACAGAATTGATTCTACTTTAGTCTACAGCCTTGTCAGACACCTTTTAGGTGAACTTACTACATTTTAGTGTTTTCAGCAACTTGAAAGCCAAGAGTAAAGAACTGGACAATGCTTTAGTTGAAGTATAGATTTGGTGCCAGTCTCCTTTTTGTTTCCTGGTTTTTTTCTTTGTATTTTTTCGTATTTTGCTTCTATTTCTTACTGTTCTGTAGGAAATCCATTCCTCATCAATTAGATATAGTTATCCAGTCCAAAAGCTGCAGTTTCTTCACCCCAGTGTGTCCTTTATCCCTGCATTTAAATCCAACAATAAAAGTTTCTGGTTTAATTTAAATCTATTTGTAACTCAGAACTTTCAGAGTATTTAGTATTAGAAACACAGCTTTTATTGTTTCCATTTTGCATCAAGTGTACTTCAGATTGCAACTTTCTTTGTTTTTTCCTTTTTTTCCTTTTTTTCCTTTGAGGAATGTGACCGTGGTAACTTTTCAGTCCTGATAAATCCCAGTTTTACCCAAGATAGAGTTCAGTGGCTCAGACTTAGTTATTAGTTAACCCTACACTTCTGGATTGAATACCATAATGTTCTGTATTTTGTGTATAGATATTAAGTTAATAGGTTAAGTAAGACAAGAAGTTAAATAATTGTAGTTGTGTATTTTAACCATGTTTTGTGATCATTTCAGCGCCTGCGAATTCTGTACTCAAAAATACTTGGTGTCCTGCAAAACATTCCCGAAGATGCAGCATATAGGAAATATACTGAGCAGATCATAAATGAGCGATTTGATTTGGTGAAAAAGGTAAGTACGGTGCTGTTTCATTAATGTTGCACATGAAGAAATTTGTAGGATGAGAAGAATGATTGTCAAAAGGCCTGGCTGTTTTTCAGAAGCACACGTAACTTTCAGGTATTAGTTCAGAAATAACTGAAGTATCAAGGTTTTATTTTTGTGATATTTTTATGACATATTAAAAGCAATTGTTAATTTTCTACTAGTGTTCTGTGAAAATTAGAAGAAAACGTAGGTTTTTTTAAGATTTGTAGAAAAGTGGTAATTTTTACACTTTTGCACTGAAAAATTCATGTGCTCTTACCAGTGTAGTATCTTAGTACAATCGTTGCCTTCAATATTTTAAAACACTTTTTGATACATTAAACTATGCAATACTGGTGTATTTAAGGTGGTAGTTGAAAGTTTGCATATAATTCTATAAAACTCTAAGAACAAGACTTTTTTTTGAGGTGTATACTAAAGCCCTTACCTGCTAATACTTCTTTGGGTGTCACTAAATAGTATTGATTCTTTGTATTTACCATCTAGAGTTTGATGTTTGTTTTTCAATAACAAATGAGTGTGACATTTCTTTGATAATGTAAAATGATAGAAGCCAGTTAATTTGATGGTAGCTCTGAGGAAGAGTGGAAGACTGCTTAAACTACTGTTTTCATGCTTCATATAGGCTTTCTGCTTCTGAGTAAAACATTTGTTTATGTGTATGTTTCTATGTATTTGAATACACAGGAGAGTGATGTGCAGAAACTACAGGACAAACTGAATAGTGGTCGCATAGAAGAAGTCATTGTACAGGTAAAACAGGGAATCTTAAGATGAAGTACAAAGGGAGAAGTGGTTTTCAGTGTTCCTTTGGCTGAATTTCTGTTTAGGAAATTGGCAGTTTTGCATATCTTCCTTTGCTGCAAAACAATCAAACAGAAAAAGAAATTGAAAACGAATTGTCATGTGGTGATTGGGATGACTGTGCTAAAGCCTAACACAGTTAACAGTTGTTTCTTGTATATGCTTACAGGCATACATGTATACCTACATTGCTTCTTGCAGAGTCTAAATCAGTGGAAAGGGCAGAAGAGGATTGATAATATTGGGGCATAATTTAAATAGACTGGAAAATATCATGAAGTCGTCATTGGGAATGTCTAGGTGAACAGACTGTCTGTTTGGGTATTGGGGGGGATTCAATTTTTTTTAAAAAACAAACTCCCAAAACATACAGTTTCTTTTGATATTTATAGGTGAAATTTGTGGTAGTCTATGATCATGATAGATAGTGACATCACTGAGACAATGAACTGAAATGGAGCTAATTTAATACTTTGTCAATTGTATAGAATTTAAGAATTTGTTTATGGTGTTTATTAACAGGCTGAAAATGAGCTTTCCCTGGCAAGAAAAATGATGCAGTGGAAACCGTGGGAGCCTCTAGTTGAAGAACCTCCTTCTGACCAGTGGAGATGGCCAATATAATTTTCAAAATGGTGTAACTTCTGTAAAAACAAAGCTTAATTATTGATCTATTGTTACTGACAGTTGTCTTTAAATTAAAGATAATCACTTCATTAAAATATATTTTGTCCTAAAGTCCACTTTTATTTAGCAGTCTAAACACTGCTTCCAATTTCTTGCAAATACAGTTTTAAGAAAATTCTTTTGGCAGTTCTGCAACCTTTGGTTTATTTACTTTTTTTAGTTTATATTAACAGAGTATTTCTGCCTCGCTCTTGAGTTATTTTTATAATTCCTGTCCTGAACTGGCTGATTTTGCTGCCTACATAGCTAAACACTATTTCTGACTTCTGGGAAGTGCTGGAAAGAACCAAGATTGGAGAGGTGAGGGGGAGAAAGAAGATGACTCCGCGCAGCAACAGGTTTCTTGGCTAGCAGGTAGGTTACCATACTTGGCATAACACCTGTGGCATAAGCTTTAGTATTGGAATCTTACAACGGCTTTGTGCAGACATGTATATTTGTATTTTATTGATTCAGATCTTGAGTGTTAAGTGTTAGAGTAAATGGGGAAACATGAGGCTGGCGACGTGTCACTAGTGGGGTTCTGCAGGGCTCTGTCTTAGGCCCTGTGCTCTTCAACATCTTCATGAATGACTTGGATAGAGGATTTGAAGGGATACTAAGTAAGTTTGCCGATGATGCTAAATTGGAAGGATCTGTTGACTCCCTCGAAGGCAGGGAGGCCCTGCAGAGAGACCTCGACAAATTAGAGGACTGGGCAACCACCAACCGTATGAAATTCAACAAGGAAAAGTGCTGGATTCTGCACCTGGGATGGGGCAACCTTGGATGTACATACAGACTGGGGAATGAGATGCTGGAAAGCAGTGTCAGGAAAGGGACCCAGGGATCCTGGTAAATGGCAAGTTGAATATGAGTCAGCAGTGCCCTGGCAGCCAGGAGGGCCAATCATGTCCTGGGGAACATCAGGCAAAGCATCGCCAGCTGGTCGAGGGAGGGGATTGTCCTGCTCTGCTCTGCACTGGTGAGGCCTCATCTTGAATATTGTGTGCAGTTTTGGGCACAGCAATGTAAGAAAGATATTAAGGTATTAGAGAGTGTCCAAAGGAGGGTAACAAAGATGGTGAAGGAAAGGCCTTGAGGGGAAGCCATATGAGGAGCAGCTAAGGTCACTTGGTCTGTTCAGTCTGGAGAAGAGGAGACTGAGGGGAGACCTCATTGCAGTTACAACTTCCTTGTGAGGGAAGGAGGGGCAGACACTGCTCTCTTTGTGGTGACCAGTGACAGGACCCGAAGCAATGGCCTGAAGTTGTGTCAGGGGAGGTTTAGGTTTGACATTAGAAAGAGGTTCTGGAACACAGGAAGGTTCTGGGCACTGGAACAGGCTCCCCAGGGAAGTGGTCACAGCACCAACCATGACAGAGTTCAAGAAGTGTTTGGACGACACTCTCAGGCACCTGGTGTGACTCTTGGGGATGATCCCGTGCAGGACCTGGAGTTGGACTCGATGATCCTTGTGAGTCCCTTCCAATTCAGCACAGTCTGTGATGCTGTCGTTCTGTCATATTCTGGACAAATTTTTCTTTATAATTCCTTTGTCCTGCTGTTGAGCTCCTCTTTTCCATAACTGGTAAGCAAACTGCTCACACTGAGTTTCAGAATACCTTTGAGTTCTCCCTGAAACCTTTAATAAAACATGCACTACTGCCAATCTGTAACTAAAGCAAAGTGATTGATACAGTTTATGTCAAAATTCAGGGTTTTTGCTTCCCCACTTCTGTGTGTTCTTTGGGATTACATCAGAAAGACCTGGGGTTTCTTTCCAAGGCACAGAGACTATTATCAAAATGATGGTTTTTGAAAGTTTCTGCATTTTTTTTATTAGATAATTCCTGCATTTCCCCCCTTTCTCTGATGGTCCAACCAGATGATCTCTCTTCTGATTACACTAGTCAACCACAGCACAAATTTTTCCATGTCAGGCAATATTTTAGCTCAGTTACTATAGTTCAAACAATAGTTCTGATTATCTGTTTAAACAGGCCAAGCATTGGGTATCCTTGCCACATCCTAATATAAAGAGTATAAAAGAGTAGGCATTGTTGATGAATATGTTCATAAAATCATTCCTGAAGTGATACTGTAGGAAGTTCCTGGAATTGTCAAACCCTGTTTCAATGCATAATTTATTTTAAAATATAACGAAGCCAAGAACTAAGAAGTATTATCAGTGTACATTCAATAAGTACATGGTTTTGAAAACAAACCAAAAAAACCCCCAAACCACCCACATGGCGTTTCACGGTTTATTTGTTATCTGTTTAAGACTGGGGACTCTGTTAAAACAGTATTAACAGAGTGTGTTAATATACAGTATGTAGGCGCTCTAAGAAGGCCTTGCTATTGCTGTGACTCCTTATCCCTTGTTTGTCTTACCAATGAGTTTATCTCACAGTGAAGCCTTACAAATTACCAAATGATTTGGTATCTGGAAAAAGTTTGGTGATGTGTTATGGTGGAATCTGCAACTAGTTAAAGGCTAAATTGTCTCAGATTTGTTGTGATTTATGTAAATATGCTGCCGGATTTCGTTAACGTAGCCCTTGAGAATAATTGGCAAATAATTTATTTTCTTAATGGGAGTTGTTTAACCAATGGGAACACAGATAATCTTCTTATACCCCCCAGACCTCGTGTTACATTTGATGAGATTTTAGAGAAGTCATGTGTAATACTTTCCTGTGGGTCGAGTCAGCTTATGTTACAGTTGTACAAGGTCAGACCTTAATTTATCTAGCAACTGTGTATTTAATTTTAGAAGTATCACAGGACACCTCAGCTTGCAGGGCACCATTCCTGGCTGTTCAAAATGCAAGCCTCAGAGTAACAGTGGGAAGATAATGGTTTGAAAAGGTGAGAATATGGTATGCTCGCCAATTAGACTAACAGAGGAATAGTTTATAACTGTAATATTTAATTCACTGAGTCCAAATTTAGATTGCTATTAATTATTTTATTGCTGTGAATAACCTCTTTGCATGCCTAAAGGCCTTCTATTTATAGAGCGAAGCTAAGGTTGTCTAGTTTATTTTAAGGATAAGAAATTAGAATAACATTAACTCTCACAAAACTTCACGTGTTTAAAGGAATGAACACTTGATACACTTCTTTCCAAGGAAGGATGCAACTTCCATGATTAGCAAGTAGTTAATATTTTTTCCAATGAAAAAACAGTAATTTAGAGAGCAACATCAAGAAGTTATATCTAGTTTTTCAGTCATGAATGTAAAAAAAAATGAGAAAAATATCAGGCTACTCAAAATTTTGTTTAAGGAAAATATTCTTGGTAATACAAAAAGTAAAACTCCTTTAGAGTAAGCATTTGCAGTTGTTTCCAGTGATCTATTGTATGGGTCTAGCAATTGATAAACAGACAATGGAAGAAAATTTTGCTGCTACTTGGCCTTTTCATTGCCATGTAGCGTAGCAGGGATGTCTCTGCTGCTGCTCAGTGTACCAGCCATGCTGTTATGTTCCCCTGTGATCCATGCAGAACATCCACACTTCAGTCAGACCGTGTCACCTCAACACAGTGTATTATCAGCAATGATATAGCAAATCAGGCTCTCGAAGCGCGTATAGACCCCTGACAATGTGTCCAGCACTTGTGCTGTGCTGCGCTGTTTGACTTTCACTCTACCCTGTCACAGTCACTTGCTGCCTTACTGACTTTCTCATTTTATAATATGTTTGTGGGATAAGATAATTTGAAAACAGTACACACAACTATTCTGAAACACTGCTCGTCTGAGACCTTACTGGTTAAATCTGTGTTCAAGAAGATCTTTGTGTTGCCCGTGACATAATCAGTCAGAGGGGTATAGCAAAGCAGGAGATAGCTGCCACATGGGTATGGAAATTATATGACCAGAGAAAAGTTTCTGTGATGGCCTCTAAACTAATTTATTCCTCTTATCTTTTGGAGAGAAAGGGGTGATAGAAAGGCAATACATTTTTTCTGAAAATAAATGGATTTTATCACTAGACAACTATAATGCTCAGTGCTCTTAACTGTTCTTGGAATCATGGATGTTGGAGGGTATTGATCATCTCACAGGACTAAACCATATGCGAACAGTGTTATAGGGATACTGTAATATACTAAAACAGACTTATTTTCAGAGAGTTTGCAATGTGAGGCTCTGATCTAAGGCCTGTATAAGTCTTCAGGAGCCTTTTTGCTTCAGGCTCTAGGGTAAATGTAATGTTACAATTTTTTCCTTAATAAATTATCCTAGTAATAATAACCATTATCTTTTTAATAAATTAACTGTTCGTTTTCATTAGGAGCACCTCTTAGCTGCCAATGAAATGTTAATGAATTCTAAAATATACTTTCCTTTTAGTTGATGGGAGGCTGAGGTTGTAGGTATGTTTATTGAGATATACTTCTAAAACTGCTAGTCCAAGAGAGATTTTTATCTTTGCTGTCTAAAGGGTTTGTGAGTCTTCAGAACAGTGTGTATTTGTGGATTAAATGATGGAAGCTTTCAAGTATCATCACAATTAGAAAAGTGCCTATGAAAATGAGAGGATAAATACATAAAAAAACCTTGACTCAGAATTCTCCTGCCTGTCAATAGAGCACATAGCCCACGAGAGATGAGGGAGAGCGGTATGAATGTCCACGTTGGGATGGCCAGTTCGTCAGTCTAACTTACATGTTAAATCTTTTGGACTGTTATGCTGCAGCCTTGATTAGAGACACAATAGGAAGGAAAAGAGAACCTTTCAGAAAAGCATTGTCTCTTATGAATAATATAAATCTCTGTTCTTCTAAGTCCCAAATGAAAATGCTTCTGTGAACATCCCTTTGTTCATGGACTCTTTTTTTGTGTTCGGAGATGACACTCAAGACCAAAGGTGTATATTTTTTCCTTCAGAGAAAATGGGATTGAAGTGCACTTTTTTTTCTACTTTCCTTCAGATTTCCTTCCTTGCAGTTAAAAATCAGACCATGGTTCCAGTACATATTGAAAGAGGTGGGAAACCGTATTATGTGGGAATCGGAATCCAAGAGTTTCTGAGTCAATCTGACTGTAAGCCCTTACTAATTTAATTTTGGTTTGCAAGCTTTATTATAATATACTAAGTAATAAAGTATTTGTGAATGGGATTAAAATACTGGCTGTGGTACTTTGATTGACTTACTGCTTACGAGAGCAATGTAGAAATTAATCTAAAAGCTGATTAATACTTTCCCTTGAGAATAATTTTCAGAAAATGTCCTCCAAATAACTTTTCCAATGTTCCTTCTCTCTTTGCAGAATGACTAGAATGCACTATGATGATTGTTCTGTGAAAAACATGCAACAGCTGCTTAGTATAATTGTTCAGTATTTGTGCAACACTCTAATGAGAATTGTTCAGTGTGGTAGATACAGCACATGACTGCACAAACTGTGGGAGTAGTAGTTTAAAATTAAAAAATAAAAAAATATTCAACATCTGGTGTCCTCAGTCTGATTAAAGGACAAATGTGTTAAGCCACTAAGATTGAATCAAACAGAGAAACTGTCAAAACCCAAAGCTCACTTGGAAAAACCTAGGTAGGTACAGCTAGACATATATTAACTTAAGGGTTTTTTCCTTAAGTGTCTTTTACCATAGATAAAGACTACATTTTACACTTCAAAAACCTAGAAGGTTTTGTAGAGAGCAACATTCCTGACCTTCCAGTTAGAGTCAGAATTTGCTAGCAAGATGGTCAGTTGATGTGATATCACTAGTAAAAAGCATAGTGAACATAAGCCATGGTTAAAGTTGGTGATATGAGCAGACTGAATTTAAGTTGATGACTATAGTTAAAAGGTTTGATGTACTCTGTTACTAATCCACTGAGTGTTCCAATGAGTCTCACACCTTGAAAATAATAGCTGGCATGGCTTGACCATCGCCCGAGCTTTTGTACCCAGTACCTGTGAATGTCCTTTGAACTGCATGACTGCAGAAGCAGTGCAGAGACTGCAAAGTTCTTCATGTTTTTTGATAGGCCATGCCTTGGAAGTATAAAGATAAAGCTATATTTGTGAGTGTTTGTGGTTTGTTCAGGGGTATTTTTTTACATATTAAGGATCATTAAAAGTGATAATTAATGACACACGATGAGACCATTTTAGTGTACCACCTCGTGAGGAAAATAGGAAAATTGTAATGTTCATGAAGCAAGGTAAAACCCCTGAAATAAAATAGTCCTTTTGCAAATATGAGCTTTCAGTATATTATTTTTTCTACTACATTTTGTTTATGTGTTGGAATTTTTAAGGTCAAGTGTTTGAGCTTCAAGAACCTGTGAACCTGACATGTGCTTTGGAGGAAACTGATCACAGAGGGTGGTTTCCACTGCACAAGGCTGCAGCTTGGCCAATTCCACAGATACTTGTAGTCATTTTAGATGGCAAGTAAGGTAAAAATATCCCACAAGGTAAGGAGAGTAGCAAAGAAACATAGAGCAATAAACACAACAAGAGGCTAGAACTGTTTACTAAAAAAAGTATGATCAAGTCCTCCAAGGAGCATCTTGCTTATGTTATTTAAACGTTCAGGCAAATTTTCTGGTTTTGGAAAAGCTGCATCAATTTACACCAGCAAATAAGTTGGACCATTTTTAACGTTTTGTTCAGAAACCAACAAAAAACACAAAAATTACTATGTAATATTCAGTGTGTTTGGCAATACTTGCTAGGTTAACATAATTACAGGTGCTTTTCATAGACTTAGTGTTTAAGGATTTCTGATTTATCTGTGTTAACAGCCTTGTGCTTTAATTTTGTCTTATTTTTTTTCCCTTTATTACCTCTTATGAAACAATGTTGGAATACAAAACATGCAATGGAGAAACAGCATTAAGCTTGACAGCAAAAGCTGGCTTTGTGGAAAATGTGTGAATGTTACTGGAAAACAGTGTTTATCCCAATACCTCAAATTACAAAGGAGAAGCTCCACTTCTTATTGGTAATTGCCTCCTCTCTCTGGGTTTAAGCAACGTGAATGGCAGCGCTTCCTCTTTGTTACGTACTCATCCCAGTACTCCCCTTGGCTTGCATGGTTTAGATGCTGGTCATCTTTTTAGATGAAACTAAGTGCCCAGCACCTGGTGAAATGTACCCAGTGTTCAGTTCAGCACTCATCATACTTTAGGTGATCACCAGGCTGATCTTAAACATGCTTCTTCTGTTTTAGGTGATTGCTGAACTGCTGAGAAAACGGGACCTATTTTTTGTTTAAGGTGCTTTCTCTGTATCTTCAGATGCTATAAGACCTTTACCAACATGGTCCTATTTAACCATCTTAAGGTACAAGAACAGTACAAGAATAAGCCATTGTTTTAACTGGAGTATACTTTTTTTGCAGATCTGATGGTCAGTGGAGATCTTTAGTTTTATCAGATGATTTGTTCAGGAGTAGGCAGATAGTTTTAAAAACGTCTCATCTCATTTCCCTCCCCTCTTGTGCTGAAAACAAGCTTCAACTGCATTTCTAAGTAATACCACAATCTAAAGAAAGATGATTCCTTTGGAAGATATTATGCTATTGGTAGACTTAAATGAGCTTTACTATTCATGAATAATTTAGCTATACTAACTTCCAGTTTCTGTTAAATGTCAAAGCATCTTCATGCTTCTAAAGAGAATCAATCTGTGAAATTAATATGAGAAAATACAATATATAATAGAATTATCAGTATTAATATATTCAGTTATCTGAATTTTTATTAACTCTCATCAGATGCTGTTACCATATTACCATTCTGAGGTGCTGAGACATTTGTAAGGGGTTCTTCTGCAATACCCTGCTTTTTGTTGCTTCAGTTCTTTTTGATGACTGTAGGTCTGTGAAACTTCAGCTATTTTTCAGCCATTGCTTTTAATGAATCCTGTGAAGAGTTAACTAGTGCTGACGAAAAAGGTCTTTCCCATTATAATGACAATTTAGTTTCCTAAATATTTCTGTATACAAACTCCTGAAAGTGAGGTCTGTCAGGTATGTATTGTTTCTGTGATGCTTTTTATTTTTTATGTTTTTCTGTCACTTAGCGCTGACAGTTGGATGTAGACAGCTGTGCATCATACATTTCAATCTTAGTTTCAGTGAAATAGAGGATCGGGTGCTTAACACCACTTAGTAGATTATTCTTATGACTTATTTGCTCCTTTTAATTTTAAAACTGATTGGAGGTCTCTGTAGTAGAAAGGTAAATGCTGAAGACGTATTTATCTAGTGGGATGATCTGGGCTTTCAGGTACATTTGGTAATACTGTACTTCAAAGCAATTGTGGATAATTATGAAGACTGTTGACTCTTAAAAACCTTCTTGTGTAATGGGACATTCACAAAAGTTAAATTTGCTAACTCTATGATGCTTATCTCCCTCAACTGCCCCACCAGTCCATGGAGGTATCTTCTATTTCAGAGGATAGTTTAAAAGTAAAATTAGATTCTTACTTAGCATCAATCTTTTACATGTAAATAGTATGAAGGTGTAGTTATCCATTAAAACCATGGAACCTCAAAACTATGGAACATGGCCTTTAAGTATGACAGATGTCAGCTGTACTTTGGTTGACAACCACCACTGTGTAGACACTAGGATTAGAGCTACCAGGTGGAAAAGAAAGTCAGAGGTGGAATTTTCCAGGGACACTGTAATGTTTGCAACAACTTTAGACACAATTTTAATATTGTGTTATTTTAATTGTTCTTTTCCTTGTGATACACTTGCTTCTGTTTTCTCAGAATCAAAGTATTGCTGCTTTTGCCTTCCACGCCCCAAACTGACAGTTTTGAACTTGCGTTCATGTACCTTGATTTCCGAAGCAGCCGAAATATTTATTTATTTTCCAAATATTGGATTCCCAGATTTCTAGGACTGGAAATATTTTAAAATTCTTTATATTGGAACACAGAGGAAAACTTTTCTAAACTTATTAGATGTCTTTAACTTTCAAGACAATACTTGAAAATGTAATTATATTTTTAACTACAAGAAGGGGCTCTTTTGAAATGGTATCCACTCTGATTAAATACAACTGTACTATCTACCAGCTGTGCATGAAATGTTGGTCAGGAATGCATGAAGATGCCAAACAGAGATGCAAAGACATTGTTGATCTTCTGAAGAATGGTGGAAATGTGAACATAAAGGGTGAATATTGAGTAACACCATTAGATGTTGCTGATGAATATGGTCAATGTGATGTGCTGGAGCATCTTAATTGTAAAGGTATGTAGTCAGGAAAAGAGAAATACACCTCTGCCTGGCTGCTCAGGTGTTTCAGGGTGATCATGGAAAAGGGAAGAGTGATAAATGAGAAGATTTGGTTTCTTAGAAGGAAAGGAAGCACAGATGAGCATTCCTGCTAGACTGGGGTGATGCTTACAAGTTTCCATAGTGCATGTGAAAAGAGTGACTCAGTCAAGGAGAGACTTACTGCTATATATGCCCTTTTTGCCCTTCTATATTTCTCTTTACTCCCTTCCCTCCCTCCTTCCCTTCCTTCTTCCCTCCTTCTGTCTCTCCCTGCCTTCTATCTTTCCTTCCACGAATAGAATTATATTGGTATTAATTAATGAAATGAATTATTTTTGAAATATGCCAGTTTGAAAGTCCTCAGTTATAACACTTAGAGTCAAAGCAGACCACAGTCAGGTGAGCACTTGAGCTTGTATCTGTACACCTCTTGTTTTGCCTTTGAGTTTTAAATTTACCACAAGAAATATTTCTTGTTTTAGTAAAGTTTTAACTTAAATACACCTGCAAATGAAGAGGAAAGTACTCTGGGTTTGCTTTTATGATGATCTACAAATCACTTTGGATATAGGTTCTGTATCCTCCTTCAGTGTGGAGATGTCCAGGCCTTAGCAGATGATCATGCATCAGTACTGTTTAAAGTAGCTGGAGGAGGTCATCCAGACTGCATAGCCCTTCTTTTGGAATATGGAGGAAGGGGTAATGTGCATAATGAGGCCAGACTGCTTCCCATACACAAAGTGGCTTATTAGAGATTTAGCAAGGAAGTTTTAAGAAATCATGAGGCAGGATTCTGGAATTTCTCTTTCTTTCCTAACTAATGGAGTAGATATGTTTCCAGAGAAATATCTCTACTGAACAAAACAGTGACAAAAATTGCAGCAATATTTTAATTTTTATTTTTTTTCGTTCAGGCCTGTTTGCATAAATTAAGTGTTCACAAAGATTACAAGTCAAAGAAAATGGCTTTTAAAGTAACATTCCTAGGCATCATTTTATGACTGTTGAAGGTCACTGCTAAAACTTTGTTTAAATTATCTTGTCTAATTGCTTTGAAATGTATTATTTTGGCATTTTTCTGCACAGATTTTGAAATTACGACTTGATATGTTGTCTCTTTCAGTTCTGTTAGTCTATTGTTGTTCCTTGATTGAAACATTTAGCAGAAAAAGTGGTTTGTGTTTTTATAGATTACATGGATTATGTTCCTTCATGCGTAAGAATGAAGTTTTTTCTAGAAACACGGGAAGAAGGGACAGAGATACATCCGATTGGGTAAATGTCTAACTTCCTGTTAATAATGTTATGATTAATTATAGGAAACTTAAATTGCTTATGTCAGCTCACATTCATCCAAAGTGTTTTAGCAGTCCAAATATGTAGTAGCTAAGAACCAGGTTGTGCCTGTCATCCAGTCCTTAGATTGAGATGATCTTTGCCTATTACCACTGGTCGTAAATTAGTTAATTGGACTGCAATATGGCAAATGTGCACCTGGTGCATATTAATCTTGTAAGGAATTTAGGGTCATGATTTAGTGGTAGACTTGTCAGTGTTATGTTAATGGTGGGACTTGATCTTAAAGGTCTTTTCCAACCTAAATGATTCTATGAGTCTATGAATGTCACTGTTGTATGGGAAGCCTTTTTAGTTAAGCAGGGCCACTGAGGTACTTATCAAACTCCTTATTAACTGACATAACACTACTCATTGCACAGCTACAGGGCACAAAGTTTTTTTATTGAGGAATATTGCTCCCACTTCCATCCTTCTTTTTGCTCTTTTGATCTCTCAAGTCTGTTAATTGTTCAAGGATTATCATAAGGCATGTTTTAGATCCCTTATGTTCAAGGTGGTACATGGTGTGCAATCACCATGTGTAGCATAATTTCCTTACTTTGATTTACACAGTAGACAATCTAGAGTTGCCATTATTAATACTATAATTGACTATTTCTACTGGGTGCTTTAATTTTGAATCGTCTACCATTGGTTGCATCAGAGATAGATTTCACCAAACTTAACTTAAAAAAATAAGTTGGGGAATGTACTAAATGTTCTCTTTACACACATCGATTTTATTTGACTTTTAAAATAATTTTAAATAGAACTTGATTTAACATCAGCTGTTAAAAAGCATATTTAGGTTCAAAACTGGTACTCTGTATTTAGTTTTTGCTTCAGTATTTTTCATTGGCATGCCAAGGAACTGTTTTTTGTCAGTGTCACAGGAACATCCAAAGAATTTGGTACTCTTCACTGCTGATATTTCAAGTATGGTGCAAGTTTTTTTGACATTCAGGAAGGCTAAGTTAAATGAAATCTTTGACTGATATCAGTAGCAGAAGTATTTGTTCAGCATACTCAGCAGGCCCAAGGATGGTAAGGTCTGGTCCTGCTGCCTTATTGATACAGCAGAAGTAGAAAATGCTGTGGCTGTCCTCAACATGCAACTTTTAAAAGGTGCATCTAGGGAAAGGAGAGATTGTTCATCAGTGTCCATATATCCAAAAGGGAGACAATAATGTTGAGCAGATATCTGACAGATGTTTGATTAATATGGGCATTGTGTGTCACCACAATTCTGAAGTTGAGTGGTATTTTATTCAGAAGTAACAAAATAATAATGCCTCAAGGTAATAGATTTTTATGTTAATTTTATTAGAGCATATTTTGAGATTGTGAGCTAGCTTACAATCATTGTCAATGGCATTGATTTTTCCACCATTTTTCTCTGACTTCTTTAGATAATCCTTTCTTTTTGAAACATCCGTGTCGTCTGAAAATATGTAAACTCATGGGGTTAAAGAGACTCCAGAAACTGTCATCCATGAAGAAATTTCCACTTCCACCAGTTCTCAAGAACGTAATTCTATATAAAAAAATATGATCTGTATGGAGAAGGGATGTATTTAGAATAGTTTTTAAAAATAACTATATATAGTCTGTAATTTGACTAATTTCTTCATTTTTTTTATGAACTGAAGAACGGTTTGATGTTTCATATACCTTCCCAACATTCTGATTTTTTTGTTAGTTGTTCTTTTATGGGAACAAATTTCTTTTCAAAATTAAAATGTTAAAAGTCGTGTTTTAACACAATATTGTTCTATCCAAATATAGGCTAAATCAGAATATAGGTATTGTAGTAATTATGTATAACAGTATATTCTAAATGGGAATTCAGATGAATAAATGATAAAAGAAAAATTTTCATGATGGACTTCCAAATGAAGATGAGAAATATGGTTGCTGCTCTCCGTTAGTGGCATTCATTTATCTGTAACAGAAAATAAATGTCTAATTTAGCTTGGCAAAAAAAAAAATCACTACATGCACATTTCTGTCGTGTAATTGGCCTGAAATATAGCACATTTTGTACTTTGAAGATCATAGTCCTGTAAAAAATTCATTAAACACTTAAAAGGTCTTTTTGCCAAGTGTTAGCTCCTGGCTACAACTGCTGTGTGTGCATGATTCAAGGCTTGGCAAAATTTGAAGAACTTTAAGTAGGCTCTTTTAAAGAAAAAGTAGATTTTGATGGGCAATTGAACCAGGAAATCAAGTAGCATATCCCCTTGGTTGAGAAATACTGTAACTTTAATAATGTTTCCTTCAGAGTTTTGGCAGATCACTTCTTTATTGACCACACTAAACAACACTCTCAGTGATGCTGTGGTACACTTCAAAGTATTCTTCTGCACATTAGAAAAAAATCTAATAGAATAAATTTAAAGAATATTTAATTAAAAATTGATTGCAGTTACTCCCTTTGTTCTACCACCCCTTTCATCTTGGGGAAAGGAAAAAGAATCCAAACCCTCTAAACTAAGAAAATATTACAGTTGGCAGATGTTAAGATTACATAGAACATAGTCACTTTAGCTAAACACAGCATCAAGTGTTTTGGTTGGAAGGGACCTTAAGGATTATCTAGTTCCAACCACCCTACCATGGCCAGAGACACCTTTCACTAGACCAGCTTTCTCAAAGCCCTGTCTAACCTGGCCTTGAACACTTCCAGGGATGGGGCAGCCATAATTTCTCTGGGCAACCTGTTGCTTAAGAGATATGCTGGTTATCACACACATACATACATTCGCACAACCCAAAGGTCAGCTTCAGTATGCTTCTGCCCTGCTCCCTACACTGGCTCTCCCTGTTCTTCAGAACTTGTCCCTGTTTGCTGGATGTCATTGTCATATAAAACTTATTAACTTCTGAGTCAGAGATGTAAATTCCATTTCCAAAGGCAGCTATATCAGTCCTTTGTGTGTCTGTCCCTCCTCACAACAGATTTACTGGACCAGATGGAAGGAGTGAAAATTACTGGTCTAGAACATGTAGGAGTTTGAACAGAAATCTTAATTCCTCCTTGTGCTCTCAGAAGGGCTACTATTCAGCTGGCTTTCGAAGTCATATCCTCTGGTTTTTTGCCAGAAATTTTGACCAGGATGAAAAAGAATAACTTGGTCATTTGTGAAAAACTTCTAGGTATCTGGAGTGTGGGCCCAGCCTCTGACAGGAGGATGCCCCGGGTGACTGGTGACTGCAGGCATAGCCTGAGCATAGAGAGCCCAGTGGACCCAACACGGCTGGCTCCAAGTCAAGGATCGACTGACCAATACATCCTGGACATACCAGGCTAAATGTGTGTGTGCTTCATAACCTATGAACTGATATTTCTGTGTGGGAACTTCTAAACAGAAATATGGGCTTAATGACAATTGTGGTCATTTTAATGAATACAGTGACCACAGTGCAAGAGTCTGGGTAATTGCCTATTTGATATAGTGTACTGCAACCAGCAAAGGAAACATGATCAAATAGGGCTTTAGACAGGAGATTTTAAACCCTTTCTGTGACTAGAGCCAAATTCCACTAGTAATTTTAGTCCACAGGCAAAGGTTTATATTTAGGACTTTATACACACCTCAGGCCCTAGTTACATTGCCTGCAGCATCAAAGCATTCAGATCTAGGACTGAACATTACCCTAAGTGTTTAAAATACCATGAACTAGTCTTTTGAATATCATTAGGTAAGGTAAAAAGACGTGGTATTGTTGTGTTTATCTTTTTATCAATACATCTGGGCCCTTTTTGTTATTTAGGAGCCTGATATAGAAGGTGGCCTAATCCTGGTTTAGAGCTTCTCTGTCATTCACAGTTGAAGCTCTGTCATTCAAAGTTGAAAACTATTCTAAATACATCCCTTCTCCATACAGATCATATTTTTTATATAGGATTAAGTTCTTGAGAACTGGTGGAAGTGGAAATTTCTTCATGGATGACAGTTTCTGGAGTCTCTTTAACCCCAGGAGTTTACATATTTTCAGACGACACAGATATTGAAGTTAAGTTGAAGCTTAATTTATTGAAAACTTCCCCCAGCCCTCCCTCCCCTCACCCCAGATGCTAAAGGAATTACAGCATTATGAGAAAGTGTCTTTCGTGTTTTCGAGGCATCTGTGAACTCACATGTTATCAAGGCATCTGTGAATGGAGGTAGGAGAAGCAAGACTTTGTTTTAAGTGGCATATGAGGTGAGAAAGTCATGGAAAGGGAGCTGTTTTCCCCAGGTCGTGTTTATGGTACAGCTAGGAATTGAACACGGGTCTTTTGACTCCCATATTTTTCAGCCAGACCACTGAATAATACTTTTATGTACTTGAGTATGTGGTGGTAGGAGCAAGAAATGTAACTGGACCAGAACTGGTGATTGTGCAAAAAGAGGCAAAGGCATCAGCCCCAGCTGGAAGAATAAATTGGTAGGAAAAAACTACTTTTTATTTACCCTGCTTAGACTGTGATTGAACCCTTGCAACACTGGAATTTAATTTTCTCTGCTATTTGGGTGTGTCTCACAGGGTGTTCCACGGCAACCCAATTCCATGGCATGCCCCCCCCCCGGGTGATGTTGTCTAGAAGTAATTAAATGCTCTGGCACCGATTCAGGCGTGCTCAGGGGCAGGGACTCCTATGGATTTGAGGACAATGTTTGAAATCAGAGGTATCATTTGGTCTCTGTTTCTCATAAAATCTGACACAAGCAGCTGCAGGAGACAGATGAGCTCTCCAAGAAGCCAGACATTCAACAGTGGTTACATCAGCCTTTGCAGCACCCATGGGATGGACTTTGTAGCTGTCAGTGTTTTCATAGCTCTGTGAAGGAAGAACCAAACCATAGCCATGAGTCCTGTATATGACCAGCTGTTCACTGTAGGGGCCATAATGTCTTGCAGGTTATCCATAAAACTCCATGCACTGGCTAACCATCAAATTTTGGCATCTGGCATGGCAGAGCCTGTTCTGGGTATCAAGGTGGTGGGAGTATGGTGAAGGGGTGGGCAGCAATTTTACTGTTTAGCTGCAGCAGTCTGTGTTCTGGCACAGGCTCTTAGTGCCTGAGCTGCACTTTCTCAGACTATTGCCATTAGTACAAGAGTCACACATGAAAGAACAGTCACAAAGTCACAAACTCTTTTGTGTCTTCTGTGAGGTAGAGCAAAGGGATTTTTTCTGACCCTTACTTGGGATAGAAAAAAAAACCTTCTAAAATATCCAGCTGTTTGGCTATGATTTGCAAGGAGAAAAGTGACATAAATTCATGATCATTTATCTCTTGTAGAATAAATCTTATCTCTTACTTTCCTTTCACTCCCAGGGGCTAGAGCACAAGTCTTATGAGGAGCAGCTGAGGGAGCTGGGGTTGTTTAGCCTGGACAAAAGGAGGCTCAAGGAAGGCCTTAATGCTCTCTACAGCTGTCTAGAAGGAGGTTGTAGCAAAGTGGGGGTTGGCCTCTTCTCGCAGGTAACAAGTGACAGGACAAGAGGAAATGGCCTCAAGTTGTCCTGGAGGAGGTTTAGATTGGGTATGATGAAAAAATTTTTCATAGAAGGCATTGTAAAGCTTTGGAACAGGCTGCCCAGGGAAGTGGTGGAGTTACCATCCCTGGAAGTGTTCAAAAAACATGTAGATATGGCACATGAGGACATGGTTTAATGGTGAACATGATAGTGGTGCTCGGCTGATGGTTGGACTTGATGATCTTAAAGGTCTTTTCCAACCTTAACAAGTCTATGGTTCTGTAATTTAATATGCATCTAATCAACAGCTTCTTACCCTCACCTGTGTCTTCTGTGGAACCAGCTTTGCCTGTCTGGTATACTCTTCCACTGCTATCATCTCCTGCTAAATCAGTCCTTTTAAAGCCTTCCCCCTACTTTTTTATTTCATGTTAGCCTTAGGACCTCTGCTCAGGAAAATCGTATCAAGAAAATTAATTTCAGACAAAGATTCAGATTTTAAGCCTTAATGGTGCTATTATGCTTTTTTTCCCCCTGTCCTTTCTACTGGAAGTTGTTTGTTTAGGCTGCAGTAATTAAAAATGGCACCTTGCCACTCAAGATGTCTGTCCTTCAGCGTCCACTTCTGTGCTCTACAGATAAAGATCTTAGCTCAAAAATACACCATCTGTTTCTAAATGCATGGAGCAACTTCAAAGAAATCCAACCCTACTCATTACCAGGACAAAAGCTGCATCTGGAAGAAGTGCATGGGAAAATGCACAAAATTGCTGTATAAATATTTAAAGATATATATTGCAATGGGAATAATTTTCTGTCCCTTAAGTGTCACTCACACCAGCAAAAGAGGTACTTGGATCAGGAGAAATATTCCTCAAGGAACTCGTGTTTTGTGGTTCTGAAAAGCTATAAAAATATATTAATGAATGTTTAGTAATCATAGGACTGCTATAACAGTGTAGCTCTGGTGACATGTACAATGTGTTTACATTTAATTTTAAAAATTAAAATTTTTTGTAGAAATCTTTACATTTGATTGGGCAAACCCATTGCCTTTTGCCCACATATTCTGTATATGGTAGATATAGTGCCCAGAACTCCCACTGTCATTAATATGGACTAATAATAAAAAAAAAAGACATAATTAAAGACAGTAAAGTAGAGAATTTACCTGGTTAGTACTGCTTCTTGTATTTAATTCCCTATGAAGTACATCACTTGTTTCTATTACTGGCATCTCCTTTTAAAAGAAAATCTTCATAAACACATACACAAGGAAATGTTAAATATGGAAGTAAGTAACTGTCTTGCTCTCTGTGTATAAACGAACAGAGTGATTTTTTAATCTGAGTGACAAACCATGGGTTTGGCTAAGCTACATGGGAGAACTGTCTGGGACTAAGACATTAACAAAGGATGAAATCCATGTGCTTTTTATAATCACTTATAGTTTAATAATTACCTGACCTGCACATGCAAATTACAGTGTATTTGCAAATACCACTGCAAATAATATAGTGGTTACATTGGCATATGCTTTTTTTTTGAAAGAACAGGCTAACTGCAGATGCCAAAAGAGAATCCCATTGCAATTGCACTTCCAAAACTCACGTGTTTTGTGCACAGAGCAGTTCCTCTACTACTTTCTTTGCAATACAGCAGCTTCTACTTCCTGTCTGAACCTGTTGAGCAATATCACGATGTAATTCCAAACAGCTGCTGTGGTCACCCTATGTCTGTACATCAGTAGCGAGTGAAATGATTTCTATATATAGTTTGTAAATCTGTTGGCAGCGTTTGTAAAGCACACTGAGATTCTTCCTGAGGAATAAGAGCAGCTATATGAAAGCAAGAGCATTAAGACCATTATTGCGTACAAAGCAATTTTATCTTTCTGGTGTGGCAGAAATGAGGAAATGGCCAGTCTGCAGAGATGTGGAGAAGCACTTGCTTTGGGCAAAACCCTGGCAGGAATACTTTGTGCTGTCAAAGATAAGCAGGTTCATCTCACGCTGTTATTACAGAACTTGACATTGTACTGACACAAGATGATTAAAAAGTATTGGCTCTGTAGGAAGGAAAGAAAACTGGGAATGGAAATGACATCTATTCAATAAGATTTATTTGTCCCCCTTGCCTTCCCAATTTTAGTGTTCTTCAGGTACACGAAAGGAGCAATAAATCCCAACTCTACTGCACCTTTGGCACCCAGCTGCATGACTCTTTGTATAATAAAATAAACCTTCAGGATCCATGCACAAAGGACACTAGGTACCTTTGCAATGTGAGCAGTGAGTTTTCCTTCTTTTAATTAAAGGCTGAGGAATTTTTTAGTCCAGAAATGTTCTTAGTTTCACCTAGAGTAATTTTTCCCTCCAGTGCTTCCCTGCAGGCAGGTTGACCTCTTCATTCCCCTTCCAAGATACATCCTTACTCTCTTCTCATCAACAGCACTAAAAGAGCCCATTCACTTCTTCACTTGCCATGACTTTTCTATGTTGCTAAGTAAGGCAACCCAAATACACCCGTCAGCGAAATACATCAGATTAGTGGTTGCCCCATGGCTTGTTGGTATATAGTGTATATTTATGCCCCCAGCAACTGTTGAGAAAGCTGTTTTCAAAACTAATCTGAGCAATAGGGCAGCCCACATGCACATGTTTTTGAGTGAAAGCTGATCACTGTTTGTGATGGTCTGAGTTGTTAAACTGCAATCTAGACCTGGAATCTTTCCTCCTGGTAGCCTGGGGTGTATTGTAGGGGATCTGTGGGAAAAATTCATATTTGAACTAGCATGCTGGGTCTGATTTCCAATCAAAGAATGGTTTTGATTCAGGGTCATCTTTACACTTACCCCACTTTTTATTTCTCCAACAGGGATGAAAAGAAAGATCTTTTTCTTCTGTGTGACTTCATGTTTACAGCATCACCAGGAATCACTGGACAACGGAATCATCTGGCATAGAGAAAAGCAGCTGAAAAATTGTTCCTTCAAATGCCTTCAGTGCATGCTTCATCCCATTTGCTCTGCTGATACCACTGTTAAATGGAGGTGATGACACATCCTTTTCAGGCACAGTACTGTGTGCACAATTTTGACAAGTTATGTGAGTCTCCCAGGGGAAAGAGAAGCAGCTTGTCCCATCAGTCTGCCTTGCGGTCCTGTGTACTTGCCAGGCCGCCTGACCCTGTGTCTCTCCAGGATGGTTTGAATGATGCATTCAACCTGGGCCTATACAAGCAGCATACAGAAATTGAGACCTGGGGATAGATAGATAGATAGATAGATAGATAGATAGATACATAGATACATACATAGATACATACATAGATACATACATAGATACATAGATATAAATTGCTATCGAGGGGAGGGGGAGGGCAGGGAATGAGGAACACAGGGTCAGGACAGAGGGGACACGCAAGAAGGGGAAGGAAGGACAGGTCAGCAAACAGGCTGTGGAAGTGGGTGAGAACAGCAAGGGGCTATTCATGGAGGGCAGACAAGGATGGCCTGCAGGGCCAGGTACAGAGAAGGCAGTGTAGCAGCACAAGGCACAAGAGGGGGAGGTGGGAGAGCTTGAGGGCTGGTGCCTCAGCGTCTGCATGAGTGGACAGCAGGAGTGAAGGAGCTGTTCAGTGCAATGAGGGATGCAAAAGCTGCAGGGGGAGGTGGGAGCAAGCAGCACTGGAGAAGGACAGCAGGAGAGATGGGGAAAGCCCAGCCGTGCTCTGATGCATTGTTTTTAATGTGCTCTATGGCAATTGGACCTGTTCCTGCAGCGTGGGACTGAGCTCTGTATGAGCCAATGCATCTGTCTGACAAGCTGTTCTCAGGAGCCATGACTGAAATAGCCACCGTCCCATGCCTGAGGACAAGGTTGTGCAGCCCTCTTTTTGCTTGTCTGTAGTTTTGCCTGCAACTCATCCAAGTGGAAATAAACGTTAAACTATGAGCTTTGTCCTGCAGGGGAGCAAGCACCACCTGCCACGGTTTGCTCATGTCCTTTCAGCAATTGTGACAGTGTGCCCCAAGTGCGGAAATGTGAGAAGCAGAACAAAGTCCTCTAGGCTGCTACTTGAAATAGTTAATTGCTTGGAAAGGCAAAAAGGACGCTTAGAAGAGTTTCCTCTTTTCAAACCAAGAAAATAGGCCTCCCAAGTTAGGGAAGATTGAAAGTCTTGTCTGCAATCTAGCTGCTGCTGAGTAGGCTCTATCCCTCTCAAAGCCAGGAACCTGGGTGCCAAGATATACAATGACAGAGTGAATCCTGCTCCTATGAAATGGGCACTTCCAGTTCTCATTTTCTCTCATTACCCCAGATCCTGATTGAGTGATGAGATTTCATGGCCTATTGGTGAAATAGTTTATTTCCTGCATACAGGATTTCAGCAGGGCTTTAGGGAAGAGAGTTTGGGTCTTCTGTTAGAAGGTGCCAGAGCATGTCAGCAAGTCGTGGGATCATAGAATAATTTAGGTTGGAAAAGACCTCTTAGATCATCAAGTCCAAATGTTAACCTAACACTGCCAAGACCACAACTAAATCATGTCCCTAAGTGCCATATCTACCTATCTTTTAAATACCTCCAGGGATGGTGACTCAACCACTTCCCTGGGCTGCCTGTTTCAATATTTGACAACCCCTTCCATGAAGAAAGATTTCCTAATATCCAATTGGAAGATTCATCCTAAACAGCGGGGAACAAAGTCAGTGTAAACCTGCCCTCCTGCACTACATATGGTTCACGCTCTACTCTCCTGCCTTCTGTGATGGAAGGATGTCCACTGTGCCACCTTGCTAGCACAAGGTCTCTTCCTAAGCTGTTTATAGTGGTGTTCTTGAGAACATAGCCTGGGGCATATAACAGGATGCTCAGACTCCTATTTTTTTTTTCATTTTTTTTAAAGAGAACGTTACAGAAATCTGAACGTGTAAAGTGCCTGAGAAAGGGGACTGTGGAATGGGAACTAAATGTTTCAGGCAAGAATGCTAATAACAGGAAAACACAATCACTCCTGTCTTTGCTGCAACAGTTCCTTTTGGCAGTTGAAACCTGTGGTCTGAAAAGTTGCTGTGGTGGGAAGCTTCAGCTGTGGCTAATGGACCACAGGAACTGAGCCCTGACCAGTTGAAGTGCTTACATAATGCAAAATACTGCCAGAAAGGGAATTCGAAACTCCAAATTAGTGAATACTTTCAGCCTTAAGGTGTCTGTACCTCTGTTCTTTTTCCTCACAAAGGTAGTCAGAACTTCATTTCAGTCCCCTGAAATGGCCACTGGATAATTAAAGACATTGATAGTCTTATTATGCTGAAGAACAGGGGCAAAACAAAATGTTGAAAGGCTGTTAAATGTGTATGATGTCTCCCATGCACTGAAAGAGTAAAGGTTCTGGGTGCTTATGGGTCTAGGATCAAAGTATATGACTACAGAACCATGGAATTAAGGACTGTGTTTCAGTGCTCATCAGCAGGAAAGAACAAATACTATTCCCACATTTTCTGATCTGTGAGTACTTAGCTTAGTCTTAGCATCTTCTTTGTGTGTGTAATTGGCCATGTGCTACAGCCTTATTGCTTTTATTAAAATTGTCCTAGAGAGGGATTATGGGTCTTCACCCTTGGCCATTCCCTTGTAAAGAATGAGTACTAAATTACCATGAGTGGCGTATAAGATCAAGAAAGGACATCAACCACTCATAACCTCACCTAATTGTGCCAGTTTCCCCCCTACTTCAGGGGACACATGTACAAGAAAATACCTAATCCATGTTTAGTAACATCTTTAAATTATGTCATGGCTAAAATGGACATCACTGACATTTTATGTGTAGAAAAACAGCACCACCAGCTCAGTGTTGTATCCTTGCCTCAGCAAGGAGAAGCATTGAAAGTAATATTCATGCTGTTAAATCTTCCTTTGGAATATTATTTTAGAAGTGAGCAATGCATGTTGCTTCTTCAAGTTCCTTTGAGTTTGGAAAATTTGATTTATACGTAGAAAATTTCACATAGATAATTCAGATATCAGTACATTTGTACTTTGTATTACAGACTCTTAGCCCAGGAAAATTCGGAGACTTACAGATTTTGTTGTATCTGAGAAAACAGAAAAAGCAGAAAGCTCAGAATTTTTTGTGAAACACTGTATTTCAATAAATTTCATTTTTAACATAATCTTTTTGCTTTTAATATTGTACATGTCAGTGTTGTACATATCAATATTGAACTAATAAAATATAGTGTATTTCTAAAAGCATTTTGGTTTCAATCAGGATTTTCCTACAGAAAACCTGCCAAGTGCAAATTTCCTAACCACCTCCATCAAAAAATGTGTACAACAAAATGTTGTCTGCAAAAACACACCCCAGAAAGATAGTTTTGTTGTGCTGCTTCTCTGGCTAACTCCAATGAAAACGATGTGAACCTTTGTCCTAGACATACTGAAGAAATAAAAATGCTTGGAGTGCTGTTATATACAATATCAGCTCTATCTAAAAACACTGGTGATGCAACGCTAAAATTAAAAAGGTACTTATTTTTTCTGCTCTTTCATGCTTTACAGAATTTGGCCCAGGCTTCATTCTGCAGGTGCAGATGAAAGAGCAAGCAGAACTTCTACTGACCCACTGACTTGTCTATACACAGTTGGTGCGTCATTGTATCTTATACTGTCAAGGTAACTCTCTTAGCTCAGTAAGCCAAGCATCTTCCTCCTTTTTATTTAATCCAAAGATTTGGCTAATATAAATGACCTGCAAATATTTATTTGTTTCAAGATGTACAATATTCCTCAATCTGCTTAATTAATGTATTTTGTGTGTTAGAGAAGACCAAGCTTATGAGCTTTCATCCCAATTCTTGAGCAAGATAACTGCATGATATTCATACAGACAGATAATCAAAGGAAAAATATAATTTCTTTCTCAAATCTATGTGAAAACCAAGCTTTATCTCCTTTCTCCATTGTCAGTAAAGCAGTATGCACAATAATAAAGCTAAGTAAGCAGTTTGGCTAAACATCATACATCAGTTCACGTGTCCAATCCATATTAATCAAAAAAAGATGATGGACAAGAGCAGTACTTAAATTATTTTCAGTTACATTTTCATTAAATATTGGTTTGACTGTCTAGAATGCAGTGTGTAATCATTTAAGAAGGTTGATATATGTTGTTATAAATGCGTTCCTACTTCTCTGTACCAAAACCAACTTTCTCTCTGTCCTTCTCCCTTCTCTCTTTCTCTCAACATGGGTTTGCAGATATTGCTGACCTTCATATTTCAGAAAACTTTTCTAGTTCGCCATCATTCACTGATAATAGAGAAAAATCAGAAACAGTGCAAAGTTTAACCTTTTTTTCTGTAGTTTCTTACACAAGAACACACCTGTCTATAAAACTAATATAATCATAATATATCATGTGTTAACAGAAATGATAATGTGATAGAAATGTAGAATAAAGAAATGAAGGGCACACTCCAGCTGGACACCAGTCAGTGACAGCAGGCAATAGCCATTAATAGAATAACCACTAGAGGCCTTCAGTTGCTTGGGCTGTCAGAAATGATGAAGGCAGAGCCCTGCTGCCCACCCAGGGCTTGTTCCCCCTAAAGTTCTGGGGGACTCTGCTCACTCCTCCCAGCAGAGTGCAATTTTCTGCATGAAAAAAAATTTCACAGGAGCTCCAAATGGGCAAACCAAGCTGATTCTCCCTCTGATCATCCTAGAAAAAAATAAGGGAATTAATAAATAATCCAGTGATTTGTTACAGGCACAATGTGACATTATGGGAACAGTGCTCCCCACAGGTGCTGGCAGGCCGACCTCCTCCCCTCGGCTGCCTCTCCAACGATCCCAACCGCCTGCAAACACCTTGGCGAGATAACAGCATGGTTCCACTAGAAAACCGTGAAAGCAAGAGGAAGTCTGCTGAACAATGGCAAGGGTGTTTTACTTCCAGCCCCTGGGACAGCTCAGGATTAAATGGATTTTCATTGTTCTTTCCCTCCTGCAATTTGGACACAACATTGGTGTAAGTGCACCCGGGGTTTTATTTGCTGCTGCCCCCCCGTCTGCGAGGTTGGTATTCTCCCACTAGCTGCCTGCTCTAAATATGGCCATGGCCAGTGTGTCAATAATCCCCCTCTTTAAGGGACCCGCAAACACTAGTGTTGGGACATTCTTGCTGTTCAGATGTCTAGCTGACGTCTGATGCTTAAAACAGAGCATGCTTTCATCCCTTCGTGCATTGTCGTAAGCCCCTGATGATTACTCTTAAAAGGGTGCCTCTGCTATGCAGGGAAACAGTTGCTGACCACATGAGACACAGCTTGCTCACTTGCTTCAGCCTTCTTGAATGCCTGGTCACTTCAACTTTGTACCAGCCTGACCAAGCAGGACCATGTCTACCTTTGGCTACAGAAGAGAGCTCAGTAAATATGAAGACATTGATGAAGATGAGCTCCTTGCTTCTCTCACTGAAGAGGAGCTGAAGGAGCTGGAGCGGGAGCTAGAGGACATAGAGCCCGACCGTAACCTTCCAGTGGGGCAACGACAGAAAAGCCTGACGGAGAAAACACCGACAGGGACTTTCAGCAGGGAAGCACTGATGGCCTATTGGGAGAGGGAGACCAAGAAACTCTTAGAAAAAGAGAGGTTGGGTGCATGCGACAAGGTAAGATGCCAAGGCATTTGCTGTTTCCTATAAATATTTGGGGTTATTCTTCATTGGCATGATCTTGCTGACTGATTTAATTTCCTTTCAGTCTCTTGTAGCATTTTTAAGAACACTGTTAGCCATACTTCTGTGCCTGCTAAATCTCTGTGTAGTTGCTTAGACAGTTTTTGCTCTTTCTGGAGGTACCTTAAATGCTCTGTTCAGAACAGAAGAAAGTGCCATAAAAACTATCATTAGTGATAAAAATAGGAAAAAAATTAAAGGGCATGTTAAAAATTATCAATAGGTAGCAATATGGGCTTTGGATAGCATTTGATTTTTTAAAAAAACTACAGAAAGTGCCTTTTCCTTTTCTTAAAAAACAATCAGTACTGGCTGTGCAGAAGCACATCAGGAAGATAATTTTGAATACATGTTATGTCAGAAGTTTAGTAAGTGGACACCAGACTTTGTGCTCACTGGAAGGAAGCTGCGTTGCAGTCAGGAGCTTGTATTGCTTTGTCCCTGCTGAGGAGCCTTGGCACAGCTTGGGAGTCTTCTAGCAACTGTTGTCGGAGGGTTACATTATTTTAAAAGTGGCCTGATCAGCTGAACCATTTAACTGTATTCCCAAAAAAACTGCCAATAGTGTTTGTTAGGCAACTCATTCCCCAAAATAAAAAAGTTAATAATAAAACCCGGTCCCTGAACTAGAAAGGAACATTACAGCTGCTCAGGAGTGAAGGGCTCAGTCTTGGCAAGCAACAAGCACTCTGTCTCAGCTAATGTCCATATTGGCACCACCGGGTCCTTGCTAAAAGTATTTGTGAGACTGAGCTCAGTCAAAAAGCAACTTCTGTTTTCACAATGGCTCTGTGTGGGGACATGGGAATTTTTAAGTGCTGCTTCATACCAAGGTCTGACTCTGTTTATAGGGACATGTTTTCTTATGTTTAAATAGAAAATAATGCAACAAAGGCAAAGTCAGCAAAAGCGGACTCAGAACCTCTAACAGCCCTATTCAGGAGTTTGGTTCATTTGCAAGGAAATAATTGCAGTCCATACCTTAGCTAAAATATCCTTCTAGAGAAATGTCAGGTGGATTAAAATACCCTGCAGTATCCAGGACGTTTTTACATATGTTTTCTCCTGCTTGTGAATGGTGGTATAATGTCTTTGCAGGCAAGCGCACAGACCAGTAGCTGTCATCAGACCATTAGTGTCAGCTTGCAGTCGTTGACTTCACTCCCTGTTTGTCAAGTCCTAGGGAGGCAATGGCAAGATTAATGTTTATTTCCAGCTAAGCCTGGAACTCGAAACCTGGGCACTTCCCAAAAACCTTCTGAACAGGTCTAGTTCTGTGTCTTATATAACGGCAGGATCTTTCTTTCCCCCCTCCCCCATATTTATACAGCATTAACGATGGGTTATGGCTAAACCTTGAAGTGCTGGCAAGCACGTCTATACTTTTTGATCTAAGAAGAAACTTCCTAAATGCATCCTTAAATAAGAAAATGTTGACATGCTAAAATAGAGGGCACAAAGGGTCTCTTCACTGAAGGCAGTAAGAAAGCTCCTTGAAAGCAATTTTCTTCTTGCTTTCAACTGCCTGGAAGTTAGACACCTTATCTAAGATGGTTATTTGTGCCCCTTCTATAGTTAGTGGTGAGAGATCAGCTGCTCCAGAAAGCAAACAAGCTGCAGATAGCCTTTTAGGGGGAATAACTTGTCCTCCAGAGATATTTACCTCTGCATTGACTATCTTAGCCCTAAATTTTCATCGAATTATTACTACAATATAAGGTGAAGCCCTGCAGGCTGCCTGCAGCAGTCCTGTACTGCAAGGCTGCCATAGTAACAGAGTACATCTCTGTGGATCTGCAAAGAGAAGAATATTCGATTTTAAAATTATTGTGCAGATTGCTGTGACACCAGACAATGTGTGTGACAGGAAACTAAACTGCTCCTTTGGCCCCAGAAATGCCAGTCAAAAAAAGCCCAAAAAATCAAACCCAAGTATTTTTTTATTAGTCTAGTGACATCAAACATATTAACAGTGCATTTAGAGGCACCACCTTCTGCTCATCTGCAGCTGTGTTGAAGGCTGTAGTATATATTCCTAGAGAGAGAAAAGCAAAGCCATGAAGATAGATTCCTGGATACCTGGTGTTTTCAGGTTTTAAAACTCTACACATATATAGAAGCTACAGATATAAATCTTAGTCCCAATAATAAACCTATAGGTAGCACAGTATGTCTCAGTCTCTCTGCATAAGGGACCTTCCTGGAAAAGGAGGCCCCTTCTCCACAGGAGAAGTAATGGGGCTGGATCCTGAAGAACTCAATGTGCAGGTCAATGTGATGGGACCCTGCAAGCCCCCCAGGTGCTGAATGCTCAGCTCAGGAACATCAGGTGGGAATAACTCAATGTCCTGTTTCATTAAGAGTCACAGTTCTACGAACATTACAATTAACATCTGTTTTACATGTGTCCCAACACAGAATTCTGCTTAAGACTGTGAAACAGTACAATGCAATCTGTCACTACTGTTATTTTAACCTTTCCCCGTATTTTCAGAGCTAGATAATTAAGCAAACCTAAAACTACACAGGTTGTCTAAAAATAGGCTGTCCTGTTGGTAACACTTCTGTTTTTCAGAAACTGAATTGGTGTTTCTCTGCAGAGTATATTTACTTTGGAAAATACCCTCTAGTATTTTACAAACATTAAAAACCCCATTAAATCCCATGAACATTGCTGCCGTAATGCATACCGAACAATTATATTCCATCCAAAATTTTATAAACATTTACAATGGTAAATAAAAAGGCATAAGCTATGGCTTGTCCAGTAGACAAAATATGACATGGGAGATCTTTTAGGGCAAAAGGTGAGTGGTACACAGATCAGTCTACAGCACATAGATCAGTCATGGCCCATAGATCCCTGCTGCACTATTCGAGTCTTCCAGGTGGAGAGTGAGGCTTTCCTGGAGCAAAGACTTTTCCCCGTTCCTGTGCAGAGAATTCTCTTTTGCCACCATAACTGCTAAGGGCACCAGGCAGAGCTTTAAGACATGGTTCCAAGTCTGCCTTCCTGGTACCCACCAAACACACTAAAATAACTTTACATTTCAGAAAAAAATCCATTTACTGTAGACAATGAATTATAATGATTCACAGTATGGCAGCTGGCCTGCAACAGCTGTTGGTGAGCACAGACTTAGCTCTTGGCAAACATGAAGAAATTTGGGGCTTCTTGACATGTTACCTTACATTCCTTATTTTCTGTGGAAATGCATCTGAATCCTTTCTTCGCAAATAGTTTCTAAGTACGTACAGTCCATGCAGTGCATCCAGAGTCTTTTTGACATGACTCCTGTAATTCTGAATTGTTTTGCATGCTGGTATACATGATTACACATGCAGACACTATTTATATATTAAATCATGGCAATCTTTAACTTTTTTAGATGTACTAACATATGCAAGGGAGTCTGAGCATTGACAGAGATGTCTAATCCTCATGAAATGAAGAAGCTTGTTACTCATATCCATTCTGAAATTGTTGTCTTGTGTTTCTGCTGGCAAGGGTACAAATTATATCTCCTTGCAGACATGCCAACACAGAAAATGTGAAGTATGTCCACGTTGTAATATCTTGTATCAAGTTTTCTCTTGGTAGAAATTACTGCCATTGGTTAAATGGTTGCAATTTATGCTGAACATTTTCTAAAGAATATGAAAGAAGTAATGTTAAAAAGGTCTTAGGCGCTGCAGCATTTTCTGTTCTCCTAACTGTATCCGTTTCTGGGGATTTATTTTTAGGTTTCAATATTAACATATAGTCTCAATATAATTGTTATTATGCTGAAAGGCAGTAGCTATGTTATTTCAATCATGTTTAAGACTCATACCTACATTCCTGTTCAGGATTCTGAGCAAGAAGAAGACAATTCAGAAGAGCTGCAAGAAGAATGTTTCACAGAAAGCAATAGTGAAGTGTCTGAGGAAGCATATACTGAAGAGGATGATGAAGAAGAAGATGATGAGAAGGAAGATGAAGATGAGAGTGATGATGAGAATGAGCAAGAGCAAAATGCTGCAGGTGGTGAAAGACCTGAGAATGGCAGGAGTTCTGACCACATCAGGCGCAAAAAGTGTAATGGCGCAAAAGACAATGAAAACTTACTCAATGGCCATGATGGAAAAGATGATAGTCAGAGCTTAAAAAGCAGTGCCATTCACCCTTGTGGAAATCCAACAGTTATTGAGGATGCTTTGGAAAAAGTTAGGAGCAATGACCCTGACACCACAGAGGTCAATCTGAACAACATTGAAAACATCACTTCACAGATGCTTATACAATTTTCTCAAGCCCTGAGGGACAACACAGTGGTTAAGTCATTCAGCTTGGCTAACACCCATGCTGATGACAACGTGGCAATAGCTATTGCTGGTATGTTAAAGGTAAATCAGCATATAACTAGTTTGAATATCGAGTCAAATTTTATCACAGGCAAAGGCGTGCTGGCCATCATGAGAGCTTTGCAGAGTAACAAAGTTCTAACAGAACTGCGGTTCCACAATCAAAGGCACATCATGGGCAGCCAGGTGGAAATGGACATAGTTAAACTGTTGAAAGAGAACACCACTCTGGTCAAGCTGGGGTACCACTTTGACCTTGCTGGCCCAAGAATGAGCATGACAAGTATCCTGACAAGAAATATGGATAAACAAAGGCAAAAGCGTATGCAGGAGCAGAGGCAACAAGAGTCAGGTTGTGATGGAGCCATCAATCCAAAGACCAAAGTCTTGCAGAAGGGAACACCTCGATCCTCACCTTATGTGTCACCTAAGAGCTCACCATGGTCTTCTCCAAAGCTCCCTAAGAAAGCACCTCCAGTGAAAAGTCAGCCTCCAGCTCCTGCACCTCCCCCTCCCCCACCCCCCCCACCCCCACCGCCTCCTCCCCCAGTTATTCCAGAGAAGAAGGCACCAACCAGGAATATAGCTGAAGTCATCAAACAGCAAGAAAGCGCAAAAAAAGACTTACATAATGGACAGAAAAAGAAAAAAGGCAAAAAAAGTAGAAAACATGAGAACAACATATTGAAAGAAATTAAAGATTCTCTAAAATCCATCTCAGACAGAAAATCAGAGGAAGGTTCACAACCCTCCACCCGTCCATCCACCCCACAAAGGTCTCTCCATGACAACCTTATGGAAGCAATTCGGGCAAGCAGCATAAAGCAATTAAGGAGGGTAAGTGAGAGATCCTTGTTCAGTAACTGATTGTGGCCCAAAAATAGCACAAGCTCAGGTAATTTTAGTACATATATTTAATAAATGAAAATTCTTAGAAATGTGAGCATAATAAAGCACTTGAGAGGAGGCTTTCCCCTGATCAGGCTTTTCTCAGCACACTGATTTCTCTCCAACTGTGAAAGTGGGGCACTTTCCCAGGTTCTGTCTTGTTATGGGGGAGGGTGGATAGCACACGGATCTTGGGAGTGTATGTCTGGTAGGAATGTTGCCATCCAGACTGTACAACAAATGTAGTGAACACCCTTCCCATCCCTGTTTCATAGGTGGAGGTACCAGAAGCCCTTCGGTGAAAGACTGGATGACAGAAGAAGTAGAACCCTACAGTGACTGAGGGGAGGCTTCTTGTCCTTTCATTGGCGGTAACATAGACTGTCTAGCAAGCTGCTTCCAAAGTGCACTCTTAGATTCAAGCCATTTCCCTTTTATTTCAAAGAAATAAAACCGCTAAATACAAAATAATGCTTTAAGGATCCATTTACCTTGTAATCTGTAAATATGGAAATAATTTTCTTTTTTATTTAATGAGATTTCTACTGAGAAATTGCTTCTTATTTAGATATTCTTGTCAATATCTGATTGCACATCACTTGGCAAGTTCTTCACACTGAGATGTAATAGTTTAACAGCCTGTGGTTTCTTCTGGTTTTTCCATGAATTTACAATAAATGTGGTTTGAAGCTTTCAAGCAGACACATAGTCCTTTATTTCTGTGAGTTAAAACCCACCAGACATTTGCATCACATTCATAAGCATTCAGGAAGTCTCCTGGGAAAGAACCTGAGATCCTTCTCCGCTGCACCTGTGCCTGTGTGGAGTATAGTACCTGAGCCCACATATTAGTGCAATCCCATACTGACATGGGAAAAAATGATTCATAAGGCTATGTACAACTAAAACTAAGATATGGGCTGTGTCAGGTCATTGGTGTTGCATTATGGGTCCTAAACCTTGGTCTAAGAGAAGAAGTGGGAGATGAATAGATCCGTGGTTCGTGTTGACTTATGGGTTAAATATTAATGCCGATATTTTATGGTTGCAGAAGAATTATTCAATTGAGATCCATTCAGTCCAAGTGCTGTATTTAGGCAGAACTAACCTCAGCTGAGATATCCAGTCAGACAGAGAAACTTGAAAAGCAGTCTGCCATTCAGGTGGAAAAAGGCTTTCCTATGGTATCAGTTGAACAACAAGCAGGGTGTGAACTGTCAATATGATACAGTGGAAGCAGAGCCAACATCATTTGGAGATGCATGGCTGGAGGTATCACATCACAGGCAATGGCATGAATAGCCCTTCCTCATGTAGCACTAGACATCTCCCTGGTCAGATTAGTTATGGTTCTGGGTGCTTCAGCTAGTGTGAAGGTAGTGATAACATGAAGAAAACTGAGTAGTGGCCAAAATGTTGAAAGGTGAGAGAAGAGATATGTTCAGAAGCACTACTAAGTATTAATTAGTTTGCTCATTGCAACTATAAAAAACAGAATTAGTATTTCTTTTACATAATACCACATCAATGAAAGTAATTACTTAAAGTTACTCAACACTGCAAAAAACAGTGGTACTGAAAAAAACACATGTAAGCTTGCTCCTAGAAATATTAATTAGACAGATTTCCCCAGAAATAGGAACAAATTGCTGGAGGAAAATGAAGCATAAGGGAGAGGGGATCCTTTAATGAATTGTCAGGAATGCAACTGTCATAGCAAGAAAATGGTGAAAATACCTTTTTGCATTTGTATTTATTGACTAAAACATACCAAAAGCAATATATAACTAACTGAAACACATTCCAACATTTTTTTTCTTGCCTCAGGATCACAACAACTCATGAGTATTTCTAGACCCAGTGTCACAGGAAATATGGTACGTACAATTAGTCTTTAGCTACCTTTATAATTGGATAGGCTCCCATAGCATAAAAATCAACCTATGGTCAGTTATCCATGACCAAATGGAAGCTGGGGCTTGGGATCTTCTGAGGATGGAAGCAATACTGGAATGCAGACAACAGTCAGGAGTAGACCTGTGGGCCCAGACCTTGTCTCCAGAAACTTTGTGAAGGATGAGAAACATCCTGGATGTTTAATCGAATGGCAAAAGCGGATAAGCAAGGGAAAATAAAAGATAGGGAGGGAAAGCAGGAAAAGCAAAATGGAGAGGATTTAATGGAACACAAGAAAATGTTTTTAAAAACTGAAATCATACTTTTAAGGAAAAAGGGAGAGTGAGAAGTGAGGAAACTATCTGTATGGGAGGTGAAAAATTATATAGAAAAAGAAGATAGAAAAGAAAATGAATGCTGAAAAGTGACAGATGAGAGAAGAGAAAAATGTGGAAGAAGAAAAAAGCCTAGAAAAAAGGAAAAGGGAAGGTAGAATTCATCTTTCAGGTTGGTAAGAGTTACTCTTTTGCAGAAGGGGAGGCTGATGGGCAGAGTCCTTAAGAAAATTTGGCCAGAGCTCCTGACTGTGGAGGCTGTGAAGTGGCCATCAGCCCTCTCAGGTGGGAGCCCTGCTCTGATGTATTGTAAAGCAATGGAGATGGTGACCACGTGTGGATACTGAAGCTCCTGGAGCACACTTGCTCAGGAAGGGTCAGTCCTGTGCCTTAGCAATGCACAGCCAGTGCTATGCCCCCATCAGAATTGGACACAGGAGCCCCAGGATGCAGGTATGCTCCTCATTTGGACTTGTAAGGCTCTGGCAGTGGGTGGCCATCCATTTTCCCTCAATCAGAGAAACAAACACACCAAAATCTGTCATCCATGCCGTGTAAAATGGAACAACCTGGCACCTCGAATCCTCTGCCCTTCACTACAAGAAGGATATTGACATGCTGGAGCATGTCCAAGGAAGGACAACACAGCTGGTGAAAAGTCTGGAGCAAAAGTCCTCTTAGGAACGGCTGAGCGAGCTGGGGTTGTTTAGCCTGGAGACATGGAGGCTGAGTGGAGACCTTATTGCTCTTTACAACTGGCTAACAGGAGGTTGTAGCAAGGCGGGGTTGGTGTCTTCTCCCAGGTAGCAAGTGATAGAACAAGAAGAAATGGCCTCAAGTTGCACCAGGGGAGGAAAGAAAACTTTCTTCACCAAAAGGGTGGTCAAGCATTGAAATAGGCTGCCTAGGGAAGTGGCAGAGTACCATCCCTGGAAGTGTTCAAAAAATGTGTAGATATGGTGCTTAGAGACATGGTTTAGAGGTGGACCTGGCAGTGCTGGGTAAAGGGTTAGACTCAATGATCTTAGAGGCCTTTTCCAACCTTAATCATTCTGTGATTCCATAAAAGAGCTGACCTACCAAGCACCAGAAATATCAGAGCCTGACTGCTACCTGTAATTCCAGTATGTGGCCCTTTAATTCGTGCCTCATCACCTAGGGAAGTATCCAAGTATATAGAAAGAAAAGGAGCTCATGAAAGTCCAAGAAATTTTGTTTCCACATCTTCTGGAAGTTTCCTGCCTCCTGCTGAGTCCCCTGTTGATGTTCTGGATAGTGACCCACTTTGCTGGTATTTAGCTGAGGGCAGAGGCACGGGTCTGACTGCCCTGCAGATGTGCTTCCTTCCCACCAAACAGGGCAGGTGGCCCTGGAGGCTCCTGCCAGGTGAAGCCACATCCATTTCTGGAGGCTGAGTCTGGGAGAGCCTGAGAGCTGGTCCAGGACAGCCCCTCCATGGTATGATGGGAGAATGGATATCCTGGGAAGCTCCAGGCAGAGGGAAGCAGGAAGGTATGGCTAAGGCCTCTCCTTTGCCCACATGCTAGGACAACACAGTTACAACCCTTACACAACAGAGCAGAAGCTCTGAGTATTCCAGACTTCCACACCACCACTCATGTTTTCCTCAGAAGTCCATCAGGTCTATGGAAGTAATGATTAAGGCAGAGCAGCCTCACAGCCCAAATAGAGAGGACTTGTCTGTAGGTTGTTTTGAGAGTGACATATAACTACCACAAGTTAGCCATGAAGAGGGGATTTGCAATGCCTGGATGTAAGGCAAGGGGTAGCTCCAAACACTATTCCCAGGTGCAGGCCCAAGTGAAACAGCACCGGGAAGAGTGTGTATAATTCCAGTAACTGACAGCCAGGAAAAATTGTTTTCAATTGGAAGAGGGACAGAAAATGGCTAGGATAATTGGGGAACTGGAGAAGCTGTCCTGTAAGAGAGATGAGAACAGGTGGTGGGATCAGTCTAGCCAAACAAAGGCTCAAAGGGATTTCAGCTCGTGTCTATAAATACAGCAAAGGAGAAAGAGCTACAGGACACAGTTAGCAGTAGGGAAAAAAAAAAAAGAAACCGTGCGTGACTGAGTTTTGATCAGAAATTAGAAGATGTCCTAGCTCTCAGAGCAAGAAGGTTCTTGGAGCAGCCTTCTCATTTAGAAAGAATGGGCAAATTCGTAAACTTATTGTTAAAAGAATGCCAGAAGCTTATGAAAAGGATAGTATGGTGTGGTGCTTTCTGCAGCAGAATTCTTAAACCAGTAACACAGAAGCTCTGCCATTATTAAATTAATGTTCTTAGATGTGATAACTACACAGGATCTGGAACCACCCAAAGCAAATGGGTGACTGGTGCAGATTAGCTACAGTGGGGACCTCCCAGCATGCACTGACTGTTTCCCCCAGGTCTACACTACTCCCTGCCTTGCCAGGGCTGTCCTGTGAGACCGGGATGGGTTGAAGGTCTGTCGCAGTTTTGGGTTTGCTGGGTGGATGCAACTTTGTGCTGAAACTGGAAGGTGAAGGAGCAAACTGCAGCTCATGCACAGCACTAAGCAGGGGCTTTACTTTCTTTCTGTGTAGATAATGGAAAAATAGAGCAATTGTCACACGCTGGCTGTGGGGTAGATGGTGCACTATCAGACCCAGATGCAACTGTTCTGTGTGAAAAGGTTGGATCAGTCCAAAAGAAAAATGGAGATATGAAAAAAATTGTTGAAAGCAGGGCTGTTGCCTGTCTGCCAGGTGTATTTATTTCTGTCTCTAATCTTTGACTATTTTCAGGTTCAAATGAATATGAATTTTATAAAGCCTTGAATTATTGAATTATTTGCTACAGAACTATAACACAAGGAAAGATTTTTTTCTTTCCTTTAAATATAGTCATGGTAAAAATTCTCATTGGGTGTCTGGTAAGAGCCCAAACATGTATCTCAAAGCCAAGACTAAGGGTTATGTCCTGGGCTGTGCTGCTGCTATTTATGCACTCTGCGGTGTATTGCTTAATTTCTTGTGCCTCCATTTTGCCTTGTAGAGATCAATACTGATCCATTTCACAGTAGTGCAAGACTATGTTCACACAGACTCAAATGTGCTCCAAGATCCTCAAATATCAAGGACTATTGGATGCATTATTATTTTATTTTTATTTTTATTTTTGCTAACAGGAATGCTTTGACTTGATGAATATTAGTGAATATGATGATTGTCAGTGTATTTCTGAGTGTAAGAGAAGCACAGCCCATGATCCAGTGCAGGAAATTTTGTAAATGCAGATGAGGCAAGCCATGAGGATGGGAATCCCAAGGCTGACTTGGCCATGAAAAAATGTCATTGAAAGGGAGACATGCCATTTCTGTCATTTTGTCACCTAAGAAACAAGCATATGAAGAACTGAAAGGACAGTCAGAAATGCTTATGCACCCTGTGGAGGATAAATTGGGTCTGATTCCCAGGACTGGCCTAGGAGACATTTCACCAGACTACCCAAGTATAGCCTCTATGCATGAGACTATTTTCTTGTGTGGGAGATACTTGAAGTTTAAATTCCATAGATAAGAAATCAATTCCTTCTGTAACCTGTCATGCCTTTCTGCTGAGAGCATTAGGTCAATCCACCCATAAAGGAATATGTATTTCCTTGGCTTTTCTTTCCAGGTTTTTTTTTTCTGAGAAACATTTGAAGCTATAGCTGTATTTTTTAATTAACATAGTCATGAATGTTCTTGAAGGCTGTCAATCAGCTACAGTTAAAGCAGTAAATTTTGCAGGCACCTGAAGGAAGTGTTTATGTATACACAGAGAGGGGTCACCCCTGTTGCTCAGTCTCAGCTTACTGCTCTCTAAATCTGTGACACATGCATGTGTTGCTGTGTTTCACAAACAAGTTGGAAGGCAACGGTGCTCAGGTTTCATGTGCTCTTGAACACTTCTGCCAAATTCCAGCTCTTTGTTTTCCCATGCACCAAGCATGCCCTGAGCGTGGCAGTTGTGTAGGGTGGGCAGGTACAGGCAAACTCTGCCTGCACTGCGAGAGGTGACACACGCACCAGCACCAGCCCAGAAAGTGTATGACTGCACAGGAAGCACTCAGACAGGGCAGATATTCCTGTCTTTCATCCCACTTTAGCATGGGTTTGGGTGTGCCACTAGCCCTTGTTACAAGACTTATGTCATCCCATGCCAGGATTATCTTCTGTCTAGCCAGTCATGAGCTAAACTTTTCAGTCTCTGCTACAGTTTAAAGTGACCAAAAACAGTTTTAGAACTGATCACTCCAAAGATCCCAATAGCTGGATTTTAGGTGCAGCTGTAGGACAAATTTGCAGCTCTGAATGAGCACTGCTGTGGTCCCAGTTGCCCCTTCATGTCTGCCTGTCCGTGCCTTGCCTGCCTCCTCTCTCACGCCACATCTGCATTCAGTCAGTTCAGGGAGGTAGCACCCAAAAAAGAGAAAAGAAAAAGAAAACCAACCAAAAAAAGGGAAGATTGTTCTGGTTTGCTTCCCTAGACCTCCTACTGCAGGTTTCAGAGCTATGTTGCTGGTGCAAAGGAGAGGGTGGGAACCTCTGGCCAGGAACAGAGGGAGGACAGCATTAGACAGCATGGCTTTAGCTTAGTTTAAATTATTCTGGATTGGTACCCTAAAATCTTTGTGACAACAGAACCACAGATGTTGATATTGACAGCCCAGCACAGCTGAGCAGCCTGCAAAACCCCACCATGCCACTGGCTCCCACTCTCAAATTCCCACTGCAAAGAATCCCACAGGTCACATGGAGAACTAAGCTCACAGCTGGGTGTCAGACAATCCTGAGCTCTAATCCTGCTCTGCCAGCTCCATGCTATGAGACATCCTGTTACCTCAAGGGCACTGAGCAAGTTTTGTCAGCTTCCTATCTCTGTAGAGCATAAAAATTAGTTATAGAAAGCTCCTCTTATTTGGTGCTCTGTCATCTTCTCATGTGAAAAGTAAGGCCATTACTTTTTCTATCAACCATGCCGGATGCGGAGGACCATTCATGCTGGATTCTCATCATTTGGCTACATCAGAGTGGCAATGCATGGCCTTATCTCTGGATGACTGCACACCATGTCAATATTACAGTCATCCATTGGAAAGCTAATAGGGCCCTCAGCTCCTTGTCCACGTTAGCTGGCTGTGATCCCACCAATCCCATGATTAATTCTGAAGCAGTCAACTATCCCCCCTGCAGTGTGCTGCTCTGCAGCTCCCCAGCTATATTCCCCACCAGAGGAGACACAGTGGTGAGTAACAGAGAGCATAGGATCCTTACCACATTTGGGGGTCTGCAAGATTGCCTATTGGTTTTCTGATACTATCTCACAGTTATGTTGACACTAGCAGTGCCAGCTGGGATAAAGTGGCAATGGGGTGATGGGTGCAGAGGTTCTTTCATCAGAGATGGGTCAATTACTCACTTCCAGGGTGGAATTTCTGTGTCTCCAGTGCTACTGTTGTGGTGGGACTCATGTGCCTGAGATGGCTCAAAGCAAAGACCCAAACTTCACTCTGTCATATTTCAATGAACATTTAAATACCTGCTTTCCAAATCAGCCTCTTTCCAAGCTGCTCCAAATGGAGCAGTGGTCGTTTCAATAGATTTTCAATTTGACTACAGTTTTCTTTATAAGCTATTTTCTTCTTTGAAATTCAAGGTTAATGCATCTCTTGGGCAGATTCATTTGCTTTTCATTAAGAAGTCTGGAGAGTTCATTACTTCTGGGGCAAATAGTGAAACCGTTCAGTTCTTTAACAAGCCATGGGATGGAAAACCTCTGTAGGGCCATTCAGTTCTGTTGCTGGAGCTGGGAGAGCTGCAATGATCTGTGAAAAGAAAGATTCAAATGTATCCACCTTGTTCCAGTCTTTGTCAGCAAAAGATGCTGCCTGCTGCCCTGATGTCACCGGAGGTCTCCAGGGCCATTGCTGGCATTTAAAAGCAAGCAGTGGCCTTAAGTCGTTATTTATGACACAGAATATCATACTTTAAAAGCAGCACATATGTTTTAGTTGAAATCAGCTGGGAATGACCTGAAGGCAGATCAGGAGTTAGCTTTTAAGTGAAATCAGGGATCTAGTCTGGAAATGCTGTTGAAGCTGTAGTTCTGCTCTGATCTCCTGCCTCTTGCACCAGATATACTATAATTCTTCAAAATGCAAATGCTGAGCTAACCAGTGCAGGCACAATTTCTTTTACAGTACCTATATGGCTTCTTTTGAGCAGGACCCACACTATGGTGCAGAGGGGAAGGATGCATTAAAATATATGGGGAATATATGCTACACCCCAGCACAGGAAGGACATCTACCTTGTAGTGAGTCCAGAGGAGGACCACCAAGTTGATTAGAGGGATGGAACACCTCTCCTATGAGAAAAGTTTCTCTCCTATGAGAATTGCCACGGTCTGAAGGGGGATGGGGCCGTGACACAGCATGGATGGGTCCAGAGACAAGGGAGAGGTGCAGATGGAATACTTTATTGAGGTGTCCAGAGGTTTTATGGGTTTAGGTGGGGAAAGAACACGGGGTGGAGCATGAGACAGACAAACGGGGGAACAAATTGGGGTAGGAACACAGGCAAAGGGGGAGGAACGTGGGAGGAACCGGGAAAGGAGAGGGCGAATGGTAACTGTCTCCCCTCTGCAGCTTCTGCAGCCTATCAGAGAGGGGAGCGGGGAAGCAGGGAGCAGGCAAACTCATGGCAAGCCCGAGCGTGCCCAGGCCGTGCACTGTGTAGTGCGGATACAATGAAACCACATAATAACAGTAAAGTCCATACAATAACTGTAAGGTCCATATAATAAAGTCTTGTCAATTGCTGTATGTTTTTCTCCACGCCTGGAACCTCTCCCATCCTGAATCTTGTTCCTTCACAGAGAATTGTGATTATTCAGCCTGGAAAAGGTTTTGGGGTGACCTAATTGCAGCCTTCTGGTACCTGAAGGGAGCCTACAAGAAGGTTGGAGAGGGACTTTTGTAGAGCATGTAGTGACAGGACAAGGGAGAATTGGCTTCAAACTGAAAGAGAGGAGGTTTAGGTTAGATATTAGGAAGAGATTCTTTACTGTGAGGGTAGTAAGGCACTGGAACAGGTTGTCCAGAGAAGCTGTGGACACCTCCATCCCTGGAAGTGTTTAAGGCCAGGTTGGATGGGACTCTGAGCAACCTTCTCGTGGAAGGTGTCCCTGTCCATGGTAGAAGGGCTGAGATTAGGTGATTTTTAAGGTTCTTTCCAACTCAGGCCATTTTATGAGTATGTGATTCCATTTGCCTTTCCACCAAGCTGTGTGTGAGGATCACCTTGCTGTGAGATGGAGGTGAGCACCATGCTGCCAGTGAGCAGACCTCTCACTTGAAGGGCTTTTTCACCAGCTTGGCCTCCACGCTGCACAGCACCAAGAAAAGCTTAACTATGATCAGGTTTTCATTTTTCTTTCCATATTTCTTCCCATTCCTCCAATGACCACTTCCAAAATTATGGAGGAAGCATGCTCCATCACTTCCATTTTCTCTTTCCTTCATTTCAGTGTTCTGCATAGAAGAGGCTTGCTTTTTTCCATGTTTGCTTTGAGACATTTATTTGTTTAGTAACTCTCTCAGAGGAATAATCAGTATGATCCAAGTGTTATCAGCTTGGGCTCAGGGAGATTTCATCAGTGTCAATCCTTTCCTCACATGTCTCTCTCTGCTGGGGTCCAAGTTGGTACGTCAAAAGACACCCTGTAACCTTTTCTTTCTTCTTTAATCCTCATCTGGCATTGCTCAGGTAATGGGAGATGTAAGTACAGGAGGTAAGGAAAAGCCAAGCCTAACCCATGAAGACAGTCTAAATCAAAGCTTTATCAAGCTGCTTTTTCTTTCCCACTGGTTCTGAACCAAAACAAAGAATAAGACATCTTTTCATCTTATGTTTCAATACTGATGAAGAATGTACACTTCTAGAAGACATCACATAGGTTTTTAAATCCCTCAAAGTGTTTCAGGTAAAGAGTCCTGTCCTGGTGGTTGTGATATCAAGCCCCTCAGGATCTGAGCCCCTCAAGATTTCAATAAACTTTGCATTTTTTTTGTTGTTAATCAGTAAGTATAGCTGGACAGTTATGATTTAGTGATTGCATTGTGAACATTTTAGGCTTGGCTTATCTTTTGTTTTAAGGAAAAGGGAAAACAATCCCAAGATGAATGGGCAGTCTGGGTGACAGCCACCAGGAGTGAAGTCAGCAGGACTGAGCAGTAACTGGGGGAAAGGTAATTCTGACAGTGGGAGATTGTGACCACTGACTTACTGACCACCTACTCAAAACGGACCCCAGACACAGAGGGAAGAGCTGCACACGTGGCCTATTTAGCATGAGGAGCAAGAGATATAAGTAGCAAATAGGGGTTTGAGTACTAGTTAATGGAAAAGTTATGTCATCTATAACCAATGAATGCTGATGCCTTTAATAAAATGTATAAATAGTGTCAAGTTTTGATGATGGAGAGCTTTTTGTGGGTTACCAGCTGGCTCCCTACTTTGCACAAACTAGAATAAAAAATAGAAATATCTGGCCTTGGTGTGTGAATTGGTGCTGCACACCGGGTAAGGAGCCCATGGTCTGGACAGCAGTTGGAAATGTGATCAACATAAAAGAGAGGGTCTTTGATACACAAAGGTAAAACTGAAACTTCCATTATGAATCTAAATAAATGTTCTTCAGCATTAATTTCTCAAAAGCAAAAAATCCAGAAAGTATTTTTAATATAGATTTGCTGCTGTTCTGTATTCTAAAAATCTTTTAAACACATTTTATAGGAAGGAAGTTACATAATCACCTGCACCGCATATAAAATATGTAATTGCAACTTGGAGGAGAAAATAGGTTTGTTCTGGTATTAAAAATTCTCTGTCAGAAGAATTTGATAAATACAGTGCAGTATACAGAATCAGCCTCTTTTTTTAAATGCCTTTATGCAGTACCACAAGGGTATGTCCTTTATGCAGATCCAGCCTCTGCTCAGCCAAACAATGACCCCCATTAAAAAAGCCAAATGTTTTGCCAGTTTGCAAGAATCACCAAAACTGTAAAATGAATCTGTAGATCTCTTGATATAACCTTGTACAAACGGATATATTTCTGTGTCATGGGGCACTGCATCAGAGAGCCTAACACATCCCTTCTGAACTCTGTAATTCCATCTTTGTTTCTGCTCTGTGAATTCTGCCAAACCCTCATGTGCTCCAGAGAGAGAAGGGGGCTTCGATTGTACATACTGTGCAGATTGTTTCAGATGTTCCCATCTGCTGTGTAACCTTATATTTTGTATATCAGCTACGTGCTTCTCTGAACTAGAATACACTTCTGAGTAAACAGTGATAAAATGCAGAGACGACCTCATGGCCCATGTCCCCAGCAGGTAGCTGTGGTACACGAGAGCTGCTCAGTGATCATTATGAAAACTAATCATACAGGGACTCACTCTCTACAAACCAATAACTCTGTTCCTGTGGATGAAGTGTCATACCGATTAAGTACATACTCTTCTCTAGGACTGAGACTATTGCTAGTGAAGTACCCCTTTTACTTCTGCACTTGCTGCTGCAGAGCTCCCATCCCATGTTTTCAGAACATCCCAACAGCATGGACATGCATGCAGAGAACAGCCAATATTTGAGTGAAAAAAATTGGGGTTAGTACATCTATGAGCTTCTGCTCAGCAAGACCTTAAGAAGTTGCGTGGGGCAGAAACATTTTGCCAGTTTCAATCAAATTAGCAACACAAACCACAAAGGTTTTCTTTCTTTTTTCCTTTAATGCAACAAAATAGATGCTGCTAAATAAGCACCCAACTGTCTTCCTAGCAATAAAACAGGAGGTCAGATTTAAAGTGCTACACTTGCCCTTGTGTTTCTTGGAAGACCTCTAAGCTGACAGTGCAGCTGTTCAATGAAAATTATGCAGAAATATTAATAAAATCTTAGTCGGATCTTAAAATATACAGCGAGTCCAACAGTTTTTTAGGTAAGCATGGATCGCATCATTCAGACGAAACAGCTGACACATTTTTGGCCTGTTGCTGGAGTATTTATCAAGTTCAAATAGTAAAAAGAGAAATTTATTAGAGGTTTAAAGTAAATCAACCTGATTTCAGCCACATCCAATCACAAGTTATCCTAATGTCCCATGATGATCCAAGAAGCTGGGGAATATACTGTGACTGTCATCCAGCAGCAAAAATATTATCACACGCTTCAAAGATATTGGCTGCCTTTCCTCTGACAAAGTCAGAGCTCTAATGTGCACTCTGATGAAAACAGGATGGCCCCTTTCAAACTGAGATGATAGAGACAGATGAGGCAGTAAGATGAAACCAGCAGGAGCCAGCACACACAGAGCTGCAGTAAATCCAAGCCATAAACAGAATGCCTCCTGTACTCAAAACCTTCCACGGCCCCTGCGCTTTCTGAAAGTGTGGCAGCAGCACTGCTGCGCCTTTGGCCTTGCAGACCTACAGGGCATCAGAGAAGCAGCAATTTCAGCAATTTTATAATGACTTACACCCATGAAACAAATGTTCTTTATATATGTTCAGGGAGGACTGCGTGACTGCAGTGGGCAGCCAGCGAGGCAGCCGGTACCTCGAACAGGCCATTCGATAGGGCCGCCCACACGTGGCTGCTGCCCCTCGTCCCAACACTGCTGCAGTGACCAGCACTGGGGCTCTGGACAGGACTCCCTGTTCAGGATCAGTTAAGCTTCTGACAACATCAAACACAGCGCAGTGCTCCTGATGGGCACTGTCATGAGAAGCTGTGCTGCAAACCTGGCATGTAAACCAGGGGATTAGGAACTACTCAGTAGGTCCCAAAACTCATGTCTTTCACATAGTGTATTAAAACATTTTTAGTTTATTAAAGCTAAATCCATGGGGAACTAAATGCTGTGTCTGGGTTTCCAGAGTTCTGATCACACAGGAGATATTAAATCCAAAATCACAGTTTAAGGCACACTAGAGCATGACCCAGTATTTTCACACACAGGTAATTAAATGCTCAGATTAGCTCTGCTCTTCAGATAGGTTTCAAGTGTTGTTTTCTTTTTTGAGAGCTTAAAAATGATTCTAAAAACCAGGCCTAGGAGAAATAAAGAAGCCTTCCCTAGTGGTTTTTTTCTGAGAACTAAGGTAACTAAATCTGAACAAGGAAAATGGCATTTAAAAGTTTTTTAAGTGTCACATGTCTAGACTGCAGTACCATGGACTAGATGTATTTATATGCATTACTTTTGATGTGCTGTTACCACCATTACAAAAATGAGCAACTGAGACACAAGGCAATACAGATTTGGTTTCAGTTAAAACACCTGCATCTAAGTGTCTGAAGTGTAGATGGCAACTGCTCAGTGTCTACACTCTCATTACAGCCAATGGAGATAAATAGGGGTCTGAAGAACAACTGAGTTGGACAAATGTAGGATCCTACTTTGTGCTGCATTCCTCCCTGATTGCTCAGTAACACTTCATCTGTTCCTGAGAGAGAACACAACTAAATCTCTTGAATGCTGACCTATGGGGCCTGTTGCACAGGACATGATCCCCACAATGTTCTCTACTGGTTTCTGTACACACTGCCATGATACCCCCTGCTGACAATCTGCCCTGATTGTCACCTCCATAAGAGCACCAAGAGATAATCTGCTTCAGGTTAGACAAGATGCTTCTGTCACACACAGCAGCAGCTTCATTCAGGGCTCTCTCCTCCTGCTAACAAACTGAATTCATTTTATGGCAAAGAATGGACAAGATGGTAAATGTTCAAAGAGCTTGATTTTTTACTGTCTTTTAGAAGGCACTAGTTCTGTCAAGGCAGAGAGGGAACATCTGAAGAATGGGCCAGAGGTAAGAGGCTTAGTGCTGAAAATGGCTTGGGGAAGGACAGAAGGAAATATATAACCTAGTTTTGTTGCAAAATCAGGAACCATGAAGATCTGTAATGATTTCATATTGCATCACACTTCTGGAGGATTTCAGACCAAGAGAAAGGCTGTTCTGACAGTGAAAACACAAGGAATGCAGGTAACAACTTCAACTACCACAGTACTTGATTTCAATCAGGAGGTTGCAACTACAGCCTTTCAAGAAACAGAGACACCTTGTGTCTACAGGTAACAGAGCGTGACAATTAATTTCTACTTGGCAGAATACACAGGTCTCACTCAATTCCCAACATGGCAGTGTAGCTGATGGTAACTCAGTTAGAAGCTAGCATCCACAGCAAAAGTACAAGGAATGCTGCTCTAAACTCATTCCAGGTATCCTCTCCAGACTGCACAGGCAGCTTGACTGAATACGCATATTCTGTATTTAAAATGTTGGGATGATGATGATCAGCCTGACTGGTCACTGTCCCTGGTGTGCATGATTTCCTGAGGTCCACAGCCATGATGATCCAGGCAATGTGCCAAGCAGCAAAGAAAGATTCCAGTCTTTTTTGTTTCCTATGCCCGCAGTGATCAATGCTGGGTTGATTCCTTGAAGAATGCATCTAGGATTACAGCTACCATTTGACCAACCAGCCCACCTCTCACATTGCTCATGAGAGCAACCAGCAGTTTTCTCTACTGGTCATTTGGTATCTCCAGGTGTTCTTCAGCTTAGTATGCAAGCAAGACCATTTTTTTCTTTAAAGAGGAATCCACATCAGGATGACTTCTGTTCCCTTTGAAATGTCTCATATGCTACACAACAGCTGCTTGCTGTCAGCTGCTGAAGGTTATTTGTTATGCAATTGTGCTAACTGTATTTCTATCATGAGGTTTGGAGAGCTGTCCAGAATTGGGACATTGTTAGTGAAGACCAGAATGGCTTAGTAAGGGCTGAGATTTGGTAATGTATCTGTGAGAAAGTCAGTTATCTGGGCAGGATACTAGTTTAGTATGATTCAGAAGATTATCCCAGCTCCTGTAAAGCAAGCACAAAGGATGTCACAGCTCTAAAGGGACCCTTTAAACATTACAGAATCATTTCATACTCTTTTTCTTTTACCAGTTGCAGGCCTGAGCACTGTGCTTGCTCTCCAAATCACTACTCTTCTTACCGGTCTTGGAGGCAGCAGGTGAGTTTCAGTAACATATTCTCTAAAGATTAGGTACTGAAAGCTACTACATCTGAAAACTTGTAATTCCTGATGTCCTTGAAAAAGAATACTACTGGCTAGCAGATTTCAGCTTTAGCCACGGGCCTTTCTCATTCACACACATTACCCTCAGGAGACAAACCACAGAAAACATGTTTTGCGTTAACTGGGTCTAGACTGGTTTTTCCGTTTCATTTTAAAAATAAACCAAATTATCTGCTGACAGTTGAACAGGCATAACGCTGAAGGACTATATGCTGAGGATTTCTTCTCTTGATTATTAAATAAGCACTGTTTTGGTCCAAAAGACTATCCAAACCATAAAATTCCTGCAGTACTATCTAGAAAAAAAAAACAAACGTGCAAGCTTCTCAAGTTTGTCAGTCTGTGTTCCTTATATCCTGAGCATCTGGGAAAGACCTATACACCAATAAAGCCCTCCAAATCCAGCTCAGCTGCTCCAGCACTTGCCTCGTTTTTGGCATCAACACCCAGAAGAGCCAATTTCCAATTCTGTGTGCCTGCCCATGTCATTTAAGCAAATATTCAGTGTCGGATACATGATACAAGAATTATAAAATTTCTTAAGCTTTAAACATGAGATTTCATTGTGTTCCCCAAGTGGTACATACAAAAATATAATGCTGGTGATAGCTGTGTTTTAAGCTAACCTTGGACTCCCTCATCTAGTCCTCAAGCAACAAATTTAAAATTCATACTGCTCAAGTCACCACACTCAGAAAAGATGATTAAGCTTCAGGGAGGAAGAAACACACACATGAAGTAATGGCTCAAGAATTTCACTCCAGAGTGACTCCAAAAACCCTTCAGAGCACAAGAAAAAGGCCTTTAAATACCTTTGTCGATACCAATAGATTAAAAAAACCACAACAGGTGTAACATATCAAGCTTCCTAATTCCAGGTGTGTATTAAGTTGCTTATAGATGGGTAAGTCTGCAGTTATTACCCAAAACTATATTAGAGAAAAAATTTGAGTAACTGATAACTCATTTTAGCAAGTTACTTCTGCAAATACCGCAAAATTCAGCATGAAATAAAATTTGTCAGAAAAAAATCCCACTGATTATATTTGGACAATGATTCTACTTCTCAACGTTTATCTGAATTATTTTCAAATCTGTAATTTCAAACTTCTAATGCTTTATTTTTTCCAAATGCAAAATAGCAGACATATCAAAGCAGTTTGGCAATTAAAAAAACTAAAAAGACTCCTTCACAACTGTATAAACATCCTCAAATTTTTTGAGTATCATAAAGAGAAATGTCAGGCTAGAGTCACTGACAAGCCAGTTAAAACATGGGCATTAAACCTCCCCAAGCTCACATTCTAGTTCATACTATCCCATCCTTTCCATCTTCTCACTCACAAGAAAACTCCAGGCAGTAAACAAATACATAGCAACAGGAGTCCTTACTGCAGTGCTAGAGGATAACACGGGTCTTTTGAGAGACAAAGGTTAGTATCTTCTAAGCTTCCCTAAACCATTTTCACTTTTCTATAAATAAAGCTGCTTATCACTGTACTTAAGCTTCAGGAACTTTAATTAGACCAAGAATTCCTCTAATGATTAGATAAAGGCTATTGCAGCTAACAATCTTAAAAATGGTCTTAAAACCAAAAGGATCTTTCCTCCTTTTTCCTCTTTTCATACATCTTACTTGGGAAAATAACCACTGCCAAATGAAAAAAAAAAAAAAAAAAAAAAAAAAAGGCATCCTTTTAAAAGCATTTTTAACATTCTGCTTACTAAGTGGATAGGAAATAATTATACACCTCAGCTCATCCTGTAAGTAACAACTTTGCCTTGTAGTTAAGGCCTAAAAATCAGATAAGCACTAAACTTCAAAAGAAAATGTATACCAGATAACAGTTTGAAATGCTGGACTCTCCAGATGCTTTAGAGGAGAGAAGCAGACTTCTGAAGTGTCCTGAGCTCAAACTCTACCACGTGCAAGACAAAGATTTACATCTGTAAAAACCTGGAAAGTTAGAGCATTCACTGACAAGAGTTAACTACTTGGTACTCCTAGAATGTTTATTAATGAACTCATGTTTGTTTGACCTTGAAATGTTGGTAGTTTATTGCACTTGCCCAGAGCAGTAGCTGTTTCCAAGGAAGCTGCTCAGCAGCCACGAGATCTGCCAGGAGGACCGGGTGTCACATTCTTACTCATTGTGTTTACTCAATAGCACAGTCCAACTTTCCAGCGACACGAAACTACTGTGATTCAACAGCAACCATTTACTGCTTTGTGAACTTGGCCAGGTGACCAAAGTTACTTTTAAAGTGTGTAATCAATCTGCACATCTATTTAAAACCTGTGCCACAATTAGCACTTAAAAACCACACAGTTTTACGCTATTTGGGTCAAATTAATTTTATTATGCTCCATGATGAATTGCCACCAGTGCAACATCCTATTCACTGTACATTTCAAAAATTCACATACTAAAAATTTCATTTTGATAAATGGAAAATTGAATGATTGAGAAATTCTTACGGATTTCATACGTACAAGTGGCTAGCTGATATTGTCTATGCACACAGAGTGTTGAGATACAAAAGCCTCATGCTAGTTCATTAATTGCTAAGGCTATCTGGACAGTCATTTAACCAGAATATATAAGAGGCCTTCATTACAATGTTTAGCAACAATGCACCAGTATCATGAAATGCTATCTTCTGCTTGGAGTGCAAGTGGCAGAGTGCTGAAGCATGCAGTTATGACTAACTTAACTGCCATCGCAGTCTTTATGCCTGAAATTTATCATGAACAAACACTACTTTAAAGTAAATATTAACCTGGTCACCACAGATCGTGAGTGTACTTTTTGTATGAAGAAGCAGAAAAACCAAAAACTTTCTTTGGTCAGTATCTACAAAACAAAGTTTTATTCAATAATGTAACTTCAGAGCTCCCAAAACCTGGAATAGAAGTTTGATTAATGAATTGTGATGCTTAATTATTAACTATATTACAGAAATTCCAATTCTGGGAACATAACAGCTAAACATATCTAGTAAGTAGCATGTTAGGAAAACCTCTAGGTCTCATCTGCTTCATTTTAAAATGCCCTATATGCAATAAAAATAAGGGAGCAGTGCCAGAAGTTATATGAAAGCCATACAAATATTTTCCTTATACACAAGTTGTTAACTCCACTGCCATTAGCTATCCCAGGCTGCACTTGCACTTGATACAAAGCTCAAGCCATTACAACAGCAAAGCTAGCAGGAAGTGTTTCCAGCAGCAGAGGCCAATGAGAAAGTTACCGCAAGAAAGTGAGACCACTTGGCAATTTTTTTCCTCAAGTTATGTGCTTAAATTACTCTTCGAAGGAAGTTAGCATCCTCTGAATAATTTAACTACAACCTTACCTCTCCCACTACTTTTCAGCAACTTTCTTTTCTTCTCATACGACTAAATTAATTTGCTAAAGACTAGGATATAACTGGGTTAGAAATCCAAGCCGTATCATGCAGGTCCAGCCTGTCAAGATCAGGTCAACACTGGGTTTCAGTCAACACAATTCTGATAACTTAAATTTCCTTTGACACTCTGACTACAGTCAAAGACCCAGGACGCTATGCATTAACTACACTCCAAATATGACTTAACTAAACGTTCTGTGTCAGATAACGTGGTTTTTAAAAAGATTTTCTACCTGAAAATTACAGTAAGTACAGTAATTAACTCTGCAGATATTAAATACCCACGTAGCATAGATTAGTATTTCGTAATAGGCAGATGTGCCAATGTTTACTGCACTACAAAGTACACATTATATAAATGTGCAAGCTGTGAAATGAAAATCCCATTTTCTGTCCACTTATTCAAATACTATTCTTGTGAATCAGGTTCTTGATCTTCATCACAACCCTTGGTCTTAAAGCCAACATATGAAGACAGAATACTGCCATAAAATTCAGTACTTATTCGAAGTGTATAATTCTGAGTTAATGACTTTCCAACCTAAAGAATGTAGGACTGGTGCTTCAGCATCTGTTGTGTACCATAATGCAAAGACTGCAAAGTAATACCACTTGTGTTTATTAGTACACCAATGTCCTACAAATTTTACGAAGTAATTAAACACTATTGAAGCAAGCCTTAAATGCAGCCCTTCAGTCTGAAAACCATAAAAAAACTGATTTTAAAAATATATCAAACTGTAGCGATTGCCAGCCTCCAGTACAGCCCCCAGTAATTTAGATGTCTTCATTCTGAAAGTAAGAGCTGGGAAGGAAGAAAAAAAAATAAAAACCAACCAAAAAAAACCCCAAATCCCCAAACAAACAAAAAAAAACCCCAAACCAAAACCAAAACCACCCTCCCCCAAAAAAACCCAAAGAAAAGATGGAACTTCTCTGCATTCAAAGTTGTCTTTACTGCTATGACAATGTAAAGCCACCCTGTTTAACTTCAGATACAGGTCCCTAATTGAAGAATTTAATTACTCCTGCTATTCAACAGCAGTCAGTACTGTTACAGTTAGGGCAAGGTAATTTTCACAACTAGCTGTGCATTTCTGAAGTGCTTTTGTGTTATGTAAAGCATACTGCTAAGATTTGAACTGCAATGTTGTGATGTATTTGAAACCATGCAATAGTATAAACCAGCCTCAACATTCATATAGCATTGCATTTGAAATGAAGGGGCTAAATAAACTAAGAGCTGCATCACTTAAAGAACATAGTGCTATACTAGGTTTTAATAAGAAAATTTAGATACAGAAAAAGTAGGGTATGAAAATAGTGTTTTCCTTCTTGCATTATAACTAAATTACATTAAGGTTTTTGTCAGTCTCACATATTACATTTAAACTCCCTTATTGATGGAATGGAAAGTATTCACATGTACATGATCATCCAGGTGTAAACTTGCACACATTAACAGGGAGTAGCTTTGTCGAGGATTATGACAAACCTTTACAGATTAAATGAGGTATTGCACAGATTAATAAAAAAGCAAAAGGCAACAAAAATATACAGCAAATTGGTAGAACATTTACATGATAATTTTACAGAATCCATAGACAGAAAGTAGTGTTTAGTATATCATTCACCTTAAAAAATATATATATAATAATATATGATCAATCATCCCATTCGTCATCATCCTCAAAGTCTTCTTCATCATCTTCATCCTCATCTTCATCTGTAAGACAAGAAAAGCGAGTCACTTGAATGCACAGAATTACCACGACAAAAGTGTTACTGACTTCTCTCACAACTTTCTGAAAACAGAACAATCAGTTCAAGGTTGTCATGACAATCCATTTGGTAATACTCTATTTTAAGATTGCTAGACATGACATTCAGTTTAGATAGTTACTAGCTGGAAGTTAAATCTAATTTGTTTCTCTTCTCACTTCTTCCCCCAGGTGGGAAAAATGTATCTTGTTTTGTGCTAGGAGAAAAAGAATCAGAAACTCTCGATTAACAGTTACTACTTATTACTCTTTCTTAGAGTAATGTGGCCAGCTTGTTTCAGACTGCACTTTAAACTTCAAGGACAGATTAATTTCTGAAATGTAAGAACTGCCTCCCCAGGTTTTCTACGTAATGGAATTTCTGTTTACTTTACAACAGATTAAAAAAAAATGTTGTGAGCTAAACATCATTGTGGATACTGGAATAACTGGAATATTCTAAGCTGTGTAATACACATCAACTTCAAAATCAATGTTTAACTTTATTCACCCTTCTATTTTTTTATATACATCATACAGTTAAAAAACTGTAGCCTGCTTAACTTAAACTACTTATTTGTTAGGCAAAAGCATTTTCTTTCCCAGGAAAACACTGCATTTAGCTCCCTTCTGGTATTTAATTTATGTAAAGTACCAAGACTGAAGATTATTACATAGGGCAGCAAATCAACAAACTGTACTGCACTTGGTCAAATGCTCTGTAGACTGCATACTCAGTTCTGGTATCAAGGGAAGCTATGGAAGAAGAATATATCAAAGCCTCGATGGAAGAGATGTACCCAGACAGCTGCATTGCAGCTACAGAACTACATTTATTACAAGCTGGTATTTGAGAAATGCAAATCCTCTTGCAGCCCTAATTTTTCCAAGCACTCAAGTTGATTCAGTACTGGTAGGGGACTAGTCAACTAACACTAGATATCCAATCCTTATCCAGTAGGTGGCAGCCAAAGCCCACTGGGAGCTACAGCACAATAGCTGAATCTCTGCCTTCAAGAAACAAAGTGCTAAAAACCTTCCTTCCAAAATATTTTGACAACTTATTTCATCAGACAGCTAGTGGATAAAAATAAGTCAGTTGTAAAAGAAAAAAGAAATCTTTCTTGTAAAAGAAAAAAGAAATATTAACCTAATATTACCTAACGGTAACTTTTAATCCAGGATTCCTGCAAATTACTACACTCCAGTAATTCAAAGCATGAAGGAACCATTCAGAAGCCCCTCCCCAAGGGTATGCTGAGAGCATTCTGTACTGGACTGTATGCTGAAATCCCTGCTTTTCTCCAACAGTATTTTATGATGAATAGAAATGGTAATGCTTGAAAACCTGACACCGTGAGGTCAGAAAAATGCCATCAGACGCACCTGAAGAATGAATGGCTTTGCTCCTTTTCTGCATAACTTCCATTAATGCACCCACAATTCCTGAGGTGGGTGCAGGTGTAGGTGGTGCACTCTCCTGACCATCAGATACCTTGGAAAAAAGGTTAGAATAGAAAGATGCAATTAGCAGAGAGAAACCTCCTTATAAGATTAATGAGTTTATTTTCTGCCAGAAGAAAGTGTAAAACAGCTTGTTCCTTTAGCTCTAACTTCAAAGTCTTTATTTATAAAAAAACCCCAACTTTTTCTTTTTTACCATATAACACAACTATAGTTAGCCATGCTCAAGGTTTAATATCTCAGCTCTGACTATCACAAAGTGAGTGCTCATCTTAAACTCATCCCCTGCAGCTGTTTAGATGACTGTACTGAAGTATTCAGAAGAGCAGCTATCGTTCATAATTCTTGCAAAAGTTCTGTACAGCTGTGATACTGTGGCATCACTGTTTTAGAATTTATGTTTGAAGCTTTACACAAAAGTGAGAAATGAGTTTGAAACAAGGATAACTTCATGTACTAATGCTCATCTACAGGAACTGTGAGTTCTCTGCATTTTGTCAGTACTCCTGCTTAAGTCATCATTTCAGAAACTCTACAATGTACAATCCACCTCAAAGCAGAACCACAATTTACTGTTTACACTGCAGTACTGCAGCCATTTGCAAGTCCCAAAGGGACCTGGATGATAAACAGTTTTTACTCACAGATTTCAGCTGTATACCCTGTCGTATCTGGTCTAGCAGTGCATCTCTTCCTGAGCAGGACACTGGTCGACTGTTCTGTTCTACCTTCTTTAACTGAGCTCCTTCTCTGATTTGATCCAAGAGTGCTGCTTTGTTTCCTGCAGGAACTGGAAGCTGGTGATCAACCTCTGAAGGAAGGCCTGGTGGTGGTGGAGGGCCGGGAGGGGGAGGAGGAGGCGGAGGGGGTGGAGGAACAGATGACCCACTTGCTGGTGGTGGCGGTGGAGGAGGAGGGCCAGACGGTGCAGATGATGAATGCACTGGCGGTGGTGGAGGATACATCCGGTTTGGAGGAGGTGGGGGCACTGTTGCACCAGGTCTAGATGGAGGCGGAGGTGGAGGTGCTGCTGTGGGAGCTCTTGAAGGAGGTGGAGGTGGTGCCCCTCTGCCCCTGGCAGGGGGAGGAGGAGGGCCGGAGCTATGGGGAGGTGGTGGTGGAGGTGGAGGGGGTCCTCCTCTGCACGGTGGTGGTGGAGGTGGAGCTGAAATGAAACAAAGCAACTTCAAATTACCTGCTACTCAAGACCCATGAGTCTTTCAGAGACTAGCAGAAAAAGAAAACAGGCTGTGCCTTGCCTTTTGCAAGGATCTCTGTGCCTGTGCAAATTTCACCAATTCTGGATTAAACTGAATACAGCTGAATAAAAGATATGCCTCTATGGCAAACCAAGCTGTATATAGTTTCTAGGTCTGCTGTGAATTTTGTAAGAGTCAAACACTGCAGGAAGCAAGTCTAATACATAAAAAGACTGATTAAAATTCAAAAGAAACCTGTAAAGTTTTGTTCAGCTAGAAGAGAATGAAAAAGGTTTTAGACAATAAAGTAAAAGACACAATTTCCACTTTATAATCTATCCATTATTTTATTAGGTAGCTACAAAAGCAAATATTTTTTGAAGCAGTATCTTCTAGTAACAAAAAAACCCCTACTAATGCATTTCAATGCAGCATAAGCTGAGTCTTAGTCCCTTTTACTGAAAATTACTTCCAACAATATCTTTATGGCAGGGACTATAGAAAGGAAACAACTTCAGAGCTACACATAGGATCATTTCTCTGTGAAGTGGCCTTGAAATGTACTTGCTTTGATAATGGTATTTTAAATAGCACTGTTTCATTTCCTCTTTCATTAGGCATCTAATGACTTATGGTACTTTAGGTCATGTGGTTGTTACATGTAACTACTTAATAATCCAGGTGCTGTCATATAACTAAGAAAATTCACATTTTATATCATATGCTTTTATAACAGAAAGGGTGTTACACTGAAGAAGATACTTTTTTACTCTTCTATTATCCCCTTCATTTTACTTGCAGAGAAAGCAGGCTGGCTACACTGGAATAGAGAGGGAACATCCCTAAAAATGGGATTTTGAGGAAGCAGGAGACACTAGCACCTCAGTGCCTCCATCCCTGCTCATCTTTAAAGAAAGATATTGCTTCTAAAATCACGTGCTATGTTCTAAAGTTCCACAAACTGCTCTGTTTTTTTCTATCCCTTCATAAGAAGAATCATCTCCTTATTCACAAGGAGAATCATCTCAAACTTCATCTATTTTCCAAGAGACATACTGCCAACATTCTTGATTTTAAAAACTCCCACCACTTTTTGGCTGGCATGGCTGTAGTTTCCTTTCCGGCCACTGGAGGCCGGTATTATCAAATGTAACAACTCGGCAAGCGCTACAGACAGTTGGGTTTTTTGCATTACTGAGAAGATATTCAATACTGTCGTGCCCCAAAGTCTGTACTGTCTGTAGATTTTAAAAACAAAGCTTAAGTTTTCCTGCGGGGAAGGGGTTTATTTGCATCATATCTAGAGAGATATTCCACGTCCAATCCATGGAAACAGAGTTCAGCCTGTCTGCACTCAACTGAAGTGCAATGAAGGAGGAGCAGCAGAGGAAGGGAGCATCATTACCTCATCCTCTCTCCCTTCCCCCTCAAACAGATGGTACAAGCAAAGCAAGCAAATAATTTGGTTTTTTATAAATGCACATTAATCTGTGCAGTATATTAACAAAAAAGTTTGTACAATCTTTTATTGATAGTACTGTCACCAAAAAAAACCAACCACCAGTACCAGAACTAGGGAAAGGGTAGGGGAAACAGGATCTCAGAAGAATGACTTGCCTGCAACTCTCTAGTCAGCAGCCTAGCAGAAATGTAAGCACAGAAATTCTTGCAATAAACACAAAAATATGTTTCAGTTGAGAAAGAACACTTCAAACAGCAGTCAAGCCTACACATTAAATAACATAATTGTGGATAAGTGCACTGAAATACTGCAGTATTTTATCTACCTCTATCAAAAAGCGCAGAGGTAGATTATCATCATGCATGTCAAAGAAGAGGCAGTTTTCCTTTTAATTGCATACATGCAAGTGGCCATAATGTGAAGTTAACACATATGAAATAGAAAAATAGGCATTTTTTAAAGATTTTAAGCTAGTCATAAGACTCCAAGGCAAGTATTCTCAATCCAATTTTATGGTTAGCAGTCTGGGATCAACAACTCTGTAAACATTTATAGAGTTAATATTATATAAAGAAGCTGAGAGATTTACTACGGAGAAAAAAATCAAAATTGAAGTTTTGTTTGCAATTCAACTAAGAAGTTTGACTGCAATACTAAAAATTATAGTCAAACAGATGCAGACTAAGGTTTCTCATCTAGGAAAGAAATCACACAACAGCATGAATACTTTGAAGCATATGCTTAGATGCCAGCTCAAATACATACCGCTCCACCGTGGGGGACCTAAGGAATAAATGTAACAAGTCATTGTATCCTGAATCTGTATCTCTTCAGTCTATTGAGCAATTTACTCACTGGTTTCAAACTGCTATAATTTCAATGGTATCTACATTAGATTTCTCTTGAGAAGTATTCTAAGCAAATTTTTGAAAGTTTGACACTAGCAGTGTAACGTAACACTGACTTGCTGTGTTCCACTAGATAATGCATTGGCTGAGATCATATTTAAAGGTTAGGCAGGCAACAGCTTATTTGAGAATTTTCCTGCAGCAAAAGCATGCTCAAAACTAGTATTTTTAACTTTAAATTAGGAAAAAAAAACCCTTTAAAAAATAATACAGGATTTTCAAGTCTGAACTGTTGCAAGGCCCACTACATAGTCCTGCCAGGGTAAATGGGCACCACACATACAACCTGCCAGCCAGGTAACTACTGCTATAGCTGACAACAGCATTATGGTGTCCAAGATTTTAATTTATTTGTAAGATTGAAATTACAAATAAATATGTAACATATACATTCTGAAAAATCTATATCAAACATACTGTGTAGCTTTGCAGTCAGACTAAGTGCTACGAGAAATTACTTAACTGACATAAATACCCTTATTCCTGAGGGACAAGTACTCTCATGGGTGATGCATGAACATTTTTACATAGTGTATAGTGTAAGGAAACATGAAATCCAGTGCAACTGCAGTGACATGAAGTCCAGAGAAGAGGATCAAAAACTGCTCACCATCAACAGTTTCTACTTTAATCCATAAGGCAAAAAATGCCCTGCTAATTTTTATGTGGAAATAAGAGGAATCCCACCTTGTCTGCGCAGTTCATTTTTAACAGCTTCCACACCTCCTGTTTTTTCAATGAAATCATATATGACCTTTGAAGTTTCTTTGTCTTTTAGTTGAGCCTCTGAAATTCCACATAGATCAAACAGATTTTTCAGTTCTGGGTCTAAGTTGTTCACCTGCAAGTCAGATACATTAGTTTTAAGTAACTTGAAATGTGAGGATATTTTTAAAATATCATTTGTATTGGGGGGGGAAAAAAACCCACAAACCACAGAGCTGAATAGCAAAGCCAAGTACATGCCTCTGGGTTTTTGACTTTTCAAGTCAAAAAGTACTATTGTAGGAGACGTAAGTACCCTGCACAAAAACCAAAGTTTTGTATCTTTTCCCTCTTAGTCCCAGATCCCTCCTACTCCCTTCTACTTGAACATCTGTTTACATCGCATTATAAATCACAATTTATAACTACTTTGATGTACAGTTAACTGTTGATTTAATGCCAATCTTTATAATTTACATTAAAAATCTCTAAAGTTTAATCACTCAGTGTCTTGAATAAACTTATTCAATTACTTACATCAAAACCTGTGTTTGGATCCCAACCAACATGTCCAATGTGTCTAAAAAAGCAGAAAAGCCCATTTAATCAGCATAAAAAGGACCTTGTTAGCCAAAATAACAGGAAACCAAGATAACTGGAGATTACTACCAGCTTCTACCTCCAGTCTCATTGAGACATTAAGCAATTCTTACTCCTTAATGCCTCACTTGAGAATGGAATAGTAAAACATCCTTTACTCCTGCTTTTTGTCTTGTGTCCAGAAGACCAAGGGGAGAATTCATTTCTCCCCTTAGGTTATGGTCTGTAGCAAAACATGAAGGCTCCATGCACCCTGTGATGCATACAGACAATGATGGAAGGACTGCACAGAGATCAATGATAAGTTTAGCCTTTATACAGCAACTGGACTTTGAGCTACTGTCAGTCTTCAGTGCTATGTAGCTGGAAAATCTCCTCCTCCCTGTCATCACTGTATGTTCTCTTATCACCTTTCTCCCACTCACTTCTTTCAAAGAGAAGTCTGGACTGTTTTCAATTGCCATGTTGTGTGGCAAATAAGGTATTACTTTATGTGATGCTATAATCAACTAAAAAGGCAGACCAGTTTTGTGCCCCTCCAAGTTACTTCATGCTACTGCTACTGGAAGACAGAAACATAATGTTACCAGAACTCCACATTTTGTGTTTCTTTTTGTCTACGGTTCTGTGTAACCGAAGGCATTAAATATCAATCAATAGATAAAATTTTTAATCTATTGATAAACAGTGACTGTTGGTCTTCACCAGCATCACAGCCCAAGTTATATACCAGTTATAAGTTATCCTACTGGCATATTTGCCTAACAATAGCAAATGCCAGTTTCCGTATGTCTGTACAAACCCAGCAATTACAGTATCTTACATAGTAAGATGACACAGTCGCACTCATCAGGAAAATTAAGTAGACCTTTAACCAAACAAAACAAAGTTTTAATAGACTTCTTTTGGAAAGGTTCACTATTTCCAGCTTAACATTACATTTAATGATATCGGAACCTATCTTTTGTTTGAACTTCATTAAATATTTTATCACCTTACTCTCAGCTTTTCTACATCAGAACCTGATAGACATCATAAACAAAGCCTCAAAGTCATTTTATATCTATGCTGCTGCACAACTCCCTCCACAAATTCCTAACAGAGGTATGACACACCAATGCAAATTTTGGCCATGAATGCTGAAGTCGGCATCAGTAGAGCCACAAGAGTGACCAGCTACCAAGCACTCCTCACTCTTTGTTTCACTTTTCTTTCTTTTTCTGTATTTTTCAGTTTAAGTGACACTAACAGATGCAGCACTTCACTGATACTCAGATCAGTAGCAACAAGGTTGATGCCTGAATTGTCCAAGCACAGTCTGGATGGAGAAGTGTTTTAGCCTGCCTCCTGTTCTGTCCTTCTGTCCACTATCCCATTCTACAGAGCACTCTCTCAAAACACTGTGCAGTAACATTACTGTAACTGTAATGTCAGCATTACTTCTACAAAGTTTTATTCTGGGAAAGTACATCAGTCCAAGTGATGCAATATAATGGTTCAAAAGAACAAGACATAGACTTGGCATGTAAACCTCACACTGGTTTTCTAATGCTTCACAGAAACCAATCTTTCCTGTAATTAACTCAAGCTCTTTAAATTGCTGTTGCTTTAGCAAATAAAGTACGCTTATTTTAAAAGGCAGAAGATTATGACATCAATTATTTTTCAGGAATACAACAATTAGTTCAGTAAAGTGACCAAAACCAAGTTTCATGAAAGTGAAGTTTAAAATGATATATCATTACTCCAAAAGATTAAAGATACATATGAAATGACATTAGGAAAAATCCAACCCATTCCTCAAAGATGTATACATGCATGCTGTACTTCCATCACAAGATACGGGTCCTAGACCACACATCAGAATAAGCTTGTAAACCGAAAGCCAAAGATAAAAATATGGCAAGTTATTTCTGCTGTTATGACAAGTCAGGATCTGCATGTGCATTCTGCATGACAAAACACAGCTAAAGCAAGCACAGCTGTAAGAATAACAGTGTTAGAGTTGACCATTGAGGCTGAATATGAGTCTCCACTGAGCTGACAACTTCAATATGGCATCTCTATGCAGCTAAATTGTTTCCTAAATTAATTTTGGATAGCAAGTTACTTTTTGTTTACAGCTGCAGTAAACTCCTCACCTGGGTATAAGCTAACCTGCTTTTAAACACCACTCCAGCTAGCATTCGCTGCAGTTCAGGTTACGCAGAACAGTCACGCATTCAAGCCTTGAGCATTTGCAATGTAATTGACACCAAAAAAAAACAAGACCAAAAGCCAAAACTCCCCTAAAGAAGAAAAAATCCATCAATCAAAAACCCAACTCAAACTCAGAGAAGTACTTACTGAAAATTAGATGGTGTTCCAATATCTGCCTTTGTCAATCTTCTCTTTTTAGTTTTTCCTTTCTTCTTTTCTTTGGTATATGAAATATTGTTGACTTGTGGAGTATAAAATCTGTTAGTTGTAATTTCTGGGTTTTTGATATCAACAGTTGCCATTGGTAGATTTGGGCCTGTGAAGGTAAAGTACAGGATTTTTACTATTGTGTTTCAACAAAGCCATATTTAATCTACAAACTTTGGGAGGTTTTTCTAAGCTGTAGAGTACTTGAAATGGAGTCATAGATCTACAAACATGCATCCAGCTGTTTTCAAGATGTCAGATGCAGAAACTAAGTTATCTGATGAAGAAAAGTGTTGCTAGAATAGAGCAACAGAAAAATTTTCTAAACTAGAATTTTTTTTTTTGCCATCTGCACAGAATACATGAAATGAGACACACTAAGATACAACACAGCTACAATCCTAGACAAGATCAAAGAAGTGACTTGCATAATCAGTAACATTGAAACACCCAGACAGCCATTACCTGGGCAGCACACTAACCTGACCCTAAAGGAGACAGAACCTTCGCTTAATAAGCCCCAAGTGAAAGTGCCTTCTGCCATCACATACAGAAACTGAACATCACAACAGCTTCAGAATGCTGCGCTGGACACAGTACTGCCTTCAAATATAGGCCAATATCTACAGAACTATTTAGGATTTCTTATGTCTTACTCTTTGACAGGTTTTCAAAATAATGAAGTCCCAGAAAAGAAACAGCTTGAAGAGATAGTAAAAAAAGCACCAGAAATACAATTCATAATCAGCATGCTTAATTTATGTTCCCAAACCTTGTTCATTATAAACAATTCTGAATTATTACTCTAGTTATTTAAGATGCATATGAATGATACTCCTGCCAATTTCAGCATTTTAATATTACGTTATTTATGCAGTACTAGCAAATAAACATACCTAGCACATGTTCCACTCAGGTTTTTTAGCTTTGACAGAAGATAACTCTTAACATAAGCAACTAAAAGCAGTATTTAAATACTAAGAGATAATTATGCATTTATCATATACATTGAGGGCAGAGCAGAATCACAGAATATTCAGAGTTGGAAGGAACCCACAAGGATCATTGAGTCCAACTCTTAAATATGTATATGTACACATAGGCATATTTTTAAAGAAATCTGCAAAAAGGGTAAGTAATTTCAGTTTTGGAAGAATGAGATTAAACAGTTAATTTAAGACTAGTTTGGCCAGAAATAGTTTGAAAATGTTCTCTACTTTCCTGTAAGTTAAGACCCAGTGGTTTGAAAATTAACTAAATTAAGACTCATGCATCCAGTCTTATTGGGAAGATGATAAAAAAAGTCTAATTAGACTTCAATAAATCTGAACCTTATTTTGACACTATTTTTTCATAACTGCATTTTGTATGGATAATTCAAAAGCTCTCTAAGCATTTTGAAAGGACCAACAAGCCTTATGATCACAGTCTAAAGTAAAAATCAGAAAGGAGAAGTAAACAATACAATGGATAACATATTTGTAGTTAAATACCTCAGTGGAAAGCATCTACTACTAGCCAGGACAAGAAACATAAACACGACATTGGGCTAGACAAAACTCATCTAAAACATATGACAACTCCTTCATCCCTGTAGGAGTCTTAAGGGACAAGATTTAAAACTGCATTGAAACTGCAGAAAAAAGAATTTCTAAAATGTTTTCTGCTAAGCACAAATGCTTTGATCTAGAAATGTTATGATATAGAAAACTGTCCTTTGAGAATACCACAACATAAACTGACCCCATATCATTATGCAAAACAATTTGCATTGTTAAAATTAGTACTGAATTGACTAATCATCAAATATTATTAAATCAACAAATGAAGTTCAGTAAAATCTTCAGGATGAGTTGAAAACTATAGTTGTAATTTCATTAGGTACAAAACTAAAAACAGTAGGAGTTAATTTTCACTTTAATCACCTATTATATTTTCTCTGTTATATGTTCTGTTTTCACCTATTATATTGATATTTACAGTTTCAATAGCTGTACTTACATTCAAAAAGAAACCGGTACCTTTACAATGCTAGTAAATTTGTCATATTCTTACATGCAAAAAGGTGCATTTTTAAAATCCTGAACTAACCACACATGGTTTTAACCATGTAAAGCAGCAGCCATCTGCAAACTGATGTTTTAATCAGTGGAGCTCAAATCAAGGATTAATAGCCTGATTCCTTGATACTGATAATATTCATACAAGAGGTCACAGTAAACTTAAGGATGAAAATTTTTCTTACCGTCAGGCTTAGACCTTAGATGTCCACGAGGGATAAAAGAATCTTGCAAAGAATTGCACTCTTCTAGAACTGCCATATTTATATCCAGTAAAATTTTTCCCATCATAAGACATGCACCTTCCCCATCAGGTGCAGACAGCTCAATAAGTGAAGATGAGAGAGGCATATAGAGCTCATCATTAGGAAGCACCTGACAGTACAGTGGCGTTAAGCATCCACTGTTATCAACATCTGTGACATCTTCAGAAGGGGCTCCAGAAAATGTTGTACAGAACATTATGAAATGTTAACTCTAGGAAATTCTCTGTATTTTATGTAGAACCTCTCTAGGCATCTGTCCCAGACTACAGACAGCCCTACAAAATATGCAAACTGTTCTAGTTAACAGCTGAAACAAAATTCTGCCACACGGTTCTTCAATATTCTCTCAAAACCTAATACTCTGACAAATCCTTATTTCATCCAGAATTTCACCGAGGTCAGTTCAATCACAATAACTCTTCTTTATTTGCATAAAGAGACCTAGCTATTACACATGAGTAGAACATAAATCCCAGGAAATTACAGACTAATACATTTTACATAACTGTTAATGCCAATTTGAGTTTAATCCTGCAATTCTACAAAAAAAATCTTAAATCCGTATCATTGAAAACGTCACAAAAAAAGACAGCAAGCTTTTTCCATGCAGCTTCAATGTATGCAGAAAATCCAGACTAACAAGCCCCACTAAAACAAAATTCCCCACAGTATTTCAAGCAAGAATCATGTGACTACAGAAATGTGACTGTTCTCGTTTTTCGTTTTAGAGGTAATCATGCATTAATACCCAGCACAAAAAAAAAGCAGGTGTTACATCTTTTTTTCCCCAATAGGATTTCACTGCATATAGAGTAAAACAAAATCTAACTGATACTACAACAGGTATGGGAGGTTTTTTTCCAGTTACACGCTGATAGTACATATCTGTTCTAGTATTAATTCCAAATACTGAAATGCAAAGTCTGTATAGAATATAACCACCTGAGGCCTGTGACTACTGAGGCCATGGCCACACAACTCCTTGCCAGCAGAGAAGTCAGGCATTACAGAATTTGACAGAATCAGAAAAGGCAAATGGACTATGTGGATGTCCCAGGGGAAGTTTATTAAAAAGCAGATATACTGAAATCTTTGAAGTGACTGAGCATAAACCCTATGCCTTCCACAGAACGTTCAGGATAAAGGCATAGGGACAATGACTTCAAGTTTTCACAAACAAATTGTTTGTGTTACAATAGAGACAAAGGCTTAATTTTTTGTGGTAGGTAGTACTACACGGTCACCACTGCTGTTTTAATTCTCATCTGCTCTGCAGACGCTGCTATCAGGGATGAGCAAAACTAGTTAAAACTTTCCGAAAGCTCAGAAAAGCTGGCAAGACAATCACAGATTGTATTATTACAAGTGTTTCAAAACTCACCAACCCAGTCACAGTTGAAGGAATCCACACTAAACTGCCTGGCCTAAACTGATGATTGCCGGAACATTGTCAAAACTTAATGTTTATGAAAAAGAAAAAGCAATTTTTTGAGATGTATGAGGGAGGCCTTATTTGGGTATATAAAAGGTAATCAGTAGTTCCCATAATGCAGGATTAGTTTAGCATTATGTATTTTGGTGACCTACAGGGATGCTTGAATGACTTGGCTAGTACAAATGTTAAGACTACTACTTCAGGCCTTAAGAGGACCTCAGAAGATCAGCTGACTGCACCCTTGCTCAAGCAGCAAACTCACAGTGATATGACCTATGATCTGGATCACAAACAGAAATGACAGGAGAAATCACTTTTTAACTTCAGTGTGAATTCAGAAATCAAAGACACCAAACTTATTCATTGATGTGCATTTTTCACTTGATTTTAGAACAGACGGTAAAAAAATTCTGGATGAAACTGATACATAATTTGACTCCTTCCATTAATTTAATGAGAGGATCTTCTGAGGAACCTTTATCTTCATGCTAGGGAGACATAAGCCTGAAGGCAAATAGATTCGAATAATTCTTCATTCAAAAAAAGTTTAATATTGACAAGCATATGACATACAACCAAATTACTGTGGTTAGCCAGATACACTGAAATTGAAATTTTATGTATGTTCTATGAAATCCATTATCATTATGCCTGCCTTTAAGACAAAAAGACTAACTTTGTGTATAGTGATCCTATACATATATATTCTGGAGACCAAGCAGCAAATGCAAGGTACAAAGATTCTTCTTGGTTTAAGGTGAAGGACCCTCTATCCTATTTGCAACAAAACATGCTCCTCCAAAAACATTCTTTACAAAAGCCAGCTAAGCCACAAATCTTTCAAGCCACAACTAAATACCAAAGAACAGAAACAAAAGAAATAAAGTAACGTGCAGAACAAGAGTTTACTGCTTTTCCCACTACATGACTGTCCTAATCAAGCCTGAAACAAAGCTATACATAACAGTAAATGACAGCAGTAAGAAAAAATAAAATGCAGTGATTCATGCAAAAAGCTTACCATTTGGTGGGTCTCGTCTTTTTTCTGTTGAAAAAGGAAAAAGAGCTATTTAATCATAGGTATCACAGAAAAAATTAATTCTAAATTTTACTTTCTAGTGAAGCTTTCAATGACCTTAACCACAAACTTAGGAATCTATTAATATCCCTAAAGTGTACTTTTGCAGTTGAAAAAAAGCATTACAGAACAATAAAAACCCAATTTTAGATAATAAGCACTGATTTCAAGTGTGTAAACTGAGCAGAAGCATAAGGTAATAGCTACGGAGCTATTTCAGGCATTCCAACTATGAACTAAAGTGAAATATTCAAAGAGCATCTGTTTTAGTACAACCTATTGAAGTAAGTTTTTTTAAGCATTATTCTTTCCAATGTCCACTGAATGAAACTGTTCTTACATTTTTACTTGAAATATAATTAGCACTTTATATTACAGAGTACTGTTCTCCCACAGAAACTAAAATTTAATTACTTTTTGCTGTATGCAAAGAAAACAGGACACAGAGGGGCAAGACACTTTACCTATGTTATCCAACAGGTATAACAACAGGAACAATATGGAAAAGAACTAGAATCTCCTTAGTCCTAATATGATATTTTATTCACAGCACCGCACTTTCACAGACCATGAATAATCTGGCTTGATGATTTAAAATGTAAACATCTCACACCTCAATATTCTCAGCGTATAATGGTAAATTTGCCTTTAAAGGAGATTTCTTTCACTTACTATTAATTCCTACACCCCCAGTACACATTTACACCATTTTTGTATCTAGACCACACTCTTAAGAATTTTGGATTTAGCAGTGCCCATAAAGGTAATCAGTTTATCATGTCACCACATCAAAAACCACATGTACATCCCTCCCTTTAAGATGTGGAGTATCCATAAGCTAACAGGGGCTCCCAAAAGTTCTGTAATAAGAACTTGTAACAGGCATTTCACTTTTCAGCAAGGCCCAGAAAAACTGTTAACTTCTATTTTTCCAGACTCATAAACATAATAAAAGAGAGAAGATGCCTCCACAGATGGTGCTGACCTTGTCCTAGGAATACTTAAAAAACTCAAAAAATATACAATCCTAAGTGTGCAAGGCAAGTCAGCCTCATATGAATCTGCTGATCTTCAGGGAATAAAAGAATCTGTCAGGATCATCAAACTTTCATGGGAAGGAGATCAAAATCCACAGGGAATCAGCTTTTAATGAAAAAGCCCTTCTAAAGACAGACAGTTTATTCTTAGGTCACAGCAGGTAAGTTTCAGACATAGATAGGGAGAACCTCTGTAAGGATGTCTCAGCATAAGGTATCAGGTCTGAGGGGAAGAAAAGAAAAAAGAAAAAAAAAAAGAGAAGAAAAAAAAGGAAAGAGAGAAAAAAAAGGTCTTTTGGACAAATAATGTGCTTTCTCTTCCTAGAATATTCAGTTTAAGAAACCACATCTCATACTGTCTCAAAAACAAGCAAAGAACAAACCACCCAAACTCAACCTTTAGACCATAATTAGAGTTTTATTCAACAATTCAGAGACAGCAAAGAAGAGTGCAGAACTCATTGCAAGTCATCTGGCACAGGATGGGAAGCTGGCAAAAGCAGGAGATATTCCTAGGAAGCACTAAGTGTCTTGTGTCAAATCATGGGAATCCACTGCAATTTTCATTAGAAGAAATAGTTCAAGAGAAAAAAACAGTGGGAAACAGAGTAAGACATTTTAAAGACTTCCTGTAATTTTTTGCTGGACAGATTAATTTGTGGCCCCAGAGAGATCAGATCTCTTCTTATGTGGTTCCTACTGCTGACAAGAAAGTATGAACTCTTGTTCCTGAAGTGCAGATGACCACCCTGTTAAATAGTGGATTTCTCTGTTTTGAAAAATCAAGATGCCTAATGATTGAAAATAGATCAACATCAGCAGATGCTTATGTCCAAAAAACACAGCTCCCTTCCACAAGTGTTCCTGGAAATGAGAATAATCTCTGCTGAGACTTCAATCCAATGCAAGCTGAGCACTTTAGAGATGCCCTTGTCACCCAGGCAGCAAAACCAAAAGTTGTAGACAAAGATGAAAGAAAAAACCGAACCCAAACCAATAAATCCCTGTCCATATTAAGTATGCAGCCTGAAACTTATGAAGTGTCTTATGAAGGGACTCAGGAGCTAAAGCTTGTGGAGGAAAAAGGCAGCTTCAGAGAGGGTTAACAGAGCTTCCACACATGAGCTACAAGCAGTCCATAAAAATTAGTTAAGAAGTCCCCCTACTTTAGAAAGAACTACTTGCAGTTAAGAACAAGTGTCTTTTAGAGCTGAGTGCTCAGCATGCGGAGAAGGCACTTGTGTGTGTGTCCACATATTAACATTTCTTAGGCAAGATAACAAAAAGACAAACTAATGGTATCTATGTGCAAGAATACCCAAAGTGAGACTACTACAGTGATACGCACTGAGAAGAGAAACACTGTTCACCCTGCTTACTGGGGGAACTATTTGGTTTTGGTTTAATAAGTAAATGGAGAGATTATTTAGGTAAATCTACCACAGAAATTAACTAATTATAGTAATTTTTTCCTAACTTAAGGCTAAGAATTTGACTAAAAAAACCCCAAAACCAGAAAAAAACCCACTACCCCCAAAACAAAAACCTCAATCCACACCAGAATTTAGCTAGATGAAAACCAGCATAATATTACAAAGATTAGGAAAACAGATCAAGAATTCTTTCTCTGCCTTTCTCCCTCATTCTGTTCTCTACTCAATATTTTGTACATTTGCAAGCTTTTGTAAATTGTCTACTTGAAGCCAAACTTTCACCTCTCTGGAACTCCAGACACACTTACTCAGGGGTTGTCTGTATACTGGAGTGCATTTCATGCAGAGTGTGGAAGAGCAGAACCCTGTTGCCTTGTCTCTCAGCTGTTAGTATTTTTGTCTACTAGCCTCAGCACCAAGTCATAGCTCTGTGAGTGAGAACTGCTGTTCCTGCTACCTTCCAACAACATAATCTTTCCATAAGACTCCTGGAAAAGTCTCTTAGCAAGCCCTGAATGGTTTAACAGGCAGCTAAATGATCACGTGGAGTACTCATTTGAGCTGAAAGCATCTCAGGTGCACTGCTATGAAATGAAACATATTTTGGAAGGCATGGGACTAAAAATCCCATTAAAATAGAAAAGCAGCAAAACTACCACACTATTACCTTGGTGATTGAGAAGGTAAGATGCATTAGAATATATACACAATGTATATATACCCATTATAAATAATATACAACTTTTATACCATTTGTATTATATATAAATCTATATAAAAATGTTTTATATAAGCATTTATATATAAACAAATAAAAACATAAACACCGAGAACAAATCAGCTTTGATGTGAGCAAGTGCAAAGCCTGTTATCTTAAAAGCACAATTAAACAGTCACAATGACAAATACAGAACTCCATCTGGTGGTTTGACTAAGGAATCTCATGAGTATTTTAAATTCTTGAAGTGTTTTGTTTCGAGGGTTTTTTGTTTGTTTTTGTTTTTAAATAAAGTTGTCTTGAAATTGTAAGTATTTGGGGAGGGGGAGTTGTTTGTTTGTTATGACAATAGATGGAGTAAACTCATCCTGTAACGTGAGCTTGAGCACAGAAACCAAGATATTAGTTCAAAGAGTAAATGAGAAAAATGTATGTGGTCCTATGGAAAAAAAATCTCTATGTGGAAGGAAAACTGTGAACAGGAGGTTTGACTGAACCACTATTTTCAAAAAAAGTTTGCTGTGGCCAATAATATAAACATTCTTCCTCCCAAATCATGTCTGTGCACTGTAGCACTGTGTTTTAGACACATAACAAAACTTCGGGAACAGTAGATGCAAAATTACTTCTACACCATGAATATGAGAAATATTATTAATGATCCCACCTCTCCTCATGAAACCTTATGAACTTATTCTGAGCAGAGGGAATCTTAAAGAAGTCATTTAAGCTCCTGGAACAAGTGCTCTGCTACTGAGTCACCATACCTTAATGAAAGCCAAGTGAATACATACAGATGATGCATGTTCCCAAGAACACTTTGCAAGGATGGCTCTCCCCGACGAGGGCTTCCTCCTTTTACAGTACACTGCATTGTTATTGCAATTGAATTCCAGAATGGACTAAAAAAACACATCCTGTAGCTCGAACACAAGTCCACACTACAGCTTACAGAAAGCCTGAACACATCCATGTGTTCCCAGCCTATGTTTTGTACCACTTTATCCTTCATGGACATATGGCTGTCAGACAGATAAGTTGTTTATGGGCTCCCTGGAAAATGACCAAGACAAGATCTGTAGGAAGCCTGAGCTCCCTTTAAAAGCACTGACCACATTCCCAAGGCATCTTGCAGCTGGCAAAAAGCATGCTGTGCTTCACCGTCCTGAGCTGCTAAGGACAGTATAGGCATATTATGTCTTCCGTTCGTGGCCTGAGCCAAGATCACTAGTTCTGAATAAAAGATATTTCTCTACTAACTGCTGGATCAGTGCCAAACATTCATTCACATGAACTACTGAACATACCAGATGGTAAAATCTTTGTTACAACCCACTCTGGTTGAATTTAAACAAATCAGTTATAAACAGCCCAGAGCTAAAAGAGGGTTTAGTTGAATGTGAAAACAGCTTAGAGAAATATTCTAGTTTTCCCACTGTCATTTTTGTTTCCCCTTGATCTATATTTTCAGTCACCACAACCTTGGGGTCTCAGTTTACATGGAAACTCATAGCACAGAACACCAAGTTTAGTTATTTCAGCAAAATACTAATTTTCGCACAATAGAGAAAGCGGTACATTTAATAGTACAATCAGTTCAAAATATAAATATGGGATACTGCCTCCAGTAGCTTTCAGACATAGCAGTAGCTTTCTGCCTCCCCCCAAGATCAACATAAACAAGCCTAAATTTAAGATTAATTTGAATATTTACCAGATTTTCTCTGCCGTCGTCCAAGTAAATCTGTTACTGTTTTGCGGAATAGTTTAGCTTCTTCTTCATTAGCAAAATTAAGACCAACTTGACAAGTCTGAAAAACATTAATATTCCCCCACCCATCACTAAGAAAATGTTTCAAAGGCTTTCTTAAATGTTGTCTTACACCTTCTAAAGGTGTAACAAGAAAACAGTATCACTGCAAATTTGGAACCAAGTCTTTGTGAAACATTCCATCTTGGGAACATCTGACTACTACTCAAGTTTCTAGAAATCATGGCTAACAGATTTGAACAAAATTTTGTAGCTTGAAATCAAAGGGGGGGAGAGGAAAATTTGTGTTCTAAGAATATACGATACTCCACAAACATCATCTGCAAGTCAAAATGTAATTTCATTAAAGAAAGTTGAAAATAAAGAACCACATTTTATGCTTCTGTACTATGAATTGAATTTTCTAGTTGAGGTACCAAAAAAAATTCCTTTTATAAATAAGCTTAAAAAGCTTCAAGGAGCACAGGTAATATTGTACTTTTATAAATAATTTACAGAATGAATTAATAACCTCAGTTACATTAAAAAAAGGTACTGTTAAAACCAAAGGCATTTTAAAGTAGGTATTCAAAGACATTCAGACTCACATCTCCAGCAAAGGTATGAAAATATCCTCTAGGACTATTATATACAAAGTTATTGTACAGCTCCTGCTCCCACAATAATTTCCCATCCTGAAAAGAAGAAGAAGAAAAAAAAAAAACTGAAAACCTTCAGATGAAATTGCAGAGTTTAACTTCTTTCACAATAGAACCTATTATGAATTGGATGCAGCACGGTGTTAATCATCTTCCTTGCTATTAACTCAAAGAATGAGCTCAATCAAAATCAAAATGCAATAGAGTTTGTGGAAAAGCTGTGAAAGCTTATTCCATTGGGTCAAAGTATTCTGTTGAAATTCCTGGATGTTTTCAAAAACATCCTTCAAATTCTATAATCCTGCAATAGTGATACTGGGAGCAGTAAAAGCAACCAGTCATAGGAAGCTCAGTTGGTTAGAGAATGGTGCTAGTAACACCAAGGTCATGGTTTTGATCCCCATATGGGCCATTCACTTAAGAGTTGCGGGTCTCTCCCAACTCAGAATATTCTGCGATTCTGTGAACACAGGGACAAAACAGCAGCAGCAATAAAGGAGGCTTCCAGTTTCCTGTTCTTATCTGAGGCTTGACTTGAAGACAGTTAACTTAAAAATCTCACCTTTCTAAGAAGTTTCATGTATTTAAATGACATTATAGTTCAGCACCCAAGGAAGAGGCTTCTAACTAAGTCTTAACAGTCAAGTGACCAAATCACAAAGTCAAATGCAAGTAGCAACTGGCAATCCTGAACAAATCTGAGACTTCAAGCACTGAAGGTTGACAGATAATGAGCTGTTCCTGGCTGTAGAGATAATGGGAATCTTTTCAAAGTCTCAATACTGTCACTAGGACTTATGTTTCTCAGCACCATTTTTATGATGAAAACACTTTTTGGACACTTCATCTCTCAGTTCCCACTGTCTTGCGTGAAACATTATAATGGGACAATGACCTTTGATTGTATGACTGTATATATCATGAAAGGGGGAACAAAAAAAAAAAAGCCACCAAAAACCCCCAAAAAAGTCAAAACATGTAACTTGTTTGTACTGCAGTTTTCACATGCACCAACACACTGATCAAAAAGATTGTTTCCACCCATACAGAAGACAGCATATCCTTTGTTAAAGCATTTAAAGTAGTGACACCTGCTAGAATTGTGACAGCTATCCATCAGTGACACTATACAAACTTTCACTAATTTGACTAATCAGATTTGTAGAGGACAGCTTCTGAGAGCTGAAAGAAAATTGAGTCTGATATTTATTTCATCCATAGAAGATGACACCTAGGAAATTGTTTGAATTTCGAATACCTGAACATTGCACTTCCCTATTAATAAGGACTGTAATTGCACTGCTTAAAGCACAACTATTTAGTTGAGAATTTCTATGAGTTTGTAGCTACGATAACCTACACTCATTGAATTCAAAACAAGCTTAAGGAGTCTGGGAAAAAAAAAGGATGCTTACCTTAATGTCAAATATTCTGATAAAATACGACCTCTGCGGATTGTCCTTTACAAGGCAAGCTACGCCACAGCACTTCTTTGACCACATGGCATTGCGATCTGCTGCATATATTTGAACAACTGCTGAAGACATCGTCTAGAAAAAAAAGGTAGCTATTACTTTTAAGGTAAAAATCATAAATTTTACAATTGATCCTTTACCAAAACATCTCTTAATTTTGTTCCTTGTTGTAGGCAGCAACTTTGCTGACTTCCCATGTGATGAGATAGTAAAGTTCAAATGACTCCCATGCTTTAGATTTTCACTTCTATGAAAGAACCTAATTGAACTTTTTGTTCTTGTTTTTGAAATCAGCAAAGGGATTTTGCCTGTAAGAAGCAAATCAGTAACTATGGCGGTCACATAGAGAATGGAAGGAAATTTCTTTCTGTTCAGTACTTCAGACTGGATAGAAACACAATACTCAAGCTGGAACTGCAAATGACATGGTGCCTGGAGACACTCCTGGGTACTGGAATGCAACTGCCTACATTGCTTAATTGTTCAAATGGTCTCTGGCACAATTTTAACCTATGCCAACTAGCAAACTCCTAAAATTCTCGGGCATGGTTTGAGAATTCACAGGAGCTAGGATCATTCCCAGCTGGCAACTTGAAATTGTCCTGTTTTCAAACTGAGAGATTTTAATAAGAGATGAAGATTATTCCACACCAGATTGCTGCAGTCACTGGGAATATTCCTCAGCATATTTTCTATGTGTCCTACCTTAAGAGTCCTATGAGAGAAGGAAAAGCGAAGTCCTTGAAGAATATTTATTTAGCAGCCAAGTCACATGAACAAAGCTTAGATACTCTGTAGTATCTAAGAAGATACTACAGATCAGAAGCTATATAGCCTAGGATCTACTCTCCAGCAGCACAAGATGCCCAGGTAGGAATAAAAGAGTAGACCATTACAACTATGGAAGCATATCCCTAGCAACTGCCAGGTTGGAGCTCAAAGCTCCCTGAGCCAGCATGTGTTTTACAGCACATTCCTTTGTGAATTTGTCTAATCACTCTTCAAACTCATGAGAACTTCTGAGCATCACAACACTGGACAGGACTATATTTCACAGTTCATAATAATAATAATAATGGCCAGTCTTCGCGAGCGAAGATTTTTTGGGAAAGGTCATTAACCCTTCCAGCCTGCGCAGTGGATTTTTTAGGTGAGACACAGCGTGCGCTGAACTGAGCCCACCCTTTAGTCCTGAGGTTCATCTGCCGGGGCCGAGCAAAGCTTGGACAGTGGCAGTGAGGTCCCCAGGATGTAGGTTTGTTTAGAGTGACCTTCTCTTAGGTGGATTGCCTACCAAGGCTGACGAGCTCCACCTGCCCAGGGGGCCGGGAATCGAACCCGGGTCGCGGTGGTGAGAGTCAGGCACTCTAACCACTAGACCACCAGAGGCCCCATTTCACAGTTCACTTATGCACTATATGAATAGTTAACCACTTTTATCTAGACATTTGCCACCTGCTAATTCCAGCTGACTGTCCCGTTGTATTCTTGCACTAGGAGATGGTGTTCATGGCTTCACAGTTCCTTCTACTTGTTGCACATGCTTTTACAGATGTTTGTCACACATCTTTGCCCTGTTATCTACTGTTTAGGAAGTGACACTAGTTTTAAGTCATTCTTGTAGCAAGAAAAAAAAAATCTACTCTTTAATTACCCTTGTCACTCTTACATGGATCTTAACTAGTCCTACTACATCTTCCTTTGATTGGGGATGAGACTTATCCTATATGAATGCAGTTTGTTAGCCTTTTGAACATAGGGTCACAATAACAGTTTTCTGTTTTGTTCTTTATTTATTTCACTGTCAGTCAAAGAGAGTTTTATTTCCTTTTTCACTATGAAATATTAAACAGATGTTTTCATAGATCTGCTATAGTTCCATGACCTTTTCGGATGAATCATACCTAATCTGAGTAATGGTCTCCACATTAGGTTTTCCCCACCTGCTCAGCAAGGATTACTTCACCTTCATGAATTCGACTACTTGCCAAAACAGTAGACATCCATAACGCAGGCATGCCTAGTTGCATTATAAGATTATCTACTAAATATCATTATCACCATGGTCACACTTTTCTTGGTTTAAGAAACCAAAAGAATAATCTAAGTTTCATTGGATTCTTTTACTTTAACAGAACTGGAAGTTTTTTGATAAGAGTCAAAGTAATGTAGGCAGACTGTAGCTACGCCTTGGGAAAGCTCTATAAACTTTGCCCGAGAACTGTGATGTTAACTTTCACAAGTCAAGATATAATTCTGTTCCTCTTTGCAGCCTCCTCTTCAGAAGTTGTCAGACTGACTACTAATCTTTCTGGTAACCTACAGAAAAAGTTAAAGCATGTTTGTCTGACAAAAAGAGTGCTTGTAACTGTAGAGTACTTGACGAGGCAACTAAGGGTAGAGTAAAATTTCTCTCCCTATAACCTACAGAGTAATATGAACAATTTAATCATAACTGCACTTGTCAGATGAGTAAAAAGGGACTTGGGAATTAGCCATGCTACCATCACAAAACAGGTATACTTGCAACTTTATGTCAGCTAAGAGACGCCATTTTCCCCTCTACGTTGCAACAGGAAATTACTTAATTTTGGGCACAGCTGGCCAGATTTTGATGAAAATTTCTGCTTCTCTAACACTTTTTTTCCCCGCTCATTTCTCCAATATCATCTTCATTGCTAAAGCAATAATGTTGTAGACACAAGACAACACAAAGGAGCAAAGATGGGCCATTCTACAGTTTGCATTCAATTACAGCAACTATCTCGCCACCCGTGCAAGAAACCTTCTCAACCCTCCAAAACAAATCCAGCTCCACTAACCTCCACCCAACAGGACTACCCACAGACATGGGTGGTCTTGGCAGGAATCATGCAACTTAAATATAAGGCACAGGAGACAGTGATTTGTGTTGAGACAGGGCTCCCTATGCCTTGCTTCCTATTATATCTAACAGCAAAAGCACCAACTGGATTACCTGGGTAAACCAGTAACTGTTGTAACTCAATGACGCCTGCATATAAAATCTTGGGCCAACACCTATCCCAGGAGTAGAAAGAAGAATATTAAACAAAAAGAGTGTGTCCTCATTCTGCATAATCATAATACTTGTTTAATGTACACTTGGTTACCCTATGAGCAGAGCTTGATTTAAAGTTAGAGACAATTTCACTGAATCTGAAGTAGGTGTTGTTTTGAGGTCTTCTGAGTTTAGAGTTCAATTACATTTTAACTTACTCATTAGCATTGTACAAATTCCTAGTGTTGACAAACTGCAATGCAGCTTTTGCATGTTAGAACATATAATTCACAAATTCTGCTGTTATATGACTTATGTTTTTTTAATAAAAGGACAATACAGGAAAAAATACAAGGTGTATTTTTGTCAGGAGAGGAGGACAATTAAATCCAACTCCTTTTACTTCATCCACTGTTCATTTTCGTTATGTAGAGCAGTGGTGCCATGCTTTCTGCTATTCAGCTTCTGGAAGACAGGTGGCAAAAATAATTAATCATCCACGCCCTTTGGAAATTTACAGACCTATAAGCAAAATTTAAAACTTGAGAAAATATATGAACCATAAACTTCATCTACTGCTATTCATTATGAATCCAAGCCACACAAATTCCAATAAAAAAATTCAACTTCATTGCACAATTGCAGTGTCTGAGAACATTTACACAAATATCATAATTTGAGTATTCTACTGCATTTTCTGAGTGAGCATTCACTGTCAGCTCAGTTTCTCATAGCATTCTCAGAAGAGAATACTGCATTTTAAAGTATGGGTTCTTTAAAACTATATGTAAATACTTCTTCAGAGTAGATCACACCACTGATTCAATATCCTGAGTGCATTTTTTCTGAGATAAAGTTATTTTGTTACTTAATACCTAAAGTTATTACTGTATTTTCAGGAGGAGGATTTTGAAGTTGTCACTACTGCTTTCTTAACAGTTTAGTGAGGACCTTGTCCTTTTTATATAGCTGTATATTTGAAAAAGATGCATAGAAGAAAGAAATAAGGTAGCCCACCAAAAATGGATGGGCCATGGAGACGAAAAACAACCTCTCTTTAGTTCCCTTTACTTTTTCCACACCAGCCTCCAGCTGGAGGACATGCCATTGATTCCAGGGACTTGTCACACCCCTCAAGCTGATGAGCTATGAAGCAGTAAGTATGGTGTTGTCAGCTGTACACTGGCTGTTTCACTGGCAGATCTAGTCTTACCCTTCAACACACATACTGCAGGAAATGTGGTATCAACAAAACATGAAAACACCTACTGCCTGCAAAACTTAGGCACACCTAGTCATCACACATTTGGAGAATGTGATTACAGCAGCCACGGACAGTTTCCAACTGGGCAGCAGATAGCTGTGTACTTTGATCAGCTTCTGGTGTGAACATTTGCTGTGGTGGCCTCTCAATAACTTGCTGTAACTCAGTGTTTCTCAAAAAAACAGTGAAGCAAGCCAACACAGATAGTTGCACAAGAAAGAGTCATCATAATAGATGACTTACGGCTGACAGACATTAAAACATAGTGGGCCAAAAGTCACAATAGAGAGTGGCAGCAAGATTAAGGCTGTAAGATGATGTTCAGTCACCTCAATATACACTAGAACAGAAAGATCCATTGGGATGGTTTTTGTAGTACAGCTGACAACAAGCTTGTGGTGCAAAGATCAAAGAATTATAAAATTACTTTGGTTGGATGTGACCTCTGTATGTCTTCCAGGTCAACCTCCTACTCACAGCAAGGGTAATTAAAAGCCTACAGTTCAAGTTGCTCAAGGTCCTGTCCAGTTAAGTTTAAAGGCTGCAAAATCACTTCTAGGGAATCTGTTCTAGTGCTTAATCACTCCCATTTTAAAGCTTGTAAAAATGCAACTCAGTTTCACGTATTCCTCTAATGGTTCAGTATTGCTATGTGTTAGATGTTGACAGTACTACTACTACAAGTACACACTAGCGGTACCTTTCAATCCTTTTCCAATTTTAAGAGTAACGGTTTTTTCCCCATACAGGTGCAGAACCCTGCATACATACATAAGTTAATCGCACATGACATCTTGCTTTTCTTAAGTTATCCTTCCCAGCCCTTGGAAGTGTCTCACAAACAAAACTGTGGAAAAAAGATGACTTCACCTGGTAATGTAAGAACACAAGTAGAATCAGTTGTTTCTAACAAGTTACTCTGTTCTAAACAGAGTAACCTCTTGAAAAAAAACTTACACAATGCCTGTAGCTTCTTCACAAAGTCAGTTTGAGGACTTTGCCCAGAAAGTCATAGTGAACACAATAGCTACTTTAACATTTTGGGGGGAGGAGGGGGGAAGCTATGGTGAGTAGTTGTGTGCAATTCAAACCCTGTAAGAATAGAAATCAATACTTCTATTGTCTTTTTTATAAAGCAGGTATCTGGAAATGTTGTCCTAATCAATATGAGAACTGATGAGAAGGTACCCATGGTAGGTCTTTATAAGACATGCTATGGTGAAAATCCTTATTATGGCTAAGGTAATATGTTGAAGCCTGAGCAGGTGATGCTGGGTGCTCCTGGGTCACACATTCTTTGGTACAAGACTGGCAAGAGAGCTCACAGTTTGCTTCTAGGGTGACTGTTCAAGAATAAAGGGCTGTTGCCCCTTTCTTGACATTAAAACAGTGGTAATAGTTTTCATCAGAGAGCAGGGTTCAGGAACACAGGCATACTGACATCAAGTACCACGTCACTGTGGAAAACGCTTAGTGAGGTTCTAACTCTAATCTTGACCACAAGAAGGACAGGAAGGTTCAGTACCAAGGCAATCCCTAATAGCCTAGCATTATCTGAGTCATGGAAGAAGATATGGAAACTCATTAAGATTCATGAATGAGAAAGACAAAAACCAGAAATGAGAATGAGCTCTACAGAAAATAAAGCCTACTTCACAGAAAATCAGGCAAGTAGATAGAAATCAGTGGCTCACATTTCTTTCTCTGATTACAAAAATTCTGAAGAAAACAAAACCAACTAAAATGTAGCACTGACCAATCAGAGACATTAATTGAAATCTTGTTTTTCTCAAAAAAAGCTTATGTTCAAGCAATTATACTTTTAAATGTCAGTACATTAATAAATTTGTATTATTCAAAGCAAACAAAATTGGAATTAGACAGTGATAAGACCTTCCTCTTGTTCTGGAATTGACTTATCTTCAGGCATTAATGTCTTACATCATAAATATATTGAGTTTCCAAAAATGTTTCTGCAGTGATCAACACAATTATGCATTTTATCTCATCACTCAATACAGAAACACAAAACCTGCTGCAGGGACCAGGTACTGGAACTTTCACCCCCTTCTCAAGGGAAGGCTTTGGCATCCTACACAATCAAGCTCTACTTGCTCTTTCTGGCAGTTTAATTTCCCTTCTACACAGTGGTCCTGTTTTAAGAGAAAATGTAGCTTTTTTCTTGGCATTGAGGAGTCTCCTACCATGTGGGAACAGTGTGTTCCTTTCCTGCTAGGAAGGGCTGATAACCCACTTCCAGGGTGAATGTTCTCTCCACCACGCAATCCTACAGAAGGCATGCAATGCAATCTCCTCCAATGGTGATTTTAAATGAACTGACTAAGCCTGCCACTACTGAAATGATCCCTAACTAATTAGGCCACATAAACAACATGCAAATATGCTTCCCTAACAATTTCAACATTATAAGTAGCAGAGGCATTTGCTAGAGTAGACAAAAAAATTTCCTAGCACTTTCACAGAACTTAGAAGAGTTAGTTTAATTAGGTTCAGAATCCTACAATATTTATTAGCCCTGGATACTAGGTAATTCAACCTTCTTAAGCATGGATGTCTAGTATGATGGTTTGGATGCCATTCAGGTCTAGCAACAAGATATATGAACACAAATCAACACTTCTACCAAATTTTAAAGGTCTCAATAAGCATCCACAAGTGTCTAATTACTTACTTTCCAGTTATAGACAGGAAGGGATTGAGATAGGAAGAAAGAGCACCAGGAGAGAGAAAAGACTGGTGATGCTGAAGGCAGACTGCTTTTGCTTACTGCTGACACCATCTGAAGGCCCATAAAGAGTATGGCCCCAGACAACAGAGTAAGTACAACAGATTCACCTAACCTGCCTTTTTTGGCTTCCCCCCCCTTAAGAACAGTGTATCAGGCTTTTTATGGTTACTGAATCTTGTACAAAGGAAGTGTGATGATACTGTGTGATAGCATACATGCACATACTTTTGTTGCTAAAAATACTCTACAAGGACTCCACAATATTGTGACTACGAAACTAGATTTTCATCAGTTAGATTTTGCAACTCTCAGATTGGTTTATGTTTTCACACCAGGTTGCCTCCAGAATCTTCACAAATTAGTAACATGTGACAGCATTCATCCACTGGGGATTTGGATACTACTTTATTTGCAATTAGGATAAACTGTGATTACTTCAATTTTTAAAGCTATTACAGCTTCTGAAGATTTATTTAACACATTACTAATAATCTTATCTTTAAAGACAATTGTGTATTGCAAAAAAGCTATCTTCAAATGTTACCAACATGACTTTAAACTAGATTCCCATAGAAAGAAGACATACAGAACTTAAGTTTACTGGCAGATTTCATCAAGTTAAGCAGCTGGAAACAATCTTCTAATTTTAATGCTATTTACAGGACATTATTTTCAAAGACAGACTGACTGTTCCACAGACAGGAAAACTAAAGCAAGATTTCACATTATTTGACAGAACTGACATAAGGGAGCCTTTTGTAAATACTCAAACACATCAGTAAAGCTTTATTTGGTGTAAGCTGAAAAATCACTCAGCTTAAGACACTGAGGCCTCACCACTTCTACTGCTTATGAAATTATTTGCTACAGTTGCCAACAGTGTCCAAGTTTAAGATTAAAGCTTCTGTTTCATTTCTTAATTTCTCATGATTTAAAAATGCAGTATGTACAGATGTTAAGGAGTTAGAGGGTTTTTCCCACCTCTACACAAAGTTAGGCTGTTAAGAATAAAGCCACTGTATAAGAGACGCTGCCTGTTCTTATTTGAAGGGAGAAGGAAGAAAGGAGGTTTTTCAGAAACAGCAAAAAGCCATATTGGGTATTTCCTATCATTTCTGAAACATTAAGTTAAAAGACAGTTCCACACAACACAGATCAAAACATTTAAGGAATCAAGAGAACAAACCAATTAAAAAAAAACCCCATAGTTAATATCCAAGAACAGACTCCCTGCCTTGCATGTGCCCTGATGAGCACACAAGTCAGCTGCAACATCCTCACTGAAGATCTTTCACTGATGTGGAGAAAGTACCAGTGGATCATTAAGTGATGTTACAACAAAGAAGGGACTGCTGTTTAACAAACCTAAGCCATAAAAGTGCTTGTTTGGACTTAAGTCTGCAGTTGTCCAATAAAAAGATCCTTCACTCCTAATCAACAGTCATTCACTTGCAGATAGCTCACATTTTTTTTAATATCTTCAGATACAAGTTCATTTACATTTCCAGCACCTCCCAGAACCCCCCACTTCAGTTAGAGCTGGCCAACTCCTATTCAAAACACTCATTGCTCAACAGTGGATCACAGAAGACCAACAATTAAAATGTGGGTAAACAGCATAGCATATAAACCCAAATCAAACAGCACATGATTAGGAGAGACATGCTTTTAGCAGACACAGCATAAAGATATTTTCAAATCCTACAACCTCAGTTCAGGACAACACATGGAAGACTTCAGCCTTCCTGAGATATGACATAACCATAACCACAAGCACGCTGCAGATTACAACATTCCAAGCTATCTCAGCTTATCAGATCATTTACAAGCTGACATGCACAAACTGGGGTTTCCACTGACGAGCAAGCTGAACATCGTCACTTCCTGTTTACCTGCACAGCATCACTGCACCTCACTGTGCTGCACCTCACAGCTCAATGCTGCTGAAGCCCTGGCTGGTCAGAAGGCAGCAGATACACGGCAAGGCAGTTATTTGTGTTCTGCAGAGAGTGTGCTGCACACAGGCTGTCCATAAATTTGTCACTGTCCTACTGCCATGGAGCAAAAATTCTCACTACAGAAGAAAGACATTTTGTCTTGCAGTTCCACTCCCATCTGCAGCCTCCCAGGAGACACTCAGATTCAAGACTGTTCCTTTCCAAAGCTCAGAGAATTTTCAGATGAAATGTTCAGGTCTACTTTTTGATTTTAATCCATTTTAAATTTATCAAGACTCCTAAGCCTAGGATGATCCTTACACAACTAGAGCATTGTACAGATATGTAGATTAAACAGTTCTCAAAACTGTGTTTCATGGTCATACACAGAAACTGCAGACTGGGATTTCAAACCATACAGATTCAAGTCAAGAATCAGTTTCATGCAACACATGGGATAAAACTGGAGCTTGCATCTGTTTTGTCCTGTTCCACTGCCTATTCAGCTATAAGGAAAACCACCTCCCTTCCCTCAACATCTCCTCTACCAGCAACACACTGTCTTCTGGTACTAAGGTCCTCTCTCTTCAGCCTTCATCAATCATTCCATTCTCTACACAGTAACACTTTTCTAGATGTTCCATATTTAATGCAAGTCCTTATGAGCAGATCCTCATATCCACTTTGAACATATGAGTGAGCTTTTAGAAAAAAAAACACATTAGAATTCAGAGTCATTTTTTAAGAGTTAGATCAACTGTAGTTCCCTATCAACCCACTTAATAGTATACGTATCATGAAGTTTACAAGTAAAAATCTTTAGAACAATGGTTAAATTGATTAAAGAAAGGATGTGAAGCATAAACCTCAGGAATTCATGAATTATCCCAGCTCTGGAACACTCGTTAATGAGCCCCTGAAAACGCTATTCAGCATCTACTAGTACTCCCAGGTCCAGATTTAAAAAAAAATTTAAAAAATGAGTATTTGCTTTGCAGAGATGATGTTTAGGTGAACTTTACTTATGATCTTTACACTTAAAGACAGAAAATAATAAGGAATTTTGACTTCTGATACTTAGAGAGTACTGAAGTAAAACAGCTAAATTGTTTTAAAAGAACTCTTTTATAAGAACACATTAATTTCATGCCAACATAAAACAAAGAACTCCCTTCAAAATATTAACAAATATGAGTAAAGGCTATTAGAAGTAAAACCTCTTTGAATAATAGCCAGTAACTGGTCTCGCAATGGTGTATACAACTTGTGTCCTGCCCTGTAAAGCAGACTCAATCCACTTACATAAAGGTACTTAGAGATGCAACCCCCCCTCACACTTTCACTGTGCCACAATTCAACGTGTATTAATTCCTCCTTCAGCAGTTTGCATTTGAGCAGAACAGTTATGGGAATTCAAGTCAGATACAAGGAAACATAACTGTACATAAGATTATTTTTTTTATATATACCAGCAACTGAGTCTGCTATGAATAAAGTTACTCCTAGTGACATGTCTTAAAAAATAGATAACATATGGGAAAAAAAAGAAGGCACAAAGATGTGTTAGTTCTATGATCCCTGGCCATATTCAAAGCTTACTACAGGGGTAAAACACTAGACATTAGTTGAATGCCTGGGAGACTGTTGCTTTTTATTTAGTTCTGGCAATAGGCAATTGCATGATGCTTGCATTTATTTCTCTCCCATGCCTCAGCTTCTTCATCTGCAGCATGTTGATATAGACCTCTACCTCTACAAAGTGCTTTGAGAACTACTGATGAAGAAAAAAATATTATGCTGCCACAGACAGAAACAAATTATTTTTTGGGGGGTGGGATGTGCGTGCCTACATTATCTTCTCTGCTAATAGCAAAGGTTAAGACAGGTTAATTTCCACATCGCTAGGGTTATTTTTCTCCCCAGTGAATGAACATTAATTACTATCTGATAACCTGGTCACTGTTCGCTGTTTTAGACAAGGAAATGGGAGATATTCTTTTACCACGGGGTATGTATGCCCCTTGAGTAAAGTGACATTTATTACAGCTAAAAAAGTTTCAAAGGTCTCTGCCTGTTGGCAGCTCCGTCTTTGCAAGTACCTGCACTGCATATACCAATGTGCTGTGGAGGCCAAAAGCCACTTAAATTCACCCGTGTGCAAACAAACTTTAGCAGTTTGGAAGCAGTGGCACAGAATGGCGGTCTTATACGGCCAATTCTAATCAGATCTCAGGCTTAAGAGTTATCACACATTTCCATTTTAGACAAATCATGGCTTCAAGTTCTTTGTACCAAACTTACTAATGCTTTTATAAGTCACCATCACACTTAATTTTTACACACTATATTTAACACTTGATTCTTAAGATGGAAGAATAAAGAGTACAAAGCACATGACTCAAAACTTCCCACCTACCTGGCATTTCTTGGTGGTCTATTCCATGATAATCCTTGAGCAACAACAACCCCTGAAGTCTCAGTATGTAAAGATTGAAAAAAACATGAGATTACACCTTCCTTCCCTCCTGCCCCCCCCCCCTCAAAAAAGTAGTTTTGAAAACTAGGCACACTACTCTAGTTCTGACAGAGCCCTTCAATAAGGCAATCTCATCATCCCATACATCTAGATTGCTTTACAAAGGACTCCTTCTGAATTTACTACCCACTATCTGCATATAAATGCACAGAGGGCTGCTGAATGGGAAAGCTCCTTCCTCAGAGCCAAAATTCTTCTTCTGTAACTCCTTAAGGTACCAGAATGTTACTTATCATGAGGTTGCCGACTCTGCTGGACACAACCAGAAAAGCAAAAACTGTAAAGAATCTACTTATCTACAGTTAAAGTGTGTGCTTATACAACAAAAACATTGTAGAAAGAGGGCAGCAGGATGTATTTTTCCACTGCACTCAATACTTTGGTGTCTATGTCCAGTCACCAGTTTCCAGTTAAAGAAAAAAAAAATAAAAATCACACAATACTTCCTTTTTCCTTCAGTGCAGCTCTGGCAGTTCTAATGAGCAACCATAGGCAGAAGTAAGGAACAAAGGGGCAGTGATATTGTTCTCAATCTTTTATTCTTTAAAATTGGTATGTTTGGATGGATCAGAACAAAAGCATCCTCATTTGAAGATAATTACCTCTCCATAACTGCTGTGTTCCTGTTTGTAACTTGTTAACATTGCTCAGCAGGTATAACGTAGGTACCCACCTGAATTTACAGGTAACATAAAAATTATTTCACTCACAACAGAACCAAAGTAATACTATATCTCATGTGAGAAGAAGTTTACACTAAGGAAAATCAATATTTATTAGATCAATATAAGAGCTTAGAACCATAGAGTCACACCAATATTATTAACATGAACACAGTATTTTAAGATATTTTAAAAACTCTTAGGACAAAAAATACTTGTTTCAAAAAACATTTAAAAGAAACATTAGGTCTGAAACTGAACTTTATTCTTGTCTAAAGTAATTAAATACAACAAGTTGAGCCAAAATATAAACTTTTAATGAAAAACATTTTAAGATAGCTTTGTGAAAAACTGACAACAATCAATCTATATTGCACTGGCAGTCCAATTAGCCAATATCATTGCCCTAATCAAGCACCAGATTTGAAAAATTACATGCTTCAGTTTCTGAACTACTGCTCTGCAAGTCTCCAAGTCTATTCAGGAGCTGACAGCAGCTAACATGCTCAGTGTGAATGGTTCTTGGTGCTTGGGAGAACTGGCAACAGCTTTCCTGTCAGGTCAAGTGTGTGTCACTTTTCTGAAAACCTCCACTGCTACGATAAGTTACAGTGCTTTATGACAGTAAAATCAGCAGGTATGTTGTTACACCATACCAGCATAATAAAAATGTGCATTAATACTACTTATAACCATTAAAATGGGGGAAAAAGTTATTAATGACATACTGATTATTTTTTTCAGATGTATAACACCTTTGGAAACAAGATATTTCTTATAAGGGCACTGATGCAACTTAAATCCCAATGACTCAAAGCAGACATTGGGTTTCTAGTTTTTGTATGGATATTTGCTTCCTTTGTGATCAACTAACCATACCAACTGCTCTGAGCACCTGAACAGCCTCAATCTGTTAGCATAGAAACAGAAAGCTCTAAATGTTGAGTGTATAAAAGATAACACCAGTCCCAGGAGTATATAGTTTAGAAAAAACAAGCTGATTATCCAATTTAGACAGAGTTCAAGAAAAATCACATCCTACTCAAAAGACTTTGCATGAATATAGAAATACCCCCAATCTCGGAAGAAATTATCACAGGAGTGGGACCTACATAATAGCAATGCATTAATGAATGGCTTGCTAGAAGTCTAGTATGGTGGTTTTTATGAACATCAGATTAAAGGCTGTATAACTGGGTCCTTGAAAGACCTAGAAGTTAAATTGCCAGAAGCTTCAACACTGTGGTACAAACGCTTCCTATAGGAAAATGGTGCTGGAGTGTGCCTGTAACTCACCCGGACCTTGAGGAAGCCTGGGCGGGAGGGGTGGGTGTGGATCTTGATTTCCTGTTAGTCCAGTATCCACTCCTGGGCATATGGACTATTTACAGAAGATGAAGCAGATTTATAGGATAAATTGAAGGCTAGCCAACCTCCCTGATGGAAGTATCCCACTGAACATTTGTTATTCAAAACTGCATCCTTAGAAGGCCACTGCCATCCACTATGCGGTGTGCAATATGATACACAAAGAGTTTTATACTAGCTGATGTGGAACTAAGAGCTCTAAATCTGCCAATCCCTATGTAAAAGCTTCAGTTCTGCAACAAACACTACAGTCCTCCGAAGAATTCCAAAGTCAAGGAAGTGACACGTCTGTCAGTCCACTTCAGGACTACGTTACTCTGACAAATGAGGGCACCATGCTGCACTGAAGTGAAAAAACAACCTTGATGATGCATGGCAGACTTCCTTATTGATGGCTAGTTTGTTTATTTGGAATAAGCCAACTATGTAACATCCTTTGCTAATTCAAACTTGCATCATAGTGATACTGTTTGCATGCGGTGACCTTGAAGAAATTATTTCCAGCCATATGGATACTGGTACTGCATCATTTCATTGCTGGAACCATTACTGCAGCCAGAACTGATACGCAGGCTGCCATCCTGAAATAAAGACTAAAAGCACTCAGCTTCTAAATGCACGATGGATTGTTATCTCCCTTCTGCTCTGAAGCAAATGCTACCTGCTGTGGGAGAGAACTTCTTGTACAGCATTAAGCATCACCAGGGGACCAGTTCCTGCTAGTGCTGACTTATAAAAGTGACACTGGGAAAAAATATGGCTTGAGGGGAAAAAGGGAATCACCAGACACTAGAGGGAACAAAAATAATAAAATAAAAACTTCAGGGAAGTGTCTACAGAACTGAGGCATGCAAACACTGTCTAACAGACCTAGCGGGCATAGAAGACAGAACTGAAAAGGTTCCTGAGCTCGTACCTCTACATCCCAGACAGAACCAATGATCAAGGTGAGATATCAGAACAGAGTATGTGACGATTAAACTATCATTAATTACACTACACACCTTAAAACTGTCTCTAGAGCTCAAGTGGGAAACAAATTGTTGCATTTGAACTGACAAAAAACTGCTAAAATGCTACAAAATGCAGCTTCAAGTAAGATTCCTAGAGAACTCAGGACATCCCTGGAGTCTCTGAAAATGGACAGAACTTTGCTTAAATTATTTACAAACTACTCATCAGAAAAGAAAGCTCTAGACAGGAATACATTTTCTTGGTAGGCCAGTGGTCTGAAACCAAGAAGTAAAGTGAAGGAAATGCAGCAGCTTTTAAGGTCATCCTTGCTGTACCTAATGCAGTCTGTAGAAGCACAGCTACGAGTTAGCTACATCTCCTCAAAAATTTTTTTCCTCTGAAATCAGAGGAGATCAGAAACATGATGATATCCGTATCTGAAAATCAGTGACAGATACACTTAATATTGTCCACTGCAGCAGGTTGTTACATGCAGAGGAACACTTTCATTTGCTGGAAAATTCTAGACACCTGCATTTTCTCAGGTTTCCAAGAGCAACTTCTAGGAGCAGAAAGACAATACTGAATTTTGTTGCTGTCAGGAAAGCTAGATCTGACTTTGACTTAATGTCAAAGCAGACAGTTATGAGCACAGCAGCAGGTCTGACCCTTAATCTGTGATGTATATGCTACTAACAACGCTAGAACAGACAGCTCACATCTCCCCATCCCCAGCACCACAGTCTCCCGGTAGCTTCCACTGGTTGTGCAAATATCAGTTACTAAGAGCAGGGCCACTTTCTGGATACGGTGGCAAGTGGTACAGCAGAAAACACATCTGCGCAGAGGAACAAACTCTCTTACTAATACAACACAAATCAGGTAACAATGGCCCTATCCATACCATGTATCAGGAACTGTGTTTACACCAAACCCCCGCTCATTATTACTTTGGTGACTACTTGTTAGCAGCACTCAGACCTGTGCCAGGAAGTGTGCCAACCAACTGAACACCATGGACAGTCACAGGACTGTGCCTGAGTTCATGCTACTGCCCTACTTCAGTTTGTTAGCATCAATGTGTTAGCACAGCTGGCTCACAGATCAGAGGTGAGAAAGTGGACAAGGTGCATCCTTCTGCCACCAAACTTAAATGTGTGCTGTGTACCTCCCATTTTCAGCCTGTTGGTTCTGGTTATCTGGGACATAAAGGGATGATCCAGACAGGTATGGCTACTGTGAGGGATGGACTCCTCCATTATACAGTATGAAGCACAGAGCAGCAGCATGAATACTTTTTCAACAAACAAATTTCATCTAAATGATATGAAGAGGGCAAACAAACAGACAGGATTTGTTGTGTACAAGTAGAAAAGCTCAGAAATGTTCAAAGAGGCTATTAAGGAAAAGTCTCAATGAAGAACTGAAGCATTCAAAGAATGACACAAAAAGATGAAGTGAAAACCATGACATGGAGATCTACATGCCCCAGCAAAATATTCAGCACCAAATCCATCTCCATGCATCCTAGCAAACAAAACTGTAACACAATTACAGGTTTATTGCATCTAGATGCTTGAACTAAGGCAAGGAAGGGCATGCTCTGTGCAGAGACAGAGATTTATGATTAGTCTCTCGAGTACAGAAATACTGGCACCTGAAACTGGTATGGACAAACCTCTTAAAGACAAAACTAAAATATTTTTAAAGAGATAAATGGTTTGTTGAATCGCTACTGAGTTCTAGAGATCAAGTGCAACCAGCACTTTCTGCTGCAATCACACTTTAAAACCTTGCATAGTTTTAAATTTAAATTTCAAGCTACACAAACTGAGCACAGTGCTAACAGTACAGTGTAACACAAAGAGGCAAACATTGTTTAAGAAAGGTCAAAATGACAATATCTATTGTAGGGCTAAAAAATACTGGCTGATATAACATTGCAAAAAATTAAGCCCAAAACCTGTATTTTTTTTTAACTGTTAATTTTCAGGTTACTAAAAATACAAACACCAATAAATGCACGCTCAAGTATAAAATGAATTTCATATCTGAAATACTCTCAACTACAAACTAAAGCAAATAAAGAAAAAAACAGTACTGAGTTTTATTTATTAGAAAATACTGCTTCCTTCTTTGCAAATGCAAGGGGAAGCTTTTGCCTGTGGTATTACACAGAACATACACCACTACAGGATGTTCATAGTTTTCTTCCTCTTTCCAGTTAACCACAAAAATCAAGCACAGTTTTACAGAATGCAGGCTATTTGGATGCCTTTGTGTATATTTAGTGTCATAAGCCAAGTGATGTTTCTGTTTGCTTTGGCTGACTGAGGGGGAGTAAAGGGAAAAATGTCTACTTACAAAGAATGACCACATCTTAGCTGTGCTCAGAGAGAACTGTCACATGGTTAGAGGAGCAGGAAATAACTTACAGTTCACTCAAAGCAGGACTAAGCAATTCTGTGGTTTCAGATCTGAGCCTGTAGAGTTGATGAAGCTGTATCTTCCAGTATACAGCTTCCTAACAGAGCAGCTTATGAAGTGGACAGTCTGGTCCTCCCTGGAGAATCAGCAGCGGAGGTGGAGCAGTGCAAGAAGCCTGAGGAATACCATACTCTGGGTTTTGCTTCCCCTTCTCATATCCACCAAAAGCTCTCTCGCCTATAGTAATATTAGCAATGACTTTGGGCAGTGAAGATGAAATAAGTGACAAATGTGTAATGGCCAGGCCTTGGGCTAGAGCACAGTAGGTCCGCAGCAGCAAACAGCTGGCTGGCAGAGACTCCTCTCCTGTGTCTTTCCTAGTGCAGCACACACTGCTGAGTAGAAGAGTACATGCCCTGTCTATCCCAGCACTGGGTATGGGTAGGACTACATGTCTGATGAGACACAGAGTTCATCAGCAAGAACAAAGCAGTGGTGAGACTGTTAAGTAGAGAGAGTAAAGGAGTGGAGGGAAGAACAGTGAGGAGGAAAGTCAGTCCTACCTGGAGATCCTTGTGCAGATTATGGATGCAGGGGCTGAAAGAAGAAAGCAAGATCCTGGAAGCACTTCAGGTGTAAGGGGGAAAGAGGAAGTAAACAGAGGAAACCCTTTTGCTGGGACAGGACAGGAAACTTGCCAAAAAAAAAGAAAAAAGAGAATGTGTGATAAGAGAGGGCAAGGAGACCCTGATGAAAATGGAGACGAGATTTGGAGGACAGAGGTCACTACGCAGGACTTCAAAGCACATCAGCAGGACAGGACTTACAAAAGAAGTAGTGGTTAAATGGATTCCTAAAACATAATTGCCAACTTTACAGTAATTGGCTGCATAAAAATATTAAAGATACTAAAGCATTATTTTCTACATAGAAACTAAAATTCTTTTTAAGTCAATAAATTACTGCTTGTTAGAAAATGCACTAAGGAGATCGTAAAATACCTCTTACTTTTCTTTATCCCTAACACAGAAAAGTATTAATACAACAAATTAATACTAATTTCTTTTCTTATCCACAAATCACATACAGATAGATAAATCTCTAGACTATCACCTTGAGAGGGGAGAAAGCATTTACAATTTACTACTAAAGTCCCATTTTCAAATATTCTTGTTCTCCAACAAGAGACAGCAAGACAAGTATTAGACCTTATTAATTAACCTCAGCAAGTACTGTCTAAGTTTTGGGAAAGCCATCATCAATAACACTTGAAGTAAACACAAAGGGTTTGCAATCTCAGAGGCGAGACTTATCTTTGCATAATTAAAAGTTCAAATAATTAAATACAGTTTTCTTAGCTGTTCAAAAAGGCAAAAGTCACATTTTTTTTAGTTAGGTTGGTGTTTCTCAAACTGCAGGTACACAGGACCTTCACATACAAAATATGCTTATACAGGACCATATCTGCACTCACTAAATACACTAATGCTGCAGTGGCTAATTAACAAAGGAGATAAAGGCAAAATAACGCATTTGTATTGAAGGAAAAGGAGATGAATGCAGGGGAATTCTGAATAACACATAAGATTCTGAAGGGAAAAATGGTGTGTGAAACCATCTCACAGAAACGGAAACACAACCTTGATTAGCAAGCCTTAGGGTGATCTTTAAGCTAGACACACTGGAGAACTGGAAAACATAGTAACACAGTTTCTCAGAAAATGTAAAAAGAAAAAAAGCTGCCTTAAGAGTGAGGATTTAAAGAACAGCCAAATAGTAGAGGGAAAACTGCCTCACCAAGGTGGCGATGCATGTATGAAAGCAAGTGCCTAAGGTGAGCTGCAATCTGCAGATCTGTCAGTATGTCGTGGAGCTTCGCAGCAACAGTTTCCTTGCCAGCAATGATTATCTCCACAGAACATTATGTCTACAGGAACTGAGTAATTCATTTAATGAACTCATTCCAGAACCATATACTCTTAACACAAGCATTCCAATTTGAGATACCTGAAGTGTCATTCTCTGCACAAAGAGGTATCAGCAAAATTGTCTACCTTTAACTCATGGCTATCTGAGAAAACACTACCGAATTTGAAGAATTAATCAAGTGAGCAGCTTTCTAAGAAAGTGTACCCATGATTGTTTGCATTGCATCTTTTTTTTTTCCATTTGGCCCTTCTAGAACACTGCTCCTGTCATGTGATGATCACAGCACACTTCAGGATCTTCAAATTGAACTGCAACTGTCCCTGAATGTAACTGTGCACCTACTGTTCCCATTTTATTGCTTATCCAACCATAAACAACACATCTGGAAGTCACAGAAGTTAGTGTGCCAACATACCCAAGCAAATACCTTGAGAAACTAAACTGTCTTCTACAGTAACCGAGTCATGTCCCAGTATACATGCTGTTTAAAACCTCCCATGAAGATACACTTCTAGTTCCACTAAATCCACTTTGTGTGATTTACTGTTACAAGGAAAACAAACCGTCCAATAAAAAAAAAACAACAACCCTCTGGGCCCAAGTAAGACTTAACGTCAGCTTTTCTTGAGAAAATTGTACCCTAACCTACCATAAGTAACTCTCTCTAGTGCCTATGACACATTTTCGTTACTTCCTGTATTTTATTATCTAGGTATTAGGTCATGAAACCATAAGTCTCCTGCACTATACTAAGTTTTATTTCTGTACTACAAAGATTCCTCAAGAGACAAGCCTACAAAACACGCTCAGTGGAGGACACCATAAATCTTACCACACAGCTTTAATTCAAGAGCCAACTTTCTCAGCAAACCGAGCATTCCACAAACCCCATCTACTCTGCAGACAGTTCTGTCTACAAAAGGTCGATGACAGAATCAGGTCTTTTGTCACGCTGGTTAATGAACTACTGCCAAGTTCCTAGGTGGCACTCACTCATCATATACAAATGACTTCAATGCTTCACTCCACCCATTCCAGCACTAAGCAATTGCTGCCATTGCTGTCACCTGTAGCCACTACTAATGACGGCAGCAGATGAATTCTTAATGCTGGCGCTACTAGAGACACTAACAGTGGAACAATAAGCATCATAAGAAGTCCCAAAGAAAAAATGGGTGAGTTTTTTCAGGGGGTAGTACCAGAACTCCTTCAAAAGAAGAAATTTGAGATCTAAAACTAGAACACTCTCCATTATCATGTTTTTACTCTGAAATTGCATGGTCTAAGATGGATCTTACACATTTTACTTGCTACAAATTTGGCTTATACTACATCTTTGAGAACCCCAGAAGAAATAATCACAGAGAAAAACGTTCTAATGATAACAAATTCAAACCAGTATTTACAAGCAGATAATGCCAAGAAATCACATCAATCTTCCATTAAAGGAAGAACAAAGTAGTCTTTATATTGACATATTTGCATAAAATAGCAAAGTCTTTATCTTCTAACAAGAAACCTTTTCCTTGCATGTTCTCTTAAGCAAGGGGTATCTGGACATCTTGATGGAAATCTTGCATTCAAAACATGACTGCTCATCTGAATCCTACATTAAACCTTTGCCCTCCTCTAAATTTCTTAATATGATTCTTAGTTGTGAAGAATAAGTAAGTTACAATATAACAGCTTGTGACTATAAATTGGTTTCGTACTGTTGTGTATGTACACCATAGGATTCCAGAGCACTTATCAGGAGCATGAGTGGTACGCTCGACCAGCTGATTAACCACAGAGATGCTGAGAGACTTTTGGCACTTGATTACCTCAAAACCAGAGAAAAGATCTACAAAGATGCTCAGAAAAGAATGTAAGAGCACTGAAGACTTAATAGCGTGAGACACTTGTTCCAGGTCTATCTCAATAGATCACCTCCCGTTTAGCAACACATAATGCTTCACAACAGAGATACAAACTGACTGTAAAAGGACTTATCCTGCATGTCAAGATACAAATTTATGTGTCTAGCATATGAGGTACAAGCACGGTCAGGAGAGATGGTACCACTACAGCCACTAAAGCAAAGATAGAAATTCAGCTGATGATCTGAAGTTTTTATCTTAAAGTAAATTGAATAGGAGATTTAGATAACTGACAGGGAGGTTTACTGACAATGTTGGGATTTTAACATCTAAATTTCTGTCTCTTACTCCTGAATCAAATCTCTTTGTGAATTGTTGCTTTGTCTCAAATACATACAGCTATGAGATGCAACAGTGTTCACAAGTGGTCTCAAAACATTTCTCATTCATGGGTAAATAATGTGTTTACAGCATAGTTCACTGCCTTAGCTTAATAGCAAGCTGTGAGGAAAACAAGCACGAGAAACACTTTATGATAAGGATGGTGGTTGAGCCACTTGCTGAAGGGTCTGATAGGACCTGTTACTGTGAAAATCAGTTTTGTAAGCACAGGTTTGGTTCAAAGAAACTGTCAAAACCCAGTGTCATTCCCTCTAGAATGGAAGATTATTGCTGACAAGTTGTTTAGGGAACTGACTAGTGGACACCAGTGAGGCATCTGAAGACATTACATGTCTTTTGTAGAACAGGATAGACCTCAAAAGAAATCCAGGCATAACTCTCAATGCTCTTCTGTTCCACAAGACTCTGTCCGTTACACTTTTGTCTTCTTACTCCAAATTTCATTTAAAAATAAACGCAAAGATGAGAGAATCACCACTGAACTGATAACTCAGTTCTCCTTATCTATATAGGAGATAACTCTTTTTTAAACTGCAATGTGAACTTTCTCTGGATGCACAGACTGCAGCTTAAACTCAAACTGAGAAGTCCCAACACTTCTCAGGAACATAAAGTTGCCCATTATCTGTAGTTGCCCAAACCTGCAGTCCACTTTCAAGTCTTAGTTCATGCTGTTTTCATGCGCACAAGTAATCTTACAAGTCCTCTCCTGATAAAACCTTTAAATCTTATCAATTAAGAACTATAACTGCCATTCAGGTTTTTATTTTGTTTTATCTCAGCTATTACTGTAATTTGTCCTTTGGCTCCGATACACAAACTTATTCTGGTCACATGCACTTTAAAAGCAGCCAAAACAGTTTTCTTAGTTTACTGCTGTGTCACTTCTCTTTTTGCATTCTTCACCAGTTCCTGTTTACCATATCGACCATAGCAAGATCTTAGAAATAACAACATATTCCCAGCCTTACTCACTACACCTTATCCAAGTGTTGAGACCCACTTCTAAGTGGTATAAAGTATCCATACTCCATATGACCTAATTTTAATGCTACTTCTAATGCAATCTAGTACATACTTCTCTTGTTTTCTTTCCTAAGGCTTCTCAAAAAATTAATTCTGCAGAATAAACTAGTTTTTCATCAGTGACATTTCTCAACAATATTAATCATGTAAATTATAGAAGTTACTTCCCTATTACAAATTAATGGGACATCTAGCACTTGTTTTTTCTTACAAAACTCATTCCTCAGAACAAATTTAAAGTAACTGATTTGTAACTAACCAGATTTAAGCAAAAACTTCCAAGTCTGGCATAATCACAAAAATATTTCATTAAAATGCATAAAAGTAATCTCATAGCTCACCTTACTATAACTTTACATAAAATTTTATTTCCACATTATGATAAAAAAATAGTTACTGTAAACTTTCTACAGATAGCAAATTTTACACCTGACCTAGATAACAAATGTCACAAACCTGAATGAAAATTAGTGACTTGCCTAAACAACAATGGAAGTCCTAAAGGGCTACATTACACTGCATACCTGCTGCAAGTAGGTTTGGATGCTGTTACATTTGGATTCATAATACAAATTAACTATAGCTGCAGCTTTGACTATCAGTGAGTGGCTTGATTTTAGAAGCCTGATCTGTCATGGGCAAAGGTATTTTAATTACTTATAGATTCAGATAAACATTTTACAGCTCAGCAAGTTGGGGGGGGCAGAGAGTAAAAAGGCAAAAAAAAAAAATCAATTACCCTCTGTATGTACACTGGTCTACTAGTCAATGAGATTCCCAAAGTATCAGTCATAGTCTGGAAAATGGTATCAACCTCAGCAAGACACAGAGTAATGGCTCTTCACCACTTCACCCACTCCCAGGTAATTTCTGTATTTATCAGTCATCATTACCTAAGACGCCATTGAAACTATGTCAGTTTTGGAGTTCATCCATTCTAAGTGCTCAATCAAAATTATACTACTTGATAAATTCCTTTGCTTTTCTATAGAACAAAAATCAGGTAGCTGAATCCTTAACGTTATTTCAAAGTAGCTGCCTTGTTATCAGTCAGAAACAGAGTCAAAAGAAAGACTGAAATAAATCAGGTCCAGAGCGCCACTTTCTTAACCAAGCCCTTCAGGCCTGAGAGCAGCACTATGCCCTCCATAAGAGCTCTATAAATTATTACTATAAAGAGCATCTAGGATCACAGTTTAGTGTCTCAACTGTTTGTCTGGTGTCATTACAGCAGTGATCTAAACATGAGGTCTAGTCAAACAAAACCTAAAATTATGTTGATGGGGCAGATGCACATCCCATCCAGCAGCCTCTCCATGCCCCACAGTGACAGAAACACCACCTGTGGCAGCCAGGCAGCCCAGACATTTCAGCTGATGTGAAAGCAAGCATGTAGCATCCTACAAAACTTGCAAAATCTTCCTTCCTTAAAAAGCAGCATTTACAGTCTGAAGCTTAACTAATGAGTAATTCAAACACGGATATTAAGAGATCAAATATCCTGTACATTACGGCAAAAAGATATTTATCAGCATAGCATGTTACCCTTGAGTCAGGCTAGAGGGTCAAGAATACCAAGCTGGGTTTTGACAGACACTGTGGATTCAACTTAGACAGCTGAGGCTGTTACCATCTCCAGGTGCTCATCCCACTTCTCTGACAGACACTGCCCTCCAAGGGACAGAGATATTCAATCTGTTCATGAATTTCTCTCTGAATTTCTGTCTCATGCCACACAGGAAGCCAAAAAGCCTGCTAAACATTTCTAGAGCTTCAATGCTCAAGTCCTCACGATTGAGCCTATGCTTAACTTAGAGAGCACATAGGGCTGGGGAAAAGAACAGACCACTGTTAGAAGAACCTCACTGGAAAGTCATCCAACATTCAGAGTAAATCATAAGAATGTGTAGTTTCAAGCAAGCCACATCTAGAAAGCTGCAACCTGTCACAAATCACACAACTACCAGATCGCGTGAAGCTATTTACCTCCAGTCTGCTTTCAACACAGTGTTCGTGCAGAAAAGTTGAGAACTTGAGTAGGTGAGTGTTATAGCTCAGTATAACAAAAATTCAAAGTGTGTTCACTTGATGTGGAAATCCAAGTTGTAGAAAAACAAACTGGAAATCAATTTACACATACAAATTCATGCACTATTTTTTATATTTAGAGAAAAATTGGCACTTTTTTTCTTTTTTAGCAAAAAGCTGAGGATATAAAATGTGTGCCAGTTCAATCAACTGAAGGTGGGTTTTAGGAATCTATACTTTTCAAAACATATGCTTTACAGTCGCACCTTCTGACATATTTAACTTACAGCATCTTATTTAACCCACCCCAATGTAAATATTCTCTACTTCCTGTTCAGTTACTGCATCTTACACTTTCCTTGCAACAGTCAGTTTGATCAACAATACCATTTCAAAGTCCAAAGAGTTATGTAGAATCACTATGACTACACAGATATCCTGTTTTAAGTCACAGTTTTAAGTTCATGAAACACTCTTCATGGCTTTACAGCAAGTGCCTAACAGTATTTTAGGTACTGGACACAGAACATCAGAAGACATAATTTTCAATGGATTCCAAAAAGCAGCATTTTTTTCAAAAATATTATTTTTTTAAAAGCCGAATCTTTTCTAATTTAAGTGGTTAACTTTTGAAGCCTTCAAGTACTTCTTTAATACAGATATATACAGCTTTGGCACAGTTTTATATCAACATGCAAGAAGGTATTCTGAATACAAACTTACTGATACAGAAACAAGAAAAAAATGCAGTATTTGAGTCGCATCTGAATACACGAACCTGTTGTTTAGGCTAAGAAAAGTACAGACTAAACCCAAGGCAGGCCTAGCTCTGATACGAGCCTTCCTACAACTTCGTCAACACTGCTTTGTTGTACCGCTGGTGCACCTGGGGCCCGTCCCAGCCTCGTCGAGCAATGGGACTTATGGGAACCCCGAGGCCCGCGGCTGCTCCCTCGCCAGTTCCCCCCGGCAGCGCCCGGCTCGGCTGCAGGGCGCGGGGAGCTCCATGTCCGAGGGACAGCGAGGCGCGGAAGGACGGTGCCCGCAGCGGCATCCGAGGCGGTCCCGGAGCCGCCCGGCCGGGGCGAGGCCGGGCCCGGCGCTCAGGGCCGGCCGAGGGGCCGCCGCCGCCCATCGCCCCCCACCCCGCGCGGGCCGGGCGGGCAGCGGGGCCTGGGACGGGGCAGCGGAGCGGGACGAAACTTCCGCAGCCCCAACTTCCCGGCGCCCGGCCGGGCTGTCCTCACACGCCCCCGCCCGCCCCGGGCCCCGGCCCGCCGCGCCCGGCTGGGTACGGCCCGGCGCGCCCCCCGCCCCTCGGGCCGGGACTCACCACGCATTTCTTGCCGAGGAAGCCGAAGAGGCTCTCGTTCTCCTGCGGGGTGAGCAGCAGCGAGCCCACGTTGGTGACCCGCCGCGGGGGCTGCTGCTGCGGGGCGCCGCTCATGGCCGGGGCCGGCCCGGCGCTGCCCTCGCCACCCTGCGACCGATGGCGCCCGCGGTCCCTTCCTCCTCCTCCTCCGCCGCCGCCGCCGCCGCCGCGGCCTCACAGCAGCCGCATCGCGGAGCCTCCCTCGCGGAGTCGGGGAAGGAGGGAGGCGGAGAGGGGCGGCGGGGCCTCGGCCGGCTGCCGGCCTGCGGGGAGGGCGCCGGGAAGAGTGTTCCGGGGAGCCGGGAGCGGTGCAGCCGCGCCAGAGCCGCTCCGCGCCGAGCCCGATCCCGATCGCTCCCGCCCCTAAACTTCCAACTCCGGCCCGGCCCCGGCGGCCGCGCGATCCAACATGGCAGCGGGGGCGGGCGAGACCACAGCGCGCCGCAGCCGGGGGGGGAGCGCGGCGAGCGCGCGACTGCCGCGACCATGCGCCGCGCGGGGGAAGAGAGGGGCGTCGCTTTCAGTTCCCGCCCCCGCGGTACCTGCCGGGCCGGGATAGGGACAGGGCGGGGAGGAGGGACAAGGGGAGGGGGAGGATGAAGAAGAAGTTGACGAAGAGGAGGAGGAAGAAGAGGAGCGGTCCCCGCCCCGTGTCCCGGGTGGGACCCGCCGGGATGCTGGAGCTGTGCCGGGGGCCGTGGGAGCGGCCGGGGCACCCTGAGGGGCAGCGCGGCCCGGACGCCGCCGCGGGCGGGGGGCGTGGGGAGCCCGGGCCCGTGCGGGGATCACCCGGAGCGCGAAGGGTCCCGGCAGGGGTTAAATGTCCTCTGAGCGTGGGGGTCCGGGCCTCCCGCGGGTGCGGGAATCGGCGTGTGCTGGAAGCCTTTCCATTGTCAGTGGAACCCCACATAATTTGTAACTAAAAAAATCTTTCCTCCTCTTGCAGCGGAAAGGAAGCTGTTTCCCCGTGATTGGCGGCGCGATTGCCCAGCCGGGGGTGTCACCCGCCCCCCGCCTCACGCTGCCTGCCACAGTCTGAGGTGAAACACCTCAAAATAGGGGTAGGCACTTCAGGCTCTCCGGGAGTCAGCTACTGAGGACAAATCAGGTACACAATCAGCAGCCTTTGTCAGACGGATTTCCCCCTGCTTTGCTTCACAGCAAGTAGCTGCGATGGAGATTGAAGACCTTTCAAAGCCCAAAGATCCAGAGCACAGCTGTCTTATGCCCAATGTGGCTTTCAGCTGCACAAAAGGAATGTTCACAGAAGGTGAAAACCAGATACCAGAGTGATCACCATGCTAGTTTTCTGTGGTTTTAGGTGAATGTGTTGGCTTCTCATCCTCTGGTAAATTAATTGTCCATCTGGCAGGTGCTAAAGCAATCCCCCCATTGCAATTTACTTTGTACTGTAGGAAAGAACTGAAGAAGCACAGGAGGAAAACCTGGGGACCCAAGTCTTTATACAAAGCTGTCCTGGCTTCTCTTCATATCTTCCAAAAGATCCGGCTGGAACAGATGGCAGCCCCTTCTGCTCTACTTATAGGCCCTTTTGCCTGTACTTAAGTGCCTGTAACTGTGTCCAAAAAGTGTAAGGAAGGGAAAATATGGCAGAAAATCCTGATATTGCAGCATTAAAATAATTTGAAATGCATGCATATACATGTACCTCCTCAGTTCGGAGGTGTCACAGAAGGGAGTTGGGTGTTATTGTAAAGCAAAAATAATAGGAACCAATGCTTCCAAAGTACTTCTCAGCAATTCTAAATTCTTCAGTTTTACACACGTCTTTGTATAAGTATTCCATATTTTAGTGGAATGGGAAATATTTTAGCTATAGAATATTGGCTGCATTTTGTTCATTGCAAATGTACATAATGAGATAAAACAGATGGAAGTACTTTACAAGATACTTGATATTTTGTGGGATTTTGGGGAGGGTTGTTTGGTTTTGGTTTGGGTTTTTGGCCGGTTTTTTTTGGAGTGGGTGTGTGTGCATGTTTTGTTTCATAAAACAAACAATTATTGTATAGCCAAAGCCATTTTGAGGAAATTTACACACCTCCCTTGTATGGTCACAGTGTAAATATCTAAAAATATAGTATACTTTTGATGGATACCTGCTGGTACTGTCTTCACCTTCTAAGCACTTGTGTTTCTTAATTATTCTTTTTTCTCATTTCTGTTAGCTTTTGCTGTTCTTGTACAGATCTTGCCATTCAAACAGAGTTCTGGGTGTTACGGGTGATACATTTTGCTTCATACTGTTCTTTTCAGACCAGCTGGCTGGTAGCTGTTCCTAAGGGCCTTGTAACCAGGCTCTTTTGTTAGGATTTTATTTGCTTTTTAATAGGGGTATGCAGGAAAGGGAAGGAAAAAGGTCTATTTTCAGACCCTGTGTTTCATTAAATATGCAAAAGCTGTTTCTGTTTTTATATCATGGCTAAGCATCGAGTCCTGAAGGGAAGTGGAAATATCCATATCTGGTGGTACATCCAAGGGATCCACTGAAAAATAGATTTTTCTCTTTGATATTTCTGTTTACAGCAATATCACTGAAGAGCTGCTATTTCTGCATAAAACTTAAAATTTAAGCAAAGTTCTCTCAAAGAAAGCCACCAGGTAGAACTACCTATCTGTATTTTGAAGAAATCACAGTTGTTTATTCGAGACTGTCCTCTGAATTTCTCACTGTAATCTTTAGGGTTCAAGCTGTGTTACCCATTGCTGATGTCTGTGAGCTTCATGGGAAGATGCTCTTTCATATTTTTCCATTTCAGGATACCAGCTCATAGCACCAAGGTACTGAAATACATTGGAAATTGCATAATGTGTATCAATATAAGCAACTGTCATGACTTTAAAGATCTGTATTATAAATACCTATTTAATAAACAGATTTTATTATCCTTGTCAGACTTACCTTTGACAGAAAATTGAATTTTGTCTTAAAATGTGAATCTCTACAGCAATTGAGTTTCACAGTTTAAATATTCACACAATTTCAGAACTAACATTCTACAATCAAAAATGAAGTAAAAAGGTGAGGAAAACTTTCTACTTAATTTTTCTAATGCTGTGAATCATACATTAAAGGTTTTATTAAAGACTGAACTATATAAAGGAAAGAAAAAGTTAGTTCTCCAAGGATTATTTTTTTTAATAGTGTTTCCCAAATCTTGATCCTGTCCCAGTCCTGAATTAGGTCACAATTTAGTTTTCTTATTTTCGATAAGATGAAGAGAAAGTTGATTACACCAAAAAACAAGCAGGTGTAATGGAGAATGCATCTCTCCACAGGAAAAAAAATTTCCACTGTCTCTTCCATCTCGTGTTATTCTCAGTGACAAGTAGAACTGTCTGGGACAAGTGCAGACCTCGCTGTAGTGACCACATCAGCATGGCTGGGGGAGATCAGGAGTGGGAGCTGTGATTACTGTCACCACATGGGAGGGACATGTCAACAGGGCAGCCCGGGAGTGAACAAAACGGAGGAAGATCTTCTTTCCCTCAATACCCTTCTTGGTTGGGCCTGAAGAAAACATCAGCCCACTCACTGCATAACCGCTTGGTAATTGAAAAAGACGAACCGTCTTTGTGGTTGGAAGTGGGTTTGGAGCTATGAAGACACAAGTTCTCTTTTTTTGAGTAAACCACATTGTTTTTCTCTACAGGGAGCTCACCGAAGAGGACTGAGTTTGCATTGTTACTGGATCGACGTCAAATAACGTATTAGTTATTTTACTGATAAAAGGCTCATTCACTTCTTCTCTCTGTGTACTGAACCTCTAAAAGTTTAGGAATCCTAGCTCGCTCTGGAGGTAACTGAATCATCTATTAAGTTACAGCTCATTTCAGATTCAGTCACTGCATTTCCTTTCTCAGAGATTTTACATTATCTGTTTCAGACGAGTAATAGTCTGGAAGAAAGAGGATCTGAAGCCTATAGTGGTTTTTTTCCTCTCTATATTGAGTTTGTATGCTGTAGATTTCAATTACAGAAGGACATGAATTAGCAACAAAAGTTGGAAAAAATGACAAGTTTTAATTTAATTGGTCAGTAAGGCCTCTGCTGATTCCATATGGATGTGGAAGTGTAGTGTCAGTAGGAAGAATCCTCTCCTTTGGTGGGCAGGCAGTGCAGCAGAGCTGTGAGAGTGAGCGGGCTAGAGCCTGAGAACCAATGCCGTGGGACAATAAGTTCTTTCATTTCTTGCACGAATGCTGTCTTGGGTGCCAGCTAGAACTTTTTCTTTCCCTGTAGTGCCCATTATACATATCATTTTGTTTGCCGTATCTTTTCTAGCCCTCATTTTTTACATCAGATTGTTTACTTCAAGAAAAGTAATTTGTGCCCTTCCATTTTGCTCATCGAAGGATAATATTGATTTTGCTTTGGATGTACAATCCTACTTTCAAGTTATGGGAAAATCTAGCTTTTTCAAGAGCTCCTCAGCAGTTCCTTTGAGGTCTGAAGAATAAGACTACATCACTCTCCTTTTAAAGACTGTGGGGAAGACGGACCAAGCAACATAGTGGGATTTGAGATCTCTCTCATTTATTGATAGTTGCCTACAGCAACTGTGGAACAGTTCTGTAGCTGCTCTGCAAATTAGAGGAAAACATTTTTCTTTCCCCAGCCCAACTGGCATCTAACCTTGCATCAGAGTTTGTCTTCAAAATTGTATGGTGCAGGTTTTGTTGAAACACATTTTATTCTTTGCTTGGTTTATACCTCAGCAGATGTATGACTTCTTCAGTTTTACACTCAACAGTAGCCATGAGTGGAGTAAATAATTTAATCTTGATTTATTCACCGGTATTAAAAGGAAGAGTTATTCCTTCCTGTAAGTTTCCTGACAGGTTTTGAATTCAATGTAGTGAAATTCCCCCTTCAGGCATTAGTCAGCCACCATGGAGCTCAAGAATCTCACTAGTAAAAAAAAGCAAAAGAAAAACATGTTCTTTCCTTACTGCGATCTGCAGATCTGTTGTTAGAGCACATTTCCTTAACAACAGAAATCTTGCTCTGGCTTTGAAACGTCAGTTCTTGTTTGCAGCGTGACTGACCCCCCACCCTGCTCAGCATGGTTCTGACCAGGAAGCCTCGTCATTACTGAGTGGAGGAGAGCACAGGCAAGTGCATTCAAAATCCACCCTTTTTGCTGTAAGTGCTAAGCACAAAGTACGTACTTGCCCTCTAAAATCTGGCTTGAGGTTGATAGTTTACTCCCAATAGGTCAAATATGTGATGCAACTCAGCAACAACTGCCATTTGGATCCTGACGGATGACTTAATAACTGTAATGTAGTTTTTATTTCTTTTTTATTTTCTTTTTTTTCTTTTAATTCTCTATCTGGCATATAACCACCCTAAGTAATAGGCATGAACCACACCTTGGGTGTGCTGGAGCTCACACTACCAGATCCTTACTGCAGCCACATGGTGTGTCAGGGCTGGCCCTGTCCTGCCAGTCCTGCTCTGCTGCTCCTGCTGTCCTACAGGAGGTCAAAGGCTAAGATCCATGCCATCAAAGGTCAGACTTGGGTCTAGACCTGAGGCTTCTCTGTTGCATCAGATTGTCTCTGGTACTTTAATTGTCTTGCTTCTGTGTGGATTTTGCCAGTTGATGGAAATATTGAGGGGGGGGGGAAAGAGAGTAGTCTTTATGCATCAGTGTTCTTGCAGGTGTATGGCTCCACCTCATAAAGTAAGACTGAGAACATGCATATCTTGATCAGCCTGATTTTTATGTTCAGGGAGTTCACTTATATCCGCTCCAGGCCAACTAGAGCCGCTGGTGCAGTGAAGTATATTGTTTTTATAGTTAAAAGAGAATATGCTTAACAAATCTAAAAGCTTAACAAATATATGCTGTAGGATTTTAACATATAACATATATGTTATATATATATATATTTTAACATATAACTAAATGAAATTGAACAGGCTGCAAACTGGTTTGAGAAGATGGATGAAAACTATCAATTTTTTTTTCCATAACTATTATGTGCAGTCAATGTCTGTTGCTTAATGCTTATGATCCATCAATAAGAAAATCTCCAGTCAGTCCACTTGTTTCACCTCGGAGAGAATTATCTAAAAGTACATCTTTGTTTCTGATTGCATTCTACTAAGTAAAGACACTGAAATTTCCTTAGGACCTTAGGAATATCTGGAATTTAGCACAGACAACCAAGTTATTTTAATTGGTACATTCCTGGCTATCCTATTATTACTTTCAATTAAGGACTCTTCCCATGGTATGTTAGGATGGCACATACAAATTATGTCAGTGCTTTATGTGGATATCTACTTTGCTCATGCTCATCAGCTCAACCTGAAGAAGTTGCCCAGTAAGAACTAACCTAGCTGATTTTTTCTTTTTATAACTAAAATACTGCTGTGTGTGTAGCACAGCAGTGCCTGAAGCTCTGTTCAGATTTAGTGCCCAACTGCCTTTTAACACATGAGAACGCAGTGGCTAATCTGGAGAGAGGAAATGTTAAACTCAGAAAACACCCACAGCAGTTCATCTCATAAAACTAACCATCCTTTAATAAATATTGATTCTGTGTGCTACAGCCTGAAGTAGTGAAATTTAGTTCAGTTTCTTTAATCAATTTACTTTCTGTATTTCTTTGTGATAAATACATTTGGGAAGATGTGTAACTTTTTTTTTGTCGATGTCATGGTTCTTCAAGCCTGTCATTCCATGCATTAAAATTACATATAATTATATTTATACATATTATATATATATATATATATATATATATCACAGCTTCAGACCTACCATTTTTTTTGTGGATTTTAAGAGGGCCAGATCTGGTTTTATTTGAAATGTGGACTTGGTTTTGCAGAGTTTGCAACAGTGTAACATGTAATGCTGACTTGTTTGCTCCAGTTAGGTTTCTTGACCTTGAATTTTCTCATATCAAAAGATGAAACCAAGCATTTTGATTTAAAATGCTCTCAGAGTAATTACAGTAGGACAAGTTGCTGTTCAATTACTAGAAACCTGCAGCACAGCTAATAAGGCTTTCTGAGCTTTACTTGCTACTGCTATAGCTGCTCTTTCACAGAGGTCATGGCGGGGAGCCAGAGGAGGTTGGTAGACAGCTAGGCAACCAGAAAAGAACAAGTTTGTCAGCATGTACAGCTGATTACCATGAGAATAATTTTCCATAAGCATTGCCTGCAGTGTTTGCTTAAGGGGGGGGAGTAATTTTTCACTGTAAACTTCCTAAAAGCTAAGCCATTTTTAACTGTGGTAGAAAGTAATTTGTTCAATTCAAATGGAATAAGGCTCAGTAAGATATTTATATATTATTTTAACTCTGCCTACACGCATAGAATGAGGTATAATATTTCAGCATATACAGGCAATATAGAATTATTCCCATGATGATACATGACAATTATTTTTGGTAGGTATTTTTATTTCTACTAGTTACAATGATCGATTCAGAACAAGAAAACATGAGAAACATTTAGTGGCAGAAGAGACAGCCTTTGGTTATTGTGTTCTTCTGCTTGTGAATGTCATCTAGACTGCCATCAGGAAACAAATTAACTTGCTTTTCTAGGTTGCTCATGGTTATAACTGTAGCATAACTCTGTGGGAATATGGATGGTCTTGTAAGTTTTGTGATGCTCTGTAACCCAAATCTCTCTTCAAGTATAGTTCCAATTGCCAAAGCAGGTTTATGCATGTTCAAGTGCTGCACTGTATCTATGCTTCTTTCTCTGGCTCTCTCTGTGTGCAAGCTCGAGGCTGAAAGGAGAATATTGCATGGGCTGTGTGATACAGAGGCTTCCTTCACACTGAAATAACCTTGTGTTTGGTGATTGCCTGAGGACTGGTGTAAAGCAGATGGACTGAAATAAATGCATGAACTCTAAACATTCAAAAGAGAAGACAAAATTCATATTTACAAAGGGGGTTTTTTGATAAAATAATAATTCTTACAATTGTTCTTGAATATACTGAACGTTTGCCAAAGTCCATGTGTGGTTTATTTCAAACTCAATGCTATCCATAACCTGCAGTCTGCTTAATTTTGCAATATGAGCTGTCTTTATCCATTATTTATTGTGTTCAAATATGAAGAGGATCAGAATATCAGACAGAAAGAGCACAGTGGCTTTGAGGATGAGCCATAGGAATGAGAAGAAATTAAGTAGTAAAAAGAACTGTGCTTAAGTCTCTGGGTTGAGAATGATTGAGGGGGAGACCCAAGAGTGGTTGGAAGCTGCCCTGGCAATGGGGCCTTGGAAAGGTAAATGCAAGACCCAGTGGCTTCTGGGGGAGAGATTCCCACTAAAGCCAGGGAGGTATTAGTGCCATAGTGCAAAGCCTTAAGGCACCTACCAGAAATAATGTGTATGATTCTCTCTGCCCATGTTCTATAAGATGAGTTTTGCTTGGAACAGGTTCAGAGGAAAGATAACGTGTCTGGGAGAACAGGAAAGGGGAGGTGATTTATCATGGCAAAACAGAATGACAGAATATTTAAGAAAATATTAAACTGTGTAAATACAGTATATTTACTGATCACTGAACAGATACAATTTCTGTTGACTGGACATAATTTCTGTGCATACATGGAATTTCTTAACAGTTAGCAGTGACTGCATCCTCAGTTATCAGGTGATGAGGGACTTCATGATGAGCACATCAGGGAGAAAATTTATTTTTTTAAAGGAAAGGATGATGTTGGTTCAAGAAAAATGTTTAGAAATTAATAATGGATACATTTATACAGAAATTTACAGACTCCTAATTATGAGGATAGTCTGTAACATGTCTCCAGCAGGATTAAGTGGGGACAAAAAAATTACACTGTTTTAAAGCTGGAGCTCAAGACATTTATCAAAGTGATTCTGTAAAGTGTTGCTTTTAACACCAAAGGACAGGACTAAATGATTCAGAAAACTCTCTTTAGTTTTTCTGTTTGTCTTTGCCTTTTAGATATCTTACCATCTAAAAAGTCTAATAAACCCAGTCATTGGTATGGAAGGAATTCAGAATCCTTCTGTCTGAAGCTGTGTGAAACTAATAAAGGATTTGGGGTCTGTTGAAGCACAGTAGCTTCTAAACAAGTCGTTCAAATTTTAATTTAAATCTCTGTTTAGTCTACAGCAGTGAAATTGCTCTGAATAGAAAATACATGATAAAATATGTGTAACGGGTCTTGTCAAAAAGCTTTTTCATTCTATTTAGCATTTTCCAATAATAGACAATCTACACTGCATTTAACAAAAAGTACTGAAACTGCTGAAGCCAGAACTGATTGTTCGTTGATTTAAAACAAAGAAAAGTTTGTAACCTCTCTTTGCAGTGTACTGCTCACTCTCCATATCTAGAATTCAGTGGTTAAATAAAGTCTCTCTGGGAGGAATTTTCCATTGTGAGTCATAAACGTTGGATTGACAACCTTTATAGAAATTTAAATGCAATCCTATTAAACAATACACTTCTATAAATGCTGAGGGATAAATTTCTTTCACTGAGTGTGGGGGCATTAAGCTGCAGTATCTCAGAATGGCTTGTAGAGAGTTTGTGTAGCTATGAAAAGCAGTAAGGTTTGGAACTGCCTGGCTAGAGCACCTCTAGCATCCCATCAGGAGGACAGAATATCTAACGGTACAGGACCCATCAGCCAGCAGCAATTATCTAAATGACATTTGCCCACAGGAATAAAGCAATGGCCGCAAAAATAAAAAATTATTGGGTTTTCTTTCAATATCCCATTAGAGCTGAATATTGTCCTTGCAAATATCACTTGAAACAAGTATGTCAATAAAATGCAAATAGCTATCACAATACTTCCTGGCCTGTATTTTGAATGTATAAAATTTAGAAAAGTAATGTCCTCTAAACTTATTTTGTGGTTTCACCAACATTTGCTCTATCTCCCACAACTATCAGTTTGGCTTCATTTTGATCTCGCAGTCATGCAACTGCTTCATTTGGTCGTAGGTTTTGCCCCTATGACCTCTGGGTAACCTGTAAGTGAAAAATGTAAATGTGTAAAAAATGCTTAAAAATTTTAAACACCACTCTTGTCAATATTAAAAATAATTGGCAAATGTGATGCCAATCAACCCTCTCAGGATGCTGAGCATACACACCAAGGAGAAAACTAGAGAGATCACAGGTGATGTTGTAATGATGCAAAGGAAGAATGCTGAAAAGAGGGCATACGAAAATGTTGAACAGCTTTCTGGAACGACAGAGAGGACATCACCAGCAGGTGTTGTGGGAGTGTAATATTCCTGTTCTGATTGAATCTGAGCACTCAGAAATGCCAGTGCGTGGTCACACTTCTGTGAAGCTGCCCCTGATATCTGGGCTGGGCCCTCAGTGAAATTTTTGGACACAGATGCTCCTTGGTAGTGGCAATTCTCAGAGCAGTTCTCAAAACCTACACAGTTACATGAGCATAAGAACCACCACTCCCAACATAATCCCTTCTGCTGATCAGGTCAGGCACATGGTGCCATGCAAGTAAATTCTTGTTTTCACCCCTCTGCTGTCACAAGCTCTATATCACTTAAGATCTGGCACTGGTATTAGCTTCCTGGGGAAGAGCATCTCAAGGTGATTGCAAGCTACACGTGTGGACACAAATCATGTACACCTTGGCACTGTGCTTATCAGGAGAGAGGACTGCCAAAAGAGAACTGCTGCTGTTCAAGAGTACTACTATCAACATTTTCTGTCTTGTAGCAATAATTTTTATCACCATCTCCAGTTCTACGTGTCATTTCTTGTTTGTTAATTTAAAGCAAATTGTTGTTTACTGCTAGTGGTCAGCTGCTCTAACTTTCCCTTCTCTCTCAAAAGCAGGTACTAATAAAAGATCAAAGCTTTGCTTTGCTGTACTTGTTTTTCTCTTGATGAAACTGAATAGCTAAAGTTATGCCAAAAGTTTGAACAAGTAAATTAACAAAATCTAGAAAACAATCTACACAAGTGAGTTGTGTTTCAACACTATCAGAGATTTAAAGTATTTGGAAAAAAACCTGCCCATTAACCAATGCAGTCCATAAATTTAATCAGCCACAATATACTTTCCAAGATTAGCAGAATTTTCCCACAAGGGGTAACCCATCTCCCCCAGCAAAACAGACACTTCACGAGTCTGTACCACATCACTATGCCATGTCTCATGACAGCCCACAATCCAGAAACAGCAGAGTTATTTACAGTTGGTTTCATTAAAATTCCCATGCATTGCAGAGGTGGAACCATTCGTGCATGTGTATGTATGTATGTTCAATGCAGAAAGAACTGTGCCTGGCAGAATATACCTCCTAAGGAGTCTTTCTGCTGTGCCTTTTGCAATCAGATGTGTCTATCTCGCATTGGCCTTATTAGCCACCAGCGTGCTTGTACGAAATATGGATACAGCCTTTCCCAAATCTTCGTTTGCGAAGCCCAGCCATGATGATGTATGTATGTATTATGTGTATATATGTATGTATTATTTGTACAAATATCGTAACTGATTTTTCTCACCCTGCACTTCTATTCCAACAAGGATGCATCCTGGCCACTTGAGTAAAGAAGAATTCTCACCAGAAAAGGGGCATTTACCTTCAACAATCTTGTAGAGCATCATTTGTCTTTGGTCTTTCCAATGCATATTATACTGGAACTTTTACACCAGCTAAAGCTATAACTGAACATTTAATGTGGCTTTACTGTCTGGATGAGATTTTATCACCCAGGGCCTGAGGGCAGGCAGGATTTCCAAGAAGCGTTTTATTGGAAGGTTTTGAATAGCTCTGCTTCTTCACATGGATTTTTTTAAGTTGCTGCTGGTCATGCAAGACAATTTGAATCCAAAGTCATGTGGAAAACCTCCCACTCTCAAAGTGCTGAGGTATTTGCAGGTTTTGTAAGTGGTTGGCCTATAGATTTAAACCTCCTCCTATGGTAAACATTTACAATGAATCAAAGAGATCTGTAGTGGGTGCAAGTTTAGTTCAACAGATGTACGAGAATTTAAATGCACTGCAGACCTGACTAGTTCTCCAATTCTCTCTCTGCAGTGAGGTAGATGAAATTGTTACTAAGGAAAGACATAGGAATAATCCTATACCCCGAAACAATCATAGCTCAGTCCTCAACTCTTGTGTATTGCCTTTTCCAGCCACTGCCTGTTTCAAGAGTTAAATCCTAAACTATAATATGAAATACATTTTTGATATATTAGCAAAAAGACTTCTGCACATCTTGAACTTAATGGCAGACAGTGATAGAGACTTGATAATAAGTATTAGGATTTTTTAAATGTATGATTATTGAATGAAGAAATTTCAAATTTTTCTGCTTTGGTTTTATCTTGTGTTATTATTGGAATGTTAAATAAATCTTTTTTGATTGATAAATCTTGATGACAATAAATCTGGATAAATAAATTTATTTCCAGTGTTTCTAATGATCTCTCACTTTGTCCCATCAAAAATACTGAAAAAGAGAAACTATATTAAGGTGATGCCCATTCTAGCATGGGCACATCAAGAAAGTGCAGAGAATATGACAAATAACATGAGAATCAATATACCAACTGATGGTGACCACACTTTCTGCAATTATAAACCTGTTTCTGGGTTCTCTCAGTTCAATTTGATGAGGTAAAGTTTAACATTCAGAGGATTTTCCACTGAAATTATGCCTTTTTCTTTGTTCTGTGAGGATGGGCTGCAAATGGCAGGAGCAGAGATCTGTGATTCCAGCTGCATCACATTTGCCATCAGGCCTGGGACAATGTAGGAGAAGGTTCTACTCTTAGTAGATATTTTCAACCCAAGAAGCACAGTAGGAGATGAAAAGGTGGGTGGAGTGGCTGGCATTTAGATGAGCCAGACTGCTTCTAACATCAAGAGAGTTTCAGTTCAATAATTGGCCAAAGGGTCAACCAGATTCTTGCCTTGCCTGAGGCAGTATTTCCATGAGGGTTTTGGCCTGTACAAATGCTTCCTATGAAGCCAGGGAACCTAGGCAAACCCCTTAATTTTCAAAGGGCTTTGCGATGTGCTGGGAATTATCCTTTCCTTAAACATTGGACATAAAACCTTTAGACAGTTTATCTTCCCAAATTATGTCTGTACTGTGTCTCTGTAATTTTTCATTGTCCTAATATATGTTCTCAGTTTATTGTACAAGGTTCTGATAAACTCTCCTTATCAGTCAAATAACTGAGCTGGTTTGCAATGTGCACTTTTAATCTGTTCTGCTTAATTTCTAGAAATGCACAGGTAGGTAATTATGGTCTTGCTAAAAAGTTTTTATGGAAGCATTTTCTTATGATTTGCCTTCACAAATATATATATATACACATATATACGCATACACATTTCCTTTTGCTGCTTCATGTTTAAAAACTTCCATTATTTTACAATATGCATCCACATAGTGCCCTGGAATATCTCTTCTCAAGAAAAGACTAGATCATTGTAAGGAGATCTCAGAGAGGATATATCCCATCTGAAATCGCTGTAGGTATTTCCACAGTTGACAATTTTTCAACTCCTTGAAGATAAGATACAGCAAAAAGCCCACATGAATAGTCCTCTATCAGCTTACCCTTCAAGAACTGAAAACACTGAAAGCTGTGTCCAGAAACATGAGGGTACCAGGTACGTCCAGCCAGGCCTGAAACATGGTCCTGGCAGGGAAGCAGGGCTGGTGTGACAAGGACGAGGGACAGAGAAAAGTCCTGGTTCTGGGGAGCTGAAGGTGGAAGACTTGGATGTTGTCCATTTTCCTCTGTGAGTTTTGGGCAGCAGATGGCTCTGAACTGCTGTCCTGTGTTACACAAGGAGGATGGACAAGACCTGTCCCACCTCTTCCTCTCTCCACACCTTGCAAGTGTAGGGGAACTGTTGGGCACAAAACTGATCAGCCATTCCATTTTGTCCCCAGCCTTCTGGGAGCAGCTAGTCCTGTGACATGGTCAAGGGAAAGAACTGTATCCAGGTGCTATGGAGATCAGCCTTCTGTTCAGCAGCAGGGAAACAGCCTCTGAGCTTTGCTTACCAATGCAGATGCCAATGCAGAACTATATTCTTTGCATGAGTATCTGATTTTTGGAAGGAAAATACTCTTGGGCTAGGTTTTGCTTTACAGCCCAGCTCATACTCTGGCACTGATCGTGGCAAACAGTTGTAAATAACAACAAATATCTTAGGGTTAACTTGTCTTTCAGTGATCAAAAAAGAGCAGTTATTGTTACTTTGCACATTAACTTTTGTTAAAATGCCGCTTTGTACATACACTTATGCAAAGGCAAAATGAACTGAAAACACCTCTAAATATAAAGTAACTGGTGCTATAATATATAGTTCCCCCAGTAGGTTCACCACAAGGATCATGCCAACCTCCTGACACAGTGTGTGCAGTCCTATATTAAGCTATTTTAATATCTCTTAATTCAGATTTGATCTTTAGAGCTTATTCTTGAAATCCATAATTAAGACTGTCTGTTTAAAGTTGTTTGGAGTTCTGAATTAAATATCATCCGTAGGGCTCAAAAAAATCTTGATAATGTCATTTCTATGAGGTACATGGGGTACCTTTCATTTGACTGTGTGCAGATCGCTGCAGGAGTTATCTGTGTCTATGCTAATTACGTCATTTTCCCTTTATAACCAAAGAAGAGAAATAAGCACTTTAAGGGTATGAGTCAGCTGATCTACTTCAGATATCTGGTACAGGATGAGATGAACTGCACCTTAAAATCAACTCTTACTCCCTAGAAACTTTAAAACAAACCTTGCTGACCAGTTCAGGTATAGACATTTGCACTGGTGATATCAAAAGAGAAGTGAATTGCACTGAGATACTGACAGTAATTACGAGCATGCCTCTAAACAAACAAGCTCAAGCACTGCACATTTACTCTTAGCACTACAGCTGTTTGCATATTAAACAAACTGGTAATATTCATCATCAACAACATCCTTACTCTTCTTTTTTTCTGTCTCCACAGTAGATTGCTGAGAATTCTGACTAGTCCTATAAAGGAAGAAGAAACTGAGGTATTAAAAAAAAAAAAAGAGAGACTGCATCTTGATTATTCTCAGAGTGAAGGCACATGCATCAGTTTTTATGTAAATTGCTACAGAGCTATATTCTTATTTTTAAACTTGCAGGAACTTTATTAGTGGCCCTGAAAATACATGAGTGAAGACAAACTCTTACAGTATGCTTAGATCTAATTTGGATAATTTCATTGAGGCTTATAGACTTAAATGTGTAAATAAATCTTCTATATGTGTATTTGAAGAATTTTGATTCACTCCTGGGAATAACAGTTGGCCACTGCAAATGTAGACATTATTTTCTTGATAAACAGATTTTAGTTAGCTTTTTTTTCTTAAATTTTATGGGCCTGACCACAAAAGGGCTTTTCAAAAATCTTTCTATGATATTAGCCAATCTGTCAGAAATCTGTATAGTACATGGTAGATAATCAAAATATTGTGCACTTTTTGCATAATAGACCTCAGCTCTGCGCTAAAGTCTTCTGAAACAATAATTATTTTTTAGATTCAATAGGCTACTCTTTAGAATTATAAGAACATTAAAAAAAAGAGAGGAAGGGAAATGAAAGAAAACTAAAAACCAACTAAATTTACTAAAGAAAAAAAACACTTTCATTATCACCCACAAGATGGTGCCACTTCCTCAATTTAAAGCACAATTTTCCTTTGAAACCGGTATAAAAATGACACATCAAATTAAACCCGATAGAAAGGGTGATGGAGCACAGAAGTCCTACTAGTGCCTTTAAAATAATGTTTAAATGGGATTTAAATGACATATGGTCCTTGTGCTGGCCCTCTGCACAAGTCTAAAATACATCCTGCCTGAATTCAGGGACATATTTGCTGATCTATGAGACAGAAATAGCCTTTTAGTGCATATGGTCACTTCCAGCTCTTCAGCTAGTCATGGTGCTTGATTTGAGTGGATTTCTGCTTCTTTCTGTGTACCATAAAAACAATTATTTGGCAAATGTTGAAGCGTTATATCTAAGGAAGTGTGCTGAAGATGGGTGATCTGCACAGATATAACTTCAATTTAAGAAGAATGGGGCTCCCAGTGTGTGGCTGAGAACCCATCTGAGAGCCTTCATTGACAGGAATGATTAATTGGGTGGAAGCCTACCAGCTCCCAGCTTTCCTTTAGGTTGCTGCTGGGTTTACAAAAATAACAGTTAGAAAAAGAAGGCAAAACACTTCTAACTTTTAAAGTGAATGCATAGAAAGAGTAGAAACAAGTTTATGGTTTTGTGTAGCACTTCACCTGTAAAATTATCTTGAAGTCAGATATTGAAAGAGTAGGAGATGGCAAAAGAGGCAGCCCCTTGGCATCTGTCTGTCCCCATCCTTGGCTCCCCTTTCCTCATCCCCTCTGGTCCCTCTGGAAGTCCTGGTTCTGACCTTCTCCAGAAATTTCTTACCTACTTCCCCAGTTTGCCCTGCCTGCTTCCCCTCACATTCATTTGGTAGCTGCTTCCTCTGTGATCATTCAAAAAAGTGCAGGGGTGCAAAACAGCATGGAGGGTCTCCCTGATTTTATTTGCATTTCAAGTACCCCCAAAATACTGTGTAATGATGCAAAAACATTGAGCAAACTTGACCATGGTCATCATTACCAGTCCAATACATGATGAGACTATGTTTAAGTTCGCTAACAATAGAGGCATATATTTGTGTTTTATCGTGGAAATCCTAATCTGTATTTAAGGTAGAAAAATCAACCTTTTATTCAAATGAATTATGTGAGTGATTCCTACTGAAGGTCAAAATATGTAGGCTCCTACATCTCTAACGCAGTCTTGTGAGGCTTATTTGAGAGTATAACCCGAAATTGCTTCCATTCACAAGGTAACGAACAGCAGTGTGAATAAATGAAATGCTTTCAAGTACTTTTATTGCCCATCAAACTCTTCTGAAATGTAGAAACCCTAATATGAGCAACCTGGTGACAGAGCATGAACTCACCTCCGATCCAGGAAGCAAGTCATTGTCTCAAGGTAGTTCCTCACACCCTGGCTTCTGCCTGGACCAGGTGATATGGTGTTATCTGTGTGGTAACCCTGAATTCTGGAGGGAACAAGTTATTCACCACCTGAGTGAGGCATGTCACCATCCCAATGGGTGTCAAAAGAGATCCTTTACTTCAAATTGCATAAGTATGGGTAGTATGACTCAGGGTAGTATGATGGCTCCACACCTTTTTTGTTTAGGCAAACTGCAAGTCTAAGAATGTGTCCCAGCCTAAGTCACACAGGTTGTTTCTCCATTTCCTTATTGGAGTTCTCACATGCATATGCAGCCTGTGCTTGAAAAACAAGAATTAGTTCAAAGATGAGACAAAAACTCTTATGGAAAATGACTGTAGTACTTCCTTGATCTGCACAGAAATATAGATTTAAGCTTATGTGACAAGGTCTTCGGATTTTACAACTTATGCAAGAAGCAAAACTGTATTTAATTTTTACTAAATGGCAAAAAAAAGGAAGATTAATAGAATGAAGAGAGAAAGAAAACAGAAAAAGCTTAAAAACTAAGAATTTTAAAGAAGTGGATAAAATGTGGATGAAATCTTATAAAAAAACTCAGTACACCAGATTTCTAAATAGTTCCACATTATAATACCATATTTTTTATATTATACAATATTCTAGAGGAAAAAACCCTCTCATTTACTATTCTTTAAAGTCATAATTAATGCCTCTTCTGTTAAAAAAAAAAGTGTTGATTTCAGACAGTGGCTTTTGTGTTTCACAGTTGAAATTGAATCATACTTCCTTGTAAATCAAAACAAAGGCCTCTGTTAGGAATGGGAAGGAGGAAGGAATAGCAAAGGCAGGAAAATATAGCTGCTGTATCTGGGTAGCTTTTTGAGCACATGATTCAAACTGTGTTCTTCGGGCCAGGAAAAACATTCACCTTTTTGCTCTTATTTTCCTCTCTACAATTCATGGAAAAGTTATGTTGGGTTTTTTTTGTTTGTTTGGTTGGTTGGTTTGGTTTGGTTTGGTTTTGGTTTTTTTGTTTGTTTTTTTTGTGGGTTTTTGTTTGTTTGTTTGTTTGTTGTTTTTTTTTAAGAGATAGATCTGATTGTTTGGGACAAGTTTTTATCTTGCTGTGCTAAGTTAGTGTAGCAGGGTTAAGATGATCTAGCTGGTGAAGATGGATTCTCAATCAGACTAGAAAGCAGGAATAGAGTAAAAATATTGCAAAGAAGGAAAAGAAGCTGGAAAGGAAGTTCATGCATTAGAAGGATGGTTATGAGAAAGGGGTTGTGTCAGAGGCGTGAGTTGGTTTTCTCCCCACCACTCATTGCTGCTGCCTTTTTGGAGCAAAGGGCTCTGAGCATTCATTGCACCCTGCATATGCAGCAGCCCCCAGGGTACCATGAACATCACCTGTTTGCTCTTTGTTGTAGGGTGGTGTAACCAAAGGTGTGCAGTGCCAGTGGAGTCTCGGTTCCCCCCTCCCTGTTTCATCTTCAACAATTTTTAGAGTCTTTCCTCTTTCACTTCTCCTACACAGAGGACTTTTAAAATGCCAAGGGGCATGATCAAAGTGAACACTTCCGCAAATATCTATATTTATCATATCAGCTGACAAACAAGTTTTTGACAGGATTTCATGAACTTGAAAAACCAGAAAAACAAATCTCTTGGTTTTATTGGTAGCTTACTGTTACCTTCACCACTTATCCCAGTTTTAGTTAACAGCACAGTCTTTAGAAAATGAGTCTAAAGTGTGAAGTGCATTTCGTGAGCAGTGTGTTTCTGATTGTGACTTCTGTATACACACCCATACAGTGAGAGAGATAAGCAATGACTCATTTTTTACAAAATTTTTTTCTCAAGTGCTGTCCAATTATTTTTCTATTAGCATCCGAAAGTACTTATTGTTGAAGTGAAAGATCTTAATTTTCAATATGAAGGAATAGCCTGATCTCTTGAGGTGTTTTTATGATTCTGCTTGTTTCATGTGAGGAAATCTGCAAAAATTGTGGAGATATGACAGCCACAGGCTCAGCTTCTGCTTTCTGGCTATACCAGAGAAACATAGAAGAAAGTTGCCTTGCAGAAATATGTGGGAAGTCATGGCTGTTCTTTAGTTTCCCCTTTAGTCAACATAAATTTGACATTTTTTTCTACTTATTCATTTATCTCCTGCTGTTGCCTGAAAGTACCATCAGCCACACAGGCCTGTGAGTCAGCCACCTCTCTGCATGAAGCTGAACAATAAATTCCATTTCTCCCTCCTTGCTCTTTAAATATAACTTCATTCCTCTGTTCCATTGGGGTCAAGATCTGTTTCTTTCTGTGTGACTGGATTACCAACTCCCTTTGGTGTGGCAACGAAAATTAGTCTACATTCAGAAAAAAACTGAATGCACACATCTTTTTGAGTGCCAAAATAATGACAATATCACAGAAAAAAAAGTGAGGTAAAGTTCTTAAAGTAAAGTTTCTCTTCAGACATCAGCATCCCAGACCTGGTAATTCTTATCTTCAGGCCCGACTTTTCTCTCTCTGATAGATGTCTCAAGAGCTGGGAAGCCACAGATCTGATTTTGTAAGAGTGGTTAATAAAGCGTTTATCTCTCCAAAACTATGTTCTGAGTCTGATAAGCTTATAAATGTTTGCAGGCTTTGAGCTTTAAATGCATCTTCTATCTTTGTATTGTAAACAACCACCATCAGAGAAAGATCCCAGATACCTGAGTGCAAAGGCCCAGTATGCCAAATGTGTTCTCAGGAGCTTCTTGCAAGAATAATAAGATTGACCAAGCCACTGGATACATCCAGACAGTGTTACTGAAGTGCACACTCCTTGCATTTACTTACAGAATTAAATATTTGTGGAAATGCAGGTGCATTGTTGTAAGAGGCTCAGGAAAGCAAAGGGGGGGGGGTCATCTTGAATTTATTATGTTTTGCTTTAGATTAAGAGGAAACATCAGATATTCCTTGGTCAGAAGGTCTAACCTTATTGCAATATTTCCTTGTAATACTGTTAAATCCCTGATCTTTTTCCTGATGAAATCAGATCACTAGCTCAAACTTCACATCAATGTTCACTGGTTTGTAACTGCCCTGGTATTCAGAGGTGTGAACTTTTTTTCGCCCTAAAGCTGTGCATACCCACTGTCCTTTCCTGTGTGGCAAAAGTGCCATTCACACTCAGGTTGTGCCTACATATGTTTTTCAGAGACACTCCTACTTTAAACAGTTTATATATATGGTTTGGCAGCTGTGGGTTATTTTTACCTCACAAAAAAGAAAAAGTGGAGTATGTTGGATTTGGTCCTGCAGGTTGAGGAAGGTGGATATGACACTGGGTTGGAGGCTGAATGCCAGAAATGGGGATGAAGCGCTTTTCTGGCAGAGGTGACCTCAGCATCCTTAACTTCAGTCAGACTTCACCAAAAACCTGTCACAACAGGGTTCCTCAGACCCCCAAAAAGGTATTGGTGAAAAGTGTTGACAAAAAGGCAGCTAACAATAGGTACCAACATCCTTGTCCATACAGAAAACTGGGAGATGCAGCTTATTCTGTCTCATGGTTAGCTAGGTGGTTTTAGAGTATGTTTTAGTTGTAGTTCATCTAGCCACAAAGTCAAATGTCCAGTATTTATGATTGAAAGCATTCAGAAAGGCAAAAGAGGGACCTAATCCTTTAATCCCTGAAGGTATAGTTTTATAAAAGTACATAACTACCTAAAGTGCAGATAACTATCTAATGATATTTTCAAAAGCAGCAAACCTGGTTCAGTGCAATCAGTCTTACACCCAATGATAATTACAAGCCTGACTGCACTGAAATCACCAATAAATAAGAATTAAATATTTGCAAAATTTACAGATATGAAACTTTTGTCCTATGAGGCCAAATCAATTCAATTGCTTTTAACAGCATCAATAAGTTTCTCTTTGCACTTTTAGGCTATGAAGGGACTTGGAAATCTGACCACAGGGGTATGAGCCTGCTTACTTCACATGAACTTCAAATAAAGTGGATCCTTAGGAGTGAAATTCAGTTCTAGGTACATGTATGGCTTGAAATTAAACCCATAATCCAAAGGTCAAATCAACCTGACAACATTTATTTTAAAAATGGGTATTAAAACTCAGACTAATAGTGGATTATTTCCACTCTCCTTCTCAGACATTTCTTCCTAGCTATGTAGCATAAGAAGTTATTCTGTAGGCAGTGTTGAATTTAATTTTTTCTAAAATTCTTAAAAGTAATTTTGTTAAATGCATGTTCTTGATAGAATTGCTGTGTTAGCCCAGTTGTCAAACAAGATGGCAGGTTTTTAGTAGCATTTATCGTCCCGAATGCATTTGTGACATGGCATGGAACCTGGATTTTAATATATATCAGGACTTTTTCTTAGAGTCTTTAAGCACTGATGTTAATAACTACTTGGTAATTAATTTGGAAACTTACATTCTAATTATTTTGGCAAAAAAAAATCAAATCAGACCAGTTCTGTGTTTGAGAACATACTAAATTTTATTCAAGTGGCAACCCACATATCTATTGTGATTTCCTGAGTTCTTGTGATTTCCTCTTAATACATAGGAAGCTGAATTATATTTGTCAGTAATAAAACTTTGAAATAATAACATTATTTTTAGATGGATAATAAGAAGCTGGGGACAGCTGAGCTTCCACTCCAGCTCTAAACAAATGCTGCTTTACATAAAATACAGCTTTCTTCCTCAAATTCCTTCCATTAATGATCTTGGTTTCAATTGTAATTCAAATAAAACCAAAGCATAAGTCTCTCTCCGAATTATTTCCCCAAATGTCTCTCCTTATAGTTCCCTCTCTTCTGCTGCAACCTGTTATTCCTTCTGTCCCCCAGAACATTTTCTGCGTGGTTGGGGATGAGGTCCAGCTGTCAAGAGGGAGCAGAACCTCAGAAGGCTCGTGATGTAGATGCCCACCGCCTGAGTTCAGGGAGACAGAGCAAGGGCTTTTGGATTTAGCAGAAGCTTTTTACAGCACAGGTGGAGGTTGGCAGGAGCTAGACTGCAAATCCTGATGACATTCTCCTCCTCTCTGTCAGAATTATATTCATACATATGCACAGACATCCCTTTTTCAGATGGTGGGAATCAATAGCTGTTGACTCATGGCAATTGTCACACATCCCTCGTTATCTTCATTTCTCAAATATTAAGTGAAGCTGCAATATCAAGTAAAATTAACAACAGCAATGAAACACCCAGAGATCCTAGTGCCCACAGAGGTGCAGGTGGAAAGGTGAAAACCGAAATATTTTTTGGCTTGGGGTATTACACTGACTTTTATTAAGCATTGGTATTGTCATTGAGTAGTGTTGCAAAACAGAAAGTACTTACTCTCAAAGCTGCTTCTTCTATCCTGGGGAGTTTGGGGCTGTTTCATTATTCTGAACACAGATTTGCTATTGCCATCTTTTTTTCCCCAGTGGTTGGAAGGGTTTCTCTTGCTCCAGCAGCTCAGAGTGCTGCCTGAATGACTAGTGATTCCTTGAAGAAGCAAATTCTTGAGTTGTCCTTGTCTGCTGTTTATACTGCAGGATTTCCTTTTCTTCGTTGTTCTGAGTAAAACTCAGGAGTGGGTGGCATTTTGGGACGAACTGGGCATTTATTTCAAATTTGTTATTTTTCCCTTTTTAATCAGGGAAATGTAGTATTTTCTACTAGTTTATTTGAGCTGCTTCTTCCACTCTATTACTCTATTTTAAGCGTGTTCAGGTGTATTTTTTGACTATATCAAAGACTTTACCTACATATGTATATAAACCAAACACATGTGAACAGTGTGTTCCTACATACTGTTATTTTTATTAGCATTTAATTGGAAAGTTATTCTTTGTGTATTTGAACAGATAGAACAAAGAGATTAGTTGAAGTAAATTCCTTACTAATTATTCACCAGTTTGTTTCATATTCTTAGTGCAGGATAAAAAAAAGAAAATGAAAATGTTAAAGTGAAGTGAAATGAGACCCAGAACAAGAATGAAAGTAAAGTAGTGGGGTTATTGTTGCAGGGGTGGCAAGGCTGAGCTCCACAGAGCTGAGGCTTCAAGAGGATGCTAGGCTTTACAAGTAGAATAAGGCTGTAGTAAGGAGGAGGTGGGCAGCACCTGCATTAGCAGCCCCCCTCCAAGGGAAAAATGCAGCTAGAAACACATCGAGAAAGAGGCATTTCAAACACATGTCAGATTGATCTCCACTCCTGAGCCTACAGGCTGAGATAATTGGACTTAAAAGAAAGGTAGATTTAAGGCCAAATATGAAAATCTGTCTGTTTAATTTTACCCTTTGTCCTATAGTCTGTTTTAGGCAAATAGATTGTCCTTTGTTTTGAATAAACTGTTGCTGAGATTTGGCAGGTGCTCAGGAAAAGCAGTGCTGGCTTGGTGGTCCTGCTGGCTTCAATCTGGGGTGGGAATCCTGAGCGCAGGGCTGTGGCACAAGTCTGCCAGGCTGTGGATGGGTGATGAGGGGCACCTCAGCAGTGCTGCAGGGATGCACTGTCTGACCCATTGCATGGCTGGGACAGCTGTTAAATGCACCCTCTAGCATATCTACTGGTGGTATTGGGTAATATTTAGTAGTCAGAAGTTATTTCAGCCTTTCCCATCATAGAAATGATGCTCAAGTCCTCACTGACCATACAGACATGGTCAAAACTCTGTTTGTTTGTGTAGTTGCACGTCCGTCCGTGACAGCAAACATCAGCCAGGTACTCAGGAGTGGCTCAGGTCTCAAAGACTATCTCATCTCTATTCATTGATGGAAACAACCTGCTGAGTAAAAGGCAAGAAAAAAAGGAGTCAAGCTGCAAGCTGAAGAACCAATACAGGAGAGATCATCTGTACATGCCTCAGCCTTGGGGAACCTTAGTTTGGAGCTCAGTCAAGGATGAGACACAGGCCCATAGGAAACTTGACTTTATTATTTCCAGGGCTCAGGGAGCTACTTGTTTCCTATTTAATTCAAATAGCTGTGCAGATTCAGAGACAAATGTGGCAACAACAACAACTAAAATGTCTGTAGTTGTTCCAATAATTCTCTGTACTTGTTTCCTGTATTTGTTTCAAATTTAATACTTACATGGCAACACTCATGCTTGACAAGATGCGGAAACCCAGAGTTTCCTCCTTTTACACTTCACAGTTCCCACATGGGATATGGACGTTTCTGACCTCTTTGTCTGCATTGTTATGATACACATGCCTTTGACTGTCATATTTCAGTAGGCAGGGACTTCTTCTATCCATCCCTATACATCTGAGGGGGTTTTGACTGGTAGTTGAGGTAGGACGTAGCTGTTAAAGCTGTTGTAATGCTGAATCAAGACTCTTGAAAGAGCTCACAAGGATGCTGTGATATGTTGGTCCCTTCTGCCCTGCTTTGGTCACTCACGCCATCCCACGGTGTGTAGACACTGCTGGTCCCTGAGGTCCGCTTGCAGGTGTCCTGTTCAAGGAATAGCAAAGACTGAGCGCTTCATATTTAGTTTTAGGGAGGCTTATGCACAAATGACAGAATCATAAAACAGTTTGGAAGAAACCCTTAAGGTCCTTGAGTCCAACTATTAACCCAGCACTGCCAAGTCCACTACTAAACCATGTCCCTAAGTGCCACATCTACACATATTATAAATATCTCCAGGGATGGTGACTCAACCACTTCCCTAAGCAGCCTATTCCAATGCTGGATAACCCTTTCTGTGAAGAAATTTTTCATGTAGCTGCAGAGGGCAATAAGATCCCCCCTCAATCTCCTTTTCTCCAGGCTAAACAACCCCAGCTCCCTCAGCTGCTCCTCACAAGACTTGTGCTCCAGATCTTTCACCAAATTTGTTTCCCTTCTTTGGACACTCTCCAGCACCTCAATGTCTGTCTTGTAGGGAGGGACCCAAAACTAAACACAGGATTTGAGGTATGGCCTCACCAGTGCCAAGTATAGGGGGATGACCCCTTCCCTGGTCCTGCTGGCCACTTTATTTCTGATACAGGCCAGGATGCCTTTGGCCTTTTTGGCCACCCAAGCACACTGCTGGCTCATAGTCACCTGTACTTTACCAGCACCCCTAGGTCCTTTTCTGCCAGGCAGCTTTCCAGATACTCTTCCCTCATCCTGTAGCTCTGCATGGAGTTGTTGTGGCCCAAGTGCAGGACTCAGCACTTCACCTTGCTGAAGCATGTACCTTTGGCCTTGGCCCATCGATCCAGCCTGTCCAGATCCCTCTGCAGGACCATTCCTACCCTCTGCCCAGCTTGGTGTTATCTGCAAACTGACTGATCATGCCCTCGATTACCTTGTCCAGGTTGTTGATAAAGGTGTTAAAGAGGACTAGCCCCAGTACTGAGCCCTGAGGAACACCACTAGGGGCTGGCCACTAAGTGGATTTAATTCCATTCACTGAGTCCACTCCTTGGACTCAGCCATCCAGCCAGTTTTTAAAATAGGTCTTCCTGAACTATTTCATTTGCTTGGGTTTGCCAGCATTCCTGCTTCTCCCTACACAGTGACCTAGCTGTCCCTTCTGTTAATGTCTGTTACCACAATCCAGAGTGTGTAGATCTCAAAACACAATTTAATTCCTCTCAAACACCAGTCTGGTTGATCCCTTTTTGGGACATAAAAATGATACAAAATTATTACAGCAAGAGCCCAGCTGCTTACAAATAGTACGTCTATGCTTTTAATGAATTAATTTACTTATTTTGCAACGACATGATGAGCGTTTAGGTAAAATTCTGCCCTTATCTTCAGATGCCCTCAGTTTCTCATTAGTTAAAAGCCCACTCATTAGGAGGAGCACATTTCTGGGACAAACACATCAGCTGTTGTAAATTGTTTCAGCAAAGTTTTCTGCTGTTCTCTGGTTTTATAGAGGTAAGTGCCATGTTATTTACTCAATTAACAATCAGTAAACACAAAGTTTTGACTTCTGCCTATAGTCTACCAGTTAAGAAGGCTTTCTGTGTTATTTTCTGTATTATGTCTATTCTGGACTATAATTTATTTCTTGTGGGTTTTTTTCTGTCATCTAGCTATTTGGTGCTTAACACTCCAATATGTAACAGCAATTTTAAGTTAGATAACTGATATTGAAATGGTGTGTCTGTGAACAAAATTCACATTTGAAAAACAAGAGTAATGTTTTCACTTTAAGGATATTTCAGAATTTGATTAATCAATTTAGTACTTAAATGTACCGGGCTGTGCGCGCAACACCACTCGCCTAGAAGGGAGCTAATCATATGCTGCTCACCTATTTAATTTGATATGAAAAATAAAAAAGTACTTCCTTCATTTGAGGCAAAACATTGAGGGGAATTGTTTCAAAATGGCAGTTACACCTACAAATGGAGTATTTCAAAATAATCTTAAAAGGAACCCAAATGAGGATGCAGTTTGTTGTTTGGCAATAAGTTCTGTTCATTAATGATTTGTGTCAATCTATTGTGCTGGGGTTCTGTAGAACTGGAGGTATTTTAAATTCATTTATTTGAAACAATATACACACCAGACTAATCTGTGTATTGGCATGCAAATAAAGTCTGAAGTTAATTTCACCTCAAATGCTTTATGCATATTTTCCAAATTGTCCCGAGTTTCTGTTCAGCAAAGTGTAATATTCTCTTTTGTACTATCCAAAGAATAGGAATTATATACTACAAGCAGAGATTTACAGTGGAAATACACAAATGTTTTAACATTTGCCAACATATTAGGGTTTTCTAACTGACTAAAGGACACATTTTCCTCTCACAAGATTATAAATCCTTAATAACTCCATGAATTCAACTGGAATCTTTCCAGATTTACACCCTTCAATTAATTTCAATTGAATTTTCTTGAATTACACTGTCTGAAAGAATAATTTATCTTTGTGTGAGCTAGAGTTAATTTAGCTTACAGCATTTTCTCAGGAATAAGCCTAAGCCTGATTGTAGGCATTCTCTGTGTTATCAGTTTGACTTAATTTTCTCTGTTATAAGTGCCTCTAATAACAATAAACCTTTCAGAAAGTGAATGTGTGAATTAAGCAGATGGTATGAAAGAAGCTAAATTATTTTACATGCTTTGCAAGAATGTAAACTCATGTATTATTTATTGCACAGTATTACCCATTCCTACATTCTTATAAGCTATTAAAATTACATGCCTGAAGGTAGGATGTATTCTATTAGTGCCAATTAATGACCATGGTCTTCAGTTAAGAGTATTTAGTGATAAATTAGAAAGAAAATCTATAAAAAATAAGAACTTCTTTACAGAATAGTGTTGGTAGGCACTTTTATTTTTACCTATCAAAGGTCAGAACCAGAAGAGTGTACTGAACACTGCTGAGGACATTAGTCTTAATTATTTAGGGAAGGAAGGCTTTAACAGCTATGACAATCAATACAGTTCCTCCAAAAGGCAAAAAAATGCAATTTATTTTTTCCCCTTTATTCTTTGCATATGAGGAAGAAATAAACATTTAAATTACACTTGTACAAAGTCCCTCTCTAGCTCTCTTGTAGGCCCTTATCAGGTACTGGAAGGCTACTTTAAGGTCTCCTTCTCTTCTCCAGACTGAACAACCCCAACTCTATCAGTCTGTCTTCATAGGAGAGGTGCTCCAGCCCTCTGAACATATTCATGACCCTCTTCTGGACTCACTCCACAGGTCCACATCTTTCTTATACTGAGGACCCTGGAGCTGGATGCAGTACTCCAGGTGGGCTCTCACAAGGGCAGAGTAGAGGGGCAGAAACACCGGCCCCAGATTGCTGCTCACTCTTCTCTTGATGGAGTCCGGAACAGGGTTGGCTTTCTGGGCTGTGAGCACACGTTGCTGGGTCATGGTCTCATCAACTATCAACCAACAGCCCCAGGTCCTTCTCCTCAGGTTGTTATTTTCCCTCTGTTCACTGTTTAACTTGATATCTAATCTGAGAAATATTTCTGGAGAATTATGAAGACATGAGTCAAGAGACTGAAAACTGGTAGTTGTGATTGTACATTTCTTGGTGAAATGAAAACAATCCTGTTCCATTATTTTCCTTTGTAAGTGTCTTCACACTTTATTTGTTTTTCAAGCAAAATGCCTTCCTACAAATATGAGAAATAGTAGTTAAAATTAATATGTTTATGATGAAAACAAGTGCAGAGCTATACTCAGCAAAGCAGGAGTCAATACCACATATGAGAGGCTGAAAGCAAAATTGGAAAAATGCTGTAAATCCAATTTAGATCCCAAGGCATGACTCTTGTCTGTTGCAACTCTGTGATTTAACTGTACCTCTTTCCTACTCTGGATTTTAGATTATGTTTGTCAGATACAGGTTAATGAGGGAATCTGAAGTGGCTGTTACCGTAAAAACTCCGGATTTATTTATTTTTGTCAGTGTGTTTCTGAATTCTGAATCAATTATGGAGTTCAATGACAGATGTGCAGTCTAACTCATACCTCAGAGATAAAACAAACTGTGTTATAGCTAATTGTATGGACTATACTTCAAGTCAGCATACAGATGAGTATAGAATGAAAGCATTAATTTGTTGGCTATTATGAAGCTGTGTTGCCTGGTTATAAGACCAGCATAAAAATCATAACCAAAAGCAGCAGCTGTAACATCATGTTACAGTGCAAAGAATGCCAGGATAATACCTAAAAAACATCAAAGAAGAACTGGCCATCTAGAGAACACCATTGGTCTGTATTGGAACATATTGGTGTGCAAATAATAATACTGTCACACTTTTTTAGTGTGACAGTATATATTTTTATGAATTTTAAGTGGTATATTTTCAAATCAAATGTGCAATTAAGATGTCTGGTTCAGTTGTTTTCAAATATGTGGAAAAGAAAATACAGCGGAATTCTGACTAATAAACACAGTTGAATACAGGTTGGACTAACCTAACAACAGTTTCTTGGGAAAAGCAAATACTTTCTTGTTACTTTTTACAATAATTATGAAAAGAATATGCAGAAATGAACTTATTTTTTCTATTCAAGAAAGGGGATATGGAAATCCAGCCATAACCTGCTTCATCCTAAACTGCATAGCAGAAACTGAAGCAAATAGAAAACTACATGTCATTTTGTGCAGTGAAAACATGATCCAAAATTTCCTGAATACAATAAAAAAACTTCATTCTCATCAACTTCAATGGATTTGTGATCGGGCCCCACTTCTTTCACTTACGAAGAACTCATTTTTGTTTTTAGAATATAGAGCAGAAATACTGAAAACACTGCAATGCCTCAGAAAGCTATCTGCTTCTTTGAGAAGTTAAATTGACCATGATAATATGTCACTGAATACAATTTGAATCAAAGTTGATAATGAGCTTCATGGAGGAATCATTACTTTCTCTGCTCATTAAAAAACAGGATTAAAGTAGTCCAATTAGTACCCATGCATAAGAGTAAAAAGGAGAAAATCCAAAGATACAGCAGAGGAAAACGTAATAAAAGATTTTTTGTTCTTGTTTAGAGGTTCCTTCATGCATTTGTGAAACAACACATAATTAATCCTCTGCTCTTTCTGAACTATAGGCTTACCTGTTTTTTTTAAAACTTGTTTCACTTGGCTTCAGGTGACTTTTTAAAGAAAAAATAAGTATCTGTAATTAAATTCCCATCTGCAAATAACATCAGAATTAATTGCAGATTAATGCAATTAGATTGGAACTTTTTCAAAGGACTTTTTGTTTTTTAATTATATGCTCTTTAAGGAATTGGTAATGTTTCTTGTCTAGAATAGACAGTAGCAGGAAAAGTGAGATGCTTTGCAATGAAATGCAGTGCTTTATTGCCGTGATTTGCTTTAGCCATGAAAAAGGTAGGCATGTTATTGTGGCACTTACCACCTTATTCTCAGATTAATAGAGATAGTTGGGTGACTAATTCCATATAGCTTTAAATAAGGAACTTACAATAACTTTTGGAGGTGTCAAGTATTCACTGCAGGATCCTGAATGACTGTCCTTGACCAGACTCCTAAATTCTAAACAACTTGAACAGCATTAGACATATTCCTGCCTTTTTTTTTTTTTGTGGGATTCATCTTGCAGATGCAAAAATTTGCATGTCTACAATTCAGCAAGGTGACTAGCCTTCACAATTTCAAAGATTTGGTCAATCCAGTTGAAAGACCCTCAAGAATTATTTGACATGTCCTGAGATAAATATTTTCATTTTGTCACTTTTGGTATTTTTTACGTGGTCCTAAGTGATCAGTTTTGGCATGGGCCAGGTAACCTACAGAGGTCTCTTCCAACCTCAGCCATTCTGTGATTTAAAGTCTTGTCAGGGATAGGAACAAGAATTGCCCAAGAATTAAAAATACAACTTAAAATTACCCTGCAATATTATTTCCTGGCCTAACTGTTCTGATTTACTATCTGCAATGTTCTAATGCCTAAAGCTGTCAGACCTAGACAAGAACAGAACTGTATTAGTCATTACTATCTGACAAAATGATCTAATTATATATGCATAATAACACAAGGCTAAACAATCCAGCATTTGGATTGTGGGAATAGGAAGCTAGGATCTTTTCCCAGATTTACTTACACAGAAATTCACTAATGGTCTTTAATTTTCTCTTGGTGCTCCTCCCATTTCATTTGAGCTATCATTTGCTGAGAAAAACTCTGTTTTATTATGGATTTTTTTCTCATGTACTGCAAAGCAATCCAGTCCAAATAATGAAAAATCACTTAACAATCTACTAAGATAGTTTGCTACATCAGAGGAATGCAGATTATTGTGGTGCACTGCTCAGTTTGTATAAAACAGGAAAGTCACTTTTTGTGGCTTGTATGTTTGTTTGTTTGTTTTTCTCAGCCAATGGCATTACTTGAAGGATTATGTAAGACTGCAGGAAAATGGAGAAAAATATACCAGTTGCAAGCATAAGACTTTCTTCCAGCAGATCAGTAGAGTGAAAATAACCTGGCAGCCTTTTCCAACAGGGAGGCTTGTACACAGCACCAGCTTGATGGCCTGTAGCAATGGCCCATTTCATTCAAGGATATTACCTTAATAGGATCTAAAGGATTGTGAACGAAGTTATAAAACTTGGGTGCTAAATCTATATTTAGGGATGCAAAACAAGCATTCAGAGAGTGGCTGAGGAAACAGCATGAGCATACATCTGTAGCTTGCTAACGAGTGCATGCTCCTGGGAAGTCCAGCATTGTGGCTTCTTTCAGTCCTGCTCTCCGCTCCCTGCCCCCAGCCACTGCCTTCTTCCTACCTTGGGAAGGGGCTCTCATACCGAACCACAGGTTGGGGGAACTCAATGCTTTTCTGAGACTGAGGATGGAAAAATGCAAGACCGAGGATAGAGGAGAAAAAGGCTATTCTGCAGGAGACATTAGGACAAAGTAGAGACTTAAGGGAAAGGCAGAAGATAAGAAGGAAAGCAGTGGCAGACAGGAAAAGATACATCAAACTCAGAGAATGGAAGAATGGCAAGGAAGGACAAATGACAGAGGGGAGAAATCCTGGATTATGTTACTTATTAGAGCCAACATATTTTCAAAGATTGGAAATTTTTTTCTTTAATAAATCTGCTGGTATATTTGGATTGGGGTACCTGCAGCCTTCCTGTAGATTTGGCACCCCATTATAGATTAAAAGATAATATCCAGGGAGTACTACAAAATCTAGTATTTGGAGCAGCAGTTGGTTATACTGGTTTGGACAGCAAGAAATGTAAAGATCCAGGTTGTGAGCTGCATGAGAAGGTGTGAGGAGCCCTCCTTGTTCAGGAAGGAGTTAAGTGATTAACTGATGTTTACTGAGAAAATACCAGGGACAAGTGAAGCTAGACTAATTATGATAGGACAACTTGGGTTTGACTTTATAGGCAAGGAAAGAAATCATTAAAATGGATGTAAAAATAGGGAAACATCCAGTTTCAGGACATTTCAAATTCACATGTCTGGTGCATGAATAGGCAGTGATTGCAGTGATTTAACATGTGACTAAAGTGGAGAATCTAGACAGCTGAATGATAGAAGACAAAAACTGAGCTGATAAACCATGTCATACTACATATATTCATAGAGAAACCATTTTTATGATCTCTGAATTGTAAAAAGTTCAGCAAAGAGACCTTAATGACAAACCAAGGACAGAGTTGAGTCGTGCTTCTTGGTGCTCCAGAGATTCTGGAGCAGCTGCCTGCAGGCAGTGACTGAACAGCTACCCCATTGGGTGCAAAGTAGGGATGTGGGTGTCTGGGGTGCCAGCAGCCTGCCAGCTCTGGCAGCTCCCAGAGTACTAGCAGTCCCCAAACCAGTGTGATTGTCAGGGAAAACAACAGACCCTGAAGGAAAAAATTAATACTAATACCCCCCACTTTTACAGACTAGGTCCCTTTTTTTAAGATACAGTATGTTCTTCCAGCCAGCTCAGATCTGCTTTACACAATTCATTTTCTTTAACATATTGTTATTTAATTTGCTTTCAGTATAATAAGTAGCTTAAACCACTAAGACATTAACACTATCACCCTTCTAGCCTGTAGATTGATTATTGTTCTTGCATCTATTCATTTAGAAAATGAAATTCAGGAATATTTCATATACTGAAAATTGCAGCATTTCTGAGTTCTCTTCATTAATCTGTGTGAGGTAGAAGTGTCTGCCTTTTTTTAAATTCTATTTCCTATTGTGACATTAGTATATACAGATAGTAAAGAAGGCCATAGTCCCACTGTGATGATCTTCTAGGCAAGTCAAGGCTGACCATAGCAGAGCGTGCTTGGAAGCTGAAATTTCAAATAAGAAGCACATTCTTTTTTTATACTGTTGTTTTAGGTTATTACTTGATTAACTAAGTTTTCTGCAGACATCAAGGAACAAATAAATGTTAGAGAAGGTCTGAATCAGCTGTGGGAGGTGTCTGAATGAAAGGGAAAGCAAAAAAAAAGCTGAGCATCAGAACACACTTCTAGACAACAAAGTCTATCAAAGAGTTTTTCAAAGCATTTGAAATTAGGCTTAACTGCTACAAGATTGGTTTTGTACCTTTCTCTGTTTGTGCTGACTATAATGTCGCCAAAAGCAAATCAAACCAAAAGACGTCCCCTTGTCATCGTATCTGCCTTCATGCTGCCCTTCTAACATGTCTTGTCTTGATTTTGTTTTCAAGGGCACATCATAGCAATTTCCCAGAATAAAACATACCATGGATGTCCGGGTCAGACAGTTAGCAGTGATGTCTCTGCTCGCTATGGTTGATGCTCATCTGCCGAAGCCGGCACGGGCCCCTCTGGTTCTGCACAGGCCCTTCATGGTTGTTTGGAATGCACCAACGGAGCAGTGCAGGCTGCGGTACAAGGTGGACCTGGATCTCAGTGTTTTTGACATTGCATCCAACATCAATGAGACTTTGAGTGGATCCAATGTGACAATCTTCTACCACACTCATTTGGGATACTATCCTTACTACTCAGATAGCGGAGATCCTGTTAACGGAGGGGTGCCCCAGAATCAAAGTCTTATCAAACACCTTAGTAAAGCAAAGTCTGACATTGACTACTGCATACCCATGAAGAAATTTCAGGGACTTGCAGTCATTGACTGGGAAAACTGGAGGCCCCAGTGGGACAGGAACTGGGGCAATAAAAGCATTTATAGAAATAAGTCTCTTGAGATTGTTTGGAGACGGCATCCTCGGTGGTCAGAAGAGAAAATTAGAAAAGTGGCAAAAGAAGAATTTGAAAATGCTGGCAGGAGTTTTATGAACAACACCATCCTTCTGGCTGAGCATATGAGACCAAATGGTTTGTGGGGTTACTATCTTTACCCAGACTGCTACAATTATGATTACAAAGAACATCCCCACACATACACGGGGAAGTGCCCACCCATCGAGTCTTTCCGCAATGACCTCCTGCTTTGGCTGTGGAAGCAAAGCACTGCTCTCTACCCTTCTATATACCTGGATTATATACTGAAATCAAGTCCAAATGCACTAAAATTTGTTCACTATCGGGTTAAAGAGGCAATACGTGTTGCCTCAATTGCTCGAAAAGACTACGTTTTGCCTGTGTTTGTTTACTCCAGACCATTTTATGCCTATACTTTTCATGTTTTAACAGAGGTAAGCAGACAGACTTCTTTAGAAATTGAGAGATTTGAAACTGCTTTTAAGAAAAAATACTTTCTAAAAGCTTTTCCTGTATAAAAGCACTTATGCATTTGTTTTTCATATTAAGGCAGCCCCTCTGAAAGGAAGTACTGTAGTCACAGTACAAAACTCTATACCTTTAAAGCATTAATATTGCAGTGGTTTGGTCTACTTCTGTAGGATAGCATTGTATATTTTTAATGAGGGTAATTTAGAAAGAAAGTACAAGGAAATAATTTCCTGAAGGAAGTAATTCATTCTGATATTTTAATTCTTCAGGACAGCTTGTGAAATGAACTTGACAAATTTTGTGAAGTTTAAAACTAATTAGTGTAAAGGAAAGACAAACTTTCATGAGAAAGGACCCTCAGGGTTTTTTGTTTCTTTATGCAAACGTAAATTCATTCAGTATAGAAATAAACCAGTCAAGTAAAATAGTCTGGCTTGCAGTTCCTAACTCCTGCATGATGACCATTGACCATCTATCTCACTTTTCAGAGGAACAACATCTTCATGCCCAACATTTAGTGATAAACTGTGGAGTCCTTTTATTAAAGAAACCAAGTTTTTGAGTCATGCAATATTTCTTCAACCAAAGATCACATGCAATAAATATATAGTGTCCACAACATTGATGGTAAATTATATACATTCAAATCCCAGACTTTGTGGATATGTCATGACAAGTGTTGCTGTGACTTTGGTTATGCACGTAATTTCTCTAGTAGTTGTCCCGAGTGCCAGAAGTTTTTCTTCATTTGCTATCAATTCCCTGAGAGGGAAGAAAACCTGGGGCAGAGAACTCATGGAAACAACTCCTTGATGACTAAGAGCATCTGGGGGTATTCCCTCCCTTTGTTTTGTGGACAGCTGCAAGAGAGGTCGCTTCTGCTGCTGCCAGAGACAAGTTCTTACTCAAACCAGAACAGAAGACTGCAGAGAAGTGTCAAGAGAAAAGGTAAAAGTTGGTCCAGTGAACCACAAGCTGCATGTGGCTGCATGGAGCTGGAACTGAAGACGTGCGGCAGAGCCCTGAGAGCCTGAGAAATGTTTCAGGCTGACCCCAGGAAGAAAATGGTAATTTCAGGCTGCCTCTGGGAAGCAAATTATACACAGAAGTAATCATGAATTTCCTCTGTTCATTTTCAGCGACCAGGGACTCCCTGGAGATGTTTTCTGTGTGGAAATCACAGGTCCTAGCTGGCTCAGAAACCATGGGCAGATAGGCAAGGCTGGGTCCCACTGAAGGCGAGGAGTCACTGGGGTCAGTACAGGCAGGATTTCACCCAGAACACCTTCACTGAAGAACTCAGACTAGGAAACACGTGAGCATTCTTCAAATGCAGTCTGTAATAATACTTTTTATAAAATTAACTAGTCTCTTGATTGATATAAAAATACCATGAATGTTACTGAAAGCTATGAAAACTAACATGCTGTTACCAGCTATGTGTGAATTCACAATCTGTGGTGGTATAAAGTTATTGTTTTACCTCAAGATATTTTCTGAACAGTACAGTGGTAATTTGGAGTGAAGCTTCTTTCAAGTTACACTCTTTAACTCACCATCCTGTTTTCCAGTTGCATGTAGCCATTTACTTTTGGATGCTTTAAAGTTCACTTTACAACTCTGCAACCAGGGAAGATCTTTGCATAGCCAGAGAAACATATTTGGATTTTGCTCGCTACATATTTTCTAATACAGACAGTACCCAGCACCACAGGCAGCCATTGGACAGGGCTTGACATATCTCCAGACTACACACACCATCTGTGAGAACAGCTTGGGGTCTGACAGGAACTTGCAGGGTTGCATTTAATAACATTTTAAATAGGAATGATCCAGAAAATAATGTTCTTGTTTTCTTTCCTAGCCCTGGAGCCACCAGGATATTTTCAATGCGGGTTTGTGTGTTCAGATTTTAGATTAGATTGGAGGTTCTCATTTGATCCATGTCGTGCACCTATGTGATGCTCACGAAGTTACAAACAAGGTATGAAACCTTCCAGCAACAATGTGCATGAAGATGACAAGGAAAGATGCTTGTGTAGCACAATGACATCCAGACTGAAAGACCATAGAAAAATTGGGATAGCAGGCTATATAGTTACCTGAGTTCTGTCAGGGACTGGGCCAAGAAAACCACTGCCCTGCTCCATCAAGCTATGCAAGAACTGTGCATTCTATTCCAGTAGAAACACTGCTGGCACTTTCAAGACTTGTGTGTAAGCTCTTCTGTACATAGTATGAAATACACAGTAAATAGCACAATGGAATCAAATGGAAAGAATTGTTATGAACTGAAGTTACTGAGGGAGAGACACAGGTCTAGCAGATCTTCAGAAAGATGAAAGGCCCAGGTCCCAAACAGATGCTGTAGTTGTGTGTACTGTACTTTTCACCCCAACTGCATCTTGAAATCAGGTGAGTTGTGCATAAGGTGTCTGAGAAATTAAACTCACTTTTTATCTTAGAAACAATTTATAATTTCTGAATTGAGATTCAAATCATTATGAAAGATTTCTGTATTTTCTAGAAATGCAGTTTGCCATCTGTAGGGTATTTAGAAACTTTCTGTGTTGACAATTCACTACTAAGTGTGTGGGAGAGGGAAGTCACACAGTAGCATCTGTGCTTCCTGACTAGATGGCTGAAGTCATTAATAAAGCTGGATGACAACTGACAAATGATGAATAATGGGTAAAAATTCTCTTGTTCACCTACAGATAGTCTTCTGTGATGACCAGGTGTGCATGTGTACAGAGACCTGCAACCATGCCAGGCTTGCAGTACCATTCCTGAATACAGAAAATACATGTCTGTAACTAAGACTGTTCAAAATTTGAAGGAAAGATTACAGATGTGCTTGTTTTTCTTTCCTCAACTTGTATCTAGAACTGACTCTCCTGTTTCCTCTTGAGCTCCAAAACAGAAACAGTTTGTCTCACCTCCTAATTTTTTTAGTGTCCAATGCAGTAACTTGGCTCATCTAAATAGGGGAAAATATTGACAGAAACTAAATCCTCCTCCTCCCTGCCAAATCAGCTGTCTGTTTGGAGACAGCCCTACATAGTCTTGAGGACCTTTGGTTGATGAACACTGTCCCCGAAAGCTCAAACAAGAATGAACATCAGAAGGGAAAAGGCTTTGTCGACTTGTTAATAATTTGGAGAAATACCAGTTGCCTATGTCTGATACAAGGAAAGAATTAGGATTCTCCACCTAGACAAATGCAAAGATGTTCATATTTAAAATAGCTAATTTTTTAAAAAACTGTATGTTTTCCTCTTATGCTTACACAGAAGAACCATGACAGTGAGCCCCCACCAATGCCAAGCTGTGCTGCGTGAGGACGGTCACTTGGTTCAGTCCCAAAAACAAGACTGCTGTGTCCACCAGAGGCTGCTGGTGGAGCTTGTATGCCTCACTCAGGTCTTCATGGAGGCACCGACCTATCTCTAGTCCTAGTTTGCTACTCTCAGCCATTTGGAGAGGCATATATCTTTCCTTTTCTGAAAATGCCCAAATGGGTGGTGAAACCTTTATTTTATAACCCTGTCTGTGGCAGGGGAGGGGTGGTGGTGGTGACTCCTTCTTTGTGTGACTATCCACTGATCACAGCACCTACCTCTGGTGCAGAAGCTCTTGGCTCTGTTCTCTTCTGAGCCCACTCAGGATGGACCCAGCACCCTGTGTTAGGCACCAGAAAAGAGTTAAGGAATCATCAGACCAAAAAGAACAAGTGATGAGAGAGGAAAAATAAAAGTAAGGGCACAACCTCCTGTCCATAGGTATTTGGGGAAAAGCCCTTCTGTGCTGATGGCTTTTGGGGTACTGAACATGACACAGTCATTCAGTAAAAGACGTAACTATGAGAGTCAGAAACCTTAATTCTTTCCTTGTGGGCAGGTTACTTAATTATTAAAATGAATTTGTCATAAGCTGTAGTCAGGTTCCCACTTGTTTCTTTCTCTTCCTTTGAATCTTCATTGAGCTGGTGCAAAGTAAAATGGCATCAGAAAGAAATATCATCTGTAACTGCACAGTGAAGGTAACACTCTCTGGAGGGTTAGCTGGAAATTATGTATCTTTTAAGTGTGGGGAAAGAGAGAAAAATTCAGAACATGTCTTTCTAATTCTTTTTCTTCCTGGGAAGGACTCTTAGCACTCGAACTTTGTTTTAAAGAACACAAAAAAAGGAAATGTAAGATGTAAGGAGAGTTTTTAAATGAAGTCCCATACAAATTTTTTGCAGTGAACTGCTGTTTTCACCAGCATCCAGCACCTGTGCAGGTGCTATAAGAGTCCTTTAAGCATCCCTAGGGAAACATACTTTCCAATAAAATGCCACATTTTGGCCTTAGCCTGAGAAAAGTGCTGAATTGCTCAGTTGATTAATGATTATTTATTCTGGCTGTCTGATAAGTTTTCATTAATTTGTTAATGAGATCTGAAATGTGTTAGTGCTAAATCACTCAACCATCATGCGACTAATGTAGAATTACAGTTAAGCTTTTGTATCTTGGTAAACTTCATAAAATACTTTACAGTTGAGGAAAGCCTGGGAACCCCAAATGTCAAGATGTCATACTGTATTTCACTTTCTTTTAACATCTGATATTTTGATCTTTAATTAACATACTTTTTGGTATTGATTAATTAATTTGCGTAGGAAACAACACCCCCCTTTCCCACTTTAAAATAACCCCTGCAGCTCACACAACTATCCTTTTAAAAACTAGCACTGGACTGTACACTGTTAAGAGTAGAAAACTCTAAAAGACTGCTTGGATGATCAGTGGCAACATGAACTTCAGGAAAGACCAATTATACTCTGTATCACTCTGAACCCTGCACTAAAAGCCAGTAGGCAGGCTCTGCTCTTCCAAACTTCTGCAGGTTTTCTGCACTGTTTTGTCCAACCTTTACTTAAGGGTCAAAGCCTCTGCTCACTCTGTCATCTCTGTAATTGTCTTCAGCTCTTCAGGGAATTCTCCCTTTCCCAGAGCATTTATTTGTACCTTCTTTTATATCTCTGACCATAACTGTTTCAGGAACAGGGACTCTATTACTGTGCATTGACAAATAAACAGGCCCTCTTACACAGAGAAATAAATTATTTAGTGGTAATTAACAATAATAACCTGGTTCTTCCACTCTATAATTTCGCCTTTCTAAGATGTCACCACTGTACCAAGACAATTTGGCTGGTCTTTTGGATTGTTTTTTCATAAAAGAGGTGCAAAGAATTTGCTCTTTCTTCATCAACCCAAGAAATATTGTAATGTCTGTCATTACAAATACTGATCAGAAATTACTTTTTAATCAATTACTGCAGACAGAAATGGTTTTAGGTGGTTTGATCATGCCTTGAAATTTGGGGAAAGAAGAAGTTCCTCCCTTTGTATTTTCTAAGATTGAATTGCATTTCTCTGGACAAAATATTCACAGACTCAGGGAATGGCTTTAAGACACTTGCAAGATATGTTGCTATGCTGTTGGCAAGGCACCAGTGCCTCCTTTTCTACACTCAGGCTGCTCTGGTAGATTTGCTACTGCTATTGCTACAGCTTGGCTGCTTATTGGTTCAATACTAAAAGTGAACATGGTTAAATCAGTATGCAAATATATGTGCTTTTCTTACTTCCATTTGACACTATGTAGCAGAGAGAGAGACTTATTTTTCAAAGCTATGTTTCCTGGACTAATGGCATTCATGCTGATAGAAACAGCAGTCCTGTAACTGTGTTGGTATGGCTGAAGAAGCATGAGTTAGACTCCTGCCTAAAGCCTATCAACAGTAATTAGACACTGTAAGGGTGATTTAACGATGTGTGATCATACTTATAATCACTTGCCAAAAATTGTGCCTACGTAGGTTTGGTAATCATTCAAAGACTGGTAGACAAAACTGATCACTCAATTCTTACTCCACCAGTTTGGGTGGAGGAACTCTTGTGAATAAACTATAAGGATCTCAATTACTATTATTTAGTAGTCAGACTCTTGAATGCCACCTATGCAAACCTTTGGAGAGATGCAGAAGAGCTTTCTAAGCTAAACATGGATTTTATTGTGAAGAATATACCACAGGACCAATATTGCCTCTGGGGAAAAAAAAAGTGATGCCCATATCCCAGTGCTTTTTTACTTTCACTTTTGTGTCTTTGTTTTTCTGATGTGTGGTTTTGGCCTCCTTTTTCAGACAGATCTGGTCAATACCATTGGGGAAAGTGCAGCTTTGGGAGCAGCAGGAGTTGTCCTCTGGGGCAGTATGAAATATGCCAGCTCAAAGGTAGGTCTTATCAGTTTATCAACATTTAGGAGTCAGCTCAATATCTCTTCTCTGCCACCCCACCCTCCATAACACCTATCTATCTTTATCAATGTCGTCGGCCAGCAACTGAGGAGGCTGGCTCAGTATTGCTTTCAGGTCTTGTTAGTTCTATACTTTTGTTAGGTTGAGAAGTCCCATTGCTCCAGAGCACATTGCTTTGGGCAGGTCATTTGTAGCTCTGTGTAATAATGAGTCCAGGTGAGAAGAAAGACATGTTTCGAAACAGTGCCACACCAATATATGTGCTGGTTGTTTTACTCTATTCTACTTTGTAGCTATGGCAGTTGTATAGATCCACTGAGAAGGAATGGAGTCTGGAGGCAGAGTATTTTCTCTGATTGTTAGTGTTGAAATCACACATAGGAAATAACACTGCCACAAGAAAAGTCCTAGTTTCTGCTACCAGGTTCTTCAGGCTTTCTCAAATAATCCCTCTTGAAGTGATGGAGGAGATGGGAGCCTGCACTAGAGTTTCCTAGGAAGCATGGCAGTCTAGCCCCCACTCACTCCTAAACCTTGGCTAGACTTTAGTGCCCACTCTGCTTTTCATGCAGTCTGCTCTTCTCCTAAGTCTCTGGCAAAGCACTGCTGATTTGGGCAGAGGAAGCAGGAAGTCTGAACTGGAACTTTCTAGCTGCAGCTACAACAACTTTTCTGCTCGTCGATGAAAATTATGTGGCTCCTGGTAAACTGAAGGGGTTGGAGAGATCAGGGCCAGAGTAGTAATCCAATATGTGCTTGAAAACCTGTTAGTCCCATGCACTGCTCCTAGTTGGTAGTTACTAGGAATATCTACTTAAGGAACTAGTTAGTCTCAGATTAACACATAAACTCTGCTTCCTGGGACTCATCCCTAGCCTAGTACTGTATGTTTCTACCAGGCACTCAAATAGACAGTATAGTAAAAGTCAATTTTTTTCTAATCTTACACTGGAAGTAAGATCATTAAGCCAAATAGATCACTCCAGTATGTAAATCCAACAAGATTTATCTCAACTGGTTACTTTAGCCAAGAACAGTTTAGTACTATCATCTTAGATATGATAACTTGGGTATAGTGCTAGCTACTGAGAAATATGTCATGGTTTTTTATTATTTACAGGAGAGCTGTTTAACTGTGAAACAGTACGTTGATGGACCCTTAGGACATTACATCATTAACGTGACCTCAGCAGCCAAACTCTGTAGTAAAGTCCTGTGCCAGAAGAATGGAAGGTGTATCCGCAAAATCAGCAACTCTTCTGCTTACCTCCATTTGTCACCCACTGATTTTAAGATCCGAAGCCATCACTCAGAGAAGGGCCACAGGTTCCAGGTGACTGGTGAACCCAGCCTGGAGAGTATTGAAGCCATGAGGCAGAGATTCGTTTGTCAGTGTTACCAGGGCTGGACGGGAATATTTTGTGAATTGCCTGACCAAAGGCTCTTGGAGCACTGGATTCATGTAGTGTTCAGTAGATCAAGAAAACAAAAGCTTTTTATCTTCCTCTTAGGAGCCATACAGCTTCTTCTGCTTTGTTCCACACACTAAAGTCTTCTGAGGCAGTGCAAGGAAGTAAGAAATGGTGCCTCTAGGAGTTCCGTTCCTTGGCAAATTTTTATTGTACAGGGAAAAGGCATTGTGGATTAAATGATTTTATCCTGTTTTATTCTTCTCCCACTCCTGGAATTGCTTCAGACACTAAACATTTTGAAAGCAGATCCCTTTTTTTTTTAACAGCTCCTTTACTCCTAACTCATGTTTTACTCATACATTCAACAGATGCTTCTGCAGCAGCAGTGAAACTTTTTTACCAGAGTAAAAAAGTTGGACGAAATTGTACAAAGATTCAACCATGTAGAAACTTTTAAAAAAAAGAACATAGAACCTCTTTATTTCAGGGCTGGGTGATTTTCATGGTGATGAGGAAAGTCTTCATGTAGACCAGGGATCACAAACTGTTCACTGCAGCTCTTGCTGAAGTCAGGTGGCACTTCGTGTGAGCAGCAGCACTGTGCCCAGAGCCACATCCACCACAGCTCACTGATCCTACTGCTTCTGCATGGGCAGTGTGAAGAGTATGGAGTCATACATCAGCACACACTTTTGAAATTGTATATTTCAGTATTTTGAGGCCTAATTTGACGTGTTACTTCTAGAGGTATTTACAATGCCATAAGTTTCAAAGGTACCTTTGACTGAACATCTCTGCAATTCCTTTTAGGTGAGGGGCTCCTGAGCTCTGAGAGCAGCGCTGGCAGCTGGCACCCCACGGTGCTTCTGCCTGGGCAGGGAATGGTGGAGTGCTTCTCTGCTCATTCCGAGCCCTCGGGAAGGAGGTAGCCTTGCCGCTTGGTACCCCTGCTGCCTTTGGAGCTGCTGCAGGTCTATGCTTTCCACTGTCTGGTCAGTGACTGGGAAACAGGAACAGGCTGACAGATCCCACTCTCACTGTGCATCTCCCTGATGCAGGGCAGGAGAAAATGAAGAACTCTATTCATTGGAATATTTTGGCTTCAGCCTTCAGCTGCAGATGGGAACCTCTTTGAAGGTGGTATAGCTTAATGAACTACTGATTACTGGTTAATTTAGCATCCATAACACGTCATACTGTCAGACTGTGGCACGTCCATTTGCAGTTATTCGTTGGTTCACGTTCATGTGTGAACAAATGTGTTTTCATCAAAGACCTCTCTGTCTTTTGATATAACAATGGATGCTTTCACTGAATCGAAGACAAAGCCAAAACATTCCCTACATCTCTCTGACTTATGGAAGATACTAAAATGATTTCCTTTTGAGGCTTTTGTATGATGCATTGAACTGAATATTGTTCCAGATCACAGACGCAGACATTAATAAGAAACCCACATATGGGTCTAAAACTTTTTTTGGCTCTTACCAGTGGCTGTATTGATCATCTGTGGCCTGACTGCATTGCTTACAGTACATAGAACCCTATTGCTGTAGCAGTTTGATTAAGATCAGCAAGGCTATACGGAGAGAATACTCAACTGAGTAAAGAGGTCTGAATCTGGCCCTCAGCCAGGCTCCCTTCTTGATACTGCCCTAAATTACTTTAAACATTAACATGTCACTATTGATGTGAAATGTAAAGCTTTGGTTCACTCAACCAAATACCCAGCTCACAAAATATCTGCAGTGGATATGTTAATGCTGCAAACCTAGACACTGAAATGGGACTGACTTCAGTCAAACAGAGACTTAGTGCTAGCTATAGTGAGTCACTCTGTAATGATATGTGCTGAGAAGCTACAGGAGAACTTTTGCTTTGCAATGTGTAATGACAACAGATGACAGCACACTTGAAGATAAAAAACTTCATTACTTTGGTGTGGGAGAGAAAGGATTAAAATTAAAGCTTAGAAAAATGGATAGCTATTAAGGGGCCTACACCTTTAGACAGAAGTTATAGTGTTTACACTTTAAAATATTTTTAATTGATTTTATATATATTCTGCTTTAGCTCCTTCATTTGGTTCAGAGTTTGCTAAAATTCAAGGGAACTTACACATACTTCAGTATCTTGAGAGCATAGAAACAATTAGCCCAGTTTTGCTAAATACCTATCACCAATGTAGGTCTGTATTTAAACTGGATGCTTCTGTTTTGTGTAATGCTGTCCTGTGTTCTGAAACCAGAACTGATGTGAAAACGGTGTAATGCTCATGCAGTGTGTCAGTGAAATGTGTTTATAAAATGTTCTGTGCCACTTTGTAATGTGTTTTCATTATATCTGTAGGCTTATAAAAATAAACAGTATAGTGACATATACACAATTTATTTGGGTAGCATAAATTCAATTAAACTGACATAAGGTCTTCATCAACTAAAGTTCTGCTACTTTGTGTGAAGTTTATGCAAACTATACAAATGCTGTGGGTGAAGTATCAGTGTTCCTGATTCAATCTGTTGTGTATATTCTCTATTAGGGAATAGCAGTAGAGCCCTGTGCAAGTCTATAAGGCTCTGTCAGTTTATGTCAGGTGTAAATTTGCCCAATGGCCCTTCTTTACTCATTAGGTTACTGCTTTGCACAGAATAGTGCATGAGTGTCTGTGGTAGTACATTTACCTGGACCCAAAGGTGTTTTAATTCTGCTCATGGATTTCTGTGAAGAACTGCAAGCCCAGTTCTGTATCCTCATCACTAGATTGTCTTAGGTAGAAGACAAAAATCTGAATTTGGTCTGGGCTTCTTAATGAAGGAACTTAAACTTCTTAAAGAAGTACCTAAGAGAATGTAATTTCATGTTTGGTTTTTTTTTTTTTCTATTTCACCTGGTTAGAGCCCTTTATTTTGTAAAAAAAGTAAGATTTACCATAAGACAATATCCCTGGAAGAAGCGTATTTGGAGGTAGCCCTGCTACATACTGAGGCCAGGCAGAGGTTGCACAAATGCATGTAAGTGCTCCCACAACTTAAGTGCTCCCGTGTGGGACCACTAACTACACCAGCCAGTACCAAAGTCAGCATGCTTTTGATTCCTTAGCTCCACGGGTGACTATACACTGGGTCACTATACACTACCAGCACACTGTGGTGCTGCATCAGTGCCCTGTACCAGGGAGAGTGCAGGATAGGATCATGCAAGGTTGGCTGGAACCTAATGCTCAGCAGGAACATAAAGCATGCACCACTTTGCATGTACCACTGTTGTGGAGAAATGTGAAATATAGTCCAAACCTCGGTAATAAATTTTAACTTCCTGTTGCCATTAAATTAATACAAGTCTTCAAAATAAACTATGGACTAATCAATTCACTTAATCATGTCTGAATACTGAAATAAAATTCAAGTGAATAGGCTTTCTTGTAAAGCCCAGCAACCTCGAAGGTAGGGAAAATCCTTTTATTTTCTTCTTTTTTTTTTTTTTTTCTCTGGTTCATTGGTCACCCCAAACAGGTTATATGGTTCACTCTTTGGAGACACATGATCCAGCTTGTACCTGTGGTAGAACTCTTTGGAGATGGGAGAGTTTGAAGCAGCAGAGAACCTTCATGATGATGTCTATCATCTAGAACCAGCTCTTAAACCATAGTTGATCCTGGGAAGTAAACATTGGTTTCCAGAGACAACAGGAATAAGGGGTTATGTTATTTATTTATTTATTTAGGACCACTTCTGCTTCAAGATGATCATGGACTCAGACCCCAGTTCTTCCTAAATGCTGAGCTGAAGAGTCTTCTAATTAGTTGAGGATAAACAATACCAAAAGACTGGCAGGCTTTCAGCTTTTCTCAAATTCCCTGATTTATTATTCAAAAATTTTGAAATATGGAGAAATGTTATGCTCATTTCTTTTTTCTCTCTCACCACAACTGCATGTTGCCCTTAATAAAATGCTGTATGTTCTGAGCAACTCATAAATGTATGGAAAGGCTGGGATTCATTTTGTTCCACTTCAGTCTTACTGGTAGATGTGTGGGGCTGTGGTTCCCACTTGACCAGTTTTAGGTGTTCTGGGCATCTCCTTCCTGCTCTCAACCTTTCCTCTCACTCCCATCCCTGTATCATAGTGTGTTGTCCTCTGCTTGTGCTGGCACAGTTGTTCACAGGCCCTTGCCCTGATCTGAGTTGAGAAACCATCCAAGTCAAAAGTTCCCTTGTTAAAGAAAAGGTGCTTCCCCACAATGCTTTTTTTTCTGAAAGTCAGAATAATTCCTCTATCTGACTCACATTATGATACTTATACAGTTGAGCCATGGCTAAGGAAGTGGACAAAACCCACAAGGAAGTGGTAGCAAAGCCATAAGCTGAGTATTGTCACTCAAGACAATAAAGTGAGTAAGTAGCCTTGGTATGTAGTTGGCAGCATCAGTCATGGCTCATCCAACCTATACCCTGGGGTCTGTGTGGCAGAGGAAGGGTAGGGCCTGGCAGCCTCTGCCCTCCTCCCATCCTCCATGGGGGACAGTGAGCAGCTCATCATTCCAAGGGGTATTGCCATGTCAGGGCATCTGCTGGACTCCCTCAAAACTGAGAGCTCCTTGCAGTGATCAGCCCAGACCTCAGTGCCTCACCAGATGCACTGGGGTAGATAAAACTCTCCTGCTGCTGCCCACCTCAGGAACGTGGGTATTTAATGTTTTCTGAAGTACCCTTTTGCCACTGAGTCTTTAAGTTGAAAAAGGACAAGAAAGGCTTGCTGGCTGAACATAATCACAGGGCATTTTTGTGTTTCATCAGCTTTTTCCAAATGCAATGTTCTCTGTTAGGGTCAGTGGCTTTGTAAAAATGGGAATAATATTGTTGTTTAAAAAGGAGCTAACAGCTCTCACAGACAAAACCAACAGAATGAAATCTCAGACCAGTTTGGATTTGTAATGCTGCATATAAATAAATATGTGTGGACATTTCTTCCTTTAAAACTCCCTGCTTAAATAAAAAAAATGTTGCTTAAACTAAAACTTACACCAGTTTTGCACTGAAAGAATTTGTTGTAGATAGTGAATTAAACTTGCACACCGTGCATAATAAGAATACATAGGAAAGGTTTTGCCGAAGAAACTCTGATATGCTTAAGATGCTGTGGCAGCCACAACTCCACTTTTGTTTACCTTTCAGGAAAAGTAATTTCCTGTCAATCTGGGCTAGAGTCAGAGGGTGGGAGTGGTTGTAAACACAGGTTACTCTAAAAATTGAATGTAGTAGTCCTGTACACTTTGAAGAACCATGCTGGCTGGTAACAGTACAGTTTCTCAGATATAAAAGTCTGATCCTTCTAAGAACCTAAGGGAAAACAATGCTGTTTCATACTGCTTAATGAATTTAAAGCCCCTGAGCTGTTCTTATTCAGCAATGGCACCGTGTGCCTTCCACAGACCACAGCACAAAGCAGTAAGGAGCAGTTAGAGGTCCCATCAGGAAAGAGGGAAAAAGTCTTTTGGTGGCTTCCCCAAGTAAGTGTGTGCTTGAGGGTTAACTTTGATGCTTTTAATAGTTACAACATACCAGTTTATCCCTCACTGAATGTCAGTAGAATAATTCCATGGTAGTATTTTTCTGATTCAACAAGTACCTTGTTTAAGATGTAATAAGAAAACAAGGGGATATGTGTATGCATGTTGATATCCATACATATTTACGTGCACATGTGTATATCAATGAGAGTATGCATGTTCATATTGTAATGCATGTGTCTGAGTTTGACTCAGAAGCAGCAGAACAGTTCCGAGGGACGTGAGGCGCTGTTTTCTGCCTGGCAGGCGTGAACTCGGAGGCAGTTGCGTAACCTTGTAGCTTGGCACGTCTGGCCTGTGCTGCTGCGTGGATTATGTCTATTATGTAACTCCTTTTATACAGGAAGCTAACAGCATCTAACAAGCTAAAAATAAACAGACTCCTATAATTTCAAAGAACAGTATTTTAAACTTCACTTATGTGGCTGCTCTTATTTCAACAATATGTAGTCTCTTCAAAAATTTTATTTCTTTTTTTACTAGGGTGATATTTTAACACAGTGGCAGCCTGTTTTCTCAGAGAAAGTCAGAGCTCCTTTCTCATTTTTCCATTACAGCAAGAACTCTCCCAGCTTTTATTTAAGGTGCTTTCCAGTATCTGTGAGAAGCAAAACAGACCATATAATCAGTCTGCTTTTTCTCCTCAGACAGTCAAGAAGTTTGATATTTGAGGGCAGTTTTTTGAAAAATAATGTTTGTTTCTGTGGTGGTAATAACCTTCTCAGTCAACTGGGCAGCAGATTATTTAAGAGCATTTTTTGTATTGCTCCTTCCGATGCTGAGTTTCCAGGGTAGAACTAAAAGCATTTAGTTTTTCCCTTTACTGACGGTGCTCCTTACCCTGGGTTTTTTCCACCTGACCTATGTGCTATGGAAACCCTACAGGGATAACACCTCCCTCCTCAACTGCGGTACAGGCAGCAAGTCATGTACACAGAGGACAGCTGGGTTTTCTTCAGCTGGCACTTGCATTCACCTTTGTGTTGTTACCCTTGCCCTCTGTGTATAGTTGCTCATGCCTGTCCCCATTGTGAAGGAAAGTGAACATTTTAATGCCCAGGGAATCTGCCTCTCCATTTCTGCACATAGCTGCTGATGGGAATGTTAAAACAAGCTTATGCCAGGTATTGTCCCCCCCTATGTTGGGCTGCCTTGGCTTCATGGGTACAGGGAATGCCCAAAGCACTGGCAGGGCAGTTTGACACGGGATTTCCCCACATGGGAGACCACAGGCCGTGGTAACGATGCTGATTTTCCACCAGGGGGATGCGGGGATGGGGGAGCACTGCTCCAGGCAAGACGCAATCTGGCTTTGGTAGGGACAGGACCGAGGCAGGGCCAGTGCGTACCACTCAGTGCTCTATCAAAGGTGCTTCTTCAAGCCTGGTAAAACTGAGTCAGGCTTAAAGAGCCCACAAAGCCCTTGAGTACCTATAATAGAAAGTGATGCTGATTGCATAAGATTAATTAATATAAGCATGCACTGAAGCCCTTCAGAATCTTTGGACTGCTCCATGGACAAGTATTATTTTCTTAAGTCTCAGCATCGAACTTTATGGTGTGGAATTTGGACATTTTTTCTAAACCTAGAAGTAGGGAGGAACAAGACAAGCTCTCCCTGGACCTCCACAGGAATTCAAGTACTGTTACACCTTGTTTTAGAAGGAGTAGTGATGTGTAAGCACCACTGTTGTATTTGTATCTCAGCAGCAATACTCAGCTCTGAGCATGTTTGGATTAAAATCCAATAATAAATCAATCTGATTGCATTGAAGATGCTAATTTGAGGGGTAGACTTACCTCACTTTTCACATTAACCTCACTAGAATGTGATCTCCTATTTTAATTTTGTTTTGATTTCTCCACTCTTAAAGGGGCACACACTCATCTCCTGTAAGATAGTATATCTTCATCTTTGTTCACCCGTGGAATTTCCTTTTCAGACTGTCATTAGTCCATTAGTTCCCAGCACCCACCAGCTGTTGCAAGGACAGTCAGTAGCAGTTCCTCAAAATATCCCCTCTGTTCTCCTTGCAGTGAAGCAGCAGTTCCTGTGACAGCTGAGGAGAGCATGGCCACTGAGAAAGGCTCATTATGTTTGTTCGAAGTCTCTGTCCATACATGAGGCTTAACGAGGTTTACATGACCCCCAGCTTAAAATAATTGCAGTAATCCCTTAGACTGACAACGCTGAACTGTTGTATTTTCTCCAACACTAACATTTAGCTTTAATGTAAAGCTCAGCTGGTGGGGGTGAAAAAATCAAATTTCTTTTTTATTTTTTGTTGACTTACCCGTTCTGTAGGAGTAGGAATAAAGGAATGTCACCCATATCTGCTGGTGCTGGGTGTGAGCTCTAATCACTCCAGTGAGTGTGTGGGTGCTTGTTCTGCTCAGTTTGGGGGCATGATCTTACCCTAGTGCAAATACAGAGTAACTATGCTGGACTCCTAGGAAAGCTGCTCGGAGGAGAGTCAGCTCCTTTCTATTGTGCAGGGCTAGCCCCCTGTTTAATTTCTATGAGAAGAACATGCTCAGATCATTAAGGACCACTTGCTTCGTTTTCAGTTAGCATTTGCCTTACAATTGAATCGGAAAAGTGGACCGAGAGGAAAGCTGCTTCCCAATTTAAAATGCTGTGGGGAGTAAGAGTTAGGCAGCAGTAATCTCTTGGTGTTTGCTCCTTCATCTCAGCCTCAGAAATTCAGATGGTGAGAAAAGGGTGGTGAGGACATGCCATGAAGCCCATTTCTGGTCCAGAAATGGCCTACATCCATCTTGAATGAATGCACTGTGAGCTCAGAAACTCCATGGATGTGGACAGCCCAAGCAGTTCTGAGCTTTAAAATGGGCTCCAACTTTTTTTCTGACTCAGCCTGAAGTCAGGCAGCTGGCTGTGCTGGACTGTGGTCCTCTAAGCACATGGATCTTTGCACTGGGGTATTTTGAGCTGCAGGTAAATGAACCGTGTGACAGAAAACCTGGTCATACTGGGAGCCAGTTGAAGCCCACTCCTGAACACAGTCTTCATGTCTTGAGGCTGACATACCCTCAAAGAATATGAAACTTCTTGCTTTGTACATGGTGTAATCCATATAATTTCTTAATATTCTATACCCCATGAAGACAATGTCATAACAATGCAGCCTCCTCAGACTGTTCTAGGACTCAGGCCATTGTGTTGATTCTTTAGTACAAGCATACAAAATATAGCTCCTAGTGTAAAGGTTACTATCTTTGGAAAAGACGGGTACTGAAAAACCTTTGGCTTTAAAACAGGGGGAAAATTGTGGAGCACTGAGAACCTTGCCAGGCTGGACACAGGACAAAAGAGCTTCACGATTATTTCGGTGTATGCCAGAAAATAACACAGTCACTGGCATCAAGAGCATCGGGAAAGTACAATCTAAACATAAAGACTGCCATGGATGCCAGTGGGCCCTTAAATTAATTCATCAAACTATCTACCTTTTGCTAGGACTACGCATGAATCAAATCTCCCAGGCTGGACCACTGTCAGGTATAATTATATACATATAAGAGACATCTATGCAGCATGAAGTGGAGAACAAGTAAATAGCATAAGGTCACTTGATCAATTTTCTTCATTTTATTAGATTAAAAAATCCTGCTACCTAGTAAGTGACTGGAATACATGTGTTCCCACGTAAATAAGAAAAGTCCAGTTTGGCAGCAAAAGGAGCTGAGATGGTAAAGGCCAGATGACTGTCCTGATGAATCCAACACACACTTGTAGCTTGTCTTCTGAAATCTGATCTCCTCTGTCCAGAAGTCCTACAAAAGTCAGAGTAAGTTAAATTTTACTAAAAAATTGCCTTCCAATAATTCAGGATTTTAACTTTTGATTCTTTATTCAACTCATTCCTTACAGGTGCTAGGGAAATAGCTCTGCTGCATCAGATTGATACTTTAATTTGTAGGATTTTGAGAGTGCTCAGCCCTGAACTTGAAACATTCCTCAGCAGTAAATGCTGCTCAGGTTTCCTAGCACCTTCACGGGGATCAGTGAAGGACTGTGCTAAAGGGTTTTGAATCTTGTCTATAATCAGCCATCAATGTCACTGGGTCAGGCAGATCATTATGAGGTGAGGTCCTGCTCCATTTTCATTGTCCATTATGCTGCATATTCAGTCCCCTGCATTCACTAACATAACAGAGATACTCTGCAGAATCTGAATGAGACAAATCACTAAAGGATACCTTGGTCTAATAAGTCCCCATCCACATGAGGAAAGGCAGAGACAGATGGCAGCAATGCATCCACACATACCATCCTCTCTGAGGCTGCTGCAACTCTGCGGCTCTCAGGGTCATCTCCTGTGTCACAAGCCCCTGAGCATATTGCCACCAAATTCAGGTCCAGCACGAAGTGCACAATTCACAGCTGACAGCATGACTTCAACTGGAAAAAAACTTGTTCCATCATCAGACTTCTGAGTGTATCAGCTGTAGCTTTGCTGATAAAAAGTCAATAAAAGGATTATTCTGTAAAAATCCAGGGATTTTACTGGGTCTTTGTGGATGTGAAAATTCTTGTTTCAAAAACCATGCACATCTTTTATCAAAGAGTATTTTGCAACTGGCTTGCCTGTTTAAGCCCATCAGGCTTGTGCTGCATCAATTTCATATTGTTGTAGAGAGGAGAAAATATCACTGCCTTTATTAATAATTCGTAATTTTTCTAATTCCTTGATATGAATAGTGTAACCTCACTAGAGGAGGCTATTTGTTACAAGACAAATACCAAAGCTTGAAAGTGCATTCCTCAGTTCTATATTAATTGGGGGAGAGGAATACAGGGTTTATATCACCGGACGAACATTTATCAATTAGCCAGCTATTTTTTTTTCAGCAGTATCCTGTGATCTGGTTCAATTACTTCTCTCTGTCTCAGAACTGCCTGTTTTAGGCTGATTTTGCTTAGTCTTAGCTAGAGCTGCTTGCTGCCCAGTAAAGATGTTTCTACTTTCTCTCTGTTGGAGATTGCTGTCCACTCTGCATTTTCACTGCCAGTTGGATACCAAGATGGGATGCCTCTGTGTTGCCTTAGTTTACAGAGAAAAATATAGTTAGCAGAAGGGTTATAACTGGATATATTCAATCTGGATTTTGTTGACTTTGACAGATACAAGTGAAAGAAATACCTAGCCAAAAGAGAGGTACAACTTAGCAATCCTGCACAACAGGAAGCAAATATGAAAAGTCTGGGGAAAAGGAAAAATACTGAGCAGAGCTTGGGCACAGGATATCCTTTCTGCATGCTGCAAACACGTGACTTCAGATGGAGCATGTATGTGTTTGTGTGGTGGCTAAATGGATCAAGTGGAATAAAGTCAGAAGTCAGTAATTTGCTATCACACCAAGTATAAAACAGCAACTTTTTCCTCCTTAACAATAGAGCAACTACAAATATCTTTCTATGCTGAGTCAGAATTACAGAATATTCTGGGCTGGAAGGGTCCCACAAGGATCATTGAGTCTAACTTTTAAATATTAAGTCTTTCATTACAAGTTTGTCTCAGGGGGCAGAGTAGTCTGCCACTTCCTTGCAGTCTTCAAAAAACTACAGTAATATTATAGTTGTTGTTATGCTGTTGCTGATGATTTTTATTACTACTATTTTCTTTAGCTTGCAGACACTGCCTTCGCCATGTGCCAGCTCAGAGGGCTTTGAGGCAGCAAATCAGTACATCCAGCATACAGTAAAGCGTAGGGTTAATTACACCCCAGCCCTGCCTGAGGAGAGGTGTGTGGACCATGGTGCAGGAGTGCTGTGCCTCCCACTTCCCATTGGAAGATAGACCCCAGCAAGAGCAGTCTCTTGTGAGCCCCATGGGTTTTGGTGTGATGCCATGGCGTGGCCCAGGGCATGGATGGCTGCCAATGCATGCCACTGGCATACTTGTGACATAGGTCCTGCATTGGAAGTGCTCCCTGAAATCGGGGGTGAATCACCCGAGGATGTGCCCAGCCCAGCTAGTGACACCTCCCTAAACCAGGCTGTGACAAGCATGAGAGCAGAGGGGCAGGATGGTAGTACAGCTCTCACAGGGGAAACTCGACATGCTGCAGTTTAGAATCACATTCAGCAATATGAAAAACAAGTAATTGTAGGGATTTGCTGCCCTCTGGCAGGATTTTGTTACAGGTCTGATTCTCTGTGAACTGCGAGAACAGTGCTCAGCAATAGCTCTGCAGCAGGGCAAGGTCCGCATGTTCCAGCTTGTTGTCGGCAAAGCTGCTGGGTAGCAGTGCTGCAGCCTCCCTGGAGACCTCTTAGAAAGCCAGAAACACATGCTGATCCCAGGCACGGACTGGTGTAAGGGGTAGAGATGCTGGGCTGGCAGGAGCTCCCTGTCCCTTTTCTTCATCCCTGTGGGGTAATGGAGCAGCAAGCCTGACTCTCTAAAGGTGGTCCTTTTGTTGGTTGTCTCCTCAAAAGAGCAAGCCCACCATCTTCCAGCTTTAGCTGTGCATCCTTTTGGTGAGAAAATTCAGTTTGATCTCCTTTTAAACCTGACAAGCCTTAAGTGGCTTTGCCAAGTTTGCTTTCTTAGTATGATATAAGCTTTCAGAGAGAAACTCAGCAAATCAGGCTAATTTTCTTTAACATAAAATTCTAAATGGCTCATTAATGCCAATGTGGCACTTGTGAATATGTGAATACTGATTTTGAAAATCTGGGCTTGGTCTTCACTAAATGCAAGGTATTGTGGGTCTCATGGGGTGAGATTTCTCTGACAAAACATTGAGTTCTGTGATGTCTACTCTGTACTGCATTGGTCCTGTGGATGGCCTGCCTGGTCAGCAGGAGGAACAGGCACATCTTGGATGCTTCAAAGCACTCTGATGCCTCTAACTGTCAAAAACCTATATGTTAAAAGAATCAATGGCTCATTGAAAGTACCTAGGTTGGTTACCTTGAATGATGACATTTTTGATGTGGGTACCTGATATTAGATTATGCTAGTCCTACCCTAAAACAGCAGAGAAATGAGGGAGTGAGGAGGCCCATAAAAGTACCTCAGGTGCATAGGTATTCATTATTGTTATTCTGTTTCGAGAGAAATGAAGAATAGCATAGATATGCTATTTCCAGTCCAGCTGCCTGTATAACACCCATGATCCTTGCCTCAAGCAGGTCACAATCCCAGGAGAAACAAATAGGTAGGCAAGAACTAAGGAAGAAGAACAACAGTAGAACCCAAATGAAAATCCATAATGATTAATTGTACAGCTATGTGGGATTTTCCCAGGGTTTTGAATGCAAGGGAAATCTTGGAGTTGGAGAATGGATAAGACTTTCTCATTCTTGCATGTAAGTAATGTAGGTTTTGATGTATATCTGTTTTCTTCTCTGCTTAATACACACACAATTGGCCAGGACCTTGTGTCTAATAATGCTGCTTGTAGCAGTGGCCACAGGGCTTAGCTTCAAAGTCTACATTGCACAATGCAGTGTTATGCAGAGCTATCAGAGCCAGTCTGGAAGGTGTTAGCTCCATGTGATAGTGCAGCCAGGCTAATCAATATCTCAGAGGAAGCTTTCATGGATCTGCTTTATTGCTATCAAGGGTTTGAACTTGGATCCCTTTATGGTACTGCACAATGACAATGAAATATGTGTGTTTGTTTAGAGTTATCTGGAGTATCTCTGGCAGACACTGCACTAGACAGGTCAAGGATGCTCATGAAGCTGTGAAGATGGTGGTAAAAGCCAAGGTTTGATATTACGGTTACCTTTGTTGTTATTGAGAAAGCTTGAAGAATAAGAAAAACATTTATTCATCAACCTTTCCAATGGCAACAGCCACAGCCACTAAAACATCCTGGGGCCCACTGAAGCGATGGCAACATCCTTGGTGATTTCAGTAAGACCCACATCTATGAGACAAGTAACTGAGGTATGCTGACTTCCACAGAATTACACTGATTAACTTTGGTGATATTTTTCCTCCTTTCTTTGGGTTACATTGTGTTCACTTTGTTTCTTCAGTGTTAGCATGGTAGATGTCTTAAGAGTGACTGATACCCATCCATATATCTATATATGAAATAAATACCTATACTTCTATTATGTTCCACAGACAGACTGGGAGATCTGCCTCTTGCTGTCTTTTAAGTCATGAAAGGACTGCCTGAAAATGAAACGCTGTTGTGCATTGTTCACCTTTTAGCCCCTGGCATGGCTGCACATAGCTCTCATCTGGAATTCCCTTGCTATGAAACCATCCCAACCACCATTTTGGGAGAGCAAACCTTTTAAGACTGCCTGCAATGACTGACAGAACTGCGATCCCTGAGGTACGATGTACTGAACCTGAAAATATTCTATATGATTTGAAGCCCACTAGCTAAAGCAAGAGGGCAGACACATCACAGGAAATCCCTGTTAATGGTGAAACACTAGAACTTCAGTTTTCAAATTCATGCAGAAAGAAAAGGCATGGCATTAACTATTACATCACAGCTAAGGACTTCACTAGGTTAGCTTCACAGACTGGATGCATTGGAGACCTCAGCGGGCCAATTGTGGTGCAAAAGGTGTCTACAGAAGAAAGTCTAGGAAACTCACAACTGAAGGGAATATTTCAGCAAAAAAATGTTGAATATTAGCCATTTCCTTTGAAGAAAGTGCAAAAGCTTTTATGAAGGAAACACTTGCATTAGGAATGAAAAAAACTCAAAGGACCTGTGCAAATACTGCTTATACCCTGACTGTCATAATTTTCTCCATGATTAGAACCACCCTGGTTTCTGCCCAAAGAGTGAAGAGAAACAGTGCATTTTCCTGGCTCTGTGATAGCATTACAGACCTGTGTCCTTCCACTGACATTAAGAAACCCCCTTCAAAACACTCATAAACATTTTGCACTTTTCTCAGTTTAAGTTGAATAAATCCATAAGGATTTCTTCTATGACATCCCAAGATTATGCTTTGTCTGTATTTGTGTATACCTGACTAGGTTATAGAGATGAACCTTTATTAGTTCTCTCTATGGGGAGTTTTTGCTGGAACAATGTAGCCTGCATTTATCCTTTAACCATTCTTGCAGATGGTGTATTGGAATGAAACACCTCCTACTTGGGCCAGGTCTGCTGGTTCATGGTAATTATCCACATGCTTTAAGGAGCTCCATGTTCTAAATAAAAATTGCAGCCCAGAATACCTTGGTTTTTTTTCTTTAATTCATTGCTATGCATTTGAATGGATTAAAAGTATTCCAGAAATATAATATAGTACATAGGAGGCTGTTAAAACATTAATCCTCCCTGATGTGCTCAGGTATGCAATCACTAATTAATTTCCAGATACCTCCTTTTTTTATAAAAGGGACCGAGACAGAGATGTTACCAACTTGTTCAGTGTACATAAGAAAGGGAAATGCAGTCTTTCTGCATGCCTCCAACTCAAAACCATTTAATTTAGTCTCATAATACCTACCTCAGGACAGGCCAAGGTGCACCAGAACCAAGGAGTACTGAACACATACAAACATACACATAAAAGTGTTTTCAAGATAAGTGCATTACCCTAGTCATTTTTTACTTCATCCTGGACATCCTCCCAGGACCTGGATGAGGACAGTAGGCTTCCTGTGAAAAAGCAGTATAACCTGTCTGCCACTGCCCTGGCTCTGTTCTCACCTGTAGACAGTGACCACACTACCAGCAGGCCACAATTTCTCTGTTTCAGAGTACAGCGAGTTGTATTCACTTTCTAAAGGCTATGTTCAAATTTTCTGTCCAGGTGGAGAGTCTAAAGCTGGCACCCTGTCTGGGAAAGAGTATTAGCTCCCTCTTCTATCAGGTGTCACTACTCCCCTATCACTGCCATCCATCACACACTACACTTCCCAGCAAGGGGCTTCACTTCTCTTGGTCTTGAAGACATTAAAGGAAGTGCTGGCACCTGCTTCGGTGGTTTTATCCAGTTTGCCCTTCCTTAGCTTTGCAAGGAGAGAATAGACAGACATCAGTAACTGCTGTGGGCTGCTGTGCATCCCCTTTGTCCTTTTATGTCCAGTTCCTGCCTCTTTTTCCCTTCGGGCAACTAATTCATGTGAAGCTTTTCTATTTTGATTTCTTGATGTGCTGTGGCTCTCAAACTCCTCTAAGTTGGTGACAACGTCTAGGAAGTCACTTGCATATCAGTGGCCTTTCAAATTCTGTGCTTGTGGCATAGCAATTTGGTTTTTGTTGATTTCTTGATCACCATTCAAATTAAGGATAAACATGCAAGCACCAGATATCCTCTCCTTACAGCCTGCTATATGAGGAAAAGGTACAGTAAAAGACAAAACTAGAAAGATTAAAAAAATTGAAACTGAAATTCTTAAGATTCATCAAGTGTTGCATTTTCTCTTTCATTTAAGGTTGCACAATGCCCATATTTTCCTCCTATAGTGTGTGCCTATTTTCAAGTACTTCTTCTAGGTTTTTATAAGAATCTGAATGAGATTCTTTTATGGGAAAGCATCAACAACAATGGGTGCTTTTAGAATCACAGCTTTCACATTGGAGAAGAACTGAAAAACAGCTGATTGACATAGCAAAATAACTCTCTCCTTCCCCTTATTAGCAAAAACAGAACTGACAGAATGCTTTGGGGAATTCTCGCATTAAGAATACCACTTCAATGAAAGGATTTCAGTTGCTTCTAGCAATTGATAATCAAATGTCCTAGTTAGAACAACTGGGACCAGTTCATCACTGTATGGGTGTAGCCCAAAACTGTGTATTCTATAGCCTTCCATGCCATTTCCCAGAAACTGTTATCAATGAACCATTTACACCATCTGCCCATAGAGCCTGACTCCTCAGGCTATAAACTAGGTGTTAAGAGGCCTGTGAGATAGGAGGTTGCTCTCGTCCTCACGCCCATTGAGGAACCCCCCCCCCCCCGCCCTGAGGGAGGTACTGAGCATTCCTGCCTGAACTGGAGGATATATAATCTTGGAGTCTTGGGACTTTTTTAACCACTTGTGGGATCCAGAGGAAGACTGCAGATCATCGCTCTCAACCAAACTGCAACCACCATTCTTGACTGGACTGCAACCACCACTTTTCAACCACACTGCAACCATCACTCTCAGCCGGACTGCAATCACCACTCTTGACCAGACTGCAACAGCACTCTCGCCAACAGGTTTTCCCCTCTCCTTTTACTTTGGACTCAGGGGGGCCAAAGAACACCACTCTGTTCATGCCCCAGGGTGCTGGGTTATACATTTGGGTTTTGTGGGTTAAAACCAGTTGTTTGTCTGTATAATAGCACTTATTGTATTGCTTTATTAAATTGTTATTCTGATTTATAATCTCTCTTTTGAGTTGAGTTCATTTCCCCAGCTGGTTTACCTTTAAACCAGCACATCAAATAACTATGATTAAATTTTTTATCAAAGTGAATTAAAATGCTTTTATCCCCCCATGTTTATTCACTTGCTTATTACCAACATCTCAGGCAGTACCTAAGTTTGCAACTTTTGTTTCATAATCATTGTAGTCTAGACAGCAAATATTTAGCCAGAATAAAATACAGTTCATAGGGACCAGAATGAAAAGAAAACATAGTCCAAGAGACAGTCACATAACATACCATTGCATTACTTTAGAAAGGCTATGAAATGCTGAATTAACCTGACAGTGATGTCTTTACTCTTTTCACTGTAGTGAGATCTTATTAACATTGTTGGAGAAAGTGCCCTGGGAGCTGCAGGCATTGTTCTTTGGTGAGATATGAATTTAACTTCTTTAGAGGTAAGCTTGAGCCTGATTTAGATGCAATGTGTAAGATCCTAATTTTATCCTATTAATAGACACTGTCTGACTGCACCAGTCCTGAGCATTCAGTACCAGCAGAGCTGGTTGCTTAACCAGTCTTTGCTGTCCTCCATTCAGGACAACCGTGAAATATGGTCAGTTTTTCCTGGTTTAACAAGGTCTTGTGAGGTTCATAGGCAACCAGTGGTAGGGAATGAAGCCAACGGCTAATACCAGGCATTTTGGAAGACAGTTCTGTAATAGTTATACCATCCTGGTCAAATTCCTTTCCAGCTGGGTAAAACACTAGGAAGTTATCTAGAGCCTGATTAGCACATCAATCAGATTAGATGAGGCGTACCAGTGGTTCTCAGCAATTTGTCAGATTATGAGAACTCTCCTTGTGCTTGTGTGCAGGTAAGTAAAATGAAGCAGGCTGATAAGATCAGATGGAAAGGTTTTGTATTATATATAAGACCTAGCCCCATTAAAATCAAAGATTGATTTCTAAGGCTCTGTCATGTCCTGGAGTTTTCGGAAAGCCGTACATTAAACCTTGTAATGAGAAAAGACTTTTTCCTTAAAGTTGTGTGAAATGGGTGTTCTGGGTTGATTTGCTCACAACAGATAGTATAGAAAACCCAGCCAGCATGTGAATAAATGGTTGAAAATAAGTGTTCGGTTGTCCTCAGCAAATTCAATTACTTCAGTCAATTTTTTAAACATTTGGATGTGATTTCTGTCAGAATCAACGTGAACAGGAGGGTGAACTTCCTTCCACCGGAGTCAAATGAGAAAGGCAATCCTCTGAAGCATCTTCATCAGCTCCAGACCCGTACAGTCTTGACATACAGCCCTGCTGACATCACCTGCATTTCTAGCATATAACATGGCTTCTTTGCAGATCTACACACTGTGGTGTTTGCTTGGGAGTGCAAGTTGCTGAAGCCCTTTGCACCTCAATTGGGTTATGTTTTCTGTATAAAATTTATCAATCATTCAAACTAGCCAAATTTAAGTTATCCTGAGTTAATTTATTAACACAGGCTGCCTATGTATTACATATTTCTTAGAATGTACAAGGAAAAAATAAAGTGAATAGTTTCACATTAGCTAAAATTTCTTTTCTACCATTTGCAGAACAACCACACAAGAATCAGATCTATGCTGAGTTCTCTGCTTTTTTTTTCCCATTTGATCTAGTCAAACATTTGAAACATACCATCCAGCTCTCACTTGGCCCCGTTATTCCTTTTTGTGTCAGAACCTTAAAGATCCCATCAGGCTTAGACCTCTGTGATTTTGCACCTCTTAGAAGTTTTTCATTTTTCAAATATGTGTTATTACCCTCATATCTAACTTAAGTGAGTTATTGCCATAATAACTGTGTTAGAAAAGCAATTGTGCAGTGAACAAACATTATGTTAATAGAGCTCTTGAAGGCTAGTGAGAAAAAATTTCATTATTTTTTGACAGAATTCCACTGCAGAAAGACATATTTTAAATTCCATTTAAGTTAGGGGAGACTGTGACTAAACCACAACTAATCAATAAGAAATAAATTGAATTTAGAATGATCCTTCTTTAAAAGAAAAAAGTATAAACTAAATATAGGCTATTTCTTTCAAAAATAAATTCAGGAGAGCTACTAAAATTTTTCTGAACCATATTTTTTATAGTGACGAAAACTATATAGAGATATTTTGCTTGTTTGTTTTCGTTTGGGTTTTTTTATGGAATGTCTTTCTCAGAAAAATGCAGTGTGTTAAAATCAGAGTGCTGATTGTGGCAGATTTTTCAAGGGAAGGGTGTAAAAATGATTCATTTCACATTCTGCTTGTGCTGTAGGACCAAAGTACACGCTAATAAGAAACAAAATGTCTCTTAATGTTTTCTGAGCAGCATTGGATTAGTTTCGACTGTTAATTTCGACTCTTCTTAATGTCTTCGTTAAAGTCACATCTTATAATGAGGTAGTCACGCTCAGAGTAACTAAACAGTGGGGTAGTGAACCAGTATTTCATAAAATCAAATTTCAAAATCTTCTGTGAATGAGTTAAATTTGCAACTGTCTGTAAGACATGAATGCATCCTGTATAAATCTTATGATATTCCTTGGTATCCAGGAATGCAGGCCCAGATTTCTACCACCCAATATATCCATTGAAGTGGGACAACTAAATTAGAAGTGTACTCATCAGGGGGAGGGCACCTCCTGAGGAGCACTTCAGGTGCAGTGGAGTTTAGCTGGTTTGTACCTCTCAACAGCCTTGGCAGGCCAGATGACTTTGTGAGGGCCAAGTAGTAGAGATTTGCAGTGTGAGAAGATGTGCAGGACGGCACAGTGAGGAGTTGCCTCCCAAATTGCAGCAGGGTGCCCCCCACAGCAGGGTACACCACATACAGAGTCTGTTCTCATGGGAAAGCTGACCCAGGGGGTCCTTCTGACTCCTTTCTTTCCTTTTGAGGCTGGACACTCAGGCTATGTGAGCTGTGGTATAAATCTGTGTCAGCTGCACCTCTAAGATCAAACAACCTCTCTTCTGTTCTCCTGTGAGGAGCACTTCTGATTTCTAATTTTATAACTTTTTTTACTTCTGTTTTCTTCTGTTTGTGTTTCCTGTTTGCTGTGTTTTGCCATCCTCAGCTGATGTGCTGGCATTTGCACATTTCATTCCTGGGATTTAACCATCACAGAGCATCCTGTAAAGATGGCTTAAACTTCAGATCATGGATTCCTCTTGCATCTATATTAGACATGCCAAAAATTACCATTACAGTGGCTAAATTATTTTACAGATTTCAGTAGGAGTTAAAAACCTAAACAGGCCTGAATATCTGCACCTGGGCTCTCAGCAGCCACATGGTTAAAACTCTTGTACGTGGTATATGGAATTAACATAACACGTCATAATAAAGTCAATGGTGGAAAAAATTAATCTAGCAGTAGGCTTTTTCCCTGAAGAGGATTAAAGTTCAGTTTATGTTATTATACCTGATGAATGGAAGTGATAGAATTAAAAAATCTCTGTACATCCATGAGAATGGATGCTTTTAAGTATAATAAACATACCTTCTCTTACTGTAGTACAAATTGGGATTCTTACTTTCACGTTTTAGAACAGTTCTTAGAAATATCATGTGGAAATCATTATATACGAAACTAAAAATCAGAGGACAGATGATAAGCACAGGACTCTCTGAGTGTTTTCGATAGTCTGACCCAAAGTCATATGAAGTTAATGGCAAGCTCTCTTTGTTTCAATAGGCCTAGCATCAAGCTGGGGTGCCTCCCAGAGAGTTACACACAAGGGTCTTGAGACCTTGATAGGTGCCTCTTCCATGCTAGAACATTCCTAAAATAGATCAGAAGGCATGTGTTACAAGCAAACACAAGTTTTCAAGAAGCTTGTGTAGACATCTAAACATAGAAATATCTGAAAGAGCTTGTTATCCAAGTTGCTAAAGGTTTTGATAAGCTACTAAGCATTTAGATAACCAATAAATACCCTATGTGATTTTTTTAAACAATATTTATTGGTATAAGGTATAAGAATAAGCTTAAATGTTCTTTCACCTAACCAAAACATTAACAAACAGATAAAAATCTGCATGTATCTCACTAATAATTGAAACCATGTACAATTTTCAGTACATCTAGTCTTTTAGCAGAGGCAACCAAGGTTATTGAAATGGTTTTGTAGTTGTGAATGAGAACAGGACAGAAGGAAAACTGCTCTGACATCATTACCTGCTGATCAGCCTCCTAGGCTCTTCTATGAGTTCATTTTGCAATGGGAACGATACTAATTCTGAATTTCAGGTTATTTGGAACATCCATTTTTAGTAATTCTCTGTCATTGACATCGTGTATCACATTTCCCACTGGCTTTATGTTGACAAAGGTATCTTCTTGTTTCGCTTCCATTTCCTGTCATCCTGGCAAAGGACAGATGTTTGAAGCTGGTGCCTGGTTGCTGTCATACTGTGAAATGGCTATAAAATTCATGGCCTTGTTTCTTCATTTAGATCCAACCAGGCAAACCCCATCTGCATGTGCAGCCAGCTAGGAAGTACAGATCCAAGTGACAACAAGGTTCAGTTAGTGTTTTGAATTAAATCAGAAAATCTGATCCAGTGTAGGCAGCCCTTTTCCCAACGATCTTAACTTATTCAGTATTAAATTATTTTTTCTCATTAGCCTCGAGGCAGCTGAAGGGTAATGCTGCACCTTCTTGCCCATTTCTACTGCTTGATCTTACAGTCAGGATTTTTCTTTATCACTCAACCCATTCCAGATGTCTGGATGAGGATCTTAATCCCAGGCTGGGGCTTTGTTGCAAATCAGTCTGACAGTCAAGTGCAAAATAGATTTGCCTTGGCATAATTCAGGTGCTTAACTCCCTGAAATGATGCTTAAACTCAGCAATAACACTATTAAATACAGCATTTTAAACACTGTACAGATTGCATTGCACATTCATTTTTAATTGTGTTCTACACTGAAGTTGATGGGAATAGGGCTCCTAAGTACACATAATGAGTCAGATTAATAGTTAGGAGTTCGTTTCTGTTGTTCTCATTTTTATGTAGAGGGGATTAAAGAGGAACTACCTATCTGATCCCTAGTACTCTCAGTTATGACAGATTATTTTATGCTTATATTGAATAATTTAATCACCGTGTCATTGTATTGAGAATAGTGGAACAAATTACAGATCTCTTGTATTTTTTTTACACGTATTTCTACCTTGGGCTCCACTGGTGAAAGTCTGAGGAAGGTTACATTCTGAAAATTACAGAATTATATTTAAGTCTTAATATATCTTGAACCCTAACCTGCTGAATTAGTACCTGAATTTTCTACTGGGCTCCCCGTTTAAAGCAGGATTTTCTGGCTTAGCCAATGGGGTTGCTTACTCAGATTACTTTTCACGGTCTGGTATACCCTATAGACTCCCTGCAGAAAGTCTCAACTAAATGTGACTTCCTTGGTGTTTAGAAGTGGCTCTTCTTTTAACCCTCATTGGATGTGGTTGGTAAAGGCTTGAGCATTGATTCTCTGAAGATTTGTTTAGGGCTTGGGCAACTCTGCAGTTTCCTGCTGCATGTGGAATATGCTCTTCAGCAAGGAAAAGCCTAGCCTTTTTCCAAGTCTTCAGACACAGGTCATGGAAATGGGCTCCGTGCCGAAGGTGAAGGCTTTCCTAGCTTTTCACTGTATCTGTCAGAGCCATCTGTGTTAAACAAATGGTACACTAGCTAGTTTCTCCCAGAGAGTGGGAGGAAGGATGGCAGCTGAGCATTTAGGGAAAATTCCTTAGTCTAAAAGATTGGATTTCTGAAATAAAGACTAATGCATGCCTCTGCATCACTCTTTACATAGAACACAGTACAGACTTAACTAGCATTCAGTTAAGGCAACATGAGTACAAAAGATTTACAAGTAACTCCTGGGAGAGAAGAAGTGGGTGTTTCTACGCGTGGTAAAATCCTTTTCTCCACTTCCTGAGTATATATAGCTTTTATTTCAATAACACATATTTTCTTACATTTCTTTTTATTCTGCATTGTGACTTATTGTATACTAAAGTCAGAAACAGTTTTGGTTATATTTTAAATGAATACAGGATTAAAGAAAATGTGTAATTTACAGTTTGGGCTTGCCTTTATCTAAATTATTATTAGTGTTCCTGGCCTGTAAAATGACATATTTCATTCTATATCACATATATCGTCTTACCTTGATACAATATAGACTTCAGTAGTAGTGACTTTCTTGCCCAGCAGTGTGGAGCAGACAGGGAAAACAGTGTGGCTGTAATTATGTCAGGAAGTAAGATGCGTACACTGAAGAGGAAGAGCCCCAAACCAGCTCTGTTTTGTCTGGCAACTGAAGAAAACAGGAAGAATTGCAGTCAGAATTACCAGGTTTACAAAAGTCTCCTAATACATACAAGTGTTAGAGGCAGACCTGATATTAGAGTTCCCAGAAGTTATAAAACAAGTTCGGACAATGTTTGTTTATCTCCTAAGACAAAGTCTTTGTCCGTTACAGGAGAAAAGGCAGATTCTGGAGTTTCCCTCATCTTCCTTTGTCACCCTAATTCCCTCAAGGCCTGTTCAGCTCTAGGGCCTTTAATTTCATTAGAAATTATTATAAATATTCCAGAATATTTGTCTGGAACAGCAATATGTTGAATGTTTTGAAAAGCAGAACTGAAAAGAGAAAGGAAACAAAAATGCAACAACTGTGCTGTGTACACAGGTGGTATTCACACCTGCTAGGGAATTGTGCTTCACAAGGGATGCAGTCCACTCCCACTGAGAGCTAGCAAAATCCTTCCAGTCACTTTGACAGGAATGTCAATCTTCCATCCAAGAAAACAGCGGAACTCTTAAAACTTAAATTTGATTCATTAGGGTAACTAACACACATCTGTAGAGACCACAAATTTGATTCTGCATTCTTAAAATTTATGTTTATCAGTTGCATGTTTTTTTGGGGTTTTGTTTTGGTTTTTTTTTAAACCTTCAGGATGTTTGCTTTAGCACCTCTATTGATTATATCTGGTCCATGAAGAATACTTAATGTCAAATATCATTACAGAAAATGTACTATCTTTCTGAATTTTAGCCAGCTGTTTGATGGATAACATTGGCAGTTTAAAGCTGCTGCTGAATTTTTAATCATTTGGAAAATGAATCTGAGAGTTCACTAGAATTTCTCTAATTTACACCAGCTGGGAGTTTGACCCTGAGTTTTTTAGAACAAGCTAATTGTCAATCAATTAGAAAAACTTTCAGTTGGTATGTGAAAAATAGCATTGAACTGCCAGTTCAGTCCTTGGCTTTTCTGGTGGAATTTTTGCAAAGAAAATGGTCTCAATCTTTTTTTAGTGGCTGTTCAGGTAGCAGTTACAGGTTCTGCTCAAAACAGCTGCTATGGCCTCTCATGTTTTTGGGGCAGCAGGGGAAGAAGCCCAGAAGTATATGAAAGGGGGAGAAATGGGAATACAGCCATATGGGACTTGTGTGCTGGGATCATTTCACTTGGCAGATGAGTAAGAAAAAGAAAAGGATTGACCATGGAGCCAAAGGAAGGAGCCCAGGTGACTGTGCCAAACTGATATGCCACACATATCCCGGGAGCTGCTGTGAGTCATGACAGTACTGACTTAGCATAACAGTGTGCCTGAAATTAGTACCAGCTCTCTGATGCTAACCACAATCCTCAATAGGCACAGAAAGAAGGGCAGTGCCAGTAAAAGATAATCCATGTAGGATGTCAAAGTATTGATGCTCAGTGTGCAGATCAAGTATACAACAAATAGCAAAAGCAAAATACCCAACCTGAACTAGTGCTCAGCACAAGTCTGGCCAACATCTGCTCCCACTGAGGGACCACAGAATCACCCAAGTGCAGGCTCCTATTGGAGGTGCTGACAACTATCTTTTGAGTAATAGCTTTAATATCATTTACAGCAGTTGCTATCAATGGTTACAACATTTGCCCATTGGCTGGGACATATCTGAGGCTGCTGGTTGAGCTGCTTTCACCAGACACTCCAAAACTGATATCATAACCCAGTAATATTATTTGTTTCATCTGTTCTTACTATTCATTTTTTAGTCATATGGAGGATGGATGGAAAAGGCTGTTCAAAAGATGGCACATTGGCATCTCCCCATCTTGGATTCCTACCTCTCGGCAGCTTGGCTTGAGCAGCAGGTCTGTCGCTCTTGGCTGAGTCTGGAGCAGCAGGCACACAAACGGCCCAGGTGGAATTATCTACTTTTAAACTGATTTCTGCATCAGCAGGAATTGGAAGCTGATCTATAACTCCAAAAGGGCATTACCTCACACTCACACCCAGCTCACATCCCATTTCCCTGAATTTAAAGCTTTACTCAGAGAAATCAGCTCCAGGTGGATGAATTTCCTGGAATGTGCTTTCATTGGTTACTGCTGGCATAGCATAGTGTTACACAAGCAAGTAATAATGCTACTAATATGTCCTATTATTAAGGCTTTTAAAATACCAACTGGCACTGCAAAAAAATTGCTGTCATTAAACACCTATTAGGGCTTTATAATGAACAATCGGTATTACTGTCCCCATGCAATCTTGGCAGACAGAGTTTGAGAGGAACATATTCACTTGGCAGCTTTTTAGCATCAGGACTGTAGTCTGTGGTGGGATGTGAAGTTAGAGCAGCCAGGGCAGTGGCAAGTATTGCCGTGGAGCCAGGCCTGGGGTGCAGCACTGCAGGCAGGCTGATTTGTGACACTGCTTCTCCTTACGCCACTGAGCTCCTGGGCAGGGAAAGGAATGGCCATGACATGCACCTGAGTTGTGGCCAGGCAAAGTGTCTGAACATTGCAAAGCTTTGAAGGAAAGGGGAAGGTGAATGTGAGCTGAGACCTCTGGGAGATGTGACCCATCTGCTCTGCAATGGGTTGAATCACTGTTAGGTGAGTTACTGGGCTACTTGCTGGTTGCCATCAGACAACTTCTTGGCTGGTGTATTGGCAACAGCTTTGCTAGCTACTACACATTTACTATTGCTTTTCAATACCTGGAGGATTTCCTCCAGCTCTGGCTGGCAAACTATAAAGTACAGAAGAAATAATAATTTTCATTTATGAAAGAATGCATTTGGCTGGGGTTAGCTTGTAGATGGGTTTCTTCTAGCATGACCATTTTTTCTGACTGAAAATTTAGTCTGGCCTTTCTATTCACGTTTGTGGCTACAGATGAGACCAGGTAAGTGACATCTGAGCATAGAATCTGACCCTTTCAAGAAATGCCATGTCTATTCCATGCATGCTTAAGATCCAATCTGTCTCAGACACAGTAAATATTCTCTGCAGATCAGCTATAAAACTTCTGCCTCAGAAAGCCAACACTTCCCAAAGGTGCTGGACCACTGCTCAAAGGCACACTAGGTTTAACCTGTGAGGTGTGGAGAAACGACTGAAAACTCCTAAACCCAAATGTCAGAAAGTGCTTAATGTCTATTGTTTTCAATAGTTGGTGGCTTTTAAGTCACTGGCATAATGACTCCAATGAATACTTGCTCTCTTACAGCATGTCCAGCCCATGAAGCTTGAAATGCTTTACGAAGGGCATAAACAATAATTTTACAGATAGTCAAACTGTAGTACAAAGAGACAGTCTTGCAGATGGCTGAGCCAAGAACAGGGTAAGAGCCCTTGGGCCTTGTGGTGCGCCTGGTTAATGGCTATTTAGTTCACAGTGTTAATACCTGAGCTATAGATATATAAGCACTGTGAGAACTATCTAGTCTACTTGTTGAAAATGTTATTGCATACACATAATTCAACATAAAGGAACTACAGTCTATGAAAAGCTATTTCTTTGTGTTGTGACCAAACCTATGAAATAGAAATTTGCTTTAGTTGTAGCAGATTAGCTTTATTTACATGGTTTGTCTACTTATGGAATAGAATGCTGTACCTGAATTTTACATTAAAATCTTTATACTTTTTATGTTCTGTCATTTTTAGGAATAGGTTACTTACCCACAATTTTATTGTGTTATCTGAGTGACTCAATCTTTCTGAGCAGATCAATCAAATTCTTTCAATCAGGCTTCAAGGCAAGTGTTAATGGAGAAAAATGGAAAAACTACTTTTTTAGAAATTTTTTCTCCTTTCAAATAAAATTCACTGTTTCCTCGAGAGGTTCTTCGAAGAAAATTTGCTCATTAAAATATTAATTGGAAACAGAGAGAAAAGTGTTATGAAGAGTGTCTCATATCTATTGAAATCTGCCTAGAGGAATGTGATTACCTAGTTTCTCAAACAGATTTTTTAGCACTGATCAACTCACTGCACTGCAAAACATGACAAGATAGCCTTTCTAATTTTGTGTTGCTCCATGCAAGATTTGGTGGTGTAAAAATGAACAAATATGACTTATTCATATTATTTCATATTTCCTGGAAATGGACCACTTCCAAAACAAGGTAAACCTGTCTCTGATTGAAGAGCAACATTGCCTGTCCAGACTTCTTTATCAAGTATATGTTTTTACACAGTCCAAATCTTTTTCCGGGATTCCTTGAGATAGGAAAAAACCTGGATGTTTTGTGACTCAGTTTGCCTTGGCAACCCTGTGTCCCATGCTGGCTTCCAGGGCTCTGCTTTCTGAGTGATTCCGCGTCCCTTCCTGTGCCATGGTGCTGCGAGCAGGAGCCAGGGCAGCTGGTAAAGCAGCACAGCAACAGAGTCAACAAACCAAACTCCTCCAGGCGATTAGCCCAGCCACACAGGGAGAGAGAATCAGGAATACAGCCTGTTTATACTGGCAGAGGTGGGCACCTGTTAGGTTTGCTCCTGCTCATGAGGAGCAGGATTTGTACAGCTCCTTTGCAGCGCTGCCTTTTAGACCTTCTGGCTCTGAAGCAGTGCACTGGCATATGGAAAGAGCTTTCATAAATGTGGTGGGGCTGCCTGAGCATCCCCATGGCCTGCTGTTATGTAGCATTGCTGGCCAGTGAATTTTGTCTAGCTTGACTAAGGAGGCCTGGTGTACTAGCTCAAGAGGAGTCAGTAAAAAGGACAAGCACGCTCACTTCAAGTATCCATCTGTCTATCACATTTCTGACTTGTGCTGTTTCAGAAGCTTGCAGATTTTCCAATGACTGGTTTTCATTCTCTTGATATCTCTGATCAGAGACTTCAATTTTTACACAGCAGCAAATGTTTCTGTCTGCATACCAAGGGCCCTCACCCCTCCTGATCTCCACTTCTGGGAGGAGGTTGGGATCACTTTGTTTGCTGTGCCAAAGAGTACATGCTGTAACAAGTGAATGTGGGCATAAGTGGTGTGCCACAAACTTCACTCTGTGCCACTTAGGGAAGGACTGGAAGAACTGAATGCCTGCCAGCCAGTATAAAGGTAAGGTAACCTGGGAACAGACAGTTCTGGTAGCTCTCTCCTGCAGAGCCTTGTAAGCAACAGATCTCATCAGAACCAGGTAAAAAACCTCTGTATGAATTTGCTTATTTTGGTTTAAGCCTGCTGCTGTTTGAGCTGGGTCATTCCTAAGCAAAGGGTGGGTTTCAGGTATATCCCACCCGGCCTTCAGCTGCTGTCCCAGATGGATGTGGGACTCCTATGCACACTATGTCATACCTGCCAACCCTATGGAGATACCTGGGATAGAACACAGTAGTTATAATATAATGTATATAGACAAGTAAATCATCACCAAGTGTTTTTAAAACTGCTTGCATTGGGGCTTTGGGGTTTTAGTCTGCATAAATTTGTGTTTAGAAAAAAATGTCTGTGTCCTAATATATGGGGACACTTACAGAGATGGTTTGTTTTTCTATGCTTACTAATAGATGCAGAATGGTAGCAACCACAATGAGACAGGATGCTTACACCTAGTATGTAGATGTTACCAAACCCCTAAAATCTTCTGCTCAGATATTTTCTAGTGCTGTAGACTGCTACATTCCTTCAACACACCAGGTTTTCCTAGTAATGTCTCATCAGCACTTGACCCCTCTTGCCACCTGGCTACTTGGAGACCTATTTCACATTTACTGTTTGGTGCAATTCTCTGGAATTCTCATCTGCGTGACCAGCAGAGAGGGATTTGCTAAGTGTCCTTAGAACATATCTTCTGCATATCTGAGGGAGAGCCAGCTGATGCTGATAAACCCAAACTCTATCTCATTTTATTTGATAGCCTAGTACTCACAAAATGCATTTGAGAGACCTGTTTGCTGATCTTGTTTGGGAGCAGAGACTGAAACCCAGGCCTCCTACACTTCTAACTCAGCCTGAGAATTTTGCTGAAACATTAGAGTGGAAAAAGTAGGGAGCAGTTGTTATTTGTACACATAATATGATTATTTTCTCAGAACAGTAAGCCAAAGACAAGGGTGTTGGACTGTGAGAGTCAGCTGCTCCAGGAGGGATGGGCAGCCCGGGGTGACCCCAGCATGGGCCATGCCCCCTGTCCGATGGAGGCTGGACATGGTGGACAGGGCCAGCTGCTGGTAATGGAGACCATTGACAGCCCCGGAAGAGGCAAATGGTGAGCCAGGTCCAGGTAGTATCCAGAGACCCCAGTTAGGAGCAGCAGGACATGGGGCTGGAGACAAACTGACAGCATGGTTCCAAGAGATCTACACAGAGACAGGGGTAGAGATGGGCACCAGTAGCCCCAAGCCAAACCAAAATGGGGCTCCTGGGATATGGGCTGGGGTGGAGGGAGGCCCCAGGAGAGACTGGGCAGGGACAGAAAGGCTATCAGGGCCCTCAGGGCTGCATGCAGCAGAGAAGTGTTTGATCCTCTTTTGTCAAAGTCACCAAGAACACATCAAAGGTAAGGCCTCCAGGCATGGGATGGGCCATATCTGTGAGAAGCTTTGGAAGCTGTGACATAGGTACCTCTCCTAACACCTTGGCGAAGCAGGAAGTCAAGTTCCCTAAACCCTCAGCAGTGTGCTCTAGTTGTTTAGTCTGAGAAAGGCATAGCAAGTGAGTTTTCTGAAGCTTATAAGTAACACAGTTAAAACAAAACCACTCCCTGTAAGATGAGGACTCTGCAGGCTGTGGGCGAAGTGTTGAGTCAAGATATCTCAGAACTGCCCTGCCTTCTGTCCTCAACATATTTTGTGGCCATATGAAAGTCTGTAATTGTTTTTCACCATCAAAAAGTTTCTTAATTCATCTTCATGAGATCTGTTGTGGAAATATCAACACTAATTACTCCTAATACATTTTCTTTTTCTGACTGGAATTTACATATTTATTAAAGCATTTATTGTCTGTCTCATTTAACCTTAGAATTGAATAGAGACAGGCCAGGAATGCAGAGAACTAGAAATACAAGGAAAATTATGACAGATATGAGGGAACCTCCTTTAGTAAAAAGCTAAGAGTAACAAAAGAGTAGCTCTACCACACAGATTCTCCACTGACAATCTTGGAAACCCCTTCAAATCACTTAGCATCTAAAGTGCACAGTCTGCCCAGTTTTTTAGCACATAGCTTCTAATATCCTAATGAGCCAGAAGAAAAAAAATCAAGAGTTTTATGCACAAAAATAGCAAGTAACTTAAAATACACAGTACTTCCTTTGCAAAAAAAAATTGCTGAAATCTGTGAAGAGTATCTACTAAAAACTATTCTTCGAGGATGCTGAGCATCATTTCATTAATATATTGCACAATCTGTCAAATTTATTTACATGTACACAGACAGACCTGCTATAAACATTATAGTGTTGGTTACTGCTCTTAACACTGCTAGTGTTGATAGCAAGACTGTGTGTTTGAGTTTTAGTGTGTACATTAATTCCCACAGTCTGGCACTGTATACAGTAAAATATCTACTTAACAGGCATAAAACAGAGCTGCAATATCAAAAATAACTCTCAGAATTGACACATAATCAAGATGTTTTCCTACCAAGTTAATGACAACAGTAATGGCAGAAAGATTCCAAAAAGTCACCTTCCTCTCTTAGAGAGACCCAGTTAGGGAAGAAATGCGATGCAGGCAGGTAGACAAACTCCATCAGCACAAAATGGTAGAGCTTATTGATCTTTGCCAGCTCACTGTGTTTGCACACACTAATGGCAATAAAAGAAGTGTTGTCACTTGGAACTCTTTCTATCAAGGTACTATAATTAGCTTTTAGGCAGTTGAGCAATATACTAAATAAAATAATTTTTTGACTGTTATTCAACCACCCATTTTTCATGTAAGAGAACACCTTACAGCCTGAGCAGGGTCTGCTGTATCCCTGTTTATCTGCACATCAAGGGGCCATACCTTATGATAAATTTGTTTTTACTATTAGTTAAACTAATAAGCCCATAAAGCAGCCCAAAAGACAAATCAGTAAAGGGAGATTTTAGAAATGAGAATGCAAAGGGCTTCTTTTTATTGAAGTTTCACCTGTCAAAATATACCTTCTCCTTTTCCTTCTCTTAAAGAGCGTCAAAGAGCCAAAAGTGCAACAGGTAGGGTAGAAATGCAGGCAATGGGTTAGGAATTCTGTTGCTTTTCCCCCAGATTAATGCCCTGCAAGGAAGGTTCCAGCCATGGCATGACCCCAGCTTTTTGCAAGCTGAATAAAGTTTCTGAGTATTCAGGTCTCTAAAATTCCTCTTATTGATAAAAACATTGGTTTTAATATTCATACTTCTGTATATAAAACCAGATTTTATACTTTAAGCAGCAATTTAGGAAAAACAGAAAGTATAGCATGCAAAAAGGTCACTAAACCAGACACTGAATTTACTGGCTTTGGGCAGAATTGAAGGTTCTTCCCTTTGGGGCTTGAATGTTGTCATTTTTCCACACTGCAAAGAGCAAATACCTCAAAAAACTCCTCTAAGCGTCACAAGCCAGCTGTTCCTTTCTACCCCATATAAAATGCAAAACTCAAATAATGCATTTCCCTGCTACTGTTGCATTTTCTACTGCTTCAGTGAAACTACTTTTCCCCCTCAATTTTCTGCTTTCTTTCTGCAAGAATTCTCTATATCCCCTATCAAAAGGTTGTATCCAGCCAAGTTCAATGACAGACATTCACCCATTGGCAAACACAGCGGCGCTGAAATATATCCCTCTGAGGTGGGCGAGATAATAAGGTTTTCTTTCTTGTAGCAAAAGCTTTGTGTGAAGCTGTTCCACACTGTCCTGCAGAACTAAGCTAGTTAAGAATACCAACAACAGCTGCAATAGCTAATGGGCTTGTAAGCTGATTTGCATAATGAAAAATCTATATAATGTCAAGTAATTAACTTGGAAAAATGCCTTTTGAAAGAAAATACATTCTTCCCTTTGGAAAACAGCAAAATATGTGGAAAGTTCATATGATCACTTTATTGCCAAAAAGGCTGAGCATCAGGCTAAGGGAAGGGCAACAGTTAATATTGTTTTGTTATAAAATATGGTGATCTAAAAAAAATGTAGGTCAAATGAGAAAATTTTACATAGGACCCAGTAGTACTGTGAATTTGTGCAGAAATCTTTAAACTATTATTTTCCAAACAGACACTGACTTTGTTATCAACTGTGCAGGGAATTCAGTTTACCCAGGACCACAGGCTGGTACAGCCAGATTCCCCAAGATGGAGATAGCACAGAGAGAGCACCAAGGACAGGACAACGAGGTTAATCCCTTGCACCAGGACACATGCCAGCCTCTCAGTATCTGAGCCCACCTGTATTTGAAGGATTTTATACACCAGTGTCCTATTACTTCCCTCCATAAGTGTAAATCACACACTGGATTATTAATCTACACCCATGGATTAATACTTGCTATTACTATTGCAATTGTCCACAAGGACAATGATGTAATTATGACAAAATTAGAGAAGTGGAACCAGAAAGGAGGAGTTCGAGCAGGCTTGGAGTGATTTCCCTTCAAAGTGTCTTACACCTTGGACCCTGGAAGAGAAGAAAACAGAGATCCTTTTTTCAGCTCTTTTGTACGTGAACATGAGAAAAGGTGTGGGTTCACCCCCTCTGCCTGCCAGTTCCTCTGAAGGGACATGAAGGAGTGCAATTACAGGCTAGGTCACACTATATACCCTGGCTATCCTGACCTGAGCAATTGGGCCACTAAAGTATGGCAGCCAAAAAGGAGTGTGAGGGGGTCTTTGCCTACTGCCTACATGAGTTATCTCTGAAATCAGTACTCATGGGCCCTGAGTAGTCTCCTCCTTATGGTGAAGAAACTTGAGAGCATCCTGTCTGCCCACCCAGGGTCTGTGAAAGATGCTTGAATGTTTGTGGCTTTGGGCATTTTACTGCTTGACACATCTCATCTTTTTGTGAAAAAAATTCACATTTTTTTGCAGTTGCTTCAGGGCATTCACAGAAGGCTGATTCCACTTTAAAGAAATGGAAATGTTATAAATGCCAAGCAACTCTGTGATTATTTACATGCAAATTTACATTGTATCAGTCATTTACATTATAACAATCAAAAAGATAAGGTCAGAATAAAGCAAAAGGTAAAAAGTCAGCATTTTCTGCCTGAAAATAAGGTGCCATTGAAAAATATTCGACCAACTCTAAGCTGAGTTCAGGTAGAACAATTGACAGATATCACATGTCCTTTCTTCAGATATTGGACATGAAACTTTGAAAACTATGATAAAGTTGTTAGATACTGCCTTCCTGTGGCTTCTGGAAATATTTTCACTCCAAGTTTCACCATAAAAATGCACCATGGCAGAGCAGTAGTTCCTGTGTTCCATTCACAAATAATCCTCCCCCTCAGCTCATGCAAATATAACAGCCCTATTCCACTAAATTCTTCACATTCTAAATCTTTAGGTAACTCTAGATGTTGGTCTTACTCATAGCACAGTCAATAAAAACATAAGTACTTTAATTTTGATGGTACAGGATCCGATCCTTGGGCAAGGCATTTTATCTGCAATTTTTAAAAAATTTGGAATGAATGCAGTAAATAAATATATTTACTTGCCCCTCCTCAGTCAATATACATTTATTCTCTTTTCTTTATTATTTTCTTTATATTAGCAACTTATAATTTTTTAGCCTTTGGTTACCTTTTTTACCCTCCCATCTTATTTTTTAATTGCCCTTTAGCTCTCCTATGCAAGACTAAGTTCTCTTCCTTTCTCCCCTTTATTAAAAAAAATTGTTTTATAAGAGGATGCTAATTCTTTTCAACCTATATTTCCATTCTGCAGTGTTTTAGTTTTACCTTGCATAAGCAAACTCAGAGTTGTTCACAAGTAAAAGTAAGAAAAGATCTATGTCTGCTTGATTTTCCCTCAGGAACAAGAAGAGCCAGTGAATAAGTAAATTGTATTCACTGGGTACCAAAATATATATTCTGAGTTAGTAGCAGTTCTCAGAGAATTTGTTGTAGGAAATTGCTCAAGTTTCACAAGCTAGTGGGCATAGGGTAAACTTAGCGGTAACAAACCGAGCAGGAAAGATTTTTCTCCCTCAAGGGAAGAGAGATAGTTGAAGAAAAATAATATAAAGCATTTGTTCAGTGAAAGAGTTGTACCCAGAAAAAGAAATGCTGAAAGAGAATAACAAATACGAGTAGCTAGCAAACTAGTGGCTTCATCTAACTGCAAAAAAAACCACCAAAAAAATTTGAATTGCACACTGATCTGAGCAGAACCTGACCTCAAAAATACATTAAGCATTATAAGCAATTTAGGGAAAAAGAACATGAATGAGAACTGAAGACACCACTATACACAAACACACACACAAATAATTGACGGAGTGTACAATGATTCCTAGTAAAGGGACAAAATTCATAGGCTATAATAAAAATTGCAACGGATACCAGAAAAAGAAAGTATTTGAAAAGAATGTGTGAATTGGGAATATACATACGTTTTCAAAGAACAGACCAAGTGACCTATTAAACTTTATCTCACTTGGAAGATTCTGACAAATATACTCAGGGGATGAAATGTCATTAACTTCAATATCATTGATGCTTTCAATAAAAGAAAGTTTCAATAAAAGTATACTTGTTCCTGTATAAAAAAATTATAAAATATTTTATTTAATATGTACATTATCATTGAACTAAAAGAACTGAAGTATTTGAGGCCAATGCAACTCATTCTGCAGCGCTCTATTCCCTGCAGTGTGATGCAGACATTCACTTGCAACTGTAGCACTGCAATCTGCAAAAATATGCCAGGTTGTTCCATACCACCCATCTGAATTCTCCCATCCTCCTTTTGCAGAACTGATGGGGAGAATAATGCTCACTGTCAAACACATTTTGTAATGCAGGGTCAAAGTTAATTACACAGGACTTGGGCTGGCTTGGACCTACTCAGGATCCAGCACAGGACAACACTCGCTGTGTTGGGAAATAAATGACGAGCGCTATCCTGCTAATGCATGATGTAACCACTAACTCAAGGGTAGTCACAGAGAAAGCTATAAAACAGGTAAAATCACTAGGCATAGGCACTATTTGCTAAATGCCAGCTGTTAATCCAGGGTAGTGAGATAATATCCAAAGGAAGAATTTGTTCCCATGTTTCCGAGACAGATTGCGCCTTACCGGGATATATGGAACAGAGCCTGGTATATCACAGCAAAAGTGTATTGTGGTTTTGAGTGCTGCTTGAAAGGTATAGGCACTACAGTACAGTGACTTTTCCCAAGCACACTTTTCCCTATGGTGGTACAGAGAAGAGACTAAGAGACTAAAACAATGCCAAGTCTTTTCTTCCTCATCCTGTTGGGGATGCTGGGGACTGGCTGATACAACATGACTTGTACTTTCTCATGTCATGTGGAAGAGCAGCCACCCTGTGTGAAACAGAATGCTGTCTGTTACTGGGTTTCTACAGAGCAGTCCCTTTATTTTGATTTGCTTTAGCAGCTGTTCTGGAAAGTAAATGAATCTAAGAAAGTGATTCCTTTGCTTGCAAAGTGTTTTCAGCCAATCTTTGAGTAATCAATCTGTAACACAAACTAATTTGAGCTAGTTTATTCATTTATATTAGGGAAAGATGAAGGAGCGTTTGGTGATGGCACTCACAAAGCACTCAGGATGTGTTACCATTTCTGATTTTCTAAAACTGTGTTTCTAGCCTCACTACTGCAACTCACAAAGCCAAAGGGTTTGAATGTGCGTGTGCTTGTACATATGAACTCCTTAAGCTACTGGTGTCTGCATTCGTGGGTTTTTTTTGTCACCATTATTGAACCTGCCCCAGCTGGTGCTCAGACTGTAACATGATGATGTCCTATATTTGTTCTTTATGAAAATAATTTGCCCAATTTATTACTGCAGGAATTTGATAATAATTGTTTATATAGTGGGCATCTTTTGGAGCTAACTTGGTACAGGCAATGCTTTTATTTAACTGTCTAATGCAGTGTGCTCTTTGGAAAAGTCATCAACATACATGTTTTCATTTTACATTTTGTCTTTTTTTCTTTTAAGTAGGTAATTCTTACAATTTATCTTTATATAATTTTATTGAAAATTAGACTAAACATCAAGCATTTGGTTATATGGTATCTTGGAGAAAAAAATAGATGAGCCACTAAGGCAGATAGTTACTGCCCCAGTGGGTCACTAGCATATCTTCAGACTGTGCACTGACTCTCAAATTGAGCAATTTTGTGTGATGATATTCACATTGCTCTTTATAACATCCTGAGTAGTGTAATATAGTGCAGAAAGTGCTTCCATCTCCTAGGGAGAGAAATTCCTTTTCATTTTCTGTGTAAATAACTGACTATTTAGGTCTTGAATTCATCTACATACCTTACCTTTTCTGCACTAATTAAAGGCCTGCTCTCGCTAGGTGTCATCTGCAGGCAACTGAGAGAGACAGGCACTTCTGCAGGGTGATTCATCCCCCCTCACCCACTGCTGAGGATTAGACATGAACTCAAGAGGTTCCTTCAGAGAGAGTCTATGACAACTGCATTCCTAAAGCAGGCACCTCAGCTAAATGCCTGAAGTTCCCTGAGTAAAGTGCTCTGTGGTATCCAATTAGCACAACCTTAACCATTTATGTGTTAGGTCTGTGCACTCAGCTATGTGTCCATGATTTACTGAGTCATTATTAGAGGGAGAAGTTATCTCCTGGCAAGGATAAATCTACTAGATAGATGTTGTACATAGATGGAATGAGTCATGCTCTAGGTGTTTCTGTCTTTTTCTGTCAATGATAGAGTGTGTCTGTAATAACTACCTCAGAGCAAGGACATAACTTTTAGATGGATGAGAGAAATCCCATCCTAAGCGATAAAGGAAAGTATCAATTTGGCAGCTTAATAGTCATCTTACAGCTTATCCAGTAGGATAAAATAGACAGCAGGATGCAAACTTCACTGTAGTGTTATGTGAGTATCATTTGAGGTTATTAGGTTCCAATTTGCCTGAAGAGTGGGAAAATAGCTCAGTCTTCATTGCCATTAACTCAATTGCTTTCAGCTGTACCACAGATTTTATGACATAGCACTGATCTGTCGCTACACCAATTTTATGCGATGAAACAGGTAGATTAGATACTAACTAGATAGATTGGAATTGAGCTTTCAACTCAATTTTGATACCACGATAAAAGAAAAAAAATAAATTCAACTGTAGATTCTTTGGATCCACTAAGAGTGGAGATGGAGAAAGGACCAGTATTGTTCAAGTATGGGATAAAGGCTATAGATTAATGAAGATTTTAATGTTCTCAAGTCTTGATCATATTTTTGATAAAAATGCCTGCAATTAATTTTTAGCATTTGAGGGTTTTATATATATATTAGATTGATAGATTTAAAATCCTTTAAATGTCCTAATAATTCTGTAATCACATTGCATGCAAGAGGGAACAACTGGCTTTTACACTGAAAAGTTCCTTGCAAGGCTACACAGATCAGCCTTGGACAATTTTCTTAGTATTGGCTTGTGTGGTCTTTGATGAGTTCTGAGTGCAGAAGCAAGATCAAGCGTGAGTTTAAAGTTCAAGTTATACTAGTGTTACTGGGGGCAGTGTGCATAAAGTCAAAGTCTGGTTTTGTTCAAGGAGGCAATAAATGAGCCTAAACCAAAAGTTTTCACCTCAGAAGTTGGAAAACAAGGTCTATATTTTTAAACATAGCTATTAATTCTCACTGGTGCAATGTCTAAGTACCTAGTTTGAGATTACTAGTTAAAATTTCTGAATTAGCCTTACACTGGCTGAGGCAGTGTAAGGAGTTTTTAATGCTTCTGGATATCAAATATATGGCACCAGAGACTGGAAGGAGTTCTCAAAATTAGTTTGTTTCTCATATTTCTACATTGGTTTGCAATGAAAACGTGAGCAGTCTTTAAAGGCTTTATCTAGCAAACAATCCTACAACATGCAGGTCCCAGAAAGGGACCTGGGGGTCCTGGTCTATGGCAGTGCCCTGGCAGCCAGGAGGGCCAACCGTGTCCTGGGGGGCATCAGGCAAAGCATCACCAACCAGTCGAGGAAGGGGACTGTCCCACTCTGCTCTGCACTGGGGGAGCCTCACCTTGAATATTGTGTGCAGTTTTGGGCATCGCAATTTAGGAAAGATATTAAACTCTTTGAGAGTGTCCAAAGGAGGGCAACAAAGATGGTGAAAGGTCTTGAGGGGAAGATGTATGAGGAGCAGCTGAGGTCACTTGGTCTGTTCAGCCTGGAGGAGACTGAGGGGAGACCTCATTGCAGTCTAAAACTTCCTTGTGAGGTGAAGAGGAGGGGCAGGCACTGATCTCTTCTCTGTGGTGGTTAGTGACAGGACCTGGGGGAATAGCCTGAAGCATGTGTAGGCAACGCTCTCAGGCACAAGGTGTAATTCTCGGGGCTGTCCTGTGCAGGCCTAGGAGCTGGACTTTGATGATCCTTGTGGGTCTCTTCCAGCTCAGGAAAGTCTATGATTCTATGCCTCATCTCTTGAATCAATATGTTGCCTGACACATTTGCAGCCAGAAGGTATTATGTATTTCACATCAACCAAATTAAAGAAAATAATTCTAAGTCAAAGAGATGTTTGAGTAATGTAGAATTCAAAGAATACAATCCTAAAAGGGTCCTCTGGACATCATCTGATTTCTAAAGTTAGGGATTAGTTATACCTACAACTTGCTTGAAAGATTTCCCAGTTCTCCTAGACAAAGTATTCTACTGTACTCTTACTGCTACAAGGCTTTCTAATATTCAAGTTCAGATTTTTTTTAATGTGATTGAGATTCATTAGTCCTTGTCTAACCCCTAGTGGACATGGAGAGCATAAATGTTCCTTCATCCCTTTTAATCCTTTTTCCATTTCATGCCAGTAAATACTATTACCATGTTTTCCTAATAATATTTTAAGAAATGTCCTTCCTTTTTTCCATCTAAGCTAAAAATCTTAAAAATTCTAAGGCATCAATACAATGCTGTATTTTCTAGACTTCTACAGATTTCCATGTTCTGCTGCATCTTTGTTGTTCTACTCGGTTATAACTTCTGCCTTAGTATAAATTTTTGCATATCTCTCTGCTCAGTTGAATCTAACTTTTTCCTGGTCATTCCTTCCATGTGAGAATTAGGTTTTTTTGCATCCTAGGCCAGAGCTCTGGCATAACTGTTGGTTATCTGTGTTGTGAGCCACACTATGCAAAAAATAACACTGGTCTGAAGATACAGGTAAGCCTCTAGTAGGATCTTGAAGAGGCTGTGCATGCTGAGCTGACATATAAATTTAGTGCTGATCAATACACACAGAGGAATGTATTTACCCTTCTGGAGTTTTAGCTCTGACTGCATATATGTACATGTCACACTAATGAACAGACTTATTGCTACGTGCCTCTAGCAAACAAGAGTTACCCACTGGGCAACCAGGCATTCCCTTTTGGTGGGGTTTTTTTGCATTTTTTTTATACTCATGTATTTTCCTGATTATTTTTCTATATTTCCTTGGAAGCAAATTACTTCAGCATAATCTTTCTGCTCATTTATAACCAGTATGGAAATATTTACAAGCAAGAAGAGGCTGTTTTATGCCAAAGGAAAATTGTAAATTATTAATGTAATTCAAATGAGTGGCACATTTTGGATTAATGGCAATTAAAATTAGAGAGACAAAGGCACAATTTGAACTCAGTCTAGCCACTTCTGTTAGGGATAACAAGAAATGCTTCTACAATTACATCAATAGCAAAAGGAGGGGGCAAGGAAAACCTCCATTCTTCATTGGACATGGGGGGGAACATAGTCACCAAAGATGAGGAAAAGGCTGAGGTGCTTAACACCTTCTTTGCCTCAGTTTTCAACAGTAAGACAGGTTGTCCTCAGGACAGGTGGCCTCCGGAGCTGGTAGACAGAGACGGGAAGCCCAATAGCCTCCCTGTAATCCAGGAGGAAACAGTGACCTGCTGAGCCAATTGGATCCTCACAAGTCTATGGGACCAGATGGGATCCATCCTAGGGGGATGAGGGAGCTGGTGGAAGAGCTTGCCAAGCCACTCTTCATCATTTACCAACAGTCCTGGCTCACTGGGGAGGTTCCAGATGATTGGAAGTTGGCAAATGTCACACCCATCCACAAAAAGCGCTGCAAGGAGGACCTGGGAAACTACAGGCCCATCAGCCTGACCTCAATACCTGGCAAGGTTATGGAGCAGATCATCCTATGTGCCATCCCACAACACCTACAGGATGGACAAGGGATCAGACCCAGCCAGCACACGTTTAGGAAGGGCAGGTCCTGTCAGAGCAACCTGATCTCCTTTTATGATCTGGTGACCTGCCTGGTGGATGAGGGGAAGGCTGTGGATGTGTCTACTGGACTTCAGCAAAGCCTTTGACACTGTCTCCCACAGCATATTCCTGGAAAAGCTGGCAGCCCATGCCTTGGACAGGGGCACTCTGTGCTGGGTTAGGAACTGGCTGGAGGGCCGGGCCCAGAGAGTGGTGGTGAACGGTGCCACATCCAGGTGGCAGCTGGTCACTAGTGGTGTCCTCCAGGGATCAATGTTGGGCCCAATTCTGTTTAATATCTTTATTGATGATCAGGGGATTGAGTGTACCATTAGCAAATTTGCAGATGACACCGAATTGGGGGGAAGTGTCGATCAGCTGGAAGGCAGGAGGGCTCTGCCGAGGGACCTGGACAAGCTGGAGAGTTGGGCTGATTCCAATAGGATGAGGTTCAACAAGGCCAAGTGCCGGGTCCTGCACTTTGGCCACAACAATCCCATGCAGCACTTCAGGCTGGGGACAGAGTGTCTGGAGAGCAGCCAGGCAGAGAGGGAGCTGGGAGTTTGGATTGACAGGAAGCTGAACATGAGCCAGCAGTGTGCCCAGGTGGCCAAGAAGGCCAATGGCATCCTGGCCTGGATCAGGAACAGTGTGGCCAACAGGTCCAGGGAAGTGATTCTTCCCCTGTACTCAGCACTGGTGAGGCCACACCTGGAGTGCTGTGTCCAGTTCTGGGCCCCTCAGTTCAGGAAGGATATTGAGGTGCTGGAGCAGGTCCAGAGAAGAGCAACGAGGCTGGTGAAGGGATTGGAGCACAAGTCCTATGAGGAGAAGCTGAGAGAGCTGGGGTTGTTCAGCTTGAAGAAGAGGAGGCTCAGGGGAGACCTCATCACTCTCTACAACTCCCAGAAAGGAGGTTGTAGCCAGGTGGGGGTCAGTCTCTTCCCCCAGGCAACCAGCAGTAGGACAAGAGTGCACAGTCTTAACTTGTGCCAGGGGAGATTTAGGTTGGATATTAGGAAGAAATTTTTTACAGAGAGAGTAATCAGACATTGGAATGGGCTGCCCAGAGAAGTGGTGGATTCACCATCCCTGGAGGATTTTAAGATGAGACTGGATGTGGCACTTAGTGCCACAGTCTAGTAACCACGGCAGTGTTGGATCAAGGGTTGGACTTGATCTTGGAGGTCTTTTCCAATTCAGTTGATTCTATGATTCTATGATTCTACTCTGGCCCACAGAAGATGACATAGATTGAGTCTACAGAAAGTGAATCAGTAACCGGCCAAATTCTTATAAAATGGTCACAATGAAAGACTGCTTTTCCTCTCTACTCTAGATGGATGCTAAATGCTTTAGCATGTGAACACTTCTTTCTGTGTAGAGCTTCAGCAGGTTTTTAGGGCAGGATCAGAGCAAGATATATCTTCATTAACTGTAAATCTATTCCTGAGATACCCCAGAGTAGTTTATAGACAATTATGGATTATAAAACTGTTTGAAGTAGCAAATAAAAGATGATCCATCAAATATGGTTGCAAAATGGTTGTGTATCCTGTGGTAATTGGAAGTGATTTACTTCTTTGAAAATTAATTATTATTTCCCTAAGCTTTCTTTAAAAATTAGTATGATAAAATCCCACTTTGTTAAATAGAAGACTCCAACTATTGTCTAATCCACTATTAAGTTCTTCTTTTATCTAGGGGCATGTGATTTTGGAAGTAATATAACAGCAGAGAAAGAGATACTTCTTAATATGTTTCATTGCTGATATAATATTCAGAGTGGGATTCCTACATTTGCATGATTTCACCAGTTGCAAGGTCTTTCCCCTTTCCTCAGTAAAGTGATAATTTCCTTTATATTCAGAGTGTCTGTCCTAGATGATTTACTCTGTTTGCTCAATGCAGAAGCAAGAAATAGAAAAAAACCACCATCTAAAACAATCCTACATAAAGCTTTTGAACTTTTTAATCTCTATATTACTCTTATATTATATTTGTTTCATAATGATCTGATTACAGGTGGTTTTATTAGCAAATTCAAATATCTGTATGGTCTGAAAAGTGGAACTGGAAATAAGTAGTTCATTCTGTTTTATACAGGCATTCCTGAAGTTCATATATCATCTTTATATAGACAGTTTCCAAGTAGAATCAAGTGTAGAAGAAACTGTAATAGTTCTCAAATGACTAGTTGAAGAGTATAAAAAATACCCTCCAGAAATTCTATTTCTATATTGCAAAGAATTAAACTATTGGAAATCAAATGTAGTCTAGACATGAAATTCTCATGGAAATTGCTATTTCCTAAAGCTATTCCTCTAGGGCCTAAAAATATTGGATATTGCTATCTTGAAGTGTAGTGCAATTTCTATAGCATACAACAACATTTTAAGACTATGCAAGATAAATAGCCTGTGAACGCTGACACTGCTGCCTAGATTCACCATTTCACTTACCACGGGTCTTCCTGAATGTATTTTGGCACTAGCCTTTATGACTCCAAGTAGTTCTTTTCATGTCTTTAACATGTAGATTGCTAGCCTGGGAAAACACCTTTTCTACACTGCTTTGCAATCCAAATGAACTGCTACCTCTGTAGCTTTCAGAAGTCATTTAAATTAGTTTCCCAAGCAGGTGAAGCAGTTCCAAGGAAGTTTATTATGCAGATTTTCTTTAAGGCTGCATTCCAGCTGTGTTAGGTGTGGAAACTCACTGGTATGGGAGCTAGCAGGTAAGCAACCTCCTACCCAGTCCCTGTGAAAAGTCTTGACTTTTTATTTTTAATTCAAATTCAGGTAATCATTTTCACACAGAACATTTATAGTCTACTTTAATTGGCACTTTTCTCAGCAGGTTTAGTAAATTGGACTCTTAGATTTTGAAAGTAAAAGACCATAGGATCTGTTGCCTCAAGCATTCCTATAAACTGAGATTCCTATTTACTTAAATAATCCATTTTTTCAAAGTTATTTTAGAAGCGCATAAAGACTTTGTCAGACTGGACTTACAATTACTTTTATTGTTGTTCTTAATATGGAAATCACAAGCAAATCTATGTCTGATGTCTCACTGGTGGAAACAAGGAGCATCTTCTAGCAATTTGTGCAAGATGGACAAACTATTTCTAGGCAGACCTAGTTAGAAATAGGTAGTAATCTATTTTTGATTTCTGCAGAAGGGATATGTAAGCCAGCAATAGGTAAAGAAAATAAATAAAAGAGGCTTCTGGAGCCCTTGAATTTCTTGTAATACAGGGCAAACATGGATCATGACCTTTTGGTAACTACATCTCAAAACTTCTTTCCAGCACACAAATAGTTATAGCAAAGCTGTAATGAGTTTTAACTGCCCTTGAATTCACAAACAGGGTAGAGGGAAAAAAAAGCAAACTCAGCAGACAAGTTTTGAATGCTCAAGAGATAGAGCAGATTTAGCTCCAAGAAGGTCTTGGAATAAAATCCTTGAGATCAAAGTCTGAATCAAGTTAATACATGCAAAGGTGAGGAGAACGAAAAACCTATCAATCAAATACACTGTGAAGTACTACTGCATGAGAACTGTTTGATCAAACTATATTTGACAGAAAATGCCAATCTACTTAAAAAAAATCATAAAAAAAGACAAAAAACACCTGACAAAAGCTAGTAGGGAGTGTAACAGTCTTACAGAAATTAATCTAAGTCCATATTGACTAACAAAGTAGACTTTCTCGGAGTTGGAAATGGGCGTAGCAGCAGAAGATGCACTGATGTGCCTGCTCCAGTAAGATACAGCCGAGGGTGATTTTGGCTGAAGAATGCTGCCTACATCTGTGTGTCTCTGCTGCACAAGTGAGAGATAGGAGGGGACTGTAACTCCTTCAGTCAGCCCAGACAGAGATGGGAGACCTTATTTCCAGGTACTCCCCTTCCTCCTCTCCTGCCTCCTTTTACACAACCTGTTGCGAAGGAATAACCAAGAAACAAAGCTTCCTGCCTTGTAAGCCTTGCATGTATCTTTGCTTGGGGCAGTGATCTGTCTCTTGGAGTGAAAGCCAATATTATTTATCAAAGATAGTTTATTGCTGGTCAGTATCATCTGTCATGTTTTCTACCCTGTATTATTCTCAGTAACTATGGTTAATAAAAACATTAGTATTTTAGAAAAAAGTGAGTGGAGAGCATTAGCATGGATTTTGCATGTCTACCACATGAATAGCACCCAGGTGGATTACATTTCCATAACAGAAATGTTCTGGCCCTAAGACACATTCTGGTACAAAAAAGTAAAGTCTGCCAGCTGAGAACAAGAAGCTGGATTTGCTGAAATCCAGTGATCCTGGTATCCTACAGAACAAGAATTTAGGAGTATAGGGAACACTGCTAAGTGCCTCTTGTACTCTCCACTATTTACAATGGCAAGGTTGGTTAAGTTCCCATTCTATGCTGTTGTGGCGAGGACATCTGCTTCTCCCTGTCCCTCGAAGTGTGCTCTGAATCTGTCCATGTGGAAAGGATCCTTTCCTAGATGACCACATCAGTGCATGTGAATAGTCCAGTGGGCTTACTCTTGCTAAAGGCGCGATCTGAAATATCCACTAATGAATGTGGGCTCATTGTATAAATTTGCAGAGATGCACCAGAGCTACCTGTGTTGTCTGGATTTTCCTTGGTGAGACTTTGGGATGAGATAAACTTCAGAAGCATCCTGTACTGTTGGTTTAAGATGGAGTTTAGGTTTCCAAACTTTTTTTCACTTGGGCTGCATGAGGAAGAGTGTCTCTTTCTTTATTCTATTAAAGCTACTGCTTTCAATATGTACACATGACACACAGGAATCTATCTTTCTTGACATAAACCAGTTTCACTCAGATTGCTTTTAGCTTTCACATTGGAAGATATAATTTAAAAGTGCGTTGGCATAGAACGACATAAAAGACAATGAGATATGAATGTCAATCAGGTAAATAGGAAAATTCTTATTTACTAATTTTACAATGCCTATTGTCATGGCAGCTTGGCAAGGGATTAGAAAGATTTAAATATAAATTAGATCTGTCATTCTCAAAATGAAAATGAGTTAGTTATTAAAAAATTGTAGGGAAAAAAAAAAGGCAAAAAAGCTTTCTGTTTTGCCTTTAAAAGCTTGGATCTGAACCCTGGAAGGCACTGAGTGCAAGCCACATTGTAGGAGGCCTCCCAGAGGAGAGCTGTGCTGCTCCTCTCCTGTGCTGCACAGAGAAGCACAAGTCAGAGATAGCCTTGCATATGCAAATGTGCCAGAATAGGGAAAAATTGCAACTGCAGGAACTGCAACTAAAAGCTCTGCAGAGACAGCAACAGCAGAGCTGCTCTGCAAACCAAGTATGGGACTGAAACCTGCCAGTTCAGTCCATGGTGGCTTTTAGACTTAGAAGGTGCAGTGCAGAACTATCCCACATGGAGACCATCTCAGCCCTAAAAATAGTCCAGACAAACTAAAGATGTCCTATGCTGAATAAATACACTGCAATTTTCCATGCTTTACCATTTTCAAAATCCAGGCTGGTGTCTCTGTATTTCATTGTAAACTATTTTATTTGGAAATAAGGGGAAACTCTTTTTTGGTCTCCATTGCACGATACAGACACACCCCAAAGCTCCAAGTGTGCAGTGGACAGTGGGAGCTGTCAAAGTGTCTTGAACTGCTATAATACAGAAGAGGTCTCTGGTGCACACAGGACATACTTCCACCTGGAAAGTTTACGTGCACATAAGAAGGAAAATATTCTCTGAAGGTTGAACAACAGTATGCTCCCAAGCTTCCTGGTTTTGTTATATGCTTGATGTACATCCTGGAGTGACTGCACTGATTTCCATATCTCTTCCTCAGTGCCCTGGTTGAACCCTGCACCAGATGGTGGGGCTCAGTGGAGTCAAGACATAGTTCTTAAAAAAAGTTTGAATTCTTTAGGCTGGAGCTGACAATGAACTGTGGAAGATATCTAGGAAATCTCGACTAAAGAGAAAGAACAGGTAAATCAAGATAAAGGCAAGTGACAAAGTTATTCCTACATGGGGAAAGCAAATCTTAGATGTGCACAGGACATGCCAAATGCACATGGTGCTAACTAGAACTTCTGGAGCAATCTGAGCTCCCATAGCTTACCTGCAAGGGATACAACCTGCCCGTGTCTGACTGCATGTGAGGGCAATGCTCACCAATGCCAAGAACTCTGGGAGCAAGTTATGGGAGCCAGACCCACGTTGTGACGGGTTGAAGGAAAAGAGTGTCCTAAGGGATGTAAATTCGAGGATAGGCTCTGTCCCATGGCCATGATGGGTGAGCATGATACAGAGTGGGTCATTCTGCCTACGGTTTGTGGAATTTAGGATGGGCACTTTGGAGAAATGAAGGTTGGATTTGGGGGTGTCCCAAGCCGTTCCAGAATAGAGAATGAGAAGAGGATCTCAGTGAAGGGTGGGAGAAGGGGGTGTGGTGTGTGTAGGATAGGATTTGACATGTGTGACAGAGGCTCAGAGGACAGCTGCTGAGAAACATGTTACAGGTGCCTTAATGACTTGTTCTCCTGAGAGATGAAGTGGTGCCAGGGTTGTAGGATTCATCTCAGTGGAATCAGATTGGCAGGAGAGCAGATGATGTGTGGAGAGAAGGGAAGGGAGATACTACATCTTCAGCTCAGTCCCCTGCCTCCCTTCACTCCACCATGTGCCCTTAGCCTTGCAATCCATTTTAGCAAAATCACAATGCTGATTTTTTGCCACTCATTAATAATGAGATCAATTATTATCATGCTTCAGTCTTGAGTCAGCCAAGTTCAATTTTTGTTTACACTGCCTAGAAGTTTTGGTCCACCTCTGCCTTTGCACATTAGGCATCCTATTTTTTTTATTTATGGTGTTCAGTGATATAGACTGTGTGGTATTTGTAGATATTCAGCTTCTCTTCCCATCTGGGAAGACATCTCCTCTATTAGTAGCTGCCAGCTGTGGCTCTTCTATTATTTCATCTTCTCCTGCTGCCCCACTGCCAGCAGGAACACATTCCAATTTGTGTTATATCAAAGTGAAATCAGGAGCCACCCAACAGTCATACTCATGATTTGGAGGAGCACAGAAATGTTTAGGACCAGGTTATTGGGTTGAATCCAGCTCATTCAGTAGCAACTGGAAATAGTTAGTGCCTGCTGATGGGCTGGCAGCTGTGGGGCGTGATACTGGTGGCTCTACTCCAGTTGCTAATGGACAGATGTCCATATCATAAAACTCCAAACAAAAATTAATGCTGTTGCTGGCAGCCTCAGCAGGCAGTGAGGCTGTTCTTACACTGAGTAGTACCCACAGAGAAGCTCAAGAGTACTGGAATGAATAATTTGCAGACCATCCCTCTGTGGAGCTTGTTATGGGGATGAGAACCATCTACACCAGTAACTGTAGGTCTTGTTTTGAAAGAAATAGTTTGATGATAGAAGCCAGAGGGTATATTGCTGGAAGTAGGAGACAAATTGGTGGGTTAATGGGGTGTGAAGAATGGTTTGATCATTGTTCTCTGCACCTCTTTTCTTTTTGTTTCTCGTACTTCTGCAGACCCATTTCTGTACCTCCTCAGCCTTCCTTGGCTTTATTCTATTCCCCATCACTTCCACCATGTACAGTAATGCTTCATTCAAATGTTGAGAATTATTTCACTTCTTTATTTAATACTGCAGCCAGAAAGAGCTGGTGTATTCTGGGAGGAAATCCCTATTTGACTGAGGAAGTGAATGCTAGACAGAAAATGAGTCCTAAAGATGCCAGATGGGATTCTGTCTGTAAGAATTCTGTGGAGTGGATCCTGCATTATAAAGACGCAATGTTACAGTAAAGAAAGCTGCTGCTACACATGAAGTGGAAAAGTCTTGTAGTCCACAACTTGGACTGAAACAGCAACGGCAACCCTGAGTCCCTATGCAGTAATTTGACCTACATAGTCTAATTACTGTTTATCTTATTTTCCTTGTTCTTCTGACACATGAAGCTGGCTGCCTATTTGCTATGAAAAAAAAGCAGGCAGAAGAATCCAACCTAGACAAAAACATATTTTAGCATTGGCACTGAAAATTTCAAAACTTTATTTTCATTTTTTCTAGACCTTTACCAAACAATATTGTTTTAAAATTATTATGTAAAATAAGTGTAACACATAGTAGGATGTTACTGAGGAATGAAAATATGTGTTTTGAAAAGTTCTATTCCATCTTCTTTCTTCAGCGTAGCAAATAGCTTTAGAGTATTTTTCTTATAATTTTAGAATAGTCTTATAAACTGATATTTTTAATTTTTTTTCCTGAATCATTATCAAAAATAATTTTTCTATAGCTGACCTTAAAAAATTAGATAACTGAATATTTTTACTATTTTCTAATTTTGGAGGTTTATCACTATATACATTTAAGCAGGATATGTCAAGAAGTACCAAAAACTTAGTAAAAATATTTCACAAACATAATATATGACTTCTAAAATGACAAAACCCTTTCAATATAGAAATTAATATCTTGACACTGAAATTGATTCCAAAGACAAAATTGTTTTTATGCTGGGGAAGAAGAAAAATACTTTTTAAATTGCCATATTGCAAGTATAACAGAGTCCACAGCTCAAAACTGCTCTAACCCATGGCACCGCTGCCATTCCATTGCTGTGCGAAGCGCTCAATCCAAAGTGCTGTATGAGCATAATCAGAGCTAGCAGTTTTAAAACAAATAGTGAAAGGTTTTTTAATTATCTATATGTGGGTGTTAACGAAGGATCTCTTCCGTCGACCTTGTTTTCCACTCTGCATGGATCCACCGCCTGGGGGTACTCTACACTCTGGCAAAGCAGAACACGGTTTTGCTTCCCCCACCCCACCTCTGTATAGCCATGAAAAAAAAATTTACCTCCATTGAACAAGTCACTATTACATCAAAAAACAAAATTAAGTCAAACTGTATTTCTTATTGTAGAAAAAAAGTCTTTCAAAGAATTTGTTCAGTAAAGGATGGAACATGGTGCAAGACCTCTAACAGGTAATGTGTTATTATACTACTTACTGCAGTCAGCTGTGTCAGGAGACACCTTTAATCAACTACCCTATAATTATGCTAAGGCTTTCACAAATGACAAATCCCAATTGGCTGGGCCAGAGCCCTGCCTTTCTAGTCAAAGATAATTGTTTTGTCCGCTCACCTGTTCATTCACTCCAGCAAGACCTGGCCTGTCTAGAGGTGAGTATTTACTGATTATTTTTATGCTGTTTAAATTTTTATTATTTTTAAATTCAAATCTCAGAGAGAGAAGGTAAAGTTTGGTGGGACTTTCCAGAAAGATTGTCAGGAATCCTAAAGTGTAACAACCACTTTGTGCATTATTTTTATGCTGTTTAAATTTTTATTATTTTTAAATTCAAATCTCAGACAGGGAAGTTAAATTTTAGTAGGACTTTCCAGAAAGATTGTCAGGTATCATGAGGTGTAACAACCGCTTTACCTGTGTGTTACACACAGAGCTGCATTTGACACTATCACCTGTTTCTCTCTCAGCATAGTTTTTTTTTTTTTCAATGCAAATGATTCATTGAACTATTACACACACACAAAATTACTTATTAACTGCACATATGTAGCTGTCAGAAGTATTGAGTAAGACCTATCTCTCCCGATAAACAAAATTGTTAAAACAATCTTGCTTTAAGTAAATCTTGTTTCAAACTATTTAGGTTGTTAGTCTAGGCAATTTTTCTTAGTGGGTGGGAATATGTTTCCTTTACAGGTAAGAGTAGGCTAATAGGGATTTTTGTTTCTTTAGGAGTCTACTGGAATACACTTATACCTGTGAAAGCTTAATAAAAAGTTACTTGTCCCTAGCGAATACTTCTAATCAGGGGTGAAAGAAAAGACACCTGCATGTTTTCAGTCTTTCAACTCTGGCAAATGATATGTTGCAGTGTAATAGCTACTTTTTACATGAAGTCACAGGCCAGCAAGACAATCCACAAAATATCTGAGGCAAGAGGTTTGAGTCAGAGTTGCTTGTAAGCATTGGAGCACGTGCTGGGCAGTCCCACACAGGTGTGGGCTGGCAATGGGTATCCACTGAAGCCTCCCAGGAGGGGAGTGAGGATATGGGCAGCGAGAACCAGGCCTGAATGGCCCATGCTGTCCAAGTCCTAGCTCCCATGCAAGTGGTGCAAATTCACTCTCTCAACATGACAGATGTTAAGGTCTTTTAACCTTAAAAACAGTAGACATCATTGTGTTTCTCAGCTTTGCTGTTTAGCCAAAGTTTGTGAGGTTTGCAGGTTGTTTCAGTTAGAAGCAGACATGGTGATGGGTCAGATGTCCCAGCTGTATGTCCATAGCGACAGCACTAGCTTTGCGCCCTAAGCAGTGGCCGGTCCAAATAAACAGAACTCACTGTTTGCTCAGCTCAGAGCCAGAGCTCAGAGACCCTGCTTTTAACTCCCGCCTCTAAATCCTTTTCCTCAGGCTTTCTCCATGCTAATGTGCTTGCTCAGGCAGGCCCAGCTGTGCTCCTTTTTTCTTTTCCGTTGAAACTGTTAATTCTCTGCACACTGGCTTCCCAAAACAATGCTCGATAATGTTAATGTCTCCTTCATAAATCACTGGTGTTCTGCATAGCTTTGTACTCGCTTTTGTTTCGAGACTTCTACATCTGCTTTCCCATCTCTCCCACTTATCTCCAGGGATGGGTGGCAATTAGACCAGCTCCTCGGTATTAGTAGGTTTATCAAAATAACAAAAGGCTGTGTGAGGACTGTGAAGAATCAGCAGGTGAAAAGAGACACTGTAGGAAAGAGAAATTACTCTTGAGGCAAGGTTTATTTCTTTACTGTAGTATCATATTTTCCTCAGATTGTATTTATTTATATATAATCATGTGGGAGAAAGGAATATGGAATGAATTAAAGTCCCAGGAGAGGAAGATTAAAAAGAGAGAGCATTCAGGTATTGCAAAAGAGAACTTGAAACTGCAACTGTGAAGACATATGTTAATGTACAAGCTGGTACTGAGGTTAATAATACATATTTATTTCCAAGGATAATTTGCTTTGAGGACTCTCATCCACCTCCAGCTTCTGTTGCTCTAGCAACACACTCCATGGAGAGTGGCTACTGAAAATCCAGGAACAATTTCATCCATTCAGGTTTCATTTACCCCAGAAGCGTATCTGCTCCCTTACTTTTGAAAGGGAACATCACTACCGTCTTTCTTGAAGATTCTGTTTTTTCTAAAAAAGAGGGCATAATTTTGTGACTGAAACAGTTTCACATGCAGAACTGACTGCTGTGTTAATTTTAATACTGCAGTACTTTCAAGGATTAATCAAAAGCCTATTCTGGTCTCTTCCCCAGGCATTCTCGAGAGCAATCTCCCTTTTCCAAAGGCACAGCTACTTTTGCTGCAGTGTAAATAATTTATTAATTATCTAGATTAATGTAATGATTAATGCAATGATTTCTTGCTATAGAGAATATGTTTGGACTTGTTTTGTCACAAAATTCTAGAGATTCAGCAGATGGTGAACATTTTGCAGAATAACCTTAGTAAGATAGAATACTTTGCAAAGTCACACGTGACAGATTCTTTATCTTGTCCCCAATTCCTCTGCAATGGAAATTGTCATTACAGAATCTGAGTTCTGCCAAACCTAGTTACACATAACACAGGAAAGGAAATTTTTCCAAATACTCTTGGAAATGTATTTAGACAGTTTATTTGGCTAACTTGCTAAAAACCAAATTACAACATCAATAAACAGGCTGTTAGGATATTAAGAATTTTTATAAAATTGAGAATTTTTATAAAATTGAGAATTAGAACTTGCAAGAGAAAAGAGAATGAGGAGGATAGAGATTTTCCTAATTCAAGAAACTAGTCATGAACACCACAGTAGTCATCATAAGACTATGAAAATAATTGGGGCATATTAGCAAAAACATATATTCTAACTCATTTAAATAAAACGAGTTAAAAACATATATTTAACTCATTTAAATAATTAAAAAGTACTGTGACTAAATCTTTTGCATACACATTTTTATGGGGGGCTGTCTACAACCTGGATCCTCAGTTCTTGACCTCTACCTCATTGGCACATTTTGAGTTCTTCCACAGTCAGAAATGCTGGCAATGAAATTTCTTTGGAGTTTTTTTCAGGCTTCAGGTCCTCATGCACTCATTGCCCTGTGCTCAGAAATAAAGAATGGGAGTAAGCAATGATGAAAGTGATGGTTTGGCAGTTCCTGATGATAAGAACAGCCCACAGGAGTGGGGTGTAGTTTGACAAGCAGTCTTAAATCAGACATGCTGGCTAAACTAGCCAGTTTTGCTGGTTCATGTACTCAGTCATAAAAAACTCCTTTCTCACATATTTTGACTGACATGTTTTCAACCTAAACAATTCATTACATGGCCTCATTAACAGTTGCCTTAGCCCAACTGAGAAGATTAGACTGAAATGAGGGTGGACTTTTAAAACCACTGTCAAGATTGGTGCTTACCAAATTCTGACTTTACAGACAAGTGCAGCTTAACGCATTTGTAACAATGAGGCTACATCCTATATGCAAAGACCACCCTTCACAGGTCAAATCTGCCATCAGCTGTGCAGCACAAACAGTTCATACCTCTAGAAGTGGATGTTCTTTCTGTGCAGCTTCCTATTCCTCACAAATGTTAATGTTATGATCACAACACCCATGTGTGTTTCTGTTAATTGAGAATCATTGCCTTCTCCTTAAGAAATGCCAAAATTATACGAGTGGGGATTACAATATAACTACAATGTTACTCTTCCCTTTCTTCTGTGGCTCCTTCATGACTCCGACACCTGTTTATCACAAACAGTCCCTAGTCCAGAACATGTACCTCTAAAATAGCAGGAAGTTTTAATTCGAAGTTCCAACAGTGATACTGTTCCCTTCAACCAGAAGAAAGACCCCTCCAGAACAGAATGGAAGTGAATAGGGTAATTTCTCACAATAGCACCACCTGGGGCACCCAAGGACAGAGCAGGAGGGATTTATCAGTCACCTTAAATATTTTGCACTGATTTACGAAAAACACAAATGTTGACCTTAGGCAGCTCTTCCCTAGCAGTGTGTGCTGCTTTGATACTATATAGAGAAACTAAGTTTATGGCTGTATCAATATTGCTGGTACCTTTTTCTTTTTTTTAAAAAAAGCTTTGGATTCTGCTTTGGGTTCCAAGTTTAAATATGTTAACATTTAATTTCATGTATCCTTAGTCTGTTCCTCTGCTCCTTAGGAGTCTGTTCTACTTCTCCTTAGGAATTAATCAGTGCTGATATCTTCACAGAAGGAGTTGAGTCTTTAGACTTTTTACATGTTTACATTTTTCTAACCTTCAGATAAACGAAGACAGAAAGCAATTTGTCCCAAGAACTTATAAAGGTACATTGTCTAGTACTGTATTTTGTCTGTAATGTCAGATATTTCTGACAGGAGATATTTCTACACTAAGATAGCTAGTGCTTATATGAAAACAAAAGAATAGGGACTAAATCCTCAATATTCTGGTCCCACCTGCATATTTGACTACACATCTTACATCACAGCTTCACAGGGATTTAAAAACTTACATGAAAGACCTAGATTCTTCTGCCCCATCAAAAACTGCAGTTCTACATGCAGACTTCTGTATCTATAGTTTCTTTGGCACAGGGAAAAGACCAGCCAATTTTCACATCACTATTGTTTTGTTATTATGTCACTATAATGGCCAGTCTTCGCGAGCGAAGATTTTGGGAAAGGTCATTAACCCTTCCAGCCTGCGCAGTGGATTTTTTAGGTGAGACACAGCGTGCGCTGAACTGAGCCCACCCTTTAGTCCTGAGGTTCATCTGCCGGGGCCGAGCAAAGCTTGGACAGTGGCAGTGAGGTCCCCAGGATGTAGGTTTGTTTAGAGTGACCTTCTCTTAGGTGGATTGCCTACCAAGGCTGACGAGCTCCACCTGCCCAGGGGGCCGGGAATCGAACCCGGGTCGCAGTGGTGAGAGTCAGGCACTCTAACCACTAGACCACCAGAGGCCCCTTATTATGTCACTAATTAACAGATAATAGCACACACATTGTTTGAAATGCAAGAAACATCACTAATTAACAGATAATAGCACACACATTGTTTGAAATGCAAGAAACAGTTAATAAACACTTGAGAACTATCACCTAAAGTGATAATTACATTGATGATCTCAGCCTTAGAAGTGTTCTAACATGCTGTTGTTCATATGTTCATATGAACCTTTGCTTTCATATGTTCAAGTTAAAACAGGCAAAGTGCAAGATTTTATGTACTTTTGCTTGAAATTTGGTAGGTGTAATTAAGACTGTTAACACAAGAATGTCAGATACTGGTTGTGCTTATTGGCTTAAGTTTAAGGTTAGCAGATCTGACCTGACTAAGCAATGTCTAATTATTTCAAGGCTAAACGCGGACTTTCACGTCTAATTTTCATTAAAAATTCAAAGCTGGATTCCTGTAATGTTTACTGGCACCTTTTGAACTGAAACTTTTTGAACAGCCCAACAGCATAATAAATGACTTTTGATGAGATACACCATCCAGTTGTGGTGGAACACACAACATCCATTTGTGTGACATTAAAGGGGATGTAGAGTACTCCTCTCCCTTTTATTTTCTAGCTGTCTTTGGTCAAGTGAAGCTTTTTTTTTTTTTCAGGGATACATGGCATGGCCCAGATCTATGATTCTGTGGTTACCAAAACACAGGAGCATACTTGAATTTCAATTGTATGTTTCTGTGGTTCTGTTTATGCTGTGAAAAATGATGGAATAATTAAACCAAGAAAATGAATATGATTTCCTCTAATACACAACCTTTACAAATGCCAGATTTGGGAAAATCTAAAGCAGAAGCTATTTTCATAGACTAAGGGCATGTAGATCCATCAGTATCTACTTCTAGTCAGGTAGCCCCTGAGCAATTAGTGTTAATATATTGTAAAGATATTGACTTTGTGACAAAGACAAGGGCAGCTTTATGACTCAGCTCACTTAGACATTCGAGGAGGCTGAAGAGAGTAACGTTTATCAGAGCTGTCATCATTAGGCTGGGTCAAAGGCAATCCTCTTAACCAGAAACTATCACATAAAATAACCTATTAACTCATACCCAGTAGAGCACATTAGAGCAAGATTTGGAGGAAAACCATTTCCCAACAATCAGTTAAATCAAACTTTGCAAGATTAGCCAATAATAAATGAATTTATTTAAACTAGTAAATATAGTATTTAAAACAATGCTTTCCCCTTTTCCTTTACATCAAATCAGTCTTTTACTGAAATCCACTTAATAAAAAAAAAAAAACTTACAGGAACTAATAATACAATTTGTGTCCTGGTCCTGTAGTTTTCTGATTTCAACGGGGGCAAAAAGTCTTTTATAATCAAAGCCAGAGGCACGGTAAAAGCTGAACTACTCCTACAGGTCCTCTCTGAGGTGATCTTGCTTTGTAATGACAAAATCAATTACCTAAAGGATCATTGTCCCGGCAAATGTCAGTTCGTATAAGCTGTTTATGTATGATAATTTTATTTCATTTGAATAAGTTGTATTTGCATAAATGTAAAATATATTTCTTCAGAATTACTGTATGGAATTCTTTAAGTCCTCGAAGTCTCAGTCTGTACCATCTCAGGAAATTTCACATGGGATAATGCAGGAATCAGCAAGGGGAGATACTCTGTTGGACCTCACATTTACAAACAGGGAAGGTAGAGGCTGGGGACAGTCATGGCTGTAGTGACTATGAGATAGAGTTCAGGATCTTATAAAGAGGGAACAAGGCAAATGGCAGGATCATAACCACTCCTTCAGGAAAGTGCACTTTGGCATCTTGAGCCATCAGCTTGGAAGAATTCCATGGGAGACAGCCCTGGAGAGAAGTGTCCAGGATCTGATTGATTCTCAAGAGTCAGCTTTTCCAAGCTCAAAAATCTCCACATCTCAAGCAATGGCAAGAGGAGCTCCTGACAAAACTTTGCCACAAAAAGGAAGCTCACATGAGGCGGAAGCAGGGACAAGTGAACAAGAGACACTGTCTGAGGTGCTGGGTTGGGGTTTAAGAAAGCCAAAGCCAATCTGGAGTTGATTCTGGCAAGATATGTGAAGGGCAACATAAAGGGCTTCTACAGGTCTATGAACAGCAGAAGACAAGGGAAAACAGCGGCCTAACGCTGAATGGGGCAGGCAGGAGATCCAGTGCAAAGGACAAGGAAGAGGCAGAGGTACTCAATGGCTTTTCCATCTCAATCTTTAGTGGAAAGACTGGCCTTTAGGAATCTAGACCCATGGGAAAGACTTACATGGGAGGAAGGAAGATGTACCTTCCATTTAGGAGGCCCAGGTTAGGGAACATTTAAACAAACTGGACATACAAGTCTATGGGACACAACAGTATGTACCCACAAGGAGCAGTATGTGGTGAAGAAGCTGCTGATGTCATTGTAAGGTCACTCTTGATAATTTTGGAAAGGTCACAGTGATTGGGGGAGGTTCCAAGGACTGAAAGAAAGTAAATATCTTAAAGGTCAAAAAAGGAGGTCCAAGGAACTATAGGCTGGTCAGACCAGCCTCACCTCAATCCCTGGGAGGTTGAGAGAGCAAATAATTCTGGAAAACATCTACAGATGTTAGGGACAAGAATGTGATTGGAAGTAGTCAGCATGTATTAATAAAGAGGAGATTATGCCTGCCAAACCTGACAGCCTCCTACAAAGAGATGACTGGCTTGGTGGACAAGGGGAGAGCACTGGCAGACAGCACAAGAGAGAATTTATTGATCTTGGTTTTGGCAGGTCTTTCAACACTGTCTCCTGTAACATTCTTACTGATTAAGTACAAGCTACATAAATGGACAGTGAAACTGAAAACTGGCTGAACTGTCAGGCTCACAGGTTGTGATCAGTGCTAGGAAGTCCAGCTGGAGGCCTATCCAAGTCCAGCTGGAAGCCTGTTCCCTGTAATGTACATTAAGGGTTCATACTGGCTCCAATACTATTTAAGGTCTTGATTAATTAGCTGAACAATGGGTTAGAGTGCTTCCTTGGCAATTTTACAAACAATCCAAACTTGGGAGGAATGTTTGATATACCAGAGAATCATGCTGCCATTTAGAGGGTGAGCAATGCATCTTTGCAGCAATGAAGACCAAGAGCCTCCTGGATGACATTAATAAGAGTATCTGCCACCAACAGGTCAAGTAATGTAGTAACGTGTTTATTCCCATCTATTTAAAACTGGTAATGCCACACCTGCAGTGTTATGTGCACCCCTGGGCTTCTCAGTACAATAAAGCAATGGGCATACTGGAGCAAGTCCAGCAAATTGCTACACAGATGAATAAGGGATTATAGTATTTGTCATAGGAGGAGAGGCTGAGAGAGACAAAATTGGTTAGCTCAAAGGAAAGATGTATTTCTTCTGCTGTCACCTCTGAGTAGTACATGCAGCCCTGTTTTCTACAAGTCTCGTCAAGCTGATCCCACGCAAATGAGGTATTGCTCTTGGAGTAATTTAAATGAACAGAGCCATACCTTCTTTCCTGGTGATCGGATCTATGATCTAAGTCTAGCTTATGAAACTGATTCTTGGCAGGGTTTCTTTAGTTATCACATCAGCAGCTGTGGAATGATAAAATATCTGTATGAATTTTTAGATTTCAGTCCACTCACTGCTTCTATATCAAAGTTTGCAGTTTCTGCTCCTAGCTGAATTCAATAAATACAGAGCAAAATCTTCTTTGCTTTGTTTTTAATTTGTCCTCAGAGATTTTTGCACTGTCAGCCACCCTGGGGCCCTCTTCATGGTGACTCCTATATTTTCACGCACACTCACATAATCCTTACATACTTTACAGCCTCATCATGAGGCCTCTACAGAAAGTGACAGATTCAGGTTTGACCAATTTCAAAATCAAAAGGTAAGTGGATTCAGGAGTTACTGCACAGAGGAATGCTTTAGCTTCTGGGCTACTATGTAAAAGTTGATGACTGTACCATGGCTACCACCACTAATATGTTTTTGAATGAAACTAAATGTGACTGCTCACTGTGGGTGTACTGATAGCCTCAGCTTTCCTAATGAACTGGGCAGACTTTGACTCGGGGGCACTTAATCTATACATCTCAAATGGCCTGAACACAGAGATGACTATATACCAAGACTTACCATAGGTTTTTGAGCCTGTTTAAAAGAGCTCTAGACAGAAGATAGAGTGCCTACAATATTTCAGTTACCTCATTGATTTAAATGAGTATATATGGATTTGTTTTTAGCAAGTGTAAAACAGTCCAGGTTTCAATTTTGTGTTATCTTATATCTTTCCTTAAGCACTCTGTAAAATTAACAAATTTAAGAGCTAGAATTTTATTTTGAGGTAGGTGAGAAATACTACATATACATTACTGCTGATTAAGAGAAGCCATTGTGAAACTGCTCATGTTTACAGATATCAGTAATTGGCACAATCAGGACTACTTCCAAGCACACTCACTCTGATGCGTGAATCACTGAATTCCACTGTTAGTTTTATATCTACAGTTTTATATATATACAGTTTATATGTATATGATTGTACATTGTTCTTTTCCTTCAAAAGGTAATTATATTCAAACATTACAATATATTCAAAATCACAAATGGTATTTGTTTCATGGTTAGAAACGAAATATTTATAATTTCTTACTTTATTTACATTTGCCCCCTTTTCTGCATTAGGTCTCAGAAATTGTTGAGAAGCTTCCTGCAGCCTGAAATGACAGAGAACACTGTAAAAAGGACACCCCTATTTTATGCCTAAAGAATATTGCTTAATAGGTATTAATCTGAAGAAATATATTGTACGGTAAGGCTTTTGACAGAATACCAACCTTCTGAACACCCAGAGAGCATTTAATTTTTGTCTAATCACAAGAACCTAATGTCACTGCACATGCTACAATGGAAACTCTAAGACAAATACAAAGCTTTGGCATCTGTGTTACCCGTACGTATCCCGTAGTATCTGGTGTGGTGTTCACCGCTCTCCTAGTTTCTTGCTGCTCATCTCTGACCATAAGAGCTCGTCCACTTGTTCCTAATTCACCTTTTGTTTCTATCTGGAATGCTCCTACAGAACTTTGTACTGAAAGGACTGGAGTGCAGGTGGACATGAATTTTTTTCCTCTCATTGGAAGCACACTGAAGACATCCATTGGGCAAAACATCACACTCTTCTATCCAGACAGGCTTGGCTACTACCCTTACAAAAATGAAGTCACAGGAGAGGCATTCAATGGAGGACTTCCTCAACTCTCACTGCTGGAGAATCATTTAAGAAAAGCCAAAGAGGACATCCAGTTCTACATTCCTTCAGATGAACAGCTTGGATTGGCTGTGATTGACTGGGAAAACTGGAGACCCGTGTGGATAAGGAACTGGGGATCAAAAGACATTTATAGACAGGAATCCATTGAACTGGTTCAGCAGAGAGACCTCAGTCTATCTGAGGCCGAAGCCAGAACTATAGCTAAAATGGAATTTGAAGCTGCAGCAAAATCCTTCATGTTGGAAACTTTGAAGCTGGGCATAGAAATGAAGCCAAATCGTCTGTGGGGATATTACCTTTATCCAGACTGTTATAACTATGATTACAAACAAAACCCACATAATTATACAGGAGCCTGTTTAGATATTGAAATAGAAAGAAATAATGAGCTTAATTGGTTATGGAAGAAAAGTACAGCACTTTATCCATCTGTCTATCTAGAGACAGCTTTAAGATCCTCCAGAAATGCCCAGCTTTTTGTTCGCAACAGAGTTCAAGAAGCCATTAGAACTTCCTATGTCTCTAATTCCACTCATCCCCTTCCAGTTTTTGTATATACACGTCCAGTATTCACAGATGTCTATGAAGAATATCTCTCTGAGGTGAGTGAAGCTAGACCCTAAATATTTCAAATTTATGTGGAAAGAAATTACCAGGTGACACTTATTTAGCAAATGTGCTAACTTGTATCAGAAAAAGGTGTGCAATTTTATATAAAAAATTAAATTCATCCATCAAAGAAATTTGATCAATCAGAACACTGAGGTTTATTTTCAAACCTGTCTCATTATATTTATCAAATAGTGTTTTATTCTCTGAGTTGTCCTCACATGTAACAAAATATTACAAAGCTAGAAAGCATATTTAGTACATTAAGTCAGAGGAAAGAAATATGGGTAACCTCTTCCAAAGAGAATTATTAAAACTGGGCTGATCTAATGCCTAGATTTTAGGTTATAAGAAAAAAAATACAATAAAATGGAGTCTTTCTTTCCCTAAAAAGTGTTAAAAGCTAGTTAGAAAATTCTGTCCTTAGTTGTACTTGGGTAGCTTTCTAAATGGTATTTCAGCATCTCATGGGTTAGTTAAGGTTAGGCTCTGATTAAGACCCAATCATCTTATTGCAGTTCTGGCTATACTTTTTCCTTCACATTTTTATAGACACTCACCCCATCAGAGATACCATCGATCTGGGGAATCTCTTCCTGGTGTTCCAGGACATGAGGAAGGGGAAGTTAGAGGCTGTGGTCCTGCTGATGGCATTGTAGCTTGTGTTGTTTCATATTCTCGATAGAACATCAGCAGGCATTCTCCCCAGGCTGTGTATACTATCAGGGAGCAAGGTAATGTCAGAGGCTCTGCTGGGATCCTACTTAATAATTTAATTCCTATAATCTTTACATTAATCCTTTTCTAGTGTTGTCCTCCCATAGTAAGTTGTTTTTATATTATTCTTTTCATTACCATAGTCCTCTCCCATCCAGATAGGCTTCAACATTTTGCTAGGACTGTGTTAATAGCTGACCCTAAAAGGAGAACTGAACAGAAACAAATTTCCCCAATCAATATCTGTAAAAGGCCAGAGCCATTCTCTGGAGAAGAGAGATTCTTGCTGGTGAAAGCTCTTTCTCTTGCTACTTTTCTGTTTTAGCACTTCCTGGTAACTGGAATTAAGTTTAAAAAAACCAAAAAAGCTGTGCTTTCCACATCTTCTTCCCACAACATTACTGAAACCCGTTGCTACCAACTCTGAGCAGTAAGGAGGCAATGCAGCAAAATAAACCTTAGAATGGTTGGAGGAGTGTATGTCATATGCCTAACCACTGGCTCAGTTTTACAGCCTTGTTTTTCTAACAGATGACATATATAAATTGGATATAGTTGGCAACATTTTCTGGCATCACCTGTGCAATTGAATCCCAGAATAAAATTGTGCAGTTGAGAGTAAAACATTTACACCATGTATAATTGCTTGCTATCTTCAAAATAGTTATTCTGGATATGCAATTTCTATATGCATTATACCTTTTGCCCTTGTGTTAGTATGATTCTTTGCACATTTTCCCTCAGGATGACCTGGTAAATACCATTGGAGAATCTGCTGCACTGGGTGCTTCTGGAGTTGTGATCTGGGGTGATATGAATTTAACACAAAATAAGGTATGCCAGATCAATTATTATATGAAAATTTTAAGAAGCAATAAAGTGGAGAGGATATAAAGCATTTTGATTACTTACATCATATCTTCTACTTTTAAAATGATGATTCCATATTGCCAGCAGCTTTCTATAGTCAAAACCCAAGCACATCTGAGGCTTATGAAGATCATCATTGACTTCACAGAACAAGAGTTCAATCTTTTAAAGTATCAGTGCTGTTGGCCCTGAGTAACTGGACAAACTATCATAACTGTAGGCAAGTTAGCACTTGTTTAATTAATGTAAGTAAAGAATTGCTATATCTTCTTTACATTCCAGTCATGAGATAAAGAAAAAATTACTTGGCTTTGCCCAGAACAATTTTTAGAAGACCCTTCTGCTTTTTGAATGCACTTGGTAATAACATTTAGAGCTCTAGGAGGAGTCAGTCTGTAAAATTTCAGCTCTAGCCTGTTCTGTGTGTTGTTAAGTACTACTTCATTTAATTGTATGAAAGATCTGAGTCAGAAGAGGAAAAAACCTCTAGGTTATTTTAGGAAGGGTAAATACATAGTTTGAGAAACACTATTACAAGGATATTTCAAAAAATCTTTCTAGCTAGTTCATTCATAACCAGGCAAGTTAGATATAATGAACTGGGAAGACTCTAGTGAAGTCCTTTGTGTTCAAAGAACTGAAACTCTTCAGCCCTGCCACACCTCCTGTTACAGAAAGCATGGCCAAATAAACCTCCACAGCTCTGTAAGAGTCTTATTCACCAAGGCATTCCACTTTGACTTTTTTGTATGTGCCTGCCCCTGAGAAAGGATATCAGGTTGCACCTAGAACTTTTTTACCCATTATTCCAATATTATAACATAGATGAGCAGCAAGTTTTATTACCTGAATCTTGAAATTCCTGTTAAATGAACTTTCCACAGCCCAGTCAAACTATGCATTTGTGCACTAATTGCACCTGTTTTTTTTACAGCTTTCACATTAACTAGCCCTTCAGAAATGAAATATCATTGTACTTCTGCATCAACCAAAATTTCTTGTGTTTTTATATATACCTAAAAGAAAAACAAAAAACCCTACATATACCTCAGCTATCTCCATGGATAGAGACATTATCTGAATCTATATGTGGCATTGGGCGAATGCTCTAAGGAGGCACAGTGTCAGAAACAAAGAAAGAGTTCCCAAAACCTCTCGTTATTAAACTGTGCTAAGCATACACAGAATATATGCCAATTTTATAATCAGTTAGAATGATCTCTTAGTATTCTCTCAGTATACTTCCAGTTTGATCATCCAACCAAAATTCTTTCAATTCCAAAATGCCATGAAAGCTCCCTGCCCTGCAGCCTAGCTATTCAGGCCAGGGGAAATCTGAAGAGTCCCACAGAGATGACTTGAGAGAAAAAATATTTGTTCAGGCTGAAGAAGTGAGTTTTTTTCACTGGATCCCTTTGAACTATTCAAGACATTAAAAGGAACTTCAATCCTTCATGAAACTTCTTTAAATGCATCTGATTCAAAAAACTACATGAAATATAGAGATAGAATGAAAGCTTAAAGTTGTCTGCTTTTTGTAACATCTCCAGCAACTACACAACATAAATTTGCTGTGATCCTTGAATTTTATAACAGCTTCTCAGATAAACTTGTTTCCAACAACCAGTTATAGCTATTATCAAAACCTCAGGAGAAACAATTATAAATATACACTATGGTACTGTTATTGGAATGATAGCATTTTAATGGTTTCCATACTAAACTACAGAGGTATGATGCTCTTTTCACAGAATACCTGCAGAATTCTGGACAACTACCTCAGAAGGACTTTGACCCCATACCTCATCAACGTCACAATGGCAGCCAGAATCTGTAGCCAAGTGTTATGCCAAGACTCTGGTGCTTGTGCACGGAAAGAATGGAATTCCAGTGACTATCTTCACTTGAACCCTGAGAATATTGTAATTCAAATGACAAAGGATGGGAAATACAGTCTGCAAGGGCAACCATCATTTCAGGATCTGCAAACATTGATAGAAAAATTTGATTGCCAGTGTTATGCAGGGCACAGCTGTGAACCTAGAGCTGATATCAATGACATCCATTACCTCCATGCTTGCATTTCAGAAGATACTTGCATTCAGATATCCCCAAATTCCTTTTCTAACATAGAAGCCTCTGAAGAAAAGATCCTGTCTAACAGAACTGCATTTTCATTTGCCTCTGAGAGTAAGGTGACATTATCTACACATCCTGAAATAGAAGATTTCCAATCTACCTTTGGAAATAATACACTTAATATAACAACTGCAGAATATAACACTGTCACAGCTGCCAGTAGATATGATTTAGAAGCAAATGATACTCGTACTTTCAGTAGCTCTTCATCCTATAAGATAAAGATGTTTAATCTGTTTTGCTTAATTGTACTTTTGAGAACCTTAATACAAATGACCCATGACAGTGAGAATATTCTTTTCCCTGGCTATGTTTGAAATTCTAAAGGTTTTATTTACAAAACAAACAAACAATTTCCTAAAGGCTTATGGTCTTATCTGTATCAGGTAACTTTTCATAATTCATAGATGACACTTCAGCTTGAATGTATTTCTTCAGTTTAGTTCTATAAACTACTATTTGTGCCAAAGACATACTGGTCTGTTATACTGACTATACTATATGAGAGGATAATCCAGAATACAAAACATTTTCTACAGTTTACATTTTTTACTGTTATATTTAAAAAAAAAATTGTGACAATGCTGTTTTGTGTACTTCCAGTCAAGACAGTTAAATATATAATACATAAAATAATTCATCAGGTTTGATGCTCTATGCAAGAATTAATTTCATTCCATATGAATGGAATTAGCTCTTAAAAATATTTGGTTTAACTTTAGATCTGTGGGACTTTGTAGCATAAAATTTATCTTATGTAATATTTCTCCACTTTTCACAATATCTATAGGGACACTGTTGTTTTTCTTGTAATTAAATATATTTCTAATTCTTCAAAAGGTTCTAACTTTAATGTAATTGTTGACTTCAAATATTACAGCTTCATTAGTTAAAATTTGAGCTGTAATGGTTTATCCTTTCTTCTCATGAACTCTCCCCCTTATTTCAGATGTCCCTTCCTTGGCTTCCAGTTGTTTTATCTGGCCAATGCTGACAACTCATCTGCTCTGCTTCTGCACTCCCTGCCAGCACTGGTCACTAGTCCCAGTTTCCCCATCCAGCCATCCCTAGCAATTGGATAGGGCTGTATTTGGACAAAAGTCTGTGAACATGGGACTTTATGCTTCATTATTTCCTGAGGATATTTTCTTTGGTGGAAACCAACTTGCTCCTCAGGAAAACCCAGCAGTGGAGGCAGCAAGATGAGTGACTCTGAGGACCTGGGACTCCCTTTATTCACTTCCCATGGTTCTCAATCTCAGAACCACCTTTTTTGATCCAGTCTGCTGACAGAACTGAGAGTATTAATACTATTAATACTTAATACTATTCCATTGCCAAAAGCAGTGTGAAAGTAGCAGAGATACCTCAGAAGAAAAGTACTCCCAATATCATATCAGGAATCTGGTTATAATTTACATATAGTCAGTTTAAGCATTTAGAAGCAATTAACAGCAGTTTATTTGATAAAATAACCTTTTCAAATTATTATGTCAGGTGCTCAATAGACAGTTTGACTTCTGATGAGTGAAGAGTGGCTGCTGGCATGGATACATTAAAAAATCTCCCTTGAGCTAGGCATGATCTGCATAAATAATTCACCCCCTTGCACAGATAGAGCCTGCCTCACTAGTGAAAATAACAAGGATTTCATAGTAGCCATTTGTTTATAAAAAGTTCATTCCTTAATCCAGCAGAAAACACAAATTATATTCATTCTCTTTGAATTTTCAGGTTGTTGGTCATAACAGAGGCGCAGAAAAATAGATGAAGCCTTTAGACTTAACATGGAGAAATAGTGTTTTATGGCTTTTGAACAGCAAGTTATCAAGAGGATGTGACAATTTTCTCATCCCAGTTACGGTGATAAGTCCACGAGTCAAAGCTATTTCTGCCATTAATGTTTCAAGTGGAATCACAAATATAAATATATATATATGTAACAGACTGCTCAGCAGAAAAGAATCCAGCTGGTTTTGATCACCTTTGTCAAAACATGCTTTTTCACTGGAAACATGACTGGTAATATCTTAGCAAAACTTTCATGACTTATATGAAGTTTGATTTTTTTCAGAATGCCTTAACATGGCCAAGATTTTATGCTGGCACACAGAGTTCTAGTTTAAAGGCTGTGTAATTTTGTTAAATGTCTGGCAAAGCTTCCTGAGGTCAGGCTTGTTTCTAACCAGAGCTCTGAAAGACACTGGATCTATAGCACTTTGTGCTAAGACCACTTGCAGGTTCGCAAAATCTACAAGTCTTGCCGTAAATATTTTCACTATCAGCCAAGTAATAGCAAGCAAAACACTTGTGATGGAGAAAGCAGGAAATCACCAGAAAAGAAAGAATGAGAAGTTAAAATCACAGAAGAGATGAAACAGAGCACCCAGGACCACCTAGTGGACGCAGAGGAAGTTAACTGCAAAAGCGAGAGTGAAGCTGTGGAGATAGACCAGTCTCTTCCCATTCAACAGTTTTTATCTACCAAGTAATTAATGTTAAAAACCTTTCCCCAAGGCTCACTGTAAAGATAACAGAACACAATAACTGATATGTTAGACCTATACATCTGATCCCATCTCTTTTTTTTTTTTGAGAGTAGCCAGGACCAGAAAAGTTAAAGGAAGGTGAGAGGAAAGCAGACTATTGCAATAAACTGTGTCTTCCTAAGATGGATTTATAAGTAGCTATATATCTTGTGCTCTGATGCATACTTTACCAACCCCCTTTTAAATGTTCATTCAGGATTGTTTTTGTTACCTACACGTATCTGCAATTCATACTTGAAATCTTACAAACTTCAGGAATTAGGTCTGATATGTGTTAAATTACAACATTTTCCAAATATATTATTTTCTTCTGTATTACATTTGTCTTACCTATACTCTATGATTAAGAGTCACCTTGGAATCAATGAGTCTCCATGGAGTAAAAGCAGAACAGAAGGAAAGGGGTGCTATGCCTTGCATTGCTGGTGACCATCTTATGTTCAAAGCCAAACTTGTATTCTCCTAAAGTGGACCCCCTTCCAAAAATATTTCCTTCCCTTCACTGTATTTCCTGTAATCATTAGTTAGCCTTACAATTTTAATTTCTTATGTTCTTGTATTTTTCAAAAGATTAAATTCTAGAGGAACAGTTCACTTTGATTGCCATTCATTATTTCGTACTTCTGTTCTAGGCTGAACTCAGACTGGCAATACTTAAGGACAGGGAAATGCTAAAGTGGGTTTGATGAAAGAGTCTAAGTGAAAGCAGTTTAACTACCTGGAATGCCCTCCTTCAATGTCTAGACATTTTGCTAAAATTTTAACTGAAATTCTGCTTTTCTGTCTGAAGAATCTGAGTCTGATTTATTGTGTTGCTTATCCTGGGACACTTAAAGATATTGGCACTTCAAAGAGAGATGGTAGTTGACACTCAGAGAAACTGAACAGAAGTGAAACATAGTCCCTGCCTTACATTTTTTTTGCTTTTCTGTATTAAAAATAGCAACATGGAGAGATATTTTGAGAGGCCAGTAAGACCACTTTGTAGACAGCATAGGATGTGACTAGCATCTCAAGGAATTCAGCAAAATTTGCTTTAGTCCCTGCATCACACTAAGATACCATGTTGTATATATATCAGCAAAGAATTGTGTGGAAGATTTCAGACCTGTGCAATAGGTACTAGACAACTCCCAGACAAATTAGATTTGTACATGTACCTATCCATCACTTTTCAATACCAACAACAAGACAGCAAAGACAGTTATATAATTTTAAAACATATTCAGTTATGGAGCACTGATGACCTTTTTAAGATGACAACTAAATTCCATCCTTCAAACATGCATACCTAAAACTTGGAAGATTTTTCACAATGTGCTTGTGTCAGCTCCTTTGCACTGGCAGATGCCCATTCTGCCAAAGCAGAACAGCCTGCAAAACTAGGGTCTGAGATTTCAAGTTGGAGTAATGAGTTTCTTTCCAAAAAATAACATTGATAGAAAAAAAGTTTATTGCATGCCTTAAAAAAAAAAGAAAATAATAATTACTGCTTTATTTAACAACAACTTCTTCTTCCTTAACGTTTTGTTGTTGTTCTTTCTTGGTATTTTTTTCTTCTGTGCTACTGAAAACCATTGTATAGGTGGCTGGAAAGAGATTCAAAAAGCTTCCTAGTCTAACTTCATTCCTTACCACTGCTAAGTGATTCCCAATGTATGGCTATCCCAGATCCTTCTGTGTGTTTTTCTGAAAAGAATCCATTGAAAATTAACCCTGCCTCATGATATTTTTCATTATGATGATGGTCATGTAAACAGGCCATATTCAAGATCAATCCTGAGCTGTATACCAGATCCTGTCTGTATACCAGACAAGGATCTGGGTTTTTATAGAACCATTCTTTTGTGTAGCTGTTCTGAACCTTTTGCAGCTACCTTTCACTGTCAGTACTACTCAGGACTGCAAAGGCTTCCATTTATTGTCCCCTTGTTATATACAAGAAAGTAAAGGGCAAGGAGGTAAAGGGCGCCTATCAATATTAGCATCCTTAAGGGAATAACTTTGGATTTCATTATGCTCACTAATGTGTTATCAGCATCATGGTATATTGATTATAGTTCCCCTTGGTCAGTAGTAATTAGATGACATTTTTCAGTGTATGCTTGTATAACCCTTAGTTTATAACTGATAAGGTATTTATTGATTAGCAATCAGACACAAACAGACAGTATGAAAATTAATGTGAATCACTACTTTATATATTCAGCCAACATTCTGGCTCTGTGCACACAATTCCAGATGGTCATGTTCAGTGGTATATACACGTGGGCACTAGACAACATGCAGTCACCTGTTTCTGCCTTTGTTTTCATATCAGGAAATATATTTATTCAACAGAACTTCAAAATCCGGCAGAAGAAATATACTATATTTTGGCAGTCTCATGGAGGACACTGCTCCCTCAGGCTAATAGCAGGTTGAGACAAGATGACAGCTTGCCGGTGTCAAGTGGTGATTTCCTGAGGCAGGGACATAACAACCACCCATTTAAAGGGAGGTTAAGGGCATCCTGCAGTCCCAAAACGATAAAATGGTTAATGGCACAACAAAGCACAAAGTACTTTACTTTTTCGGCAGCCAGTAATTAAGGGTGCTGGACTAATAACAGACTTAGGCTGTCTGTAAATCCTATGCATTGTTTCAGCATGAACTGCAGGGACCAAGTCTAGGTATTCAAACCACAGCATTTTTGAGTTGAAAACCTTAATCTGCCCCGCTCTACCAGCATAACAATCCTTACAGGAATCCTTTTTCACCTCTTCCCTCACTGGAGTGTGACTAGAATTTAAGGTACATACTAAAGAGCCTCTGAGGCTCCAGCCAGCAGAGGACATGGATGATGCATGCAGACACCAGTGGGTACATCACAAGGCGCTCACTGAAAAGTTCAACACAGTCTTTCTGTTCCCTTCAGCAATACAGCTGCTTGACTCTGGCCTACAAACAGAAAAGAGGACTAGTCACTTCCTAACACTCAATGGCAGAAACACTCAATGGCAGAAAAGATGCACGACTTATTCAACAGGTTTTTTTCACAAACATTTGGTATATCAGGACAAACGTGCAAATATGAGCGAGATATTACCTCTTCTCATGCTCTCCTCTCTGGAGATCTCATTCAGCTGAAGTTTTCTTCTCCTTAAGATCTGCCCAGGGAGGTTGTGGACTTACCATCCCTGGAAGTGTTCAAGAAACGACTTGACATGGACTTAGTGTTATGGTCTAGTTGAAAAAGTCAGAGGTTGGACTTGATGATCGTGGAAGTATTTTCCAACTGTAATGATTCTATGATCTTCGACTGTCACTAAAATGCATGCTTAAACTACAGAGAATGTGATCTGATCTCTGCTAGTGCTCTGAAATACAGATCTGAGTCTCAAATACTTCGTTCCTCCCCAAATGTGAAACATCTGGATATGCAGTGTGAATTCAGGTCAAGTTCTGCTAACCATGTGTTTATAGCATCACCACAATTTCACCAGAAACATAAGATACATTGTTATATAGCACAAATAAGTCTTTGCAATGGAGTGAGCTGCTTTAGCACCCCTTCAGAGACAGAAGACCCAGTAAGTTAGGTACTGCCTGGTCCCGTAACACTGCTAAACTGGTCCTGTATTGTGTAAATCTCAATAGACAAGACAGAAAAGTGAAATTCTTTATCAGTAGTAAAATGTTTCCCAGAAGGATTAAGTGACTTTTCTACAGTCACACAGGATAACGAATTGTGGCCCCAGGTCAGGCTTTTAGCGACGAGAACAAATGTCCTCTGAGCTGGTAATTTTAGCAAGGCAGCAATATTTTTACATACAATATTCTATTACCAAACTGCCTGTAAAATAAAGAATTGCCTTTCATAATCATATAGCTTTGCAAAAGATGTAACAGATTTTAGAACAATGTAACAGACCTTTGAACTGGGACAAACCCTCCAAGACTTTTTCATGTATTTTTTTGACCCCTGGATACTGTAAAAGACTTCAGTCATTGTACAATTAAATTAATATTTTAAAATTTATCTGTACATCCTCTGCCAGCCTTTTATGAGGATATGCCCGAAATGTACTTTTTGAGACTATGTTACTGTATCTGCAATATATTGCTTATTAAACTTCCATCACTATGAGCCTTAAGTACTATTGAAAAATCTAATATTTCTTGCAAAAATTCTAGAGACTGCTCAATTTTATGTGAGTTTTCACCCATGCAGTAATCAGAACCACTTCATTCCCAGAAACCACTCTCACAAACGGATGGTCTTTATTCCACACATTACCAGATGAGTGATATATGGAGATGGTGGAAATTCTTATATTTATCAGCTTTAAGGCAGACAGAAACACTTCACCTATTCACACAAAATTTGGTAATTGCTTTGGCCAAAGCAAACTTTTAAAAATAAAAAGATACATAGCAGAAAAATGAAAAAAAAAAAAAAAAGCCTTCTTTTGTTTGAGACTTGCCACTGAACACAAAATCAGGAGGACAGCTGACATATTTAAGAGAAGCAATGAAAAATAATCCCATTGGGTAGCAGGGCCAGCTCCAGTGTCCAATTTCCTTTTGGAAATGTACAATTAAATTTACAAGGGAAAATAAATGAGTATCTGTAAAAAAAAAAAATTTGTTAGAATTACACTATGAGTAATTTTGACTATATCTAATACCGAGGCATGAAAAAACATGAAGATTTTCACCTCTACAGCTAGCCCAGAACCAACTGCTCTTCAGAGCAGTCTCAAGACCTTTCAGATATTGTGGCCTGACTGACGTAACCGGTGAGGTTTTGTCACAAACCTCATTCTCTAAATTGCTGAATTATGTCTCTAAAATGACCACAAAAACCAATTTCAAAATGTTTTGATGAATTTGCTATGTTTCAATAGTAGAGGTATCCACATTCAGTGTGTGCCTTGTTTATACTTGCATGAATGTCCTTCATCAACCAATACAACCAGCACTGTAACCTTTACAGAGCATCACATATAATTTCAGTTACAACTTCAGAGACTGGCAGATGGATCCAGGTGAAGTGTTAGCTCTGTGCTTAAGGATAAAAAAAGCCTTTCCCTAACGGTGTGTGGCAATACTGTATGCTAAATGTTGCTTATCCAATGCGGGCAGAAGATTCCTGGTGAAGTGGAATGTCCTGTCATTGGCCACAATACAAAACTACTGTCACAAGCATCTCTCGAGGCAAGGAATCATATTAAGCATGACTCTCCAAAAATTGTCACAGGAGAACAGAAATAAAAACATGGTAAGCCCTGGACCTGAAAGCCTCTCACTAGACGACGAACAATTCAACAAGAGTTTCATGGGAAGAGTGGAGGTCCTAACCCAGGGGTGTGAGAACTGCCATCGCTGGAGGTGAAGGACCTAGGAAATCGATCCTGTCAAGCAGCCTAAGCCCGACAACTCTTGCAAGCCAGTGCAGCAAGCGCGGCCCTCGGCCACCTTTGCTGGATGCGGGATGCTGTACAGTCCACCCATGGCGCAGGTCTGTCCCATCCTGCCGCACTCCTCAGGGATCCGCTGCTCACCCCCCGGGATCCCCGCGGTGCCCGGGGCCGCCCCGCCGCTCGCTGGGGCTCGCAGTGTCTCCGTGCGCCGCCTCAGGCCCTCAGGGCCGCTCACACTCCCCCCGCCCGCCATTCCGTGAGGGAACCGCGCCCCAGCCGCTCCATCACCGCCCCCGGCCAGCGCCGGCCCCTCGCAGGGCGCTGCCGCCGCTCCCCGCCCGCCCCGGCCGGGCCGGAGCGGCCCAGACCCCTCCCCTGTCTGCGGCGAGTGGCAGCGGAAAAGGGCGGCGGCGCCGTCACGTGAGGGCCCTGCCTGGCGCTCCGCTCTCCGCGGAGCCCCGCCGCTGCTGCCGCTGCCTCCGCCGGGCCCGTCCCGAGCCCCGTCGCCTCGCCTCGCCTCGCCTCGCCTGGCGCTCCCATGCCCAGCAGCGAGGCGGTGCCGCTAGGGCTGGGCGCCTGCCGCAGGTCGGGGGCGCTGGGCGGCATGCTGTCGCTGGTGGCGCGGCTGCTGGAGTGGCTGCGCTCGCTGTTCTGGAAGGAGGAGATGGAGCTCACCCTGGTGGGGCTGCAGTACTCGGGCAAGACCACGCTGCTCACCGTGCTGGCGGTACGCGGTCCCCGGCCCGGGGCAGGGCAGGGGCAGGGCAGGGCGGTGCGGGGCCCGCCGGAGGGGCGGCCGGCGCGGGAGCGGTGCGGGCGTGGCCGCCCGGCTGAGCTGGAGGGGCCTCGCCCGGAGCCGCCGCTCTGCGCCCATTCTCCGGCAACAAGTGCGGGCTGTGCCGCCGCTTGTCATGGGGTACCGGGGCGATGCGGTGGGATGCCGTGGGAGGGGGGCGGGCGGCGGCATGGGGCAGCTCTTGCGTCGTTTGCAACCTCGAGAATTTCACAGCAGGCTCAGGTGGGTGTGGAAGTGTTTTCAGAGAGAGAAAGACGATATCTCCTATGTATGACCGCAAAGCATGCCTATCTCGGAGCAGATTCACGGGCATGGGCTCTTGCTGTGATCCAGAGTTGGCTTTTCGTGGCCAGTGTATCCCTAAATAAAACATTTTGTGTCCCCCAAGGCCACAACTTGCCTGCCACTGAATTTTCTCCTCCCATCAGTTGCATCAATATTAATGCCTCCCACAACTCCCCCATAGCTCTTTTCCAGCATTCAAGCCTGATTCCAGCATTCCCTGTGGTGATGGCCCTGCAGCCTATAATACCAACACCTACCATGATATTTTCTGTTTTGTCATCATGCTGAAATACGTTCTTCATCTTTGTATGCTGTGCCCTCCAACCCGCATTTGGGTCCATCCCAAAGATTTCCATCGGAAGATGAAAGCAAATATGTATATGTTACATGTGCTTACTGCTAATCAGGAAGCTTAGTGCATACCCTTTTCTGCAAGGTGGTCTCTCTTGTGAGGTGGATTGCATCTTCACGTGCCATGAGATAAAAGTTCCCAGATGTTCTTCAGTCCTTATCTTGAAAAGCTACCAGATCATGAATCAAGAGCAGACCAGGAGGTGTATGGCCTAAAGTCAAAGAGGTTGAGACAATGAAAACATGAGTATATGGTATTCGTTACTTGCTTTTGTATATGATTATAGATTAAGGGAAAAATAGGAGATTATGCATTAGCATGAGGGAAGAAGTGGAGAGAGCAGGAGAAAAAGCAATGCGGTAGTGCAAGTGCTCAATGAAAATATGTTTTGGGTGACATCAGCAATCAGTGAACAGAATATACCTGTAGCTGGTATTTTAGTTGGTTTGTTAGGCACTTGGGTGGTCGTAGTACCACAGGCCTTAGTGCTTCTCATACCCACTGGAAGTGTGCATCTCCCAAAGCTGGGCCTTGCTGAGGAAAGGGAAAAAGGCATGAGAGATAACATTGCTTCTTGGATTGTTTTCTTGAACAGAGCAAGGAAGAATAGAGCAGTTCAGAGACTTCAGAAGTGTGTGCTGTCAGAGTTTATGCATGTTCATCCACTCCCTTGTACTATACCATCTGTGGTGTCATAGGTGTTTGTCTCTCATGCTAATACCTTGAACACCAGAGCACTCCTGTTACTGCAGGTCTGATTTTCCCAGCAGATGTATTTGCTTAAGAATATTCTACAAGGCATTCATGTTTTCTGACTTGGGGAGGGCCACAGATTGCAGGTTTTGAATCTTTCAGTCTGGAGATGACATGCCATGATAATGACCAAAGAAAAGTGGTTGGAGAATTTGGAAAAAATTATTCAGGATAAGGCAATGGATGATAGCTTACTCTTGAGTACTGTTGATACAGGAATGGTAAATAGGTTGGGAACTCTATGTGTGTTTGTATATATGTGACTAGAATATAACAAGATGAAAATAACTATTGTGAAATAGTGGCTACTTAAAATGCAAGCTGCAGTGGATCAAGAAAAAAATTTATGAGAAATGACTACTTTTTTCCACTTCGCAGTAGCATTCAAAGATCCTATCATGCTAACATTGAATAAATACCCTTTGAGACAGTCTCTCCCCTCAAGAGTTTGAGCCATATTTAGTCCTCTGTTACAAGTGAAAACCTTGGATAATGTCACTGCCTTTTACTGTGGACATGCACTGATGTGATGGAGTAGAATGTGGCCCATGGTTGTTGATATGGTAGGGGGTAATGACTGTGCTCGTTATCAGTTCAATATTCAGCAACTTTTAGAGGACATCACAAACTTTTTAGCATCAGATGTTATTCATCTGCATCAGGATGTAATCTTTTTTTTGCTGAGATATGACAATAAACATTTTTGCACATTTTATATATTCACAAAAATAGGTAATTTGTCATGTAAAACCTCCTTAGCAAGCAAAATGGAACAGGTTTTTTTACTTTATGGTGCTTACAGCACTCAAACACTGTAATGAGAGCTGTTAGACTAATGTGGGCAAAAGCTTCAACCTGTTACTTTCTTTTCTTCATTGTGTGGGAAAATAAAGAACTGAAATATAATACTTTCTTTGTAGCTGGTTCCATTCAACCAGAATGGGAAATTTTTACAGGAAAAGTCTGAAGTCCAGTGAATGGGTTGCTAATTCTTTACATTCTGTCCTCAACACCAGAGCAGTTATGATGGTTTGGGGGTTTTATTTATTTATTTTTACCTTCAACTTTAGCATATTACATATGATGTATAATTTGCTGACAAAAGCAGAATCCTGACTTTCTGTGAGTTTGTTTAAACAATAGTCTTCTGAGTCAGCTGTCTGATTTTCCTGTCCTTGAGTAATGATTCTACATTTTCAGGCTGTATGTGTTCACACGTGTTTATATGTCAGTCCTCTGCAAATAAATGTACTTCATAGCCTGCATCCCTCCTTGCCCATATACCCATATTTTCTTCCAGAAAAAAACCCTAGGGCACATGGAATGAAGAGGTGAATATGGGCAGATAGATACAGAAGGGCAGTGGCAAGTCAAGAAGGTCCTGCTTTCCTTGCTGGATGACTCGAAAACCAGGACAGCTGCATAGGTTGCAGAGAGTGCCTGGGCCTCTATGTAGATGTACCTTAAGTAACTAACTGCATATCTTATTGTACCATGCTTGGGAGACACAGTAACCTGTTAATGATACATTTTCAAGATGAAGAATGAATAATGAGTTATCTACTTAGATTTGAGTTTGTCTTTCTCCTCAAAAGCTGTCTTCTGTAGTGGGTGGAAGTCTGTAAGATTCGTGTTGGCATGATGGCAAGTCTCTCTGTTGTGAAGATATTTCTCTGTACTGGGGAAGGAGGCAGCACTTTGGTTTTATGGTTGGGGGTTTATGATGTGCTGAGTTAGTATGTTGTATTCTTCTGTCTTAATGTCATTCTCAGCTTTTATCGGGGGACTCCTCTCACCTACTCAGGAAGAAAGGATTACATAGTACTCTGTATAAGTAAATTTGCTATTTTTTATCTTTGAAGTTAAACCATTGGTAACAGTAGTGAGAAACTGCAGGAAAATATCTTGGTATAGTAATTCTTATAATGTTTTATCATATTGTGGGTTGAACTAGATGACCTTTTACAGTTTCTTTCAACTCAAGGCATCCTATAATTCTATATTTTGGCCATGCTTTTTCTGGTTTGCTGAAAGATCAGATGAAGAATTATCTGAAGTCTCGTGGTTTGTGGGGTGATCTTTGTTGCTGAAGAGAATAAAAGATCATTTAAAGGAGCTGAAATGAGCAGTCTTCCTTGGCGTGACAATGCAGTAATTGAAGTGCTGGCCAGTGGTCTTGCTGAAAATTAATGTGATATTTTACAGTATTGTAAAATAAAAATTTTTAGATTGCAAATGTGAACTTTTCTTGCTTGTATCAACTGTTTTATAATAAATATAATTTTGGTTTTGTATTCTAGTCGGGGCAGTTCACAGAAGATATGATTCCTACAGTAGGCTTCAATATGAGAAAAATAACAAAAGGAAATGTTACCATAAAGGTAGGTTTGCATGTTCAAATTAATACAGAGTGAATAAATAATGGAGTAATTTCAACTGGAAATATGAAAGCATAGGACATTTCATTTAAGATTATGGGATCATTTCTCCGTTTTTGTAGCTCCAGAGTAACTTCTTTTAAAGCAAATGGTCATGTATTTTTCTGTTACGTTAATCTGTTTTATTTCATTATATTCCAAGGCAGAAGCTTTGTTGCACTCTTTTGGGCTAGAAAGGTCATACAATTTTGAGATACTAAGGTAGTTGAGTTGACTTCTGAGGGGGAATCTCTGCTCTCTCTCTCTCTCTCTCTCCCCCTCCCTCAGAACTCTAAGTAAAATCTGAAGCAACTTGACTCCTAACGTTCGTATCTCAGTGGAGAGTGCGGTTTAGCTCACAAGTTAGCTATGCTGAAATAGAACATCTGATGTAAGTCAGTTGTCAGGGAACCATCTCTTAGGGCTATAGAGAAATAGAGATGATGCCACTTTGGTTGAGATACATGCCATGGGCATCAAAGTAGAGATAAGTCACTCCAGTAGCATTAAGGCACTGTGTTGTTTCATTATGAAGGGAACTTGATTGATTAGTCTCAATCAAATTCACAACTTCCAGCTAAAATTAGGTCAAGGGAATATAGAATTTTGTCTTTACCTTGACTTTTCCCTCCTTTTCCAACATGTTTTTTCTTTTCTCCCTCAGTTCTATAAATACTCTTCCTCTTGTTTGGTATGACTCCTAAACCTGTGAGGATTTTCTGAAATTACCTGTAATGTGAATATGAGCAGTAGTTCACTGTCTACCCATTCTCTCTAAGCAGAGAGGAGGTAAAGGGTGGCAAAAGGTGATTATTGATTTCTGTTGGTTGGAGGATGTTAAAGCTGAACTAAAAAACCCTAAACCAAAATTGACGATAGTAGTAGAAGTATTGTGACTACCTGTCTGTTTCTGGTCTTAGTATCTTGCTATACTTTTTCAAGATTTCACATGATTTTAGGACCTTCAGCTGTACATTTCACTTGTGTATCTCCTTCTGTGTTACAAACTTGCAGAGTAATCAACAGGTTCCTCTCTACAGCTGCCTGTATATCATAGTGCCTAATAAGGTAGTCTTTCAAAATCTATTGAAATGGAAAGTCTGATGCCACCCAACTGCTTCCTCTCATCACCCCAGCCCTCCTTCCCATAGACCCTCTTGAAATTCATGTCATGTTTGGCTGAAATAAGAACTCTTAACATTACCCATGATTTGGTCTGCAGTAGAGCAGTATTCATGCTGTACAATAAGAAGGTGTACTGATCAGCAGTGAGCTGTTTCCTCTTCTTTCCTTGCTGTGAAGTTTCCATCCAACTCTCCTCATGCCCATTAGCTTCTTGTCATCAAACATGTTTCCCTCTTCCACCGCCTGGTTTCCTTGTGTTGCATCTGCTTCCATATGGACACGAACGCCAAACTACCTGCTCCTGTCCCTTAAAGAGGAAGCAACAATTGTCATTGCTTGATTCAGGAGTGAGTTTGTCAGAGAAGGAGGACAAAAAAAGAAATTTCAGCTCTGGATCCTTCTTGTTGAATGTGTCTCAACAACCATCCATGTGTTGTTGAGGAAAGAGCTGAACTCTCCTATAGAAAGAACATACTTCAGCCTAACAGTATTGTGGTGCATTTCTGTTTGTCTTCTCCACAAAGAGTGCCTTTTTAATCAAAAACCAGAACTTGAACTTTTTTTCATTTGGCGACCAAATTCTGCTTTCCAAACAAAGCCTTTCTTGAAAGGGAAGTAAAACCAGGACCTCTTAAAAAAAAAAAAAATCACAAAATAGCCTTTTAATACACATGCCCATGATAGGACTTCTGAACCTCAGTATGATATTTTTCATGCTAGAGACAAACTAGACTTATCTTCTGGGAAACCTTAGAGAGAATCGGACCAGCCTAGTAAGGTGGCAGAGATTAAAGGTCATCTTTTACAAGCATCTTAAGTAAATCATAATGTGTGGTTTTACCTTCTACTTTAGGCCTGGCCCTGCACCCTTACACCCCTTTTTCATCAGCATTAGTGATCACATGGCAAAGCAGTAGTCAGATCAGATAACTGGTCTAGGTGAAAGCAGCCTCTATAAAACTGCCACCTGACCAAACCAAACACACATCCATGTTGGCTTCTCCTCAGTCAGATTGCCTGAGAAGTGTCCTCCTTAAACAGCCATGTGATTGCTGCTACCACCACAGTGTGGGAAAGTAGGATACAGACACAGGCAAAATGGTGCATTTCGGGGGCAGCCTGGACAGATTGACTTAGCTGTAAAACACCATATTTAGAGCACAAAATCTGAACCAGGAGAAAGCAGTCTCTCTGTTTGGTGAGAAAAACAGTTTTCCTTCATCCTTCCACACTGGTAGCTGCAAACTTGAGTACAACTACCACCACCTGTTGCCAGTGGGCTGCCAGATTTAGGTGTTTGGTACCCACACACAGACTGCTCTTGGATTCAGATAGATCAGGGGTAATATTTAAAAAAAAAGTTTAATGCTATGTTGTTAGGATTTATAACTTTGGATAGTGTTAAGTTTTCTAGTCCTCATGATGAATTCATGATTCATATTACTTATGAAAGAGAATTTATGGAGGAGTGTCGTGGTCACTGATACCAGAACAGTCTGATTGATGTGCTAATTGTATAGATTTTCTCCCCCAATATTCTGTTTATTACACACAAATTATCATGTACACTAGCTATGACAGCAAATCGAATAATGTATTTACAATGGAAACATCAGAAATACCACCTTAAAAGTGCAAATGTGTCCTGTGGCCATCCCATGCTCTTATATGTCAATGGCAGATGTGCAGGAGACCAGGACCAGTAACGAAATTATGATTAGCCTTGTGATACAAAGCAACAAATGCAGACTCACAAGCAAAAGCTGTTTGTTTGAGCTTAAATAGTCAAACTGTCTTAAGTTTTCACTTACTCAGAGGTATTTTTTTCTTACTGTTTTTTCAGGCATGCAGGTGTTACTGTCCATCTGCCTGAGCCTTCCACTTTCTTTCAGAAGGGTACATTTGTACCAAAGCACTACCTTCCACCTGCGCTTTAGCAATGCTTCTTAATTCATCCAGGAGAGAATTCTGTTTTGAATATTCCTAAATGTCAGTTTCATACCCTTTTTATCTCAGCTGCCTTGGTTTACCACTGATCAAAGAAGTCCATGGATGCCACAGTCACTAAAAAAGTTAGTGAATTCAACCATAGTTCATAAATAATTCACAGGAATAGGAATTTCCTTTCAGTTCTTTTGTTTTCTGTCTTTTGCCTAAAAACAGCGAGGCCATGATTTATATACAGAAATCATAAGGACAGTTTGAGTGCTGTACCGATCCTGCTGCAGAATTGTCAGATATGTAAGAAAATTAAGAAGTTGTTGGTCATTATTAAACTAGACAAAAGTCCTTTATAAGTAGGCAGAGTCTTCAAAATAAATTATTTTTTGAGCCACGATTAGCTCAAGAATGAAATGACTAATGGTTCGTACTGGAGATTTCTACACAAAGGATATTAGAAGATTAAGTTTGTGCAGGGAGGGGAGGGTGTGAGTTTCTGTGGAACTTGTTTTATACCATGATCTCAAAAGTAATTTTATATATAGTTGTTATAATACAATTTTAAAAATAAGGAGATAATGCTAACATTATTAATGTATTTGTTGGTTTCAAGAACGATAATTGGTTTGGAAGCCAGTCTGCACACAAAAATATCTTAACAAGTTCTCTCAGTCTCTCTTCTACAACACTATACAGTGAAAGTAAGAGGTGGAGGGGAATATGGCTCTTATGTATAGATGCATATTTCCTTAAAAGCCTGTCAAGATGAAGTACTTGTATGTTACTATTCCTGTATCTGGGTTAAAATATTGCAGCCTAATTGCTAGATAAAATTTCCAAAATTATTTTACTGTGAGAAGAATGACATCATTTGCTGATAAGTTGATGTCTGTGGAATGGTGAGGGGGTGCTCCTTGCTGGAATCCTCTTATGAGCTATTTGGAACCCAGTAACAAGGATTCAAAGTGAAATTTTCTTTATCCTTTTTATCTCAACAAAATAGGTTACCTTTCTCATAGAAATATTACAATATCCAAATGTCAGCTATTGAAATTCCTGGATAAAGTGTTATTTTACTAAACCTGTGAAGTTCTTTAGACATGAAAGGAATGATCTCAATGCTAAGCAGAGATTCAACATTGTGTCTGACCTTTTTCAAAGGTTTCAGGGGACACTGCAAAACATAATCAATTAAATTTACTATAAAAGTGAGGCTGAGAAACCATCTGGGTCAAAAAGTCATCAAATGAAAAATTGGCATTCCAGAAGTGAAAGATTAATCACCTTAGGCAAAGTAAGTTGCAACACCAGCAAGTAGGTGATCGTAATGCTTTATCTGTTTTTTCTTGTGTTTTGGGGTAGGCCACTAACAAGGAAGTACTGTGCTAGTGCAGTGTCGCCGCCTGGTTTTTCTACTACAGTTCCATCTGCAGATTCCATACAATTCCAGAATGTAGTCTGATTTTGGCAGTCGTTTCCAGAAGCCAGTAGATTTATTCTCATTTTTAGTCTGTAGTCTTAGTGTGTAAAAGTATGGTCACTGGCATGCCTCTGTGTATGAGAATTTATCTGAAGCACGCTAAAAGAAAAACACTGATGTATGAAAGCTGAAATGTTTCGTAGGAAGATGTCAGTGTCATGTACTCTTAATTGAAGTTGAGCATGATCAGAAATGTAAAGCTGTCAGCTTTAACCATGAATTGTCAAATTTTTAGCTTGTCAATATATTTAGTAACCTATCACCTGTTATTTCTGAAACAAAGAGGCAGAAAGGAAAGATTTTACCACACGATATTTGAAATCTAAGCAGGAAGCTTTATGGGTTTTGACGTTGTGGTAGATGTATTAGAATACAGGATGATTTCTAGCATCAAAATATCTAATGTACTATAACTTAGGAATCTATTAGAACTATTTTGATGAAGTCCATTACAAAACTGATGGCTATCTTCTTTTTTTCCCAACAAAAAACTCTAACTGAATTACTTTGAGATTTTAATTCCAAACAAGTTTTTTTTGCTGAGTAATTTGATTTTGATGGATTTTCTGTATTTTTGGATTTTCTCAGTATTAGTCGTCCTTTTGCTTTGGTGAGATTTACTGTTCAACAAGGTAGACAGCAATTAAAAAAACTTATTTTAACAAACCAGGCTTCCAGGGCCTCAGAAGATGTGCATCATGTTTTAAGTGATTGTGAAACTCCAACTAACCAACTTTAGTAATGGTCTTAGAGTAGGTTTAAAAAGGAAATAGAGCAGCACAAGGTATGCATACGCACAGATAATGCCGCAGCTTCATTTTCCTTGCTCTTGCACTTGTTTTTCTTAAAATTGCACTGCTAGGCAGATTCTGCACAACCCGGTTTTTGTGGTACCGAGGAAGTGGAGAGTAGATGCTCAGGGGACCGAGCTGCCGGGACTGGATGGTCACCCCGGCTGTCACCACTAGGTGCCAGCGTCCCTCCACTGCATTCAGCGCGGGCCCGGCTGCAGGAGGGCGATGCTGGGCTTCTTGCTACTTGCTGTTTGCTCTGGTGTGGCAGAGGGGAGGGGAAGGATACTGGCTCTGTGCGTTCCTCCTCTCGCTTTCTTCATTGCAGCACTCCTCCTCTGGACAGTGGCGTTTTCAGGTCTCCACACATCCTCATACAGACAGAATCTTCCTGCTTTGTAATGCTTCATCTCACTATTCAGGCTGTCTTACCTGTCATGCCATCATCTTGCATGTCATGCAGTAATACAAGCCTCTGTGTGTACTCCCTGTATAGCTCAGCAGTGTTGCAGCACATACTACCTCTGTATGACTTGGGTCACTCTGAAAAGGCCATACCATATCTGGGCTGATTTCAAGTCAAAGTGGCTATTTCTGCAAAGAGGAGTTTTTGCTGAATGTCCCAGTGATTATCATAGTTGTGTGTAAGAAGAACTGTATTGGTGGCTTCAAAAAGGACTGTGATCCACAGCAGGAAGTCCAGTTACTAGTGATAAATCCCAGGGATTGTTTAGTTCATTAATGACCTGGATGATGGGACAGGGTGCACCCTCAACAAGTTTGCTGGTAATACAAAACTGGGAGGAGTGCCTGGTACAGCAGAGCGTTGTGCTGCCATCCAGAGGGACCTCAACAGACTAGAGAAATGGACTGATGAGACCCTTAGGAAGGTAAAAAGATGGAAAGTACAAGGTCCTGCGGCTGAAAAGGATCAACCCCAGGCACCACTACAGTCTGGCTGGCTGGGAACCAGCTTTGCAGAAAGGGACTTGGGGGTGCTCATGGACACCAAGTTGGTCATTGGCAAGCAGTGTATCTTTGCAGCAGAGAGATGAGACCAACAACATCCTGGGGTGCATTAGGAAGAGCTCTGACAGCAGGTCAAGGGAGGTGGTCTCTCCCTTTTATTCAGCACTGGTAAGGCCATACCTGACATACTATCCAGTTTTGGGCTTCCCAGTAGAAAAGAGATGTGGAGCTACTGGAGAGAGTCCAGCAAAGAGCCATGAAGATGATAAAAGAACTGGAGCATCTCTCATATGAGGAGATGATGAGATATCTGAGACTGTTTAGCCTAGAGAAGAGAAGGCTCAGGGAGATCTCATCAGTGTAGCCAGAAGATGTAGCCAAACTTTTCTTGTGGTGTCCAGTGGGCACAGACTGAAATATGAGAAGTTCCATTTAAACCACAAGAAGAAGCATTCTCAGTGTGAAGAGGATTGAACATTGAAACCAGGCAGGTTCTGGAGATTCCATCCTTGGAGGAGTCTGCTCTAGGTGACCTTGCTTTGACCAGGAAAAGTTGTATTTTGCAATCTTATGGATTATGCCTCAGTGGTTCTGTGAGGAGGAGTTAAATGAGGGTTAGAGAGTGGCTCAAAAGAATAAATATGGAGCGTACTTGGAATTACTCAAGGATCAACTAAGAAGGAAAAGTATGAAAGTACTTTCCCCTCTGATAGTTTGAGAAAAGCCTTGGAGACTGTATCTGTGCTGGGAGTTGTGTGCTACAGAGTATAAGACAGGATGACACATTGTATAGGAACCTCTACAGTGGTCCAGACGCTTGTGGTCAGAAGGCAGTGTCATCAGGCAGAACAGGCAATGTTGAACGTTTCACCAGTCATTCAGAATAACTGTTAGGACTCCTAAAAATGAGAACTGAGAGTTGATCTCAAGGGTGAATCAGATATTTACCAAATATCTTAGGTAATTGCCTCTTAAAATTTGTTCTTCCGTGAAGAAGGTTCTGTAACAACCCTTGTTTTGCACAATGTTCTTTCATTCGTGTTAGAAAGCTCTTGTCCTAGTATCTGACATGAGTTGCTGTCATCACAAGCTGAGCTGCTTCTTTCTTCTCTTATAAACCTAGCAACCATTTCCTGGGAAACATTATGGTTGTGCTCCCCCCTCCTCCCCTCTGTATATGTCATATTGTCAAAATCTCACCCTCTCTTATCTCATCAGGAGAATCTGAAATTTGTCTGTGTTTGTTCTATAGACTGATTCTCAAAACCAGCATAGAAGCCTCCCTGACACTGAGGACGGGGCAGTACATACTTCCAAAATTGTACATATGTTGCTTCTGATAGTCCATGCTGATTTAACATCTGCAGCACTGTTGCAATCTATATTTAGTTTGTGAACTACTTAGGCTTTTTGTCCTGCACCTCTACCTGGTAATTATCCATTTTGTGTGGGTGCATTTGGTTCCATTGGTGCTTTGTGTGAAATTTCAGCTGCTTTATTTCAGACCATTCCTCTGTCTGGTCCAGATACTTTAGGATTCTGATCTCTTTTGTTTATGCACTCTCAGTGCAGTTATCTGCAGCTTATATAAACACATGGTGTGTTCCAACATCCTCTTGGGACACCTGGGAACCATAAATGCTGTCCCTGCTTAGCTCTGTCTTCAGCATCTTTGCCTCATTGCTAAATACTGTGAATCTGCCAGGATTGCTCAGACTTGAGAGGTGAAGGATAAGGAGAAGAGTGCCAGAGAGCCGTGGGGTTAAATCTGTCATGGGAGAATGTCCTTTTCTTGTACTATCTACCAATATTAGATTACCTTTTCCCAGCACATCTCTTGGATTTTCTCTGATGCTGAGCAAATACTAATTTTTGCTTTCATGATTATATATGTTCTTCAAAGACAAGCAAAAATAATAATCACTGCAGTAGTTATTGATTAGCTGTTTCGAGCTACCTATGTCCTTGCCTCTGGTCTCCTTGCTCTCAGTCTTCTAAGTGCAAGTTCTGCCTACAACTTAGAACTTCTACATGCCTGCTTTCATCAGAACCTTTTGGACTATGATGTCTAGAGACTGATTCAAGATCATGTAAAAGGGGGTACAGAGGGTGGCATGTGGTCATGTAGAATCAAGGCTTTCTGCTACGCGGAGGACACAATATTGAGGGTGGGATGGTTTTGCTCCTTGTGTGTGTTATGTCTTGATCAAGAGGTTTGCAGTCTTATCTTTAAAGCTGAGTTCCCTGGTACTCTCCTGCCTGAGAACCCAGAGTGGAGGTAAGCACCACGAGGTTCAGAAAACAGTTTCTAAGAACAGACTTTACTTTTGTGTCCTGTTTAAAATCTGCCTGTTGATCCTTCCAACGTTTTATCTTGTGTCTGTGATAAAATGGCAGATCATTGAGAAATACTGTCTCATGTTAAAATGCCTCTGTGCTTGTTGTCAGGAGTTGAAGATACTCAGCCATTTTGTGTTGCAAGTCTATTTCCAGTTCTTCAGTGAACGTATGATGATTAAATTAAATAATGATTAACATTGAAGTGTGCATATAGATCTTTTTTTTGTCTGATGTGACTAAAATAAAATACCCATTGGTATGTTTAAAAGTTGGACTTTATTGCCAGTGAGGAGTGACAATAGGGTTCTTTAAAGGGCCAAGACTGATTTCAAAGACCATAGTGTTCTGGAAAGCATTTCCTGCAGAAAATGTAGCCATGTAGCATACTTTTGTCAGCTTTAAGAGCTGTAAATGTAAAGGCATTTCCAAAATATAGGATAATAGGTAGTAAGTATTCTAAAGTAGTAAGGTATTCTAACTTCCCTAATAAATTACGTGGCTGGTACTACAAGTAAGGTTCTGTAGTTTTGTATACATTGGGCAATTTATTAAAAAATTTTTAGGTTTTTTATTTTTCTGTTTATTAGATGAAGAAGATGATCACTGTTAGTTGAAGATTCCATCTAGAATAGGTGACTATTTAGGATTTGTCTCCACTGAGCTTAACCAGGTGATAAATAAGCCAGCCTGAGCCAGTTGTCTGAACTCAGTGGAGAGCAGCCTGTGCTTTGCAGGAATGGTTCACCTGGTAGGCAGGGTGGGTGAGACAGATAATCTCCTGCTCTTCGTGGCCTCTGAGCTCTTCAGTAGACACAGAGGAATTTTGGTCACTTGGATTAGATGCCTACATTTTAGGTGTTTTAAGTCCCTGTTATTACACATTGAGTTGGCTATCAATGCAATGACTGCAGTGTGTGCTTGAGCTCGTTGGTCACATCTTAGCACCTGGAGCCTTGCGTGTGTACAACATGGTGGTGTTGGATGTTACTGGTGCCACCTTATTCTACCTAAATACTCTTCTGTGTTTACGATTTCCTTACTTGTTTGTTCAGGTTTGTTTTTGTGGCTGATACTTTCTGAATACTTCCAAGAAGAAAGATACATTTATGAGTTCAAGTATTTGTAGTGTTGGATTCATCTTGCAAGTTAAGATGTCTGAATGTAAACAGTTATATATCTGCAATGAGGTTTAAGCTCCTTTAATGATAGTCAGAGGAGCTGTAGTGAGTACTGTCAAGCCTAGAGCATAATTCTGTCATCTTGAAGATGTTACATCTGATCAGCTGAATGGCTGTCTAGACTTTGCTGACTACTGTGAGATTGTAGGTACTGAACCCACGCATTGACATCAAAATACAAATGTGTCATTGTACAAGTCCCTGTCCACAAGAAATATCCTACCCAGCATGTCTGAAAAAAGCCATGTAAACTGACATCTAGAAAATACTTTTCCTGCAACTTTCTCATGAACCATCAAGCCTTCCCACAATATAAGCTAATTAAAAGAAACACAGCTAGAGTGTTAATGAGCCTTCCTGTAACTGAGAACTTTCAAAAATCTTCAAACCTGTTCCTCAGCTGCATTTTTGCTCAACTGTCATGATAAAACTGTGCAAAAGAAAAGGATCTGCTCCTTAAACATAGCTAGTTAATAAATACTATGGTCAACAACGATTCCGTGATGTTGATCTAGTTTACAGATTAAAACATTGCACTTTTTAATGAGATTGTAGACCTGCAAGCACAATAAGAATTACTATGCTATAGGAGTAGACAGGAACAAATAAAATAGTGATTTATAAAATGCAGTACCAACAAGATATGTATCTTTGAGATTGAGCCTGAACAACTCCTTGAGATTTTGATCCTGTGAGGAAACGATACCGGCTATCAAAGACACGTTTTCCTGATTTGGTCATTCTGTAGGCCTTTTATGATTCTTAAAATCAGCTGGTCTTCTAAGGATAAAATTACCTCTTAAATATTATGAAACTTTTATTCCTGAGAGACCAGTGAAAACCATGGGAGAAATTTGGAGTCCAGTCTCTTTTTAAAAAAAAACACCCAGTCAAAACAAATTTCTTTTTAAAACTAGCTGTATGTTCAGCTGTTAAAGTGTAGTCTCCTGCCTCTCCCTGTTCACACCCAGAATATACTTTTTACCTGTGTATTAAATATTGGGATACAAAAATAGTTGATATGGAAAACACACAAGGCTCATGCAAGAAAACTTGTTGAATGCTGCGACCTCTCATCTTTCCTTTCTGGGTGCCTCTTGTATTCTCACAGTGCTGTCTGTTCAGTCATGTACTGTGAAAATGCTTTGGGGCAGCAATTTGTGTTTCTAATAAAGTAGTTAAACTCTCTCATTGGCTATTCAGTATAATAAAGAGTATTAGAAAGTTACTACTAGAACCGTTTTGGTTTCGTAGGCAGAAAGGTGAAGATTTTTTTTCATTTTATGCATTTATTTTCTTACCCTATTTTAGATAATTATAGATTAATATATTACATAAACTGAGTTCCCAAGCACTATGTAAAACACCTAGTCTATCTTGTGTCCTTCATGTTATATTTTAATGAATAGCTGAAAGCCTGATTAGAGAAACTGACTGGAAATTACTTATCTTTCCATTGTTTCAAGGTGACTTTTTCTCCACATGAGAGTAATCTTGTTCTGCAATGCAGTTTAATACAGTAAGATACAGTATATCATCAAACAAGGACAAAACTAATATTTTTTTATCTTGTATTATTTATTTTCTGAATAGTCCAGGCTACATAATCTTGTAGATTTTCATGGCTACCAGTGTTGCAAAAATCTAATCTGACTACTGGCCTGCCCTGTCCTCTTTCCCTTTCTTTTTTCTCTGATCTACCAAGAAAATAATTTAGTTTCTTTTTCCAGAGACACAGATGTGCACCAGATGGCTACAGATAGTTTCAAGGTCCTGATGAGTTATTGGAATAATTAGTGTTGGTATAAGGTTTGTCATCTAACCATAATGCTGAACCGTGTACTCATCATGTTCAAGCTTTTATAATATAAGGGTTAATTTTATTAAGACTTTTGAAACTATGTGTCAAATGTCAGTGCAGATAATAATTGATACCCACTTCATGGTCAGAAGTGCCCTCAACTCTCTCATATGTAAAATTCTTGATCTTACACAGGGGATTAAAGGCAATCTACATTTAAGTGAAATACTAATTTTATGTCAGAAGGAACAGTAAGATATCAATCAGGGATTGATTTTAATGGTGAATTGGCAAATATTTCTTTCTAAAGTATGAACATATGATATTGAAAATTATACAGAAATTGATACATAAACACCATTTATGAGCCGTGAATTTAAAAAAATAGTGGACATTAATTGCAAAAGGCCTTATCCCAAGGGTCTGTTAAGTCTAACTCTTTTGTGCAAGTCTTTGTTGCCACAGCAGGTTTATGACATTTGAATTTATAGTGTAAACGTGAAGACAAGTCCTAAAATTTTGCTTCTCTGTATATTATTTCCAAATTCAGTTTCTTCTGTAATGTATATGCCTCCTAGATCTGGTATATGGTACCTATTGTTTTGATAGCTAAATCTGATTGAAATAAGAAATAATTACGTCTGATTGTCCTTGACAGAGGAACAAATCCATTACTTATTTTTCAGTGTTCATCACTATTTTAATAGGTGTGTCACTTGTAACACAACTGTCTTTGGATGTAGCTGCAATACCTACATTGTCACACAGCCCTTGCCTGCATGGTTTAGATATATTCCCTGGTATTTTGATCTGGAAAACAGTTTTGAAACAAGATTATTGTCATCCACCAAAAAAACTGAATTTTTTGCAAGCGAGACAGAATAAGTAACTTCTGTACAGAAAAATAATGTGTTAGCCTTTTAACAATAAGGAATTTTGTGGGATTGCTGGACACTAATAGCATGAATAAGTATTTGCAGGATTGGAGCTTTATAAAATCCCAAGCAGAATTTGAGCTTTTTTTCCTTAAGGGTCACACTGCTTAATCACTTGAGGCCTACCCTATACTGCTGTTTCCTTTCTGATTCTGATCAGTTAATCCATTTGTCTTTTAAAGCATATTTGATGAACAAATGGGAGAGCTGTGAAGGTATTGGTGCTCCCTAGAGTGTATCATCCCTTATGTGGACTCAATCTGCTCTCCAGCCAACTGTATTTAATATCTGTTTTTAGTCTGCTGAAGGTCTGATATATTCTTAACTCAGGTCTCCATAGCCACATTAAAAAGTGAGTTGGAAAGGATAAGATTCTTCAAATGGATATTTGGAGCTTTTGATGTCACAGGACTGACTTGCTCTGTGAATGTGCCTGTCCCTTTCCATTAACTGGAAGGAGATGAGAAGACCAGTTTCTTGAGGAAAGTTGCTTAAAAAATTTTGGCATTGGCAATACAACCTGCATGCTGCATGTAAGAGTTCATTTAATGTGTTGTGTAACTACTTTGTAGTTGAAAATGTTTTGGGGCTGTGGTGTTCTTACCTTTTCCAGGTATGGGACATTGGAGGACAGCCAAGGTTTCGAAGCATGTGGGAGCGTTATTGCAGAGGAGTCAATGCAGTTGTGTAAGTTTTCTTTTGTATGCCTACAGAAAATGTACTCTGCAATATATATTATTATAGTATTATATATTATGTATAAAAATAATATAGATAAGGTTTTCTTTCTGTCCACCTCCATTACATAAGAAGACCCAATACAATGAAAGTAGTGTGTTTTACACATCCAGCAACCCAGACATATGAGTAATTGCATATTCCAGGCCATTTTTTCCCCACAGGCTGTATTTAATTCTGTTTTTTCCTGTATCAATAAATGCAGGGTTTATACAACTCAGGACTTTTCTAATGCTGTTGTCAATATGAACACATTTGTAACATTTCAGAGGTTTTAATGCAACTTTCTGCAAGTAGTGGGCAATACTACGAATAACTACATTCTCGTTGCAGTTACATGGTGGATGCAGCAGACTTAGAAAAAGTAGAAGCTTCAAAGAATGAGCTACACAGTTTGATAGATAAGCCACAATTGCATGGAATTCCAGTAAGTATTTTGATTATTCTTACTGGAATGTAGACAGTACATTTTCATGAATTAGTTCCTCTGGACTCTTGAAAATATTAAGTTAAATATGATGCAGCCTTGATACATTGAGCACTATTAGAAAAATTATTGTGTGTTTGTATGTTTTCTTGTCTAAAGGTCAGAATAGATTTGGAAAAAATCTGTTTTTGTGTGTAGTATTATCAGACAGTAATTACTTTGAGTCAGCCCCCTTGTTGGCTGGGTTTGAACCAGTGACCCAGATATGTTCCTGAGGCATGTTTCTTAAGGCATGTGAGATTTGTCTTTCTGCAGGTTGGCAGACACTAACATCAGGTAGTGTCCTGTGTTTCCAGAGATTGTGTAGGAGCTTGGCTTTTTGTGTGTCCTGACTTTTTCTTGACTAAGTTTTTCAAACTAAATTGTGTGGGAAAAAAATGCAAATATGCATCTTTTCTTCAGTAGGAAGCATCAAAGAATAGTGTATTCAGCTGAAATTCTAATGAGGAATTATGGAGGTGGAGACTAATGTTTAATTAAACGTAATCTGCCAGTTTAGAAATCCATCCAATTAATATTGGTCTTTATGTTGACATCACCAAGCAAGAGCTCATACCTGTGATTGTAAAAAAGAAAACAGTAGTACATACAAATGAGGAAGAAGTTGCTCACAACTTGGTGGCTCTTTCTTGGCCCCTGTTTTGTAAGCAATTATTTGGACGCTTGGCCACTGGAAGTAATTGAAGTCATCTGAGGATGAGTAGACAACCTGCCAACATAAAAACATTCTGAGAATCAAGATCTCACACATCCATTCTCAAAGAAGAATTTTTCAAGTGACTATCTTTTTTTATAAGGTTTGCTATTATTGTTGTGATTTTATATAGTAATTACCTATTGAACAAATCCTACAGAAATCTCTAGTCATGCTGTTCGTAGTGAGTGACATTGCCTGTCCTTTGTGCTCTCTTCACATGCTGTTTTACTTCTCACTTTTCCTTCCAGAAATGATAGGTCTCTCGTATCTTCAGAAGTATTTAATTAAGTTCCTTGCCTTTTATATGTTATAATACCACATTCCACATGCCCAGCCTGACCAGCATGGTAATTTCCAAGGTGCAGTGATGTATTTTTTACTTACTTTTATTTCATAGGTAGTAACTAGTATTGAACTTCCTTCAATTTATTGTGCTCAGGCTTTGGCATTATAGATTTTGAAGTTACTTTATTAATTTGAGACTGCAGGTAATGAGTTTAATATATTCTAGGTTCATGGGAAATAACGGGACAATCTTGACCTAGAAAATTGTAGCACATCTGGAAAACATTAATGCAATCATAATTAGAAAAACCTTCAATTGCTTACTTTATCATAGAATGTGCTGAACCCATTTATCTAATCTTCATTTATACTTGAAGCCTTAAGTATTACATAGGAACTCTGAAGTTCCAGCATCTATTCAGTACATTATCTCCATTTCTCCGACTTCTTTCCTAATGGCTTCCTTTCAGATTTCTACCATGGATGCTGAAAGTGGAGGGAGAAGGATTGGTCATTTGGCTGGTGCTTGTGTGATATGTGGTTCGGATGCCAGGCTGTTTAGTATTTCAGTGTTAAAAAGCAGGGAAGCAAAACTGTAAAGAGAATCATGTGTGGGTCTTTAGGATCTAGCCTCTGCTGCTGGGGACCTGCTTTTGATTCACATTAGTCTGGTCCTGTGAAATGATTGTCCATTGGTGCTTAAGTGCACCTGGTGCATGCTCTCTTCCACATTTAGTTGCATGCAATCTGTTGCCATCCTGCAATGCAATCCAGAATGGAGGGATTCACTTCCAAAGGAGACTTCTGACAGTAATACACTCAGAAATAATTGGATCCAGTTTTCAGAGGTTGTGCATTTAGCATCTGGCCCTGACTAAGAGTGGGATTTCCATGATGCTGCCATAGTCATTGGTCATTTTGAATATGTCCTCTATTGGATTCTAAATACTTAGCTGCAAGAACCAGAATAGTTCTTCATATTGGTAGAATAACCAACAAATGGTTAAAAACAAAAATAAACTTTTATCGCTTGTGGATTTAATATGCATATGAATTATTTCTTTCAGGTGTTAGTTCTTGGAAATAAAAGAGACCTCCCAGGTGCACTGGATGAGAAGCAGCTAATTGAGAAATTGTAAGTAAGTGACTTGTGTAAAAAGCTGAGGCACTGTGAAATTTGATATGTAAGAGAAGATCATTGGAAGTCTGTGGCAATAACCGGCTATAAAAGATTCCATTTTACATTCTCACTTGAAGCTCTGGTGGCACTTGACATAGTGATCTACACTGATAACTGACTGCAGTAGATTTGAACCTTTCCTGATTGTTGTTTCAGTTGTGTAAAGTTGTTTCAGACAATTCTGTTTTTCCATCACTGTAGCTACAACTGCTATGGATGGTAATAGGGTCGCTTAGACTTTTCAGAGTACATTGTAGTGGCAGTTTAATGCTCAAATGGCATTAGAACAGAACCATTTCAAACTACTGTCTGTAAATTTGAGCAATTCAGATATTTTTGGTGTATATCCAAAACATACACTTATTTTCTTATTATTAGTTTCAGGATTACTGAAACTAATAAACTGATGGATTTTAAGGGTAAATGGAAAGGAAATACACAATTTTGTAAAAATGTCCAGTATAGCACTAATTTTGTAGAATAAGATTCTGTGTCACATGTCACATAATTTTAATTAGTAGGAGTGAAGTTTTGGTATAGTAAGGATGGTCTGAAGTGTAGACAGCTAAACTGGGACTCACAGAATAGCTGAGGTTGGAAGGAATCTTGAGATCATCTTGTCTACCCACCTGCTCAAGCAGAGCTGTTTGCATCTTAGAGCTGATTGCCCTGGACCACGTCCAGGCATTTTTGAATATCTCCGAGGATGGAGACTGCAGCCTCTCTGGGCAACCTTTGCCAGTGCTTGGTCACCCTCAAAGGTAAAAAGTGTTTCTGTGCGTTCAGAGAGAGCCTCCTGTGTTTCAGTTTGTGACCATTGCCTCTTGTCCCATCACTGGGCTCCATCTTGTTTACAACCTCCCTTCAGATTTTTGTACACATTGATAAGATGTGGCTCTCTAAGCTTTTCTTCTGTAGGCTAAACAGTCCCAGCTCTCTCAGCCTTTCCTAATATGTGAGTTGCTCCAGTTCCTTAATGATTTTAGTGGTCCTTTATTGAACTCTCTCCAGTAGCTTCACATCCCTCTTGTACTGAGGGGCCCACAAGTGGACATGGATATAGCCTTATCAGTGCTGAGTAAGAGGGGAAGGATCATCTTCAGCCTGCTGGCAGCACTCTTCATGCACCCCAGAATACCATTAACCTTTTTTGCCACACTGCTAGATCATTTTCGACTTGGTGTCCTTTTCTGCAAAACTGCTTTCCCAGACAGTCAGCCTCTGACATGTCCTGGTGCCTGGGGTTGTTCCTCCCCGAGGGCAGAACTTTACACTTCCCCTTGTTGAGCTGCATGAGGTCCCTGTCAGCCCATTTTTCCAGCCTGTGGAGATCCCTCTGAGTGGCAGCGCGACCCTGTAGTGTATCAGCCACTTCTCCAGTTTTGTGTCATCAGCAAACTTGCATTCTGCCCCATCATTCATGACAAGCGAAGATGTAGAACAGGATTGGACACAGTATTGATTCCTGGTGTACACTGCTAATCACTGGACTCCAGCTGACCTTCGTGCCACTGATCACCTGAATGTTCAGCCAGTCTTCAGTGCACCATCTGCTCATCCAACCTGTGCTTCCTCAGCTTGTCTATGAAGATACTATGGAAGACATTGTCAAAAGATGTACTGAAGTCAAGGTGCACAGTATCCATTGCTCCCCTATCACCTACCAGGCTGTAGATTTCATTGTCGAAGGTTATTGTGTTGGTCAAGCATGCTTTCCCTTTTGTGAATCCATGCTGACTACTCCTAATGACCTTCTGGTCTGTCACATGCCTGGGAATAGTTCCAGAATTATTTGCATCATCACCTTCCCAGGAATCAAGGTGAGACTGACTGTCATGTACTTCCCTGGGTCCTGATTCCTGCATTTTCTGAAGAGTGACATTTGCTTTCCTCCACTCTTGGGCACCTCTCCCAGTTGACATGATTTTTCAGAGATTATCAAGAGTGGCCCACAATTACGTTAGCCAGCTCCTTTATCACTTGTAGGTGCATCCCACTAGGGCTGACAGACTTCTCTATATCCAGTTTGCTTATTTATTCCTGGACCTGAGCCTCTTCCATCAAGGGTACAACTTCCTTGCTTCTGATTTACCCTTGGTCTCTGTGGCTTGGGATCTGAAGGCTAATCTTGCTAGCAAGGGTAGCATTTTAATGTCCTGTGTAAACAGGTACTTGTCTTATTTGTAAACAGGTACTTGTCTTATTGAGCAGTGGGCCCACATTTTCTTCTGTCTTCCATTTGTCACTTATGTACTTAGAGAAGCCCTTCTAGTTTCCTTTGGCATCCCTCATGAGGTCCAACTTCAGTTAGGCTTTGGCTGTCCTAACTGTGTCTCTGCATGCTTGGACAATGTTTCTGTATTCCTCCCAGGTTGCCTGTTTCTAGTTCCACCTTCTGTATACTTCCTTTTTATTACTGGGTCTTGCCATGAGCTTAATTCATTCACTTAGTACTTTCTGACTTTTTTTTTGGACTTGTAAGGATGGATTACTCTTAAGCTTGGAGATGATCTTTGAATATTAATCAGCTTTCTCAAACACTTCTTTGCTATAGGGCCTTACTCCATGGATCTGCTTTTCCAGGCAGATCCCTGAAGAGGCCAAGTCTACTTTACTGAAGTTCAGGGAAGTCACTATTTAGTTGTCTTCTTGATTAGAGTCTCTTGTGATCTCAAGACTCTTTCCTTCTCAGTGCCTCCACTCCCTATCTGCTTCAGGGGCATAGTCTTTTTTATGCAAATGTGTCGCTTGTGTGAGGATAAATAAATGAAAAAATAACAAAGTGCTCAGAAACTCTGAGAGGGGAAATTCCCAGAAAGAAATTAATTAAGAAATCAGTTTCTTCCTGAATGTAGAGGCATCCTTTCAATAGGAATCAGATCTGATATATTAAGTATGATATAGTAAACATCCTGAAGATAAATGGTGTAATCAGTTGAGTACTGTTACTTGATTATGAGTTACTGGAGATAAGAACTCTGAATTCTAAGTGAAAAGAGTAAAAGGTGAATGATAAGACATGGATAATACTTGGTTGCCACTACAAAATGTTATTTTTAGCTCATGGATTTCTGTGCTTTTATTACACACTATTACAGTGACTTAATGAGAGATTTGAATTTTTGTGAAATGACTTTATAACCTTTTAGTCTTTATAGTTTTAAGAAATGTGTGGTTTTCTGTGTGGCATATTTTAAGAGTTTAACATCTGAGAACAAAACTGAACCCACTGAGTAAAATGCAGAAAACTTACATTTAATGGAAATTTGTTGTCAGTTTTTGTGGCATTGTAACAGTACTTATTATTTTTGTTTCTGTAGAAACCTTTCAGCTATTCAAGACAGAGAAATCTGTTGCTATTCTATTTCCTGTAAAGAGAAGGATAACATCGGTAAGGTTTTTCCAGCATCATCAATATATGCTTTGTACTTTGGATCAAATCTTAAAAATGTTGATGAGATCTGAGCATCTACCTTTAATATCATTTTACATTGAAAGATATTCTGCAAATACTGTATGCAACTGTATTTGTTTCAACCTAGAATTATGTGTAATTTAAAAGTAATTTGTAGAATTATCTAGTTCCATGAGAAGTTAATTTGACAGGGACCTTGGAAAAGCATATTTAAAGCCCATAGTAATTGAATCCCTTACAAGAAATCTGTGTTACTTTTGAAAAAACAGTGGCTGCGTACGAAGACCTTGCAATTATTAGGTGATCCTAAAAAAAATTACGTATTTTACTCCATACAAGATTTTACTTGGTAAGCAGGTTTTACATGCATGTGGCTCTATGGTGGTGTTTGTCGAACTGAGGGCATAGTGCTTTTGTCCCATTGGAGATGAAAAGGATGTATCCTGTAGTGAGGACCTATAAAAGCCCCATGAATTTGTCCTCCATTTGCCTTTGGTTTTTGCATTTTCCTGTCTCTCCTGTCTTCCACTTTCCTGTTCCCTTCCCTCCACAGGGCAGGAGAAGGGAATGAAGCACAGACTGAGCCAGCAGCAGCAGCAGTTGCCTGGGAGCAGCGCTGCCTCTGTGCCACCCTCCTTCTCTGCATGCTGCTAAAACAAGTGGTGCTGAATGGGAGGGATGCAGCCTGGGTTTATATTTATAGCTGCTACTTGGGGAAGCCAGACTTGCTAGAAGAGCTGGGCAGCTCTGTAGGGCTCAGCTGAATGAGAGATTGTGAGAGTAGGAGTGGGAGGAAAGCCAGTTTCTCTCAGCAGCAGGGGAAATTTCCATCCTACACAGAGAGAACCAGGTAGTGGAGATGGTGAGAAGACTATGCCATTATACCTTGGTTCAGTGAGCTGTGGAAGATTTCAGCTCTGTGCAGAGACGTGTTAGGGAGTGAGGGCTTCTCCTGGAAGTGGTGTATGTGATTGGGATGTGTTAGTTTGAAGGAGACCAGCCCCAGGTCTGCTGCAGCTTGGGATGCAACTGTTATCTGAGATCAAGGGGAAACACATACTTTTACACTGGGGAAGATTAGGCTTCAGGATATAAGGACTGCGGAAGACAACGTAGGATAATCTCAATAGGTGAAAGGCAGTGAAGATGGTTGAGGTTTTTGAAATGCTGTGCTTGATCCTCATCAAATTGGCAAGACTGCAGAGAAGGTTCTGAGAAGTGGTATTGTGACTGGAAACTGGCAAAACCAGCTTAAATTCTGAATGAGTCCTGGAGAAAATAGGTTTTGATCCTGGTTCATTTATATGGATGTCCTGGAGGAGAAAAGCATGCAAAAAAAAGGATGCTAAAATGTGCAAACAAGGAAATAATGAAAAGAACGATCACGAATGCAGAACTGTGTAGATCACTTACTTGTGGAAGTTCTGGGAGTAGTGATGAAAAAGACTCAAATCCTAACTGAGAATCGGTCAAGCACCTTCCAGTGTAACATTATGCCTAGAAACACTAGCCTGGTTCCTGAATATTTGCCCAAAGAAGTAATAAATGGGAGCAAACTGTGTATATCATTTGTGTTTGGAACTGTGCGGGCATTGCTGGAGCAGTCTGTGACGTATTTTGAGGAAGCCCTTGAGAAACTGAAAAGAGATTGAACAAGAACCTAGGGAGATCAAAGGGCTGGAAAGTATCATTTATAATGAAAGACTATAATGAAAATATATTTAGCTTATTAAAGTGATGAAACTACTAGTCTGTTAAGGAGAAGACTGGGAGCTGTCTTCTTCCTATGCATTTTTGATTAATGTCAGTGCAGTTGAATGAGATGATACTTGTTTTTCAGTGCATACTGCAGCCTAGCTAACTGGTCTCATCAGGAGGTGTAGGTGTAAGGCTGCCAGAGAGACTGTGGAGGATTATTATATAGTTATTATTATATAGTTATTAGCTTTGCTTTAGATGCTGTGGGATGCTTTTGTTTGCAGTCACGGTGTCTAAGCTGTTCTGCAAGGATATTCATGGAGTGCTGTCTTCAACTAAGTACATATATGGCAACAAATTTCAATTTGAGGGCTAGAGCTGTTGCTGCCCCCTGACATCCTTCCTGACAGATGTTACTGCCTTGAGGCAAAAACATCTAATCTGCTCATGAATCAGTTTGTGAACTGCTGCAGATTTCAGCCCAATGCATTAGATTGCATCAGGAGGGGTACCAATTTCAGCTATCAAATTTTAGTCCAGTGTTGCACGTCTTTCAGAGACCTTGGAGTCCAACAACCTACCTAAATAGCTTTCTAATATATTGTGTTTAATATATTGTCACGTTTGCCCTTCTCATTCCTTCTGTTTGTGTATTTCTGCCTTTGTTCTCACATTGCATTTCATTCTAGTCTGGATTTTACAGTTCATTTTATGGTCATCTTAAATCTTTGCTTTTTTAACAGTCCCTCATCTGTGGCTTAGAGAACTGGATGTCAGTCATCATATTTCAAGAATACAAAATGCACATAATTTAAAAACATTTAGAAAACTAAGAAAAAACCCATCTAGAGGTTTAAGTGCTGAGCTTTAATTATGTATAAATGAGAGCCTGTGTTTTCTAGGTTTTGTTTGGTTGGGGTTTTTGTATTCGTATTAACCTGCTGATGTTCTGTAGTGCTTCTACACTCTGCAAACAGGCTGTTGAGTTTTTCATTTTGTTTCATCTGTCCTGGCAGACATAACATTACAATGGCTTATTCAGCACTCTAAATCAAGACACTGTTGAAGAAAACTTTGGCTGAAGATAACTCTTCCTCAGTCACTTTGACTCCTCTCAGCTGTACACAACTGAAAAGAGAAAGAATGCAACTGTGTACTACCAGGACTCACTGTGGTCGTATTTGTTAACAGAAGTAAATCTGAATTGTAGCTTGTCTCTCTATTTTGATTGTTTTTTGTTTTTAAATCAAGATATTTGTCTGCCTTGGTGAAATTCCTGAACGCCTTAATACAAGCCTGGAAGAAATCAGTACTTTTTTGGGCTGAAATGTTTGAGTTTATGCATGCAAATTGTCAAAAACATAGTAATTTTTTTCTAATCTGAAACTGAATAAACTGCACAATGGAAACAGAAATTACTGAAGTTTTTTTAATGTAGCGTATAATTATTCATACAGAATGTTTTCCCTGAAAACACATGTAGTTAAGTATCAATAGTCAATTAAAACTATAATTAAGAGCTTCTTATTTGAACAAAATGCTGATACTCAGAACACTTTCAAATACTCTGGAGAGAAGTTATTTCCAAAGTCATGTATCTGTAGTTATTTAGTTTTTCCAGTCACTAATGTTAATTATTTATTGTTTTGGAATTGAAAAATAAATCAAATTCTAGACAATCCTATCCTTCTTTATTGAGAGAGGAAAGAGTCTAGAATTGCAGTGGATATTTTTCTTTCTTAAACAGAGAATTAAATAGAGATGGCAAGTGAGATCATGTGCATCCTCTCTGACATTATTAACCCCAAATTAATAGATTTCTTAAGCACTTATACTGTAAATGAAATAGTTTTCATGGTGTTTCTGGAGTACTCTTTCCATTCCTGAACCTGTAGAATTTTCAAGTGTACGACCTAAAATAGCTGGGCTCTGAAGTAGGATTAGTCCTTTTGAAACAGATTAAAGAGGAAATTCACTTTTTAAATTTTGATGCTTTGCTAACATCTTACACATACCTGCTTCCAAGTGCTTCACTTTAAAGGCACTCTGATGGGAACTTTTCTGTGAGTTTGTAAATTCTATTAAATATGGAAAGTTCATGTCAAGAAACAGTAGATAGGTGCTCAGTGGCCAAGTGTTTCAAGGACACTTGCAGATCTAGGAGGGAGAATTTCCAGCATGGTGTTCTAAGATGTGGTAAATTGATGGATTGCTGTAGTATTGAAAGGGTTATAAGTCATTTATGCAGTTCTTGCACTTTAGTACATGAACTATAAAAATAGCAACATTTTTTTGTCACGTCTGTTTGAGGATGCTTTTGGGCTGGTGGCTCTGATAAGCTGCTAAAAACATACGGCACAGACTTGATAAAAATCTTTCTTGAGTGTCACTCAAGAATACTACTACAAACATGATAAGTCAGCTTATAGCACTTATTCATAATGTTTGCAGTCTTAACTTGCAGAATTGTGGCCAGAGGAGCTCATTGTTCTATGGTAACGTGAAAACAATTTGACTAAGTGCTGAGTACTCAATAAATAAGTAAATGGTGGATGCTCCTGAAATGGGATGTTGCAAATGACCTTCCAAAATCTGACATGTAATCCATCTAGTGACATTTTGTATGCTGAAAAAACAGCACTAGATGTCAAAGGTGATGAATTTTCAATACTGTTGTTGTTCATGGATTTGAGAAGGAGTAGAGCCATTGCAAAATATACTAGAATTGCACTCATTATGCACATAACACATGAGAAGAGCCACTTCTGTGCCAGTGGTTGTGCTTTTTCATGGTAGTGCCTCATAATTCCAAATTACCATCATGGCATGGAAGGTCTTGCTTCTGGCATGAGTTCCACATAAAGTCTCTTTGCATCACTCCTTAATCTGGACCAGTCTTGCCCTTTGCTGCAGGAGGTTTGTGGGTGTGGACACAACCTTTTTGCAGATTGATTGAAACCAGGCAGTTTTCCAGGCCAGCACTGATGAGAAAAGTGGTGTTGGCTCCTATGCTTCCCTTGCTTTGCTCAGTGTAGCATTTCCTTGGGAGATGACCAGAGAAGTTAACTTCCTATATGTGGTATACACACCACTAAGTACCAGTGCAAGCTAAGGAAAACCTTCGGAGGGAGGAGGTTAGTTCCAGGTTGGCTGAATGAATCTCTGCGAAAATGAGATGAAAATTAGCAATTTTTGTTATTAAAATTATCCCATTATACAGCATATGCTGATTCTTTTTCTCTTTTCTCCTATTATGTGACCTTGTATCCAAACCTAAGGCAAATCAGCACAGGCACTGGTCTCACTGTTCCCATTTGAAACAGCCTGTCTGTTTCTCAACAATTTGCCTTCAGGTAATTTTTCTGAATGAGTTCAGCTGAAGGTGAGTGTTTACTGTCATACTCAATAGCTTTCTGAGAAAGATGAATTGTAGATGACTGACAAATCTGACATCTTATTTTTAAGACTCTGTATGGCCAGAAAGGGTTACAGAGATGTAGACCACTATAGACAGCATTGCAGCGCAGTTGTTTGGAGAGGTCACAAACATCTGTGCCCAGGAGCCTCTGTGCAGGGGGTGTCCCATTGCTTAGACAGTAACACATAATGCAGTGCCTTGCATAGATCCACATAAGGGAGTTTCAGAAGCAGGGGGGGGGCATGGAGAGACATGGAGTGACCACACTGCTTTCTGCTTCTTGGCTCTCCTGAGAAGCTGACTGCGACAGAGCAGTAGAAGCTGCTGTTGTGCTCTGGCTTTGCTTGGGAGGTGGGAAGTGCCCTGCTGTGCTCAGAGCTCCTGATTCCTAGGTCTGCGTGGTGTTGATATGGTCTACATGCACAACATCCTCCAGGCTGTGGGAAAAGAGCAGTGTTGGGGGATGTGGACAGCTGAGGAGCTAGGAATAACCTTCAGTTTAGGCACATCTAGTAACCCCAGACCCTACAGTGTTGAGAGCCCTAGAGCAGCACAAATGCAACAGTAATACAGACATGTTTCAATTCCCTTTTTTCCTTCTCCAAGTGTAGGAAGAGCTTAACTGTCTCCCAGGGCTATAAAGGACCACCAGGTGCCAACCATCTGTTTTACTTCCAGCACGTTTTATTTATTAATTTTTTTCCTTCTGTTTGCATTGTGTATTGTAGAAAGCAATCACGAACATAAAATTTTGGTTAAGTGATCTTAAAAAAACCCCCCAAAGACAAGTTTTTTATCAAATGCACTATAAAACTTCCCACATTTATTGCAGAGAGCAGTGATATATACATAATTTGTTCCTGAATAAGCTATTTTGTAAAATGCTGGTACTTCAGTCACCTGAGCAGCATATTAAATTGAATGCCTCTGTTCTGTGCTTTAGGGCAGAATGTACATACAAGAGTCACAAGACTTTTGAACAGGCCAATGGAACATATACAAGAATTGTGTATAGTGATCCCAAAATTTTAAAGCTTGTGAAACCGAACAGGCTGGCTGATATCTCTCCCAAGGCTCTTCTGCCTCTTGCTGTGCCTCAGCCTGGTCTGTAGCATGCACACTGATCAGCAAACTCCACCTAGCTCAGGCCATAACCCCATGGCTTGAAAGCCATGTAAGGAAACGGGGTTTGGGGTGGTGGGATGGCTTCTGGCTATTTGTTTTCTGCACCGTGGTTTCCGGTCCAGTTCATACCTTGCAGTCAATAGGTATCTATACAGTTGTGCAGCACTTGTTTCCATGGACCTGTCTTACCGAAATGCCATCAAAGAGCAGGACACATTAGTACTTTTTCCTTCAAAGGAAGGAACCTGGCAGGAGCCTTAGTATCTCTCCATTATGTTTTTGTGCTTGGGACCTAAGACTCAGAGACTCTCCTTTAGGAGAGTGCCTGCAAACCTGATCTAGAGCTGCACGTCATTGGCACAGAGTGATGCAAGACAAGATACCGAAAGCAAGTTAGTATGAGGAGAGATGTCCTTTCATCGTCCTTACTTATGGGGAAGGATGCTTTTGCGATCTGTGGGGCAATGAATGAGAACAACATCATGTGGCATCAAATATGATCAAATTTTATCCCTGGCAAGAGATGGTGTTGCATTATGGTCCCAATCAAATGATTCATGTCATCATGCAGTCAGGCTACAGGTATAGACCAACCATCACTAGTAAACTAAAGGAAAACAGTATTCCAGGTTCTCAGAAGATATGGTCATACAAAAGTCTCAGGGCATGGGACAGGGTGGAACTACTTTCTTCCTCCACTGCAGAAGAAATTGGACATCTGTGAGGAGTCACAGTCCACTCCCTCAGCACAGACACAAGGGCTCCATGACAGACTGCAGGCTGGATGCTGCTCTGTTGTCAGCTTTCAGCAGAAGCCTTTCCAGATTACTTGTTACCTACTGGCAATGGTATTACCCTCAAAAATGGTGAGCTCTGCCTTTCTCGATTGGCCCCCTGCCAAGACAGCCATTTTCTCCTGCAATTCAGGCAAATGACCTGATAATTGTGCATCCTGGCTTTAACCCTTTTCAGGAACTGTTTGCAGCATTTCACATAGCTTGGGTTGTGCGAGAGCCAAATTCAGACTTAGACAATTCCAAGGTAGGTCTGGGAAAGTTTTGGTCTCACTTTTGTGTGCTTTTGCACAAAATGAACACTCTCTTCTATTGTTTCCATTCTCTCTGCACTTAACTGCTTCCTGGCAAAATGGGCATAATCTGAAGAGTTTCTCAGTGCCCCAGTCATCTTGAAAGAAAACATCATATCCCAGTTCTTGAGGACACTGTCTTCATTGTGGCATCACATACAGGATCCCAAGAATAAAAGGGAGTTTGGAATTGGGCTAAGAAGAAATGCTGAAGAGGAAATGCAGTCCAAGTGGTGTGGGCATGGGAGAAAAAATGAGCTTGTGGTGTATCACAAGAATGGTGAAGATTCCCTTCACCAGTCTCCAGCTCTGCAAAGAGCCAGGGCAAAGCCAAGCAGCAGGCAATGGCAGTGCCTGTGTGCTGCATACAGTGTCCAAGCCCCTCGCTTTTCTTAACCTTTCTTCTACCTGTGTGGTTGTGTTTTCCTGGCTCTGGCAATGCTGCCTCTCTTGCCTTTCAAGGTGCAGCTGCTGAGCAGGTCTCCACTGGTTGGCTGGGAAGGGAAGAAAGCTGATGCCACCACAGCCACATGGCAGCAAAGGGGGTTGGAGCCAGTAGCCCCATCAAGGCTCAAAGCTTGCTGAGCCTTGAAGGCCTGGTGGCTTGAAAAGGAAAAAGGTCAGGAAATGGACAGCTCACAGCAGCCATCTCTTGGGTCTCTGATCTCCACTTGGAAGGAAGGGAGCAGGATGAAGGCTATTACCCTGCAGTACAGTTTCCCCAGGATGAGCTGGGTGCCAGGCTCTTTGTGACATGGTTTGGTAATCCTCCTTGTAGGCACCAGGGAGTGCACTCAATCTGATGAAGGATAGGGCTGGGATCACTTCTTGTATCTGAGAAAATTTGAAGAAGAACAGCTTTTGAGAGAGTGGACAGGCAGTCCTGTGACATCCCATGGTACGCACTCTGCCCAGCTGCTACTGGGATGCACTGGTGGCCCCTCTGGAGGGGACTGTGTCAGCAGGAGCATTTGGATTTACACTGAAAAGACATTCAGAAGGGTTAGCTACCTCTGCATAGATTTTGCCAATGCATCTCCAAGGCCATGATAGTGTGGACAAGGTGTGGGACCTCGTAATAATTTAGTTTGAGAGCTGCTGCTCTGGATGAGTCTGCTTTTCATGTGTCCAGCACACCCTAGGATGGAGTTAAAACTCCACTGACATGAAGAAATAGGGAGGTAATTTCTCTGTCATCTCTTAGTACCTAATCCTTGCTACTAGAGGCAATTTATCCCTAGGACTCATAGGCATTTAGAAAATGCTTTTGTTTTTTGACTGAGAGGACCAGATTGCACCTAGTGCACATAATTTTGTAAAATTGTCCCCAAGGAGGGTAGCTCATCTGCCTTCTAGTGCTTTCAAAGACTGAAGCAGTATGATGCATCTATGTAGACAGTATACTTTGTCAGGAGTAAGGTGTTTACAGATAAGTGCACTTGAAGTAAGTGGGTTTGTTAAGCAGCATTGCCTGACTCTTTCCTCATTGCTATCTATAGATTTCATGGAAAGTGTTTTCACTCAAGTGGAAAACAAGTCAATATATTTCCCTAATCCATCCTTCAATGTAAAACCAGGCACATGCACTGCTGGTATGTAAAGTTATTTACCAATTAAAGGACAAGGAATCCAAGTTTGCAGCATGTTACTTGATTTGGAGGCTGCACAATACAGCCATATGGGACCAAGAACCTTGTTACAGAGATTCAAGCATAAAAGAGCTTCCATGCTTTGGACAGCCTGTCCTCTCTAATGATGATAGCATTACCTATGGAAGGTTCTCCCCCATGTATGCTATGGAGAGGTTGTCCTCTAATCTGAAAAAGAGACTGGAGTAGATCTCAAGGCAGTCAAGACCATTTATGCAGTGTCTTGCACCTACCTTCATCTGTCTTCTTCCCCAGGTTTATGGCATTAGGACTTGAATGGAGTGTTTTAAAACAACCAAATAGCTGTATCTTTTTTGGGTTTTTTTTGGCAGGTGTGGTGAATCCTAGTGGTGAGATACTATGTGTCAGCTTTTCTTCCCCTTTCTAGTCACATATGAACACAGAAGTTGTAGGGATGAGTAGATCTCACAGAGTAAACAGCTGCTTCTGTACCCAGAAATGCAACTTTCTGGCTAAGAAATTAATCTGATGTCTCTATAGTTCAGAAGACAGCATAGAAATATGTATGTCTATAAATGCATAAAGTGGCTGAATGTTTATAAATCATAGACAAAGGCAATTTCTTAACATCTGTTGCACAATATGTAAGTATATTCTTCAAGAAATGGCTAAAATGAGACCTTTAGCAAAACAGTAGTTCCTTTTCAGTCTCTAGAGAGGAGTAAATTGTGTTTTGAAAGGTTAGACTTTACCTTTATTTTCAAACACACTAGGTCTTGATCCATTCACAACCCCCAAATACCCATGTGGGGACTTTGACTGGATATAAAAACGTACGTCTGTGTACTTTTAGTAGTGTAGTTGTACATGCAGAGGGGTAGTTGGCTACCTGCCTACTTGAATAAGGTCAAAATTAATCAGATTTTTGTAAGGAGAGGTCATCAGTCACAAGGAAGAAAGAGCCCAGTGTCCTCTCTTCAGTAGAAATTAATGTGGATTATATGTAAACATTTCTGCTGTACTCATGCTGTATGGAGGTCTGTAAGTGCTCTAGAAAAAATTATCAAGATGGTCCATGTTAATTTCAATATTTCTTATACACTGTGCCTTTCAGCTTCCAGATAAGATGAATGAAGAACCTGTAATACCACTCCACATCTGACAGCCTTAAGTATATGGTATCTTGGGACAAAGTCTCATTCCTCAGCATCCCAGAGTTCAGCTCTTGAACTGTCACTCTGATAATTTCCTTGGTGCTTGGTATGCAGCAGATGAAAGATGCCTTGAGCATCCTGAGTCTTAGTGTCAATCTGAAAGCTGGCATATTAAGACATCTTTTATCTTTTTACAACTTCAGCTTCCATAGTGAGTGAAGGAAACCAGATTTATCATGCACCTGCTTATCAGCCAGTTTATTCCCTTGCGTCACATGGAAAACCACCGGTTTGCTGTAGGACCTCCTTAGGAGTGGAGAAATGGCTTGGTCAAAAAGTATGTTTCATTTGCCTTTCAAAACTCCATCATCTTTGACAAAGGTGAATTCCTGTCACTGTAAAGCAAGTCTGCTGTGAAATGAAATGGAAGAAAATATGGTTTTACTATAAAATGCTCAGGAGGGCTATCTTCTATTTTCAGGACCTGAGAGCTTTATTTTGTTAGTTTTGCTTGTGAGGAAGTCAGATAATCCAGGCAGCGAGCCTTTTAAGCTTTTTGTAACCTCAGATCCTAGCTCCTAGCTCTGACTCTGCACAGTCTTCCCTGCACTCTGAGATTTTCTCAATGCTTATGACCCAACCTGTATTGAACTTCTGAAACCCTACGAATCATGAGTTTCAACCTTTGGGTTTAGCAGCTGTCTCTTTTCTAAATGCACTAAATGACAAAAAAATGGATAGAACATAAAATATCTATGTTTGGGAGTACTTTTTAGTTAGTATAGTGATGCTTTATTAAGTGCCTAACATTTAGAAATACTTTGTGTTTTGCCCACAACCATCAGCAAACGCACATGGCCTATTCTAGATATCATTCATATCGCTGCAAGTGTCCTTGGTCTGTTCGTTGCGTGGTCTAGGAACTAAAGGTGTTTTAGCTGCCAAAACTTAAACTTAGTATATCACACAGAAGGGGTAAGGTTGGAAGGGACCACGGTGGGTCACCTGGTCCAACCACTCTGGTCAAGCAGAGTCACCCTAGAGCACATAGCAATCTGGGCAATCTGTTCCAGTGCTTGATCACCCACACAGTAAAGAAGTTCTTCCTCATATTTAGGTGGAACTTCCTGTGCATCAGTTTCTGCCTGTTGCCTCTTTCCTATTGTTTGCAACCACTGAGAAGAGCCTGGCTCCATCCTCTTGACACTCTTCCTTCAGATACTTATATACATTGATGCAGTCCTCTCTCAGTTGTCTCTTCTTGAGGTTGAATAGGCCCAGTGCCCTCATCTTTTGTTGTAAGAGAAATGCTACAGTCCCCTAATCATCTCTGTAGCCCTCTGCAGGACCAGCTCCAGGAGCTCTGTGTCTCTCTGGTACTGAGGAGCCCAGAACTGGACATAGCACTCCAGGTGAGGCCTCACTAGGGCTGAGTAGAGGGGCAAGATCACTTCTTTCAACCTACTGGCAATGGTTTTCCTAAGGCACTCCAGGATACCATTGGCCTTTTTGGCCACAAGGGCACACTGCTGGATCATGGACAGGTTGTTTTTCACCAGGACCCCCAAGTCCTTCTCTGCAGAGCTGCTTTCCAGCAGGTCAGCCCCCAGCCTGTACTGGTAATGGGGTCATTCTTTCACAGGTGCAGGACCCATTCGGGCTTGGAGGCAGACAAGTATATGAAGGGCATTTTGATCACTGGAAGAGTGAAATCATCTAACATGTTCTTAACCTTCTTTAACTTCTTAAATTCATTTTCATTTCTTCTGTAACTGGGAAGCACTAAAGCCATTTTTCATGCGTTTGAGAAAACACTATTACATGCTTCATTTGCATCAATTACACAAAAATCAGACCTGAATGGCCTGAAAGTGGGGGTAGAATGCCCCACTTTCTTTAGTGCCTAAGGAAAGCAATATTTAATAGACTACTTAGATCTATAGTGCTAGAACCAACCATTCTTTCTGAAGACATTGTGTTTTGAAAATATAAGAGCGGAGAAAGATAATGGAATGCGTTTATGACTTACATTTTAAATATATTGCTGAAGAGATTAGCAATTAATGCTATACACATTTGCTATTTCATTGCTTAAAAACTCTTTAGACTGTTTGTTTTAAATCACATTATAGTAAGGTCACTGAAGCCCTTTTTGCCTTTATGTTTATATGATGATCTTAGAAACATTTTACAAGTGGGTTTATAAGTCTTGGCAAAACAGACAAAGGACTTGGGGAACAAGGCAGCTTCATTGAAGGGAGTGACTATCATTCAAAAGGACTTTGTTTATCTAATAATTTTCTGACTTGTGTGTATTTATTGTTTTTCACTGAGAATAACATCAAGCTGTCATACTGCCTTACATATACCAAAACAAAGTTCAAAGTTGTAGTTCAGTCTATGTTGAGCTGAACATAAAAGAGGGAAACACTAACAAAATAATGCTGCAGTAGTTGAACTGTTGGAAAACTGATTCCTAATTAAATCTAGCATAACTGTCAAATTAACTGTGCAGCACATTTGAGAAATGAGACTCAGAAGTCACATGTAAGAAGTCTGAGCATCAGGATTTCTCAATTTACTGGAGCTGTAAACTAATAAATCAATGTCTTTAAAACAAGAGATGAAAGATGAGGGAACAGCAAGAGATATTTTCACATTGTACAGAACAAAATGTATTAATAATTTTAGTGGGTAGTTTTAATGACATTTAATTGTTATACTCTAAGTCTTAAACAGAGAATTTTAATGGGCACAGTAAAACCTTTGTCATTAGTTTTTAATGCAATAAAATTCAATGCCTGATGCCAAGGTGCTATAAATCAGTGAAATGCCACTGAAGTCAGTGGAGTCACAGATACACTGAGGCTCAAGACCCTTATTTTGCATGAGGTGCAGCCAATCTGCACTATCAAATGTTGCAAACAATGAAACATGCTGTGTAAAACCTGGAGTGTGAGAATGGCACCTTTCAGGGAGGAGAACTGGAGGTCATCATTGGTGGTTGAGTTTTGCTGGTCCAGGGCCTAATGAAAACTGACAGATTACTCCTCAGGAAAAAAAAAAAACTCCTCACAAAAATAACAACCATGCAAATTAATATGATACACAAAGGGGGTGAAGATTTATGTGACTGTTTCCCTCATCCCTTTCATCTGGCTTCCTTTTTATGTGCTGCTCCCTAATGATGCTCATTTGTCTGCTTCACTTTCCTCTGCCTGCCCTTCCTTTCATGCCACTCCTGTATGCAGGGCTCCTCCACTAATGCTGGGGCACTTGGGGCTGCCTCTTCCTGGCCTCTCATTCTTGATTCCCACTGAGGTTTTTCTGATGGCAGTGGAGCTGTTGCAGCTGAGGAAGCTTTTTTACCTGTCTCTTTATGACGCTTCCCTGGCAGAGTTGATCTCCTTGCAGCACAGGTGCTCGGATGGGCAACAGCCCTACACTGCAGCCACAGCAGGTCAGAGCTTTGGTGTTGCATTCAGCAGATGCAGGTGGCAATTTAAGTTAATATAACAATCTGTGAGTTGCTGAGGCAGATGTGAGTTGTTTTACTGCTTCCTTGGCTGGACTCTGGCTGCCAGGCTTCAACCTGACAGAAACAGTGAAGCAGAGTTGGGATGCTGATGCTGCAGCCCAAGTCCATGGAGATCAGCAGGAAGATTCCTACTGCTTTTAATGACAATAGGACACTGGCTTTAGGTTACCCACAAGACTCAATTCTGCTGTGACATTTACAAAGAATAAGGAGATCCACTTGAGCAAAACATGAGTCAAGCTCTCATTTCTGTCCAACCATATTGCACCAAAACTCAGCTGAGAAATAATGCAGTTACCTCTCTCTACATCCAGTTCCCTTCTTATGGTCCCTCCCTATTGTCTCTGCTCTGGTGCATCTGAAATGAGATTCTGGTTTCTTAGAACACAGTCCCTGTGTTTCCATTTAGAGTGTGAGATGTTAGCCTTTTTGGAATGTTGTGAGATGATAAATGTGTAATGGAAAATGTGTTTTCTGCACTTAACTGGAGAGTAATTTATTGTAGGGCTTTTTCCTTCCTTCTGGGAATGGTACTATCAGCTACTTCCTGAGGATGAGAGGCAATTGGCAGGAGGCAGCCTGCTTGATGAAGTGAGATGCATTGTGGATTTCTCTGAAGATATTGATATTGAACAGGGTCTATTTACTAAAAGAATGAAGCAAAAGGGAGGTAAAGGGATGAGAATGGAGCAAAACCTCACCATTGGCCCCTTGTCCCTCAAAGACAGGGACAGCACACCTCAAAGGTTGTTGCAAGGTGGTTGGTTAGCTCTTGTATTTGCTCTCAATCTAAAGTAGCAGAACATATGTAAAAACTACATGTACACAAACACACACGTGTACACATGCCTATATATTATGATAGCTGATACACTTTTTATTTAAATATATGATATCATGTATTAATGAGCTAAGGTTTGAAGTTCGAGCTTTTCACAGCACAACATGAAGGGTTGTTGTGGTAAAAAATATTAGCATTAGATAACTTGCTAAATTCCTTACTCAACTATGGGAGAATTATTACAAATAAGTGCTCATTTACTTTCACTTCTGCACATCTGTGACTTTGCATTTTGCAAATGTGTTTTCTGCTTTGTCTTTAGCAAATAAGAACTTTATTTACTTTCAGCCTAAGAGACACGAGATCACCTTATAAGATAAAGCGATTTTTAAAGATTTCACCTTATGAGATAAAACTATTTTTAAGGTCACAGTCAAATGTAAAGGCATCCCTTTCCTGCATACATTGTCATCTTTTGTAATAGGAGGTTGGGAAAACCAGCAACTCCTTGACTCCCTAGAGTATTTCTCCAAGTTGGGAAGTGTTTAAGAGTGATGGACATGTTTTTATATTAGCTGCACATGTTGGTTTGCAGACCACTGGTGTGGGAGTCCAAGAGGTCGATGGGTCTTCCTGTCACCAGCAGAGTGCAGGGAATCTCACTGACCCATGGCAGGGTATGATTCATGCATGTAAAGTGCAAGAGTTTTGAAGGTGTTACGGTAGTCACAGTACTAGATGTTTGAGGAGGCTTGCAAAATCTGCTATTAAATATACTTGAAGAGATTTTTTCATGTTCACAAAAGATTTGTGAATGTGGAAAATATTTTAAGCAAATATTGCCATAGTCTACAGCAGAGAACTCCAAACTCTTCCATGGACTTGTATCCATTGTTTTTGCAAAGTCTTCTGTTAAATACTGAGTGTGTGATATCTACCTCAAGGTAAAAGACTTCAGAACCTTCAGACTGCAAAAGAATAAAAAAAGTGCATAAATTGCAGTTGAACCATGCAACTGAACCGTCATTTGGTTTTGGAAGTTTCAGCAACTCAGCCTAAGCTGTTATTTATACCTTTGGGATTGTATCTGAGAGTCCCTTGAGTATTATCCACTTGATTCAGTCTCTTCTGCAACGAGTGATGATCCTTTTAACATGCGTATAACATGGAGTTGATATAGCCAAGAACTCCTTTCTGTCTCTGGGAGAAACCTCTTTTCTTTACTACCTGGAGACATTTGTGTCCTGCTGTGTTTGTTAAACTGCTGGCCTAGGTATTGCTGAAATGGATAGCTTTGGGTAATAGGGGGATATGTATGTACAAAAAATATTTTTTATCACTTGTTTGCTCTAGCTGACTTTACATATAGAGACAATGAATCAAAGAAAACTCAGCATATATTCTTTTGCAGTCACAGGGAAATGAAATTTGCTTTCTAAGTCAATGGACTGCTAGTTTTATTGCTTGTTTTTCTTTTCTACTCTATATTAGAAGCTGAATATTTAACAAATATAATGCAAAACTTAATCTGATAAAATTATCTTCTGCAATGTGCTATACCAAAACCAGTAAGCAGTGCAATGTGTGTGTCCTGTTCTCCTTTCAGGAGGGGAAAAATAAACTAAGATGCTTTCAGATATAGACATACTGGCATCAAAACACAGTAGTTACACAAAGCAAACCTCATCCTGCTTTTGATAATGGAGTAAGCATTGGATGGATACTACAGCTCTGTATTTGCAGCCTAGGAGGGTTAAGTGGCAGAAAGATAAATTGGTTATCCAGAATAATTCACATGTTCTGTTTGTACCTTCATCATTCTCTCCTGAGACTAATAGTGATATTTTCCAATGTCTTTGGTCTTGTGAAAGACCCTGAGCTGAATTCAGATATTGCAGCAAGATGAATTTATTTAAACCAACATAAATCACTGGTAAGACTTGGGGCTATTTCTTTTTCTTCTTTTTTTTTCTGTAGACTTTCCTGGGCCCTGCTTCGCAGTTAGTTAGAGTAAATGCTATGTCCATTATTGGTCAGACCAGTAAGTTTGCTGAAATGCTGCCTTTTCACTGAAAAGAACAGCAACCATCACTCCATAGTTTGGGAGAAACAGAAAAATAGTTGCACTGTAATTAGTCTATGGAAAGTCTGTTCCTATCTTAACTGAACTGGATAAAAGCAGTGAAAACAGGGACTTTCTTAGTTCTTCACGGTTCCTTGAAAATATTAGATAATTTTTTATATATATTAGCTTTTAGCTAATACCTTTAGGAAATGTAAGTTGTCCCTTGCAACATGAACTAGGATCATGCCATACTTGAAGAAGGGGAATAATTTTCAGTAGAGCCGAATTTGTTTGCGATGTGACAGTGACACACAAGTTTGGTGTAGGATGTCACTGACTGTGAGCCAGACTTCACAGAGCAAGTACCAGGCAGATCCTGCTGGCACTTCAGGCATAATAGGATGAAAGAGCTCACAGGTTTGGGATGGATCAGTACTGTCTCTGCTCACTCTGCTTCAGACAGAGCTGTTAATTTAGCGTACCTTTAGTACATGTTGGATAAAAACAAATAAAAAGTGTTGGGTATCTTCTTTATTGCTGTTTTGCAGACTACAATCACTGATGTATTCAAGCTACAACCTTCCCTCTGCCTATTGTATCATGATAAAATTGAATAGGAAACTCGACAAAGACTCATTTTTCTGTTAAATTCCATTGCTTTTTTAAAATTTCAGCTTCCTAACCCAGAAAGCTGTAAATTCTCTGATGAGCTGCCAGGACTACAATCAGGATTTTGGAGGACATGGGCACAATACTTCTGGAGAGGTCTCCATCATCCCAGACAGGTACTCTATATATGCACAGGATGGTTATATGACACACACAGTAAAATCCAGTCAGTGCCTTTGAACATATGGCACAGCAACAACTGCACAGATGGAGCGAGTGGGGTGATTTATCTGTTCGTGTGCAGCAGCAGCTTCTGAGACATACCACAGACAGTATGGCCATGGAATTACATGGAAGATGCTAGCTGGGATGAACAGCCGTTCTGGTACTGATTAATGTGTCCTGGTGGACATTCCAAGCAGGCTTTCATCCTTATACTGAAAGATGACAGTAGCACTCTGTTATCTGCATATATGATGTCAAGCATAGTAGGCATCCTGAGCCAGGCTCACAGGTGTTAACAAGACAGAGGGAAATACTAACTTGTATTTAGTCTTGAAAGTTACCTGGCTGTGGGAACCTGGTCTCAGTGTCTCTTTCAGCAAGTTTTCTCCTGGGGATCGTTGTTTTATTAAGAGACTGAAGAAGAGAGGGCACTCAGCTGTCTCAGGAATAATTTCTTTTGTTGTTTTAGTCAACCATTTTCCAACTGCCTCTACTTGGTGATTTCCCTTACAGACCAAGAGCTTTTGCATATAGTTATGTTTTTATCAGGATAGAAGTGCAAAAATATATTATTAGGAATAATAATGGCAACCATATCATAATCATGGCATTATACTGTGATCAAATAATCCTTGCCAATATTCTTTGTAATCTACAGCCTGAAAGCTTAGAATCTTCCAAACTTTTCTTATTGAACTAAAATTATTATGTTTCAAGTAACTCTTTAATTATTCAGTAATTTTTTTAAGTTCAGCAAAGCCACATAAGGTTAAGTTCCAGAAACTACTGGTGTGTTGTCTGAGGGCCCTCAAAAACCTGTACATATCTCTTCTGTCATGAGTGGAATTATCTCAAAAGCTACTGTATGCTTCAAACCCCAGACTGTTGAGTGGGGCAGCAGATTTATCTCTGGTGGAGAAATGAACAACTTTAGTTTTACTGTAAGGCTCCAGGCATTATAGACAGCCAGGTAATATCCTGACTCTGCTTAAATCACTGGCAAAATGTCTGCTGACTTCAATAAAGCCAGAATTTCATCCATGACATCTTTAATAATCTGTGTCAAAATGAGATCAATGCTTTACTGTGGGTGGGAAGACGTGAAATTGTTCTAAAATGGAAAATGGACAACTTGCCAATAACTAAGAGACATCAGGGAATTTGAGAAGCTTCCATCTGGGAAACATCTTTGGTTTGTCTTTCATATATATAAAAAATATGTTTCCTGTTTTCTACAGCTAATTAACTAGGAAAAAATATATTCTTCTGGTGGGTGTATCCAGTGATCAAAGTATGATATAAAATCAGTTAGTCTCTCATTACCAGAAATACTGCTGGAATTGTGAATTGTATTGAAGTATCACTGTGCCCCCTTTTTCATTAATCTGTACATCAGTCTGTGTTGAAGCGAAACCTAACCTGCTCTTTACAATTAATTCATATAATCTAATATTATGGCAAGATATTTTATAGAATAATTAGGGTCAGCAGATAGAACTTGAGTCTTCCTAGGTTTCCAATAACATGAGCTCCAATTCAGAAAATACAGTATATACCACTGTTAATTTTGGCTGAGATGTGCAACTTCAGTGGCAGAAAAATACTGACAGGCCTAGTATGACATTTTCAAGTCACGTGAGTGAGGAATTAACTCTTTGCTGTCTTTGAGATGTCAGTAACACTAAGGTTATGTTGCAAGAGGGGAAAAATCTATTTTCAAAAATATACACACCAAAGTTCACAGGTTTGCCATTAATTATGTAAACTAATATAATTAAAGAACTACAAGGGTAAATTGAGTTTTCTAATCTTATTACAATATTAAAGTAGTTATTAAGTTATCAATCTATTTTTATATCAATAGGTCAGTCAGGCTCTCTAGTAAGTTTTTGCCATTCTGTAGACTTCTAAACATATATATATATAAACCCCCAAATTAAAATATACTGATGTTGTTGTGAAAAGCAAACAGATTCCTTTTCAACTGATGTTCAAGATTTGTCCGGGAAATTTTACCTTGTATCTTTACTTTTTAAGCAATGGCTGGTTATCCATCTGTGCTCCTCTCTGATAATCACAGCTGGATTTTTTTTTTTTCTCTGTTTAATGGCAGCAATCATAAGAAAGTAACTGTTTGCTTAATTGAAGAGGCTTTCTTTTCAATTCCCTCTTCAGTGAAGCTTCTAAAAAGCCAAGTCAAATGCTCTGTTGCATGTGGGAAATATTTCCAGAGAGGCATTATATCTACAAGTTAAACAGAGAGCATTCTCTGCTAAAACTTGAGTTCCTCTGTGGCAATAAGGTGTGTAAAAAAGAAAACAAAGCTAATATAGCCTCTGAAAGAGCTGAATTGTTCTCTGCTGTGTGGTAAAGGGAAGAAAACAATGCTACAGTCATCTGAAAAACAGGAACAAAGTGTTGGTTTCCTTTATTGGGTTAATTGCTTCAGCAGTAGAACCATAATATTTGGATAGAAAAAGCAGTGTCTCCATCCACTAGTTTGATAATAGCTGCTGATACAGTAAAATTTAAAGTCTTGCAAGAGTGGGCCTGTACCTCATCTACTGTTGCTTGCAATGGCAAGGTTTCTGTAGTACCAGCGGCTTTTGTGTGTCCTTACTGGTCTTGCTGTACCCCAGCAGAGACAAACGAAGAACTTATTTAGACACACACTCCCAGCTACTGCAAATATACATCCAATGAAGTCATGTTGTATGTTGAGGAAGATCATGTTACCGAATGATCAGGCAGAAACAAGAGGATGTGAAAGTATTCTTCATGCGTACGCTTGCCAGTCAGTCATACCCACCTGTGGGTCCCTTCCAACTCAGAATATTTTATGATTCTATAAGAGTGTTTATGCCTCTGACAAATGTATGACAAAAGCAGAAATAACCCAAAGACATTGCATGATTTTGCCATCGTCTAATAAAAGCATAATCATCTAGGTTAAAATCAGATTTTCCCAAGCTACCATTTTCCCAGTCCAGATTTAATATTCCCCAGCTTTATAGTGGTCTGGACTGAGCAGGCAAATGGAGGAGTGTTCCCACCGTGAATTCCTCCTATTCTGATGTGTGGGTACCCTCCCTGGACCAGGGAGCTTGGGCTAAAACCCTTCCAGGCTGTGGACAGCCCAGATTCAGGGCTTGCTGTTGCTTGGTAGGGGTCCCTGGAAAGCAAGCTGCCATGCAGGAAGACAGACAGTGGCACTGCTGTGTTTCATATGATAAAAGCAGGGTTGAGAGCCTGTGCTAAGTGTTGGCTATTGATTGTCTCTAGCTGGCTGGCCTGCTCAGCCGTGCAGGGACAAGCGGCCCTTTGAGCCTCTGTGTACACTGAGAAGTTGAGACATGCAAGGTCCTAATTTAGGCTCTCTAAATAGCTCTCTGGAGGTGTTCAGAGCTGTCTTGTCCTGTCTGTTGTGCATTTAAAGCAGTTGGACACGTTTCCTGCACAGCTTGCATTACATTTAAAAGGACGGTTGCCTGATTTTAAGATGAGCTTAGTTTGGACATAAGCTCAGGGTGGGGTGGAATCCAACTAAGGTTCACTGTGCCTGTGTTCTCCATCTGTGAAATGGAAATGACAACACTCTGCATGGAAGTTGTGTAGTTTTATATACCTTAAGAAACTGATATGCCTCTGATTATGCTGATGCCTACATTTGAGAGACTGAATCCCTTCACACTCCCCTGCTCATTTGGGCTGTATCTTTCTGTTAATCTTAATGCTCAAACTACATCTTTTCAGTACCTTTAATGAAATATAGTATCAATATATGATTGAAAATCTATGGCTACTGGTGGAATGTAAAATTTGTGGAAAGGAACCACTCTGTTCAGGCTGTATTTCCTTGAATCTTTTACATAAGAAGCATCACGTGTGCCATTTAGCAATTGTTAATAGGAATCAGGAATCTAATTGGGAGCTCACCAGATGAACAAAGGATATAAAAGGATACCAGTTTCCCAAGGATATGCCTACATACCTAGGAATAAGAACACGCATTCTGCAACTCAGTTTTTGTAAATACTGAATTTGTAGCTGAATTCAGCAGTTTCATGTGGTCAGTTGCTCTGCAATGCAGGACCTAACCAGTAATGTATATAAAAGTTACAGCACATACTCTTGCATTTTAGTCTAGCACTAGGTTGCACTGTGCCACACTTCAAGGATGAACACAACATAACCACGCAAAACCCCTCTCATGCAATAATGCTCAGCGTTCCGGTTTTGCTTTTTTCTGCTTCTTTTTGGTTAAGAATGTCTTCTGAGACAGAGACAAATCAGCTACAAGTATTCAAGAATCACGGTATTGTTACAGGTAATTAGCACTCCAGATGGATAATAAAAGACTAACAAAAGACTAAGGGTCAAGCATTATAATTGTTAAGAAATGCTCTTTGTTAAAATACATCACAGTCTCTTGAATTATGTTTTCTCTCTCTCCTGGCACTGATGCCAGAATGGGGTGTTCCATCCCTTCTCTGTGTATTTGGCTTTGGCTTTTATTAGTCTGTATATGCTTTCAAAACCATATGACAAACTTTTCAATGTCTGAATATATGGTGTATTTGAGTTTACAAAAATTAATTTTTGTTGTTGCTTTGTTTTGTTAGGAAAGGCAGTCCAGGATGATGGGCAGTTGAGTAAAGTCTGAAAGCGTTTGGGATAGAGTGGCTGTTTTTCAGAAGAGAAGAAAGCATTGATGATAAGTAAATTCACTGTCTTAGGAAGAAAGGAACTGCTGAAAAGTAATCAGACTTCAAGAAGGGCCTTGCTTTGTCTTAATGAATGCAGGAATGCAATGCTGAGTCTAGACAACTTTCTCTCAGATTTAGCATAACAGGAAAGATTTGGTGTGCCTAGCAAATAGATGTCTCCTGGAAAATGTATACCTACTACTTGTGTCACCTTGTACTTGTTAAATACACCTACCAAAAGCTGCAGTTGTTTTTATTACCAAAGTAAACTTTGAAACCCTTGTGTCACTAGTGGTTTCTTAGCATCTGAGACAAAAACCTGCAAGATTCCAGATAGGTCCGGGTTTATGCTTTTCTTCCCTGAAGAAGTTGTGAGTGCTATTATTATAGAACAGTAGGACTCAGAGACCTCAGTCTGCAAGCCCTGCTGTGATAATGTGCAATGTAGATCACAACAGGCACCAAGGTGAGCACCTGCAGCCTCCTGATATGTAAACTGACTTTGTCTCAGATATGTAAACTTAGGGAAAATCTCACTGAAGTATTTGTGCCTCAGAATTAATGACCTGCAGTGGCTGGCTTTACATTTTGGAGATGATTTAAAGCAGTCAGTCAAAAAGTATTATTGCATGAAAGAATGTAAAAAAAAAATAAATATTGAAAACAGGTTGCTTTTGGCACAGCTTAAAACAACCCCATCATACGTGGCAGGTGGCTATGTGTGCATAGTATGGCAGTCAGTGGTACTGGCACACAGCCTATCCTTCTCATGTGCCACCACTTCATTTGTTCAAACATATAATTCAAAATTATCCTATGCTTTAGCAGGTGCCCATGTTAAAATTCAAGTAGGTCCACAACAGATGTCCACAATGGTTTTTTTGTTAGCATATATCTGCATCTTCTTTTATTTGCCATGAAGATATTTCTAGTGGATGATGAATGGTGGATGGGCTTCCTGCCTTAGCTGATTGATGCTGATACGTGGACAGTCTCTTGGAATAGTTTTTAACATGGGGTATCAGAAATTTGTTACTGGAAACAGTCAGTGTGGATCTAAGAGCAGAGATCTGATCCTTCATTGTAACTCTGAGAAATAAGTGACCACATGAATCGTCTTCAGAGAACAGAGGTAATACTCAGCTCACAGGGGAGTGGAGTCAGGCTTCCTTTATCTGCTTTAGCTGACAGAGCACCATCTCTTCCAGATGCTGTTTGCTGACAGATTGTATTTGCAACAAGATGTGCCATTTCAGTATTCTATTTATGAATACATTTAATTAAAATCCATTCATGCAGATGTAAAAACATTTACCATCTAAAGAGACTATGACAAGGACACAGAGAGGACTTCTATTCCTGTAACTTCTTCGCCCTGTACTTTGGGCTTTTTAGTCTCTATCTGAATTTTCCAGGATATTCTTAGATTACCTGTTTTACTAAAGTGGCTTTCAAATATAGATGCTACAAATGAAAACGCTTACAGAAAAACCATTCAATAATCAAAGTCTTTTATTTCCCATCTCTCAACTATCTGCAGTTTTTGAAATGCAGCCTCATGACTCTGACAAGGGCTCCATGCTTAATTGCCAAGATTGAAAATGGTGCACCTGCTGCAAAAAAATAAACCACCACTTCACGAAAGATTTAAAGATATTTAAATCTACAGCATCTCATAATAAAAACCCCTCAAGAGTCTCATCCACATCAGACCTAATCATACAAGACAAAGAAATACTCTGCTAGTGTTAAGCTACGGAACTAAGCACTCCAAAGTGACTCTTGTGAAGAATACCCCTACACCCCAAACTGTTCAGGGATATCATGGTTCAGTCTTTGATTACAGAAGCACATCCTATTTTTAGACAATCTTTATGTATACTGCACTGGGAATGGCCTGTGATGCTTGGATCCGTAAATCTTTCTCATGCCAGTCTGATATCCTCATGATATTAATGGTGTGGAAGGCCAGGAGGATGGAAAGGGATATCTGCACAATATCTAGAGATGGACAGCAGATTTGTGATATATAGGAAGGATTCCCAAATGTGCATCAGAATTTCAGCAAATTAAGAAGAAGTCTAGAACTGCAAAGCATTTTAAGGACTCAGAATTAATGCAGTGGTTTACCATGCCAAGTAGCTTCACTGTTGGTGCAGGGTGGCTTCAGTGGGTGGCTATAAAGAGAACATTTTTTAATGTTAAAGACTGAGATCTGATCTGGTAGTAAACAGAGATTTAACAAAAAACCCACCCACCATCTGACTCATCTGACCAAATGTGCAGAGCAAGTCATTATTTTGTTGTATACATAACCACCTGTCTTTGAATACCTACTAGTGAGCATACATAGGCAGGCATGGGAAAAAGGTGAAGTCCTTTAAACTGCAAGAAAGATATGGCATCTGGCTTTTCTGATGCCACAGTTATGAAAACACACACACAAAGTCAAAAGAGGGTCAAAAAAGTTCTTGAAACAAAAATGAAAAGCATTTGAGATTCTGGAAGCAAAAGAAATAATGGCATTAAAGAAATGTAAAACTGTCTGGAATAACAGCAATTTGCTACTGCTGCTGTTGAGTAAACACAGCAGATTCTTCTGCCTGTGATAGTTCTGCCATTAGCACAAGAGAATCATTCATACCACAGCATCGAAGAAAACAAACAGAGATCTGTAGTTAATTTGCAGTGAAACCCTGAGAGAGCAGCCTCAAGAAGATGAGGACAAAGGACCTTGACAATACCCTCCACAAGCTGCACCTATGAGTGAAAAGAATGTGTGTGATCAGAAAGCCAATGAAACAAACCAAGGAACTGCCAACGAGAAGGAAGAGGTATGTGTGTGTGCTGGGTGGGCTTACAGTGGACCCAGGGCAAATGGGATAAATCACTTTTAGAACTGAGGAAAAGTTGCAAGAGACATGCTATGATACAGAGGATGGAGTACATGGAGGTAGAATAATCTGAAGAATCAACAGAGAAAATCAGATTGAACAGGAACTAGAGAAGTCACTAAATTCACCTACTAGCCCAAGGCACAATCAAGCTTTCCTCCCACCGTCCTCCAAAAAAAGCAAAGAAGTCCGCATTGTAGTGAGTGTGAGGATGCTGAAAGCCCAGGAAATCCCCTTCACTGAACCACGTATTATCATTTTGAATTAGTGTGGTGGAGGCTAGTTGGTATTTTAAAATGTCAAACAGCCACGTCAGTCCCTCTCTTCATTAAGACCTTTCACTTTGTGAATTACCAATTCACCTCCAGCCTTGAGGTCAAACAAAATAACTCCTCATTAGACAGATGTCTATTCCTAATATGGGCGAGCCCATGTGTAAAGCCCCACTGTGACTGACACGAGCTGAGTCATTCTTCCAGAGGACCTTGCAAGCAGTCAGAGGACAAACCATTCATCTTGGGTAAGCTCTCCACCAACGCATAAAGCAGGCTGAAAGGGCAGAGCAGGAAAAACAGCCTGTGTCACATCTGGTCAAATAAGACTCTACTTTCCAGAGCTGGCAAGCTGGCACTTTTGACAACCACTTGAATTCACTTCTGAAAATGTGAGATATGAGTGATGTAACTGATGTGTTACATCAGTGAGTGCCACTGTGGCTGTCTTTTCTCATGGACTAGCTGGTTGCTAATGAGCAGTGGATATTTTGCATCTTGTCTGGGATTATTTGCTTCATCTACAGTTACTCTAGCATGTAAGGGCTGTGTAATGGTAACAGCTACAAAATACAGAGGAAAGCTGGGCTTTGGGATGGAAGATGATGAAAACTCAATCAGTGACACCCCCACTTTTCAAGAAAAGTGAATACTGGTACTGAGTAATGGTAATGATTTTTACCTGAGTAATGCTGGGTGGAGATTAATTTTATTTAAAAAATTCTGCTTTTGATTGATTTGTTTCCAGCTATGCATAATGAAAGGCAATAAATTAACCATTTCAGTATAAACAAAATGTAAGAATCACAATGAAAATTCAAGTGCAAGAAAAGTCCTTTGCCAGTAAATAAAATTTTATAGCATGTGTAAATAACAGTTCAAGTGGCTCAATTTAGCAGTGACAAAAGCTGTTTTCACTGCAAAGTAATTGTTCAAATTGCCCCCTTACACAAAAAAAAGCAGTTAAAATGAGCCAATTTATGTAGCATTGACAAGAATTGTTTTCAACTGTAGGCATTCTCTTAAAGCTGTTTAAAATTAAGTAGATGGTTGCCAAATTGATGCAATTACTTAGACATCATAAAAACGGTTTTCAAACTATAAATGCATTTGCTAACAGTATTAAATTGAGGCAATTAGCCAACAGGAGTTTTAACCTTCCTCTAGACACCAGGAATCTCTTTGGACATGAGAAGTACTTTCATATCTGTCTTATTGTGCTTTATACTGGTGATTAAGAAGGGGAATTACCTGGAGATACATCAGCAACAACAGCTTCCAGAGGTGTGCCTATCTGCAGCCAACGCTAAGCCTTGCATTGCGGACACTCTGTTCACGTTAATTGGTGCTGCATGAACTGTGCTGATATTACTTACCTTTATGTTTCATGTATGTACATTTTGTTATTCAGTCAATAAGTCTTTTATTGGAAAGCGTCTGGAAGCAAATCAACCCCTTTAACAGAGAGCAATTGTAAGAAATGAGGCCTGTGAAATTCCTCCTGTTTTCTCCATCTCTGGAATCCAGCTTGGTGCCGTACACCCCAGGACCCTGCCTCTTACACTGCTGACTTGGGAGGTGCTGTGTGTGTGTCATTGGTCTTACAGTCTTCCCAGAAAGGGCTATCTGGTATTAACTGATGTCAGTCAGGATGGTGGACTCTTGCTGATCTTAGAACACTCACTTCAATCCATTCTAGGTCATTCTGTGTGGCATTGGGCCAGCCACAGACACTCAGAAACACCAAGTCATATTAGAGCCACTGACACTTACACAAGGTTCTTTAATGCTCAATATAAGTTTAAGAGTGTGAACCACAAAACTTTTAAGTAAGTCCTCAGGAGTGCAGATTTAGGTTGCTAGGTTTCTCAAGCCACTACAGTCCTGCTCTTGTGGGTGGGCGTTCGTCCCAAACCACTGAAGTCCCTTGGTTGAGGAGGGCATCAAATCCGTCTCCCTGTTCTTATCTGCAGGAGAAAATTGTCTCTTGAGAGTTCCAGATGCAAAATGTTTTTCTGACATGCATACTTTAGTTTGGAGGGACTTTGTGCCCTTATCCTGAGCCTTGATAAAGAAAGTTGGAGTTGGAGTTTATCTGAACCATTCTCTTTAGCATTTCCTAATGGCTACCTTAGGCAGCTCCTAAGATACACTATTCAATTTAATGGGTCTTATCAACCCTATTTGGAGATCCTTGACTTCCCCACACACTGCTCAGGCACTTCTAGGCAGCAAATTTCTGTCCAAGATTCAGGTATGTTGCAAGAGCCTTGCAGCTTTCAGCATTGCAACACCTAATTTCGTTTCCAGATAGTTATCTCAGTTCCCATCTGTTAGTAGGAACAACAGTACTCACATATCTTGGAGGAGTAGTGCCAGAGGGTTAAAAAAGGATATCTGGTTGTCAGATGCTGTAGCAAAGAAAACCATATGAAGGAAAAGAAGGAGCAGTTCTGTAGGACTTGTAATAGATTAGCCTGAATCCTGATCAGTTTTGTTCAGCCATGCTCTCTCCTAGGGGGAACAAAAACCTCACAGAAGAATAATACATTCTCAAAAAAAAAAAAAAAAAAAAAAAAAAAAGAAAAGAAAAAAAATCAGTTGTCCGAGTTGCATTTCCCTGTGGGCCTTTTTGGAGCATCTTGATAAAAGCTTTGAAGATTCAAATTCAGACACTCTTAGTGGGCTGTTATATTGGGGAGGACAAGGGGTACTTAGCAACACTCAACTTTGGGAGTCACAGAAAATGCTGCCTTCTGGGCTGAATATTCTCTACTGACACTGAGGGACTTTCAGGCAGGCTTTTTTATATCCATCATTTTTGTGTCCTTTCATTTTTTTGTGTCCATTCCTTTTGTGTCTTCCAGTTAGTCAAACTGTAACAAGGTAGAGAGATTTCCAGAGAGCCAGGTAAGAATTGTGGCTATGTAGAGATTACAGTGTCCAAAAACTGATGTTCCTACTGCAAAAATTTGCTACAATCTTCTAAATGACTTGTGAGAGGTGCTGAGTACAGGTCTGATAGAGAGGAAAGTAACAGGAGAGCCACTGACCATTGTTCTCAGCAGATTTGCACCCACCAAAGAAAAGGTTAATAATCAAAAAAGTCTGGTTATCATATATACCTCGTGTATATGCATAAAAAAATAAGATGGCTTAATGGCATTTTAGATATTGTATTTCAAAGTGCTATTTATTAGCCGTAATGCAAATAATACACCTTAGAGAAGTAAAATGAGAATTACAAAACATTATAAATAACAATTCCTGTTCCCTGTTAAAACTTTTTTCCCATATCTTTAAATTTTTGGGCAGGTATCTTCCTCACAGAATCTGCTCAATAATTCTTCATGTGCTGATCAGACTCTGATAATTTGTCTAAAATAAAATAATTTATGTCATCAGAGAGCAGCTGTCAATATTTAACTGTCAGACTGGAAAGTTTCACACCAAGTAGAGTTCTGTGAAGCTCTGTTGTGAGTCCATCCAATATTTTCATTGAAATCCTGGATGTAGGAATTGAGAGTTTGCTATTAAATCTTCAGATAAACAAAGGCTGGAAAGGACCACAGGCATTTGTTATGATCTGATTATTAAGAGATGCCTCTGCTAGAATTAATGTGCAAACAAGACCATATGCTGAAGTCAATAGTATGGATTTTATTTAACAGTAAACGTGAGGTAGAGAGATAGAAAGAAATAAGAAAGGGGGGGGGGACGGAGAGAGAGAGAGAGGAAGCATAAGATAGTCACCACCTTGTGGATCCCGTTGCCCAGTTGGTCCTTCTTTACCCTGGTCTCCCATTGGTGGGGGTCCTGGAGTCGTTCTTCTGGGGTATCACCTTCACACAGTCCAAGTTCCAGGTATTCATGGAGCGTAGATGTGTTCCCATAATTTGGGATGGCATGTGTATAAGTAGTTGCTTCCTTTACCACAGTCTGCCACTGTTGGAAATTTTGTCTGGTATGCTAGCCAAACCTCATCTCCATTAGGCCTGGAATTAGTGCCTTCTCCTTGCAAATTCCCCTCTCCTGTGCTTATCTCAAGTTCCTGCTTTGGTGGCTTATCTTATGGTAAGTTCCTTCTGTGGCTTTGACAGTGATTTGAGACAGTCAATTGCATTCTTTAAGTCCTTACAGCACTTTGGAGGAGAGGTCTAGAATTCCAAATTGCCTCAACAAATTTAAAAAGTGTTCTTAAAAAGTAAGAGGCTGTTCAACAAGGAAAAGTGGAAAATATTAAATATGCCTAGGAATAACCAGTGGCACAAAATCAAGACAAGAAAAGAATCATAGACCTCTCAGGAAAAAAAAAAAAAAAAGAGAATTTTAGCAAGATACATAAGAAGTAGTGTAGATACTATTTAACATTTATTTTGTTACAGACAGCAGTTAATAACACCTCAGCTGAAGTTGTCCATGTGGGGCATTGCACATCAAGACAAACATGGACAAGGTAGATCAAATTTTAAAGCCAGTCATCAGAAAAAATCAGGAAAACAAAACTTGAGGGCAAAGAATGAAGGAGGTAGATTTGTTTAATATGGAAGAGGGACTAACTCAGGAGACATAGCTATAATCTGAAAAATTTTTAAAGGATTTTGCAAAGGGCAAGCAAAGAAACTCTTCTCATACATACTGGAGACAGGGTACAGTCTGAGAAACTTGAACTGGAGCAAAGAAAATTTAGGATAAATACTCAGCAAAATCTTCTAACAGGCAGGAGAGTTAAGAACTCAATAGACTGTGTAAGGAAGCTGTGAAATCCCTGTTTGTTGAGGGTTTTAAAGAACAAATTAAACCAATCTCTCTGAGGAATGAGATTCTGTGAAACCTGCTATTGGGCATGACAGAGGGAAAATTAAATGACCACCCAAGGTCTCTTCCAGCATTGTTTCTTGTAATTCTTCACCCAAGAACATCCTCAGCAAAATATTCAGGCAAGAAGTCTTTCAGCCTCGCATGCCACTGCCCAGTTTCTAGACTGTTCATACTTTGCTTGTATTGACTGCTTTCTATTTCAAAAGGAACTTAAATTTCCAAACAACTGAATTACTTTGCTGCATTTGTACTATTGATCAATTATTTCTGTCTGATTCAGCATAAGATATCCGCAATTCTGCAGGGAATATACAGACTTTCAATTTACCAGAGCATGCTCTCATCAATGAACAGCATGCAAGAAAACCTTTTTTGTCTATCAGCCTCTGCTTTTTAATCTTTTTTCCACTTTCGCTTCTTGTGGTATCACAGTTCAATGCATTTTTTATGAAGGTTTATTCTGGCTTCTTGTCTCCAGAGCCTCCTCCTGCATTTCTCAGGCAGGCAAGCTGAGCCACTAGGAGTTCACAACATAATATTTGCCTATTTCTTCTCTGCTGGAAAGAAACAGCTTGCTGCTTTCCTGCCTTCCTTGCCTCCTCTTCTGTGCATTCATTTTGTTGTACTTTCTCAGTCTGGGGAGGTCATTATATGAGCCATGGTATGTTAACTGCTGTGTAATTCACAAAGGAATTTCTTGTGTCTTGACATTACAAATGTTTATCAGTGTAAATTTAAATAATCAGCTTTACCAAAAGCATTTTCTGGACATTTTTTTTTCACTCTGACTGCTCATAACTGGACTCTCAGTGGTCTGTGGCTTCATTCTGCCAGGAATGGTGAGTTCACACTGGTCAGAGTGCTTCTACTTCTAGCTGATGTATCTTTCCACATTTCTTTTTCTAAAAAAGAACATAGTATGGGCTGTGGTATTGTTTATTCATGTGTTTTGGAGCTTTCTTTTGTTTGTTTGTTTGGTTGGTTTTGAGTAAAGTTTCTAGGCATTGAAGTTTTAAGGTTCTTAATTCTGGAATTTCTGATTATTGACATTTTTTTCTAAGATAGGAAATCAAAATCGAAACTACTGCTGTTCAGTAGAATGCAGAACTCAAAAGTTGATGTCTCCATGGTTTTATGCTGCCTGAGTTTCTAAGAGTCTTTGTTATTTCATTTTGCCAAGCCTGATTGTAGCATACTTTGCAGAGGATTTTTTTACAATTACATTCCTCTTTATATTGTAAGCTCTATAGTGAAACAATTGACTTCTGTTTCTGTGCTATGCCTTACACCCTAGGATCATGCTGTATTCCAAGCCTTGAGAACTTACTGTACTAGAGATAATGAATGAAAACAGATCATGCTAGTTGCATGACCCAGATGCAACATAACAAATAACCATGGAAATGCAAATGGCTCTTTCTTGAGGTCTTAGTTTTCTCCTACTGGAATTGAAGAAAAGTAATCAGTAGAATTTTGACAGAAGAAGAATGGTATTCTATAACTGGTATTTTCATTTATAGCATTCACTGATCTGAAAAGATCGCAAAAGTAGGAGAATTGTCCAAGCAGAGTAACACTCCCTAGATATGTCAAAAAGATGTTTTCCCTAAGAAGCAGGCGAGACTGCAGTTTTCTGATAATACCTGCTGCCCTAAGTTTGTGGCTTTTTGTGGGGTCATGTGGTCCTTTGTGCATAAATATCACTGTGACTAGATTCTATTGTGTGCAAATGTCTGTGAATCGCTCAAACATTTCAGTGTTATTTTTCTGCTGGTGATTAAAATCTTGGACTTGTGCCTGTCATTCATTATTCATTATTCAACATGAAAAAAGTTTGGTCACAGGCAGAAAACAAGAACAATACCAACAGGCTTGGGTAACATAATGTATAATTAAAATGAATAATTTCAGTCAACAAATTAAAAATCTAGTCCCTTAGTAATGTTTTCAAATAAGGCATAGGTGCTGAGAAGAAATTGAATTGCAAATTTTTAGCTAAAAGAAAATAAAAGGTGAAATAAAATCCAACAATATTTAGTAAGTAAGTCAGTTAACCACTTGTTTTTTCCATTGGCCTGAGCTTTTAAGAATTAGTATTGCTGAAGCTATTGCAAGCTTTAGGAACAGATTCAACAGCTGGGGACATTATATTTCCTTTTCCAACACCCATATGAGTCTACATTAATGAATATTAAACTACTCAAATTACCTAACAATTCTACTTCTGACAGGTTGTGCAGAGATACTTAAATTTATCATTTTTAACTCTTTGATATTGTAGACATAGCACCATTCAGTACAATGCCAATCTGCAAGAAAGAAGAAATAAAGCATTTTAGTGGTTCCACTAACTCTGAACTTTTAAGACAGATATTACCTAGAACTGAAATTTGCATGGACAGATTTAAATGAAGAGAACTTACTCTTCTGAATGCTAAAGGATCATATACTAATTTCATATCTTTACTTGAAAATTCAATATTAAAATTCAAAAGACAAGTAGCCTGGGATGTTCTACTGCTTTAAAACTGTCGCTGAGAGGATGTCTTTGGATATTGACCTTCTTTTGTACCCTGTTACTCAGATGCATCCCTTACTTTTAGTGTACTAATATATTAAGCAAAATGCAGCTGCAGACATGATCTGAACAAGCTTGATAAAAACAAACTGACATCTAGCTTCTCAGAACTTCTCCTGAATGCAATTAAAAAAAAAAAAAAGATAAAAAGAAATCAGCTTTTCTGAGATGCATTAAACGTATTTTGGAGTTTTGATGATCTCAATTATGTGCAGCAGTTCAAAAATTATAAATTCAGAGTACATCACATAAAACCCAGGCAGTTACAGTAAAGGCCAAAACTTTCATGGTTAACTGGAAAAGATGATCTGCAACAACTCTGAGTAGTAATTGTATTAACAGGGCAATGTTCTCTGCTTCTCAGTTTGGATGAAGAGAAAAGACAATTGTATTATAAACTTTCCAACTCACATCACAAGTAGAGTATTGTGTAAAGATCTTTGCTGTCTTTGTTTCCATTCAAACTCATTTTTAGATTTTTTGAAAAAACTAGTTTATCCTCTTCTCCCAAAACCCACTTGCAAAAACCAGCAAGTTTTCCTCAGAAGTTAACTTTAATAATCAAAAAACACCTTGTCATTTTATTTATTTATTTGTTCATTTATTTGGGAGTTATGAGGTCTATTGTGACTTAACTCCCTGGCTAAACTGACCATGGTAGCACAAACTCATTGGTGCATCCTAAGGAAGAGATACTACCTTTCTGAGTAGTCTCTCCTCTGCCTAGGACAGCCACTGCAACTGCTGAGTTAATGCAAGGATTCATCTGCCCTAAATTAGTCATCTAAGCAGTTAGACTTGTGTATCTAAGTTTGTTACCCTTGAGTATTTTTACATTCAGTGGAGAGAAATACTAATCTCCAGAAAGTAATTTTAGCCAACCCTCATAAGGAAGACAAGACACAAGAATCTTCTCCTGGAAGCCCTTCCCCTCTGTTAACTACACAGAACCAAGGATGATTAGCAAGGCTCTGATACATAACTGCTACAGGACTTTAGTTAATATAGATGAATTCCACACAAATTGTTTTTTGATTAATTACTAAACTTCTTAAAATTAGAGACTTCAACTCGGCTGGAGAATTACCAGTGGGAGTTTTCTTGGCAGACTGTTAATGTGCATATGCAGTGGGTCACTAAGTTTGGCTTTGGGTCGTATTGCTGAGCATTTTATTCTAAGTGATGCCATTCTGAAGATAATTACACAAGGAGCAAAATGCCAAACAATTTGCATAAGGAGAGAAAACTATGAAACGACAACAGCATTTTTAGACATCATTCATAAAAGTGGCTGAGGAGGGAACATCTTGTTCCTCCAGCTGATAAAACTGAATCCCTTAGTCAACTAGTTCCTTTTCACTTTCATGTATAAATATGCATATAAAAGTATAAATGCCTCTTACGAATCTTACTAGTTCTGCCCTCTTTCTCTAAGGTGCATTCTGCAATTCCGGAATTCAAGAGAATTTTCTATTTTATAACTCACAGAAACAAAAAATGCAAATTACCTGTTTGGAGATACCAGAGGAAGTCTACAAGGCCACATGAAAGGAATAAAGTAAGAAACAGGAGGAGCGTGTAGTTACAGCTCTGGATTGTGTTTTGGATTTGAGATAAAAGAAAAACCCAGAAAAGTGAAAAGTGACAGGGAGATAAGAAGGTTTCAGCTCTTAGCTTTTTTGTTTTTTTTTTTTTTTTTAAGGAATCCAGCCGTGACACATGCTGTTCACAGAATCACAGAACACTCCTTGATGTCAATATGTTTAACTGAGGAATTCTTAAAAACAAATATTTCAACTCCCTTCCCTCATTTTTATGACCAAAATTATTTTCTAATTGAATCCTAGTAGATTCAGCGTCTCAAAATTAATTATTTTCAACAACTTAGCAGTCCAAGAAAGGTTACCCAGTCTTCTTCAGAAGGTCCAGATTTAGCAGTTGTCTATTTCAGCTTTTTGAGAGGTAAATCATATAAACTTAGGACCTAATCCTGTGTATTTCATTGGCCAGTTGGAACTGTGAAGCAAATAAATGGTATGTGTGTGACCTCTCAAAATCCTAAAGTTGTAACAAGTGCGTCGTTCAGGGAGAATTGCAGGGCAATGGCCTTATGCATTAAACGAATCCCAGAAGACTTTTGCTGTGACAGAGTTAGTCACCTGTTGTCTTCAGGTTTCTGAATATATCATAGCGCAGCCCTGTGAATAGGGAAGCTAAATCTCTTGTGGTTTTGGCCTTCTTTGTATGTTTACACTATATGAGGTAGGTAGAGCAAGCACTAGCCAATCAGAATAGTAACAGTTTACGTTCATTTGCATCAGCACGTTTGTCTGCAGGGATGCAAGACAATAGGGAATGCAAATAGGAGCTGAAAAGATTAATTAGAAAGAAGCAGGATTCTGCTTCTTTCGCATTGACCTTATTGTGGCAAATTTCAGGGACCTTCATATTGCTTAAAAATGGATGCTTTTTTAAGGGTTTAACGAGAACTTTTTTTAAATTAACACATAAAAAGGTAGGACAAGCTGCATAAAGATAGTGTTTAGAGTAGCTAAGGTGATGCCTTTCTCATGTTAGTTAATTGAAATATGCTTCCCAAGCAGAAATGGCTTCAGGAAGTGACCAGCCAAAACACCCCCACTGGTTCAGGCACAAAGATTATTTTTTTTGTATATTGAGAATGTTTTGGTCTTGTTGAATGAATTTGCTAGCCCACTAGAAGATTTGGCTGCTTTCAGATATGTGCTCTTTTAGCTTAAGTGCTCTATTCTTAGTATTCAAATTTCTCTAAAAGTGCAGTTTAGTTAGCAAGAACTTTTCACTTCGTGTTTATAGGTTACCATGAATATCTTACAGTATTTCAAATTTTAAGCCAATGCATGACTTAATAAACTCAGTGACCTCTTTGACAATGGCTAGAATAAGATACTTGCAAAATATGCCCTATAAATCTGGCTTGCCAAGGTTATTATACTTGTCAATATGTCCTTGCATACATCCAGACAAGAACATATTCTGCTTTGGAATATTCCTAATATAAGCAGTGCTGTCTTAGGTAATGATTGAATGTCAGGTCCAGTATTAGCACACAGCTGTAGTACACAAATGCCTGACAGAATTTAATGAATATGTTATGGCTCTGAATCTTTTACCTTGACTTTGTGCTTCTTCTCATGACTTGCAATATCTCTGGCATGACAGTAAATGATAGGACCTTATTTTTTTCCCTCCTGTGATACTTAAGGCACTATTTATTTTGATGTTATTTCACTACAGAGAGAAATGTGATGTTCACACTAATTGTGACAATCAAAGGCAAGCTAATAGCTCCAGGGATGGTGTTGAGTTGCTCCCTTTTAACACTAGAGGGAAGTGTATGTAAAGGCACTAAGGGACCGTGCAGCATGCACTTTGGTAATTTTTTAGATGAACAACATTTTTTTTTTAAATGTTAAGGATTTGGGACCATTAATGATGAAAGGCAAAGCAGTACAATGTATCAGGCAGTGGTGTAGGGTTGAGACAACCTGAATCCTATGACCAGCCTTCCAGTGATTTCCGTTTATCTGTTTATACTGCTCATTCTTTAAGAGCATCTGTTTGGACTAATTTTAGAGTTGACAGAGAGCAGCACACACTCACAGAAGCAGAAGCATACAACTGTCTTGAGAATAAGGAACAACTTAAAACCAAGAAAGAATAGAAACATTTATGGCTTATCAAATGCTGTTCCTATAGTTGTCGTCCTGTGGCCTCTTTTATGCACAGTTACTGTAGGCAGCCCACCAGTCCACTCCAGAGCCTTTCCAGTACCATTAAGAACTTCAGGGATTTTCTAGCTTCACTTTGGTATAGGGACACAGAACAAACCTTTACAATAGAGGGGAAAGACTGTTAACTAAATGTTATAAGGACATTTGCTCCATGTTATTTATGATGGATTAGATGTGCTCTCTCCATTAACAACAAATAGAAGTATTAATCTCATTTGCAGGAAAAGCTTTACCCCATAAGTGCTATTCTTCACTGCTGTTGGCAGATCATGAGGTAGGAGTCTGAATGTAAGTAAAGAATTCCTTGGTGATGTTATGCTGACCCATGCAAATCCTGATCCAATAGCCACTTCATCTAGAGGAGAGAGTCTCATGACATCAGTGAGCTCTAAGTATGTACATAGGTATACATAATCATACTGCTCAAGTGTCAGGTAAAGCTGAAGAATTAAAGGAAATCAGAAGAGACTTAGGAAGAGGAATTGCACTCAGAGGGTAAAAGACTAACTGATAATTATTTTCTAACTGTAGTCATCTGTGTGTTCATCTGTTTCATACCAGTATCTCAGCAGAGAAACTTGTTCTTTCTGAATATTTTGCATGGAAGTACTATGACAGTCAATAGATAGGTATGGCTTTTGGGGTACCCAATTAAACAGTGGTACTTCAGAAGAAGTTCTTACAGTTTGTGATGAAGGATAAAATAAATTACTTACATTGTATGTATTTTAAAAAATCAAAGAACTTGCCTTTTGTGTTAAATTAGCAAATAGCAATGCATAACATGAAGAAAGTAGCCATTTGTCATATAGCTAAAGTGTTATAAGATTATATTATAATACATCTTCACACACATTGAAAACATTGAAAATGGTTATTCTAACAAAACACAAATTAATGTCCATAATAAAGTCATCAGCCCAGGGAAAACACTTATTTCTTAGTCTTGGTTCTTCCTTATCTCTGTACTGCTTTTGGAACTACGCCTTTTACGTATCTCATGTCATTCATGGCCTTTCTCAGACTATTTACGCGATGCTCAGGAATTTACACAATCCTACAACACAATGCCTTACCTCACTCTTATGCCACATATGGCTTCTTCAAATCTTCACAGACCATGTTCCCCCAAATGTGCTTGTACTGGACATCACTGGACTTATACCTGCCAGTGTTTCTGGTCCCTCTGTAATTTAAAAAAAAAATCCTATTGTATTAAAGCTATAATTCTATTCAAGAATACTTTCTGTGTGATTTTTTGAATTTAAATGGAGAAGAGACAGTGAAGACTTCAATTATAATTGAATGCAAAAAAGAAATTATTCTTTTTTCCTTGCCAAAATAGTAAAAATTACAGTAATCTACTAATTTAGATTGGATGAAATACTCTATTCAGTCAGATCTCCCCCTCAATGTTTTGTTTCCAAGCACTTCTCACATAAGCAATGGAGACAAAGCTGGACTTGTCATTACTGAGGGAACATTAGTATTTTATTCAGCTACTGGCAAACTGGTCTTACCCAGCTACTGATTTACTCAGCTTCTGGTTGGAACACTTGTTTCCAACCAATAAACTGAAATTCAGCTCTACCCGAAGAAGCTCAAAGGTTCATCTTCTAGAACTTCAAGCAGCTTCTAGGTATAAGCTGCTTGATACTTCAAATATCTCACTTGCTCAATATTATTCAGTGAAGAAAAGTCACCCACATCTATTAAGAATACTTACTGCATGATATTAATAAAATAGTTTAGTTAAAAATCTGCAGTTATATTAAGACATTTGCAGACTGGCAGATAAAAGAACAGAGCACAATATCAGAGAACAGTTCTTTTTTATGAGTCAACAACAAAATCACTGGATTTGGGGTATAGTAGTTAAGCTATAATCTAAGTGGCAGAAGAAACCTTTTTGAGGACACTGCATCATCATATTAAAGAAGCAAGAAAGGGTGATGACACTCTGCTGGATTTGGTTTACCAGGATAGGAGTGACCAGTATTATCACAGGAAGGAAAAGCAGATCTCAAAGTTTTCTCAGAAAAAAACATATCGCCTAAGGGACACTTTTTTTCCACAATATCCAAGAGCATGGGACTGTAGAGTTTGGGAAAGTTTGGAGGAGCATTCAAACTTGGAATTTCTTGAGACATTCTTGTCACTTGATTTTCTTTTTCATTTAACCTGAAACCAATGTGGATTCATGTGTGCCTTTGCTGTCTTCAGCCTGGAATATTAACACATTCTGCACAATTTTAATTCATTGGCTTGACTTTACTATTTAGGTATCATATAACGTTCACATTTTCCATAGGAAACAAATGAACATCTCTCCATAACACCACTGTGATTTATTTTCATACCTCTCAATTTTAATTCTTTTCAGCTGCCATCATATCCATATAATTCCCTCCCTCCTCCCCCCGGGTAACTAGACCCTAAGGAGAAAGCAGAGGGTAGGGGGACAAACATTCAGTATGGAGCATTTTAGGCATATAGATTAGGCTTCAGAAATCATTTAGGCACAAGTGATTGAATCAACATTTTTAAGCCTACTGGCATAAGACTACCACATTTTCTTGCATGACAGCAGAGCCAGGGGCTGTGATTCAAGGGCAGTTGAAACTTACAGTTCTCTACTGTCTTGTCATGTTGAATAAAAGCAGCTCAAAAGCTTATTCTATAGGAAATACTTTTTAGTTACCTTGAAGGCCATTTAGACTCTTTTTGCTTTTTTTTTCTTCCCACAAAGAGAGTTTTTTTACAGTTTCCATTAGTCTGCATGTCTCCCTTAACATTGTAGTGGCGAATAGCTGTGGTGGACATCAGGATTATTATTTTTCTGAACAAAAAAGCTGAGTGGGTGATAATTTCAGCTAGTTAAAGGAGAGATAAAGCTGAATATCATATTAATGATAAGACTTTTTGCTTCTGTATTGTGGGCACTAAGTACTTGCACATATTTAAAAAATTATTACTTTAATTGTTCATTAATGGTTGTTTAGTCAGAAAGTATGAAGTGCTATCATTTCCCACTCTGTAAGTTCTAAAAAATTTTAGATGTCAGAGCAAATTTTGCTGCCAAGAGTTATGACAACCATAAACATATTGGTTTCAAATAACTAGTCAAGAAGCCTAGAGTGGAAAATGAAAAGGAATCTAAACATGAACATCCATTTATAACCAAAAATACATGCAGCTGCATACTCAAAATGAAAAGATGAGTAACCTGCTAAAAGAGAAGAGATCCCCCTTCAGATCTATTTTGTCCAGAAGTGTCAGCACTAGTGTGGAACAAACCATTAACAACTTCTTTCCTCTGTCCTAGCCCTGATGTACCACAGGTGCTCTTCTACTTTCCTGAAGTTTGTCTCAGGGCTGTTTCTGCCAGGCAGATTTTATAGACTGAAGTTTCTTTCTCTTACAGCTTACATATTTTTCTCATCTTTTTATTACACTGAAAAGCATGACGATGTCAGGGCAAGAGAGAGGTCAGCTAAGAGGTAAAATAGTGCTAGTTTAACACCCAACTAGAAAGAGGCAGGAAAGCCGAAAGGGAGGATTTTCCTTCCTCTGCCCAAGATTATTCTTACTTTTAAAAAATTTATTTATTTTTGTCATGTTCCCCCCTCCCCCCCAAATGTGAAGGTTCCTGTAACCATGTACACTTCTCTTGGGAAAGTTTGGCTCCTTCCTCTCTCTGGCACTTTGAATGCAATGCTGGCTAGAGGAAGATATCTAACATTTCTATTTGAATTACTTGTACTCTCAGTGAGAGTAATAGTTTGCAAATATAAGCAAAAGGACTTACTCTCTTCAGTCATGTAACTCACTGGAGAAGAGATATCTTTTTTGATAGAATCACAGAATCCTTTAGGTTGGAAATTACCTTTAAGATAATCGAGTCCAACCACAAACCTAACATTGTTAATTCCACCATTAAACCATGTCCCTTGGCACCATGTCTACAAGGCAGAACGGACCTTCTGCAGCCAATTTTTTTCTCCATTAACTAGGCAAGAATTTGGACAGTTATATGAGGAGGATTGGAAAATAACTCCTCTGCTTTCCTTCATTCAGACTAAAATGAAGCCATTTTGAAAGTCAAGACATGAACTGTTCAAATGGAATCCTATCCCTGATTTTCCCTTCATGTCTTAAAGATCTAAGAGAGAAACGGCACTGCAGGCAATAGGGCATCTTCTGCTGGCTCCCACCCTGTCAGAGGATGCCAGCTAGTGCTAAGTTCAGTGCACCAAATCTGTCACAGAGGTGTGGAGAGAGGTGGATATGTTGCATGAACTGTGCCATGATTTCATGAAATAAAGTATCTTCCTCAAACAAAAGGAAAATAGTACATTATGGAATGTTTTTTGTTGTTCTAGCGTCAAGGAAAAGTCTTTAACATAGGGAGATCAAAGAAACTTGTTTTGGCTGGACTTCTAGCAAAACAACGCAATGTCCCCCCATCCCAAAGCAACAAAAAAGGAAAAAGGAGTTCCTGTTTCCTTCTACTAGCTAGTATTCAGTTGCAGTCTTATTTAGCACAGCTGGTAGAATTTTTTTCCAGCCAGAATAACCTGACAATCTATTGCTGAGCACTCGGATTTCAATGCACAGCTTTCGATACAGCCATGTTTAAGTAATGAGATAGCTCCTGGGAAACACATGCAGTTCTGGTGTCAGAGGGAACATCTGTAGATAATCCCTTCAAGGAAAAACTTGGTTTTTAGCTACTTTAGCAAGCAAATAAATGATATGAACTGTATAACAGTCTTCCAGATGTGAGCAGTTGTGATGAATTGGTGCCACAGCTGATTCAGCTGTAGAACATAACCCAGCACTTGCTATACTTCAGATTTGTCAAGAAGAAAATCCCTTGGAGACAAAGCAAAAATTGATTGTATGAAGCACATAGCGCCAAGAGAAGTTTATTTTTATCATAATTTCTGTCATTTAGGTATGTTGTTCCATTTTTTTCCTAGTCCCCTGTAGTGATTAGTAGCAATACTGAATTCTGATAAATGTTTATATCTTGTATAGGTTGAATTATTTTAAGAGATTAATTCCTAACCTGCTTATTATGGATGCAAGTAGATGAAATTTTTTGATCATCCATATTTTTAGCTGTGCTGGAGCATGCTTGATCAGAAATTATATTAGGGTACAACAGTTGATGGAGGATAGACTGGCATATTGCTGAGTTTTATGCTTTAAATGCTGAAACAACTTAAGAAAATGAAAAGAAATAAATTTAAGAAGTAAACCCCTCAGATGGCCTCTGCTATTTGGAATGCAATAATCAGCTAGGATTCCTTGATGTCCAAGCTCTGATATATCATTCTAATGTAAATGCTACAGCTAACTGAAGTTAAAAATTTGCATTAGGAAATATTCCGTCAGTCAACCTATTCTATATTCCTGTACTGTGCTTAGAGCAGGTCTGATCCGAACATTGCTGCTGTTTTTCCAAAAACTGATTTTGGTTTTATCTGTAGACCAGATCTGCAAATTACTTACATTTGATCAGAATCCTTTTTTCTATATTATCTTCCTCATTAACCAAAATAGAACTAATTAGATAAAAATCAAAGAAATTAGATTTAAACTCCCTAAACCTCTGTTCAGCTTTGCATTTACCTTGAGTGTATTTTGGTTGATGAGAGTACATTTACTCAGGCTAACGTGAGACCTTCAGAGTCAGCTTTCTGCAGAAATGGAGAGGGTGGTGTGGGCTTTGTGCAGGGAATCACCAGGATTAGCAGAGAGTCTTTGGTGATAGTGAGTGGCTAACTCAAGCCACTATTCTCTCTCAGGTGGATGGTGCTGAAGAACAAACCCACCAAGATAGTCTGTGGGTGATGGAAGGGGAAAAGGGGAGAATGAGAATATAAGAGCTAAAAGGAACAAGTCAAAATTTTGGAAGGATGGAGCAAAAGGGTAAAAGACCTGGAGGTGAAGTAATATCAAGAGTAAGTGATATTGCTGGTTCCAAGAACACAGGCAAAAGGAGCCTTGATGAGTAAAAGATGAGAGGAAGGCCAGAAATATTAATCATGGTGACAGTTTGGATCATATTATCAGATTATGTCCCTGCACTTTCTCACAGGCTGATTTCTTTCTACGCTGTCTTTTCTCTTTCCTCCTCTCTTTTCAAATAAGCTCAGCTGCAAGAGCTGAGAATGAAAAGTCAGTGAGATGAAACTGGAAAAAATGTGAAGTTACAGCCAGTAAAAGTACAAATGAAAAACTATATGCCAGTACAGTGTATATAATATCCTCAAAGAAGTTGTCTGTTATTACAGAAAGATCAGCATCTGCAGAATAGTTTTCTGCACATTTATGTCAATTCTTTGTATTTTTTTTTTCTCTTCTGCTGCTCACAAGAAATGAACCTCAGTAACTACAACTTTTGCTGTGGAAGAGTTTTTAGGTAGTTATTCCTTGAAAAAGGAAAATAGTACTGACAAGGAATGAATCTTAATGATTGTGGTTCATAGTGGGACTGACTTCTCTAACACTTCAAAGCTCCACAAAACTTTTAATGGGACTTTGCATTTTTCTCCTTCTCAAAGTATTCTTTATAGTGCAATGAAGATAAGATGATTATTCCTCACTGAGACTCTGAAGCCAAAGTGACCTTTGGTCTATTTTTGTCTTTCAACAGATCTTATCTGTTTATTTGATAAAGAATAAAGGTGACTGTTATAAAATCGGAAACAGAGTTTTCCCAGTATGGAAAAATTAAACATCCTTTAGTTTATTCTATCATTTATTTGTTCATTCCTGCAAAGTAATCCACTGCATAGAAAGAATAAGTTATGACATTTGGAATTGTTTAAATTTTTATTCTCCATATACTCAAATGTTTTGTGCAGCATACTATTACTTTAAACGCAACCATGCCAGGTACTAGTGAAATATTTTCATTAATACATAGGAATATAAAAATGGCCAGATCATGGAGCCTAATAAACAGCAAAACTTTCCAAATCATAATGCTGATTACAGATAGGCTTAATTCATTTAAATGCCATATGTAATTCAGCTCAACTAGTGTTAGTTATTTAAAAGTCTAAGCAAATCTTTACGATCATAGCCTAGAGAATGTGCCCAAGTGGAAAGACTTTCTTTTTAACTGCTATTCTCCCTCATTAACTACACTGGGAACAGTAAAACCTGCTCAGATTAAATGAATTGGTTGGTAGGTCGAAATGCTACATGATCTTAAGAAAAATGAACATGTCAAATAGCTACCAGAAATCAGCTTAGACAGAAGATTTGGATATATTATTTCAATACAGTGAGATAGTATCCCAGAAGGAGTTAGTTGTGTGATCTTTCAATCTTGGTTTAGCTGAGGATTACAAAAGTTGGGAATTTAAGCAAGAATGGTCACACTGAACTCAGCTATGTATTTGTGAAAGTGGTTGCAGAATAGGGGGATGACAGGATGAATGGCAGCAAGAGTGTGACAGAGGGAATGAGTTGGGTTGTCTTAGGGTCTCATTTAAGCCTAATTTACAGCAGAGTGACTTGAAGTAGGACTGAAAAAAATCAGACTTTTTTCACTTCACATTTGCTTTACAATCAAACAGCACATATCACTTTGTCAAAGAGGTTTTTGACGACTTCCAGCCTTCCCATCCTTTTCCTGTCGACTAACTGGTAAGGGGGATAAGCTTCTCAGAATCTAAAAATGGAAAAAAAATTATCTCTTCATCTCCCCCTGCCCAGATAGGCCACAGTAAACAACTTCCTTTTGATATTAGACTATTTAGTTTCAAAAATCAACTATGCAACAAACCACTCAAACAACAAACCTGCTTGCTCAAAACAAAGCTTTGAACAAGCAAATACAGAGCTATTGCTAAATGTTATTCCCCAAACTGATATTGGATAATGCACTGCTCTTACATACTCTCCCTGTTTATGTAAGGCAAATTGAAGTAAATGCTAAAATGAAATACATGTACTTTTACAAGTAGGGGAAAAACTGTAGCCAGTCAATTTTCCTTTACCCAAAAAAGAAAATGAGGGAAATGGGCACTAAATAGAACTTTGCACAATGGTAGCTACAGGGAACACAGATTGATTGCCCTCTCAGTAATTAAAATCACCTAATAAGTTTTCAGTCACCACCAATGCAATTATTCAGACATCACTAAGTGCACATTAAAGGCTTGATAAAGTTTTTAGGTGACAATTGAATACTGTGCTAAGGATCTTACCCACTAAAATGGATCCAACTAAAGATCACTGAGCAGTTATTTTCTCTTCACCAGCTGAATAAAGTAATAAATGAAAATTCATTTAGTTCTAACAAATTTTTTATTTTGGTTTGTTTTGTCTCTGCCAAATTAGAAAACAAATGAAAAATAGTCATGTGTTTACTGAAGCATTAAATTGAGCATGAACAGAATATTTGATTTTCAGATACTTTAGGACAAGTAATAAAATGAAGAGGTAGAATTAATGATAATTTAGTTATTGATTTCTTTTATTCAAAGGCTTATGTTCATTTCTGTGTTATACTTGAGCAGATTTGAACCGATATATCTCAGGAAGTTTCCCTAAATATACGCCGTGCTGGTATGTGATGGTTTCACTCTAGGCCTTCCTGGAGACCAGCTTGTAACCAGGAAGGAACTAGGAAAGTGATCACGAAAGTATTCCATGCTATTCCTTTACATAAGTTGAGGTATAAATAAAGCCAGCAGGAGGGACCTCGCTCTCTTCCTTTCCGGCGACGTTCGAGAACGGTGGGTCCTGTCTCGGTCTGGCTTATCTGGAGCTGAGGCCTACAGCGACTGTTGTTATCTGCCACGTGTGAGGGGAGAGCCCTGGGCCGTGTCTGGCCATCCTGCCTGTTCAAAAGGAAGTGGTGAGATTTTGCTAATTTACCTTCAGTTGGCTGGTTGACTTGCTCGGTCTTTGTCCCTTTTTGTCCTTCTCCCTTCTCCCTCCCCCTCTTCCCTTTTTGGGGAACTGTTTGGGATTTCTGGAGTTGTGGTGTATAGTATTCTCATTGTATATATCTGTCTCATATGTAAAATATATATATATATATATACATTTGCTATAGCTTTGGCTGCTTAAGTCGTTTCTTTTCTCTTCCCTCTCTGGGAAGCAGGTCCTTGTTGTCGAGTTTCGGGGACTTGGCGGGAAGCCAGCTCGAAACCTGCACATGGTATAAATAGCATCATCCTACTCTGAGGTGTCCTTCCTCTGTATTGTTGGTCATATGCTGTTTCATGTTAATACTGAAAGACTCTCTGGAGCAGGGACTGGAATGAAAATGTCCAACATCCTCTGAGAGTGCCCAGCAGATCAAGCTAGATAGTGAAATAATTCACTCCTTCACATGATAGTTCAATGAATTTTAAATAGTCTACACTGAGCACAGCAGCTCTAAGAGACTGATAGTACTTTACTGGTGTGTGGCAGTTGTGAGTTCAGATCCCTTCAGGCAGAAAGGCTTGATCCCTGGTGTCTCAAACAGTGAATAAGTGTCTAAGCCAGTGGATAAAAAGGAATGGTAATAACACCATTCCCTCAAATACATTTGTTAGGCTACAAATATCTGGAGAGACTGGACCAAGTTCATGAACAATTTCTTTTGAAAGAAGACAATTTTTATATGCAAAATTAGTCACATTAAAAGCAAACAAGAAACAGTTGCATACAGGATGTCCAATTATTTGTGTTTAGTTTCAGGGGTATATCTCGCTAAATGATTCACATCATTCCATATGAGTATTCCTTTCCTCATCATTAAAGATCTCTTCTCAAGTGTTATGCAGCATCTGTACACTGTATCAGCAATTATTTTCTGTATGACTCCAAACCAGCTATGAAAATATCGAACAGTGCAGAACCAATTACTGTCCTGTTCAGAACTCCTGGACAGATATGTCTTGGATAAAAAGCCCTGTGAACTTTTCACTTCAGCATCCTGTAGATTCCTGTACCTGAATACTGAGTAAAATCTTCTGGTGGCCTTAAAATTGCCTTCCAAGCAGATGGACTCCCATAAGACTGGTTTTTCTCATTGGGACTTGATCAGCAGGGTTTTTGAGACATCTAAACATAGAGGAAAAAGACAGAATAGACTCAACTATGTTAGGAAAGTGGTTACTGCATTTCACCTCTGAACCATATGGATGACGCAGTAGGGGAGAAGTCTTGCTGCTGTTAGCTATGCCATGGCAGTTTTTCTCTTCTGTCTCCATTATGGTCACTTTGGCTTCACTCATCATAAAATTATGTGGAGGATGGAGGAAATTAACACCTAAAACTCCACACACTTGTTATTCTAATGAGTTAGTTCTGCTGTCGTCAATCTGCCAAAGTGCGGAAGTGAGGCAGTAGAGACCATATAAATTCTCTGTTCTGGTACATATGCAGTGCCCCTCTAACATTACTCAAATTTCATGTAAGGGGACTTTTCTGATGCTGGGCAGAAGAAGGTTCATCCAAAGTCTCATGTGTCTGCTTGGTGTCACTGAAAATCAAAAAGTCCTACACAAGAGACATCGTTGTTCTTAAGTCGAAGACACAATGAGATTTCTCTATTTTCTTTTTTCTTTTTTTTCTATTTGCCTTGGGGCATGGAGTTTAAAATCCCAGAGACTCACAAGATCTGTGAGAACTTATCCAAACTGACAGGAGATATGGTGTTGCCCTCTGGGACTTTCTAGCTTTGTCACAAATGTTACAATGTAAACAGGAGGTAAATGAGAGAGTTTTTCACTTTTAAATTAAAGTATGGTAGGCCCGGTGGGAACTCTCGCTGTATTCTGTGGTGTGATAAAAAGCAAGTTATCTGGTTACTTTGGGAGTTTTACTATTTGATGATGAAGAAGAAAAGCCAGGTTCCAAGATAGAAATTATTCTGAAAGAGGGAAAAGCTCATTTCCACTGATTTTCTGAATCACATTCACTAAATGACAATGACGACATGAGTGAGGTATGTGTTGGGGATCTGTCCAAAGTACAGTGGTACATGTTCTATATGTTTTTGCTGAGGTTATCATGAGAACTTTTTATTTTTTATAATTTGTATGAACTGTAATTACTAACAATCAAACTAAAAAAACACCATTCATGGCAAAGTTTCTTCCATGGGCAGGTTAATTTTTGCAAAACATTTCCTCAAACTGTAGAAGATGACAGTTTTCATTGTTTAAGGAACAGGTGTTAATATAAGAAATGGAAAAGGAAAATATGTTTATGCTGGTTTTAACCACTGTTTGACATGTACACCCTAACTGATTATGTCCTGTGGGATATATGTCCCTCCTTCACACTTTTCAGCCTCAGAACTGGCAGGTAAGAGATTTTGGATGTTACTGCCTCTATTTTATATCCGGACTGCATCCTGTTTCTCTTATTCTGTGCAGCTACTTAATCCACAGGACAGCAGAAAGGAATGCTACCACCCTCCTCTTGAGGTCTCCGTGCTGACGGTCTGCAGATGTCATCCATCTGTCTGTCCCACCAGCACAGCAGACGGGGAGGCTGCAGCCCAAAGTGTCCTGATGTGGGCAGGACTGCTGCCCTCAGCAGGGAACTGAATGCAGAAATAAAATGTATGGTGGGCTCCACTCTCCAGAATTGGTCCCAAAAGGAATTTACTTTAGACAAAAGATTTGGTGCAAAGATGTACTGAATGGTTCAGATCAGTGTCTCAAATGAAAACAAGAGGAGATAAGGGACTGTACATGAATCATATACCAGTGCAGATCAGTGCAATAGAAGGTCTAAGTTTGCATGCAACAAAATCAAGAAAAGCGATTGTTCTGTTCTGGAGTCATATATTACAAAATACAGCCAGTCCATGGTGCTAATACTCACTGCTGGTTTTTAAAGACAGGAACAGACAGAGTAACATAATATTTTCAAACACAAACACAGAAATTTCTAATGTATCGCCTGAGAAGTCTGTTGGCCAGTACATAACTTATTAACTGTATTCCCTGACAATAGCAATGTTACTGTTCGCATAATTTGAAAAAAAAAAAAAAAAGAAAGAAAAAGAAATCACAAACAGTCAGATACAAATTTGTACTAATTATTGTGTTTCATGTGAAGGTAAATTCTGTCTGTTCTGATCAATAAAGTCCCATTTTCTGTTGAATTATAGTATTTTACAAATGCCATAAATGTGAATATGCTGAAAGCGGAGAAGTTTAAAGTACTTTTGTGGATAGAAGTGATAAACAATTGTGGCAAACCTGCCAGGGTCCAGCACTTCAAGGTACTTAGATAACATTGAAGAAAGCCAAAGCAATAAAGCCAAATGCTCCATACTGATACTTCAAACTTTATACGCATTTATGACAATACACAGAGAGCAGTATCTCATCCGTAATAATGAATTTATACAAAGCAAGTGTTTGGAGAGCCTACACTAAATGCAAGTGATGCTTTAAAAATAGTCATAAAAATAAAAATTTAACCAAATCCTATCTGTGCACTGATTCAGAAAAGATGACAGTTTTTATAGAATTGCTAAATTAATAAGCCATTCCAATTTTTTCATTGTTGTTTTATTCTCACTTGCTGTCCCTCTCACCTTTACTATCAGCAGGGCAGTCAGACCAGGAAGGAAAACTGTTCTTCACAAGATATAGATCTGGTCTGTGATAGCATCATGTAAATCTGCATACTTGTTTCTTTCAAAGAATCAAAAAATAGTTAGGGTTGGAAGGGACTTCTGGAGATCATCTAGTCCTGATGAGGGTTCCTACATTGAGAGAGCTAGTAATTTTCCCTTGTTTGAAAAAAAGTGGGATTTTTTTCCTCTCTGGCTACCTTTACAAAGAATAAAATAAATTGTATTTTATTAGGGGTTTGGTATTGGTTTTTTTGTTTGTTTGTTTGTTTGTTTGTTTTTAAATAAACTTACTGTTCATACAACTCATTGGGGAAAGTCTCTGAAGCCATGCATTGGTAATAATAACAGGGCATAGCACAACATTGTCCTCTTCCACACAAAGCTGTACAAGTCTCAACTTGGTAGAAGCCAGGAGAGTGAAAGCAATATTTCTTGAGCCAAATAGCTGAAAACATGCAGCTGAGTACAGCTTCCCAAGCGCAGGCAGGCTGTGTTCTTTGGCAGCCCACTGGTGCAGTTGTGTCAGCTTCAACATACCACTATTTGAGCAGACAGGTAAAACTTGGATGGCACACTTGCTTAGGATTGATCAACCCTATTGGTAAAGCACAAGTTTGTTTTGGATGAGGAAATGATAGGGTTGATGGATTAACTGAAGGCAGGCTTCAGGCAGCGTATCCTCTAAAGGACTACAGATCAGCCTACAGGTGTTTCCAAACACTTTGCTCGGTGAGATCCATTTTGAAAGGTCCCACAGGGGTTGCTATGGAAGCTAAATAATATGAGAAAGTCCAGTTACAGCACAGGTAGAACCCCTCACTGTCAGTGCTATTACAGCGTCATTGCTAATCACCTATTTTATGGGCTGCTATGGGACACAACAGGATACATAGACTATACCCACTCTACCTGCTGCTCATCACACAGTCTTCAGCAAGCTGGAGCTCAATTTTTCCCATGTTATCTATCAAATGGCAGTAGATGGATTTGCCATCTTGTCTGCTAGGTGTTATGAAGACTAACAGGTGTCTATGAAGTGCTTTAACATACGAGACTGTCAGGAGTTATTATTGTTGCCCATTTTGAATGTCTTATGTACAGTATACTGATTCTAGGTAACGGGGACATTTTTATTTTTATTCATGATGTTATTTTCTTCCTTCCAGATGTTCTGAAACTTTGATCATGAAGCAATATAGAAAACCTTATATGTTACTGGCTGATCAATAAACTTGAAGGTATTCCTTTGTTCAGTAGTCAAAGGTATGCAAGGGATTTTCATACTGTAGCTAAAACTGCCTTTATTTATTTCCTAAGGAGTTCAGAGATTTTTTTCAAACTCTTATTAAAATTTTACATGAAGAACCAAACATTTGATTGCCTTTTCTCCATTGTAATTCAAGAATATTTTAAAGTATAAAATGAAACTGATAATTCCTATGAAGAAATACTGAGAAGTGACTGCTCTTAGGACTGTTAATTACCTGTGGTCATCTTCTCTAAGAAGATAATAAAGAAAACAAAAAGGCATTAACCATGAGGCTCATGTGACACAGAAAAGTGTCTTTCAGTGAGAGATGACCAGTCTAAGAACAGCTTTTAACAGGGCTAATGTAGTAAAGCACAATGGACAAAAAAGCAAAAAATATTAGCCTAGAAGGTTTTCACTTTCACATTTGATTAGCCCCTAAAGTATTGCATCTGTATAGTAACGGAAGTGATCAGTGGGCAGCTGCTTATCGTAACCTTTTACAAGGGCAAGTGTCTGATTGTGCACCTGGGATGGGGCAACCCTTCTTGTGTGTATAGACTGGGGGTCCTGGTCAACAGCAAGTTGAATATGAGTCAGCAGTGCCCTGGCAGCCAGGAGGGCCAACCATGTCCTGAGGGGCATCAGGCAAAGCATCGCCAGCTGGTTGAGGGAGGGGATTGTCCCGCTCTGCTCTGCACTGGCACGGCCTCACCTTGAATATTGTGTGCGGTTTTGGGCACTGCAATATAAGAAAGATGTGAACTATTGGAGAGTTTACAAAGGAGGACAATGAATATGGTGCAGGGACTGGAGGGGAAGATGTACAAGGAGTGGCTGAAGTCATTTTGTTTGTTCAGCCTGAAGAAGAGACTGAGTGGAGACATTGCAGTCTACAACTTCCTCATGAGGGGAAGACGAGGGGCAAGTACCAATCTCTTCACTCTTGTGACCAGTGACAGGACTTGAGGAAACAGCATGAAGCTGAGTCATGGGAGGTTTAGGTTGGATATTAGAAAAAGGTTTTTCACCCAGAGGGTGGTTGAACACTGGAACAAACTCCTCAGGGAGGTGATCACAGCACCAAGCCTGTCTGACTTCACGGATTTGGACAATACTTTCAGGCACATGGTGGGATTCTGGGGGATAGTCCTGTGCAAGGCCAGGAGTTGAACTCGATGATCCTGATGGCTCCCTTTCAGCTCAGCATATTCTATGATTCTATGAACTTTTAGTGCCTAGAACAGAAGAGATATTAAAGCAGATCCTGTAATTGCATAGGTGATTGTGGTAGGTTGAGTTCTCTGTTTGACAAGGAACATCCTTGGGAAAGTCCTTGCCATTGAATCCGCTCTTTTTCAGCATCACAACCTCTGGCTTATATAATATTTAATTTACTCACTGGCTTTGTAAAAGTGCTGTCTTGAAAACTTAGATCAAAGTCAATATCTAATTAAAAAATTCAGAAGTGTTGCCCTTTTATTCTGTGTCTCCATAACCCTTTGGATCCTCTGTCTTTACAATGTAGTAAAAATAGAAATTCAGGAGTCAACATTAACAACAGAACGTCGTTCTCTTTCATTTTTTGTATTAATTTCTTCATGAAGGATTTGGTGCTTTTTCTGCTGCAAAAACAGCAGGATTGGTCCCCAAAGATGTCATCTACTTTTTCGTCCTTTGTTATTCAGTTTTGTGATCCAAGTACAACTCTGAAGATGGAACTACTGAAGAAAACAAATATTAGGATTTAGATAAATTTATTCTCTATCCAGTACATGTAAATCTAAACTGCCGAGAATAAGTAAATTGCAAACAATCTATGTCCTTGGTAATGGACATAAAATGCTATTTATCAGTCTCTGTGGTGCCAAAATGAGGTATAATGCCAAAAAAGCTGTAAATATTGCCATTTGTAGTGCCATTAAAATGGAAATTAAGGAATCAATCATGGCTTGTTTTACAATTCGTAATTTAGGTGAAGCTTGTGCCACTGTTTGATGCTGCAGATTCAGGTTTGACAGTCCAAAGATGGTAACACACCATTTTTTATCAAATATTTTTAGACCATGATGCTTTATGTGGAATTTACAAGGCATATTTTCAAGTGCAATGAAATGCAGATGCACCCAAGATAGTAACTAATCACTTATTTAGGCATTAAATAGCAGTCCTGGCCATTTGGGATAATTTCTTCTATATTTTTATCTTCATAATATCTCAGGTCTTTGTAGTAATTGACTAAGCAGCTTGACAACCGTCTGTTTCATGTGGTAAATTCTCTTCTTCATCCTCTCATGCATACAGTACAAGCACTGATTTTTGATAACAGAGTTATTTTTTTTTAAGTATAGTTCCAACTGCCAGCCAAAACCCAGCTAAGGAATGTGCCTTTCCTTTGGAGGACGGGAATATGGAAATGTTCTGCTGATAAAGAATGTGAGAATGAAGTAAGTGGCAAAGTACAGAACTTTATCGCTTCACCTGATATTAGATCTGGTACCTAATAGACTTGGTAATGGATAATGTTTCTCATTAAAGCAAAAACACTTTGCAAAATACCTGAGAAAAGAGAGGTATGAAAATTTAACTGTATTTTTTTCCAAGTCATCATTTTCATTGGCACTACGGTCTTTTAATTTACTTTCATTTTTTTTCAGTAGTGCTGATATTTTGTAAAAATAACCATCAACCCAAGACACTTTTGCTTCCTCAGACCGTCGTGTAGATATAATTTAGCACCTGCTGCATAATTCCATGTTATGTCCTACAGTAAGATGGGGAAGATGTTGAAACAGCTTAAGAGAAGACAAGTTACATATTTTGCTCCTCTAGAAACCTTCTAATTTCCATAAATGTGTTTGTGGGAACACTCTGGACATAACTCTCACTTCTGGCTTGCACTTATCCCCTTGCTGATTTTTTTCTTTTCAATGCTTATCATTTGCTTAACTTGTGTATTTATAGAAAGCAATAAGTTGCCCTCTCAGGCTTCAATTTGCCATGCTTACTTAGATTCTTCTCACAAAATATAGAAATTCAACCCTATATCCTTTTTCCTTGTCTTCTGTTGTTTGACCTCAAATTATCTTTGCAAGGCCAGGTTGGATGGGGCATTGAGAAACCTGGTCTAATGGTAGCTGTCTCTGCCCATGGTAGGGGGATTGGAACTAGGTAGTTTTTCAGGTCCCTTTCAACTCAAACTGCTCTGTGATTTTATGGTTGTTTACTGTAGAGGGTCAGACAAATTCTATGCATTGTTGGCAAGTGTTTAGAAATGCCTTGTACAATGAGACAAATATCAGTAGTTTTACTGTTCTAAAACATCATAGAGTCACTTTTACATTACTCTGATCACACCACAGGGGTTCCTGAATTAATTTTGAGTTAAAAACCACATCATCCACCTCTGCTGTTTCTACATGAAGAGTTCCTAACTTAATGTTGCTTTTCCTATGAGTTCAGAACTGATATTGCTAGTTAATTTTACACTATTTCATTACTTTTCTACTTCTTTAATCATGTCTTTCTATGATACATTAACTTTCCCTGTGTTGATGCTACTTTCAGTGTTGTGCCAAGGATGAATTTCATGAGCTTGGATTGCAGTCCTTTATAGTCACTAATGTAAACAGTGGCTCCTGACGAACTTCACTGGTTACATCTTTTCTCCCAAATATCACTCCCTTCATCCCTACCATTTTCATTTATCTTTTATGTCATTCTCTTCCCTGGCATGACAGGACCCTGAGTCAGCTACAGCTTTAAGTAAGATAGGCAAGAACTTCTTGTTGCAAACTGCCACAAAATTTTGAACTAAAAAAAATCAACTTTAATTAGAATATCAATAATTAACTTCCAAAACAGAAAAAATGCAGTGTACATAGGAAGGAGAGAGTAGTAATAAAGTGCCAACTGATGTTTTCCTGGTGCCCGCTTGTCCCTTGTGGAAAGCCCATGCCTTCTGTATTTACTCTCACGTAGCTCAATGACTTCCAAGATGTAACAAATTTCCCAGTCATCTCTGGTTGACTGGAAACTCTTTCTGTCCCCTCTGAGACATGCCTGTCCTCTCCTGTCCTTACAGGAACATCTGAGTTTCTTTGCTTGAGCTCCAGCTCCCAGCCCTGTCTGTTGTCTCTTTCCTTCCTTGGCCTATCACTCACAGCAGTCCCTCAAAGCTGCTGACTTCAGGCATATTTGTTTGCCTCCAAGAGAAGGGACAAGCCTCTGCTCTTCCCAGGTGTTGCGCCTCACCTACTCACTATTTTAAAAGACTGTAGCATAAATGAAGAAAAACAATTAAAACAATTACATACAGTTTAGAATTTTTTCCTTAAGGTTCCTTTATTAATCTCTACATTTGCCAGCTTAACTAATATTTGCATATTTACAGGAGAACGTTAAATATTTACTAAAATACAGATAAATGAGGTATGCTTCATTTAGTTTGGCCAAAGACCATCAAAGAAGAATTCCAGGTCAATCTGTCAGGAAGGCTCTTTAGCAAACTATGTTACATTTCATCTCAGCTACCTCTAAGTTTTCAGTTATCCCTTCCTTCCAAGTCTGTTTTCCAGCTTGTTATGTTAGAGTTTAGACTGAAATTGCTCACATCACTCTCCTAAATATAGTTACCTCATTTGCTATCTTCAATTATCCAGAAGAACTTGCTAAAATACTTGCTGTGGGATTTACAAACTCAGTACCAATTCTCACTACCTGCCCTATGTTCTGTAAGCTTTTTCTCCTCTGCCGTTGTGACAATTTCTAGTTTTACATATACATTCTCATTATCCAGTTTCACTTTTCATTAGTTTTCTATGTCATCAGTCTTGGAAGCTAACTAAAATATATTTAGCTTTGGACTACACCAACATTGTATCCCACTTTACCTCTTTAGTATTCTTGTGTCCTTGTTCTAGAATAATTTATTTATGTAGCTGGACAAATTTTCTCTCTGCTCTCTTTCAGGAAGCTGAATTCAGCTTGGTGTTTTTTGGTTTTGTTTGTTTTTTTTTTTTTTTTTTTTTTGTCATTACCGTAGTAAACTTTGACATCCAACATATCTGTTTTCTTTTTCTATTCTCTTCTTATTCTTAGTACCCTTCCTGTTCTCAGACTTCTTTTCCCTAAATATTCCAGCGAATCAGATAGTTCTTTGTCCAAGGTTTTCATTCATTGAGGAATACAAACTCTGGATCGTGTTACTTCCTTTGATATGAAGAAAGTCCATTTTCAAGGTTTTCTGTGTGCCTTCATCTGTCAATTTTACTATGAAGTTTCTTTAATTTTTAACACTTTGTTCAAAACAATCTTAGCTGTAGACTTACATTTTTATTTTTTGAGTTTTCTTGAATAGAAATGATCTAACTTCACAATCCAAGATTGTTTTCTACAACAAGTTTCTGAATTGTCTCATTTCTTGATAAAATCAAGTCTAAACAGCATCCTTTTCCTTATTCCAGTGACTATGTAATGAAGAAATCTTACAACTATCATACCCAAGAAAATGTTTTCCAAGCTGTTTCTACTAACACCCGCTGTGGACATTTCTGGGTAATAATTCTCTCTCTAATAACATTAAAGATTTCCTATCCATATCCAAAACACACCAAGAGATTCTCTGCCAGCCTGCTGGCATCAGTCCAGGGGAAGCTGTTTTACCATCTTTGTTTTATGTCCTTGTAAAAAATATGCTGTAGCAGATAAAATGTGAAATAATTTTGTTCCTACTTAAGAAATTTTGCTTGAGTGAAATTTATCATTTGTTTTTGGGACACTATATGGATCTTTGACTAACTCTAGACTCTGCATCCCCAGGCAGAATGATTAATTTTACAAACATCTTAGGTATTTCATATCTGAAATAGGCTGCTACAGTAGGAGCAGAGAATGCATCCTGCATCTCAAGAATAATGATGGCAGATACCTGCTTTCTTTCACAGTACTGGAGTAACATGCCAGCTTGAGGCTCAATGAAGTGATGATGAATAACAGTATTGAGGGATACCAAATAACACTGGGTCAGGCAAATCTTAAAATTTTAATAGGTGTTTGTGTAAAGGATAGAGGCAGAAATTTCCTTTGTATTTTAATAAACCAAGAACAATTCTGTGTCTGACTCTTTAATGAGTGGGAAGACCAGAACACATTTGGGAGTGAGGGAGAGACAAAACAAATATAAATAACATTGAACTTTATATTGCTGATTGCACAGTATTAAGCCCTAACAGCATGTGATGCATTATTTGTTTCTAATCTAATTAAAGATGAATCAAAACAAAAAAAAATTTTCTTAGTCATCCAAAACCACTCATTTTACACCCAATTAATCTCATTTGGAGTGGAGTTTTGCCATTATTTTTTCTTGTGATGTAGTTACACCAGAAGTTTAAGTTGATCTAAGTTCACAACACTAACACAGAGCTGATCCCTGCCCATACCTGCTAAAACCCAACCACACACTGTCATCCCTTACCTTATGGCCTCATGAGTGCCCATACATTCTGTGAGGACCTTATCCAACTGAAATATCATTCAGTAAGTTATGATTAATTCTCAAGTCCCAGAGTGAGTACCCACTTGCACACTAGAGCCCCCAACTCCCAGCTGGCACCTTGGAAAAGGGGTGGATTACATTAATTTGGTTTTGCAAATGATTTTTCAGAAAATAATTGCACCTCTGCTATAGTCCTATGTCTAGCCATTAGGTCCAATCTAATATGCTATAAACGTGTACAATGTATGGTGAAGGTTACATTTGCCTAACTGTGATTATGTTGCTTTAAAGGGAGATTCTCTACCACTCAACTTTGTGAGCACACAGATAGTTTAAATACTATAACATCTGAGATGCATGAGGATATTTCTAGGCGTTGGTTAAAAAAAAAGAATCAAACAAAAAACCAACCCCACAACTGAAACATTTAGAAAAGACACTCTGGGTTGCTTTTATCTTCATACTATCTCAGGCCATCTAAATTCATAAACCAAAATAATCTGAGGTGTATAACCATCACTTCCTGCTAAAATATGTTTTGCAGGATGTATATCCTCTGCACTAAGAACAAAATCAAGTAAAAAGATATGGACAGGACTAGATAAGGCTTTTTTTGACTTTTGTTGCCTAAGGAGATTGCAGGCAGAAATTTGTTTTCTGGTCTTTTAGAGAGCATTGCAAATTTAGGATATGTTTCTGGAACTGCTACTGACTCCTACAAGAGGTTGATCTTTTCCTTGAACTCTTCATGTTTTTTCCATATCAGTTTTTTTCTCTGTCTGTTAGATTCTGGGAAGAAGAATGTCTCCAGAGGCAGGGACAGTTTTCTTTCTTGACTGTTTCTGTTTGGAAAAGTTTTCCTGCAGCAAAGAAAAGAAGAGATTTAGGAGTCAGACATTGCAATATAAAGGATAGAATAAGTCTAGATCTTATATGATCTATCTTTTTTTTTTTTTTTTGGTACTGAAATATTTCAAACCTGGGAAAGTTTGTTGCTTGCCATAGTTCTGCTACCTTGAAGCAACATTATAAACACTGTGTGGGTTTGCTCTCTGTTTAAATACTGGGTGAAGGGAAAGCTCTTGCCACTTCTAAAGAAGGTCACACCAACTGTTCATAACAATTGAGGGCACCTATATGCAAGGAAGGACTTTCCTGCAATGCATATATATGCAAAGTTCTTGTATGAACAGCATTTGTGCTTGAATGACTTCCTGCCTCTCCCTTATTTTAAATGACCTTGTGAAGCATTTTCACTTGCTAAGAAGCTTTACAAACTCTCTGTCAAGGAGCACAGTCAGCACTGACACAGCATGGAGAGCTGTGCTGCAACTGTGTGTGTAGATGTTACCTGAGATTTGTGCAGTAAAGGTGTGTGGCCACTACAACACAGTGCCCATGGCTCCTCAGTAACTGTTGTTTTGTAAACAGCCACCAAATGAGCTTTCTCTTCCTGCTCTCTGCATTTCTTTAGGTGAATGTAGCTGGCACAGACAGTTTCTTTTTGACTGTGCTTTTGAATGGAGGTATCATAGATATTTGATTTAGGGCAGCATACCTGTGAGTAAATGTTATTTTCATGAATGCCTTGGGACAGTGTAGTACACAAATTGAGTGGACATGCCCTATTTTGGGTGGAATGGCCTCAGTGCTGTAAGAACTGGGACAGATCTGAGCAAGACATTCTAGTTTTGAGCGGTTTTCAGTTCACTTTGGATGTGAGCGGTTTGCTATTTGAAATTTCACTCCCTTTAATACATTGTGAGATTTTTTTACACATGCATAAAAACCTCCTTGTTGTTCTGGAATTACTGGTGCTTGAAATACAGGGAGAGATGTGCCTTCCTGTTACTGCAAAAGAACTGACAGACTTTATTATAGGAATCTGAGGCATTTCAGAGTTAATTACTGTCAAGAATGTACATGGATCAATAAAGTCTTTTTGTTAGAACCATCTTTTTTTTTTTTCACCTACATGAGCAAGCCAGAAGTCTGCATTTTCTTATTGATATCCTAGCTGATGCAGTCACCACTATAATATAACACCTGAGAGTCTGTGAGGATGTTCACGCCTTGAGCATTTGTCATTTTGAGAATAGTTTCTGTTTGGTGGGGCTGGAGGTTCCCTCTGTCTGACCCTACAAGCAACAAGGGGATGTGGAAAGAAATGAACTAAAGATTTACTGTTGCTCTAGCAAGTCAAAACTCCAGTGGAAAATATGCAGAAGGGGTAGCTGGAGCTGTCTGATAACTCATACAGATTCATGGGGAGACTGAAGCCAATGAATTTAATCTCTTGGTTCGTGGGTGGTGAGGATCAGGGCCAGGGCAGCATGCAATGGCACGCAGTGTGGCAAGAGGAAGAAGAAAAGGAATATTAATGTAGAAGCTATTTTTATCTGAAAATAAGCTGGTTTGGTTTTGTTTTGTTTTGTTTGTTTTTGTTTTTTGTGGGGTTTTAGGGTTTTTTTGTGGTTTTTTTGGGGGTTTGTTTTTTTTTCTCTTTTGTTTTGTTTTGTTTTCTTTTTTTAACCTAGGGTTTACACCTAGTGAGTGCTCAGACAGGCTGAGAGGATGCAAATGCACAAATTCAGTTTGGATGGGTTAAAATAATTTCATAAGTCATATTGCCATGTTGCTCTCAGCTCTGTGTACCTCTGTATTTGCCTGTGTTTTGGAAGCACTGTCTTCAATTACGTGCACACACACACACTCACACACATGCAAACACTGCAGAGAGAAAAGCTGATTAACTGGAAGAAGGGAAGAAAACAAATAGCTGCCAGTCTTAAATTTGCTAGTCACTGCATTCCTCTTTCTTTCCTGGATGAAGGTCAGGTGAAAGTTATTCTCTAGGAGCAAGGGAAGGTGCAAAACTCCAGGCTGCCAAGATTCAAATGTTTGGTGTCATCCTGAGTATATATAGATGCTCAGAGGAGGCAAGCCCCCAGGTCTCCTCTGTTAAATTTCAAGAACTCAGCTCAATTCCATCTCCTTCATTGCAACCAGAATCACAAAGTAGCCAACCCCAGGGGCAAGATTTATGTCAAAGACTCTCAAGGGGACCTAAAGTGGTCCCCTTAGAAAGATACAGAGGTGAGTTGTGTGAACAAAGCCTGACTGGCTTATTGACCCCTGTTGCAGTGATACCACTCGGTTGACAAGGAGTAATCCCATAATTTTTGCACCTAGGAAAGAGGAATGCTGTAAAGCATTTAAGCAGGTAGTCCAAAAAAGGCTGTAGGTATTGTGGTCCTGAACTTAGAGTTGAAGGAGAGATTTTGATGTTTGAGTGGATGACTGACATATACTTCCCTGAGCGAGCAATAAGTAAAAGGGTATGTTCATGAAGAAGGTGGCTACCAACCATGAAATTCTCAACACCTCCCCTTGCTAAGGACTGCTAGGAATAATTACTATCTAATACCAAGGACACTCTAGAGGTGACATCAGAACGAGGAAGACACTGAAATTTGCTTTCCCTATTTCTTTCTTGTACCGTGAAATCATTATGTCCAAAGATGTGTCTGCACCTCTGGCCTGACTGTGAAGAAAACAGTAGCCATGATTCCACTCTGTGCTGAGACTAAGACTACCTGCAGGTCTTTCAAAAATTGGAGTGGAATAAGCCATGCAGGGAAGTTAGGTGGAAGCACTTCGATTTTGCCTTCTCACCCTGAAGCAGGTGCTTGGCTGCCCAGCTGTGCCCACGCTGATATACTTGTAATTCTGTAGAGGTGAACACTGCTAAAAAACACAGTGTATCTCAGTCACCGTAGGCTTCCTTCAGAAGTACAGGGAAGAGTCCTTTGCAGGCAGCAACTTATCCAAACTATTTTTTACATCTCCTTTAGACACAAAATTCCCGTGTGAGGCACTTGGTTTTTTCCTGAATAGCGCTCCTTGACTATCATTCTGGATGGTGTTCTTGAGAACTAGAGACCTGGAAAAAAGCATGACCAATTTTTGCCTGCTGCATTTCTATGACAAATAACTCTAGGGATGAAACAGAACATTTTGCCAGAAATTCATCCTTGTAATCTAAATATTTGGGGCTTTAAAATAAAGGATATATTTCAAAGAAAATGTATTTTCAATTTTTAAGAAGATTTTTCTTCTAAATTAAACTATTCTTAACTAAAATTCAATAAGGTGCTTATGAAAACATAAAGGTGATTTTCTATATGTTCTTCACCCAGGAAATGAATCTACTTTCCAAACTTCCCATCATGGGATAGATTTTATTCTTATCTACATCCACACAGATCTGTTGGTTCATTACTACAAGCATAGCTGCAGATATAGTTTAGCCCTCAGATTTAGAGTTAAGTCAGAGTCAGTTGCAAAGCCAGGGTCAAAATCTCCCTTCAGTTACCTTCACACAAGTCTTCCCCTTCACAGAATAAATGATTTTTATTGCTTTGTGGGTTTTGCCAAGCCCAAAGCATTATTGTGCTGTGGGTTTTATGCTTTGAAATAGGTTACAGGATAAGAAATCATACATATTCATTTTTTTTTTAGCAACATCTTCTGAACAGCTTTCTCACCACTCCTATCTGGGGTCTGCCCATAATCACATGCTGTCAGGCTCCCTGCCCTTTGCCCTTCTCACTCAATCAGGGCAGGAAATAAGGTAAAATAATGAAGTAGGGAATTTTAAATATTGATTTCTGTGCATGGGCTACAGATTGTGGTATTGCTTTCAAGAGAAAAAAAATCTCTAAAAGAGGCATTTTCAGCTGATGAAATGGCACAGATATACTATGGAAAAGAGTTGCTTGCCATGGGTTCCTAGACCAAGGAATATGCTGAAATGCACACTGATGGGAAAAACACAGAATATACAATTGCTCTATATTAAAAGACTTTTCTCAGGAAGAATTTAAAGATTTCCTGATAGAATGCAACAATTAACCTCTAGCCGTGCTTTGTATTCAAATATAGATGCAATAGTCTGAAGGACAAGGGAATGGTATTTGAATATACAGAGAAATCTCCCATTGATATTCTAACCTTTTGGGGATATTTTTTATACATAAGCTCAGAGAAAGTTGCTTTTGAAAGGGAATTGAAAACTCTTGGCTATAATGAAAGGCTTTTTAAACTGCTTTGCTGAAGCCCCCCTTCTGGTTAGTTGAGGGTTAACTGTCCATCAGTCATTCTCAAAAGGAGGACTGCAAGGCACATATCCCATTTACAACACATCCCTGTGAAGTACTGCATAGAAAATGCAAGTCCCACCACAGCAGTCCTCTCTGCTGCTTGCAATATTTTTGTTTGCTGTGATCTGGACTGTTTAAAGCATTCTGCCTAGCTGTGCCCTGCCTTAGTCTCTATCTAACTGACAAGATAAGAGATGGTCATTATTGAGCTGCTGCAGAGCTACAGAAAGGAGAAAAAGTAGAAACTGTTGCAAACCCCAGAAATAGCTAAAGTATCTTTAAAATCAGAGAACTTGAGGGAATTTTCCCCTGAATCTTGAAATGTGACTTTTGCTGTATCACAGGCAGAAAGGGAAACCCAGAGGCCTGTGCAGAATTAGATGGAATTGCCTTCAAAAGAGAGGAGTGCATAGAGTTACTTCTTCTTCCTCTTGATATGCTGTGAGCTATGGACAGATTTTCTGTCTTTTTCAGCTTTTGTAAATTCAGACTGATCTTCAAATCTTTTCTTTTTCTTTTGAACTTCCAAAATATCTCCTAACACTGTCTTCTTCCAGACAGCGCAAAAATTATTATAATCCTGCCAAGTCACAGTTAGTTCATGTAGAAGAGTACTGTCTTGTCCTCTGTCTCTTCATGCTCCTCATTAATTTCCCAAGAATTTTATATGTATTTAAAATTGTATTAACAAAACCCCCAAAGAGTTTCCAACTATGAGAGCGCTCTGGGCTTGACTGATGTGGTTTCAGACTTAATAGCAGAGCAAGTTTCTTCTGAACTCACTTTTGTATCATTTGAAGTTTCACACAATCCTTTGAAGTCTCCAAAGACAACTCACACACTAGCATACTCCAAGGCTACGTCTCACGTCAGTGAAATGTATGGAGTGTCCATTTCAAAGAAGTTATCAGTTTCTAAGAACCCATACTGAGTCACAATGACTACTGTTCTAGATAAATCAAGGCTTCAATAAATGGTAAAGCAGTAATAGAGTCTGTTAAAGAAAACACAGACTAATGCATTTGCTGCATAGATTGTAATACTGTTACAACAAATTGCAAAACCATATAGTGGTAACAATAGTCCTTATGAGAGCAGTCTCCTTGGATTCAATGCAATGATTCACATGAGGAGGAAGAAGAAGGAGGCAGAAGAAGGTAGCTGCTAGAGTTGTTGCTAGATACATATTCCTGAGTATTCTTTCTGTTAGCTCTGCATGCAAAATCACACTGCAGATGCACTGTAAACTGCCTATAGAAACTAGAAAATAGAAATATATATTTAATTGAGTGACAGTATGTTACTGCTTTAGGTTTCCTTTTTTCTAGTATGCTAACAGAATGCATGAGCTGTCTGAAGTTGTTAGCAGTGGTTGGTATACAGTCCTCACTCCTCAGGCATAATTGTATGAATCCTAAATCAGAAACTGAGTGTACCATGTTAACAGGTATATGGTGTGATGTACAATAGCATTTTTGTCTTAGGAAGTAGTGATAGGTTGAGCAGCATCTCAATCGGCAGTGCTTTGCTGTTAAAACCTTACTCTGAAGACAAGAGATTTTCCGTGTTTTGTTTTTTTTTTTTTTTTAATTACAATGAATACACGTTAATGAGGCCCTGCTGTTTGTGCTTTCCAGTGTGTTGTCAAAAGCAAATGCCAGCAAGAAGACTAATCTCTGGAAAAGTTTCAAAAGTTAATGCTTTCATTTGGCCACAGTTTTCTACAGACTTAGCATGACTAGTCTTCCCCACCCGTGGGCTGAACTCACAAAATTTTAACCTCCTATAAAGCCTGTTTTATGCTACTGCAGGCATTGACACTTTCTCTATAGCACATTGTAATTTGCCCTGCATTGCCTAAGGACTATATATTCTCTAATTATCCTATGTTGTGTCTTTATCTCTCTCTGTAGCCTTGACACTTGCATGGTTTCAGAGTAATACACTGCAGAATTTCTCATTTCACTACACCTAGAATCCCCTTTCTCCTCTAAAAGTAGTAATAATAATAAAGCAATAATGATATTATTTATAAATGACAGACTATTTACGACTAATTATTTAATCAAGTGAATGACTAACATACTAAAAATCCTTCCCAATAATTTTTGAGAAGGAAAAAAGCCAGTAATATATCTTCAAAAATGTCTAGAAAAATGAAATATGAAAGTAGTTGCTCTCAGGGCTGAGATGAATTAAACAAAAGAGATTTCACATCAGAATCAGCAATCAATAAACTACTCTAATCATTAAGAAACATATACATGTATGGTTGTGTCAGATCATTTTAGAAGTGCAGTAAAAATAAGTAAATGACGCTGGGTTTTTGCACAAAGCTTATTTCAGAGGATTTGTGTTTTGAGAGTCTTTATTAAGACTGATTAAAGCATTGAAGTTCAAATTTGAAGCCCCACTAACATTTGGATGTAAAATATGTGTAATTTATGCTTTTCAGATTTTAGTTTTACATTAATCATTGTTAACTTAAATAGTAAAATCTCTTTCTTCCTTAAATGATTGTTACCCTACTTCTACGAATATGATGGGGAAAGTAAAAAAAAAAAATAATCATTAGAAAAAGACTATGTAGTTCCACTCTCTGCATTACTGTTATCATTAAAGATGAGGCAGTGCTGTAAAGCAGCTCTGGCACTGCTAAATTACCCACAGGGTGACAGAATAAATGGGGCCCTATCTAGCAAAAATTAGCAGAAAAAGTCACAGTAAACTGCTTTCCATATGGAAGGTTATCTTGGGAGTGCTTATTCTCTGCTCTTTTGTGCCAGTTTGGTGCATAAGATCTCCTCTAATGCATTCTTTATTCAGTTTTTGCTGTGTGGATTTGTAGCAAATCAATACTGATTTAAGAAAAAGACCCTGAATTTTTCGTCAGTGAAACCTCTGGTGTGCATCAAATGAGTGTAGATAGTGTCAAAACCTTTGACTCTGGGAAGTCTTACAGACAGGCAAGAAAGCATTACCTAATACTTTTAAAATAAATCCCTCTGATACTTATTTTTATGCTGGTGATCCTTATGTTGAAGGCAAATCGAGGTTGCTCAGCATGAAAAATGGACATAGATGAGTAGCAGAGTTATAATGGCTACTACTCTTATTGTTTCTATTTTCTTGTATCCCGGATGAAAAAGTTGAGATTCATCTCAATAAGATGTAGACAATGTGTCTTTCAATAGCTAAGCTAGTTATCAATAAATTCCTGTATATACCTTTTCTCCACTGAGAAAGAAAAAGACATTTTATGGTGAAATTTAGCTCCTCAAAAGTAGATGTTCTACTTAGGCCGGGTTAGGTCAGATAATTTGCGTAGAAAGTGTCTATTTCTCTACACTGGTTATGAAAAGGAAGGCATCTTGGTCCTTGACATCTGAGAGGTGTGTCATCAAGGGACCAAAGGTTTAATGGAGCCACATCAGCTGCTAGACAGAAAGCACCTACAGCATCAATTCAGACACTTGGAGTGAATATTGTGTCGATATAAACCACACAAAGAGCTCTTACAATCTCAGCAGCAGTTTCTTTGCCTTTCAGCATGATTTTATTAACAGAATAAAAAGTGTTGGCTTACTCAGTCATTCCCTTCCCTTGCAAGAGAGTTCACCACTGTAATCAGAGATGGCTTATATACAGGTAAGGCAGCATAAATGTCTTGGTAAACTCAACAGAACATGCAAGACCATGGTGTTTTTCACCAGTGCAACCTTTTACCAATGCTATTGTAGCAGGGTGATGGTGGCTTCCAAAAAATGGGGGAAGACTAGAGCAGTAGAGAGTTTCAAAATTATTTAAGAGGGATTTCTCTGTCTTTATGCCATCCTGTGTTGTAAAAGGACATGAAAAACTACAGGTATGTCATCACCATTTGTAGTCAGTTGTAGTTGGCTTCCTGCCAAATCCCAACAGACTACAGTGAAAAACCTTCCAAAAGAAAAAAAAAATGGAATAGCAAAAGCTATAGCAAATATATATATATATTTTACATATACCACAGATATATACAGTTAAAATACTATGTACGTATAAACACAGGAACCCTGAACAGCTCCCAAAAAGCGGAAGGGAAAAGGAAAAAAAAAGACAAAAAGGGACAAAACCAAAACAGATATCCACAATCAAAACCCGGGAACTAGCAAAATAAAGAACTAGCAAAATGAAATCTCACCACTTCCCTAGAGGAAAAGTCGGATCGCGCCAGACATGGCCAGCACCCTCCACCTCCCGTGTGGCAAACAACAAACCTGAGCAGGCCTCAACTCCCAGGTAAGTGAGACCAACTGTAGGGACCTGCTGGCTCCCAAGTTTGCTGGAGAGAAGAGAGGAAGAGATCTCTCCGTCTTATTTATATCTCTGTTTACGTAAAGGGACAGGGTGGAATACTTCCGTGGTTACCAGGAAGGAAGGCCTAAGACTCAAAACCATTACACCATTACAAACATGTTTCAAATCTTTTACAAATCATATATCAAAGCAGCAGAACTCTGTGCTCAAAATGATTATTCTGCCATGGTTGGCTTCTCTGCTGGCTGCCTTGTCCCAGCCTAAAACAAGTTGACTGTGTCCTATCCAGTCCCATGCTGTGTGGTTACACCTTGTTTGTGACAGGTTAAGTAAAAGTATGGAGTTGCATTTATGGACAGTGGAATATTCTATGCCTTTGATTGTATAAAAAATTAATTTACTTTGTCAATACATATTAATTTTAGTCTGTATGAATTCTACCAAGACATTTGTCCCCAGTAAAACATTTTATCAAAGTATGAATTATCCAAAGAAATTCTAGTGATTTTTTTTTCTCAGCAAGACGTTTTTATATCAATGAAAGCTTTAACAAGTCACTTTTGTCAGTACAAACCTAGTAATAAAACTACTTTGCAGCAAAGAGGCATCCCTGTATAATGAGCATTCTTAACTATTGTCACCACTGTTTTAACTTCAAATATGCCTGAAATTCATTAATGGCAGAGCAAATGTACAGTGAGTATAAAACAGAATTTAAGGTACATATTATGGTCCAGGAAAGCTCTCACATTGCAAAGCAGGACTTCTTTGTCCATGTTTATGAACAAGTGGCAATGTTTTTCTGGCCCAATAAGCATCAGAAAATGTTGCTTCAATGATAACAGGGCTTGGAGACTATATGAAGTAGGATGTGTGTCTTGTTCTGCAGTGGAACATTTTCATAATGCATAAGGCCCAGAGGAATGGAGACACCTGCCTCAAATCCTAACTCACTGAAGAATATTTCTAATGAAGAAGCTATGAATTACAGTGAAGTAAAAGCCAGCTTTTTATTTGGATGAAGCTACTTTCTGCTATTCAGTGTGAAGTTATTATATGAGGTATCTCTGTTAATATTATTTTCTGATGCCTTTTTCTCTCCACATTTTAATCTTGTAGACAAGTCCTAATTATTATTAGGAACATTTTGTAAAGCAGGTCCATAACTGGCTCAAAAACTGCAGATGAGAATATTATCATTAACACTGGTTTGTTATATTTAAATAAGCATTTGGGTCAGCGTGTACACTTTGTTTATCATGTTTACCACAAACTAATGAGGGAAATGCATCCTCTGTTCTTGGTAGAGGTCACTGATTTGCAGGCAATTCTGGGTTACTGTGAACTTTAAAACCACAGCCACAAATAAATTCAGTTCTTGTAAATGGTAACTGCAGTGGTTAAATTCACTTTGGTTTACCTCAGACATAATTTGATGCCTAGATGTTGTTTCAGTTCCAATTTTCCCTTTGAACACAACATAGAAAGTAATAATGGTGGTTTTCAAGATGTGTGTATCACTTTTTTCCTGAGTTTCAGCATCGAAACTGTTATGAAGACCAGAGAATTTAATTATTCAGTTCCAATCTACCAAACTTTGACCTCAAACTCTGCCACACTGATGCCATTCTGGAAGAACATTAATTTCTCTCTCTAAAGGTTCGTATAATTTTGTAATGGTACCAAATTCCATCCAAGTGCTGAAGGCAATCTGGTGTCCCATGGACTCTAGCTAGTCCTACTTCTGCTGGATCTTTCCCGTGAAAAGTGCACACTACTTCTGCAATAGGATATACAGAAGAAAAGAATTCTTGCCCTATTTGTGTTGAACTTGTTCCTGAGACTTCCAGCAGCAAATAGTGACATGTAAGAGCACATAAACTTAGAAGAAAACTCTACTTAAAGATGAAAATTCTCAAGGGTAGGAGAGAAGAAATGAACCACATTTGGCAAATGAGCATCCCCTAGTAAATGCATTGCAGAGAGGCACTTAGCTGGCATACAGCAATTAGTGCAGGGCAAAGAAAGACCTAGAGTCACAGAGGTATTTATCACTGGCTTTTGGGATGAAGGTTTCTGTGAAATCTCCGCAGTCCTGACATTTATTTTATGGCTTCAAAGAGATTGTTAAGCTAAACAAATTATTCGCTTTTGAAGATATCCCTGATAAACTGCCTTATTTTTCTACCTTTGTATGCTATTTTTCTAATTTTTTGGTTTAGCTGAGCTTGTGCTCTGCTGGGTTTTTGAATGAGTCCTCTCAGTCCTCCCTTCTCTGAGCCCAGACATCCTTAACGATGTTTAACACCAGGAGGCTATTCAAAAAACCTAACAGCAGCATGCTTTATTTTCTTTTATTTTCAGTACATCTCAGATTCCCTTTCAGACTTCATAGCAGTTCAGAGTTATCTCTCGTTTCTTTTCTATGTCATGAAAGAAACACAGAATTAAAATTGGACTCAGAATAATCCTATTACTTAAGTAAATGCAAATTGTAAAACCTGCATTTATATGCTGCTTCTCCAGCAGCTTTTATATCTAAAATACAGAAGACAATGGGGTCAGTAGAGTGCTCATAAATATCTAAATGCTTACTACTTACAATGATTTGAAAAATCTTCAGCTAGAAAATTCTCTTAGCTGTCATTTGGGACCCTTTCCATATCACTGTTAAACTACAAGCTTCATTTTGAACAGAGGCCTATCTTCCCACTACCTGGATTTTTCTGATTAGTAGCAGGATAAAGTCCAGAGTGAAGAAAGCAGTGATTGTCTTTGGGCACCCAAAATTGGAATGAGGTTGAGGCAACCTCAGAGTAAAAACACTTATGGTGATGATCAGGTGATGACAATGAGCAAAAGGAGATATAACTGAGGATTATAAAAAGACAAAGGAGTTAGCCTAGAGAAAGAGATAAAAAGCAGAAACATGGCTGATGCAAGGTGGGGTGGGGACATGGCAATCCTCCATGCTTTTGAAAAAGAATGTGCTGCGAAGAAAGAAAATCTTCCAAACAAAAAGCTGTGAATATTTCTGCCTCTATTCCCTCCCCCTCTAGTATCTTTTGACTGGGTTCAAAACAGTCTGTATAGGCAATTATTGCTGTATGTAGTTCTTGATATATTGTGTCATTCCTGCATTATTCACTCCATATAGGTCTCAAAATAATTAAAATTCAAAATAATCCTCAAAATAACGCATTTGTGTCAGAACTTCTGAAGTGCTTATATGTCCTTTTACTTCAGCTACTTTTCTTCCTAAACCATGGCAAGTCAGTCTGTCTGGAAGGTGGCATTTTCGGAAGGGGGGTTGTTTGAACAATGAGAGCTGGATGTGGTCAGTATGGTTTTGTGGTTCCTGCTCCCATAGGAGAAAAAGAAAATGCTATATTGACCCTTATTTCCTCTGCAGAACTTGAAGATGCCAGGTCCCAGACAAACAAGAGATGACAGAGTTCAAGAACCGTTTGGACAATACTCTCAGGCACATGATGTGACTCTTGGGGATGGTCCTGTGCAGGGCCAGGAGGTGGACTTGATGATCTTTGTGGATTCCTTCCAGCCTGACATATTCTGCGATTCTGTGAATACAACTTCATGCTGGTTAATTGTTGAACAACTTTCCAATTGATGTTGTAGATAAAGCAATTAGACCAATTCATGGTGGAAAAACACACATCAGGAACAATTACATATTTTGGCTCAGAAATTTCTTAAGTCATAAATCACTGGACAAGGGGAAAATCCACCGAAGAGGAGTTACTTTATTTTTTTTGTGTTCCTGTATTCCTCTTCTGGCATCAACTATTGGCACCAGGGAGATAAGATGGGCTGTTGAGCTATATGGTACAGCTCTTTTCATGTACTGGTGTGCATAAGAGTACTGTCTTGCCTTTGGGTAAAGTCACAGCTTCTGTTGAATTGGGAACTCGGTGGGAAATGTCAGTAATGGTGACATTTTGAGAGAAGCATCATTTCCCATTTCACATGTCCCAGTGGGAGTAAAAAACGTAAGATTTCCTACAAATATTTTCTTTCTGATTTTGGAAGGAAAAATGCCCTTCAGCAATAACCCTCTAAATATTTACATCCTTTCCCTGTGAAAGAATATTTTGTATTCTTCATTTTCATTGCCTCTGTGTTCCTTCAGATCAACTCCACACCAAAGTAGGTATTTTTATTTTGCTAGGGCAGCTGGTGGCCCAGCCAGTCTTGTATACTGGCTCTTGTTGCTCTATGTCACAGAGGAATTTGAAAGAATCCCATCAGCAGGCACTGACAGAAGTACATACTCTGGAAAAGCATCTGTCTAGCTTCTCCCCTTTGTTATAAATAAGGCCATCTTTGAAAGAAGAGGATTTAAGCCTCCTTCAAAATATTTAGAGATAGTTTATAACTTTTGTGTTGTAAGCTGTGCATCTTTGTTAACTGTATATTCAGACCAGCTTTCAGATTTTACTAAGAGCTTAACTTTCTGTTGTTTTCTCTTCACTTCTTGTCTCTTTTAATCTCTTCTGGAATGTTTACTTCCTTTGAATGTCAATATCTACGTCTTTTTTTTTCGTTCTCATTTGCTTTATCCCTCCTAAGAAATTGCTTGCATGAACAAAATAGAGACAGCAGATATTAGAAATGATACTTAATGGAAAATCTTCCAAATGAGGAAGTATAGTACCAATTTAAACCCAAAGTGTCCTCAAGTAAAGAACCGTAGGGATACTTGGAAGCAGGAAATATTATTCAAGCAAAAGACAGTTTACAGCATCTGGGGAATTATTATTTAAAACATAAGTGAATTTCTTTAATGCTTATAATAAAGGGTCTACATTATATATATATTTTATCTGTTAAACTGAAAACAAAAATTTATTTAAATTTGTTATAATTATTTCTGAGATTAAATAGCTTTCTTGTACACTGCATTTTTTTTTTATTAAACAGAGATGAGTCTTCTGAACAAGCTCTGTGTTAGATACATTTTTGAATAGTGACGTCATTCCATACGATGTGTAACTCACATTAGAATTCATAAGTATTATCCATGCAAATACTCATTTCAGGGGAAAGACACACACTGCTCCTATTTTTCTTTTCTGAAAAAAAAAAACCTAGAAGGAAAGGAATTAGATGAGCTTATTCATTGGTCAATGCTACTACATTTCATAGTATAAATGCTAGAGGGGCATATCAGAGAGGCAATAAATTTATTCATAGTCCTGAAGCTTTTTAGAAAGCATAAAAAGGGAGGAAATTGAGCACAGAGATTGATTTATTCAGAAAAAGGATCAAAGTTAAACCTTATTAACTTAATAATACTCTTGCTCAGAATGCTCCGAAGAAACAGAAAGAGCCAGGACTAGATAGACATAGGATTCACTATCTAAGATGATAAAGAGATAGGAAGAAGAGAAAATATTCAGAATGAACTCAAAAGAAAAAAACTTTTGTTGATGAGTTTATATGTGATCAAAGCATGTGTTCAGAAGGACAGAAAAATGCCTTCTCTCAAGGGAGAACTCACTCATGTGTCTCAGTGCCAACAACCATCCTAAACCACCCTAAATACAGAAGCCATCTAATTATGCGTATGAATAATATAATCTTCCATTTGGGTGCTTATGTTTTAAAATCAAAATCTGAGTTGGGGTATATATCGACTGTGACATAGAAATCATTTTACTCCATGCAGTACAATCATTGACTCTTCTAAATATAGCAAATACAGATTTTATTATGTAAAGGAATAACATTTCCTAGCTGGGTGCTTATGTCTTAAAACTGAAATCTACATTTTCATGTTTGAAGGCTGACAGCTGCAGAGGCTCTAGGAACTCAGGCTCATGCACTTGATACTGAGGCTTTGCACTAAATACTAGTACTGACAAGCTTTCGTGCTTGCACACTGTCTCTAATGCTGTCAGTTCAATCAGCTGCCACGACAAAGCAGCAGTGGCAGGCTGCTGCAAAGCTTCTTTAAAGCCACTACAGATTCCTGGGATGCAGGTGTGGGGGTGGTAGGAAAATGCTGTATGCATGTCTATATCTATATCTGTATACATGGAGTGCATAGTGAAGAATTTTGAAAGAAGCCTGCTGAACAGCTGGTGTGAACTGTTTGTGTGAGCTTCTTCCATAGAATTGATGCATCTCAAATTTTGCAAGGAAAGGAGCTTAATGAGTCAATACATAATTCTGTCTCCCATTTGCAGCTGAAATAAACATGATACTAAGGATATTTGCAGTTCTGGTGGTTCAGAATTTGAAAATGCCAGGAGAACTATTTCTTATTTGCCTTAAAGGCTTAGGAGGCCCTGTAAGAGGTTGGGAGTGAAATGCAATACTCCCTGGAACATTCTGGTTTGAACCTGTTGTTGTTTATCATTTTGGCTGGCAGCCTGCTGAGAGAGAAACAAAGAGGCTTCCCTGCCTCTTGCATTAGCCTTCTCCTCCCATGTTCATTAATTTACCTTGGCCATAAAGACTCATTCCCAGGCCTCTGTTGTCCTTTATTGCCATCAAAGAGCACTAAAAGGTCCTTCAGCTTTCTTGTTATTTTACCTTTTCCTTCTCTTCTCTGCCCACTTCATCCTACTCAACCAGACACTTTCAAATTGGAGGACATGAGAAGTGAAATAAATGCCTCCCCATTTTTTCCTCTGTAAAGCAACATGGCATTTTAGCAGCCCTACTGAAAAGCTCACGACAATGTGTTGCCTGGATTTGCTGCAGATACTCTTTTGCTCCAGTTGATAGAAGTCAATCCAAGCAGGACAGTTCTGCAGAAACCGTAGTAACTAAGAGGTACTGGCCTTTCTTTATGTCCAGTCAAATACAAATCCATTTAAAAGATATCAGCCCTGAAGCTGTGAATTGTATCTCTGCCAACCTGGAGGGCAGCATTCATATTGTCTCCCAGGGAGCCCACAGAATGCAAAGAAGAAACTTTTAAACTGTAAACTTTTACCTTCACCTCCAGTTTATCTCTTGTTCTTTGGCATGTACAGGAAAAGTGGAAACATCTCAAAATCATGGAAAGTGATGTTCAGGCTACTGATAAGCTTTCTTTAATTATTTCTGTCATATTTTTCTCACGTTCTCAATGATAGGTTTTGACCCACATTTGGGCTTCAGCAGGTTGAAAGACGTATAACTAATGGACCATGAAACTGTTGTAGGTGTAATTAAAAAGACATTAAATCAGTAAAAATAGATTCATGCAATGACATTTGATACCTTTGCCTGTCAACCTGCAAAAGAGGAAACATTCCTGTTTCCTTAACATCTCTTTCCTTCAAACCTTGAATACATAAGTCCAGACTTACATATCTCATCCTCATCACTTCTACAGCTGGACAACAAGAGTTTGTTTGACAAATATTCCCTACTCCTTTGTTTGTATGTGTGAATTGTTTGTAACACACTATTATTTCTATAAACATGCTTCCTGTTTGTATTTAGAAGGCAAATCCCATGTGCAAACCATTTTAAGCTTTATCAGTTCATCACAAGTTATTTTTTGTGGTTTTCTTCTGAGCATCCTGAGTTTGCTGATGGGATTATGTGAGTAGTAATATGGCATAATTTATCCTGCTAGTTTGAATGGCTGATGATTATATAAAGAACATTACTCAGACTATCAGTTTTGTTTAATATCTTCTGCTATGTTAACAATGAATTTGAGAGAGCTAGAAAAGGGTTGCCTCTCTTACTCATACCTGCAGCAAGGTCCCTGAGCCCTAGTATAAAGGAAGTGGAAGGATCTTTCCGAGAAAGAAAGCAGTTTTTCTTCTATTTCCCATTAATCTTTCTTTTCACTATTTTTTTTATGCAACAATTTTTATGCTTTTGGTTTTTTTCTGAAGTTTCATATTTATTATCATATCTTTGAACCAGCAGTTCTGGACTTTTTTTTTTTTTTTGTCATTCACTTGTATTTCTTAGATCAAAACCAGCCAAATGTAAATTCTAAATGATGTTTTTAAAGGAAGTCAGCTATAGTCTTCTGAACAGCTGTTTGTATCACCACATATTCAGTAACATATTTGGAAGTAATGAGCTGCTATTTTGCTGAAATTCTCATAGGAAATGATTCTTAAATGAACAGAGACCTATCACTTGAAATATTGTGTAAGATAAACATTTCCTTCAGATGGATTATCTAAATTTGTGGCTATTTCATTAACTGAAGTAAAAGGTTGAGTAGCAAAATTTGAGTTTTGTAATATGATGCCCATATATACTTTTATACTGAAAAAAACCCCAAACAGTGTTTTGTGATTTATTGTGCACAGATGAGCCTGAGCAGCTGAAGTGTTTGTCATAGGTGCCCTCTCTTGCCACCTGACATAAATATCTGTGACAACTAAGTACATGCTTCTATAATGTTTTTGAAAGTGAAAATGACTGTGGATTTTATTGGTATGTTCTGCAGTCTTGAACTTCTTGGCTTAACAGGATAGTTATTTTGTGACTCATTGCTTTCCCTGACTGGAAATTTTCAGAGCTGTCAATTCCATCTTCCATCAGGACTCATTTACTCCTTCCAAGACTTGATCCCCTCGTTTTACCTTGAATGTGTTCCCCTCATGAGGACCCATGTTCATTCTGCATGCACTTCCAAAGACTAAGTGTCACTCCTGGGGCTGTTTGTGAGAGACACTCCTATGCCATGAGGTTGCTATTCTGGAGGAGGAGACATCACACTGTCATACCTCTGCGGCTGCCAGTGCATTTTTCTCTTTATTGAGGATTTGGGTTTGGGTAAGTGTCTTCCTCTGCATTTGTACATCATCCCACAAAATAAGAGTCTTTAGAAAATAGTTCCGAAGGAGATTTTGAACACTAACCAAAGCATCCGACCAGTGAGAAGGATGGCTAAGTCTGCGTGATTTCTGGAAGTGGTATGTCTAACTTGTCCTTAAGTTCGCCTTTTGGAAGAAAAGCAGTGGTATTTGATGTTGTAATCTGTTGCCTGGACTGTTGTCCTGGTATGCAGCAGCAGTCAAGTGAACAGCGGTGCTTACCCGACCTGAGTAATTTTTCCTTTGTGATTTCAATTAGCAGTTCTCTAGCTACAGCTCCTTCTCTTTTGGTATACACAACCATTAGCTACATCTCACTTAAAGCCCAATTTTTCAAAATATTATTAAGTCCAAAACTTATCCATACCTAACGGCAATACTTCTCTCCTATTTCAGTCATGGATGCTTTAATTTGAATGAGGACTACATGTGCACTAATAGCATAGAGGAAATATGTCTTGTCTGTGACCTGTCAGGAAGTCAAGGAGAGAGATAGTAAGTGGACTCTCTGCCATGGTGACTCTTACATGGTCACATGAATAACCAACTGAAATATCCATATTACTCATTTATTTCCTCACCTCATTCACTGTAATGAACTGAACTTTAACTGACTTTAAATGCTGATGTTGGACATTTCATCCTTTACCAGCAGTCACTCTTCTCAGAGAAACTCTTTTTTTTCAAATGCAAGTTTGGATTTCTTGTGGAACCACAGACAGTAATAGTTCCTCCTCCTTCTCTCAAGCAGTAACTTTTTGGCCTTTTAGCCCTCCTCTTTGGAGAAGGCTGGGGGATGAATATCACAAAGAAACATATAGAAAGACTCTTTGAAATTAAGTCTTCAGGTTTGCTCTGTAATTTTTCGTACATATATTATCAGTTTCCAAGATTGTTTGTAGTATGGGACAGGGTCCAGGAGGTGTGTATAAATAATGATTTGCAAAGATTTTCCAGTTAGAAGTGCTCACCTAATAACACTGAATGTGTTTAATGACTTGAGATCAGAGCAAGGTAGAGAAATTGAGCAAAAGCAGGAATAGATACGTCCACAAACCAAAGAGGAGGGCTAAAAGAACAAAAAGCTACTGATCGGGAGAGGAAGGAGAAAGCTGGAGTTCAGGGGGTGGACTTTGATGATCTTAGTGGGTTGCTTCCAACTCAGAATATCCTGTGACTCTCTGAGAAGGACTTGGGGATGCTAGTGGGTGAAAAGTCAGATAAGAGCTGGCAATGTGTGCTCGCAGACCAGAAAACCGAACGTATCCAGGGCTACTTCAAAAGAAGCATGGCCAGCAGGTCCAGGAAGGTGATTCTGCCTCTTTACTCTGCTCTGGTGAGTGGAGACCCCACCTGGAGTGCTGTATACAGCTCTGGAGTCCCCAGCACAGGACGGACATGAACCTATTTGAGTGGGTCCAGAGGCAGGTCAGAAAAGTGATCAGAGGTCTTGAGCACGTCTCCTACAAAAATAGGCTGAGAGAGCTGGGGTTGTTCAGTATAGGGAATAAAAGGCTCCAGGAAAATTGTGGCCTTTCAATACTTAAATGGAGCTTAAAATATGGGGACAAATTTTTTAGCAGAGCTTTTTGCAACAGGACAACTGATAGTAGTTCTAAATTACAGGACAGTAGGTTCAGACCAGATATAAGAAAGAAATTTTTGACAGTGAGGGTGGTGGAACACTGCCACAGGTTGCCCAGAGATGTCTTGGAAACATTCAAGGTCAGGCTGGGTTGGGCTCTGAGCAACCTAAGGTAGTTGAAGATGGATCTGCCCATGACAGGGAGGTTGTTCTAGATCATCTTTAAAGGTCACTTCCAACCCAAACCTTTCTATGATTCTATAATTTAAAAAGCATTATTGGAGCCTGAAGATAGGACAAACTCAAGGAAACTCAAACTGTTGTTTTCATGACTGCTATACTGTTTCCCACTTTGAAATTGCACTATATAGTTTCTTTTCCTTTTTTTTGTACAGAAGGTATAGTTATCTCAGTATCTCCAACTACATGTTTAGTTTTGAAAATTCACAATGAATTTGACAAAGTTTAAGCACTAAGCACATCAGAGGATGCCTCCTTCAAATTCAATACCAGCTGCTGTATACTTGCTGTTTGATATTCTGAAACCAACATAATTCATTATTTTTACTGGATTATTACTTTAGAAGATCTACATTTTTCATTAATCAGTGTTCAAGCAAGACACTAATCATAAAAGCATCTGATACCAATATAAAAAAAATGGAAAAAAGCACCTCTGCAATAAAGACCTCAAAATGTTTTGGAATGCAAACAAAACAAACATAGGAAGAATATACCTGATCTCCTACAAGCATTATCCAGGCAGAGAAATCCAACTGTTCTCACACACTCTGACATGATGAGTTTTAAAACAGACTACAGGATAGCTGGACATTTACAGAACACAGTTCTGCAGTCTATGAATAATCATGTTTATTTTATATCAGTGCTTGTCAAGCAATTGAATTAAAACATCATTAGCTTTAATAGAAGGTAAAAGAAATTTTAATTAACAAGAAAATTTGCTATGTGTATTAGAAGAAGACCTGTTGACAGAACCACTGCCAGTTGGACTATAAAAATTGAATCAGGGCTATCCTCTGGACACAGGCAGTAAAAATCTTCTCGAGCAATTCCCAGACAGTTTTAGCCAATGTCATGGATGACACCTCCTTAAACCTGTTCTCATTTGTCACTACTCTTGTGAGCAGTCTGAAGCTCACATTCCTTTAATTTATATTTATACACTCAGTATTTTAATTAGTATTGCAACCACAGGGACAGATAATTCCTGCAGCTATAGATACAAGAAGTCTGATGTGGGGGTGTCTGTCACTCTCCATGGGCTATAGATCACATCTAACTCCTGGTTTCACTGGTATAATGGCCACCTCAGCTGTTTCTTGCTCTTTGAGTCTGATACTGAAAATTTCTGCATTCTAAAACTGGTGGAAGCATATTAAATAAGATACTGAGTAATGAGTTTTTAATTTATGTTTCATGGATGATAGAATGCTACAGCTCATGTCTAATTATATCTTTATCAACTTTAGCTAAGTCATTAGGTTAACTGTTGCCCCCAGGTGATCAGTGCATATAACCAACCACATTGTGTGTAAATAAAGGAGAAAAAAGCAGTATGTTTGTTTTTACAAAAATATTTCAAATATTACATGGCCTCTGATGACGCAATGACAAAAGGTTGTCTACCTGGATAGACTTCCAGAGTCTAGTTTCGGAATTTTGACAACTTATTCTGCAAAATTTTACTGTCTGCACAGGCCTACTTTTTCATTCCTAGTCCTGATGCCCTTCCAGGATACCCTTCTTTCCTGGATCTCAGAATGCCTCTAGTTTCCTTAATTTCATGGTATTGAATGTGGCTTTGGAGCATGCTTCTGCCTCGTTCTTCAGTGTGACTTCTGTTCTTTCTTCTTTCTTTAGCTCATAAGTTCACCTATGATCCAGACCTCATACCGGAAGGATCTTTGGCTACTCCAGTTCTTCAACATGTCCTCTCCCAGCTTTGGCTCTACCCCATCTCCAGACCAGCCAGGACCATGGCTGGACACCACTGTTGTGCTCCAGTTAAAATTTTGTGACATGCTAAAGGTGGTTAATGGTCATATAACCGATCTTATATTGAAAAGTATTGGGAGATGTTATTGGCGAAGTTCGAATGGGACTGCACGCACATGGTTTGGTTTTCGGGATTTCTCCACAGTTTCCCTTTTATTAGTGATATTTGGTAAACAGCACCTGGTGTTGTCATTCAGTTGATCAGAATTCCCAGGATTCTTGCTGACCCAATGTCTTGACTCGACACAATCACACCATCATTCTGTGACTGTTTTCAGCCAGGGTAAACCACGCACACTAAATCGCAGGTGCGGCTGAGTCAGCTTGTTCCCACAAGATGTCACATTGAATCTAGAAGTTACCGGAGCTGCTGTTCCTCTGAGATTCCTAAATTCTGTCTTCAGTTGAAATCATTACCAGATTGTAACAGCTTGTATTAAAGTCTAATATGTCAGTGTGAATGAAACTTTGGTGTGCAAAAAGGCATTTTGAGCTGCCTAGACATGACAGGAAACTAATGCAAGAGCAAGCAAATATAAGTTGAGTACCTGTTGAAATTCAATCAAGAAGTATATTTCAATCACATTTTGAGCAACACATATAAACTTTGTGGTTAAAAGTAAAAACAAACTCCTATTATTAGCTAAACCCATTATTTTAAAATAATTATTAGGATCTATTTTAAATAGCTTAGTTCTATTAAAAAAAAAGAAAGTAAGCCCTTCCACCCCAAGCAACAATATATTTTTTTCAGGAAAGCTCGGTTTGCAGTCTGAGATTTGCAAAGTGGTGGGTAGAGGAACACCATTTACAATAATGGAAAACTAAAATAATCATTCCTTGGCTAAAGAAGTTATTACTGTAACTTCAGATATTCAGCCGTGTAAACTGAGATAGCAAGGGTACAAATAACAATCTCCTCAGGATTTTCTGAAAATGCATATATTGTGTAGAGGATTCTACCATTAGCTTTATCCAGACATTCATCTGGATCTTTATCACAAAACTTCAGGTTGATAAAATTGCTTATGCACTAATGATTCAGCCCTAAGCTGCAATCTCAGCATGTACTGTAAGTGAAGAATAGCTGGGTTTGTGATGTGACTGGAAGAAGTCCAAAGAAATCTGCGGTTCCTCAGGATGTGGTGTCTGGCATTCAGCATACCTTGTGTCTCTAGTGAACAAATAATACCCCAGCAAGGTAGAAGGTAAAGCTCCACTCCTGGAGATAACTCTTTCTTAATAAATACTAAACTCTGCTGTATTATTAAGTGATGATTTATGAGAAGTTTTAATGTCAGAACAGGTAAATTCCTACCAAAGAGAAACAGAATCCTTCCAAAGGGGAGATAGTCCTGCATGGAAGGGCAGTTGAACTGATCTGAACCACTGGGCTGCAGGCTGGGTCTGGTTGGGAGAAGAGACAATAACTGGAGTGATGAGTAAGAGGGAAAAGCATGAAGATGGTTGTACAGGAATGAGTTGAAAGGACGATGGAAGAGGACTCTGCTGGGAACAGCCTGGGAGGAGCCTACGGTCACTGAAGAGCATGGTCTCCCAGAGCCTGGAAAAGGACCTGTAGTTCCACAAACCCACAGAATCACAGAATTATTAGTGTTGGAAGGGATCTCTGGAGATCATCCAGTCCAACTCCCCTGGCAAGGCAGGGACACCTAAAGTAGGTGACACAGGAATGCCTCCAGGTGGGTTTTGAATGTCTGCAGAGAGGGAGGCTCTATGACAACTCTGGACATCCTGTCCCAGGGCTCTGCCATCCTCAATGTAAAGAAGTTTTTCCTCATGTTGAGGTGAAACTTCCTGTGTTTTAGTTTATGGCTATTCCTTCTCATCTTGCTGCTGGGCACCACCGAAAAGAGTCTGATACCATCCTTTTGGGACCTGCCTTTGAGATATTTATATGCATTAATGAGATCCCCTCTCAGTCATCTCTAGAGTAAACAGGCCCAGCTCCTGCAGTGTCTCCTCACAAGAGAGATGCTCCAGTCCCTTAATCATCTTTGTGGCCCTCTGCTGGACCCTCTCCAGTAGCTCTTTGTCTTTCTTGAACTGAGAAACCCAGAACTGGACACAATACTCCAGATGTGGCCCCACTGGGGCCGAGTAGAGAGGGAAAATCACCTCCCTTGACCTGCTGGTAACCCAGGTTACCACTGGTCCTCCTGGATGCAAAGGCACACTTTTGACTCATAATCAGTTTATCATGCAAGATTCCCAGGTCCTTCTCCACAGAGCTGTTCTCTAGCGGGTCAGCCCCAACCTCTAATAGTACTTGGGATTATTCCTCCCCAGGTGCACTACTCTACATTCACCTCTGTTGAACCTCATTAGGTATCTCTCTGCCCAATTCTCCAGCCTATCATGGTCTGTGCCCTATGTTATGCTTTTGGTTTTGTTTTTTTGTTAATTCCTGGTTTTTATTTGTTTTATTTGTGTTGTGGGGGCCTTTTTTTTTTTTACTTCATTGGATTTTTTCCCTTTTTTTAAAGGAAACTAGAAGCACACAAAAAAATTCTAAAGTCACTCTAAAAGTTCATCAAAATTAAGTGATAAAGAGTGATTTTTTTATTATGTAAACATTTAATAGTTGATACCAGCATGGCCATTTCCTGGCTTTCATGTGCTTTGCTTCCTAATCCTTTCTTAAACTATCTAGTGCATGTGCTTCAGAATCCAAGTGTAGATTAGATGCATTCATCATGCTTTGAAAAATTTCATTAGAGAAGACTATTCAGCATAAAATAATAAACCACCTAAAATTTATGGTAAACTTTCTACTACATAAGTATAGATCAAATAGTGTTAAAAATCAGAATATTTTCAAGCAAAAGAAAACACAAGTGCTAACTGGGCGCAGAATATACCTACATTGTACAAACCAGTCCCCCAATAGACATTATAAAAGGTTTAGGCATTTTCCTTTTCTCCTTTTTGTCCCCTTCACTGTACTGTAGAAAGCAAACTGGCTTTAAGGTCCAGGAGGGCCAGCCCATAACTCAAAAGCTGATATAACTCTACTGAGATTGATTTACATCTCTGTGTAGAGGCACTGTTAGGTACTGTATCTTAAAAGGAAAGTGATTGTCCTTGAAGGAACTTTCTACACAGCAATGCAACAGGAAGCAGACACATAAAAAGACCTTTACAACCAAATAGACTTGAAACAATGATCATCCATTAAAAGAATTTTATTATTTTTTAATGTTGGGTTTTTTTGTTTTTCTTTTTTTTTTTTTTTTTGGTGGGAGGGGCTTTTTAGTAACTTGGTTGTTTGTTTGGTTTTTGTTTGGTTTTTCCTCAGACTCTCAAATGGGCAGACTGTGCCTATAGATACCCAAATTGTGGACCTACACCTCAATGTCTTGTTTTCAGATATGATGAAATCTGCTACTGTCACTGGCTTCTTATTTCAGCACTACTGAAGTTCAGCATCCCTCTGATGCAGTCATCTGTGTCTTCCGATTCATCTTTGTGTTATGTGGGAGGTAAGAATGGCTGCCTATATGCATTCAGCCATTCTACTCTTGCGACTACTAGTTAGTTCCTGTACCTGTTCTCCAGTGTGATTATTTTCTTGCTTTTATTTCTAAACTATGGCTGTAACTTTTAGATAAAAAAGTAATTACTTCAGCATGATAATCCTGTTTTTAGCAGTTTTTAGAATATTAGAATGAATTATTTTTTTAGTACAGCCCTTTATATGTATACATTTACTTACTGCAGCATACAAATTAGTTAACTGAAAGAATCTGAGTGTTTGAAGTCAAAAACTGATCTCTGTATATGATTAGTTCACATTTTTCTCCTCTGTATGTTATTTGCATTCATCTTCACTAAGATTCTTTTGCTAATGTTTCTCATTAAGTTGAGTTAAATCTTTCTGATATACTTCTTTTTCCCTGTTAGACTTGCCTCGTTAGACTCAGCCTCAATAATTTTGCATTCTCTTTCTCTCTTCCACTTCTTTATTCACCTGCTCTTCCAGGTCAGCGGTAAACATTCCTCCAAGACCCACAGGGCATCTGCATTTTAACCTCTTGCTTTCTCCTGACCTACCATTGATCTTTTTGTGTCACCTTGTATCTGCAGCATCTTTCCTGCTATGTCCCAAGTAGCACGTTCGTTAAGCTACATAGGCTACTGAACATGCAATGTGCTTTGCAGTGTATAACCCTAGAGACCATGACATCCAGATTTGGAAGAAGCAGATCTCCAAGGCCCATATGTTTCTGAATTTAAGAGAGGATAAAGTGAGGGCAAACACAGTGCAAAAAGGAGTTACACAGTTCTCTGCAAAAGCAAATAAACACACACACACACACACACACATACACACTCTCTCATGCAAAACCACTTCAGTTCCTGACTGACATGATTCTCCTTAAGCTAAGCAGCTTCTAAGACTGTCAGGAATTCATTAAAATCCAGGAACTGTGACAGTGAGAAGTAATAGAGGTGAGCACAGCAAGGGGTAAGAGCTCAGAGAAATGAGCTCACAGGTGGCTGAAGTATGGACTATAATAGGCCTCTGAGAAAGTGACCTCTGAAATAAACTCTTGTAGTAAAAAAGGAGAGGCAAGGTTGGTATAAATATATGTATAACATTTGACTTGAAATAATGTTTTGTCAGCACTGCATTTTAATCTCTGTTTCAGCTATTCAGTGTTTCTTTGGAATTTTTTTGACACTAGATGGTCTGTTTTAAATTTCTGAATTTTTTTTCTTATAAAACTTTTGCACTTTCAATTAAGGAGAGAATTTAAATTGCTGACAATTAGCTTAATTGAAGTGAAAACCTGAGAAGATCCTAGGAGGAGAGAATTTCCCTGGTGAGCCTTGTGAAACACAGCTGGGTTTAAAAGACAGGATTAGAAGCAAATACTCAAAACATCCAGGAAATGTGACTGACAAGGAAACTTTGGCAGCCCAGCAGGACAAAATTTTGTAGAGGTTACAGCTCACATTTTAAAGTGCTGCAAATCTTTGAAACCTGTTTAAATTAGGCTTATCAAAACTAAAGAAGTCTTCATTAGGAGGAAGCAGTGAGTCTTCCCTGAAAGGGAACCTGTGAAGGGAAGAATAGTGTGGAAAAATGCCAGATCTCTAAGTTTTGCAGACCTAAATATGATCACATTTTTATTTTTGCATTCACATTCTCCCTTAAAGAAAGGTGACGTTACAGAAAGCAGACTAAATGGCTGAATGGACAAAGAAATTTTCAAAAGGATTTCAGCTTAGGTGATCATAAAAAAATGAAACCAGCAAATGGTTTGGGGTGAAAAGGAGTCAAAATAGGCTCAGGAGGCACATGAAAGTGCTTGTCACAAAGGCATTTATTGAACAGCAAAAGTTGTGTTCTCACTGCTGCTGTACAGCCAGCCAGACTTTGCAGAGTGGTTGAAAAAACCAGAAAATTGGGTGTCTAGAAGCAGTCTATAAGCAGAAACCACTTCATGGGTTCTTTGAGGAAGCAACACTTTTGTGTTGCTGACATGTGATGGCAGCTATACCAAGATCAGAAAGTACACTGAAATCAAAAATCTGCCCACAACGGTGGGCAGTAGAGACTGACCATGAGGAAGCAACTAAATATTTTCTATTTCTCGGGATATTCATTCTTTTCTCCACTATTTGAGATATAGAAGAAGGCATTTGCTGAGTTGAAATTCAGCTTTTTAACACTCCTAGAGATTTTCAAGTGAGTGAGTAGAGCATGCATTTTTTCATTGTGTTTTTTCGGGTTGTTTCAGTCTCAGAGTGACTTACAGGAGAAGTATTCTTCCTTGCTCTAGAGTTAAAACAAAGCAATTGTGAATTGTTGGCTTGACTTTTCCTTTAAAAGCACTTGAGAATGCTGTTCAAGCCAGGCTCATCAAGAACTTGGATAGCAAGATGTAAGTAGATTTTCTGCAGCTAACCTTTGGCAGAAAACGAAATTAATGTTGAGGGCCAACACTTAGAAGGTGAGCTGGGCTGTAACTTAAGAATGCAGCAATTTCTCCTCACCTTCACTGGTTCATCTACCAAGAAGTAAAACTACTGAAATGTAAAAGAGAGGACTCTGGCTGATGTGGTGTTGCAGATGGATTTGGGACATACAGACAATCGTACTTAGCCTTACAATTCAAAATAAAATCTCTTTGGAGTTGAAGGTTTAGAAATAAATGAGAGCAGTTTCAGGCAGGGGAGGGGATGCAAGTTAACGTATGAAAAGTGAGGCAAGGCAAACCAAATTCATTATTTCCGTAAGAGCTGGAGGTATGGTGGGTCTACACAATCCCTGTATGTCCTTTTGGTCAGGAACTGGAGTTACCTAGTATTGTCAAGCACACACTTAACAAGGAAGTGGTACATGGCAGACAATGAGAGTGACAAGGAACACAACTTTTCCTGCTTATAGTGTATGTTAATCTCCTTTATGTTGGAGTGATTATGAAACAGTGTTATATGAATCGGCTAGATTTGCTAAGTTTGATGAGGTTTTTCTTTTTGCTCCCCATGGTGCTGTTTGTGCCTTAACAGAGTATGAGATGCAGGGCACCAGAGTGGCTGTGGTACAGAACAAGGCTAATGTGTCACATAGTTGTTAATTTATAATCTGGCTTTGAACAAATTTAAGAATATTCTCTACAGAAGTAGATTTTTCAGATTTCAGTAATATTTCTGTAGCTGAAAAATAATCTATGTTTGAAAAAAGGGAGGTCATCTCTCCAGAACAGAGAAGGAATGAAAAAAACCCTGACCCATGATCATCTCCTACTCCCAAGTATGATGTCATTCAAGTTGATTAATGCAAGCATTGTAGTTCACTGCGTAGAGCTTTGACATTCAGGCAAGCTGCCTTGTATTGTTGTTGATTGTGCTATTTTGTTTTGCTTATTTTAACTTGATGCCAAGGCTAGTAGGCAGATGGTCAAATGACAATACTAACATACCACTGCTCTGAAAAGTCAGTGAGAATTAATTACAGAAGTTTTCTTTGGTTAGACTATACAAATATAGACTATGTTTCTTGATATGTCTGGTGCAAGACTTGTGTATCTGCATGAATTATTATATTTTGTATTGATCTTCCCTAGGTACAAACCTACAGATGCTCTTTTTATAAAGTGTTTTTGTTTTTGACAGACATTTCATACAAAAAGCAATGAGAATGGCCTCCCTAGAAAAATCCTGATGTACAAAGACACTTTTTGATCTCTGCATGAGACTATATAAGCTGTTCAGACTTTTCTAAAGGCTCTTGTGTCTAACCATTATGTCATCTTTTGTCTTCTATAAACTCTTTATCCCATCTATTTTTCTTGCTCTGTTTTGTGGGCTCTGAAGACATGATAGTTTTCAGAAGAGAAGCAATACTAATGGAAAGCAATTTGTGGCTCTATAATGTCCATCTGTATCTATTGCATTAACCTTCATATGTGCCACAGCATGCCCTAAAATTAATGTCACCTGCAATGTATTTCTAAACATTAGAGTCGGTGAATTTTTGTGTGTAGGCACAGTGTGATCAATCTGGAACACCTCCAAGGGAATTGGTGTTTCTTGGTGTGAGGAATTCTCTATTTCAGAGACAAGATGGATTAGCTAAACTTGCACAGGTTTGGCTCATTCCATGAAAAAAAAGTGAGTGGACAGTAGATATCAACTATGCTATATTTAGTGACAGGGTTTCATGTACCAACTTCTGTTTATGCAAAATTTTGTAAATGGTTTACCTTTCACCTCAACTGTAGGTATGAAAGGAAATCAACAAAACCAATAAAAAATTATAAATTGCGAAAAAATAAAAATCAGAGGGATACTTGTTACCAAGGTATATGAAATATTACCTCAAGTCAGCAACTGTCAACCTTTCTCAATATCAGAGAAGTAAGACAAGATGTCATGAAGGCTGCTTCCAATCTTAGCAAGAAAAGTTTTATACCTTACAATGTCTTAAAATGGAACTGAGGTTTAAAGACACTGAAAGGAGTAGGAAATAAGAATTAATTAAAATTTGGTCCTTTTAGTTTTCCTTTTTTTCCCCAATATTTTACTTGTAGTAGTATTTCTTGTCTCACACTGGGATTGTAATACATATGCTGAGCATAACATTATGGACTTCATATTATTTAATGTGTCAGAGTGCTGCATCAAAGCATAATATGTCACTTAAATGCCTACATGTCCAACTCCTTTATTTATTAATTCTGTTAACTGCAGTGTGGAAGTGTTATGTATATTTTACCAGCACCTTTTCACCACGGAGCATCTGAAGACTGTGCATACTCACATACATAATATCAGTTACCCAGTGGCAGAGTACAGACTACATAGTGTAGCAGAAAACATTCAGGTGAAACTTTCTCATTGTATTTATACTAGGTTTATGTGTCAGGTTGGCTTTTGTTACAAGAAAAATAATTCATGTAATCATCAGTTCCTGCTGAAAAAAAAAGTTAAAAGATATTTTACAGGGACAGGGTGCTAGGTCTTGAGAATTTTGGTGGAAGAGAATGGATTTTACAACAATAGACCAGGCAGGATGTGTGCAGTTGTACTGGGCTTACATGGCAGGGAGCAGGGAGGCTGCAGGGGTGGCCAGAAACTGCCTCCCTGTCAGACAGAGACAGTTCCAGCTGGCTCCAAGATGGACCCTCCACTGGCCAAGACCAAGCCCATCAGACACGGTGGTAGTGTCTCTGTAATGTATTTAAAAAAGGATAAAAAAGGCTACTCCCTGTGGGAGAAAGGAGTGAGAATATGTGAGAGACACCAAAGTCAGTGTGTCTGCTGTCTGCAGGCACTAAGGTCAGTGGAGAAGGAGGGGTTAGAAGTGCTCCAGGCATTGGATCAGAGATTCCCCTGCAGCCTGTGGTGGAGACCATGGTGAGTCAGCTGTGCCTCTGCAGCCCGTGGAGGTCCATTCGGGAGCAGAGATCCAACTGCAGCCTGGGGAGGACCCCATGGCAGAGCAGGTGGATGAGCTCTGAAGGAAACTGCAGCACAGGAGAGCCTGCGCTAGACCAGGCTCCTGACAGGACCTGTGGCCCCATGGAGAGAGGAGCCCACCCTGGAGCAGGTTTGCTGGCAGGATTTGAGAGCCCACAGGGGATACCCTGCAGGCTGGTGCAGCCTGTTCCTGAAGAACTGCACCCCATGCTTGAACAGTTTGTGAAGGACTGAATCCTGTGGGAGGGAACCCACATTAGAGCAGGGGAATGAGGAGAAATGAGTTGCAGAAACAAAGTGTTATGAACTGACTACAACCCGCATTCCCTGTCCTCCTCTGTGGTTCAAAGGGTGAAGGAAACAGAGGAGTTGGGAGTGACGATGCTCTTAGATTTGTTCTTATTTCTCATTACCCTACTCTGATTCTTTGGCAATAAACTAAATTAATTTTCCTAAGTCAAGTCTATTTTGACCATGATGATAATTGCTGAATGATCTCTCCCTGTCTTACCTTGACTCATGAGCTTTTTGTCATGTTTTCCTCACTTTGTCCTGTTGAGAAGCAGAAGTGATAGAGTGGCTCAGTGGGCACCTAGGGCCTGCCAAAGTCAACCCAACACAGCAGTCAGGTGTTTTATAGTGCCGCATGCTGTCTTCAGTGTACCTAATGGTAGGAGCAGCTCTACCCTCTGAGCAAAACTGAGCACTACAGTGCCTGGAAGTGTCTCGGTTGGTGCAGAATGCACTGCACTGTCTCACTCTCTGATGAAGAGTTTGCTAGACATACTTTATCTGTTGTAAAATGAGTGGAATTTAGAACATATTACACAGTTATACTTCAGTGAAACTATTTGCTTCATTGCCTCCTGGATGAATATATTTTCCCTGTAGTAGTTTCCAGAGCCCTGATTCTGACTAAGAGACTGTTGTATTACTCTGTGTTATGTAGGGTGACATTTTCCACTGAAAGAAGGTGACATTTAAAGATCCCAGTCCTGCAGAAATTTACACTTGTGCTTGTTTTTTAGACCACTTAAGTGAGACTAACTTTGTAAAGTTAAAAAGGTGGAGCAGGCCCTGAGGAACAGAGTCTACTTCAGTAATTATTGAATAAAAGTTCAAAAGATGCAATAGCGAGTAACTGAGAGCAACAGATTGTGGGTTATGGTGACATAATTGTGCTGTGCCTGACTAGTTGAAGAAGTGTTTGGATGATACTCTCAAGCACATGGTATGACTCTTAGGGATGGTCCTGTGCATGGCTAAGGGTTGGACTCAGTAATCCATGTAGGTCCCTTCCAACTCAGCATATTCTGTGATTCTGTGACTGATCTCAAAGTTTCAGAAACCCATACAAAGTGCTACTACTGAGAGAGGGCTCCAGTTGTGGGCTGGTAAGCAGTGTTGTAACTGTAGCAGGGCAGTACTTGAGAATCACCGCAAGAAATGCAAGCAATTCTGATGATACAAAAGTTCAAAATTACAAAAGTTGCCTAATGCTGCTGAGACCTTGGGAATGATACAGATTTTCCTGCGAAGATGCCACCAAGACCTTTTCTGCAACATCATTTTATAATGGATTTTCCATAATTAGAAAAAGCTGCCACAGAAAAGTTTTTAAAGCTTTTTCAAAATACTTGAATATGTACTGTTTATCCTGCACCTCTGTCAGTGTTCCTTACAATTTTAATCAGTCACACTAGACACGAGAAAGAGGCAGAAACTTTATCTACTAATACATTTTGACAGCCTGAAATATGTCATTTTTCTTCATATATGTAGGTGCTAACATCTGATGTCTGTTACCTTAGTATCTACTAAGCCCAGAAAAGAGAAGGATTTTCAGATTTGCAAAGGTTTGATACATCTGTGATTAACCCTGATAGTTCATGGTATACCAGATGTGAAGTCTATCCTCCCTCCAAATCTTTCCTATTGCCTATGTTGCAATGTCTGCTAGTAATCTGTAATTAAAGGAGTTACTATTAGTAACTATTAGTTACTATTAGTATTTGGGTAGTAGTTTCAAAACCAGAGAGTGACTTGAAAAGTGTCATCACAGTGCTTCTGTGCTCTCTATCCAGGATTAAGAAACTGAAGCAAACAATTGAGTCTTAATTTCTTCCTGAGATGTCTTCTGAACTGTAAAATTGATGCAGCTATCAGCTCTATATGTTACACTAGACATGCTGAGGCTAATCCATCTTCCAGCAAGTCTTGGTTTAGGGTACACAAGTGTGACTGTAAGTCAGCTTCTTCCCATTGTTTAGAGGGAGGGTAGGATCTCACTCCAAATGGGTAGTGATCATGTCAGGAAGTTACACCATTTACCTGTGGCCTGAACAGAATGGAGATAGTGTCACCCATCCTAGATCTAGAGGATATCCCAGGCAGATATGTCAGAGAAGCCATTTAACCATGTCGAAGCTATTCAAAACACTCTAGTACTTCCAATGAATATGTTGAAACAGCACTTCACAGAACTGGCATTGCCAAATATGTGGACAAGCAAGTATTTTGAGAAGCATGCAGCAGCTTAATATAGTTCCAGAATCAATAACTATTCCTATATTTACAGCCAGTTCCAGCACCTCTACTGTTGAGGAGGTAAATATCAATCAGGTAAAAACGCAATTCTCTTTCATTTGATAGAGAGCCCTACATTATGTATACCTTAAACCAATGCCTCCTTGGGCTGCTCAGGGTGAAATCATAAACAGTATGACTTTTCTATGGATTTAGTGTGTACATGAAAGCTAACACACCTGATTCATGTGGAATCACACTTGAGACTTCTGCAAGCAAAAGCTTTCACATGGTGCCCTATTAATAATATTACTGTTAATCTAATGTAACTGCAGTGGCAAGTAGGTACATCAAAAATGTTCCTGGGTATTTGTTTAGGGAAATACAATTAATGCAAGATCAGCTTAAATACTTTGGGGGAAGACTAGTAGCATTCAGACTGCTACTAGGTAGCAGGTAAATGTGTAATCAGTTTGTATTGCATCTGTACTCATACAAAGACTTTATAGTAGTGACAGGGATGTCAAGACAAAATAAAAACCTTAAAACTGGATGATGAAGGCAAACACATTTATAGACCTCTCTGTTCTTACCTGCTTTAGGAATTAAGGGAGTTTCACTAAGAGATATTTACTATTTAAAATCAGTATTCCACTTAACTATAACATCACAATATCCCTGTTTTATATTACCCACACCTGTTATTTGTTCTCTAATTTTGCATATGTTGAATATAGCTTCATGGAACTTTCCTCCAGGAACTTTTCCTTAAAGAGTTAACAAGCTTTCTTTCTTTTTTCTTTTTTCTTTTTTTTTTTTTTTTTTAATTATCTTTAATATTTGTTATGCAGTGCTTTTGTAGAAAGGATTATTGGAAAGAGAATTCTAAGGGAGCAACTGCCAAGCTTGGTCTCTGTCATGCTTCCTGGAGTTGATTATTGGCCCCTCAGTATCCAATATTTGTGTTAATTGGTGAGATTCTGGAAGAAATAAATACTAATTGGCTTTCTTTTCTCATTCTAGGATGTGTATTAGGACATAAAGAAAAGACATTTCATTAATTATATTTTGACTTCATCCTCATCAGTGCATGCTGGCACTCCGAAATTCCATGAAAGTTCTGATTATGCAAAAAAGTTGACCATACAAGTAAGAAATTTTTGCATGTCCTTGGCGTGTAATGGATCATACGAATCACATCTGGTTACCTATATGGCACTGAAAATTACTTGGTGATTTATTTTAGTAATATTTACTCTTTTTTTACTGTGAGGTTATATATTTGCAGGAAAAAAGACTTCCCTCATGCAGCAGATAGTAAAATACCAGCTGAAATCATGGGTAAAAGCTTGTGAAATTTGTGTTGGATTAACTTCTTATCAAGAGCAGTATAAGAAGGATTTTCTTAGGTTGGGTAACCATTCCTTCTGACCCAGTGATTATTCACTGTTTATGACTCTTCTCTGAGCAAAGAACTAACAGGAGTTTGAAAAAACATGTTAAACCTCAAATAGAAGTGGGTTCAAACATCACAATTCTGAAATATATCAAAGGAAATACCACTGACACATCACTTCCTAAGTCATTGTTTAATTTAACACAGTGTGAAGACAGATACCTAAAAAGCACTAGTGTGGACACTGTTCCTAGAAAGCGTCCAGTGAATAAGTTTTGATAAGGATTGTCTGCCTAGTGACTTACCAATGAGACATGGCACTTTTCTGTGTCTTATTTTAAGAACTTACGAAGAACCAAGGCTTTAGTTTATTCCACGCTAAAATAAGCATCCTATCTGCATGGCATTTGCAATTCTTTCTGAAGCTTTTGCTGAGCTCTTATATATGCTGCTTTTTACAACTCTGTTAGGCCTTTTGAAGGTACATAATATAGAATGAACTATAGCAGTAGCATGAGTCAGCTGTAGTGATGTATTTGAAGCAAAGATTTGTTGACAACCAGAACAAATGGCCACATCAGTCTTGCCATTTTATATAAGCCCAACAGCATTTAGTTCCAAAGCCTTAGAAATTGGGCAAGGACAAGTATACTGGTTGTCGTGACCACCATTTCAGACAATGTTTGTTTTTTCCTGACAGATATTGGTAAAGCATCAGAAGACCATCTTATTAACATTAATTTTAATAGCTGTGCACGTCTTAGCACACCTTATGCAGTGTTGTAGAGACCAGGGATTGTGTGCTGAGTTCAATCCTGCTCTTGTCAAAACCCGTGTAAGAAATGGATGGCTTTGGAGATTGACACACAATTGAAGATCAAATGGAATATGCAGGAATACCCCTAAAATACCATAACAGGAAATGGAGGAGGGAAGGAAAGGAAGAAACAATGGTTTAGCTTCCCAACTAATTCTAGTCAGTGGTCACAACAGCAGGAGTTTGGCTTCAGACATGAATAAGTGGCTTATTGACATCTGAATGGTTTATTTTTCTTGCTTCTGGACTTGTAGAGAGAAAGAAGGAAAAAAGTGAGACAGGAAAAAAAAATTGCCAGAGGAATTACTTGCTAAAGGGAAGGAGGAAGCAAATTTAGATTTTACAGATAAACAAGGACAGAGAGAGAGAGGGAGAGGGAGAGAGAGGGAGGTGTTCATTTGGTGCATCAGCTCATCAGCTGCTTGAACCAAAGCAGGAAAAGGTACTTGGAGACTGCCGACTGGAGGCAAAGATTTAGAATTAATTCTGTGCCCTCCTTACCAATAAATATAAACACCTTTCTCTCAGAAAAGAGAGCATTTGTAAGGTATATTCTTCTACTTTGCTCATTGTTTAATAAGTCACTGGCATGTACTTACATCATGATGATGTGACTTGAAATTGCCACAGGAGATCATCATGTTTGCTTCCTCTGAAGGGTATTTTGAATGTAGAATTCTATTATTATTATTTGTCTTGTATTTGTAATGATGCTTGCATTTTGAAAACTTTCCTAGGATCTTCCTCCTATACCAGTTGTGGTGCTTTTGTTTGTTTGATGGATTGTTAATTTTATATATATTTCTTCCTTTATACTGTTAAAGAAGAGGTAAGCTTTAAAGCCAGGTGGATATCTGAGGACTAATTATTTGGAAGAAGTTCCCCTTCTTGGTGGCATTTATAAGAATGTTTAGAAGTTGTATTTTCTGAATTATTCTTACTTGAAAAATTCTGTAAGTACAGTAGAGCTTACAACATTATCCCTATACTTAGGTGGTAACTCAGCAGTTCTCCAGATGAAATTCTTAATTCCTAATGAGCTGAAGTCTTTCTCCTCTCTTGTTCTTCTAGATGGAATGGTTTTACATTCCAACAGTAGTCCAGTTTCAACAGAAAACAGGTGGTGTCCTACATGGGTTTGAATCCCTTCAGGCAGGGGATTCACCTACTCATATGGTGAGTGCTCCAGCCAGCCAGCTCTTATGGGAAAGGTGAGCAGTACCAGTATGATCTACAGCTTCTGTCTTGTGAAAATCAAGGTATCAAATCATTAGGTATCTTGACATTCTGCACCACACATACACACCTTAGAGACTGAGGGACCTGGGCTCTAGGTACAGAGGCTTTTTAAGCCTGTGCTTGGTGTTGCCTGCTGGCTAACAGTGCAGAAGTGTCCGATTTTCTACACTGGCTGAAAGGAAGAATTCTTGTAGGAATGGCAATTTCTCTTAAAACATGAGATGTCTCTTCTCTCACATACTCACGAGTCATGCCCTTCTGTTGATGGATGAAGTTTGTGTTTCTGCCTTTAGATTTTGTAGTGTATAAAGTATTAAAAAAGAATCAATGGAAAGAGAGAATCTTTAAATTTCATTTTAATGAAATCTACTGGTTTTCCCATCTCTTCCAACTGCCAGTGGCATCTATGGCCTCTTATAACCTTGTTTACCTCTTATTCTGACAAGTGCTCTCTGCTTTGCCAATCAGCTCCTTTGTAACTGTCTGCTTTTTCATTTCTAATGAAACATCAGCTTGTTATGCAGAGATCATTAAATCTGTGCTTTCTTATGTTTCTTCTTTTTTCTCCCTATTTCTTTGACATGAAGAGAACTTTGCAGAAGTCTCTGGCAAATGTGTCAAAACTTCAATCAACTTATTTACTTGTTTATAAAAATTCAAATAAAAAGAATACATTATTTACAATAACTTAAAATTATCTTAATGATAAAGAAATGTATGCAGACATCTCCCCCTCCCGACTTTCTTTCAAGACTGTAATCTGTGAACTTGATGGTTGAAAGGTGAATGTTTGTCACCTTCTATGTAATTTTTTCCCCTCTTTGATTTTATATGTTTTTTTGCAGCTGTTAAATTTCTGCACCTTCTCTATCACAGACATCTTAGGAATCAACATAGCACTTTAATGGCTTTCTGCCTGCTCTTAAAACTTTGGAGCTACATGACTTTTTTTCTTGTTTGTTTTTTTATTAACGATAACTTTTTAAGTGACTCTGAATATTAAGTCCTATAACAAGCCACCTTTAAGAACAGCTGCATTAATCCAAAATTATGTCTTTGTTTACTTTTTAAGGTTGTTTGTTTTTTTTTGCGTCCTTCACTAAAGTCTATTTCTAGTACTCTGAACTCTGTAATAAAATGGCATGTGCAGGGAAAGGCAGACTTAATTATCTTAACTAGACTGCTGTGGGCTCAACTGAGAGAGCTCTGGCATCTCAGCTCCACCATAAGCTGAGAGCACAAGCTGTCATTTAAGACTGCAGTCCAACATGCCAGGCAGGCATAGCTCTACTGGCTGTTCATGTTATTTGAGACACATTTAAAACCTGATCTTACATACACCAGGGAGTTGATGGGAAACTTTAATGAAACACGAGTGCACAGAGATATAGAAGTAAACATATATAGAAGGATATGCAGGCTTAGAGCGTTGCAAGTGCACAAGGGAGATTTTTGAGTTTCTATTAAATTCTGATTTGCTTGCTATTTTTGTTTGCTCTTTTCCCACGATTTATGTAAAATGTTGTCTTTATAGCATACATATGTACAAGCTGAAAGTTCTCTGAGAAAGTAATTTAGTTGAAATTTCAGTTCCCTAAATTCAAAATCTTTAATTTTAATATGTTTATATATGCCTTTGTATATCATAGGAAATTTAATCAGGAGGCTTGGTTGATTGAAATGTTATAATTTCTCATATTAAACCTAAATGACTCATTTTGGGACAGGTGTCTGCCTCATGAATTTTGGATCTATTTCTTGAAATATGTTTTCCTGATTGATTTGTTTGAGACACTTTTTCATGTCTAAGTTAAGTATTCCTGACTCTGAAGCTCTTGCCTGCTTCAGGCCAAGAGATTGATTGTGTCTTTCTTTTCTCCATGTTGAACAACATTTCTTACTCTGCTGAAGACTGAGCATGTGTTTCCAAAGTGAATTTAGGTTTGGATTAACTGACATTATCCATTTGTCAGGAGTTTTTTGACAAGCACCACGTGTTTCTCACATACTCGAACTCTTTATGCAATTCACTGATGGCTTAAATTACTACTACACAAGGAATGCAACACAAAGTGAAGTCTTTGAATTTTTTCAGGGAACTTTAGTATTCAGTTTCAGCCTGACTATGCTACCTTTTGGTCTTGAGTCATCAACACCTATAAAAGTCTTGGGCAATATTTATTTACCACAAACCTTTATTCCTTCTTTCTCTGTCTTCCACTAGCAATATGAATATAAATGAATACATTGCTTTTTTTTTTTTTTTTTTTTTTAGAAACAAATCTGTACAATGAAGAAGAAATTCACTAACAACTTATGGTGGTTTTTTTGTTTATTGAGGAGTTTGTTCCATGCTTTTGCTTTTCTGACTATGAGAAACAGTCGGGTACTGGGACAGTGCAGATTAAGTTTCTCAAGACAGCACAAGCAGTAATGAAGTTTTAACTTGATTTTGTTCTTATTGTGCTTGTACATCTCCAGTGTGCTTGCAGCGTTCCTACAGCATTTTCAAGCAAGCTTATACCTACACCCCTTTTCACCTGTAGTGCAAGGGCATGAAACAGGGACTTAATATTGTCTTACAATATTTTGGACCCCACATCCCTTACCTCGAAGTTTTCAAGGGAAGGGAAAGGATTCAATGGACAGTGGCAGAGTTTTACATACTATAAATCATCCCTTGATATCTGACATATTCTGGTTAGCTGAATCCTTTTCTGCTATCTTTTAGTCTATGGGAGGTTAAACAGCAAAGGATTATTTCTCTCTTTATCACCTGAAGGCCTGCCACACTTCCTTTTTCATTGCTTTCTGGAGCAGATGGGAAAATAGTGTTTTCTTGTTTTTTTCTTCTTCTTTTTTTTTTTTTTTCTTCTTTTTCTCTCTTGAAATGTTTTTCCTGTTCTTTTAAAATTTGATTTCTGGGGATAAATGATAAATGAAGAAATCACTACTAATTTTTTCAGAAATAAATTGAGGTGCATGTAAAGAACTTTTAAATGTCAGGTTCCTGCCTATATAAACATGTGTTATACCTCCTAAAAGCCCATCTCTTCAAATTAGAGAAGGTTGAACACAGTTACTTAGGAGCTATTGTGAGATATGAAGGCACAGTTTATTTTGGGAAAAGTGACTGCGCTGATCTGGGCTAAAGTGTGGCCCAGGAGGCTAAACAGATAAGTGACTTTGTGCCAAGATAGATGGTGCTGAGTTCTTTGTACCTTACATTAAGCAAACTCATTGCTAATAGGAAATAATTGTAGAGATCATTTCAAACTATGCAAGGAGAAAGAAGGGAGAAGCTGGCGTGGGAATTTCACCGAACCGATTGTCTACAGCCAATCTTTTGTCATCATCCCTTTACAAAGAATGTGTACTCATGTACACAGGAACCGTGACCCCTGTGGTGGGAGGCTCAAAGAATAGGGTGCCAACAATTCTCACTCCTGAACAAAAATTTCAAAAAAACTCTGTGGTTACTAGACATGGCTTGAGAAACAGCACAAAATAAACAGGCAAGTCTGTGTATGCAGCCATCAGTGCTTACAGGCATAAATTAAAATTTCAGTGCGGGTTACTAATAGTCTTTTTTTATTATTTTTAATTGGGAATGCATTTGGCATTTCTTCAAGTCTGCAGATGATAAGATTTGTTCTTCTCCCGTTCATTATTTAATTAGTAACGTGTTCATGCCAGTTTGTTTCTCAGACTCCTACATAGTATTGAAGTATTTGAGATACAGCTCTGGAAGAAAATTGCATGCATGTTTTTTAAATGTCCCACTGCAACTGGAAATAAAGCCTGATCTTTCCATCTAAAAGAGGAATTAACTGAGTTTAATTGGGAGTGACATTCACTTAGTCCACTGAAAATCCTTATGATTTCAAAGCCCAAGAAAGGCCAAAAATAGGAGAAAGAATATTCCTGAAATGTCATTTGTACTTCCATCATTAACTAGGTCTGCAGTTGCTTTTCTGACCTGTATATTTAATGTAATTCATTACAGCTACTCTAAAGGTTGTTTGCTATGAAACCGTCTTGGTGGATCAGTTCTCCCCTTAACAAGTGAATTTCTAGGAGCAGAAATGAACTGAACAAGGAGGGAGATGGTCTAAGAGAACTGAATCTTCTTCCCCATTTACACAACCTGATATGGAGCATGTTTTGTCTGATGAGAAGAGGGAAGAGAAGCTATCCAAATTAGCAAGGATTATGCATCATTCAACACAAAATATGAGCTGTCAGGACATATGCACTCCAACATAGTGACTGTTTCAGATGTTCTCATCACAGGCTTTGAGAAAGTACTATGAATCCTGGTTTAGTCTGAGCAACTCTGTGGTTTGAGGAGAAAAGCCTAAAAAGCTTGTATTTTGTAGTCACAGTTATTTCCTACCACAATTTTGAAGGTGATAATAAGGTAAACAATTCAGAACTATTTAAAATCTTAAGTCATACCCTAAGAAATAATCCAATTAGGTTTTAATAGTAATGTATGGTTGGGTTCTTTTTTATTATTTTATGGTTTTGAGTCTTCAGAATTAATTCTTGTAATATATTCTATTTTTTACACTTGAGACTGTATATTAAAAATTCCTCTTTATTTTCAATTGAGCTTAAGATTTCTGTTAATAGCCTACCTCTTGACATAATGTAAGAAGCATTTTCAAATGTCATATGACTTAAAATGAACGTGAGAAAAAATTCAAGACAAACTACTTGAAAGAAAGTCTAGTCAGCTGCAGGAATTCTAGCTCTATGTTCCAGTAGGAATAAGGGGAAAAGAAGAGCTCCCTCATTACTTTAAAAATGGAATTTGTTTAGTTTATGAATATGATTGGGTTGTGTAAGATGCAAGTTTGGTTATTTCTTGTTCCAAGCATTACTAGACTTACATGGAATAGTGTAGGAGGATTGTGAATTTTCTGCAGAAAATTTGAAAAAGGAAAAATGCTGCTAAGTTCCTGCCCTGGAGTTCTGGTGTACCTGCTTATGGAAGGGAGCAGCTGGGAAGGAAGCATTCTCTGTCTTGAAGCTGGGGAAGAGATTTGTTTTCGAGAAGAGTTTGAGGATCTGCAGGTTTTTATGATTTATACACCACTGATAACTGGCAAGTATGAAAACATGCCTTAAATACCTTTATCCTCAGCTGAGTGGTCTGGTTGAGAAGTGCTTATTGTAAGACTAAAAAGCAATTGACCTACTCATATGAATAAGTGCTTCTCAGAGAGAGAGTTTTTGAATTGAGCCCTTTGGGAGGCAGAAGTCACAGACTGAAAATTAATGGTGCTCTGAGCATTATTTGTTTTCTTGATGTTGCCACAAAAATATTCCATATGTTTTCCAGGAAACGTGCTACCAGTGGTGACTGACTCCTGGCTTCAGATGATCCAGCTGTCTAGTCACTGTTACCATGCTGAAAGGCAAAGATACTGAGCACAAAAAGGCTCCCATCATGCAGGAAGCACTGTAAATCCACAGAGAAAGATTAGTCATGCGGGTTCTGTATTCCAGTTACCTTACCAAAAAGAAAAAAAACTACAAAAACCCACACCAAGAGCCCAGTACTTTTCTGTGTGTTTTGCTTGAATCAGAAATGAAACTGTAATTTGAAAACAAATCTATTTCTCAAGCTAATATTCTACTGAAACTTCATAGCTAGAATTTGGAGGCAAGCTATTTGTCTATATTTAAATGTCTTCAGTATTTGCATATCTAAACATCTGTACATAACATGGAAAACCCCTGTTCTGTTCTTGAGACAAAAAGACCCAAGCTGCCTTATTTCAGCTGTAGACTTCAAACTGATGTTAAAAGTAGGCCCTCAGGTTTCATCAGTCAGCACTGACCAATTGTTACTGTCAAGTTCCCAATGCAATCAGAAACCAGACTGGGTGTTTTTAGCATGGGGCTTGAAGATTAACTATCTGGGTGCTTCAAACTCTGGCTTAAAGTTAAGGTGTAAACCAAAGTGCTTGTTTGTCCACCCCCATCCTACAGGTGAAGGAGGGAATTTTGGAGAGACAGCCTTGATGCTGTGCCAGCCCTGCTCAGCAACAGCTGAAACACTGGGGTGTTACCAAGACTTTTATAGCTACCAATAGAAAGCACATCACAATGAGAGCTGCTATGGGGAAAATGAACTCCATCTCAGCCAAACTCAAAGCAGTGCTATATGTTCTTAACACATGTGATTATATTCTAGCAATATATGTGACTGTGTTCTCATTTTCTATCTAATACATCACTGAATATTATCCTAACACTTAGTAACAAAGCAACAAAAAAAACCAGGAACAAAAGAACTAAGTATTAGCTAATCTATTCCGCACCTGCATCTCATTTGGAGCACTTGCTCACAAATATTTTCGCAAAAAAAACCAACCCCGGGTTTCTTGAAATCAAAAAAACCCATCAATTCTCAGTTTAAGAATTAAAAACTGATCTAGAATCAATCAGTGGAAGCTGAATGAAATTCTCTCTGGATATCCACTTCTGATGAGGACTTTATTGTAGTTTTATGATTGAGGTTAAAGAAACTGTATGAATCACTTCCCATTATGTTCACACTATGTCACTGCAAAACTGGAGTTTTCATAACAGAAAAAAATGTTAAGAATTTGCTTTGAATTTCACATTTTGGAGTAACCTGACCTTCAGTATAAATTATCCTTTCATTTCTAAGATATGTAAATGTCATGCAGGGAAGGAACCTACACTTGGACAACTGTTTTGGAGTATACATTTTCACTATTCAGAGAACAATGTGTCTTGCCTTTAAATATTTCTTGAAATGTTAAAATTATGAGTTTTTCACTCTTCATTGAAAATATTTTATTACTATCTAATATATTATATGATTATATTAGACTACTTATTTTATTACTATATAGTCTTTCAGTGGTCATGTGAAGGTTTGATTTATAAGGTTTTGTTTATATTTTTATAAATGTATAGATTCCCAGATAAAACATCCTGCATTAATACATTTCATTATTTTAGGAACTACTTTGCTCCCATGGGAGTGGAGATGAATTAGAATTTATCCCAAATATTAGATTTTAAAGAAAGTTTATCCAGTTATTTACTTTGCACCTGTTTGTTTCTACATACAGACAATAGTAGCTAGGTATAGAACTGCAGTAGCCACTGGTGTTATCTGATTTTTTTCTCTTGTAATTCAATTTTTCATACATATACATCTAGTGTTCTCTTAAATTCATTAATTTTAGGACTTCATATAGATTAATGTATATAGATCATAAAGATTTTTTGAAAGTCTTGCTGTACATTTGTACAAGGAGGCACTTTTCTAAGTTCAATCACATGGACATGACCTTTCACTTCCTTTTTTAGGTGGAATCAAAACTGATGTCTGCCTGATTTCAGAAATCTATCAAAGTAGGATTTTTTTCCTACATTGCCAGCATAGATTTACAGGATGCAGGAAAAAAATGGGTGGAACTTCTGATAGGACCTTACTTGTTCTTTAATTACTGTGTCTGTTGCTCCTTGGAAAATAATTTATAGTATGCTTGGGACTGTAAGCTGGAAAAATGCATTACCACTATTTGGTGCATTCTTTAGGGTCTGGCAAATGAGCAGCAGATTCACTGTTGAACAGAAATTGGAGTTGTCAGAGCAATGCACTTGGGAATTGGTTATGGAAAGTAAGACAATTTTATCTTTAATGAATATTATGTGATCATTGGCTTTGTGGTTCACATGGGACAGAGAAATCACCTTTAGTAGATTACACAGCTAAACCAATTTACATAATAACATCATATGCATTAAAAATACATTGCCCTTGTGGAGGCAGGGTTCAACTGTTGGAGAGATAAAAATAACTGCTACAAACTGGCATTTCCCAGCTACACAGATCAGTAGGGATCACAGAATTCTCTTGGACATCAGCTTTAGTAGATTTCAGCCCTAAGCCAATTTACTGAAGCACATTATGGACTTTGAAAGAGTGTGGTTTTTGGATCATACATGGTCCTCTCAGGAGGCGAGTTAAAATATATTTAATGGTATTAAAACTTTTCCTACTAACTCAGATCACAAGGGATCATGTAATCCTATGAAAATGATCATTATGGAGGAAACCTTATCAGTAAACTAATATTCCTAAATATGCAGGTACATTTGGGGCATACATATGCATTATATTAATATTTCTTCTCAGTAGTCAGTTGTGACTTGTTTCCAGTGTTTAATTAAGTTATCAGAATGTACACTACCACAGCCTCGTATTAGACAATTTGAAGACATGTTTTGGTTTATAAGCATCCTTCTTAAAGAAGAATGATCGTTTGTGGATTATTGTTATGCCTATGCCAAGAGGAACAAGAGTTCATTAAGGACCGGATTAACGAAATTATTTGGAATTCTTTATGTTATATGATTTAGTTCCTCCAAGAAAGCTCAAGAACAGAATTAGAAGTGATCTGCCCAGTTACCAGCAGAGGGGCTAGGGCAGCAATCACATACAGGGATTTTTTAAGCCAACTGCTGACACCGAAGAAAGGGTTGTATAAATTATCTGTTTTACTCCTCCTTTTACTGAACAAAGTCTTAAGAGAATTTACCCATAAGCATCCCCCCCTGCCCCAGTCTACTTCATGAGTAGACTTCAGTAGCCCATGGCTACACTTCTGCAGAGATCTTTATAATGAAAAATTATGAGTTAGGCTAAAATAGGAAATAGGAGTCTACAGGACTGGGGTTGTGTTACATATGCCCCAAAAAGTTGAGCAGGAAAGAATTTAGAAAATTTTGCAAGAGTTACTGAGAGATATAAGCCAACAAATGTGCTACTTGGAACTGATATTATCCACATGCTCTTACTGAGTCAATATTGAGATTGTTGCTTACTGAAGTCAGGCTGACAATAGTTACCATGGTCCAGGCTTTCTCACAGAGGCAGCAAGGGAGCCTCTCATCCAGAGGGGAATATGAAGATGTTCCATAATTTCTCAGGCTCTTCTGAAATAAAGTTTGTACATCCAGCAATAGATTTCAATAAATTTCTTCTTAGAAAGGTACCCCTTGGTGTACCTTTGCCAGTCCTGGATTCTTGGGGCCTTACATTATCACAGATCTGACTTGCTTTGGTTAAGCCACACTCAGTCTTGGAATTTTCCCATTTTCCCCAGCAGGGTGGTGATATTCCCTTTGTGGGGTCCCCATCCCTCCAGTATTTTGGTACACATTTACTTTAAACCAATTCACCAGTCTGTGAATGTGAGGCAGAAATATACATTCTGACCTGCCCTAGGAATGGTGAGCTCTGGCACAGGGATGCTGTAGAAGGGAATGAACGAACTCCCCATTTGGAGCAGAATCAGTCAAAAATAACTCACATGAGAGGCACAGAAATGTTATGGGCACTGGCTGGCAAGTTTTCTTGGACCTTGCTGAGGTGCAAAGGAAAATAACATTCTTTAATATCATCTAGTATATCAAGACAACACTGTTAATTAATGAAGTTCAGGTCAGTTTACCGACCTCTTTAATATGGATCAATTACAGAAAATAACATCTAAAATGTAAGTGTAAGAATACACATTAAAACATTGGGAAAAAAAAATGCTCAATCCTGTAATGAATTGTTTCAAATATTATTTTAATTTAAAAAATAATTTAGTAAAAATTATGTTCAAGTGGTGGTTATTTTTTCAAGACAAGAAGTCTTTTATGAAATTTTTAAAAAATCGTGCCATGTACAAGTGACTGTACACTGTTCATTTCTTTAAAAATTTATAAACTAGAATTTCCTTCTTGTTGCTTGTCAACAATCACACTGCATACCTAGAATATTTTATAGCTTTCATTGGAAATGGCAAATAGCAAATACAAGCTTCCATTTAGTTTTAAAAAAGTAAATCAGAATGGAAAGAAATTGGCTAGTTTAACTGCATATCAAGGTCAGACATAATTTCTTAATTTTGACTATAGTGTCTCCCAACTACACAACACTATGAACATGTGTATGTTTATGTCAGTATTTGCATTTAGTTATCTTTTTTTTTCCTAGTCGTGTCACAGGTGCAAAACTCTTCATATGTGAATTCTAAGGGAAATATTACTTCAAGATTTTTACATAGTGTTTGTTCTAGTCTACCTATCGATGTATGTGGGTTTGGGGATTTAGCTTAATCAAATTCATCAGCAGTTTTATTTTTTTTACCATGATGATTGAACAAGCTAGTCAGTTGTCATTTCTACACTATCAATACAAGTGTAATCAAACCTTGAATGCTTTTACCACTTTTTTACAAGAGAAGGAAAGAATTTTGAATTAAATATGCAGTCAGTAGTAAATTCATAATATGATTTTCTACTGCTCATTCCCAGTCTATCTTGCAAAATGCTGTTGTGAAAGAAATGTTATCTGAAGTCAATGCATTATTTCCTTCAGATTTATCCCAGCTATGAAGTTTGAAACAGTTTGGAGATATTCCTTTGAAATAGTATTCTATCTAACTATTTATACATGTCCTAGATTTTTCTAGCAGTGTTCATGGTACATAAATAAATGACTGGGGTTTGTATGCTAGCAAGCAAGAGAGCTGAATGTTCATTAATCAAAGAAATCTGACAAAACTCTTTATCTTTCAAATCAGAGAAATGAAATGTGAACTCCAGAAAGTAAATTAGGAAATAAAAGACTATACAAAAAGAACAGCGGTGAAAGATTTTGTTGTTTGCTTAATGTTGCATTTGAAAGGAGCCTGGTCATATAAAGTGTGATGGATTACTGGACTCAGTCTCTACTTTAATGTCTTCCTGTTTGATAACTGTGATCTGTGACCAGTACTGAGCAACTAAGGAGGTTATTGATCAGATAAAAAAACTCATACACTGTGATAAATACCTACAATATTATAGTTTGCAGGGAACCATAAAAGGATTTTTTTATCCTTTTCTGAAATTAGACTTCCCCAGAGTTTGTTTGTGTTTCGGTTCGGGCTCTGGAGAATTGCATAATCTTCTTCGGCTTCAGTCAACTGCTGTGTGATTCTTTTCTTGCAACACGTCATAGCCTATTCTAGCTTTCCTGTCTTTGAAAATGTGGTGACCCATGTTCAATGGACAATATTTGGTTAAATATTTTAAGTATATTTTAATAAATAAATACTTCAAGGGTGATTTTCCATAAAGGCAAAGACAGGTATTCTCTCCCTAACAAGCCTGCCCTAGATTTTCTACCTGCTATATCAGTCTAAGATGTGACTTCTTTTATGTTCCTTGAGCTCCCCGACTGAAAAGGGGTCTGTGCCAAGACCCCCCCTTGCCTCAAAGCTCAGTTAGAGGATTGAGGAAAATAATTGGCTCAAAGATATGGGCAAGAAGAATTAACACATCAGCTGGCAAGCCCATTAAAATGTCAGGCATTATCTCCCCTAAGTGTCAGGAGAAGGCTGAAATGCAGTCTTTAATGTGTTAATCATTAATTTCAGAAAACGTGTCCACAGTTCGCTCTCTAGCAGGTCTGAGTGGAAGTGTTCCTACTCGACTGGGCAAACAATTTTGGTGCAGCACGTATCACCCACATGATGTGGTTCTGGGCCAACTCAACAGTGCTCACACCACCCTCCAGCTCCTTCAATCAGCAGCACAAACACCACTTGGCCGGCGTTAACTGGTCGCTTCCATCCAGGCTCTGCAGCAGCTGCCTGTGTCTCCCTCGCATCCTAAACCAGGTTGCTATAGAAAGAACAGTTTCTGAGAGGCATGTTTGTTTCAACAGCAGGGATGCAAATTAATCATTGAATGTGACTTATGAAAGACCAGAAGAGGTATTTGTGGCAGCTGGAAGAAATTGTGTGAGGTAGGAAGGAGCAGCACAGGCACACGGACAGGAATCCTTAATCGGGAGAAAGTTTATAACAGAGAGAAAGAGAGAGAGGAGAGAGTGGAGGAAGCCCAGGACTATGTGAACTGAAGATTTAAGAAACTACAGAAAGGAAATAAAAATGGGTAGGAAAATATAGCAAAGGAGTGTGAAAAGTAAAGTCAGAATTTACTAAGAAAAAGAAAATGGAAGAATCAGGAAATAGAAAAATCAGCCTTAGTGAGCCAGCTGCCAGCTTTTGGCCACATAAACCCACCACACCAACCCCAGTATTCTTCCTCCTCACTCCAGAATTTCTATGCCCATTTGCAGTCCTCTTTTCGCTCTCCTTTCTTTTCCTGCTCCAGAGCCCCTCAACTCACAGCCCCCATGTCTCCATGCAATTCTCCATAGTGTTTCAGCCTGCACTGCTTTATTCCATATTTTACACTGCACTATTCCTGCTGGCTCCTTGCTCTCATGGGAGGAAGACGGTGTTGGTAGATGCTGTGATGCTGCTGTTGCGTGGCAGGAGCCATGAAGTCAGAGGGAGAGGGTCACGAAAAGGGCAGGAGGTGCTTTCTGGGGACATGGGAACTGGTGATGTACCAGTCTTGTGGGGCTGATTAAGGAGGTGTGTGCAGATCAGGGATAGGAGAGATCAGAGTGGGGGTCTAAGGAGTGCTGTGGCATGCAGAGGGTGGGATGGAGTGCTGTGCAGGGGTGGCAGTGAGGATATGATGTATATGTTGGGAGGGACCCTCTGTGGGATACAAGGAGAGGCAGCAGTGCAGGGCCCTTGGGAAGCCTGGCATGTTGCTGAAGTTCTGCCAATGGCCAAGCAGGGAGAGGCTCTGGCTGCTGAACATCTTATGCCAAACATAATTAAAAGCCTAATTTGATAAGTGATAAAGATCTGTTCTCCTGTAGAGCAAAGGAATGGAAATAGTGACATGTGAAAAACTTTCTAGTAGGAAGAGAAGAATATTGTATGTGTGAGCTACATATAATACACAAGCTTTCAAGTTAAGTGACAGGAGATTTTGATGCAGTGCCCAGTTCGGCCAACTGTGCGACCTTAAACATTTTGCTCTCTGCATAATGGCTTACATCACTTAGCTATGGGGAAATTTTCACATTAAAACCCCTTTTTAACTACAGTGATCCACTCAGACAGTACCACAATGAAAGCTATACATTTGTAAAGGTAAACAAGTAAGAGTTCAGGTTCCAGTCTTGTTGAGGGAAAGATGGTGGTAATATTTAATGCCTTTAGCTAACATCTTATCTTTTTTTTGTGTATGGAAGTCAGTGAAGAAATGGTTGGATGCTCTCAGTCATTGTGCCATGTACCCAAATGAATAAGGACGAGGTTATTAATTTAGGGGCAATATTTAAAGAAAAAAATAAAATAAGGAATGGTTAAGCATTTGCCTCCTATGACAATCTAACGCTTTGGATATGTAATTCCCATTTGTGTACCTGAAAATCTCTTTCTTTATTGCTATAGAGAGGGAAGTACAGTACAAAACAGGATTTCTTTACTAGTTTCCATGTTGTTGTTTTCTGATGTTGTTTGAAGACTTAATGCCCATATTTCCCATATTAGTCAGGTGATACAATTAGATTAGCCATCAAGACCAGACTTGGAATCAACCATGCTGCATCTAATGGACCAGGGAGTAATTCCTTTGACTTGAGGAATAGGAAACACTTTAAAAGGCAGGGACACTCCTTCTGATGCAGGAAGATATGATAGTGACCTCTCAGTCATCCAGAGGCTTTCTCTGACTAGAACAAGTGACTAGAATGGCTTCTTGAATTTTCCCCAAACAGTTCAAACAGCTGTCTGTAACACTGTGAATACCACAGTGTGCATCCATATTTCATATTTCAAGCTCAGGTTGTGTTTCCAAAATCTATTCCATTCTAAATTTGGAATCTGGTTTCAAGTCTGGGAGTTTTACTCTACCCTAAAACTCTGCCACACCCCTCCTCATCATTTCATTCCCCCTCCCCCTTAACACTTCTGTTCCTCCATTGTTTCAGTTTGCACCAGAACAGGAAAAAAACAAAACAAAACAAAACTGATATTTGCTACTATTGGGAGATTAAGAGCCATTGCCCTTAGCAAATCTAGGAGAATCTGCCTGTGGTGAGTAGCTGGGACTAGATGTGAGCAATGAAAATCAATGTATTGCAGTGCTTGAAGACACAGTATTTAAATGCCATTCTCCAGTGCAGTGAGGCTTTAATAAACTCCAAACATTGTTAACAGGCTTGGGAAATTCAGGATCCCAAATGCTAAATAGGAAGGAGGACAAGAAGACAACAGATGTTAGTGCGTGTAGGAATGTCACATGAAACCTCCAAAGTCTTGGCAGCTATAGTATTTATCAGTGTTGATATGGCAAAAATTATACCTGTTCTGCAGGCTTTCTTTCACTGTCACTTCAAAAAGAAAAAAAGTATTGTTTCACTGGCAAGGTTTTACACTAAACTCTATTCAAAGGTTGACATAGTATTCTAAGACAAATATACACTACAATATTTTTCTGGTAACGGTTCACTTTTACAGGAGATATTTGTTATTATATTCAGCCACATTATGGTTGAAATGGGACAAAAGGTTGACATCTTTTGTCTTCTGTGATTATAATGATGTTGCTGTGTTGTGAATGCTTTTTGGGCAGGTTTCCAAAGCTTAAATGATAATTTTGACCATGTTTGTTTATGTTGTACAAAAAAAGAGAAACATTTGTTTTGGAAAAAAAATAGCCATAGAAATATACTACACATACAAATACCAGCAAGCAGTAATTTGCAGAAAAGCAGTATTCAAAAAAAGATTTATTCTATGCATATATGAATTTCAATTGATCATGTACCCTTCTTACACTTCACCTAGTTTCTCAATGAAATGCATGAAATTATTTCCATTCTATGGAAGATGGCATCCTTTCAGTGTGGAAGATTGTAAAAAATGCCAGTGTCTTGACCTCCACCCTGATACAAACACCATTTTGGAAAAGAGAACTCATTTTTGCAGGTTAAAGTCTGTGGAGGTCAAAGGCACTTTAGAACTATTACTGATTATTGGTATGTTTCCAGTGCTTGTGAGCACTTGTCACAGGCGTGTAATCAAAAGTGGGAATGTGAGCTAAGTCAGAATAAGAGAGACTAACTCTCCTCAAAAAATTTCTATTTGATCATTTCACCTGGTGGTGATGAAGTATTTTATTCTCTATATTTTCTCAATTACCTCTCTGATCTGGAACCTACTAGAAACCTAGGAACCTAGTCCTAGAAAAGGACTAAACTATGTGAGGTCTACAAAATCTTTGAAACAAAGATTTAAGCAATTTCTCCCTTCAGCCCATAATGTAGTAGGGTTCTTGTGGTTTTGAGACATGTACACTTGGACCTTACTTGTATTGTTTTCTGTATCAAACAAGTCTGGCCAAGCCCTGTACATTTACCCTCTAAAGATTAATCCCCTGAGACATTCAAGACTACTCTCAAACTGTCATTTCCAAATACTGTCTATGCATCTCAGCAGTTCCTTGACTGCTTGCACTTTTCTAGCTATGTGCCAAAACCCCTGGAAGACTTCTTCCTTTGAACAAGGGCTGACAGCATATTTCTAAGAGATTTGTGGTGCAGGAATTAGACCTATAGGTGTGGAAATGTGAACATCACACTGATAAATCAGAGAAATTTTTTTTTAAATTATAATTTCATTATTCCATTTTTTGTAGTGTTTAGCATTGGGATAGTCAGTGAATGACAATCAATGCCTACTAAGCCCCTGTAGAGATGTTAAGCCTAAATCAGACTAAATAACCTGTCTGGCTAGTAAAAAGCAGGAACTCAAAAACACCGTGGTAGTTACATTAGTAAAACATAGTGAAGCAGTTAATCACTCAAAACAGTTAAAGATTCAAAATATAGAAAACATGCATTTTGGGAAAGTTAACTAGGAAGAAAAGAGAAAAAGTCATCTCTCATGTTCAATATATCACTGTCGTGTTAAGCAAGAATAACAAGACCATGACCATAAACATCTTAATTGCTCCCCAAGTACACATTACAGTGATGACCTGCATCCATACTCTCATAAGAATACGATGGTATATTGTTGTCTCTTGGGAAGACACAGTTTTGTTTTTGGTAGATGGGTTGCTATAGCTACCCATCACAATTAATGAAGTTTTCTGAAGACGGACAGTCTTACCTGTTGAAGTTGTAAGAGGAAACAAAACCTTGTTTCTGACTTTAGCTCCTGCCCACACCCCCACCCTGCAAGAAAACTGCCCCATTTTGTTCCCTATTGCATTCATTTTCGTGAGGGAAGACATACAGTTGTGACTCATGGAATCCCTTTCCAAACAGAACAATAGATAAAAAATATCAATAAAGCCATTATTCTTCAGATACGTAATAGCAGTAATAAAACAGTTGTTTTGTCCTCTACCTCCACCCTTCCAATTCTCTAGGGTTTCTTCCAATTCTCTAGGGTCCTTCTGCTGGAAGGACCCATAGATCTGCAGTTTCAGCAATGACCTTTCTCCTAATATAGTCTATATGGGCAGAGCAGGAGTATCTTCTCTCACAGCATCCCAAAGTGGGAGAGCAGTAACCATGCTTGCTAGCACTGTCAATGATATAACTTCTTGGGCAGGATAACTGCAGTGATTAGTGATAGGCATTTCTGTCCTGTAGCCTTATGTAGTGGGGTAAAATTTACCCAAACAAGGTGTCGCAACTGAAATTGCAAAATTTTTTTGCTTCATTTTGTTCTTCATTTGCCAGGAAGTGAAAACACTTCCCCTTGTTAAATAATTAGTGTTTTGCTGCCAAAATTCTGCAGTTCCCTTGGACTATACAAGACAGGAGAGAGAATCCAAGGCAGTGTTTCATGCACTCTTTCACATCATTTAACATCCCTCAGGCACGTGCCCCAGTCCACTGTACAAGGGCACTAACAATGCAGCGAGGTGGTTGCCAGGGTTACCACAACCTGTCAAAAAAACTGGAAAACAAAAGTGAAGGAGCCACACTACCCAGCGAATTCCTGTCAGGCATGTTGCCTCACATGCTGCCTTAAGCTGCAGTAGAAGAAAAGGCAAGTCTTTGACAGGCATGTGAAAAAGAGAGCTGTGTTGTAGCTTACAGCTTAGTGTAAGAGGCTGCTGATCTGCTGATTGGAAAGACAACAAATACCCATCCTTACAAGTGAGATCATAACTATTGGATACCTGAACAGAACTAACTCAGCTAGAGAAATAATTCTTAAAAAAAAAAAAAGTGCTAAAAAATAAATATATTAAAGTCCAGAAATCAATAACTGGAAAAGTTAGGATTGCAATCTTCTCTTTTTTTTCTTTCTTTCTTTTTTTTTTTTTATTTTCTTGAACAGCATTAAATGTGTTTCTTATATTACTTAATATTAAACCATAATAGCTTTTGCTGTACTTTGGCTGCATTGTAAGGTTAATACAGAGATGTACTCTAGACAGGCAGTCAGAAGGATAATAAGCCTTCATAAAAAGAAGACTCTCTTTATTCATCTTGCCACTGTATCACATACGAGTAGGGGAAAGACATCTTAATTCCTTCCTGGCAACAATTCCCTAATACTGACTTCAAAAGTTAATAAAATCTCCAACCAAATCCAAACTGTTGAATCATCAGTTACCTTGCAAAACATTGAATTAGACCAGTGATTCCAATTCTCTCCACTGATTTTAAGGGGACCTCAGTGACTCATTTGAAAGCATACAGAACAGACATCCTAGGTAACTTGAACTCCATGCTGGTAATTTGATATCTGTGAGGCCATGACATTATACCTATTTGCTTACCTAACAGAAAAATAAAAAGTTTCTGTTCTAAACATAAATTTTGGTCTCTGGCCAAAGTTCAAATTATTTGTTTTTCAGGACTCAGAAGGGAAAAGATAACGATGTGTTAATAGCTTTGTATTTTTTGTCATCTTTAGAAATCTTGGACCTTTCCTTCTTCTGTGTACTATCTTAAACTAAACTAAACAGACTTTTTTTCCACCTGTTTCTAGAACAAATGCAAATATTGTGTAACCGAAGGGAAAAGTGCCATTCACTGACTACAGATGTCTTCTTAACTGACAGAAAAGAAGACATCAATATCTGATTTTTTCCTTAAATTAATGATATCCAAGAGTGACACTGAAATCTCCTTTTATTTCTAAGGCTTCATAAAAGAATTTTGCCTCTCAGCAGTAACTGATCTTGACTAGTATAATGTTTTTATTTATGTTTCTCCAAGCAGCAGTAAGCATGATAGATGAACGCAGGAAAAAGGAGAGTAAATTATGCTCCCAGGAAATCTGTTGAACAATGCAATTGCTCCATATCTGCAGGAAAAGAAAGTCTATGAAGTTCCTTTTCTATTGTATGTGTATTTACTGACAGCAGATTCAGTGGCTTTATTTTATCTTTATTTTTCATTTTGAACTTGGGAATATTTGAAGCTGAGAACATGACTGAGAGATAGTGCTGCACAAAATACAGAGGCATGCAAAACTTTCTGCATCTGAAATTCCCCAGAGATCTTTGTCAGAGGCCTCTATCTGGGTAAAAAGCAGAAGAGACCATATCCACATTACATTCAAGGTCAAACTGGTCATAGACTGGTAGATTTTCAAAGGATTTTGATATGTTTCTTCCCTGCATGATAATGTGTTCTGGATCCCTTTCCCCCCCATGGCGTGGGGCAGCCCAGTTCTAGTTCCATTTCCATCTGAGGAACCATTCCGACGTCTTGAAGGATGGGGAAAGGGAACTCCAGCATCAGGGGTTTCTTCAGGCCCTGAGCCTGGAGGGGAGAGGTGCCCTCCCCTCCTCCCCCACCCCCATGGCCCCATGGCAGGCACGGAGACAGCACACCGGGCGTGGAGAGGAGGCAAGAGAGAGTTTATTGTTGGGGGATGTCACATTTATAGGGTTTAGGAGGATTCACAGAGTAACCAATTAGAAGTCTCAAGGGGCTTACAGGAACACCCAATCACAGGAAGGGGTTAACAAGGTCCAATGAGAACACCTTAGGACATCTTCTCAGGACATTCCTGCATGGGAGATAACAGTTGCTGTGGGGGGTGTTGGGAAGAAGAAACATGTGTTTGCAAAGAGACCACAAAAGCCATTTTAAGACATGTTTAAACAACAGTTTTCCCATATAATGCAGATTTAGTGCCACAATGTGTGAGATAGTTTCCTGAGATGGTGTTGCTAATGTGTATCTCAAAGCCCAGCCAGTATCTCTGAACAGAGCTGTGCAGCACTGTTGTACGTGTATATGAATTCTTTGGACTAAGATCACATGTGCTCGACATAGTTCAACAGTCTGTCACTCACCTTGAATCTTAAGACTTTCAGTAGGAAACTGCTGCTCAGGTACCATAGTTTAAGTTTTCACAGCTACCAGTAGATGTTGATGCTTGTCCTACAGTATGATCCTACAGTACTCCTGAACTGTGGTCACCTCATCTGACTGAAATAGTGCCTGCTGAGTATCTCACACAGTTGTTACCATCATGGTTCTCATTTACTAAGCAAATATGAATGCTCTTTTTTTTTTTCTTTTTGCATTTCACTCCTTGATTGCTTGCTTGTGTAAGAAGATTGCTTTTTCTTTTCTGTTTTCATGACCCATTTTCCGATACCTCCTGAGCCCTTGAGTCATCCTGGAGATGGATTTATTTAGAGCACTGTAAAGAAAATGTATTGATACGGTGTTCCTTGTGATGCTTCAAAAAATGGCTACCAGTTTTTTATTGAAGATGCACAGGAGACTGAGCCTTCTGTTTTGTTCTGTGTTTGTATCATGTCGTGATGGTAGAGCACTTAGGTGCTATCCAATGATTCTATGATTCTGCGACTCTTTCTCAAAGCAAATATAATACACTTTTCTCATGATGCTACTTTCCATTTTGCTACAAAGTAGCTTCAGAAGCAGATCAGTTAAAAAGCTACTTCTACTTATAGAGGGATCTCAGTGTAGCATATTTTGGATTAAAAGAATAATTAGAAACATATCAAAGAGGAAAAAAATTACCATGGCATTGCTTGGAGTATTGAACTTCAAAGGTCCATCTATGCTAGTAAATTAATCATAGACAAAGAACACCTCCACACATTGGCCTGCCACTATCTCTAAGTGTTTGGATAGGTGATATGGTTTTGGCTTATCCGCTCACATTTTCTCAGACGTCTCAAGGAGTTGGAGCAGGCCAGGAACCATGCACCACAGACTTGTTGCATGAAGCCATCCAGTTTTGGAGAATAGAATTCAATAGAATGAAACTGTGACAATCCCTGCCTCATATTGGTGCCAGAGATGTGTTTCAGGCATATCTGTTTACCAACAGAGACAAAGTCAATGTGCAGGAAATATTTATACCTTTGATTGCTTCAGGAATGTGTGATCTACTTATATGTATTAAAAAAAAAAAAAGCTATATTTACTGGACAGGAACATATGGCCCTATTGAGGACCAAGAACTATGGAAAAATCATGTCATAGATCCCACACAGTGAGGAAAAAGGCCACTGGCTCTTGAAAACTTGAAGTCTTCTTTTCACTGCATGAACATTTAAGGACAATTTTCAAGAGACAGACAACAAGGCTGAAATGTTTTTTTGAAAGTGCCTACAAATGTTTATTCATGGATGCTGTGCACTCTCCACAGCTATGCAGGGAAAGCAACTTATACATATGCAAATAGCACTGAACTCTGCATTTGTATGTGAAATTACCTGATTGACATTTCAAATCACTGTGTCTTGTGCAGTTATGAGAGTTACTCAATTGCCTCTATTTAAAAATTCAGCCTTAAGGCACAATTTTGTTGAGAATAAGAGTATATCGAAGCATCCTCTGTCAAACTCTGCTTTCTTTCAAGATTCTTTGCAATACCCTATATGCTATTGATTGAGATTGTCCCTGCAGAGAGGTAATTGTGTTACAATTGTAAGGCATGCATTTCTTTTGACATAGGAGCCCTTTACTATGAAAGACATTAAACATAAATGACAGTATGATTCATCCTTGGTTGCAATAAATTATTCATTTTTTCTTGAGTACCTGGAGTCTAACAATTGAAGAACTTTCCCTCTTCCAGCAGAAATCTCTGTGGTTTCCCAGCCTTTTTGGCATATTTTCTTGGTGTTAACCTTATAATAAGAAAGACAGTTTATTTCTCAACAGAATCAATATTACCCTGCCAGTTCATGCCTTTCTCTGGTCAGTTTATAAAATGCAGAGTTTAGAGTACATTTCATTTGAGATGGGGTTCATCTTATGGTGTCACACATCTAAGCCTAGGTGCCCTAACTCCGTGGAGAACTTTGCCCACACTCAAGTCTGTAGAGCAGTGGAAGGTATGTTTCCTCCTGTAGAACCAGCTGGATTTCAGGCATGATACCCTATCCCAGAATCCTATCTGCAGGTATCTGAATCAAGTTTATCCACAAAAGACAATGAAATCTGTGAAAGGACTTAGTCAGCCAAAGATGGTATCTAGTTTCTCTGAGTGAACAGTCATTTCTCTGCTCACCACAGCTATGTTGACCAGATCTCCAGGGATTGGAGTGGCAACTTAAGCATCCTCACACAACTCTAAGCAAGAAGATGCTTCTTCCTCTAGTAGCTGAAACCCACCCTTGATGTCTTTGCAAAAAATCTCCAAAATGAGCTGTCAGATAAGAAATGCAGACAAAGAAATACATATTAATGACCATCCACATAGATGCTTTCCTCTTCTTAGCTGTATTCCAACTATCTTTACTTGTAGCTCAACAAACTTCAGCAGAAAAACACAAAGGATAAAGTGAGCATCGATTTTCTAGACACTGTGTCTATATATATACCCATTCTCAGTTTTTCATAGGAATAAGGCATGACTTTTACCTTAGTGCTGTTATATGTGGCTACAGACCAGCTGAAAACTGATCCAGAGAGTATCCATAGCCCAAGTTCTTCATATCCAGCCTTTTCTTGAAAGTCAATTAGAAAGAGCACTCAAACTGCTCCTAGAGACATTGTCATGGAAATATCTCTTATTCAGCTTAATTGCTCAGTGAGTTATTGTTGTTACTATTGTCAAGTATTCTATGCAAAATATTTTTATTCACAAATGTCAAAGTAGAATAAGAAGGTAGACAACCTTTATCATGGAATGAGTAATTTAAAAATATTTATTTAATGATTTGCACCTCTCTTTCTTCAGTAAAGGAGTCTGCAAAATCCTGTAGCTTCTAAGTTATTTTATCATCTTCACATTCAAACACTCACACACAGAGCTCTTTTTTAAATTAGTTATAGGAGTCCAAGAAGATGACGCCTTTTTTCTTAAAGGTCTTGTTCCAACAACTTAATCCTCATAGATTAAGATGCAGACTTTGGTGAGGATTTATTTTTATGTGCAAAACTCATAGCTTCTGAACTTTTCACTCATACTGTGTTGCATGAAAATTATTTCCTAGAAGATGTCAGGGGGAATTTTGCCTTTTAAAAACAGCTCCTGACCAAGATCTTTATTTAGGGGACTTGAGCAAAAAGAGCATACATTAGGATGAGACTCAAAAATTCGCAATGTTTAATAAGCAACTTTCCTTCAGTAGAAAAGCATTAGGGGAGAGAGGAGCTGAAGGCAGATAGTTATGTCCAAGAAGCCAAACAGTAATCAGTAGTTGGTTGCAAAATCAGATTGAGTATAGATCTATGTAAACTAAAAGTATTCTTAAGCTGTCCTCGTTACCTCGTTACCTTTGTACTTTTGTTATATAACATTCATTAGAGATCAGCATTAAGGTGCAGTCCACATGAGTTAATTCAATCAGCAGAAGTCCCTTTTAGGAGGTCACAGAAGTGCCATGATCACATCTATCACTGCTTCATACACCCCAGTGTCTGTCCAACTGACTTTAGCTGGTTTTGGATTGGAGATTATTGTTTCTTTTGGTACATTTATGGTTTTTTATTAATATATTACTTGTGGCATTGGTATAGTTCAGACCTACTTGCCAATATTTATAAAAAACATCCTTCTGTATTCAGTACTGGAATGCTAAAAAAATTGTCTTTTCTGGGACACCTGTATTCCTAGTTTTTCTACAGACTATACATTATCTTCAGACTTTTAAATGATCCTATGTTTTATATGTTACACTGGAATACACTGAAAACTACCATCTGAAAAACAACAGTGGGAGCATTCGAATATACTTATTTTTGTTGTCTACATATGGGGGAGATTTTTCTGGTAGTGAATCCCAAGTTAGGGTCAATACTGTTTTGCTGCTTCCAGAAGACAGTATCACACTTGTAACTCTATACATGTCAAAGGAAAGAAAGGTTTCCAGGTATTTCAAAATATTCTATTACCTTGGAGTGTAACTAAATTGAGTATTTAGCAGAATAAGGGATAGGTGTGAGGCTCATAATAGTCCATTATTAGTTAAAAAGTCTTCCCAGAAATTATAGATACTGACTTTATCAATGTGTGTATTTATATGAGTTGCACAAACTACCATTGTTAAATACAGTCTAAAAGTGAGAATTTGGCTTTGTATTTAGGAGAGATCAGTCAGTACACTATTGTAACAAGGCAGATTTAAATTCTTACCATCACAATGTTTTGTTAAAGCCTTTATTTAAAGAAAATTCATTATTCTGATATTCTTTCTCATCTTCCTGTTCTTGCACTTATCTTTGTCACAAGAACAAGACATCTGAATTTCAGTGCCCAACATGGGCTTGCAAGCTATCACAGCATAACTAAGCTGTGCTGTTTTCACCTTTTCAAAATTCAGTAATTTGACTGTCTGAGTCTGTGGTTCTTCCTGGCAGCTGCCGACATTGCAAGAAGAGAGATTAGTCAATCAAAGTCTAGAATAAGTAAAAGGTCAGAGGAGTCAATATATTGCTGCCTTTCACAGGCTGTGTGAGGTTCTAAAAATCCATTCATGTGACTTGGAAGGGAGAAAATATCTGTGTGATTCATTCACACAACATGGAACATAATAGAAACAGGAAATAGTGCCAGCTAACTAGTTACATTTTGCTTTTACCTTGGCAATATTATCCCCCTCTAAGACTCTAACAGGCTACTAAAAAGACAAGTAGTTTTTCCCATAATCATAAAAATGGGTTGGTTTCTAGTCATGAATTTTTTTTTGTTTCCCATTGTTGCTATCAAATTTGACTATTGCCTTTAGAAATACAACTTTGCGCTTGAAGTTGTACAGATGTTAGTATGACAAGGCTTGGGCTAGTATCTACACTTATCAAATTTCACAATGATTGGAAATATTTTAAAGTGCTTGTTAAGGCCATCCATATTTTCCTGTCTAAGACCTTTTTCTTTAACAAAAACAAACAAAGAAATCTTTAATTTTCTCACTCCACCACTAAATGTGATTCAGTGGTATCCCCAGGTGCTCGAGAACTCAGAAGTCATTTCATAGAGAGCTTTTAAGACTTGACTGCCCTCCCCAGCACATTTGACTTCCATCAGCTGAAAGGCCCTGGGTATATGAATACATTGTCACTATTGATGAGGAAAGATAAAAACAGGAGCCTTAAACATGGACATATTTTTGGTGGCAAGGGCAAACTTCTCAACCTTTCTGCTACCTTCTCCAGACCCTACGTTGTTGTAAACTCTGAAGTATTTAAAATCACCCATAAATGGGGCAAAGTCATCAACTTTGCTCCTAGGACAAAGTGGATAAAAAAGTGGGGGGAGTGGCTGATAGACCGGAAGGCTGTGCTGGCATTCAGCAAGACCTGTCCAGGACAGAGAATTGGGTAGAGAGGAACCTAAGTTCAACAAAGGCAAGTGTAGGATCCTGTACCCAGGGAGGAATAAACCCATGCACCAGTACAGGTCAGGGGTGGACCTGCTGAAAAGCACCTCTGCAGGGGCTTTGGACAAGTTAATCTCCAGGTATTCCTTCCAATTCGAGATATTCTGTGATTCTGTGATACTTTTTTTATACCTGTTGGAAGGGGAGATTTGTCTCTATGAAAGAAGTAACCTACCCACAATGGAGGAAGCTAGCAGGCTGTGTAAAGGGCATCAGAGGTACTGCTACCAGAGTCGAAAGACTGGGTAAATCAAAATAAAAGGCAGTAAGTATTACCTACTACACATAGAGATGAAGGAATTACTTCAAGGTTTTATAGAAATTACAAATGATTGCCCTCATTTCTCCATGGTGGAGCCATGGCAGTATTACCTTCTCTGCTCTTAGTCTATTATATTTTTAATTCTGAACTCCTGTTCAGGGTCTCTTCAGATGGCAAAGCATCTGCTACTTGACTACATGATAAATGAAGCACCTCATCTTAAAACAAGCTGAGCTCATTTGATGAGATTTGCTGGGCAAATGCAATGAGTCCTTCATTGTAAAATCTTCTGAAGTTTAATTTTCATTAGTTATCTTTATTCAGCGGCATGAATATGAGATCAACATTTATAAGTTGGTAGCTTTTGAAAAAGTATCCATATGGTTGCTTCTCTTCACACTTGCACACAAAAGTGCACACAAGTGCTTTAGGAGAAAAATCTGTTAATGAGACAGTGCCATCACATTGCTGAGTTTATCCTGGAGTTTGGGGATACCTTGTTGCTGATTTAGAAACTTTCGTAATCTGGATGGTGGATCTGCGGGATATACTGATGAATTATTCAGGGATTTATTGGATCCTGTATTGGCTTTTGCCATAAACAAGTTATTTTAATGTAGGTAAGCATGAGACTTCTACAGAATTTTATATGAATTTACATGGATAATCATTGACACTCATTTATACAAGACTGAAGAAAATTGTCCATAAATTTAAACCTGGAAACAAAGCCTTTAAATAGAGCTAGGATGTCCTTTTTATGCTGCTATATGCTTAGTAGCCACTGTCATAACTGGGACAGTGAAGTAAGTGAATCATTGTATTGTTCTACAATGGCAAATACATATATTTTTATTATTTTTTCCCCCATTTTGAAGCTGCTGTGCAGGCCAATCCTAAAAAAAACCAAAAAAGCTGAGGTAATGCTTTCAGTGTAACAGCCACTGATGACAGAATGGTGTGGTTCCAGTTCTCATGATATTGCTGAGCAAATACTTATTAGAATGATAATCTCTATTTCTAGAATTATAGATAAAAACTGGGTTGGAAAGGACCTCTGGAGATCATTTATTCCAATATTCTGCTCAAAGGATGCCTAAATTTGAGCTTAGGTGAGGTTGCTCAAGAGTCATAAAACTTTTGAAAATGGGCATTCCAGATTGAGGGAATGATCAGATTTTTTCACATATATCATTTGCACCTCAGGTAACTTGCAGAGGAACAGGGTAGGGTGTTCAAAGGTAGACAGGTGCCAAAAGATCCTGAGGAAGAAGGTGCAGATGAGGGCAGGGCAGGCAGGAAAATGAGGAAACTCCCAGGGAACAGAAGCATGAGAAGTAAAATTTTCTCTTTATTGTCTGTTCATCCCTATAACTTGCACTGCTGCTGAATCACTAGATTTTTTAAATGGGCAGACTTCCAGAGATATATATCGAAATACAGTTTTCTAAATTATCAAGGCAGATCTTTTTGTGTTGAACTGTGCCACATGCTTAGACTATATAAAGATGACTGTGGTCAAGAACACCTCTCACTTTAGTTCCTGTCCACATCTCCTTTCCCATTTTCTCTTTCATCATGCATTTACATAGCACAGCGACTCTGAGAGTTACTGAGGCATGTTTGGGTCTCCACTGAAGAAGAAATAAAAAGAGTACATGTATGCATGATTCAAACACAGAGAGTGTTGTGATCTGCCAGCACAGGGAGCAGCTGTCATTGCTGTAACTCACGGAGGGAGAAGGGATGTAGTGACTGCAGCAAAGGCAGGGTATAGTTACATATAAAGCCTGCCTGTCCAGAATATGGAGCTGGGAACCATGGCTGTGAAGGATATAATCATTTCAACTAGAGATGTTACAAGCCTTAATAGAAACATTTACAGACTCCTCTTTAATCAAAAAAATTTTTTGAAGCTGAGAGAGAGTGAGCTGGTACGGTATTTCAGACAGGAGTCAAATGAGATTGCACATGGGAGGATAGAATTATTATCCATTTGTTTAAGCAGACTCTGGGGGCTGACCCTAACTGAACTTCTGAGTGCTTCCATGTCTGATCATCATTTGGCCACTCTGTATAAATAATCATATTTAAATTTACAAAAGGCAGAAAATTCAGTCTGTAACTCCATCCATAACAGCCACCTCCTGCTGAGCCTTTTTATTTCCTCCCGCATGGTACTTTGGATCAAAACGCTTTGGAAAAGATGAGCAATAATATCTGGGCACGATGATAAAGAAAGGGAGGCCTGTTCACAAAATAACAATCAGAACTGTGTTTTTGTTCAAACAAAAGACATATTGGCTACTGTGAAACACAAGAAGGCTCTTAATGTTCTGCAGGGGCTTTTGAAGACTGTATAAACATGAAAAAAACAGGGACTGTTTAGTGGGCTAGAAATAATTCAACATTACAGATGAATCATGTTTCTTTGGCTGTAAAGAGGAGCAGAGGATGTCTTACTAAGGAATAATCCAGTAAAAAGTCTTCTGCAGTGGATTTTACTAAGCTGAAGCAAAAATATTATTTCAAAACAGGTAGAAAATTTTATAACCCACTTTTGCCATAGTATTGTATGCTCGTCTGCCCAGAAAACCCCACAGTAGTGTTTGCTTGCACATTTGGGTAATTTAGAGCTCAGTTTGGCAGTAGTCAATAATTCTACGTTCAAGACGATGACTTTTACCCCAAAAGGTTACCTAGTAAATATTAGATACACTTATGGAATGATCTCAATTTAACATTTTATTTAGTACAACAAACTTTCTTATTTTCTCATTTCTGTTCTTGTAAATGTAGTGATTGTTTCCAGTCCTCCACCTTTACAGTATTTATACAGAGAACTAGTGCATTACCATTTCTGTGGAAAGAAGAAAATAATGTATATGAGTTAATAATTAGTTCTCAGAAATGTACCATAGCTTTTAACACTCGGTTGACCCTCAGGACAATCTCACAAAATTTTATCCTTTTAAAATTAGTTGTTTAGTGTATTCTCCCCCTGGAGTCACTGGATAAAAATGGGCAGTTCCTGGAGACAATTTATCTAAATTAATCTAATCAATTTTAAACTGTATCCTATGATGAAATTATTGTCTATGGTGGTACCTCTGAGAATAGTGGGATTTGATATTTCAGCCTCTCAGACATCAAAATTTAAGTAAGGTAAATGCCTTCTTAGGGCCTAATAGGGTTTTTATTTTCTTTTTCTACATGCTTCTGCATTTTATACCTCAAATTTTCCACTTATAATAATTTAAATTGTAAAAAAACATGGATCCATGATAACATGTTTTTTTTACAGGTATAGTCATAATTATCCAGTGTATCTATGCTCTCCTTTCAAGAGTTATTTAGGTAATACAATAATCTGTAAGTGAACATGAGACCAACGGTGTCAGAACTTGCCACTAAAAATATTTGTATTAATAAAGTGTACGTTTTGGTATGCACTAACTGTTTGACACTTGCCTTGAAGGAGCTAATTCTTTATTTTTCTTTAACTTTGCACATATTTTTCAGTGTTTTTTCAGTCCTCACATTCAGTAGCTAAGGCAGGAGAGATGGAAGAGGTAATTACTGTTTTTCTTGCTGCTGCTATTACATTTTTGAACATCTGTGAACACTTCTGTACCAGTTTTACTGTCTGATGGCAGGGTCAGTGTTAGCTGTTGCCGGCCCATCCATCTTGCTCCCTTGCTCTTGCATAACAATGGGGATTTCATACTATTTTCCCTTTTCCTGACTCTGACTATTCATTATGAAGGTGGAAATAATGGCTCTAATGGCTATCAAGTCCCTCCCCTGCTTCCCCTCCATGTTACTCAATGTGACTCTTTCATTCTTTTGACCATGCAGACACAGAAATGTCCCAACGGCAAGGAGCTGTCTGCTCCTAAGCACACTTGAATCTGATTCTCTTCCTTTTCTTCCATCCTTGCCTTAGAGCTGGAAAACCACAATGAAAAAAGCAGCAACCAAGTCCAGTGAGTTTCCATTGTCCAGGATGTTCTTGACCGAGGCAATTCCCCTCCCCCACCCTCATTATTCATTTCATTTAGATGATTAAATTAAGCAGAAAAGGTTATTTTATTGGAAAAGAGCCTGCATTAGTTGCATAAAAGCTGTCACTGTTCCGTTTTGGCTTAGTCTCCTCTCTGGCTCCCAGCAGCTTGCTGCCGTTCTCCTTTCATTGAATTTTTAGCTTCAGGCACCTCTCTAGTCCCCAAGATCTGTATTTTTTTTTTTCCAAAAGTGAGCATGACATCGCTGAATCTGGAGCCATTCCCCTTGCTGTAGAGCCTTCACAGTTGTTTTGATATTGCCAGCTTGATGAATACTGCTTGCTTTCTGTTGTTTCCCCTCTGGTCTGCCATGGCATTGGAGGTGCCTGTTGCTGGAGGGAGCTTGGAGAGAGCACACCTCACACCAGTACTTTGTCCATGTGAAAGAAGTAATGGTCCTTCTCCAAGGAAATGGATTTTCTTGGCCTCAAGAAGTGAGAGACCATATGAATTGCTTGGCTGACTACCACTCTCTCCCCACATTCTTGCTCTTGGTTTGTGGCTGTCCATGCCTGCTCCATCAGCTGTGTAGAGCACAGACAGACTTTTTGTGTAGACTGTTATTGATTAAATCCTGAGCTCTTTAAAATAAATGCATCAGTGAATGTAAAGACAATAACTGAGAAACTTTTTTTTTTTTTTAAATACAGAACCTTTTTAACCTTCAAAATATCAAAACAAAAGACTTTAGATAGTTACACAGTGCTTTCATTCTCTTAAAGCAGAGCAGAGCTCATAGGGCAAAAGAACCTGATGTTTTCTAGTTTTTCAAAGCTTTTGAAATTACATTTTGGAGAAGTAAAACTGATCTGGCTCTTTTGTTCCACTCAAGTGGCAGTGATATCATTAGAAATTAATAACAAAAAAAATTTTTCACAGGTATTTTAACAAAATAATAAATACTTCCTGTTTTGGATATTGGCTGATATTGTCTATCTCATTGTATTTTTTTCAATTTAAAATCACAGGCTATTTAAGAAATAGGTAGGATGGAAAAAAATGTGCTCTTTTATCCCCAGAATTTTGTTGCAAGAAGCAGACCATAAATGGCATAGTAGAAACAACAAGAACATGGATAAATGTATCATTTAATTGTTCCAGGATACTAGTTTTACTTGCTTTCTTTGTTTGCTAGTTTCATGGTGAAGAAAAGCTGCATTGTCTTGACTAAACTGGAAAACATCCTCCTTCATTAGAGTAGAATGATGAGTTGCTCCTAAGAAGTGCAGCTCTATGGAAGAACATCACTGTGGTTGGTTTTTTCTGTTACTTTGCAGCATACTCTTTGTTTTGTTCAGCATATAATGCCCCTTTTACACGACATGTTGATATGTGACATTCTTTTGACGTATCAGATTTTAAAAACATTAATGTTGACATTCATGGGTTCACTGGTATATTTAATGGATAGTACATATTGCCTTATTATATTAATGAAGGCAAAGACCCACAGCTTTCTCAAGTGGTTGATCTATTGCCTCTGGCCATGCAGTTGTTTGCAGTGCCAACATACAACCTATAGATGGATCAATCAAGCACGTTAATATGCAGTGTTATCACACAGAGCAGCTGCACTTAGCTAGAGAATAATAGGTTTTGACGATGCTGTACATTTGACCCCTTGTCAGAGAGAAATGCCTGCTCGGCTGCTGTATGGCAGTGCCTCTCCAGTGTGATGGGGTGGAGTGTGTTCTGAGGTGTGACATGACCTGTGAGGACAGAGAGGAGGAGCAGCTGAGACACTCTTCTGTTCAAACCCTTCCCTGCTGTCAGAGAGGAGGGCAAGGGCATATGACCGGAGAGCAGAACCTAGTGGACCCACAAACCTCTTTTTCTTTTGGAGGTAGCAGTGAACCAAAACACGGCCTGCAGTTTTTTGAACAACAGCAGATCTGTCCTGAGGAGGAAACTGAGCAAATTGAGTTCACTGATGCCTTGCCACGTGTTTGTGGTTTAATTTTATGTATTTGTAAAGGAAAAATTGAAACATTCTCCAAAACTTTGGACAGTGTAAAAAGCAAGTGATGAAAATGTAATTTTTATCTTGCTCAAAACGTTCAATACTGAGGATTTAAATATTCGTTTCTCAAATAAAATGGTATTGCTATAAAATTCCAAACAGTCTATTCAAAATATTTTAATCTAGTTTTCTGATGGCAAGTTAGGGACAATGAATACAAATTTCAATTAATTCAATTATGTAATTTTGAAAACATTTTTTAATCACCATATTTTGTTTTCTATATTGAGGACTCAGTTAATCAGGCAAACAAAAATTATGGCTTATTGACTCTTATATTTTATTTTTTCTGTTAATTAAATTTATATGACAAGATTACTTGGATAAATTCAACATAGCCAAGATGAAGCATTCTTAGTTCCCTTAATCTGGTCTGGAAATAAAAAGATTTGATGTTTGCTTTTGATATTTTTAAATTTAATTTATCTGAAATTGATAGTCTGAATAAATAAAATTGGCTGCTCAAAGGAGTTTGCTTGCACCTTCCAGTAGCTGAGTTTTGAAATTTTCTCTTTTTTTTTTTTTTTTTCAGTTTTCATAGTTTTCACAGTCTGAATTTGAGCTGTAGTGCAATGTGGGATTTCATTTATTAAGGACATGACAGAGATTAATAAAATGCTGGACAAGCTACAAGTGATAAGAATTTTGAAAGCTTCACTGTAAAATTGAATGAAGTGGAGATAGAAATTGAAGACATGGAGATAACAATTGATGGACAGAGTCTATTCCAACTGAGAATACCAAAGAAGACTGTAGAACACTGTGAAATTGAATTGATCACCTGGAAAATAAGGTTAGAGTAAGAAATATCAGGTGTGAGGGCTGGAGAACCTGAGCTAATCTTTTCTGAGAGGATTATGAGGGCCAGAAATAGGATATTTTTCAGCTCTTTAAATGTATGGCATACATGACCTCTCATAGCTCTCGTGCCATCAATTAGACAACACACAAACATGGTATTTGAAAAGTGTGAGTCTTCGGCCTCCAGTAGAAAACCTAAGCATTAAAATACATGTTGGAAGCTGAAATTAGGAATGAAATACTTTAAAACAATTCAAAATGATGAAATTGCAAATTAAGTGAGGCCTATTAGCTGAACCAGAATTTGGGCAACAGAGTTCTAACAGAGCATTTAATACCCATTTGTCAGGAAAAGTCCATACCTGACTCTAAGAAATTCAGAATGAGAATAATTCCCTATCTTACATTTTTGATGCTGTTTCAAAGTTTAACTTCTTAAGGTTAACTTGCCAAGGCCTTAGGTTCAGGTATTTCTGCCACCTCAACGTACACAGAGCATATAGATAAGAAGATGGACTGTATATAGACTGTGAAAAATGGCTTTGATTCAGCTGCTGAAGGTTTAATTTTCAATAATGTAGATTGTCATTGCCTTTTATCCCAATTCTTAACTACTGTTACCACAGAGCTCATTTAGTTGAATTTATATGATGTGATAAGTTAGTATTACATTTATTATCATAATTATCATGTCTGATTAATCTTGCTTAGTCTGAAAAGTCATGCAAGTTTCTTACTGGAGGGCATACTATTAAGTTTTAATATTCATGTATAAGGAGCTGACCTGAAGATTGAAAATAATTAATCTGGACTAAAGGTACTGGTGGCAAATTAAAGACAGGTATGATGGGATGGTTTCAATATCCAGTGTTGTCTGAAGCTGGATGAAGATGTGTGAAATCAGAGGGCATGGTGATTACTAGAGCTATACCCAACACCACACAATGAGGTTTTAAGCAGTTTATTTTCAAATTTGTCTGAGATGATATAACACTTCTTTTAGGTCTATGCCCAAACTCACCTAGATACCCCTGCAGATGTCATTTGTTCTGGCCATGCACGGGATACCTGGATAAAAACCTGCTCAAATGAGCTCAGAGCAGGATTTGACTGTATTCAGTCATTTGCTAAAATTTGGTAATACAGGCAATGGAATTTCCACTAGGTGATCCAAATGATTTCCTCTGGCCATCCCAACCTAATTTGTGTATGAAAATAATTATTAATTTGTCAACATTATCTGGTGTTGATATTTCTAATTTTTTTTCCATTTGGTGCTTCTTTGCATAAATGAACAGAAAGATAGTATCTTACTCTTCTCTTGGTATGGTTATTTATGAAGTAGGGAATTATTAACTGTGCAGGCTAATTTTAATTTTATTTTCACTGACAGAAGGGGCAAAAAAAAAAAAAAAAAAGAGAGAAAGAGTTGTGGTCTAGGCTCTCCAAAGCACTGGAGCATTCTTCAGTGGAAGTAGCACCACTTGTAATATAAAACATGGATTAAATATTAGATGATTTTTGCATTTCGTTTTAGTAACCTTATCCATCTGGACAACACTGGCTTCTGAACTCTTGGTAAGCATACTCTAAGCCTACATGTAGACTTTCCTGGCTAAAATTTACTCAGAAAAATCCAAACAGCCACCAATTTGACCAGAAAGAAGGAACTAGGACAGAATTGCTCTGTAGCTATGTCTGTTTGGCCTCCTTATAAGTGCATTGCTTACAAACAAGCCTACCTAGACTAGCAGAGGAGAGAAAAAAGAAGATAACTAGCAAAAAGAAGTAAAGCAAAACCAAGAGGTTTTGGCATGTTTTCTTCATTACCATGCTTGTATGAAGAATGAGTTACCTGAGTATTGCTACATGTTGTCATCTAACTTTACACTGGTTCTACTCTGTATATTTTGAATGTATTTCATTCCTTTTTGTGGGTTTCTCTAGGCAAACAGAAAGAAACTGCTTACCATGTCATTGGTATTTATTTTATTTTTATGTTGGGAATTGTTTGACAGTAGCTATTACTCTGTTTAGGTTTGATTAATTTCTTTTACTCTTTGCTTGTGAAAATTACACAAATGGTTGACTTACAAAATTTGCTCAAATTGCAAAATGCACCAGTACCAAAACAGGAAAACATCTGGAACTCTTATGCCCCAGAGAATGGTTTCTATGTTTTTTCTGCCCTTCTGAAGTATCTACTTATACAGGTTTGCTAAATTCCTTTAGTGATGGTTTTATCTGTATTTGTTTTCTGTGGCTATTAAAGATTGAAAATATCTCCAGGTGATGATCTTACGGGCTAAGACTTTCAGATTGAATGTACTAGTACATTTCAAGATCCTCGCTCAGATAACTTACTCTTTTGCTACCTCTTTTCTGAGGTTATAGCTGTAGATGTCATACATCTAATATCACAGACAAAACATAAGGTGCTAACTGGGGACAAAATTCTCACTAAAGAGCTCTAAAACCTTGCTGCTTGTGCCCAGTGGAGAACTGTCTCCAAGGACATTATACATCCTTCCCATCTGCTCAGTACAGGAGTATTTAAGATGGTTACTCTGTAAGACTTTCTGTAAAGGGAAGATACTGTGTAAACAGGGGTAAAATCTTTGTTCACAGAGATAGGACAGTAGAGAACAGCTCAAGAACTGCTTGTTAGCCTGGCTTCTTGAACGCATCTTGAACTTGGAGATTTCACTGACATTTACAAAAGCTAGTAATGAAAGCTCATCCAAGATATATACGTGCAGTATTTTATGAATATTTTACACAGCAACAGGGTTGAACTAAATCTCACAAAATTAAACTGGGGTTAGAGATCTGTCATTTTAAAAAATACAGTTATTTTAACCTTAGTTCCCAAAATTTGCATGTCTGCTTTTGGATGGGATCTGAAGCAGAAATGCAGAGCATTAAATGACACCTTTTTTCTTAAAATCATGAAATACTGGCAAAATTCTTCAAGGCCAATTTCTAGACAGTGGAAATATGAATACCAGTTCGGACAGCTATCCCCCTGTCTCTCATCTGAACTCCTAAACCCTTGGCGATTAAGCTATTACTAGCTTAAACCAGCCATAGTAAGTCAGTCCTGAAGGCTGACAGAAGTTGAAGTCACCATTTCAAGGCAAGAAGGGACACTACAAAACGAAAATGAATATATCAAACTCACTGTACATCACATATATTCTTAGTATTCATTATTATACCTTTCCCTCAAAGGCCAAAGAGAAAGAGCTAATAAAAGTAGCAAAAGTTGCAGAACAAAATTATAATGCACCAAATTAGTTCATAACAGTCCATTTACCTTCAGATTTTATTGCAAGATGGCAGTAATTTAGCAGAATGCTTTTAACTGAATGCTGGAATTCTGTGCTATGAACTGTGAAACATTTATTTTAAATATTTATTGCTCCTCTGAAAAAAAAAGTTGGTAAATGTGTTTTAGAAATTGTCAGTTTAAATAATCAACTTTACTTCTTTACTGAGGAATGCACTTTTGTAAAAGTGAAAAAATCTGTGTGGCTGCCATGATGCTGAATGTAGTGTTTGTGAGGGGTGGAAGCCTGTAGTCGCGCTCGTGCACTGTCAGGTCCTAAACTCTTAATTCAGTTTGATTTGGCACTGTGAGGGATTTGCCACTGCATTTTCTGAATGAGAAAGCAGACACTATTATTGGGTCACATCCTACTCCTTCTTATATTTGTGTCAGCACTTTGTTCAACTGAGAGGAAAACAGTATTAGATCCAAGATACGCCTTGCATTGTGCCAGGGGTTATGCCAAATTCTTCATTCAAACTCAGCTTTTAATGGAAGAGCCTTTGGCAGTAACGTTAACTTTCCAGAAAATTCAGATCTCTAGCAGTGACCCTAGTAAGACTCCAGGCACTGGGGTCTCTCCTCTGGCACTGAGGATGGCACTGTGTCTCTGAGGGATGTCATGAGCTGTGAGGAGACCGCGAGTACGGGAGGAGACAAACTCTGAGGTTGCCACTGTTGTGCAAGTGTGCTAGTTTTGGCTGGGGTAGAGCTAATTTTCTTCGCAGTGGCTAGTATGAGGCTGTGCTTTGGATTTGTGCTGAAAATAGCATTGATAATATAGTGATGTTTTTGCTATTGCTGAGCAGTGATAACACAGAGTCAAGGCCTTTCCTGTCACACTGGCAAGGCAGTTGGAGGTGCTTGGGAAGTTGGGAGAAGACTCAGCTAGGACAGCTGACCCCAGCTGACCCAAGGGATACTCACAGGATCACAGAATATGCTGAATTGGAAGGGACCCACAAGTATCCTGCACAGGACTATCCCCAGGAGTACCATACCATATGACATTATGGTGGGGGAAGAAGTAAGAAAGGGAGGGGATGTTTAGAGTGATGGCATTTGTCTTTCCAAGTCACCATTACATGTAATGGGGCCTTCATCTACTGAAGATGGCTGAACATCTGCCTGCTCATGAGAAGTAATGAAAGAATTCATATTTTGCTTTGTTTCTGTGCTTTTGCTTTACCTATAAAACTGTCTTAACCCATGACTTTTGTAACTTCTACTCTTACAATTTTCTTCCCTATCCTGCTGGTGGGGGGAGTGAGTGAGCAGCTGTGTGGCACCTGGAGGCTGGTTGGGATTAAACTAGAACAGTAGGAAACCCTGTCTGTCCCAGTTAATCTTTGCTCATACTCTGGGTCTGTGGACTGGGAAAGAGTGTGGTTAGACATCGGTATGCTCTGACAAACCCCACTAATGTAATAGCCTTCTGGCAAGACAGTGCAGGCTGCCACCTCTGAGACTATGCCTCAGGTAAACTTCTGTGGTTGCTTCTCAGCTGAAAAGCCGAGAGAAAACCACATTTAGAACTCACTACCAGTAGTAACGGCCTGAGCTATTAGGGCCCTTCTTGTGCCGATTATCCTATATGTAGTTTCTTGTCTCCTACTGAAACCAAAAGTTGTTCTTCTGTTTGGGATGTAATACATTTGTAAGGCAAATAAATAATAAACATTAGCTATGAATGAGGTTTTCACAGTTATTTAGTGCATTTTTGACAGCGTTTTATTTGTGATATCCCTCTTTTAGTCTATATGGGCTAGGAGCTACAACAACTTGTAGTTAAAGAGCATAAACCAAATGACCTATAGTTAAAAAACATTTTCTAAGCCATTCCTGATGAAAAGAATAACAATAAAAATCTCAGTGAGTGAATTATAAAGTCTCTTGTGTGTGTAATGGGTTCTTGGTTTGATAAGCAGCAAATGAATCTAATTAAACATAAAGGAAATACATGTTATACCCCTGGAACTCTGTTGGTCAATAGGTGAGAAATTTGTGAAGCCAATAAGGACAGTAGCTAAGGAAAAAGACAGAAACAAAACTATTAATAAAATAAATGGAGTTTATAAAATCCAGTAGCTCTGCATAACCCATCCTAAAGGTTTACTGAGTTCATGTGCTTTCACCTTCCTTCCTTCCTTCCTCCCTTCCTCCCTCCCTCCCTCCTTCCTTCCTTCCTTTCCTTCCTTCCTTCCTTCCTTCCTTCCTTCCTTCCTTCCTTCCATCCCAAATGTTGCAAGTTATTTAAAAAATTGTCATCAATAATGAATAAGTAATTTTCATGGTGGAGGACTTCAAATCTGTTTTTAGGCCTAAAACTTAAATATAAGAAATTCAGATAAAATCACAAGGGCCAAGGTTCATTTCACAGAATCACAGAAACATAGAACAACAGAATTGTTGGGATTGGAAGGGACCTCTGGAGATCCTCTAGTCCAATCAAGACAAGGCTGTGTCACCCAGAACAGATGTAAGTCCAGGTGAGTTTTGAATGTCTCCAGAGAGGGAGACTCTATGACCTCCCAGGCAGCCTGTTCTAGTGCTCTGCTACCCTCAGTATACAGAGGTTCTTCTTCGTGTTGAGATGGAACTTGTGATTAAATTTATGGCCATTACTCATTACTTCTTTGCCACAGAATAAAGTTCTTAGGGTATACAGGAAGAGCTTATAGACATACTCTTACTTTAGGCACTAACACAGTCGACACAGACTCCAGAACATCTAACATTAGCTAAACTGAGTGGAGAAAGAAGGTTATTTGCAGAGAGTTATCTAGACCTTAGTTACAGGATTACAGGATATATCTAGCTCTTTCCATAGACTCTATGAGAAGCCTGAAGTCCTAATGGGCATGCTTTGCTTAAGCATTTGATATAAGGTAAGCCAAGGACTCTGGTCTAACCTCATTATGGTCTGTGTGCATGCCTCTATTATCTCAGTAGTCATATCCTGATACTCCTTAAAATAGTATTTCTTCATAGAATACAATGCATTTAGAGCCATTCTCTGCTTACAGAGAAGTGACTTGATTATAAAATAAATTCAAAATTAAGAGAATAGACAAGATATGATGGGGACAAAGTGATTGCATGGAAGATGAGATTGATACCATAATGCTCTATTTTACATCATTCCCCCATTAGTAGCAAGTAAAATCTATAGGGTATCTGTGCAAGGTTTGAAAATAAATGTTTATGCCACTAAAGCTTCATCTTCTTGAAAATTTTTCCATTTCTTTTATCATGAAGATGCTTTTCTGAATGAAGTGACAAATCCAGCTGCTCAGGTCTCCTGAGGTTACCAATACCAAGTCCTTCACAGCAAGATACAATAAAATTTTAGTGGGTCATTACATACTATTGTGCCTGTGGAAGAACCTTTCTCCTAGCTGAGTGACATATTGTTTTATATTTTCATGCAGTTCTAAGCTGTGTGGGGTTTTTTTGCTTATGTTAAGGAAGAGTATCCTAGAAAATTCAAACAGTTAATGTAATTTCCTATCAGAGGAGGGCTTCAAGTTGAAAAAACGTGAGAACATGTGAGGAGTTTTAACTTCCTATCTTATTCTGAAGAATAGGAGAATGTCAGATGTGAAGTAGAATGCATCTCTCCTGTAAATCTAGCAGACTTTCTCAAAAAATTAAGAGACAAGCCTTTCCACAAGGAAATTTTAAACCGGAGTGATCCATGGACAAAGTCAGCAACTGTCACGGTTGATTTCAACAACAGGTTGTCTGGTCACTTCAGTATGTCTAATGTCCACAACAATCTTATACATCAAAAGTAGTTTCCATTTTTAATTTATAATTTGCTTATTTTTATTTGCAATGCAAATACACACTTTCCAATTTTTGTCTATGTATTTACAGATTACTTTTGCTTTTAATCTAAACACCTCATAAAAATTTTTCCCTTTTCCTTATGTCTAAATGAGGTAGAATGCACATGTACAGGTGGTATTAAAAAGAGATGTGTGTTTGTCAATTTTGTCCATTTTAGGCACATAGTTTTGTTTGGGATAAATCATTATGTCATTATAGACTTTACTGTTGATGAAGCTATTTACTTTACCTGGGGTTGTTGCTTTGTGCTTTTGGGTTTTTTCGGGGGTTTTTCATTTGTTTGGCTGATTGGTTTGTTTTTACTTTTCTTCCAATGAGCTGTTGGCTAAAGCTGAAGTATCCATTGTAATTTCACTTGGTGTATATATATATACATAAGTAAACAAGAAAAATGTCACCAGCCACTCAGAATTGCAAAGTCAGAACACTCAATCTGAAATTTATGGTAATATAGAAAACATTTCTTTACAGTCCTGGATTGTGATATTAATCGTCAATACTTTTTATTTTCTTCTTCTGAAAAGCAGAAGGTTCTGCCTTCAACTACACCACAAATGAAGAAAAAATGCATGTTAAAAGCTGGGCACAAAAGTGGAGAATTTACTGAGCATAATCAAGTAATTATTTTGGTGAAAAAAAAAAAAGCTACAAATAATCAAAAGACCATCCACTGAGAAATTAGTATATTGTGTCTCTTGCAGGGATTATTAGTATCTCCCCTGGCTAAAATCTTATTGAGATTCATATAGATCACAGGAGAAAAAAAATCTTATACATTCACAAGTTTTGGCAAGTGAGTGAGACAATTGGGATCAATAATCCCTACAGCACTGAAATGGATGGTGAAGAGCTTCTCCTGGTTACTTTTGTATAATTAGAAAAGGATCAGAATAACCTGTGCCTTTTGGTGGCTTCTGTGAAAACAGACAATAAAAATGGTTCTTGTACAGTTGTCATGTTTGGCTTTGATCTGAAGACTAAGATAACTTCTTCCATGGAGCCCCTGGAGTACTATAGGTATCTTTACCATTGAATTTTTTTGAAAGTAAATCTGAAAAGTGACAGAACTGTCTTACAGAGAATTTGTGTATTAACTCTTATAAAGTGAAATTCCTGTAAGGTGTAAAGTGCTGTAAGGTGATGAAAAACTCTTAAGACATTTAGCCTGGTTCTGCAGCTTTAAAAGACATTAAAAGATTCTAAAGCTGGATAAACCTTGTGATGGACTTTATACAGCACCAATAAATTAAGTGTTATATGGATTAAAATTTAGTCCATTTTTTTCCGTAAGGACCTTTGTAGAAACTATCAGGTGGAGAAAAGTTCAGTGTGCTTCCATCACCAAAACCAGGTATCAACTTGGGTAGCTGGTACTGTGGGAAAAAAATCACAGGATGGATATACAATAAAGAGAAAACATACAAAATTTTTCTCCTCAAATAGGCCTATGAATAGTCTTTTGTGTCACTTGAAATAAAATCATAAAAGAACAGCAACAACAAAAGCTCTAAAGAAATCTGGATGCCAAAAATAAAAAAAAAAAAACCTGATAATGTGAAACTGGATGGACTCTGTGTGTATGTAAATAGGTAAACTCGAATTAGACTGAGACATTTCTCACTAACCTTAAACTTTAGCCAGATTTTCTTAGAGTAGTTTTCCTGATAGTGAATTTCCATATCACTAGAGCCTACCTTAGTTTCAACGCATAGAAAAGGCTTCCTTGTTCATAGTGGATCATATTTCTGGCAATAAGTTGCAGCATACTTGTTACAAATAATAGAAATAATTTTCTCATGGAAAACATTACCCTAAGGAGTACAGATTACTGCAGTTAGATTTATCTGTAAAATCTGTCCTCCCTGCGAACTAAGAACTTGACTTCCTGCAAAAATCTGAAATTTACCATTTTGTAAGGAAAGAACTTGATCAAGAAGACCATAGACAATATATTAAAATGATAAAAAAAAGCTTTCCAAACAGCAGGGTTGTTATATTCTGAGTCTGTTACAAGTTATTTCAGCCTCTAGGAAATGAGATCCAGTTTTAGCAGGGCTACTGCAGCACACAAAAAGGAAAGTCCCGAGGAAACCAGGGCTGTAGGCTGTCACACAGAATGACAGTTGTGGAGCAGAGTCAGCTCCTTCAAACAGGCAGCATGAGTAGGGAAGAAGCTGCAGTACAAACAAACATGACTGCTAGATCCTTTTGCTTCTGAGGGGAAAAAAATAAAATAAACTATGTAAGAAAGCTCTCATTTCAAGCCTAACAAATCAGTAACTGAATATTGCAATTGAACATTTCGTTGTCAAGAATCTACTATGATCCTTTGTGGTGGTTTAAAAGTAAATCAGTGGGAGAAATTAACCCAACTCAAGACAGATTACAAGTCAGAGTTACAATTTACTAAAAAGATTACAATAAATGCAACGATACAGAGAAAATTGGTTTTAACCCCCCAAAACAGGTGTATAACCCAGCACCCTGGGACAAGAACAGAATGGTGTTCATTAGCCCCTGTGCTGAGAACCACCTGCCCCCCCGGGTGTAAAGTAAAAGGAAAGGAAACCTGTTGGTCTGGGTGATGGTTGCAGTTCTGTCAAAGTAATGGTCATAGTCTTGTTGAGAGTGGCAGTCACAGTCCTGTAACTGCTACGGCCTTAGAAGAGATTTTAAGAAATTAAAAATAAGGAAGCAGCTCTGGCTAGCAACAGTTACTTCCTTTTAGCTGCAGTCATAGATTTGCTTCTACTTGGCATTCAAACTCTGCTCACCACTTTGCTGTGCTGCAGTAGTTCTTTGCCCACTAGCTGAAGAAATCTATGCAATGAGAGGGATTCAGAGTGATTTGATTTTCCCCAAAGAGTTCATGAATCCTTTAAAAGTGTATGAATCTTCTTCCATCTTTCTTATAGGAACAAAGTTGGATAGAAATGATCCTACAATACCTACTCCAATGGCTGAAGTGCTCCAAAGAGCATAGTACTGAAGTATCTTCACAGTAATCTTCAATTTTGCTCTGTTTCATTGCTGAAGGAGTCTGATCCACTGTCTTTTGAGATCATCTAACTCCAGGTCATAAATTTAGACTAACTTCATGGAAATGAATTGATTCCACTAGAGATTTTCAGCAGAAAAAGGAAGAGCAATATGTGCCATTGTATATTTGCTGAATCAGGCTACCAGATATATTTGTGAATTGTAAATACAAAACTGTCATTTATGAGCATCCACATAACAAAACAACAAATTACATATTTTTTCTCTCAGCCACAGCTGGTGGGGTTTTTTTGGTTGTTGTTGGGTTTTTTCCAACATGTTCTTTGTCTGCAAGACACTAAGTAAATACTGAATCCAACAGCCTTGAGTTCAGCATTTGTGGTGTTATGCCCTTCTGTTCCCCCTCTTATTCTCTAGCTATTCAGTTATTGGTGGCAATGCTACTGAGCAAGGAGGAAACATGTAATGCACCTTACATAAATATCATACTTGGTGGAGGAGTGGAAAATTAAACATGATTGAGATTAGGATGTTTTTCATTCATAGGTAGAAACAAGTAGGAAACCACTTGTACTCCAACACACTCTTATTTTATTAGCTTTTGCCCTGTGTGATATACTTTAAATGAAAACTATTTCTTAACATGATATTATAACATTCCAAGCTGTGTCTATAGCTCATACAAAGCAGTTATTGAAAAACACTGCCTGAATATTGATTATTACCATCATTTTTGAAGCTATGTCGTTGTGCAGTCATGAAATTAAATGTTTCAAGTATACGCATGTAAAAGTGCTGTGACTATCAACAAGAAAGAGAGTTTTTGTAATTTAAAAAAGCCCTTTACTGCAGGGAAGTCTCTTGAAGTTTTTTGACAGAAAGCAACAGAAGTTACAAAATATTTCAGCTTACAAGTATGAGGCCCGTATGACAAGGCGTATATATGTATTTACATATACATACACAATGTATATATGTATAAAGATATGCTTATATAATACATAAAATAGGCATATATCCATATATTCATATATAGATATACATTGTATATCCATATATCCATATATAAGATTCTCACAAAAAATATTTCTATTTCCAACAATGACAAAAAGACTTGTAGAAAAGCAGCATCCACCAAGCCCTAGCAGTAACAGATGCACCACCTGTTTATTGAGGTTTTCTTCCTCACTTGAATCTTATTTTGTACGCAGGCTCAGGCTGTACTTCCTTTCTGTCATGTGTTTTCCTGCCGAGTAATTAACATGGTCTAACAAGACATGAGTCAGATTCATAGTCTAAAGGGCAGATTTATCCTTATCCATTCCACAGTTTATCTGGAAGTTTCCATTTATGTCTTTCTGTTTATGTTCACTCAAAACTAGGCAGTATTCAGAAAGAAAGGAGAGATGCTTTTGCCATCTCTTCATGGGCAGGATGAGAAGAGGATTCAGCAAGGGCAGAAACCAGAACTTCCAACAGGCACAAGGGCAGCAGCAGGAGATGCAGCTGGGGTGTGAGCAGACTGGAGTGGGGCTGCTGAATGATGGTACTTGGCTATGTGGGATGGAACAGCGCAAGGAGCAGACTTTAACCTCAGGGGAGTGTGAGGAGGAAGGTTATCCTTCCAAATAAAGCTGGAGAATTAAATTGCACCTTAAAATGTACTTGGCGTACTCATATACAGGGAAGTAGGGGAATGCAGACAGAGCCCTTGCCAGTGCTCACTACTGTATTCCAGCATCTGCCTTGTGTGATATATATATATATGATATGTCATGCTATCACAGAATCACAGATTATGCTGAGTTGGAAGAAACCCACAGGGATCATCGAGTACAACTCTTGGTCCTTGTTAGACACCAGGTCAGTAATTATTTGGTTAGAACCACCTCGTGGGGTTTGTGTGTCTTTGTGTGTGTGTAGGGGGAAGGGATGGGTCAAACATCATGGAGGTGAGGTGACATTATGTCCCTTATGGCAGCCCCTGGAACCCACACAGGGAAGCCTCCGAATAGCTGTCAGTCACAAACAACCCAGGAAAACTTCAACATACCACATGACCTAACCCAGCTCAGATTGGCAGGGACAGTGAGGACAGTGCCCCTCACCCTGGTCCGGAACCCCAGAGTGGCTGGTGGGTCAGAGGCCCCATCTGAGGGATTGGCCATAGGGACCAGAGCTGATAGAACCAAAGGCGTATGTTTGCCACGTGTCATGGCCCTGCCATCTGGACGTGTGAGAGCTGGTCTTCCACGACATTTGAGTGGTAGCTGTATGATCTGTCTCTCCTTCTTTCTCGTTCTCTCTTCTTGCTCTCTCTGCTTCTCTTTCTTTGCTCCTTTCTTAAAGCTTTGAGTGGCTTGGATCTGGAGGGATTGGATTTTGAGTTAAGTGTTGTGGATAGATTGGATTTTGACTTAAGTGTTGTGGATTAATATGTGCTGAGTTGATATTGTAGTGGAACATTTTCTCTAGCTTGTGTAGTGCCCTTTTTGAATTTTGCCAAGTTCCCTTATTTTCTCCCCTAAATTATCAATAAAAATACTTCTTGAGAACAGGTCCATGGCTTATTCTCTTAATGCTATCTTGAGGTATTAAAAAATCCTATATATATATATTAGAGTAAAACTCCTACCTAAGTCTGTGAGCCTGCAGTTCTGGGGCTGGAGTCTTACAGCCCTGCACAGGACCATTCCCAAGACTCACACCATGTGCCCGAGTGTATCATCCAAACACTTCTTGAACTCTGTCAGACTTTGTGCTGTCACCACTTCCCCGAGGAGCCTGTTCCAGTGTCCAACCACCCTCTGGGTGAAGAACCTTTTTCTAATATCCAAACTAAACCTCCCCTGACAAAACTTCAGGCCATTCCCTCGGGTCCTGTCACTGGTCACCAGAGATCAGTGCCTGCCCCTCCTCTTCCCCTCCCAAGGAAGTTGTAACTGCAGCGAGGTCTCCCCTGAAGTCTCCTCTTCTCCAAGCTGAACAGACCAAGTGATCTCAGCCATTCCCTGGGTAAAGATGAGCTGAACAAAGCAGACACAATGCTTGCCTGCTGATGAAGTACTCCTTTGTAGGTGTGTGCTATTTTTCTTCGAAGCTCTCTTAGCTTTTTCACACTGCTTTTATCCTTTCAGATGCTTTAACTTAAGTAACTGAAACTCAGATTTGGCGTTTTTCATGAAAATGCATCTTCATGTTTCAAAAAATTTACTTTAGCAAGACAAAATAAATTTTAGTGAGTTTCCTAGGATTCATTTCTTTACATAGGCTGGAAATTTTTTTTTCAACAAAAGCAGTTTCATTTTGCCATTTTTCTGGAAGGTTGGGTTGAATCAGCATAAAGTGAATATTAAACATTAACCAAGCAAAGATCTAAATGCCCACATTTAAAACACAAAAATTTATAATCTGATAATTAAAATTTGCAGGGAGTGTGTGTCTGTGGGTTTGGCCCTGTTGCAATTAGGTTTTCACTCCTTTCCAGCCTTAGTTTCACAAATATATTATCTTTTTAGACATCTTAGCCTAAAAAAATAACTCAACGTGGTTATAAGTGCAGTGTCTCCCCAAGGCAATTTTTCAGACAAAAATGGACAGAGGAAGCTTCTAAAAATGTGATCTCGTCTCAGGCCATCCAGTCAACCACGGCAGAGTACTACTGAAAATATTTATTGGTAAGATACTTATTCAATAATGAAAGACTTCACATGACAACAAACCAGCAAGAGATCAAAAGTGTGCAACAGCAGTGACACAATATGCATTTTAAAAAGGGAGAGACAAGTCTCACTGCTAACTTGCATTTCCTTTGTGTTGAATGAATGAATTATTTTGGAGATCAGAAATCAACAATAACATTTCTAGTCTGTAAAGAGATGAGAATATTTTTCATAACATATTTATGTATCTTTGGTAGCTAGTGCCTATTTAGTCTTCTGAAATGTCCATTATTATGACCGTAGACCAATAAAATGCTATAAAAAGACAGCTTTTTTTACTATTAAAACTAATTTAGGACTTTTTGTTTATGAATTTTATGACTAACATGAGGGAAAGGTTTATGTATATCTCAAGGTTACTTTTAATTGTAGATTTTCTCTTTTGCATATACAGTAATTTGTGTCTGTTTCCTTAGTGATGTTCTTATTTTGTCAATATTTCATAAAAAGTGTATTGTCCAGCCCCAGCATGGCCTTTGCCAGAATTTGGCAGTCTCATGCCAACAGCCAAAAACATTTAGTTCACTTAGAATATAAAATCAAGATTGTTGTGCATCATCCCATTTAGGAAGAGCTTTTTAAAAGACTATGACAGATAATATCGGACTTAAGCAGACAGCTGCAAGAAGAGGAGGAGCTAGTTTCAGAGGAGCAAAGAGTAACTTGTCCTTTTTAAAAAAAACAATTTTGTAGTGTGATTGCTTTAAAGTCTGCATTTCACATGTTAGAATTATTGGATATTTCAAAACTCCAAACTGCTGTTGTTCTACTTTCACTCCTGTTCCCCATGCAATTCCTTAATTCTTCAGTCTCATAGCAAGTGGATGCCTCTTACCAAGATGAAATGGTGACATCATGGGCAAGTTTCTTGGTGATTTGGACAGCAATGTGACATTAGCAAAATGGCTCAGCAAACCCCTCAAAAAGCAATATGGGGAAATGAAACCTCTTTTCCATAAAACTGTATTATAATTTTTATTAAATTCAAGAATTTGCACGACAACCTGCTCTGCAGGACCAATCCTGAGCATCCAACATTGATGTGATGGTTTCTGTAAAAAAGGCAACACTTACAGAGTGTAAAGTCCCAGTATGTAGCAGTGAATTTAAATGAGCATGCAGCAACTTGAAAGAAGTTAATATTTTAAGATTTTCTGCATGATGAGACTGGATAGCATTCATTCAGTATGTGCTCCTACTCCTTAGCACCAAATCTTACAAATTCTATTACTCATACCTAGCAGATGCTAAAAGACTATGGTCATATTTCTACAGCTGAAATATTGTAAGTTAGGTACATTTCAGTGTGATTCAATTCCAGCTTCAGGCTTCTTAGATTCAGGAGTGACAAAGCACATATCACTTTCAAAACATATATAATCCATCTACCCTGTTTTCTTCTGAAGAATTGTGTTGGAATGGCGGGCATCTCATCTGAGTGCACGGGGAGTGAAACTGCAGTAAACAGTACAGATATAAGCACCTACAACTCCTTAACATAAGCTATTAATATTTTTTTCATTTTCTTAATATTTTAAATGAAAATTAGGCATTCTCCCAATTTGATGTCATCCACCTTCTATCTGAAACATGTAAATTATATTTGTACAGTCGTTATCGTGATAAGTTAGAAGACAACATCATGCTTTTCTCCTGCTCATAAATTATTCTAAACACTTAAAGTGATGTCCATAAAAAATTTAAATTTTTACTAGAAACTGCTAGAAGAATAATAGGCTTTTGTTATCCCTGCCGATAAAAAACCCCACAAACTAAACCTAACCAAATTTTAGCCTAACTGTAAATCTCTGGTAACTATAACTTACTCATGCTTAAAAGTGGTTTTTTTATGCCTGACAGGAGCATGCAATATACAATACTGCATGTATTTTGTCTTCTTATAATGCTTAGGTATTATTTCAGACAAGCTTATTCCATTTCACAAAAGCAAGGACTGAGCTATTTTCCAGTGATTTGCCCTTCTTTCAGTTGTTTGCTACTGTGATGTCCTGTACCAGATATTCTTTCTAGGTAGAGGATGTCCTACAAAAGCAAAGTTAACCTCCTTTGGCTTCCAGTCACTGCTAACTCAAGCAATAAAATTCTGTGCTATACATCTGAAAGAATCACTCATAATAATTACTGATAAGAAGCTTAAAACATTTAAGTTTTATTACTTTTAAAGGGCTAATTTAAAAAAGAATAATAAAAAATTCTTTTCAAGAGCAATAAGGTGGCACAGTTCACAAATTTTTAGTTTCATTTATGAGGAAATATAGAGTCAATGCAGAAAATAAAGAGGGAGGAGTTGTCTAAAGAGAAACCATGGTCTTTTAGGTAGAACATCAAAACACTGCCCTGAAGAACTAGTGTCTGTGTCTATCCCTATGATGTTGAGAGGCAACATCATAATTCAAAGTCACAGAAGGGTGGGATTATGGTTGTATGGGAAACTTCATTCCTATGTGCCTGTATTACTGATCATCTACAGGGCACAACTATAAAAAAAATTCTCTAAGGTAGACATAGTATGTCTTGTCAAATGCTTTTTTTTTTTCTGCTGACATGACCACACTGCTTTTATGGCATATAAACTAAAGCAGGTGTAAGTCAATGAGGTATCTGTAGAAGGTGAGTCTGGAGGAGTTATCTGAGGAAATGCTACTTTATTTGCAACAGTGGAAGCTTACACAACCATTTTTGTCAGAAGATAGAATCCAGTTTAGAGATTAAGTCATTTGAACGCAGATGTCTCCATGCCAATTAGGTGTCTAGTCTCTTGTCAAAATTAATGTAACTTTCAGTTAACACAGTCACACAGAATCACAGGATAGGTAAGGTTAGAAGGGACCACAGTGGGTCATCTTGAATATCTCCACTGAGGTAGAATCCAGAACCTCTCTGGGCAACCTGTTTCAGTGCACCAGTTACATGCACAGTAAAGAAGTTCTTCCTCATATTCAGGTGGTACTTCCTGTCATTAGTTTCTGCTGTTGCCTCTTTCCTATTGCCTGGCATCACTGAGAATAGCCTGGCTGAGTCCTCTTGACACCCTCCTTTTGGACACTTACAGACATTGATGAAGTCCCCTCTCAGTTGTCTCTCTTTGAGGCTGAACAGGCCCAACTCCCTTGGCCTTTCCTCATAAGAAAGATTCTCCAGTCCCCTAATCATCTTTGTAGCCCTCTGCTGGACCCACTAGGGCCAAGTAAAATGTCCTGAGTTATACCTGTCAGATTTGGGTATGTTATACTCTTTAGTGATGTGGAGTACTTCAATTATTCAAACAGTATCTCAAAATCTTGCTCTTAACAGCTATTTCTTACAATGTTTTCCACAAAAATCTACTGAAGTGTAACAAATTCTGAACTTTTAGCTACAAATTCATTTTATCTTGGGATAGTTTGGATAAAAGTAATTCTTTCATTTCCTTTATCAAGACATATTGTCACCAAAAATTAGAAAATATTATTTTTTCTCTGTAAAATAGAATAATATAATGGTCTAGAATGGTAGACTTAGAGTATACCATAAGAAATTACATAGACAAAGAAGGAAGAAATACTATCATAAAACACCATTTAATCCATGCCTTAGGGTGAAATAGCTGTTGAAGAGCATAATGAACTAAAACAAATAATCTGGTGGTTTCAATCCATGCTTATGATATCTTTAATACAATAAAAATCCCTGAAAATAAGTTATTTTTAAATAAATGAAATGGAAGAATGTAAATCATCCTTCATACTTGAACTTATTAAAATATTTCAAGTATTTTTAAGGTATCCCAATTATTACTTCACAATATAGCCCTTCTTTGCATGGAACAAAGCAATAATTCTCTTGTGATATGCAAGACAAACAGGGTTTAATTGTAATGGAAACAAGATGCTTGTATGGCACAATGAGTGCGAGTTACAGCTTTTTACCTTTTTGTTTCCAAGTCAGATCCTGCCCAAACATCTGATCTTCTAATTCCTTTATGTACAGACAAGTCCTGGGGAAGCCAGGAGGAATTCTCTTCACAGAATTTACTCAGTCTGCAATCTCAACTCTTACTTTATTGACAATTAAGAGCGTTATTACTGTACAGTGAGTTCTCAGTCAACAATTAGCACTATTTACCTATTTATTCACCCCAATAAATGTAGAGGCCCAGGAGGAAAGTCCCAGTGCTTTAGACACTTGTGTATTGACAAACTAACCCTGTTTCCAGACTTTACAGTGAGAGGCAAAAGCTCAGAAGGTAAATACATGATTGTTTTTTTCAGAGACTTCCATAGGGCAATGATGTAGTTCAGAAGTTTAGTAGTTTGTTGGTTGAATGGCCACATCCAAAGAGTTACAGGCCAATGGCTCAGAGTCTGAGTGGAAACCAGTAACAAGTCCTGTCCCTCAAGGGTCAGTACTGGTTCCAATACTATTTATTGTTTTGATCAATGACATAGACAGTAGGATCAACTGCACCTTCAGCAAGTATGCAAATTGCATCAAGCTGAGTGTTATAGTCCACATGCTGGAGGGAAGGGACGTCATCCAGAAGGACAGGTTTGAGAGGTGGGCCCATGCAAACCTCATGAAGATCAGCAAGGCCAAGTGCAAGCTACAGAACGTGGGGCAGGGTCATCTCCAGTATCAATACAGAGTTGGAGTTGAACGGATTGAGAGCAGTCCTGAGGAGAAAGGCTTGGGGATACTGGTGGATAAAAATTTGGACATGACCCATCAATGTGTGCTTGCAGCTCAGAATGCAAACTGTATCCTGGGCTGCATCAAAAGAGATGGGACAAGCAGGTCAAGATACGTGATTCTGCCTCTCTACTCTGCTCTGGTGTGACCCCACCTGGAGTACTGTGTCCAGCGCTGGAGTCCCCAGCACAGGAAATTCATGGACCTGTTGGATCAGGTCCAGAGGAGGGTCACAAAAATGATCAGAAGGCTGGAACACCTCTCCTATGAGAAAGGCTGAGACAGTTGGGGTTGTTCAGCCTGAAGGAGTCTCAAAGGAGACCTTATTGTGGCCTCTCAGTTCTTAGAGGGATCTTACAGACTTTTACTAAGGCCTGTAGTGACAGAACAAGGGACAACGGTTTTAATCTGAAAGAAGTAGGTTTAAAATGGACTTGAAGAACAAATTTTTTACAATGAGATTGATGAGACACTGGAAAAGGTTGCTGAGGGTGAAGTAGTGTGGTGTAGTGTAGTGAAGTGTAGTGTAAATACCCCTCCCTGGAGTTGTTCAAGGTCAGGTTGGATGGGGAGCAACCTGGTCTAGTGGAAGGTGTCCCTGCCCATGGCAGGGGAGTTGGAACTAGATGATATTTATAAGTCTCTTCCAACATAAACCATTCTTTGACTCTATGGGAAAGTCACAAATTTCCTGACTCACCATCCAAACATCTTTAGATCAAAATTAGAGTGGACAAAACCTCTTCTAAGGATAAATCTTTTAATTCTTGTGAGTCAGGAAACTGAGACTTCTGTGAAGCAGAAATGCTATGTCCACGTGTAGGAAGCAAAACACTCTGATAGTGGGAAAAAGCAGCAAAAATAAGACAAAGAAAATACTGTGCCCATCAACCATTCAGGTGCAACTTATACGTGTCTTTACAATTTTCAATGATGCATAAACTTATTTTCCTGCCTTCACATTTTCATTTTTGTTGAGATTTGAATATAAAATACAAGTCCCATATTAATTTAATCATTTAATCTCTGTTTAGCCTGAATGAATCTATTAAGATTCAGGGCTGGACATAAAAAAAAAAATCAAAGATAGAAGCTCTCATGGGTGGATGAGTCATCATTTTTCCCTTGGAATATGTTTTCCTTTTATACAAAGGCAAAAAGTTGTTGTCAGTATAATACAAAAAAAAAAAAGAAAAATATTTAGAAAATGTATATTTCCAGTCCAATAACTGATTCAGACTGCTGGTTTCTTGCAGAGGAATTAATCCCACCAACCTTTCAATATCTACAGTGTTGGTCTACTTTTGAGTTGTTATCATGGCTCCATTGGTAGTCAATAAAAAGAAGTCAGCACTTTTAGAGTGTGGTTTGTCCACCATATTTGAGGTACTCAAGATGAAATGCAATGCTCCCTAAGTCTGATAACATAAATCTTAATACATTACTATAAAGGGTTAAAAGACTTGTTGGAAATTAATTGCAGTGACACCGAAAGTAAATAATGAGGTCACATGTTTAGAAGGGATGCTGAAAACCAGTAAGAGACAAAAAAAACCCCTAAGGATTAAGTGTACAGAAAAACCACTCTATGGTGAAATTCTAGAGAACCTCTGTCTATCCTGTTTTCCAGGAAGAAGTTAAAAATTTGTCTTGTTTACAAAAGAGAAATAAAGACAATTGCAAGAATTGCTCATCAGACAGGCTTTTATATAAAAAATAAGGTCCTCTTCTGAAATCAATTTGGCTCAAGTCAGCCTGGATTTTAAGACAGTTTAATTTTGAGGGTAGTTAATTTAATTGCTAGAACAAATAAGAGTATGAAATATGTCTTTTTAATACCTATATTTTTTGACTGGATGAAGTATCCAAATTCAAATTTCTTAATAAAGAAAGTTTCAGGAATTTGGAATGCTTTTATTTTGCTTTGTTATAGTGCAATATAACATCATAATTTCTAGTGAAACCAGTTCAAAGCATGAAGACTTTAAATATGTTTACCTGAAGCTCTTCTCTTACCTGAATCAAAACCACACCACTCTACAGTGCTCAGTGAAGCAGTTTGGTTTCATCAGGGAGCTCTTTGTCTGGGGGAATGATTCTGTCAACATTTTTTGCAAATCATGTTTAATAATTGACCACAGGAAGAGCTTACTAATGATACAACTGATTCTTCATCACTAATTCTTTAAATCTGTTTAGGATGTGTTTCTGAAATATCCATCATATGTAATCAAAAGTTATGGGTTTGGTGTAGGGATGATTAGGTGAAACTGCAGGATCTGAGTTATTCAAAAGGTCAGACTAGATAATCATAGCTGTTCTCTGTGACCTCATAGGCTATTCATTTTATGCATTAGGCCTTCTGCATTTGATTTTAAATATGCTTGGCTCCCCTATACAGCAATGGAGATTATTAAACATATATGGCCAGAATTTAAAATTCCATTCCCTGTGCTATTGCTATTGCTGATAATTTCAGACAGTGTAACTTCATTTGAAATTTCCCCAGAGAGGTTAGCTTAGAAGTAAAGGGTTGGAAAAGGGAAGATACAAAACAAAAATCAAGGTTTGTATAGATTGGTCATCAACAATGAAGGTCTGCCCTGGTAGCGTTAAGGATTCCTATGCAACTCAGTCTCAAGAATGGGGATTCCCACTGATTGATCTTTCTCTTACCTGTCCCTTATCTGTCATTGGTAAATGACGTCAACTCCAGTAGTTGTTAGAAGAGAGGAACCAAACTAGGCTTAGGATGTAAAGACATCCTTTAAGCTAAAATTACAAATGTTAGCTTGCCTATGGGTCAGACATACCCCACACGAACAAAGACCTCATTTTCTCCTACCTACCACTCACAGTTTTTGGCTCTCAGTCAATAGCATTTCAAATAAAGAACTGACAAACAGGGAAAACTGATTCAGGATCCAACTTGAGCAAGCAGAGGGAAATAAGTATGAATGTGAGCTGCAGGCTAATTTGGCCTATTATCCTCTCTTGCATACTTCTTGTTATTCACCTTTCACATATTTATCCTGAATCTCCTTACAAAAAGCAGCCTCTTGCAGTTTTGATTTCAATTTACTCTCCCTAACATTTGGTTAACATTGTCCATGTTGTACTATGATTGCACTCCAGTTCCTTCCCCCACATGCTACTCATCAACCCAATTTATTGACTCATAGAGTTACTAAGGAGATGCTTATCAAGCAGAATAAACACCCCTCTGCTTGCCAACTGGTACTGTGTAAATTGGCTTTGCTTCAGTGTCCAGTCATATTTTAACAAACCCTTGACAGTGCCTCAAAATGCTTTGCTTTGTGTTCTGCTTTGCCAGCAGAGAACATTTCTAGTGGCACAAAGGAGGTCTGTATTTTAAAACCTTTCTTTTTCAATCCTGATTTCAATACTTGCGTGTTTTCATGCTTTATCTCCAGCCTAACTCATTGCAGTCTCTAGGAAAACATTTCGCATAACTTCTTATTGCCATGCTATCCAACATCATTAAATTTGTTCACTGGTGCACATATGTAAATGTATTTTGGCTCAATGACTATTACTGAATTGACCTGGCAACCAAATGTTGCAATAGCACTGAGCAATTCTGAGTTACTGAAGTATACAAGCAACTTAGGAAACCTTTTTACTCTAGTATGTTGATGACCTGTTGCTGCGAAGTTTCAATAGAAGCATTGTGTGCATTGATTGTATTGATGCATATTTCATTATCGAACTTGTAAACTCTGACTACTAAAAGGACAATTGAGTTATTCCAATGAGCAGTGTGCTCTGCCATAGTCTATATGTATTCTGGGGATTCAGCAAGGTTTTTGTAAGTTTTTCAGTGCCCAAGCTCTGCCATGCATCAAGAAATCATATCATAATATTGAGAGTCATGTAATGCTTTCATTGTTCCAATACTTTCATGTTCTTCTAAAACACAATCACTGAATTCTTCACAAATCAGAGGACACAAAGTTCACTGGCACCATGGGGCTGTAGCAAGCCCTTTCCTTTCTCCCTTTTTCTTTCGTTCTTGTAACACAGCTGTTTATACAGAAGGGAAACAATGTTGAGTTTGTTAACAGCTGGCAGTTAGTAGTAATTTATTATGGAATGGGTCTTGAAATGTCCCGATCTCCTTGACGATGAAAAACCAAAAGGCTGTGTTGCTTTCAAAATCTTGCTTTGGGACTAGAAGTGGAGTTTGAGGCTGTGCCAATTCCAGACTCATGAAAGCTGCATAGAGAAAAGGGGGCCAATTCCTCAGCTTCTACTTAAAGCAAAATGAGCTTCGTAAGACAGGATTTGTTTCCACCTTTTGACATCAAGACCCATCAAAATATCAGTCTTACTGGGACTTGGCATATCTCTTTTCCTGTTTTTTGAGATAATGGAATTTACTTGATTTCACCTACCACTCTGGGCACGCACACTTTTCATTCCATGAAAAGTTTTTGTTATTTTGATACAGGAGGAAACATACTCCTCATATTAAATGGTGGCATATAGTAGGTTACTGGAAATCAGCTCAAACATTCCAGGGAGAAAAGATGGAAAAAGCTCTATAGAGATGTTCCAGAACAAAGATTCATGAAGAAAAGGGGAATAAGGATAGCAGAAAACAGGGGTAAAACTATTCAAGCACAGACGTATTGAGCAGGAGCGTTACCCTACTGAGAAATGACCCCTCCAAACCGACTTGATGAATGGATAAAATTCTGACTATCGTTTACTGCAAATGCTCTTCTGGAAATATTTTCTTCCCTTAAACAATTTCCTAGTGCTATGGGGGAGACGCTGGTGGTGTAAAATTAGCAAGGTGCTTTGCCAGCATGGAACACTCAGTTGGATTCTCCGCTTCCCAGCCATGGAGCTGAGAAATGCTGTGGGGCTTGAGACAGCACTCCTGACACAGCAACCAGAGTGGGGGGACCACACAGATCCCTCAGTCACGGCACAGGCAGCACAGAGACAGCAGCTCCACGCTGTTTGCACAAACGGTAGGGGACAGATGCATTTTCTGCCTGAATAAAGGACTATACAGAGGGAAGAGCCTGAACAGGTTTCAGAGGAAACTGCTGTTAGTCACAGAGATGATAGGAAGAGTCCATTTGAGCAACTGAAATTGCAAGATAATAACAGTCAGGGCTAATATAGAGGTTATTCATGTTATAACCTGTATTTTAAGTGGATACTTTTTAAGCAAATAAGGTTACTGCAATTGTAAAAAGATATAAAAAGAGGCAAACTTGGGAAATTTCCTTAAAAATATATTCTACACATTGAGACCTCAGAGTATCATTCAAATAATGATAAAAAATGTCAGGAATATACATACTAATAATGATGTATTTAAAGTCCTTTGGTAACAATTTGATACTTATTTGTGTTTTGCCCAGTAAGTTGTTAGTGAGAAATGCAGGTTTCTACAGGTAGAGATAACTTTATTGAATCAGACCCCTAGTCCTTCTGCATCCTGACCGCCCCATACAGCAGAAATAACACATTGCTCTGGGTAATCTTAATATTCATTCTGGCAGCTAAGAGCTTCCAGTGAAGAACACTTATGAGGAAGGCCAAGGGAGTCTTCTGTCATCCCATTAATTCTCACACTCTTCCCTTCTCCATCTCCTCTTCCGTTCCCTCAGAGGCAAGGACTAGGAGGCTGCTCAAGTTACTTAACAGGTGTGCTGTGGTACCATGATGCAGTCATGGCCCACAAATCACCCAATGCAAAGACCCTACTTCATCACGTGCTAATCTTGATGGCACTCTCTGTAGGAGCTGCCAGAGCTGCATCTGCCCAAGTCCCAGATTTTTGGGAGTTCTTTTCTTTGAGATCCGAAACCCCCAGACACCAAAGGGAGCTCTCAAAGCATTCATTCGCTTCTCTTTGTGCTCTCTGTTCTTGTTTACCACAGTTCCTGTAAACTGCTACTGTACCTGTGTGTTTAACATTTAAACTGACCTCTTCCAGCCTGAACAACTCTCCACAACTCCCTTTGCTATTAGGTACCATTTATCAATCAATCAATCAATCAATCATTTTTATTAATCTCATAAGTAAGTGTGGTGCTTTATCTAGACCTCTAAGTACTTATTTGTCCTCCAATGCAGTGGAATAAAAAAGGTAAATTAGACTCAAACAGTCAAAGAACCTCTTGCCAGAGTACAAACCTACTCTTGTTGAGGCCAGCAGGAATTTCAATGATGGAAAAGAGGTGGGGGCTCTGTAATGTTGACATCCAGTAACAACAGTGGGATTTTGCAGTCGTGTTCTCCAGTATCTTATGCAGGACCATACCCTTACTGAATAATTTCAGTGGTGGACAGGCTAGTATCTCTTTAGTCCACCAAACAAATCCACATGTGGCTTTTTGTCCTTTGTCATGTCATGACTCCTCGAAGTTTATTCTCCAAATCACTTATCACCTTTCAAAAACATAGCTTAAGATCTTGTTCTGTTTACAAAGGTGCTGGTTTTACCCACGTGGCTATCAGTGGCACATGAATTCAGTGATGCTAGCTTTACACTGGGATGAACAGAGACTCAGGCCTGGAGGCCACAAAATGTCTGGCAAAGTATCAGCTCATGAAAGCAATTTGTTGTAATATCATACAGAATAAATTATGGCTGACATATCTGCTGGAGCGATTTTTAAAGGAAATAATTCATAAAGCTGAGAGGTGTGAAGCAGTGAACATAATCTACATTGACTGGGAAAAAAAAAGCTGTACCTCAGAGGAAACAAGGGGTTAGCAATAAGCTCAGAGAGCATTGTTCTGGTCGTGATAAAGATCTGTCTGAAGGGCTTTGTGCTGGTGATATCACTGCTGTGGGAGGAAATAGCTTAGCGAGATAATAAATGGAGAATTATACAGCTTTATTTTTCTCCCCACTTACAAATGACTTAATCGTGCTGACAGGATCTCCACTAATTTCCACTGTATATAGAGTACCTTATACGGGAGCCAAGCAAGTGTCAGTCTAATAACTTAGCTTTTCCCATCCATTATATTCTCATGTGTCATTGGTATAGATTTCTGTTTGAAGCATCTGGCAATTTGGGATTATTGTATTTAGAAAAAAAAAAAAAAAATTAAAAAGAAACAAAGAAAATTACTAATTTTGAAAGTGAGGTAAGTCTTAGGCCTCAAGGCCAAAGGCAGCAGGTAGGACTTGGTGTTCTCTATAAATACAGAAGGAAGATGTGGTAGATTGGAGGAGTAGTTAGAATTCAGATGGTAAAAGAGTAGTTTCAGCTGTCATTTAAATCAACATGAGCAGCACCTAGGTAGGTGAGCGTGGAAATGGATCACTGAGCCAGAATCTCTTCTCATCCCACTGCTAGAGATCAGGAAAAATCTGTTTTTATTTTATACAAAATTGATAAGGGAAGAAATACACTCAATGAGAAATTTGAGTGTCACAGAAATCAAAGACAAACTGGAGCACAGTGTAGCTCATATGACAAGAGGAAGAACATAAATGAGAAGAAATTACTTTATTTCTCAGCAAAGGATGTAAGGCCACATTCTGGCTTATATGAACCTCTAGGGAAAAAAGCCAGGACTCAGACAGACACATTGTTGTGCCTAGCTAGGGCCAACTGAGTGTCACAGGGACTCCACAAAGGCAGAAGAGGGCACAAATAAATATGCAAAAATGATGACAGAGCTCAAAGGGATGAATCACAAACGGAAGCTGGAACAACTATCCCTACAACATATTAATGCATTGTGTCATGGCTTAATGTCAGAAAGTAATAAGGAAAAATTATAAAATACCAATTAAACGCTGCAAATGAGCTAAACATTTCAGAAAAGGGTTTTAAAAGCTCTTACACTACTAGTAAAAATACCTTAACAGATGCATAAATACACCTTGGGATGAATGCATTATGCATTATGGATTCAGGACTGCCATTATAACCCTCATAATCACTTTTTCCCTTGGTCATGCGTTGTACTGTGACTTGTTGGCAAGATATTTCAGTGAGAGGAACTTGCAATTTTAGCTAGTCATTTCTCTTTGGAGAGCTTGGCTGTTGGCTTTGCTCTTTCCATGCTTCTGAATTTCTGCATTGCAACCTTTTGAAAGCATATGGTGCAAAGTGCTTTTTAAAAAGCCTTTCAGTATCTATAAATAGAAAAATGAGACCATAACCAACAAAAGAAGTCAGCTCTATGATCTCATTTCAAACAGCATAAACCCTAGCACTACTAATGGCATAAATATCAGAATATGATGAACCACAGAACATAAAAAAAACTTCAGCAGTTTTGAGAAGATTTCTCTGCTTTTAAATTTGCCTGATAGTCCAGAGTACAAACTGGCATCTTTCTCTGGCAACATCACTAGTCCTTTCCAGTGAGGAAACAGCACAACACAAGTGATAACTAGAATACATAGAGCAAGCCTCCACTTTCCATTGAAAGTTGAGCTCTGAGATGTCACCAGAGGTGAACAAAAGCACACAGCCATTAGTGAAAAACATACTTCTGCAGACATGTGACCATGAGTCCTGCACTGCAGCCAAAAGCATTGCTAACAACCCCCAGCTGTATGTTGTGACAGCATGAGGAGAAAAGACTAGAGAATAAGATGACTTATCTGTCCACAATCTGTTTCCCTCTCCAGCAATGGGAGACCTGATAGTTTTGAAAGTACCTTCTCACAGTCAGCATTGTCAACATCCTGGCAATATGCACTATGATTTTGAACACTGCAGTGTATGAACCTCTCTCCTGGATACGGTTTGGACATAATGATGCAGCACTTTTCATCGATCCATTTTGCTAGTGTCCAATCAAGCTAAAGAAGAAATAAAACACACTTTTTTTTTATCAACAGCCTTTCCATATTACTTCTGATGTCTAAATAATCCATCATTACCTGGGTTTAGGGATAAGAAAATATGTAGAAATCTATCACAGCGGACAACCTAATATATCTGTATGGGAGTTAGAGAGAATATGTTGGTCACATAATTAAACAATTTTCAAAAGGCAAACATAGCTCAAAAGGCAAATAGTGTTGAACTTTAAAATGGTTGAGATGAACAACTACCCATCTTCACCCAGCATTTTTTTGGAGAAAATTAAGGAGTTAATAGAGTGGGTAGCAAAATTTTCCTGGAAAATACATTAATTCTGGTGCTATGTGAACTGTCTGTTTCTTGACATGCTTGGTAAATTTAATTCAGAGGGTGGGATTCATTTCACCTAACGTGCAATGTCAGCCGTAAGCTGGTCATTCTAGGTGCTCTTTGTAGTCAATGGAAGAAAAAAAGCAATTTTAGAACATGACTGATGTGATGGTTTTAAGGCATCTGCTTTCAGAGAAGATGAATTGAACCACAGAAGTCTTCATTATCTGTAAAAGGAACCCAGAAGTAAACACCCCCTTTAGAAACAGGATAGCCTTTAAAAAGAATCTCATAAAGTTACAAAGGAAAACCCTCTCTGAATACCAACATCCATAAAATAACAAATCAATAATAATATTAGATGATCTCAAACTGTTTTCAGAGTAGGCAAATATACCCATTCCAGTTTTTCTGAGAGAAGTGTGAAAAAATTCATCTATGGTGGTCACGGAGAAGGTCAGTACCAGAAGCAGAAACAAAAGCCATGTCTCCTGCCTTCCTGTGTGCTCTTTCAGCTCAACAAACCTGCCCTTAATTTCTGTGTTCTAGTTATGAGATTTAACTTTATAGCTCTAGTTAATCTTTCTGAACTTTTCTGAATGTCTCCACAGACAGTCTCTGAGGGAACATTATTGGCCTTTCCCACTGACATTTAGAGCTGAGAATACAGTTGTGTCACATCTCCTTTTCACCTTGTAAGGCATCACCGTCTCCCACATGTCTGCTTTTGGGGCAATTTTGAGAGTTGTCCCGCCTACTCTTTTCTGCAGCAGAAGCTCAACTAGAGGTTGCCAAGAACATCGACATCTACAGGGCTGGTTACATCATCAGTCTCTCTAGCCCTCTTTTGAAACACAAAACTGGTCACCAGAGACCAGATACTAAGGAAAAAAAAAAAAGAAAGAAAGTCAGAATGACTGATTGAAGTTCTTGCTGGCCAAGTCTTAGTTTCAAAAAACTTCTAAAGGCTTATCAAGGTTACTGACTTGTAAAGTTGTATCCACAAACATGGGATTTAGGCAAAAAACCCTCCAGAAACAGAATACATTATTTTATCTGAAATTTATAGAGTTTTGTTATTATATGAGGGTTTCTTAGTCAGAAGCCTTGACATAGATCTGAAGCAATTCTCTGAGACATACAGCTTCATGAGCTGTGCCAAAGAGATTCTGGGGATTTACAGTGTACACCAATTTTAATGCAGTGTAACAAATTCTCTTCTGCTGCATAGATATGTAAACTCCCCTAAATTCAGCAGTCTTCCAACAAAGATGTGCAGGAGAAACACATACAGAGCAAAAGGTATTTAAATTCTGCCCCCCAAAGCCTTTTACTGATCGGGGAGTGAGGTCAGTAGTGTACAGACAGGCCAATAGTGTCAGCCTCACTGCCCAAAAAGGGGGATTGTAGTAGAACAATGAATCCACCGAAGACTTCTACCCTCCTGAGGCAGTGGCTGCAGGCTGGCAGGGCACCCTACAGCATCTCACCTGGCACAAGGGGTCTGTGCCTGGGCAACTGCATCTCCTGTGACAGGCATCCCACTGATTTCAGTGGTATTGCTTGACATCTGTCACACCCATAGTGCCTGCATGCAAAGTAGGTAAAGAGATTGTAAGCATCAGATGAAGACAAGATGAATGCATTTTTTTAGAAATATATAGTTGGGGTGAAGTGCAGGACCTGATCTTTGTGAGAAAAGGGATTATTCAGAGATTTCTAAAGACAAGAAAAGGTTTTGCTTAGTGTCATTCCCAATTACTGAGACAGAGGAAAACCAAACATGTTCCCAATCTTTACTGTTGCGTTTATAAACAGAAGGTAATTCCATTTATGAGTATGTGAATTTTTCTCTTCAGATTTGTCAACAAAATTATTACATCTGGATCTGGACACAGTCTGTTAGAGTGGTTTTGTAAAACAAATAAGAAGCAAACCGAGTTCAGCATCATGTCTGTTTGATACACATAAATCCCAGTTCCAGCAGGGCTTAATTACGGTTAGATGATATGATGCAGAATCTAACTGATCCTTTCTTAAACCAGCTAATCGATCCTGTCAATGGTTTCCATCTTTAAAATCGTGTTCGATTGCTGTGAAAGGAACACAAATCTCTGTTACTCTCTTCCTATAAATGAATGTTACAGCTAGCATGGTAAGCAGGCAGCCTGAATTTCTGCACTACCAGATCTTTCAGAGAAGCTTCAGACATTAAAGACCTAAAAGGACGCTGTTGTTAGATCTTATATCCTGCATAAACAATCTGAGGAGTTTGAACCACTGATTTGAGCAAGCTGAGCCACAACATTCTGTTGAAAAAGTTTTTCTTAATTCATAGGTTTGATTCTCTCCCTTCCTCTTCAAAAGATAATGAAACCTGTGAAATAACACTACTTTTAAGAAAAACAAGAAAGCAAAAGAAAACAACATTTTCAGAATTACTTTCTTGAGACCATACATATAATACTACAACTGTTTGAGCATTTATTCTTTTATATCTGTCTCCCTAAATAAAATTGTTGAGAAACAGAGGATTAGAGCACAGGATGACACTTAATCTCAATTTAAAGAGTGAAAGAGATGACAAAGCTCCAATATCCCTTTTAGCTTTTTCCAATTATCTATTAAGCCACTGTTTTAAAGTATTACATCTAACGAGATATGCAAATAAGTCTCTTCTGTGGAACTTCATGTTCTAAACCAATATAAAATGGATAAATTAAATCTAAAAAAAAACTTGCTGTGAGGATGTATAGATTTTGAAGGCCCTGTTTTACAAAATGGCAGTCTTGTTTGCCGAGATGGAAAATACATTTTGCTAATTTTAATGCCCACAGCAAATCACAAGATTGTTAATTCATCACAACAGACTCTCAAGTGTGTCTGACATAATTCTCCCTTTAAAAAGTTAGGATGATGAATTAAAAAAATGCAATAGTAATGGCAAACCTCACCATTCTAAAATTCGGGGTGACATCTTAGATCCTGAGCGTGGATTAGACATTGACTTCCCTACACATCTGTTTCAACAGTGTTACAAAGAAAGGATCACAATCTGGCTTCACTAACAATCATAGTAAGAAATCAAAATGTACATTTTACATGCATTGCAAATATTTCACAAACTGTTTAGCACACAAGTCAAGTAGTTCCCACGGACACTCTGATTCTCTGTGTAGTTCATCTCTGAAAATAACTTTTCCTGTAAAAATGACCTTGTGAATTAATTGTTACTTACTGCTTACTTGTTGCTTTTAACAAACAGTCAAAATTTAAAATTATTCAAGGGCCATTCAAAGTTCTTTGAATAACAGCATTTTTTGTTGTTGTGTAGCATTAATCCCAGAAGAGTCACAGGGATGCATGAGGAACATGGTTGAAATTAAATGTTCTATCATGCAGCTAGACAAGAGCGTGAAACACACAGTGACCTTGAATCTTCTCTGTTTTTTTTCTAGAATTTATCAGTTTATTCCTTTTCCAAGATAAAAAAAAAATAAAATCTGTGTCTAAAAGTGTTTCTCCAGAACTTTTAACTTCCTAGCCCCCATATTAAACAAACCTCCTTTCTTAGTTATTTCAGTTTGGACCATAGCTCTTTGTAACAGCACTTTTACATCCTGCAATTTAGATGAACCTAAAGTAACAGTATTCATATGAACTTCCATATTAGAAATGTCATGATAAAATTTCCAAACAGAATCCATTGCATTTTAATATTAAAAATCAGTTGAAGCATTACTAGTGTGATACCCGGACTGAGGTCAAGGATGCTGTCTGGTGGGGTGCTACTCCTAAGCAAGTTTATTTGAAATTTCTGAACACTACATTGGATTACCTTGATTCCTAAATATAAGTGATCAAACATACAAGAGGAAAATGACTCAATATATCGTGATTTCTTCCCAGCTGGGACCCATGCCCCATGCAGCCACTTACTCTCCCACCAGCAGGATCACCGAGAGAACTGGAAGGATAAAAGCTCATGGGTTGAGACAAAGACAATTTAATAGGGAAAGCAAAAGCCGTGCACACAAGCAAAGAAAAACAAAGAATTATTCACTGCTTCCTGTGGGCAGGCAGGTATTCAGCCATCTCCAGGACAGCAAGGCCTCATCAAGCATAATGGTTACTTGGGAAGACAAACACCATCCCTCCAAAACCTCTCCCCTTCCTCCTTCTTCCCTCCGCTTTATATACTGAGCATGATATCATATGGTGTGGAACGGTGACCTTTGGTCAGTTGAGGTCATCTGTCCCAGCTGTGTCTCCTCCCAACCTCCCATGCATCCTCAGCTTCCTTGCCACTGTGGCTGTGCAAAAAGCAGAAAAGCCCTTGGCTCTGTGTAAGCACTGCACAGCAATAGCAAAAGCATCTCTATATTAGCAACCCCGTGTTCAGCACAAATTCAAAACCTAGCCCCATACTAATTACTGTGAAGAAAATTAACTCTACCCCAGCTGAAACCAGCACAAATGGGTTTTTACAAAACAGCAAACTGTCAGAAGAAAAGCAGACAAAGTAGTAAGAGTTAAAGATGACTGTTTACATAATCCATATTATGCATTTTATTATTAAACTCATATTTGACTTTCTGAAAAGTAATGGGATGTGTAAAAAATATACAAGAAATAAAAAGTAAGTTTGGAAAAGGTGATGGACCTACCCATGTATTTCCTAATAAACTGGTGATAGAGACAAATATGTAGAGTGTGAAAGACTGGGAATTTATATCCATGTCAGCCAAAGGGATTTGAACTAAACTCTTTTCAGAAGAATACTCTAGCCACCTGCTGGAATCTGAAGTATGTTAAGGAATCACTCTACTTTTTCTTGGAGATGAATTACAGCACAGAAGTTACATGGCCACAGAGATAAGCAATGAGCAGTAGCAGTGCATAGTAGCGTTGTGATATCTGTAGGCCTTTATAGAAGGGAGGTCTAGAATCTGCTGTCAAAATATTCAGGCAAGTTATATTCAATAGTTGCTCAAGCACAGAAGCAGTCCTGGAAGCAGAATCCAGACTCCTGCAGAATCCAGACTCCTGCTGAGGGCTTCTGCTTGCTGTCTGGCTCCTTGAGTCTTGCATTTATAGCAGAATCTGTGAGCTGCATCTCGTTACAGGTCATAGACCTGCAATATGAGGAAATGTCTGAAGTGTGGTTTTCCTTTTTCAGTGAGGCATTGTCTCTAGTCAGATAGTATTACATGAAAACTGGGGACAGAGAGGTAAAGCTTCCAAATGGAAATATGACTGTTTACAGCTCTGATTTGTGGGTACAGATCCTGGAGAGAAGCTTTAGTTCAGAAACAGAAGTTCAAGGATGTTTCTCCATCACTCCACAAACTGGCTTCTGAATCCTGCTCCACAACTGATACTTAACTGTATAAATGTGTATATCACGCATATATAAATCCTGTGTTTTCTCAACCCCAATGCATTAATAACCAAAATTACCATGAAGAAATAAGTTAGGGCTGATTCTACACTCTTCTGGTTCTTACTATGGTCATTTTGTTTTATAGAAGACAGAGGGAAAAAGCAAAGGAAGACAAGGAAATGCTGCTACTGGTACAAGTGGCATTTTAGAGTTAATTTGGTTTAAGAGTGTTTTATATTCACAGGCACAAAAGATGATCTAAGGAGCACGCAGTGTACAGTCAGTCTGGGATGTCTGTGGAAAGAAACCCTAAAGGGCAGGCAACAAATGCAACGGTGACCTAAGGAAGCATGAGGACACGGCCAAGCAGCTGCCCCGGGGCAGCCCTCATTTTTGAGCAGGACAGCTTGGTCACTGCCTCATTAGCAAGGCAATTGGAAACAGAAAAACAAAACCAACACACACACAATGATTGCTGTTTACTAACTATATATCTTCGGCTTAGCTCCAGTGAGTCACTTTGGCAGTCATGGAAGTGGCAAAGCAAAGGGACATGACAGTAATAAGAACATAACAAGAGAGGAAGCAGATGCCACTCCCTCCTTTGCAGTTTATGACCAATTACAGGATTTCCATAGTCTCCATGAGGCAATTAAAGCATTATGCTTCAGTGCCCAATTAATATTCACTTGACATCATCAGTTTACCAACATCTCAGAGAAATAGCCCTGTTGTCTCTAGTCTGAACTAATTGTATTAAAGCACAATAGCCCCAAAAAATCATCCTAACGACAAACAACAAAACCGAAAAATCCCAAACAGAACTGAAAATGAAAGCTTCCTTGATTTGGAAGGATATTTTTCCCCAGTATCTTTAAAAATGCTGAAACACTGGAAAACAAAAAGACTGCTTAGTAGAGTACAGTAGGAATATTTCTATGATGTAAACATTATTTGGAAAACAAAACAAAACAAAATGACTCACTTTAGCTTAACTAGTCAAAGCTTTCAGATATATTCTAGAGGGGAGGGGAAGAGCAGATCTTACATAATTCACACTATAATTCATTTAAAGACTTTATTAACTTGCACTTGATTAAGAGAAGTTCATGAGACCAAACGTATTAGTCCATACTCAACAAATGTCCTATTAAGTCACATGGTAAGTTTTCCTCCCGATACTGGGAAATGAGACAAAAGAAGCAATGGTTGTGGCTTAATTAGACTGTAACTCTTACTTGTTTCCCATTTGGAAGTGCCCCCCTGGCCCACCTGATTGTGTCCATCTCTCTCTGCTGAGCCTGGAGTAGCTAAGCTTGAGCAAGGCTGCTGCTATAGGCACCTCCATCAGACATCGAATGGTGGGCAAAACCAGTCAGGGATGCAGAGCTCACTGAGAGCATTTACAGGGCATCTTAGTATAGGCAAACCAGAACAGCAACTATTCCCATCCTGTCTCACTGTGGATGAGACTCCTAACAGAAGAGCCCTAAATCCCACGTTCACCAAAACTTGCAATTTAACACCCAGTATATGAAGTTTTCATGTATGAAAGCCCTGATTAACCACTCTGAAAGGCTAGAGCTGCTTATTATTTACTAATTAGTGGGCTACTGATGTTCTCAGGTTGCCTGGGTTACGGTTAGGTTATTGTTATTGTTATTGTAGGGTATTGCCAAGTTGCTCTTATTGCCAAGAACAGTCCCCGGTTTGAAAAAGCAGAGCCTCTCAGTGCCTAACTCCCATTTAACCATGCAAGGTTGTACCAGCGAGTCATCCCTGTGTCAATAAAAGAGGCAAAAAACATTGATAGGTCTAACTCAGTACAAAACTCAGACAACTTCAGGTTCTTTCTTTAGCATTTCTTTAGAAGGGTTGACTTAGGGTATCTTTCAGCTCACAAACACTGGTGCAGAGGCAGGGCTGGGTTGTGTTCCTTATCAAGGCCTGTTGAAATAGGGCATCAGAAAACATAAAAAAGGCAGAGGGTCACAGTGAGGGAACATGAGAACGGTCCAACTGGGAGAACAAAACCTGCAGACAAAGGAAGTCCCTGGCAGAGGTGACTACAGATCATTCCTTTGGTTGATTTACATTTCATCCAATGAATGTCTAACAAAAAATGCATAAGGCATCCAAGACAAATGGGATTCTGGGATTCAATGGGTTTTGAGAGGGAGTTAGTGATTAAGACACAGATATATGCCTTTTCTTCTTCTTGAGCTATTTTTCTGACCCCAAAAATCTTTTATTCTCTGCTGTGAAGCGTCAGGGGGTTTACATGAGTTGTGGAAGTCAGCTCTTCTCTCTCCCATTCCTTCCTCTCTCTCTCTCTCACACTTCCATGTGGTTTAAAAGCCTGTTGCTCTAAGACGCTGTTCTGGGAAAGGAGGGACACTGGTGACAGTATGGGCATTTAAATAAAAACTGAGTCCTACTTCTGTTGAAAAATTTATGAGGAAAAAATGAAGCAGTCATCTCTACCCAAAGGCTGAAGGAGAAATTTTTATGAAAGCTCCCATTAAGATCACATTTAGGGACATTCCTAAATCCTTGAGAGAGGTGAGATTTCAGTTCAGCATTTCTTATACCCAATATATTTGAATAATCTGTGAGGAGTCTGATCCTGGTAGAGAAAAGGAAGACTAGAGAGAATACTTTTTCTCCGCAAAGTATTTCCAAAAGGAAAAAAGACCATATTCTTGTCCCTCTCCCTGTGAATTTGTGTGTAAAGCACAGGAATTATAGAGGAAAACGAAAAAATTAACTTCACCTGGCTGCATTGCTTCCTTTCTAGTGAGGCATTGAACCATTGTGTGTTGGATGCCATGTTGTACACAAAAATGTTGCACAGTTGCAGATTTTTTTTTATGTGGTTTAAAGAAAACAAACAATTAAACAACTCCAGAAACCATAAGAAAACAGCATAGAAAATGGAGAAGCAGAGGACCTGGCCTAGCAAGCAACCTGGTGCAAAATCATCACCATGTCTCCTCAGTGTTTACAGGTTTCCAAAGTAAGTCAACAAGTTAGCCTCTGAAGGACCAGGGGAAAGATATTAACCCTCCTCCCTTATAAAGAAGGAAGCTAAGGAGAATTCAGAGAGAACACTTAAGACATATTTTTTTTCCAGTTTTTGGAATTGTAAGAAAAAGTGTCTGTGTGTATGTGTGTGTAGGGGAGTGAGAGATCAGACAAAAATTGTTCAAATAGAATGCCTCCTCTGGTAATAGGAGAAGGAAAAAATTCTTGGGAGCTTTAGCTAATTTAAATTGTGTGCTGGTTTTGAGTGGGATAGAGTTCATTTTCTTTATAGCAGCTAGTATGGGGCCTGTGTTTGGATTTGTGCTGAAAACAGAGTTGATAACACAAGGATGCTTTAGTGCATGGCTTTTGCTTTTCCTGTTTAAGTGTCTTTATCTCAATCCATAAGTTTTCTCACTTTCACTCTTCCAATTGTGTCCCCCATCCCACCGGTGCAGGACTGAGCAAGCAGCTGCGTGGGACTTGGTTGTTGGTTGGGGTTAAACCATGACAACTGTCATTGGATGAAAGGGAAGTAGATTGTTTAACAGTGGTTCAGAATTTCCCTCACTCATATTTATTTGAAGAGACTGATATTCAAGTAAGTGTTTAGATAATGTTGTGGGTTTGGGTTTTTTCCCACCCCAACTGGGTTTCCAGTTTGTTTCCTTGTTTTCTTCATCACAGAGGAAAAATTTGTTTTCTTGGTTGTTATTCCTCTTTGAAGAATAGCAGTGAGGAGCAAGAGGAGGAACAGACTGGTAACATTTGTCAGTGCTCATCTGCCTTTATTTATCTCTTGTGGCCCTGTTTTTTGTGTTATCTTCCATTTTGCTTTTTGGGGAATGCTCTGAGTTTTCAAAAGAGGCTTTAATTATGACTACACTACCACAGTTTGGTCAGAAAAGCCATACATGTCTGAGTTTTGAATTTATTCTGAACTTCCTAATATTTTGTGAGGTAGTTTTGGGTCCTGTTAATGCAGCAACTCATATAAAGTTCTTCAGCTTCCCCATCTTCCATTTTTAAGAAAAAAAATTAAAAAAGATTGAATGTTAGTGAACTCCTAAGCAGTTGTTCCCGTCAGAAAGTATTGGCACCATGCAACAGACACTTTACTGTGCTGAAACATGAAGCGGAGTCCTACATAATTCTTTAAAGGAATTACAACTTTTAAAGATTTTAGTATTTAACACTTCAAAAAGACTATTGACCTCAAATAATCACTTTAAGAAGTGCACACATCATAACTTTGCATTCATTTGAGCTCCTTTTCAGCAGATTTTCAGGAAAAAAAATAAATTATGAAATCCATTAGCTGAGCTTTGGTCTATGCTTTTTTTTGTCAATCTGAGTATGAATGCACTGACAGATTCTGTTCTCTTGATCCAAGAGAAAATCAGTATTACACAAGTCACAATGCAATGTGCCAATGTTTATATCTTCTTAAAAACTGTAAACTGCTTGTCCACTTAGGTTTAAAAAGTTGGCTGGCCATGTATAGCGGATGTAATGAATGTATAGGGTGTGTTGCATGGAGTAACCACTTAAAATAAATCAAAATTCAAGCTAAATCTGAAAGAGGATCACTAAATATTAGTATAGTTATATTAAATGTATAGTGTAAAAATCTACAGCTATAGAGAGTGACTCACTGACAGCTCACTTGTGTACTTGACCAAACTGAAAAATCAAAGGTAAAAGAATGCAACAAAATGCACAGTAAGATGTTAATAGTTTATGTTGCTGCAAAACCATATACGAGCACATGAGCATGCAAAAGCATTTCTTTACACTTAAACCCCATTTCTCCCTGTGTGTCTGAAAACACTAACATTCTTTATGGATCTTTTCATTGTGTAGAAAGATACTGATAGAAAGGTTAATGCCAGAATGAGGAAACACAGAGAAGGAACTACTGAATTGCTTGAGATACCCAGCTGTTACTGAAGGTGGGAAGCATCTCAGCTACTTTCCAGCATGTACTGGTAAGTCACTAGTTTAAGTCAGGATCCCTCCATAATCAACAGGGTCACAGTGGTGCTTCCTGAGGGCAGTTCATGCTTCCTACAGCTAGTGTCACCTTTTGATGCAGGGAAAGAAGAAAAGCTAGTGGAAATGCTAGGCAATGAAGATGCATGACATCTCACAAGGATGCTTGGAGAAAAAGGTTTGCTTGTCCTGAGAACTGCATCAGCAAAAGGTGTGCAAAAGACAATATATCAGAGGATGTGTGGCAGATTATGGATGTCAGAAGAATGTGATTGGATGAGGGGAAGAATGAGATCAAAGGATATAAAAGAAGATGGCAGAGGGGGATTTCTTGATGGGGAGAATATGAGAACCTTTTACACCAAAGAGAAAGGAGGAGTCAAAGACAAGATGTTGTACAGAAAGACAAGGACTAGATGATATTATTTTATATACATACATGTATATATATATATATATATATATATTTATATTTATATATATATATACTTACTTTCTTGGAATATTCTCAGTTCTCTTAAGAAAAGCCTTTGTCACAAAATGGTGTGAATATAAAAAGTAAAATCTGATAGAAAAGTCCAAAGCACACATTTGCAAGGTTCCCTTCCTGCTGCTTAAATGGAGGAATAAAATGTGGATGAGTAAAGGTTAGGGAATTTGGAATAAAATCAGGATGCAGACTAACCTAAGTGACTCTGTTTTCACTCATTACCAGGATAAATCTTTGATCTTTTTTCCACAAAATTTACAATTATGACCACACTGCCTTCAGTAGTGTATTAAAGTACTTTTATAAGTGTATTATGTTGCCTTCAGTGATGCTTTTCATGTCATAGACCTCTTCTTTCTATACTACTTTTCTCATTCTTTTCTGGTGCTGACTGGTGATGAAACAGTAATAAGTATGACCCCCAACAGTCATTTTGTAACTACTGTCTCACTCAGAGGGGTCATATGTTTAAGTCCTGGTGCATTATTTCTGTTTTAAACATGATAATAGACATATCATCTGGTTTTTAGCACTTCTAGCTTGGAGGAAGTAGGCCAGAAACATGGGAGTATTAAAGAATAACAAAGGAATCCATGTTAAGTTGCTAATTACCTGGCACTGTATTTTTTTTCAGCTTATATAAAAATGTGGTGGTATTCCCAAATAATTCATAATGCCTTAGGCAAACAAGATAGTCCTGTAATACTTTGAATAATTGAAAGTGATGAAGTGGAAGATTGGAGAAGTTTATTTTGAAATAACAATGTTCAAGTAAAATGCCAAAAGACAGAGAGAAATACTAGAGATCTTGAAAGGAGTGAAGAGAAGAAAGCACCATGGTCCAGAATAAGAAGAACCCTAAACACTGCAGCAAACAATTTAATTTTATTTTAAATTACTCTTCGGAAGCAAATTAAACAACCAAGGAACCTGTGATTGTTAGGTTTCTTAGCCTAGAATGTTCAGATGTTATAAATGCCTTTAAACAGCACATTGTGCTTTGCACTGGAAGGAATTAATTTGCTAGATCTAAGTCAGCCCCAAAACATTAAAACTCAGCAGGGTAAATTCTGTCCTCAGGTATATGCCTAAACATCTTTTCAACAGAGCTTGCATTGTAATAAAAATCTTCAGAGTGATAAATGTTTTCTTATTCCTTTCCCAGTGAGTCTGAGTAAAATGCATCTTCCTTTTAAAATGCTGTAGTGATGCTGATGGAGACATATAATACACATTACAAGACTGAATTTTGTTCCTTGCCAAAATGTTCATGTTATTAATAAGAGATAATTTTTGAAAAGATATTTTCTTTCCCAAGCATGTGGAACTCTGTGCATGCAAGATTCATTGAACACGACCCTTCTCTCCTTCAGCATCTTGGTAGAATCAGGACAACTGCATACCACTGATGTTCCTTTGCAACACCTTAGTTTATCTTTTTTTCTTTTTAGTTGTGATGACAATCCCCTGGGGAAAGGTCAGTCTAGGTCAGGAATAAGGACAGAGACAGCATCATGAAGGGGCTTGAATGTTAACCTACAGCTGCAGCATGGGTTGGCTGGCAGGCACCAGGTAATTGGCTACTGTTAAAGACGAAGCAATCAGCTTGTGGATGCTGCATAGATTGATGTAGATCAGTGTTTCATTTAATTTCCTTCTCCATTCTGTCTCTCAGTCAGTGACCTAGGTGCACAGGGTTTGGATAGCATCCCTTACAAAACTTTTCACTGACCAATATTCTACAGGAAGTCCCACTAAAAGTGTCACAGCTCCAGCACTGGCATTCCAAGTCACTTGTCTGCAAAGTTGTTTTCTGCTACTCTGCATCATACAAAGTCAAGTTTCCCCTAACAATGTAGCTTGGAAAAGGACAAACAGTACTCTACATATCCCTTTTGGATATCTTATGGCAAAGAAGAACAAAGGAAGGAGGACAGGATAGACCTTCCTTGTGAGGGAGTACTATACTGAGGCAAGAGAAAGGAGGGAAACAATCTCTCTCCCCTTTGTCCCTGCATTTATTGGATGAGAAAAACTATCTACAGGCTGCACTTCCGATCCCATAGCTTACCTCTGCATGAATCACTATTGGAAGCAAACACTGAATATTTCATAGTTCTCCTTAAAATGGTCCCTGTATCCAAAATTAAAATGGGGCCAGAGGACCAGAGGAGGGAAAGGGTAAGGTCTCCTGTCACATCCTCTGAAGGGGTGTAGGAGAAACTCTCCTAATCAGATAACTTTCTATCTCTGTATCTGATTTCTTTTACAAGAAGAGAAGTCCAAACTTCTTTGTGTTGTGTATTACTATCTTGTTGTAAGAGGGATGACATTCAGAAAAACTAGGATAGCTTCTAACCTCAAATATTTATGGGTTTATATATTTGACTTAAATTATTAGGGTTAAGCAAACACATAAAAGGAGCATTGGCCAAACCACTGGCTCAATTCAACAATACCAGTATTTCAGTATTTGAATGGGAGTTTCATGCATGACTTAATGAACACTCTAATCTTAAGATTTAATAAAGGAGAAATTCTTCAGTAATCTGCTCACATGGGAAATGGTGAGAAGCAATTTGCTGGATCAGCATTGAAAGCCACAAATTTTCTAGCACAGAACAGAATCCTTTCCATTTTTTTCTGGCAGTGATGTGTGGTTAGTAAATAATACATAAAGAAGAATCAGGGTTATGTTTAAAATTGCACCCTGTTATAAAAATAGAGCTGTCAAGCTGGATTGCTGAGGCTGGCAGGGGGAGGGCATAGGCAGAACAGAAGTAAAGGATTTTTGAACAGCTGGAAGATGTTTGTGACAAAAAGGTGAACTTAACAGTTGTGTAAAAGAGCAACAATGGTGTGAAATTAATTGGTCAGATTCACTACAGTTACAAGCTCCAGTATAAGCATTACTTTCAGCTGTGAATGAGGATAATGCTGCAGTTGAAACCTTGGTGTTTTCTTGCAGCTTAAACTGTGTATTGGCATGAATTATTGGCCCCAAAAGTGCACTTTTTGTATGCAATTTGCTGAACAGTAGTCAAAACCTCAACAATAAGTAAATAACTATTCCATCAGAATAATGGCAAGTGACATTGTTAATATACTCCAAGACCATTCACCTCTATGTCTCTTTTAGTACTACTAAAGTTGATATTAACTGGAAAAAAGAATAAGAGCAATTCTATCCGTGGTGTATAACACTGTGCTTTTAGTGAAATGGGCATGCTGACAGACACCTAGCATGCTGCTGGCAGAGGAATTAGAGGTCTGTCTAATACTTAGCTGTGGCAATATTCTTCTTCTGAAGATACTCTGTTTTGGTGAGCATTGAGAAAGCTGCAAGTACCTGTTACTCTTGCATTACATATCGTGTAACTAAAGAAAGCAATTCATACTCAAGGGCTCCAAACTGTTGATATCCATAGTTAGTTCACCCTTGGTTGGGGGGGACTGTTGCAAAGTCAGACAGTACTGCAACTGCTGGAGCAGAGCTTCAAGCTTCCTTCTTCCCCAAAGTAATACTCAGACAGTGTTTTTTCAAGAGGGAAGACCTGTGCGATTGATAGTTCTCATCCACCCTCTTGGCTGTGTGAAGTTCTTTGAGGTATTATCCTTCATCAAAGCTCAAAAGTAATAAGATAAACTGAAAGTTCTCAAGTATTTTGTTCATGCTTCTTAAACAAATGGAAAAGAGACTGCTTATTTGAAACTTATGTTGAAAGACAAAATATTCTAAAGTGTCCTTGAGGCAGATAGAGTCCTGACTTGCCCACTGGTGAGAATTTATGGGCTTTTGAGGGGGTGTGGTGGTTTGAAAAACCAGCAAACCAGCAAATTTCTTTTGCCCACAATTTCACACTTTTCCTGCATATTCCTAAACTAAAAAGAAAGAGACTAGTGTCTCAATTCATGGAAAAATATTCTGTCCAATAAAATTTCCATTAACAGAATCACAGTTTCTCTTTAAAGCTGAACTATCTCAGGTGGATTTGAGACCAAGAAAGAAAGCTGTCTGGCTTCTTTTATGTCAAACTTCAAGTTTTCCACAGAAATGCTAGTCTGCATTTACCTATAAAAGAAATTATAGTAAATTTCTGAGTAAAGTAAACAAGCGGATGTAGAATATAGCTACTTTTTTTGGTGGTTATGAGTAGAAAAGCACAAGGATTAGTCTGAACACAACAATGATTGAATGACATTGTATGACCTGAAGTGAATTACAGCTTCCATTCCCTACCCTGTGACAGTGTGGAGCAAGATTTCTCCAAGGAATTTTTGGAGTGGTCAGTGAATCAGAGCTTGCAGATAACACTCCAAATTCATTTGTGTCCCAGTGTTTACTAAACTGACAATTTCTAAGCTGCTAAAAAAACACAGATAGTGTATTACACTGAAATGAGAATCTCCTCCTGAGACGATCTCTTTTCACATTTGATTATTCATGCTGCAAAACAAACTTCAAGAGAAATGAATAAACAAAAAGTTGAGGTCACTTTACGTCAGTTGTAAATATCTGTTTCCTGAGAGAAATAAAATGTGGAGCTCCATGGTTTGAAAACACAATCAGCTATTCTTTCAAAAGGCCTTCATTCTTGTCTAATTTGTCAAGAAAACATTGCTTGTCTCATATGCAATGGCACTGTAAGAGAACTTAACTACTTTAGAACCCATTTGCATAATTGTTACCTTATTTAAAAGAAATATGTTATGGAATTTAGTATTTTCAGGGATGGCGTGCAATTTTCTTATTTCCAAGCCTATTTTTCTAATATTTCCCAAATTATAAACATCTGAACATTGCTATTTGACACTACAGAGAATTTAAGCTGAGCTCATTATTCCTTCAAAATAGGAAGGCAGCTTTATTCATTTTCAGTTCAGATTCAATGAGTAATATTAGCATGACACTGAATGGAATGAAATGATGTTGTATATAACACTATATTTTATTAAAGGACAGAAAAAACCATTGACATTCTATGAAACACCAAGTTGAAAAGGAGCTTGGGAACACTGGTGTCTGACAGCTTATGCATCCAATTACTGATATGTCACCAAAAATACATGGGAATAAAGTAATGAGATGGCAGTTTCTGTAACAAAGGGTAACATTGTCTTTTTACATCTAGATCACCAGTTTCATGCTATGTATAAATATAAATTTCCCTGTTAACTCTTTTCGGTCACACAGATCAGATCAAAATGCAAAGTACAGATAATATAGGTGCAATGAAATTAATACGCACCTTTGACTAGTTTTATGGCTACTAATAGGATCTTATTACAGTATTAATATCACCTTCACAGAAATACATTTTACTTTAAAGAATATAGCCAACATATGCTGATCTGAAACTGAGACCATAATCTGACACAAAAATTACATTGAGAGTTTTCTCTCTTTGATGCTTTAGAAACCTCATTTCTTCCAGTCACATCAACCATTTGTGAATAATTTTCTCACAAAATTTACTTAATTTTCACTTGCTCTTGTCAAATTTAAATAGGACAGATGAAACATTTAAAAGCAGCATGACAGGAGCAATCCAATTCAAATACAAACAGTGTTTTCATAAGAAAATGAGTTTGAAGCTGCCCAGTTCCGGTCAGATTTTCAAATTCAAAGGCCTATTCCCTGCAAAAAAAGATGTCTTCATGAGCCAATTCTTTTTTTTTGGCTTGCGGGACACCTCAAGGCTTAAGTATATTTAGATACATAACCAGTTAAGGTGCCTGACAGTAAAGAGAAGGGTCCTAAAGCAGATCAGCTCCCTTTATGGCTTTAAATTTTATGCATTCAAACTCCAGGCCATCAGCTGTATTGTAGCATTCATACAGAAATGCCAGAAAAGCAGCCAACAGGAGGTGAGGGTGCACTAAATGGCTGGGGGTGTGGCACCACACTGAAGACCTCTGGGCTAAGAAGACCACAAACACAGCACTGTAATGGCAGGCCAGAAAGAAACAGCTATAGTGATGATAGTCTTTCTTTTTAACAGGAGGATGATGGTCTAGTGAAAAAAAGATGTTTGTATTTTTGCAAGTTTATACATCTTCTGAAAGACAATGTGTGTGATGAGGCTGGCAGTGCTCTCTGTACCCATCCTAGTCAAGGTGTTGTACATACTATGGCACCAAGCATTTCTGAACAGCCCCTCTCCAGTTCAGCATGCTGGGGAGGGACTGTTTGCATGTACCTCTGGTCTGTATTCTGCCCCTCAACTTTTCTCCTTCCTGTGGAGAAATAGCCCTTTCTGAGCTGACTGTGCTCTCAGCAGCTCCCACAGCTTCCTTGGACCTCTCTTGCAAGACCTCTCCCTCTCTGACTCCTGAGCAGCACACATGGAGTGTGTTATCCCGTCGGGATTTTAAGAGCATTTCAGAACACACTTTATGACTAATGTGGTAATGGAAGAGCCTTTTGCAGAGATTATGGTGTGAGGCTTCTCAGATAAAGTTGTGGTTTAGTATTTCTAAAGAAGTAAACTGTTCCTCCTCAACCTGGTCCTCAACCTGCTTCCCTTCCCTACTGCCTCCACTGCGGGTCGGAGCATCCTCCAAACACATTTATTTCTGCTTTGAAATCAAGCAAACTTAATATGTCTTCGAATTAACAGAACCGTGTATATAAAGAAATCATGGGGTGGAATTTAGCATGCAAAGAGTTGTATCAACAGTAAAATCAGAGTTCCTTATGGATAACAGGAGTTTTGGAGAAGTAAGAAGTGACGTTAAGAAATCCTAATGCAGAATTCACCTGTGTTTGCTTGTGTTATATTAAAGATCTGAGGATGTAAGAAGGTGAATATTTATTCCCAAAGTGTGTTTGTATACTATGTTTCCATCATGTCCATACTACTATAATCAAACATTCTGCATATATAAACTATGTCCTAGTATGTCGCTTGGGGTTTTTTAGAGGAATTATTTCAGATTGTACTTTTGGTGAAATCTTACAATATTTGAAGCAGTAATTACAGAATGCCAAAATTAATTTTTCTCCAGTAATTATTTGTCTGACAATCCCAAGCAGCTAACTTATTCATAAAATTGAATAAGAATTTCTCCTATGGCTTTCACTAGTAGTAATGACATACATTTTTATGCATCACTAATTTCCATGAAGAACAACGGGGCACTATTTTATTGGCATCTAGAATTACTCCACTGTACTTTGATGCATTCTTTTCAAGAGATGATAAAAGGGAAAGTTGAACAGTCTGGATTAAGTTTCCTCCTTTTCAGGCCTTACAATGTTTTACTACATCAGCAGAGTGTTAAATAGACACTTTGGAATACTCTTAAACTAAATTAATCATTACATCCTGTTTGGGAGAAGTGTCAAAGCCCATAGTACATGTAACTCCTTGGGAATTTTTGCATTATAAATAAAATGTAGAAGTGATTTGATCTTCTGTTCAAAATTAGATAGATTGACTGAAGTGTTAGAAGGGGTTTTTTTGCCTTTTAAAGCTGATTTTGCTATTCAGCTTTTACTACTTCTTTCATTACTTTCTAGGGCATCCTATGAACAAACAAAACTTCAGCAACTGCACTGTATTTTTAGAACTCCCCTAGGACAGCTCAGGCATTCTCAGGAGTGTTACAAAATTGAATTTTCTATGCTAGGTGTAGAGGGGTCAGGCCACTAGGTTACTCCTGATGGGTGAAAAGGTGCAGTACAGGAATGGAGCAGAATGGGATCAGAGAGAATGAGCCAGCCCTGGTGAGCCAGTATTGCAAGCTCAGTGCAGTGCTTTACATAGCCATGATACAGAGGGCAACCATGTAAGTAACAGATTAATCCCCTTCATATTCTTTTCACCTCCACCAGCAGCTGCAGTATTCCCATACCACAATCAGTGTGAGACACACAGGCACTTTTTTTACACGCTGCTGTCCAGTGTGAGCAGTTGCCTTCATCTTGTACTTAGGCTAGATTGGATATTTCTGTCTGTTTTGGTTGAGGTTTTTTGTTCATTTGATTGTTTGTTTGTTTGTTTTGTCATTGCTTTTATTTTTTTAATTTGATTTTTCTGTCCTTGCACAGTACACAAGCATTAGTTTGAATTAATGAACTATTATTTCTGCTCCTGCTTACAGTGGTGAAAAGCTTTGCCAATGGGCAGCACACAGCCTGTGTGAAAGCACAAACTCTATCCCACACATACCACAGTATGCAAACCCAGGATACTAATCTATTGCTACAACTATATCAATGTAACCAAGACCATAAATAGTTTACTGGCCTATTTGCTGTCATAACTTATGCAGGATTTGGCACACAGTACATTTAATAATTTAGCTAATAGATAATTCCCTAATGGAATCACAAAGCAAGAGCATTATGAATGTTCAGAATTCTTTTCCTTTTCTGCCTAGTCGAGACACATCAACTCATCCTTTTAAGTGTATTCTGCTTCTGTTAGGCATTTAGGTCAAAACAATTGTTTCCTTTATGTGCCTGTAATTATTATGAAATATGCTGAATTGCTAGTCACATTTCTCACAGTCAGGAACTGAGGGCCAAGTTCACTGCCCTTGCCTGCAAAGATGTCACCCCAGAGTAGATGTTACCTATTGCAATTATTTAAACTGAGTAATAATGACAACCTTATAGCTTCAGATACAGATGTATATTCCTTGGGGGATGGATGCACCAGTAGTCTGGATTCCCAATTCAGAAGTGAAAGCACCCAAATTATCATTCTATAAAAGTTGTGTCTGAACTATCTACAGCAGATTGCTCACTGGGATCAGGGCAGGTTAACAGATGTTTCATGAATTGCTGAGATCTACTTTCCTCGTTTGGCAGTAGGGAACTTTTTAATTGAAAATATCATATTAGATCAGGAAACTCAAAAATAAACTATACATTTTGGGCTACGTTTCTGTTCTCTGACAATAGAAACAGAATTTTGAATATTGCTGTTCTGGATTGAAATAATCCCATTTACATCCTGAGGTTGTCCATTTCCACAGTGTTCAATTGGAAGCTAGGGTACTTAACTAAAGAAAATTCTTCCTGCAGGTGTAAGACTGTAAGTACCCATATGACTGAATCAAAAATCAATAACAACTTTTTTTCTATACAGTTTTCATTGTTATCCATATCTGCAGTTCCACTTTTGTTACTAAAGTCAGAATATTCGGTCTCTTCATTTCTTATTAATTGCATACTCCATGTAAAAATAAGTTGTTTCAAAGGCAGTCTTTGTCACTGCCATTTATCCAGCTCTTTTTGCTACAAGTCTAAGAAAGAGTAAGTTTATAAGTGGTTCATTATAATGTCATTTAAACAGAAAAAAAAAGACTTTACATATTTCTAGACAAAAAAACCAATTTTTGACTTATTGTCCATTGCATATATAAATATAGAAGGAGATACAACAAGCTATCAAAAACTCTTTGTTAAAGATTAGCTCACTGCTGTGTCACAGATCAGCCTAGTCTTAGTCATTCTTGGCTGAATTCAGGATGCATAATGATTAATGGCTGTAGCAGTCTTTCCAGAAGTGACTCTTTCTGTGTAACTACCAGCAGCAGAACACCTAATCACCTTTCTGGTTCTGGAGTGCTACTGCAATACAACTGGTATGCTGACTGCCATTATAAACACCATCGAGGCAATAAAGTTCCACGTACTTGTGTGGTGGGGGGAAACAGTTTTCCCCCTGAAGTTATAAAATGGTAAATCCCCAGGGGGTGGTGACCCCCTTGGAAGTTTGAGCCAATGAGCGCTTTTGCAAAATATAAACATATCACAAGCAGATCGGAAGATAAAGTAGTTGTTAGTTGTTGTAGGAGAGGTGGCCATGTTGTAGAGCCACGAGGAAGGGGCTCAGAGCGCCACAGGGGAGCTCTGCCCCCCCCCCCCAGCCCCCGTCTGGGGCTGCAGGGACGTGGAACAGTGTTAGACTGGGCTAAGTGCCTGTAGCTAGAAAACTGAAGGAGTTTTCTCCACCTTGAGTGGGCAGCAGGAGCAGCAGCAGAGACAGCAGTGAACAGAGGCTATGGCTGAAAGCCAACAGATAAGAACTGAATGGGAGAAGTAGCAGAAACAAGCATGCAGCCGAGCAGAGAGACACAGAGTTGTCTGAGAGACGAGAGCCAGCAGCAGAGAGAAAGAACTAGCTCAGAGACAAAGTTGGGGTAAGAACTGAACCAGAAACTCCCAAACTCCTTGGAGACCCCTCCTAGAGAGAGGAGGATGATGGACTCTTACTTGCAAGAGTCTTAGAGTGCTACAGCACTGCAGAAAGGAGCTGAAAAGCTCAGAGAAGGAATGCAGAGGGGGTGACCTTGGCCCCCCTCGCTGTCGCTGCTAAGCTAAGCTAGCAGCCTGAGATCAGAGCCCAAGAGCTCTGTAGGGGAACTTGAATCCCCTGAAGATAAGGACTGTCATGAAGACCCCTGGGCTTCGTGGTATGACGTGGTGAAGCGCCCTTGTCCTGGGAAACGCAGTCCACGGAAGAGAAGACCCTCGCTTTAGACGATGGGCCACGAGGGCTTGGATACCCCCTCGTGTGGACTGGCAGAGATCCAGCTACAGCTGCTGCATGGAAGAGAGAGATAGACTGCTACTCTGATGAGAATGCTGCTCTGAGAAGTGAAAGGATCTTTCCTTCTTCCCTCCTGGACTTTTATTTGGAGGGGAGAAGAGATTTGATCCATTGTAAATACTTTTATGTGATGGTAGAGATAATTAAGATTGTATATAGTGTATTGTATTATTTATTTGTACAATCATTGTAATATATAATCCCTTCCCTCCATTCTGAGTCTCACGTGGTGTCTGGAAAATCCATCTCACACTGGGTTGAGATGTGGGAGGGGGGCTTGGACTAGGGAATTGGATTCTGGGGTTCTCAAACCATGACAACTTGTCTACTTTCAACAGGATAGCGCAAAAAGATAAACAGAAAGGATCACTTTTGAAACCCTAAGACTTTGGGTATATATCTGAAGTGCTGAAGAAGGCATGAAATAAATTCAGAATAGTCTGAGTAACACTTCTGTTGATACACTGCTGTCTGGTTGCTCGATAGGATGATTTCATCAGGATAAATTCCCAAGCACATTTTCTGAGTGAGAGTAAATAACACTGCTGGTCAGATTACATTTTCCCCTATGAAATAATTCTGTAATTTGGCTGGGGAGTTGAGGAAGGAATATGGAGTGGGGTTTTTTTTACAATTGAAATTAAAATCTAATTAAAATTAAAGAAACCCAAACTATCAGTAAGCAGTCACTTCTCAGGATTTATTTTTTAAAAATGAAATATCTTGAAAAATTATTTCAAGAGTAAGTTTCCAACTAAAGTTACCATGGAGGTCAATCAGCATAAGTGAATGTAGGCAGCTGCAGGGGTGATCAAAGGGGTTCCATTTCTTCATTTATGAGTGTAGCTGTGTCTGAGATAATCAGAAGGAAATGAAGGTGCCAGAATTTACACAATGTGGCACAGAACAGCAGTAGGATAATTTAAACCAAATTCCTATAATACTTTCTGTACTGAGCTCCGAATTCAGCCAATAGGTGGCCAAATGTATTTTTTATTTAACAAAAGATATATTCCACTTCTACTTCAACACAAACCAATTCTTTCAAATAATATAAGCCTTTTCATCATTCTTCTTCATAGACTCCGAGAAAGTAAACTGCCATCTGGCCTATGGAGATTTTAAAATACAGGAGAGGAATTTACCAACAGGGGAATTGCACAAGGCACTCTCCTCAAGTATTCTGAAATCTATTGACCTGAGTCTCTGGTGAACCAGGTCACCTTGAGTTTCAGTGACTTTGAAAATTCTAAAGAATCAATATTTGCAAAGACATGAGTTTGCTCTCAAGCAATGACTTGGATGCAAGCACATCTACAAAATCTAGGGATGCTTCACTGATTTTTCATCTAGCAATCACATTCTTTGGCCAAAGTTCTTTAAAATTAAAAATTTAATTGAATAGGAAATTATTTGAAATGTATGAAATGCCACACAAGGGAAAAATATTGCTTCTGTGTGAGGTAAGGAAAAACAGGATATGAAAGGTGATGAAAGCGATAGCAGATATAGACAGATCTATTTAATGCCTGAAAAACAGTAGATGAAAAAAACTGCAATAAATACTCAGTTTTGCACTGAACATTCTGGATCCCTTTCCCCACCCTCGACGTGGGGGAGCCCAGTTGTGGTTCCTTCTCCATCTGAAGAACCATTCCGACGTCTTGAAAGGACGGGGAAAGGGGACTCCAGCGACAGGGTTTTTCAGGCCCCGAGCCTGGAGGGGAGAGGTGCTCCCCCCTCCCCCCAGCACCCACGTGGCTCCATGGCAGGCACAGAGACAGCACACCGGGCATGGAGAGGAGGCAAGAGGAGGTTTATTGTTGGGGATGTCACATTTATAGGGTTAGGGAGAATCACAGGTTAACCAATTAGAAGTCTCAAGGGGCTTACAGGAACACCCAATCACAGGAAGGGGTTAACAAGGACCAATGGGACACCTCAGGACACCTTTCTCAGGACATTCCTGCATGGGAGATAACAGTTGCTGTGGGGGGTGTTGGGAAGAAGAAACACGTGTTTACAAAGAGACCACAAAGAGCCATCCTAAGACATGTTCAAACAAGTTTCTCATCAGACTTAGTGCTACAGAACATGGTGGATTTATTTTGCTTTTATAGCTTTCTATAATGCCATGTTCTTGATAATGTAACTTTCTGAATTTTCTAGTGGTTTTTGCAGCTTTATTGAATGAGGAAGGCAGCAAGACACGTTTTGTGACAGTACCAATTAAAGCTTCTCCCTGAAAACTTTTGCAGGGAAAGATGTTGATCAACAGGCTGATGTGGTATACAAAAGGCACACGTCACTTGTCTGCAGCCTCATTCGTTGATGCAAAACGACGGCAAATGGAGGCTCTTCCATTACCACGTTAGTCATGAAGTGTGTTCTGAAATACTCTTAAAATCCCGACAGGATAACACACTTGTATATCAGCTTCCAGGTTTGTCTTCATTGTTAAAAGAGCTGTGAATTCCTGTCTCAGGGCTCTTCAGCAGTGTTATGTATCCCAGGATGAAAGCGCTGGGTGAAGACAGGCACTCCTATTTTATTGTGAGACAAACATATAGAGGTCTGCTCTATTTTCTCACCTGATGCAAAGTTTATCTGACAGAAAAACAAAAAGTAGCTAATCTCCATTATGCATTTTGGCTTCACTATGTTAATAGAGGCTCAGATCTAAATCCCACTGCTTAGATTTGTGGACTTCTAATTCTGGGTTTAAGAGCATGTCCTGACACATACTTTTGATATTTCCCCCAGTCTAAGTTAGTCTAAGGGTTAGAAGCAAGAACTGACAAGGCTAATCATGAAACTGTCTAACTCGCTTCGGTTTTTGCAGGAGGTTCAGACAAGTATAGGTGTCCCAAAGTGGCACAAGTCAGACACATAAATCTTGATGACCTCCTGATCTTCTCCAGTGCAAAAGAGGAGCAAAGTAATTTCATTCCCAGATATGTTTATGACATATAAAGAAAAGAAAGAATGAAAATTATTAAATACTACCTATGTCTGAGCTGTATAGAGGCTGGACAACCAGAGGAACTCTCCAGATAGTACAGCTTGCATTTACAGGGAGCTCGCAACCAGTTTGAGATCTGTTGACTTTAAATCCCATCTGCCTTTGTGGCAGGTAGAATTGGTGCACTTTCAGGCAAAATATCAGGAGTGCTTCTGCACAGCCGTCCACGGCCACCTTCTCTGCACAGCACCACAGCAGCAGTCTCCAAAGCTGTTCCAAATCTCTGTATGGGAAAGAAAATTGCTGTACTGCATGCTCTAAAGCTCCTGATTTATCTCCGTTTTTCTTCCAGGGACACTCCAGCTGGGTCAGCTTAAAGCCAGCCCTGCAGTCTACTGTGCAGATAGATAATGCAGAGGGGAAACAAATATGACTTCGAGCCCATCCTCAAGATGATTTCCTCATTGTATGAATGCAGCCATAGCCTAGCTGACACTGTGGATAAAATGGAAGCTGTGATGGTTGAAAAGATCTACGCAAAACAAAAGCCAATGTATTGGCTACAAAATCTGTATTATGAAGCTAATTTGTAATTACGTGGTAACATCTTTGTTGTGCTGTAGACTATGAGGTGTGCCTAGAGGAATGTTTCTGTAACGCTGGCAGCATTGGACTGTGAGCTATTTCAATTTCACCAACACTGGCAAAGGCCTATTTCCAAGGACACAGGTAGCAATTAGAACTGGGACTCATTTTTCTTGAATCTAAGCTGAATTTCAATCTAATTTTGTAACTTTGGACTCCTTCTAAAGAAAATGGTGTGTAGTAGACAGAGGTCTAAAATAGGCCAGTTGATTCTCCAGAGCTGCTTATCTCTCCTTGTCTAGCTTACTTGGCTAACTGTAACAGGTGGACAGGAAGCATAGCTGTGATGTAGATACTTAAATTTTTTAAGGTCTAAAGTTGAGGAAAAATGACTCAGTAAATACTGCCATAAATCAGTAAATATTGCCACCACACCATAAAAGACAAACACAGCACTTAGAATAATTATTTTGTTGCTATTCTATTAATAAGTAACATAAATGTAGAAAAGACCTACTGATTCTTTGCTGGAGTGCCTGTGTTATGTATTATAAGCCCATTGAAAAAAAAGCATTTCAGTAGAAACCTATTTCATTGATAAGTTCTTACATGCAAGAAGACTCTTGTCTTTTTCCATGGTGAGGAGGCATTATACATGTAAAGCTTGTGGTACAAGGCAAGAAGTTAGCAAAAAACAGTAATTAGGTTGAAAGAAAGAAAAAGAATTATATAATTTATCAGTTATAGAGTACAGGACTCAAATTCTGGGGCATGAGATTATACCTAGGAGTGTTTTAAATTTGAATCACATCTAAAATTTGCAAGGGTACCTCTGAAGCAAACTTTTTGCTACATAAATTCACAGAGACTTTCTTTTACCAGCATGTGTGCACAAACACACACAGGCACCATATCACTTGCCACAAAGATTTCAAAGCACCACCATCATAACTCCTGTGATCTTTGGACCAAGCTCCAGATAATCTGGATTTAACAGCTGAAAGAAAAATAATTCATGCTTTCCACTTATTTCCTTAAAGATAAACAATATGGTATATATTTTTAAATGTTTAAAATGCACCACCATGTAAGTTCTTATATCACTTTTGTGACACCAGTCATAGCGTACACTTCAGTCTCCAACAGGAGTGGGTGATCACAAAATGAAAGCTGTACACAGATACTCAGGATGGATTAGTACTTTCAAGACAAATTCCATTCAGCATCCATTCTGTCTTAAGATGAAGATCAAGTGTAGATTTTTAATATAGTTTGTTCCAGGCTATGATCTATGAGGTCAAGTCGTAATTTATGACATTCGTAGTCTGCCTTCTGGAGCAGAGAGATAGTTGTATAGATAGTTATAGTGGTGATCCTGGGGTAAAGTGGAGTATTTCTAGTTTCAGTCCAACACAAGAATACACATGAAGTATTCCATCTGGACACCTGCACCAAAACCAAGGACTTCTATCTCCTCTGTGCACATTATCCCCCTTCCCAATCATACTATTTCTCTCAGCATTTGTCTTAAAACAAAAAAACCAGAGACCTGAGGCCTCAGACAACCTTGAAAAACCCGAAGGAAGACAAGACAACAAAGGATAATCTTTAGCATTCACAGTACTGAACTTGCATGAACGTTGATCTCCCACATGGCTCTGCTTCCTGCCTAGGATTCTGACTCAGAGAGATTACTGGAAATCTGTATCTGAATTTTGAATGTAGGGAACACGGTTGCACCATTTTCTTCCTCTGTTCACTACTGGGGAAAGTGGGAAATAAGGGCATAAAGATCTTATTTCACCTCCCCAGAATTGTATCATGTGTAGAAACTGTGAAAATAAGGGAGATTTTTATTTCCAACTTCAGTGACTCCTTGTAAAGCTAACCCAGATAGGCAACTGAAAACAAAGTGAATTGTTCCCTTTAACTGAAAAATCATTAGTGTCAACGCATGAACCAAAGCCCAAGCCAAACTGCATCCTCTTTTTCTAACATGTTCTCTGCACAAGATGTCAATGAGACTTGTGCCCAGAGAGTAAATGTGGCTAAAAAGCTGTGGGGTTTGGTGATCCCTGTCATTCTAACTGACCATTAAATTCTGTTACTGGTGGGCATACATTACAAAGCCAGTTGTAAGGTATTATGAGGTTAATAGTAGTTTCTAAAGGGCTAGACATTTACTTAGATAATAAAACCACCTCATTTTACAATAGTAAAGGTTAAATAAATAAAATACAAAAATTAGTTTGAAAGCAGTATAAATACAAATAGCTTCAAGGCAGAAGCTAATCCATAACTGACGAAAATTCCCTTTGTGTTGTTCTTTCATAATTCCTCTCTACTGGAGAATTTATTGTACCTTTATTTTAAAGGTTTGGTCCCAGCTCTACCACTGATAGCATATTGGCATATAGAGGTAGAGAAGGACTCTTTCAGGAGATGATTTATAGATTTCTAATGGAGTGTAGGAAAACGTGATTTTCAATAGCCTGCAATCAAGAGACATTCAAGAAAAGCTATGCAGACTATGAAAGTATAAGCAAAACATGATCATCCATATTCATGAAAACACATTAACCTACTTACCTGGAGTATTCAATTATTTCCCTATTTATGGATAATATGTGGGCTATACGTGTGCTGTAAGTGTCAAGATCAATTTACAAAGTGAGTAAATTGCCTTTTTATGTCCTGATATTAAACAATGTCCTGTATGAATGGCTGTCACTCTAAAATTGTTTAGTTTTCTCCTATCATAAAAGCTCCAGCTATTCTATTACAGGATGTGAATAGGAAAATGGAATGCACAGGATACTATTGAGCAGTTAATGGCACAAATACTTTATGTGAATCATTCAGAATAATGAACAAATGTTTGGAGATATCACAAGAGACTGGTACAGTCACAGTCAGTTTGACAGCGATGGAGAGAAGTAGGAATTGTACATATTGTGTGCAATAGTATAGGGAGAGCATCGACAGAGGTAAATACTTCTGTAGTGTTCTTTAATTCAAATGAGCAAGTCATATTTATATTGCTTTCTATCGTAGGTCCGGGATCCTGGTTAAATATTGCATTCATACTTTCTCATGAAATACCTTTTGGTAAAATATTTTGCATAAAAAACTTTGAAAGATGAAGAAAAGCATGAAAACACCTGAAGCATGCAACCTAAAGAAAGTTGGGTTTGGCTGAATACCTTCACCACTGGAAAATTTCAATTTTTAAGATATCTTTCAAATTACTCAAATACCACATTTACAAACATCTATACAATCCTGTGACACATCTGTGTAGCCAGTACACAGAAAACTGAGTGCCAGTTATAGACTATGTTTTGCTTTAATAAGTGAGAAAATAATTTTGGCAGCTACATTATTGATCCAGAAAACATTACCTCTCCATGTGTTTGGTGAAATATCCATGGAGGACTACACTGAACAATAGCAATGAAACGAGCTAATCTTCCGCATAAATCGAGATGATTGGAGAGAGCTCTGCCAAAATTGTGTTAATCAGAATATATACTTTTTTATATTATATGGAAGTTTTAACTTCATTTGATTCTTTACCTCCATATTTTTCAAACAAATGAGAAAAGTATGGGAATATGTTTGTTTTGTTTGGTTGTGAGTGTTTCGTTTTGTTTTGCTTTGTCTTGTTTTTCTAAAAAATGAACATTTCAATTTCAGATTATCATAAAGAAATGCTGAAAAACTTATAATGAGTTTTTTTACAAGAAGTCCTATGAAAATACTGTTTGTATTATTCTTGCATCTGCACAACTCACTACAACCCCAAGAAACTTGCAACAGATTCTTTCTAATTTTTTTTTGTATGAGAATTATTTTTTCTTTCAATAGATAACTAGCCAACAGAAGCAGATGACCTTTTCAAGGCAGGTTATAATGTTAGTAGAGTACTAGTTGAATATTATGGTTTGGTAGCTTATTTATATGCTTAGTTTTCAGGGGTAAATTATTGATTTTGCAAACTGTTTGTTTTTTAAGAATCAATCCCATGCTTTGCAAATCATACATAATAAGAAACATTAACCACATCCCTTTGGGTTTCATTTTGAAGTTTCTGAGTGAGACTGCCTTTAATGCTTCATGAGATAGTTTAAAAATGCTAATATTTTTGATGGAAACTCAGAAGGGCTTGGCAATTATTTTATGCAAGTTAATATAAACTAGTTCTGCCACACTTTCTTCCAGCATATGGAGAGAAGGTAATGCATGATAAAACTCAGAATAAGGCTTTTTATGGCAGCAGATTCTTTCTTTAATGGTACAACATTTCTGGGCAATTTGTGAAGGCTTAAACACAAACACTTCTTAGAATAACAAGTCATATGCTGACAGAACGTGCCTTTCCTCTCATAACAGTTTTGTACTAGTATACCCTACAAGTAACATTTAACCATTTCTACAACAGATCGAGACCTTAATTTTTCAAATACAACCATGTAGAAAAATTCAATTCATATTTCACATATTGTGAATATAGAAATAGATTCTTACTTACATTATACATGTAAAAACACTGATACTTAAGGGAAAGTCTGAATAATTGTCAATGAAGCAAAGAGCTCAGACTGTCCTTCAATTGTCTAAATCTATTTTCCTTCATTGGTGAAGACACCTACATTTGGATAAACTAGCTCTGAGGTTAAGATTGAGTTTGTCTTACTGGAGGCTTTTAACTGATCTACCTCAATTTGCTTAGGCTTCCATTACCTCTCTGAAAAACAGGAATGACAATGAGTATCTTTAAAGATAGTGCTTGTGAGATTATTCTCATTACATAACATTCAGATTTTGTAATAATTATTAATGGTTCTATAATATTGACTTTGTAAGCATTGTATATTTTTTTCTGAGCTGGAACTCTTCTGTGACCATGATGAATTTATCTTAGAAACTCCTATGATCAAACGTTCATTGACATGAACATGTCCCTTGATAACCATTAAGGGGAGTAGATGTTTCTTCACAGCTCATAATAAAATAATCTTTTCCCTCCTATGTCCCATTGCTGTACTTTTGATGGCATTGTCTTGAGCATAGACATTTAAAGGATATTGTACTAGGACAATAGAGAACATATAAAAAGAAATGGATATACTGTGATTGGGGTATGGGGTACTAGTAGCCACTTTGGCTTTAACCACTTGCAGCAGCTAGCCATAGTTGTGCACAAGTCAGACTGAACATTCAAACATTTACAGTAATTTTGAATACCCTTTCAGATCTGTTCTGCTTTGGGGCTGACCAGCACTGACAACTGAAGTGGCCAAGAAGGCCAATGGCATCCTAGCTTGTGTCAAAAATAGTGTGGCTGACAAGACTAGGGGAGTGATTGTACCTCTGTGCTCAGTACTGTGTCCAATTCAGGGCCCTCACAACAAGAAAGACATTGAGGGACTGGAGTGTATCCAGAGAGGAGCAACAGGGCTGGTGAAGGGTCTGAAGCACAAGTCTTATGAGGAACAGCCAAGGGATTTGGGGTTGTTTAGCCTGGAGAAAAAGAGGCTCAGGGGAGACCTTACTGCTCTCTACAACTACCCGAAAAGAGGTTGTGGCAAGGTGGGGTTTGGCTTCTTCTCCCATGCAATCAGTAATAGGACAAGAGGAAGTGGACTCAAGCTGCACGAGGTGTGGTTTAGATTGGACATCAGGAAGAATTTCTTCAAGGAAAGGGTGTTTAAGCATTAAACAGGCTGCCCAGGGAAGTGGTGGAATCATCATCCCTGGAAGTGTTTAAGAAACAACTTGATGTGGCACTTCACACTATGGTTTCATTGGTATGGTGGCATTTGGTCAAAGGTTGGACTCGAAGATTTAAGAGATCTTTTCCAATCTCGGTGATTCTGTGATTCTCCCTTATTCATGATCAGGATACCCTGGGAAAAAGAAGCCCCATATGATATGATTATTACTATTTCCCAACGCCCACTGATTGTCCTAAATCAGCATAGATGTCTCAGCAATATCACCCCAGTTCCACAAACACCGAGAAACTTAACTCAGTGACAGCCCTGTGGGGCTGTGATGGAGCAGGCTGAGATCAGGAAATGGTGTAGGAACATTAGAACAACACAGTGTCTGAGCAAATAAGTTATGCCAGAAAAATCATTCTCTTCATCCTTTTTTATTTACCAATCAAGTAAGCTATCTACAAATAATCAAAAGCTCACTACACTGTCAAGTTATTCAGGTGCATCTACATCAGAGTCAGTTTCAGCAGGGATTTCATGTAGCTTAGCATAAGGCAGTTGCCTGGTGGAGCAGTCTTACGTGAATTTGCTCTCAAATAGCATAAACCTTTCAAACTCAGTTCTCATTCTGTACCTCCAGTGACATTTCTGTGACCACTCTTCCATTATTTCAGTGGGCAATGCATTCATTCTCCCTGGCCCTTTTCCACATTTTTCATACTTAAATCATTTAAGTTTAAAGGCATAAGAAAAAGGTTTACAGCTTTGGTAGGAGAAGTCCAGAGCCTGACATGTGACCAATGGCTTTCTCTGTGCTTAAATTCTAGACAGTAGATTAAAATAGATGAACTGATATCTAGTAAATATACGGAAAATAGTAACTTTGACAGGCCCTTACATATCTATTAGCCAAAGGGAGTTATGACGGTGTCCCAAATAAACATTTTGTTTTCCCTCACGAACACAGCTTCAGAATTTTCCCTTTCATGGTCTGGACTTTTATGTAATATAGATAGAGAATGTAGATTATTTTGCACTGTAAAGCAATGGACAAGTTACAAACTTGGTGAAAGCAATTCAGTGAATCACAGCTTGGATCCATTGCACACTAAAAAACCTGCAATCTCCCCACAGAGTTTTATGGATAGAAGCATTGGATAAAGCATCAGTGCATGCCAGACTTTCAAGACTTGTGTCAGGAAGAGTTCCTAGGTTTCAGAATTCATGTTTTTTGTTGATTTAAGTTAACAGATGGTTTTAAAGGCTTACTCGTGATGCTTAAAATGTTGCAACCACCAACACAGCTACTAGGGATTTACCCACTGAGCAGACGAGAGTGACCCTGACCCTGTAGTAACAAAGTGGAAATCTCAGTAAAAAATTCTATTATGTCCACATCTCTATAGGACTTTTTCTTGACACTGAAAATTATATCCAACTTCTCCTTTAATTTGTACTTAATTCTGACTTAGTCTGCTGTCATGAAAAAGGCAATCCTCCAAAAATAATAATAAAATATTTAAATAGCAGTCAGAACATCTCAGCCTAGAATTTCCTGGCCAGTAATAATGACATGGGTAACTAACCTAAAGTTAAACCTGGAACTGTAAACCCTACCTATACAGTTATTTATTTCCAGGAGTTGTCTGACACCTTGATACTTATTGTTCTAACAAATTACCCTATTAAATATTTCTCTCCTGCTCCTGTGTTTATTAAGCTAAACATATAGGTTTCTGAAATCTACAATTGCTTCTATTATACAATTATTCAAAGTCAGGACACTTCATTTCATGTTCACGTTCACCAATTATGATATCTTTCTTCATAGTGCAGCTATTTCAGATCAAAAGTGTTCCAACATGGGGAATAGAAATAGCAACTGAAAATAAGGTATAACCCATTGTTACCAAAGAGTTGATGAGATTTTACATGGCAATTGTAATGTAGTGTTATGTTTATGAACTGCTTTTCAAAACCACGCTCCTATTTTTAATCACAAAATGCACTTGTTTTTTTTTATTTCTTTTGTCTTATTTTAGGAATAGAGAAGAAAATGTAGAAAATTACAGTATATAGAAAAGACATTAAGTTATCTTCCCTAAAGCTTTTGAGATTTCAGATCTTCAGCTTTGTTAAGTCCAGTCCAGAATGAGATTTTATCTCTCAGAGGTAAAAAAACTGGGAGACAGTTCTGGTTTTCTATATATCTTTCTGTTTCAAAGCAGAATGACGCAGCTATGCTAGGTGAAAATGTAACGAGAAGGTGTTGGAATCTGACAGTCTTCTCTGGTGCCCTTAGCCAAAGAAAACTACTCCAAGTGGCTAGTAGACTGAGACAAGAGTTTTGTAGTGAACAGAGAAGGTTAGAATGTTTGCTTACAGTTATCTTGGGATCAGATTTCACCCCATGCTAATGCAGTTTAGTTCATCTACAGACAAGACATCACTCTGAGGAGGTGCATCTGCACAACAAAAAATTGACACCTTATCAGAACATAAGAATATAATAGACCAGAAAGAATGACAGATTAGTTGGACTGGGAGATCAACTGCAATAGTTTTGATTGACTTATATTCCAGGTGGCAGTATTTATAAAGGTCACTTCTCAGCACAAAGCACTCAGCCATGCCTTAATTGTCTGATTATTCCTGTGACATATATATTTCTTGTTTATAGATGTTGCAGCAAGAAAAAGACCTGATACTATCATCTAACACCATTTTTTTGCAAAATGCCATACAGAAAATGACATCATCCATTTGTGATGTGATCTTTGGCATCAAACACCAACCAATCTATTAGGAAGTATCTTTTAAAAATACACTAATTGACAAAGACAATCACATAATCATAGAATTATAGAATCATCTAGTCTAGAAAAGACTCTGAAGGTCATTGAGTCCACCCATTAACCCAACACTGCCAAATCCACCACTAAACCATGTCTTTAAACACCACATCTACATGTCTTTTAAATACCTCCAGGGATGGTGACTCAACCACTTCCCTGGACAGCTGGTTCCGATGCTTGACAACCCTGTTAGTGAAAAAATATTTCCTAATAATGAATCTCAACCTGCTCTGGTGCAACTTGAAGCTGTTTCTTCTCATCTTATCTCTTGTTTCCTGGAAGAAGAGACTAGCCTCCACCTCACTACAACCTCCTTTCAGGCAGTTGTCTGAAAGAATAAGGTCTCCCCTCAGCTTCCTTTTCTCCAGGCTTAATACCCCCAGTTCCCTCAGCTGCTCCTCATATGACTCCAGACCCTTCACCAGCTTTGTTGTCCCTTCACTGAGTGGACACACTCCAGTACCTCAATGTCTGTCTTGTAGTGAGGGGCCCAGAACTGAACACAATATTCAAGGTGCAATCTTACTTGTAATTCTGTAGACCAATAAAAAATCAATCAATCAATCAATAGATAAATTAATAAAAAACTAAAAAAATCAAGAATTTAAATACCCTTTTGTGCAGTCTATTCATAGGAACACCACAAAATTTTCCAAGGAAGAAAGAGCAACCCGTAGAAAGGGTGTTGGAAGGGTTTTTTATTTCCAGGCCTTTGGATTTTCCTTCGTAACTTTTCGTAAGTAATTTATTTTGCCTGATCCCTTACTTTTTAAGGATATTATTTTCCTATCCACAGGGCAGTTGTGAGGAAAAATGCCATTAGCAATGATAAGGGATTTGAAAATTTGAATGTAGTCGTACAAGTATCTAAGTCCATAGTTATCTATCACTTCAGAAGGAAATTAGATTTGGGAGATGGCTTTGTCTCTACCTCAAACCTATAATTTAGTAAAAATAATGAAGTACTGGAACTTGGCTGACTAAATTGGAGAATTACATTATTATCAACTCAGTTTCAGTGGCAGAGTTGGTGCTTACACACCTGACTACTAAAAAATATTTTGAAGACCATAAAAACACTCACTAAGATGAAAGAAGACACTACTTTTGTGCTATCTTAATGAAACAAATATTTTGAGAAAAACAATAAATTTAGTCCTTTGTCTATGGAATAGCTTTGATATTCAAATTCCCTTCTTCTTACATCTTGACTCTTACACCCAAATACACATCAACCTTCCGTCAGTTTGACACTAAAGGTAATTAATACTTTTGGCTTGAAATATTTTACTGTGTTACTCTTTTTAAATAACTCATTGACACATTTTATCGGAAGTGAACTTTGTTATTATTTAATATTAACACCAATTTTCATTAATTCTGAAATGTCATCATTATTTTTAAAATTAGAACGAAATTTATACCCCAAATTTTTATTCATTAGACAACTTTTTAAATAGGCAAATATTTCACCCATTTTCTCACACATGCTGCAAATGACAAATTAGCTGATCTCTTCTAAAAACCTTAGAAGTACAAAAAGCCATAAAATCTCATGCTTTTAATTAAAATTCTTAATTTTGAGCAGTACTTACTAGGACCTCTATTCAGTGATATTCAAATATTTTAAAAATCCAAAGAGAAAATTATTTTAGTCTATCAACACGTAGAATGAAAGGATTGTTCCTTGCAGGGTCTTTGGAGAAATATTTTCATTTATCAGAATATTCCAGAATTAATTCAGAACATATGCCTGATAGTTATAAAGAAACACTCAAATAGATCAGTGCAATAAAATCTTGTGCACCTGAAAATTAGGAACTACTACATTGTCATTTAGGTACAAACCAAAACCACACAGTCCCTTAGCTCACATTTATATTCCTTGCATAGAAAAATAAAAAGGACTTAGAAAATAAAAATCTTAAATGTTGTTGGAGCTGGGCCTTTCAATTGAGCCTTTCTTCATGGAGCAGAGAAGGAATTGGACAGCACTCCAGGAGAATGGCAAATCAGAGTATGGTCTGGATTCAGGTTACATGTGACAATCTTCCTTTTGGGTAGGTGCTTTTCATCCATCAGTGATTCTTTTGTAAGGACAGCAAAGACAGTCATCTATGCAGGCACAGCCCAGTCTCCTCCTGAAGCAGAGCCAAAATGCAGGAAGAGTTTGTGGAGGACCAGAATGATGACCAGCATTCCTGAACACTTCTACCCCATGTAGGCTTGGCTACTGAAAACTTTGAGGGGAATTAAAACAAGAAACACAAGGACTTGGGTACTTTCAGCTTTTCTTTAGATTAGGCAAACCAAAAAGTGAGTCTAAAGATGTACAGAAAGATAACTGTATATTCGGAACACATAACTCCGACTTTCTCCATGTGCATACAAACTTTCTTCACTGAAGAGGGTTTGGCTGGTTTTTGCTGTTTGGCTTTCTTTTTAGAATTTTTGCTAGCAATGCATTTCCTGTCCGAGACCCTAGAAACCCAATACTGCTCACATCTGAAAGGATTCAAAACCATATCTGCACTTTATAAGACTGCCCTAACAATTCACTCTTTAAGTTATGGTTCCAGCCTTGGAAATGTTACTTTATATCCTAGGAAAAGAACCCATGAGCACGTAAAACTCCATAGTCTAACAAAGCACTAAGGTGAAGGAGAAAAGCCCTAACCATTTTTCTAATAGTGATTTAGGTTTTTTTCCAAAAGTTGTTTTACCCAAGAATGTGAACAGAATTTGCAGGGCAACAGAAACACGTGTCTCTTAGTCAAATGCTTTACATTTGTATACTAAATCATGCTCTATAACACTAATTCTCCATGACACCTGCCTTCCACTTTGATTTCTTCTTTAGCTTCAAGAGGATAAATAGAAAAAGACTCTCTAATGTAGCCTGATATCTAAACAACTGTTCTGGAAGGAATATGAATGAATTCTCGGTGGAAACATTCTCCAATGCTTTAATAATGCTGAATTTTATAATGCAATGGAGAAGGTGCATGCTCTTCCAAGGGCATTTTGAAAGCAAACAGAGACAACCTGTGCAGCTCTGGGGTGTGTTTACCTAGCACCCAAAATGAGCGTTAGGTAGCTCTTAGCTGTGTATAGTCATAAGACAGTTGCAGTGCTTTTCAGTTTAGTAAAAGTTAGGATTCCAAAAGTACAATTTCTATTCCAATTCAAACTCAAAATCTGTAGTGTCTCAACACTTGCAATATCTCCAAGACAGTCAAAAAAAGGAGTTGGAACACCTACACTCTGGATAAAGATGACTAAATTATGCCTGATTCCTACATTTGGTGCTTAAGATAATTTCTGAGTCTAACCCTATTCACACAATTTTATGGCTATACTTCTTAAAATTATTGCCTAATGAGTAGTAAGAGAGACTAACCTTAAATAAGTAGTCGTGTCTTTTCTTCAGGATTCCTCTCTCAATGGGAAAGAACTGAACATATTTGGTATACTGCCCCATGAATTAATAAATTAACAGATTGATTTTAAGAGATTTGCCCTACCTCTTGATTTGCTATTAACTTCCTGAATGATTTTAGACTCTCACCTCTTCATCTGGATTTTTCATTCACATTAAGCTCAAACTCATTTTGGTGCAATTCTGTTCTTTCTGATAACTTCTATATCCTAGATAATAAAGTGTCACAGATGCCAGTCTAGAAATTTATTAAATCATGTAAAAAGTAATCTGTACAAAAATACTACACCTAGTATGATTCCACAATAATCTGGTTTGTGTTGGAATTTGAAACAGGCATTGTGTTCCATTGTAGGGGAAAATATGGCTAGTGGGGAGTGGAGTAAAAAACCATGATTCTTTACCATTACCATCTGCTTTCTAAAACCTTGATGTATATTGGTTTGGTCCTTAAGAATTTTAAATAATGTAAGTTGATAGAGTTTACACTTTCAATACTCTGAAGATCTTGAGGCATAGGTTGGTACTTTCAGTCTAGTATTTTTGTGTAAATAGGTAAATATTCTGGAATAAGTTTCTGTGAATTATGAGGGTGGGAAGACTCAAGTGAGTCATTTATAGTAGCTCATCCTTCTGAGTCATGGTAGAACTGATGTAAATATTACTTCACAGTCCCAGGATTAATAGTGAACATTTCAAGTGAGTTTACTTTAGTCAGCTTCCTTGTGATTGATTCTTCTGCCAGAAATAATTATTAGGCATCCTCTAATACTTAATTACATTATTCCTTGCCAGGGCACAACTCCCTTTCTTCTCATCTTCTAACAAAAGAGAATGTCTTGTGACATAAGACTTCCTCCTTCTAAAATTATATTTTTTGTGTTGTGGTGTTTTTGCAACTTATTTCTTAGGGTATTCACATTTTCTCATTTCTTTGTTCTGTCGTTCCACCCTCATGGATCAAAATTTTAAGTATCTTAGGAAGCTTTCTGCTCTTCTCAGTTTGATCACTGACGGCCCCTGCAGGACTGCTTTACATGGAAAAGATTGCACTATTTAGAGCTTATCCCTTCAGAGAGATTCCTAATGTGACCATCACAACTAAAATCCTCAGGGCACTCCAAGAGGTAACAAGGCAGTTTAGTGATGGATATGATGTTAGATATGGGACATCTAAGACAAGCATAAGATTTTCCAAAGAACAAAGGATTTCCCAAAGCAGAACAGAAGAATGGTTTGTTTTAATCCATATTGACAATCTGGCTGTCAGCAGAACAAGCAATACCAGAGAATAACAGAAGAAACCACACACAGAAAAATCACCTAGTAGTATGCCAGCTGATGGTTGTCTTATCTCCTGAAGCCCAAAATTTTATATTTCAGAGTCTTTACCCCATGAACTTCAGGAAATATGTTTTCTTAGTTGTGGAAGCAGCTGTTGCTTAGGCAATATATTTCGTAATGTATGCATAATATATTAAAATTATGAGAATGTATAATTTTATAATGATTATATTTTATATTTATTCAGATGCATCTCTGAAACTGTAATCTTTGGTTTTGAATTATCTTTAACATGAAGAAGTTCCTTAATATTGTTATTAAATAGTAACAGAAATGGGAAAACATCAACAATGTGTAGCTCATTTGTTGAATGTTCTCTCAGGATAGAAGGTGTTGAAAGCTAAAAAAATGCAACACTAAATTTAATTCAGACATGGGCATTTATTTACCACTAAATTTGTACAGCTGAGTCCCAGATGCCAATGTTAGAATAGCAGTATTTATTAAATAATGGACTTTTTTTCCTCAACAATAATGTCTAAAAATAGCAACATACCAAAAGGTCTTTTGTAAAAAAAATTTATAGAGATTCTTGAATTTAAGGTTCAGAATAAAAAGATTCACTGATGCATGGTTCTAAGGCTCAACTGAAATGCTTATATTTGCAGTCACAGTTAATTGTACCTTACTTTTAAAACAAGTGCCAATGCATCTATTCTCTTCACTGTATATAAGGACATGAGGATCTAGGCCCCTGTGACATTTTGCTGATATAAAGATATTGCAACACTAAACCTAATTATATTAAACACAGGGGGAAAATTCAGCAGTAAATATTATAGCACAAATTGTACCTTGACATATACCTATGGTAACCTTACCAAAGTCAAAGCACAGAGATTTCCCAGAAAAGTTTGGCCTTATGAATAAATGCTATATAATGTGACATACAGCTACTTTTATCATAATGTGAACATGAAAGACGGGAAAAGCTGTTTTCATTCTTTGCAGAGAACTTTGACATGATCTAATCCTCTTTGTTTTCAATGATCCTCTTGAAATCCTATTCAAAATCTGTTGGGCTTTTGTCCAATAAATAATATACTTGTGATTCATGAAGTGCATATTTGAGATCAAAATTGCACTGCAAAGAAGAGTACCAAGTCTTCTTTGAAAGCAATGGGACTCTGGGAAATTATTCTTCATCTAAAACAATCTATTATTTTATAGAATTTTTAATTAGATTGAGTGATTAAAGGTAGAAAGAACGATGGTCAATAGCTATTCAGGTTTGAGTAAAAAGTGATTGAGAATATTGATGTATTTTTCTTCTCTAAGTTCTTGCCAGATGAAGAACTGCACTTCTGCTGTTACTTGCAGTGCTAGAAAAAGAAATGATATTTTGAAGTGACCTATCTCCTCATGCTTTCCTGAATTCCCAGGAAAATCACTGTCACTGATTGATAAAACTCAAGTTACTTGATAGATCTAAGCTTGGATGAGTTGTATTACTTTGTTGTTTACTTTGTGGAGCCCTTATCCAATTTTCACTGTTTCTGTGGTGCCTGTTCTCCTTGGAGATAGAGTGAAGGTGCCTCAGGCCTGCAATACCATCTCCTCCCAGGTCTGAACCAGACTTTTCAGTTCACATATGAAGGCTGAGCATGAAGGAAGGCATGGCTAGATAAAGTAGCCGTGCTACTGACCAAGCTGTGCCTGTGGAAAGTAACTGGCTTCTTGGGCTCACTCGTAGTGGCAGCCTCTTAGCATGTAAAACACTGCCAAATCCTGTGTAAAAATTGGCTTGAGCTCATGCACGGATTTTAATGTGTCCTCTTCTCTGTGACTCCCAGTAAACAAATGCCATTGCTGATGCCTCTATTATCTGCTAACTATTGTTTAATACCATCTGCTGAATAAAATTTCACCTACAATTTCTGTACAAGAGCAAAAAACATCACATAGTAGATATTTTTGCAAAGCACTTTTCTGTACTATTGCTCTAATTTGTAGGGTCTGGCTGTGCAACCTGTTACTCATTTATAACAGTACTCATTCAGACCCCACAGAGGAGCTTGTATGAAGAAGTGCTCACAAGGATGACTAAGAGTCAGGTTCACAGACTGTGAAACTTCATTTGTATGGATATTCCCAGAAACAAACCCAGAAGGCTCTTGAATGACATGGAGCACAGAATTTCACTCAGAAAAAATGTCATCATACCCATAACCTCTGTTTGAGCTGAAGCAATTTGCCCAGCATAACAGCCTAAAGAGTGTTGAAGTAGCTGATAATACACCAGTATGGGCAATGCCATAAAAGAGATTTAGAGTCCTTTAGCCTCCATAATGACACTGAAAGTAACCCTGCTGTACTAATGGTGGGGAAAGAAGGGGGAACCTGGTGAGACTGGGCAGGCACATGCACAGAATAATTAGCAGAGGTCTGAGCTGAAGAGAGTTCCCACTGTTAGGTATTTATTGCTTGCATCTCAGACAGTGCTGTGGATATTAGCTTTAACCACTAATATTTGTCTGGAGGCAAAGTGATTCAAACCTGACAGCAGATGTTACTAGGTGAACAATGAACCAGTGTCCTAATAATTATTTGCTCCTGGAGTAGTTCTCTGGCTTTTCAGTGGCAGGCAAACGCAGCATGCTACAACTAAATTATTATATGCTAATGACTAGAGTAATTTTAGATTAGGCAAGAGATGGAGAATGGTACTCAAGCAGGATGAAAATCTATTCAAATGAGCAAACTATTCAACATCTCTGCTGATAGATTGTGTTTCTGTTATCAATTGTATGCCTGAAGGAAATATTTATCTGTTTTCCTATTTCAAGGATATGTTATCTTAGTATCTTTAAATGGCCTCATGCAAATATGCGTGAGTTTCAGATGATCAAGTGTGGCATTTTTATATCACTGCCTGTGAATTTATGTGCACAGTTTTATTTGACATATACACAGAGAGGAATTAAAGCAATATTTTGCTTGACTTTGTTATTTAGAAATTATGGGAGAACTGGGGATCTGATAGTCACTCTTTAGGACCGGACAAAGTCTACTGAACTGCACTTCATTTCTAACACACAACAGACCCAATTAATTAATTTCCCTTCCTCTTCAGAATGAATCACCAGTAATTCTTAATAGGTAAAACCACAAGATAGAAGAAGAGGTACACACAACAATTTACTGTGCCAATACAATCTATTTGGACTATCTTTTCTGCTACACTTTTTGCTTCAATCATTTAAAGATGGACTTTTTTAAACAAAGCTGGTAAGTCAGTGAGAACTTGTTAAACAAGTTAGGCCAAATTATATCTTTCATCAACGCTATACATCTGCTGTATCCTTTTAAGTCTGTGGATTAAGATAAATAAACTGATTCTTACTGAAAAGTCCTAAGAACATTTTTTAAAATCTATTCAAGTCTTTAATAAGTTATTTCCAAAGACTTTTATTTTCATCCTATATTCTTCCTTCACTTTTATTCCTCGAAATCTTTCAGATATCTTAGGTGACATGTAATTTGTCTGTATCATATTAGCACCTGGCAAAATAACGTGTGGCATATGGCCGAACGCTTATGAACACACAGAGGAATTTGGCATTGCATGGAAAAATTAATTTTAAATTCCTATGTAAATTAGTGGCAAGGGGGTGTGATTTTCAAGTTCACATACACATCTCCAATAACAAATTGCAATTGAAGGCCAATGAAGTGTCAGCTGTAAAAGAAAACTATCCTGCTCATTGTGTCTGCATCTGCTGACAATTTCTTAACAATTTCACTAATGTAGGTAATTTTTCTATATGGAAATTAAAAAAAATCTGGCATCATATTAAAGCGTATTAGTGATAATCATCAGGGATAAATATTTTTTCAACCAATTTTCATTTTTAGATGATATAGTTGCTGTGTGAAATAGTAGTGTTTAATCAGTATGTGATCTAGTCTAGTACAGTTAGATTTAATCCAAGAGTTTGTATTCATGAAGGGAAATAAAAAGAAAAAGAATTAATTCTTTCTGTCCCAATTGCTTAGCTAGGACTTTTGAAAGAACTTTGTGCATAGTCATTGTTTTCCTTTTAAAGACTTCAGGTCACCCTTATTATGCAAATTTTTAACATAAGATGCCCATTTGATGCCAGGACAAATTATTTTCTGTTTTGAAAAGGCCATGGGAAAACAATATTGTACATTTTGTTTTATTTAACTTTTAAAATATTCATACTGAAAACAGTTAATTATTTGCTAACTTTAGACACTTTGAATTTGATTCAAAGTGGACATCATCTCTTTAACAAGCTAAATACCACTGGCCTGATTATCAGGGATATAATGCTTCACCTCCTTAGCATTTCTGAAAAAAAGAACCTAACTTCTTATTTAGGCACTACTTTGAGTCTCCCAAGTTGGAAATGCTGCTGTGTTCAAAATCCCCTTACAAGATGATTTTTTAACCTGTACTCACCTCTGCCAGTGAGATCACATGAGGTTTGGATGAAAGGCTGACCCAGGACTCAGGCTTCTTCTCATTTTCTAGTTTGGCTTTAAAATCCTCTGAAGAAGTTACCTCACCACAGGTAGGAGATGAGAAATTTGAAGGGTTGTTACACACTGCCAATACTGATGTAAAGCTGGTGGAAAGCTATTTGGCACAGCAGGGCATAACGAGAAATTCGCTCTCAGCTCGGTGATCTCTTCCATGCAGGCCACTGAGCTGCTGCAACCTCACAGGCAGGGTCACATTTTCGAGACTTTCTCTTTTTGGTTTTGAAATAGAAGAGCCAACAAGACACATGCTCTTTTTCAAATCATACAGTGACACATCATTACATGAAGAATATAGCATTAAAAAGGAAAGCACAAGAATTTGTATGCCTGCAGTTCTTCCAGCTTCCTCACAATTCTTTGGGGCTTTTTCTTTTCAGCATTTACTGTGAAATTATTTTCAGTTGTTTCCTCCTTTCGCACCCAGCTATTAGTCCACTGAAAAGATTTTGTTTTCACCTGACACACTTGTAGTTTTCTGTCTGTCTTTTGCTTTGGATTTTCTGTGTTTCTTCCCTGCTTTAATGCTTATCTTCACAAATTTAATTTTCCCACTCAAATCTAGCCTTTAACTGCAGCTCAGACCACCACAATGTTTCAAGATTACATGTATTCTGCTACTAGCCTAGTAGGTCACCTTTTGTTATTAGCTTGAATACATCCATTAGGACTAGACATTTGCTAGTGACACCAAATTTGTGCCACTCAGCTGGCAGGAGATGGCAGCCCTGGAGGCATAGGAGCCAATGTGTTAATTGGGGAGGTGAAGAAAGTTCACGAACCATAGAGGAAAGACTGAGGTTGTCAAGGGAACAGGACAGCTCTACTGGTGTGTTCTTTTAAATTGGAGAAATTATCCTTTTCCTTGTTTTGGTGGCAGATGTTTAACATTTTTTATTTTCTTTTTACCATCTATTATCCAGATATTTCACTAAGAAAGATGTATTTCAAAGATCAACTGGGCATCTTCACCCGTACAGTGGCTTGGAAAAGGGAACACTGGCTAACATTTTCATCTTTCTTGCTCTTAATTTATGTCATATTTTCAGTTTCTGATGATTACTGAAATGTGTATTGCTAATGGAATAATCATTAGACCTACAATTCCTTGCTTCCTGCTGTGGCATGAAAATCCCATAGGAGCAGTCAAGCCCATTTTAGTACCAGTCAGTACCAAGAGAGGCTGAGCCCTAGCCAGTTGCCTTGAGCTGTCTAGTCCAGTCAGTAGTCAATATAGTCAGTGATTCTCTGGAAACAGTTTGCTCATTGCTCATTTGTCTAAGTCCAAAGACTTAGACAAAACCTGTCCCTCTTGCCCAGGGCTCTTTGACCACTTCCTTGGTAAAAATCTCTTTTATGAATTGCCCAGATTCACATTTTTATCCTTCTTTCGTAATTTCTGTCTCATTAGCAGTCTTGTTTCTCTGAGCCTTTGAAAAATAGAATACTTCATGGTTCAAATTAAGCCTGTTTTTAAAATAATACAGCTGTGGACAGTTGCTTGAGAAGCTTCCTAAGCCGTTTTCAGGAGGGCTGGGAATATCAGCCCAAATTGTGCCTGACAGCAAAAGAGAAGAGAGAGTGTTTCCCTTGGATTTTTAACTGCTCCATCCAGGTTGTTTTCACTTTAAAAAAAACCACTTGTTGATATGAAACTGTTTTCATAATTATATGAAAAATAAAGAAGACTGACTGATTTTTAATTAAGATACAACTTCAAAGGCCTGAGAAACTTCTTATGGTATCGAAATGTCATTTTCCTCATGATATAGGAGCTGTTGTCTCCTGCATTGCTGCAGACTGCCATTCTTATACCCCCAAAGGTATACTAATCAATTCTTAAACAGTCCTACTTCATCCGTGTTTTAGATGTCTGAACTACTGAGTGATCTTTGTAGCAGACACATCTGAAAGAGTAGCATTCACAATGCTTATGCATAATTTACAGTATAATTCTTTACATTTATCTAGCACCTTTCAGCTTAAGATTCCAAAGCTCTTTGCAAATATTAATTAATTTATCCTTCCCATGCTGCTTGCAGATAGGGGATATTACTATTCCTCAGGAGAGGTGATGGCAAAACAAGGGAAAAAAAGGATGTAACTTTCAGGAAATCACTGTTGCTCTATAGCTCTATTTTTTCATAAGCAAAATGGAGATAAAATTATAAAGTAATTTGCAAAAATGTTATTAGGAATGTTAGCTTCCAAGAGAAGTGTGAATAATTTTAGTGCAAAATATTATTTTTTAATGTGGATAAGTAGAGCCATAAACTTGTGAAGGCCCAAACTCTTGCATTCAGCCTTATGAATACTGAAAAAAGCAGGAGCTTGACACCCAGCCCCTATTTACTTTTTAGAGTCTTGACCAAAGACTCAACAGTACAAATGGGTGTATATCAATCCCTCCCAGTCCTGTGGTTTTTACAACAGGAATTCAAGGATCTTATTGTGTATCTTTATTTTTAAATATAAGTATTACAACTTGTTTCTTGTCCATTTTTCTTTTGTCCTGTAAGAATACTGTCTACTTTGAAAACCAAAGCACTGTCATTAAAACTGATTTTTTTGAGTTTCTAAGAGCATTTTGACACTTAATCAAGTCTTGCTGGTCCCAGCTCCCTTTATTATGATAATGTACTACACCAAATCGAAGATGGCAAGAAGAAAATTACTTGGATGTTGTCTTAACACATTAAATGAAGGCCTGTTCTCACTGAAGCCCATAGCAACACTCCCATTATTTGCTTAACGCTGATGTTGTATTCTCAGCCACGACACCCAGCACAGAAAAGCCAGTCACACAGTGCTGAATACATTAAGATGTTAGCAGTCTCAGGAACTTGAATTCCTTGGTGCTGTGGTATTCTAATATTATATTTGATGCCTTGTTAAAATGGAGTTTCCTTGTTTATTCCTAAACAGAATTATTCCTATGTTGCCTTCCATTGACTTCAGTATTTAGTCAAGACTTTTGATTTTAAAAGGATTCAATTTTCACACTTCTCTTTCACAGGACTGGTTTATACAGGACAACATTTTGAACTTAAATAATTCTTCCTCCAGCAATGAAGTGTTTCTATAATAGCCCCAGAGGGCAATATTTATTCCAGTGCTGATGCACATTGGTTGAACCTTCTTCTGAACTTGTGAGTTTTTATTTCCAACTGAATGTTTGTCTTCAAAGATACCATTTTTGTTTTAACAGATAAGTAAAACAACAGGGAATCCAGCTCTTGTTACCTCACACGGAAGTAAATTTTAAGAAATCTTTCTAAGACTATACAGACTTTTATTACTTATAATTGAAATTACCCATCTCCTAGTACATTAACCAATGACAGCTTTTGTAGTCATAATTTAAACCAATTCTGGACTGGAATACATAGCTATGTTTTCACTGATTCTAACTGGCAACATCACTATAATAAAGCAAGGAAGGGGGAAATAAGCAAGATCTCTGACTTGTTTCTGGAGACAAGCATTCATTTATTATTAGTGTCAAACAATTATATAAAAATTATTATAATATTGAAATGCTATATAAGATTCTTGCATCATCAGTGTGATAATCAATATGACATAAAATACATATAGGGCTATTCAGTATGCTGGCCTTAAATCTTAGCAGTGTTAGTTAATTTCTTTGTATTCAATACATATAATATATATTTGAATGTAAGTTACATACATTCATATATGTTAACATCTAAACAAAAAAACAAACACCATGTCTGTGACTTGGATGTTTTTGCTGTTTTGTAATTTTAGCATGTCAAACTGTAGGCAGTCAGCATTTACAGTTTTCCCCCAGACACATTACTTTTGAGAGATACTACCTTCATGCAAATAGGCTTCAAACCATACAATAAAAATAGGACCCATGGCCAACTGGGGCTTTCACCTTGTTCTCTTACACTCATTTTTGACTCATTACACTCAGTAGTGAGTCATGAAAGTCTGTTATGCTTGATTGAGTACTTCACTGAAATCCAAGTGGATGACTTGCTACTCATATAGACATACCAGGCTCTCTCTATACCAGCTCACCCTGTTACAGAAAATCATACAGATTCAGAATGGAAAAAGATATATTATAGGCCTGGAACATACACCAGAGCAGACAGAAATCTTGCTAATCTGCTATTGGTATTCAAGCTGGTTTCTTTGAAGCTAATTCAGGTTTGTGCTCACAAGAAACTGTGGAAAAGCACATGAAAAAGGAGGTGATTGGTGACAACCAACGACTTCACTAAAGTCAAATCATGCCTGACAAATCTGGTAGCCTTTTATGATGGGGTTACAACATTGGTGGATAAGGGAAGACCAGCTGATGTCACCTACCTGGACTTGTGCTAAACATTTGTCACTGTCCTGCACAACATCCTTGTCTCTAAACTGGAGAGGCACGGATTTCATGTATGGACCACTTGTTGGGTAAGGAATTGGCTGGATGGCCACCATCATAGAATTGTGGTTAATGGCTCAGTATCCAAGTGAGGAGAAATGATGAATGGTGTTCCTCAGGCGTTGGTATTGGGTCTGGTGCAGTTTAACATCTTTGTCAGCAACATGGACAGGGGGATCAAGTGCATCCTCAGCGGCTTTGCTGAAGACACTGAGCTGTGTGTTGCAGTTGACGCACTGGAGGGAAGGGATGCCATCCACAGGGACTTTGACAGACTTGAGACGTGAGCCTGGGTGAACTTCATGAAGTTCAACAAGACCAAGTTCAAGGTCCTGTGATGATTCTGTGATGAGATATACAGTTTGAATTACAGAAGTCCCTGACTTACCATGACACAAAGTGTCACAAAACTTCGGTAAGAAAGATGTTACGTGTAGGTTGGGCCCTGGAGGTAAAAGTCTCTTTCCACAGACTCTTTGGGGCTTTCTTGGCTCCCTGGTCTCTGCTGAAGTCCTTCAGTGATAACGGCTGTAACTTGTGGTGACTACCATACGGCATGAGTCAGGCCGTGGTCCTACGTGTGTTAGAACTGGATCTTACTGCACACAGCAGCACACCTTTGTTTTGGGTGATGCATGGGCAAATGTTATCTGTGTATAGCATTTGTGCTGGCTACATGCTTTTATGCTGGTTTTATGCCAGTTGGGAGAGCAGAGAAAAAGCCTGAACTGGCATAAGTTAGAGAGATGCAGACAGATAATACTTGATCTGGCAGGCAGCCTGGCAATATGGAGTTAGCTTGTTAATATTTTAAAATAAACTTGAGTCAGCAAAGTAAGTATATACCACATCAGTGCCTTTCATCCTATGCCTATCATGATTTTGATTCCACAGCAGGATAGATATGTCATTATGGTGGATATAAGGGGCAGCAAGGACCACATGCATGCAGTTCAGAGGTAAGTCAGAGCCTATAAGTTCTCCATAATGGTTTTTTCCCAAATCTGTCAGTAATATATGTCTTTCTAGGAGGCAGAACCCCGAAACGCCTTTCCAGAGACTTTCATGGACACATGCTGGAATTGCTAAACTCAGTAGAATTGCTTTGTCCTTCTAGTTGGACCAAAGAAAATTTCCCATTATTTTCTTTTTCATTACTGTAGTACAATGAGTGAAAGTTATTTTAAAATTCCTAATCTCTTCTAAAATGCTATTTTCTTCCTGCAAGGACAAAACTTGTTACAGAAACTACTGTTTCACATCAAATGAGAAACATGTGATTTTTTATTTATGTCTTTATCCTCAAACATTATTATCACCCTCCTGAATTCTAATACTGATAATTCTTAATACATAACATTTACACACAGAAACAGATAAGAAGACACAGACGTATGCATGTTTTCAAATTATTTAATCATAATGTGACTGTTGACTTTGTTGTCTGTTTACTTAGCTTTCAAAGAATTAAAGTCTATTCCAAGATGCAGAGCTTTGCCAAAAGTGGGTGTAACTTTCCCAACAGGGAGAATCTGCAATCTGCAATTGTGTTCAGAATATTTTCTAACTCCTTACTATTACAGTATCTTTCTGTGAACCTTAATGCAACCTCTATTCCCCATCCTTTAGCTTACAACACTAGATGAAGTAGTATTGAATTCCCAGTGTTTTTAAGGTAGGTGCTAAAGTACCTGACCTGAATTTTTCAGGTAATTAATGTTTAAAGTCACTTGCTAGGAGAGGGTAATCTAATAGAGGTAAGGTATGTCCATATATAAAACAAGCAAGAAAAGGGAGTGTGCAAATTAATTACCAATATTTTGAACTTTTCTGAATAGCTATTTTTACTGTGCTGTTAAAATTTACGTGGTTATCTTACTTTTCCACATGTAAGATCTTTATTAGACAAATGGGAGGGAAGAGAAAAAAATACTGAAGCGTGTGTTGTCCAGCAATTCAAGTCTCACTGGCTTTGTTGATACCACAAAATGTAAATATGTTCTAAAAATGGTCTGCTATTAATATATTGTGTGATGCATATAAAAATTTATTAGGCTCTGTTTGAATTCTGGAATGAAGGAGAAAGGGGTGTCTTTTCAGACTTTAGTCAGGGTCTTGTTCTTTTCATGTTCCTATATTCATAGAAACTTAGAACAACAGGGCTGAAACAGACCTCAAGTTATGAGCTGTCCAGTCTGCCCAAGGCAGACTCTGTTACACCTAGGTCAGTCCTAAACATGTGTTTTGTATAAGCTGTGGCGAAGACCTCCAATGACTAAGACTCCTAAGCCTCCCCAAGCTATTTGTTCAGGCTGCTAAAATGAATCCAAATGAATTTCAAACCAATCCAGATGTTGTGAAATTAGCTCTGGACTGAAATCTCCAGAGTGCTTCAGTCTGGAAGAACAACCAGCTGTGTCAGGGCTCTGAGGAACCTCTTCTCTTCTGCTCTTGGACTATGTATGTGCAAGGTTGAGAGACGTTCACATTCCCAGTGGTGAAAGCATTCTCATTCTCCCACACTTTTACAAACACAGATTCTCTTGTTTCTACCATAAACTGCATAATGCCACTCCTCCTCTATCTAATGATTTTCCCTTTAGATTCATCACAAATAGCTAGGGGGAGAAAATACAATTACATCCCATAATCTCATGTCAGGCTGCCAGGCATTGCTTTATATGTGGAACACAGAATGACTCATTAGAGAAGGAAAAACCACAGAGAATACAATAGACCTTTCATTTTCATCTGTACTTTTGTAAAAACTTTGAAAGCTGGAGGCAAAGGTGTTCCTCATTCAGCTACAGTTCTGTACGTCATGAGCTGTGAGCACAAAGCTGCATGCACATTGACAACCAAGAGCCTGGTTCCTACCAAACCTCTATTGACATAGTTGCCTCCTGAACAGCTCAACTAGCAAACCTTCTTCAATAAAATATGAATAAAAACACCAAAGATGAGCACACCCTGACAATGAGGCCCACTGACACAAACAGCCTGTGTCTATGCTATTAACTATCTTAATTTTCAGAGTAAAACCTGTGCAAGGCATCTGGGAATGATCAGTGAACAGTATTCCTTAGACATCTCAAGGAGACATTTGGAAGATAATTGTGACCAGGACTGTTCTGAAAACATAACAGCAAAACATAAGGTTAAGAATGCCTAGAGTGCTCCTGGAGAAGGCATACAGTATTCCCAGAGGTATGAAAATGTTTACCCTGCTTCTTCTGAGCCCATATTTCTAAGCTTTACCTTATGGTTGCCTTAATCAGCTGGTATAGGCACAAAAAAAGATAGATAGATAGATAGATAGATAGATAGATAGATAGATAGATAGATAGATAGATAGATAGATAGATAGATAGATCATGAGAGCACATTTTCTCTCCTACAACTGAGGCTGAGTTGTAACCAACCTAATTTAGAAATTCTCGTGGTGTGCCTGAGTTAGAGTTGACTGTCCTGGCTGACATACAAATGATAGCTGGTAGCTCTTATTCACATCGGTGCTGTGGGCTAAAAAAACCTGCAGCCCCAAGTCTTGTGATCCAGGGATAAAATTTACCTAGATTTTTGGACAATTAAGATTTGGAGTTGTGGCTTAGAATTATCTATTGGCCTGATTTATTAGGGAAGTGAGATAATTCAGCTTTAACGTTGTTCTCTTGGGGGTCCTCTGCAGGTCATCAGCACAACACATGGCCCCAGTAACCAAGTGTACATTCTGGCTTTTTCCTCTCTCTGAAGGGCAGCACTCTTCCAGCAGGACATCCTGTGCCTAATGATACCTGTGCATATCGTTTATTCCCAGTATTCCCACAGGAGCTGACTGTAAAGTCAATTCTTTTTTAGTTGAGCTCTGATTGAGGTGAAGTAGAGAGCAGCTAATGACCTGGGACAAATACACCACCTCTTTCCCCTCCTTCTCCTCATTCAGCCACTGTAATGAGCTATACCAGGGAAAAGGGATCCTCCTCATATACTGAGCACATAAGAAACATTAAATAGCAGAGTCAAAAGTCAAGCAGGCCCATACATCCACAATGCCATCAGCCATTATCAGTGGTTTGGATATTTGATATCTTCTACTCCATAGAATTATTTAAAAAAAAATAGAAAAGGGAAGATAATATTTAAATTATTAAAGCCCTTAACTGAGGTTTTCAAAGGAATGTATTCTGAGACAGGACAAACCCAGGAGCTGTATTCACTTCAAATAATTCTAGTATTCCAATTAGGAAAGCTGTGAGCTTTTTTATTTCTTAGCTGCCTGAAGACATAGAAAGGTTTGTGAGGCTTTTTAAAAATCCCTATAATTCTGATTAAAGGCTTTTTCATTTACTTCTAAGGTGACATCTATGTAATATAGTTGTTTGCAGTTATCTTCGGTAGCAAGAGATGGTAAGAAAGCAACCAGAATGTTTCAGTAAGTCCAACAGGCTACGTGGGAGAGAGAAACTGTATGAAACAGTCAGCAGAGGCTGCACAGGAGAAACAAATGCTCCAGAAAGGCCCTGAGGACCAATTCCCCTGTGGTGTGCTGCTTCAGCCTCAGAGAAGGATTAATGCCGTTTCTTGGGAAAACCAAGCTACATAAGGATGAGAAAAGCAACAATAGGCATCACATCAGAGATATTTTTTTCCTCAACAAGACTATGATTGAAAAAATTTACATTTTGCACTGATCAGAAATTCTATACATTGGCATGTTTTTCCCTGTTTTAGGAGGATTTACATAAATATTTTGTGGGAGAAAGACTGTGGGTTTCTAAGAGCTTCTAGAAGCTGAAAAGACTTCACTCTGATTGGAGGCTTTGAGTATTATAAAAATGCTATTAATTATTTATCAGTTATCCTTGTTACTATTGCTGTTGGTTTATTATATGACTGCATATCACCATACATTATTGAATATTATGCTTATAATGTATCATTATAGCATAAGTATCAACAATATTATATAGTAATAATATGGAGAAAATTAACACTAACATTAACATTAGTAATATGCTTCAAGGGTAAAATAACAATCAGATTATCATCAATAAAAAAATGCTTTCTGTGCCAGAGTGGTGAATCAGAATCATAAGATTTCTAATGCTGACAAACTTCAAGCCAGTTTTTCAGAAATACAATTTTAAATGTACAGAACTTAAATTGAAATAATCTGATCTGACATAATATAGCAGAAAATGTGCAGATGTCAGCCTACAACTCACTGTTAAGAAAAAAATGAGCCTATGCGTTCAGTTATAAGACATTTTTTTCCTTCAGTTCTCTTTTCAGAGTCAGAATTATTAAAGAAAAATTTGTTCTTTGAAATTGCTCTTGGAGCTTAAGTGTAAAATTTTTTCCCATTTATAGTAAAATCACCAATAGAAGGAAATTTTATATTTTCAGTTATTTTCCTATTCAAAGGTTTTCTTAAGGGAATTATATAAATTTGCAGTCTATGAATAATTTTAAAAAAATTCAAAAATTTGTGTATTGATATTTTTTGTTGTTGTTGTGATTGTCTACACACCTACAGCCATTTTTGTCTGAAAATAATAGGCAATTTGAATAAGTAAATTGAACTAGTAAAGTCGTCAGTATTCAGAACTTTGAGAGTAAAGGATAGGTAGAAACAAATTCTGATATGCAAACATATGCTCATACATGATCCCTTTGTACCACAGCTGATTGCTATAATTTTTGACTTATTGTCTTGGGTGGGTTGCTTCCTGGTCTGGAAATCCACATGGACTTCTGGCAGCTCCCATGGAATGGAAGAAATCTTCCATCTGCATCTTCATTCTTCACATAACAGTTGCTAAATATCAATGGGTTTAATAATTTAAACTGCTATAATTTTTTGTGTGGTGGGCAAGGAAGGTGAACTCGTAAGGAATGTGCTCATCCTGGTGAAGATGATGGCCTTGATTTGCCTCATTAAGGTGATTTACAGTTCTGCTCCTGGTTGTGCGAGGAACAGATTCAGTCAATCGACAATCAGGAGAGGAACAAACATTCATACCACTGAGAGGTTAATGTTTTGATTTTCTGTCAAAGGAATATTTTTGGATGGCTTTACTTGAGAAAAACACTTAAGCATATTTAACTAATTTTTAATGGCATTCAAACTTGCCCTTAAACAGTTTGGGAATGACAGTCTATAATAGGAATTATAAATGCAAAAATTGAACATGTAAAAATAAATAAATAGTTCCACCTGAATGAGGTAAAACGAAATAGTTCTCTTACCTGAATTTATGTCCTTCCAGTATTATCAGCCATTGCTTACCTAAGTGTGGTTTGGTTTTTATCTCATTAAAAAATTAATTTTATTGAGGCAAGAAATTTAAGAAAGAGTGTTTTTCATTAGATACAGCTCTTCTGCATGGTTGGATCAACATCTGATATGTTTAGATACTACATGCCTTTGAACAAAAGGCCTAATACATGAAAATACCTGTTATTTTGTTGCATGATGAAACATTTCATTTATTAAAATATGATTTTTTGGGGATGTTGAATTTAATATATGCTTTAGTAAATAATGGGAATGGGCAAAGTTGTGGAGTGGTTGCAGTGGTGAAAGCATGCACGTGCTACAAAGTCATATCTGCTATCCAAACTACCAGCTTTTAATGTATCAAAATAAGTATAACAGCATAATTATTGCTGCTTATTTCAGTTTTAATGAGGAAACAAACATAATAATAACTTAGAAGAAAGAAGGCTGACAGGTGTATTAACAAATGGACTTATAAAAGAAACAGATGTAATTTTGTTTTTAGCAGAGAGAATAACAAAAATAACTTAAAATTAAGAAAGTTGTAGTTAAGATCAAACATTTTTAAGCAATATTCAAATATATTAAAACATGCCCTTCATCCGCCTGAGACCATTAGAAATATCTGCAGTACAAAATATTTTATGGGTGTTTTTATGTCACTCTGAATGATTATTAAATATGCTATTTAAAAGAAAAACATTTTCTGTAGCACAATAGCCAAACACTGTTGAAAAGCAGGTGAGAGCAGTTCCTCTCTGTGACATGGTATGTGATTTTTCCTGTGCAACAACCAATTTATGATAAACCAAAGCATCAGTGTATAACCGGGACATGGAATATTCCATCTCTTAGTGGTAGAGGAACTGCAGAAGACACCTATGTGGCTGTATTTCAAGACTACGGGACAGATTTGGATTGAACATGCAAGCTCTCCAATGCTGGAGACAAGCTGAAAATATAAAGGCAATGTATTGCAGTTTTAGCTCACGGGACAGGAGGCTGTTATCACCTAGGTATGTCCCTGGGCTATCCTGCAAATAAGGATTGAGTGTGACAGCTATGAAATCTCTCAAATTTTTACCTCCTCCCGTGGTTAGACATGCATTTAAGAGGCATTTGATCTCTGTTTATTTCATAAAATAGTTCAGCATAGATCTTCTAAGATAACTTAACCAGAGTCATAGTGTTAAATTGGCTATAATCAGAAATTAAGCCCAGTTGCACCCAGTCCCTCTGATCCCTGGGGACCAGCTGGAATGCAAGGGGGCTTATTTTCTGCTGAATTCCTGTACCCTTCATGCAACAATCTGCTACTTGATCAGTGCCATCCGGTAAAAAAACTGAGCCTCAGTTTTTCATTTTCCGCAATAATATCCTTGTCATCAGGGTTTGAAATTATCCACTTTAGGCTCATTGGGTATATCTACAGGTCTTTGTAGACTGTGAAGGAATGAACCTTGGTTCCTAGGCCAGGTGGTGTGGATGTGTCTACATTCTTACTGCTCAAAGCTAATAGCTCCCACAGAAAGCTGACTTCAGACATGCTCTCTGTGGACCCAGAAGAAAATTAGCCTCTATCAGGAGGGAACTGATTCACTTCAGAGGAGATACCATGAATAGCATAGTACAAACACAGCATGGATGACCAGGAAACTAGCAGTTATGAGCAAACAGACATAAAAGTGAAATGACAGAGGAGAGGCATTTAGTGAATTTTTATACGAACAAACACCTTCAACAAGTGAGAATGTGAGGAGCTCCTCAAATTCCCCTAGTTTTTTGTTTAAATTAGTAGCCTGATGTTTTGGGGCAAGTCTCTTCCTTGAAAGGGGACAAGCAGCAAACACAAATCCAAATCTCAAGCATCAGTCATTAATGTATACTATGGAGTAACATTTTGGTTTTTTGCCGCAACACATACCCCAGGATTTGCACCCTTAGCTCTTGAGATGCTTTTAAATGGTATGTCTGTTGCATAAAAAGGCACCTGCCTGATCGGGTACAAGTATTTTTAAACAGAAAGACAGGAGCTGTAATATTCAGTGATGCAAAAAACCTGTGTGGACTTTGCCTGAGGCAATATCTTTGACCTAGATTTGTCGTCTTTGGTTTTTAGAGAAATTATAATTTAGTATTCATAATCTCTTGCATGCTGAGCTGTTAGCTGAGGACAGTATCACCCATAAATAACTTCAAATAAATAAGCAAAACCACATAGGAAAAATGGCAAAATGGAAATGGGATATGTTTAAACTGCAGAAATAAATAAAATGAGGTACCTACCTAGTAGCTCTGCTTCAGAAATTTAATAGCGTGCAATGACTGATACCATGACAGAACTGAGCTGACAATTTTATGTCAGGGAGATATTAGTCTGTCTTGAATTATTCCAGACTAATAAGCACATTAGTATTGTGTTGCTCATTTATCTATGTCTACAGTTTAACACAAAAAGGAAAGTAAAAAGAAAATTATTAAAAGGTGAAGACAAAATACTCACACAAGTAGGTCCATTTGGCCATAAGAACACTGTCTCTTGTCCCTTTTTACTTTAGAAAATAATTCTTATAATTAGTAATTTAAAAGACAGCCTCCCTTTCATTACACTGGCACCATACCTTTGTAGCTTTAAGGTCAAAGAAATAAACAGCTGTGGCAAATGAATCCAACCAACTAGCCTGGTAGCTCCTCATGAGGAAGAAATGGATTGTGGCAAGACATCTGTAGAATTTTTCTAAGGCCACTGTGATACAGTAGCTTAAAAAATGACATACAGATTTGCAGCCTTCAAGTGATCACTTAGATTAGTTTAACAGAAAGATGCATCTTTATAAGGAGAACAACAAATGGCAATAAAAAATGTTGGTACTTCAGCAGAAACATACTTACTCAAATTGCATTTGCTCACCCCCCACAGAGAGGAGAGAAAACCTTTTAGCACTCTTAAAAGTGAGAGACAACAGCACTGTCTAGAGCCAAGTGTTTCAGAGATGGGGGCAATGTGTGAACCATCCCTCGGCAGCGCAGCCAGTGCTCGCGATCCCCACCCTGTGCCGTGCTCATCGCTGTGGGGCCGAGCAGGCTGTCAGCCCTGCCGTTCCTTTGTGCTAGTGAAGATGATGGTTTTATAATGCAAATAAAGGTCGACTGAAAACCTCTGCACCTATCTCCCTCCTGGTGACCTTCACCACGCTTCTCTCCTCTGAGACCTGGGATCTCCTCGATGAAAAAAGTATTCACTTTTACTATGGCTGCTCTTGGTGACTGTGACAAGGCACCTGCTTCTCTGTAGACATCTCCTGTCTGATTCAGCATAGACCAAGAAAATTACTGGAATCAAAGAAAAAAGGATTGAGTGCCTATTTCCACTAAGGCCACAGCATTTCTGAAGTATAGCAACTGCAGAATTACTCATCTTGTTCAGTCAGGAATGTTCTCCTTCTCCAAAATAAATCTCCCATCTTTGGGGGCTGGAATTTCCCCTAACCAGAAGACCGTAACAGTCATGCAGACCGAAGGGCACAATCTAGTATTTTGCCCTTGCTGTGGTTTATCATGTTGTCACCACAGAAATACAGTATTTTCTGGTCTTGACAGAAGTGCTTTGCTGTATCTGCAAGAAGCATTGCCATCACCAGGAGCCATAACCTTGTGCTGCCTGGAAAGGCTGTGCAGTGCAACACACAGTACTGCCACGGTAATGCAGCAGAGGTTTTGTCATTCTGCAACGGCTTTTGCTGCTGATCCCTCGGTACATGAAGGCTCTCCTACATTAGAAGAATCGTGGAATAATACCCCTACAGTGTACTTTTATATCAGAACATTCTTGGAGCAATACCCCCTACAGCATACACCCATACAATTGAGATTAGCCTCTGCTTCTAAGCTCTAGTATTAGCATAAATGATAGCTGAAATGTAGCAAACTTTATCTTTAAGAGAGCAGGCTATAGATTATGTAATGTTCCAAAATGACTAAATGCCCCTGATGAATTTATACTAACTTGCTTATTGACAGCTAGAGCTTTTTTGCTACTTAACAATGTGTCTTTCAGCAAACAATTTCCTATAACAGACTGAAGGAAACTTACCAATGAACTTCACTGTAAAAATAAACATTGGAAGTAGAAAAAAAAGCTATACACAGAAAATGGATGAAGAAAAAAATCAGGACTATCGTCAGCTGATAAAGTCAGAAGGAGTACTTTGCCTAAATGACGATGTGCTGTCCTGAGAGCACATACGAAGCACATACTAAATGAAGCAATGCGCACAAGATACTTTTCATGAGGATTGACTACGTGGGAGGAGGAGGAAACACTAAAAGAGCTTCAGCTGAGAAAGAAACTACTGGTAATTATCTTGTATTGTCACCAAACCCCATATGTAAACATCCAGTAACGAGCTTATGGATCCTGAGGTTAGAAATTGTTCAGCTTCAGAAATTGAGTGTGAAGAAGATCTAATCTTGTGTTCAGCTATTCCAGAGCCAATTCCATTTAAATGACTAGATGTATTTGAACATGAACTATCAAAACTATGAAAACTCTGTAGAAGTCACAGGGTTGCTGTTTTCTTCATGAGCACAATTAGCACTAGAAGCAAATGGAATTTCAGGAGTCTCCATCTTGACTGAACAATTAGATCTGCTTCTGGTATACAAAACTGAACCAGGATTTCTGCACTGGCGTAACTGGATGAAATTGTAAGGGTTCTTTAAGCAAGAGTTAGACTAGTTTATTGCCTTACTCTCCTTACATTTTTATGAAAAATAAAATATTTTATCTCTAATAATAATGACTATTTATCTCTAATGTAAAGCGAGAAGCATGCCTGTTTCCTATATAACATATTAAATTAGTTAGCATATATATTATGGATATAAGTTCAAACCTTGATTAATTTTTCTTAATTTGAGTAAAGAAGCTTTCTCTAGAGGCAAACATAAATCTGACCACACAATGTCCTTCCAGACCCAGTGATTCTTAGGAATGTGTCAAGATGAAATTACTTTTGCCCATAAGGAATCTCATCTTTTAATACTTTTAGGTTGACACGAATATTTGGTTTGGATGCCAGAATCAAAAGAATAGATTTTCTGCCCCACCAGGGCCAAAAGCTTGACAGCCTGACAGTGGCTTGGAGATAGAGCAGATAAGGTCTACTCTGATGGAATAGACCGTGGTCTTTCAAATGCTACTTTGCTGAGCACAGTATATTTCATTTAAAATACCTCATATTTTAATTTTCACTGTATTCAAGATTAGTTTCAAGGGACGCCCATCTGTGACTTGGCAGGTCCATCCCAAGGCAGACTCCTGCAGCTGGCTGCTGAACAGCTGCAGAGAAGCCCACAAGTAATGCTTGTTTTACCAGCCTCCAGGTTCTGATAGCTTTTGGTTTACTGGGAGGTTGATTTAAATTTGAGCTTTCATATTCAGTTATTTTCATTTAAGACCCAAAACACATAGGTACATGATAATGTAGTGAGCTAGAAGTGTTTTTTGTCTTCTTTAACTCATGTTTTACTCCCTGAATTCAAGTTCGGATTAAACAGTGGTCACCGTGAGGTATACAGAGGACAAATTCTCCAGCTAAAAAGAAAAACAAAGATGGAGAATAGAATGTAAGAAGATAATAAATGAAAATAAAATAAACAAAAAGGAGGAATAAGAAATTTTAAGAATTCTTAAGCAGTAATATTGTTATTGACAGTAAAGAAATATTATTATATAATTGGGGAGTGGTGGATTCAAAGTAGAAAAAGGTAAATATTTTGTGTATTTTCCACTTGTCGGACTACTTTCTGTCAGATTCAATGTAAATCCACAATTTTGCATTATTTTATATGATTTGTAGTGCTCAGGTCTCTATAGTTGCTTCTGAGTGTAGTTGCTAGGCATAGACATACTTGCAAATTCTGATTTATGCTGCAGTGGTACTCTAGGAGTAAAAAGTTATCCAAAGAAAAGTCTTCAAACCTCAAAGAATTAACAATTACTTTATTTTTTTCTTTTTATTTACAAAAAAAATGCTTAAAAAGTCAAGTCCTGCAGGCGGTGGAACCTTCAGGATAACACAGGGTGCTGCCTTGTGCAGGATGAGGACAGACAGAAACAGGCACTGAGAAGGCACAAACTGCCCCTATTCATCTGAAACTAGGCTCTGCTAGACTAAAGACTAACACTGTTAACCCTTTCAACACCAAGGGGCAACATCAGGAAAAGCAGGCTGATTCCCATGCTCTCCATGATCTGCTTTTCTGAATGGATTTACCACTCAAACAGGCCTACAAGTTTTGGGGGAAAAAAGTCAGGTATTTTCTCTGGGGTTTTGGTTTTACCAGGGTCACTTGCTCCATCCTCAGCAGCAGCATGGGGGTCTACATTAGAGTTGAGGATTCAGTGTTCAATCTGCTTTAACCTTGAGAAGCTAAGAAACAGTTACAGTTACAGAATTCTATCCCAAAAGACAGAAGGCAAGCTTATCTGAGCAGAATTCTCTTACCTATTTTCTTGCTCTTCTATTGTCAAAAGCCAAAGGCAAGTCTTCCTCCCTATGCAACAAGAATGTCTTGAGGGCCAATTATTGGCTTAAGGAATTGTTTAGCCCTTAAAACTTCTCAAAAGCAGTGCTATGCAGACCTCTCAAAACTAATTCCAGCTTTTGGCAGACTTGCCGTCAAATTGTGATCGACCACCAGGAGGCAGGAGGCAGATGTACTGCATTGCCTATGGGGGATCCCTGTCCTTTCACCTTCCAGATGCAGCTTCCAACAGTGCTGTCCACACATAAGCATATCTTATATCAAAGGTAGGTCTACAACTAACGTTAACCCCCAGCTTAATCGTACAAGACTTAATTTAAGCTCATGAGTGATATCTGTTAAACGAGGGCCTAAATTAGAAATAGTTTACTGAGAGGTAACAAAGGCATCTAACAATCTACAAGAGGATTTTTTATAGATAAAAAGAGACTCAGTAGAGCATCACCATACGAAATAAAAATACCGGAGCAAGTTTCATGTAGAAACCTCCCATGTTTTGGCAAGGAGACACTGTTGTTGTCTGTTGTCTCATGATTTGCATGTAGGTAAGCCCACTTTAAGTCAGAAATTCATGCTGTAGTGTTGATATTCTGGCTACAGGTCTTGCACAGATTGATGAGGCATTTTTAGTTCTGCTAGCTTAGAAAAAGATAGACTGCAGCTTCCTTATTTGCAAACACTTCCCACAGGGAGAAGGACTGTTCACCTTCAAGTTTTCCAGTAGATAGATTGTGAAAAATGAATGAGACTTACTTACAAGCTCAATTTAAAAGAATTGATCATCAGAAAAACAAAAGAGGATTTTCCTTTGCTCAGGGGAGAGTTAGCAAATGGAATAAGACACAGAAAGGACTGATAAGAACAGTCAGCAGAAATTGCTTCAAAAGAGACGAAGGAAAGAATTTAGAAGAAAAAATGTGAAGTATAACTGCTGGCTACAAATACAGATGGGATACCTTCTTTCTTAAGCTTTTGTGTTCTCTGTACAACACTAAAAACACTAAAAAGATTCCTCTAGCTCACACACATATATATATTAAATCAAATTGGAAGCACATTCAAGGGAAAAATTAGTTTTCTGGTATAATAGCTAACAGACTGAAATTTATTTGTTCACTTAAATACTTGTATTGTCTTCAGTAGGGACTATTACATGCATATCCAGCTGCTATTAGATCATTTTATTCCAGACTATATGTATTCTGGAGTCCCTAGTGACAATTACAAAATTCAACCACAAGCTATTGTTGAACTGTATGTATCTCCCATTTCTTTAAAAAGCTTAGGCTGGCATGACCATAATTATTAAAAAAACCTTTACATTACCATCACAGGCTTAAAAGTTTATTCAAATCTAATCTCTTCAAGATCAAGTTAGTCATGACCATGTTTCTAATTGAGTATTTTGATTTCTTTTCTCAAAGAACAATGGGCTAAATTCACTGTGGATACAAAGGAAGATGTCTGATGTAAGCTAATGATGGCTTGAAAAAGGAATAAGTTCTTGTGCGATTTTTGCATTTTGTTTGAAAAAAAAATAATTACTTTGTAATCACACAAAAATAATGGATAAAATATATTTTTTTTAAAAAGAAGAAAAATAAAAGCTTTCTATTTACCTAAAAATGACCTACTACCTTGAATAATAATGCTGCCACTAACACTTACATTAAATGGTCTAAACTGAGTATTTTGTAACTCTGACGGGCCTGATTTCTACTTGAAGAAAAATCCCACACATATTTTAGTAAGGATAATATCTTCTACTTTTCAGTAATAAGAAGCTGCGATGCACAACTAAAGCTACAATGCACCAGGACATAAATGTTTGATTTCTTTCTTGAAAGAGACTGGGACATCCACGCATATGGATCCTGGCACGCCAGGTGACACTACATAGGGAATGTGATATCAGTAGGAGACAAAGCACTGGCTCTCTGTGTTGTCATGTTGAAAATGGCAGGGAGTCTTTGTCCCAAATTTTACTGCCTGAAAAACAGAAACTGAACCTGCCAAATACGGAAAGCAAGCAGCCTGGATTTCAGGGGTTAAATGCAGTACATGATTAAACACAGCTCTCCTCCTGATTCTTTGGTGAACCTTCAGCTCTCAACAGGAGTCAGTGTTTCTATAGCAGAGATGGCTGGGTGTCCTGGAGTGTCTCAGTCTGTGTCTTTTTCATTGTTTCTTATTCACTACAAAACATATCCAGCATTTGAAAAATTTACATCTGCCAAAGATAGGTGTTAAACGACTCAATCAAATACACAATAGTAGTGAAAAAATACAGTTCCTGAAGCATGAGACAGTGCATGTAGGATACCGTTAAGTTTTAATGATTCACATCATCTGCTCACATTGACTTTGGCTGAGCATTTCATGGAAAAAAAAAAAGTTGGAAAGAAGAAAAGGAACACAGAAGAGACATGGAAGATCTACTTCAAGGTTCCAGTTTGCCTTTGTAATCTGGGCAAATCATTAAGTCTAGGTTCTTATGGAACTGAGGTGAGCCAGCTTCCTGCAGGCAGTTTGCTTCATATAGGTTCTCCCCTCCAGAATATGGTCAGCAGTTACTTCAGCAGTTATGCCTTATGCCTTTCTGATGGGATGTTGAGCCACCAGATTTCAAGTCTCATCTATAAATTAAGCAGAGCAGGACTTTAAATCTAGCTTTTCCATCCTAGAAATATTTGAACCTAAATTTTTGGTTCATCAGAATGTGCATAAACCTATATATGCTCTGCTAAGCCTGTATCTACTGAAAGTCAGCAACCACCTTAGAGGTGCTCTCCATGCACAAAAAAGACAGGGCCCAGCTAAGGAGACAGACTAATTTTGGGCAGGTTTTGTCTTCAGTCTTAATTCCAGCCCAATGACAAGGGGATGATTTAAGTGGTTTTGGAGTTCTGTTAATGTCACCTGGCAAAAAAAGACCAGAAGCAGCTCAGCGATGTATCTGAGCACATCTACAACAGTTAGGCACCCACAGGGCAAAGCTGCATGTATTTGCACTGTTCCCAATACAATGGCTCACAGATACTAGAGAGACTTTGAATATGAATGTTCAATGAATTTGGAGAAGCTACTCAGTTTCAACAGCAATTCACATTTCTTAGAATCTAGTTTGCTTCTGCGTGGCACAAACATAATAAGAGAGTCTCATCATGTAGCCTAATATCACAGAACCTTTTATAAAGAGACGTAGGACAACATGCTTGGAAACCTCTGCAGTGTCTTTAGGAGCCATTCCCAGAGCTGCTGGAGCTCTGTGAAAGCTTGCATCAGAGTCCCAGTGACAGAACAGGAGCTGAGCAAGTCACTGTGGTCATTTAAAGGCAGGAGTTAAGTTTGAATGTAGGAATTTATCTTGCAAGGGGTAAAATAAGAGATTTCTTCTAACTCAGCAATATTACTCAATAATTTACCATTTTTACTTTGGCCTACACAAACATCGTATTTTTGATACAGGTCACAAAACGTGATTTCATTGGAGATACTGGAACTTATACTATAATTTTATGGTTTTTAATTTCTTAATGGGACCAGGGCAGAGATGACAAGTTTTAATGTATTAAAGGTTTACATAACTGAGAGGTATAAGGTTTTCCTGCCTCACAATCTGATTTTCCATTCCATCACTCTCCTATGTTGATCACTATGCTCTGCAAGTTTCTCTGGTTTAGGTTAAAAAATTAAATCTTTGTAATAAGCATTTCCAAAACTCCAGTAATCAAGTGTCCTCTTGTTAACAGACAAATGTCTTACAGAACTGGATTCAAAACAGACAGAAATGGCTTCTAATAATATTAAATAAAGTAAGAAAAGCAAACACCAAGAAAAATTCAATCCCAAAAGCTGGAAGAAAAGCAATGCAGCACTCCCTCTCTAACATAAGGAATCATTTAGCATGACACTTGAACGGCTGTGACAATACAAATCTGCTAATGTGGTATTAGTTGAACCAATTTAGAGAGCAAATTAGAATAAAAGGGTGTCTTGCATGTCAAATTGCTATGGACATCCAAGGCAAGGCAGAGAAACAGCTGTGAAAAAATGCTCTTTTAGCAGCAGAAAAGGCAAGGTTACAGAGGGTACAAAGAAACACCATTGAATACCAGGCTGGACAATGCTCTGTCACACAAGCAGGAAGATGTATTTCCAAACATAGCATTATTGACTTTCAAATTCTACCTTCTCCAATGGCCTCATTAAACCTTTTCGGGGGGGGGGGGGGAGGTGCCTTGTTTGTTTGTTTGTTTGTTTGTTTTGGGGGGGTAATTTTTTTTGTTGTTGGGCTTTTTTTGCTTGTTTGTTTGTTTGTTTTCCCCAGTAGGATTACCATAAACATACTGTGGAAATGTTTAAATGGAGACACAAACTGCAGCTCTCTGGGACACACAACATATAACCTGGGAGCTAGAAACAGTCCTTAGCAGAGCTGACACATACCCACTGCAGACTGGAAAGCTGGAAGCATCTTATATCCAAAGCAATGGGGACTTTCCCTGTCCTGGTGCAGTCTTGTATCTAAAATAGCAAAACGTGATGATTTAATATTCCCAAGTAAATTTTCTATTTGTTTTGTTTGTTTCTTTAAAAGTGCTTCCTCCCACTCTGCTCTTCTTTTCCCAGATCCTCGAGTCCCTGCTCATGCTATAACAGAAAAGGTAGCTGAGAGAAACAATTCTCTCAGCAAGGAACAAAAACGGAGGTTTTATTCCCATTCTTTATAAAAATTGGCATGTAAAAAAGAATAGTACAAATCAAAATGCAGACACAGGAATATGTATTTGAGGAAACACAAGCATGACAGTGAGGAGGATTTCGTTTTCATCTTTTCTCTTTAATCCCTTTCATAGTTTATTGAATGTAATCAAGCAAAGTCAGTGAAGGGTTTTATAAGGAAGAGACAGTTCCCTTGTCGTCGTAAGAGACTATGTTACAACAGGATTTTAGAAATTTAGGTAATTTAGCAAGTCCTAAACAGAAAAAAATGCCTGTAGTTAAAGCAGATTGCTTTGCTAGGGCCCAATGTCTGATTCAAAAGTCAGAAAAAGAACTCAAGTGCATGTATGTTTGTATTCATATTCATATTAATTAATTTAAACTGGGGGTTTTTTTCAGGTGAAATGACCATAAGTTAAAATGGTAAAGAAAAAGAAGAAATAGTGCTTGCCCAAGCAGATACAAAGATTAAACATAATAAATTCACAGTCTACAAACAAAAATTAGACTCCTTTCCAGAAGTTACAGTAAGTTCTTTAACATAGTTAGAGGCAGGTATCAGGAGGTAAGACTACATCAGTTACATTTACTGTTAATTTCAAAGTACGAATGCATGTGATTTTACTTCTGCTCATACTATTGCAATTGCACTATTTATTTAATTAGTATTAAAATATAAGCTAACTATAACAAATTCAGTTCCTTAGTGTTCAGTAAGTTCACTTCAGCCTGCTGCCCAGTGTAAGTATGAGCCAGCTTGCCTGCCAAGAATAGCCTGTCTACTTCAGCCAAGAAGTGGGGCAAAAAAGCTCTGCTGGTAAGGATAGGCACTTTTCAGTCTCTAACCTGGCTTGCTTATAACAACTTTAAATTTTATTATATCACACTGTTGCTGGCAGTATTGACATACCCGCATTTTAACGACTCTGTGAACAGCAAGAAGCCATCAGCAAAACACACTGTGGCTCTCAAAAACAGCTCCAGAGCTGTGAGCTGCTCATGAATAGCCGTCTCTGTGAGGGCAGCATGATTTATAATCAGTATAGAGAGTCCCTGTGATTAATATTCATGCTACACATCCCAGAATAAATAGGAGATGCCAGTCTGATTCAAAGCCCTCTGAAACTGATGGAAACCTTTCCATTGACTGCCATGGGCTCTGGGTCAAGCCCCAAGCATCCAAGTGTGTTTACACCTTTTAAAAAAGAAGAAATTCACTCTCCACATGTTTCAGTCCCTCACATTTATTGTCAGCAACCTCTGGCAAAAAATGCCTTCCTCTGCAATGAGACTCACTGAAGCTAGTAGGAGCTATATATACAGAGACTGAGGACAAAATTCCAATGTAAAACCAATAGCAAACTGGAAAGAAACTTGATTTTGAAACCACACAAGACAAAATGCAATGATAAAATGAATGTTTCTTTGTAAGTATAAAATAACTCAGATTTTGTATACCTGCAGGTTAAAAAAATTTTCAATGAGGCATACTGGACCTTCATAATATAACATTAAAAAAACCCACTCATATAAATCTAATACCATTATAACCATCTTCCTTGAACACTGTAATTATATCCTCCAAGGGTAAGTACCCAAATGTTAATTAAATATGGCCATCTATATTATTTTATGCAAAGATTTTTTTTACTTATTAAAGGAATTTAATAGTACTCATAGATGTCTTTGTTAAATGCAGATTGACAAGGAAGTTAAAGAATAAAGCCTCATTTATTTTTATGCTACTTATAAATTTTCTGAAGTCCAAGTCCTCTCACAATAGTGTACAGTAATTGGATTAAAACTACCTTCAAATACTTTCCACCACAACTTTTACGTGAACCATCTTGCAAAGCCCACAATGTCTACAAATCATTTTGCAGTGATTATCAAAAAAAATACTATGGAATTAAATAAAAGTGGATCGATATGGACCTTCCTCCCCAAGCAATGAAATCTTAGCACCATACAAAATATCATGACTTAAAACTGAGTGCTGACTCTCCTTGTCTCTCTTTCCTTTTAATAACCAAACAAATTATTTTCCAAAGCATGACTGTTAATACACAGATTGGTTTTGAGAGTAGTGTTCAACAGTAATTTTTTTCCTGCATTTTGTTTCAAGAAGAAAAATATAAAGTAAAAAAAAAAAAAAAAAAAGAAAAAGGAAAAAGATACAGGAAATAAAAAGTCCTAAGGTAAATTAACAGTGAGTCCCCACGGAGGCAAAAGTGGACATTTCGCGACGGATGGTACTGAAAGGAGAGAGCTCCAGTTCCGTGGTGTACTCATTGTCATTGTCATCACTTGTCACTGTGGAAGACTTCTGGATGCATTCATCACAGCAGCAACAGCAACACTCCATAAAGGCCCGGCTGAAAGGTTTACAGAGGCAGAAGAGGAGAACTGGGGTAACACAGGACTTAAAGAACAAAAGGAACTGGCTAATGAGATGGAGGAGGTCCATAGTTTGTTGAGAGACCCCTGTGGACATGTAGGCAGTCACGATGTTGCAAATGTTTTCGGGAATGATGCAAAACCCATATAAAATGGTCAGAGCCACCACTGTGCAGTTCATCTGACTTTCCAGCTGAATTTGTCGCTTGTTCCCCCTTGTGCAAGCCTTTTCAGCCCTCCTGATTTTCCTCGCTGTCACCAGGGAGCAGGTAATAGTGAACAGGGTAGGCAAACAAAAATAGCAGCCGAAGTACCACCAGAGTCGTGCCCCATCGTAGGTGAGAGCTAACACGTAGATGGTGTCGGGCAGTGCGGTGGATATCTTCACCACGCAGCGCTCACCCGGGGGGCTGCCACTGTACTCGGGGTCCTCCTTGGCCAGCTGGCGCAGCACCACCTCTGGCAGTGCCAGCAGCAGGGCACCTACCCAGATGACAGCCAGCTTGGCCGTCGTCGAGGTGCAGTTTTCGATCATCTCATAATACATCTGCACGTTGGTGGCAGCACGAAACCGGTCAATGCAGAGGGCACACAGTGTGAATGTGGTGACTCCAAGAGAGGCCACCTGAGAAGGAGGAAAGGAAACACAAGTTAATACAGGTGCTATCTGGGAAAAAAAAAAAAAAGGAAGGAAAAAGGGGGAAAAGGGGGAAATGAGAAAAGACAGCTACGTGGGTACAGTCCATTAATCAGTGGAGAGTGGAAAAACATCATATCCTTCAAAAGTCCCCTGTTTCCCTGTTGATGGCAGTCTTCTTAGAGACAGAAGATGAAGGCCTGAACTCATTCAGGATGAAGAGGGAATTAATATATTGTACTTTGGATGAAGGCTCTTACCATTGAGCTGTTCTCTGGAAGAGGTTTATACTCTTCCATAGAGATAGCTCAATTTGTACTCTGGAACACCAGTCAAGTCTAGCCCCTTGACCAGCAAAGGCAAAGGCAAACATAGTTTAAGGGTATCAGTGTAGGAGACAGTTAAGCACCATGGTGCTGAGCACCACCAAAAGAAACATCACAAATAGAACTTAGCTTCCAGCGTTCGCTCAGCTATCATCCAGCATGCATTCCGAAAGAGTACATCCTTCTGCTTTTCTGCCTAAAAATACTTGTTCCAGCTTGGTGTCATCCTCTCCTGGAGACCCAAGCAAGCACCTGTGCAACTCTGAGTGGAAAATAAAATAGAAGAACTGAGCAAAACTTAAAACTAAACCCTTTCCTTCCCCACTTTTTTCTAAGGGATGTTTTTCATAAAGATTGGTTCTACCACAGGGGTTGGAATCTTAAATCAAAAAGGGAGATAGGAGCGTCTTCCTTCATCAGAAGGACGAACTTACCAACACAAGTTATCAACCATGCAGGGGATCATAACATTGAAACCTTTCACATCTACAAAACTTAGAAACCCTGGGGACTGGATTAGGCACCTACTGAATTGAGTAGGGTCCAACAACTAATTTTGTGGACTTAGACTTTTAAATGAAATTTTGATGGGATGGGATGTAGGCACATAAAGCCACCTCATATTGTCAGTTCAAAGAAATCATACCTGAAATCCTCAGACTTCCCAAGTCTAACTTTGGAACCTTCACTATAATAGTTGAGCTCTAATAATCTATATTCAACATTTTATTTAGAAAAAAAATTACAGGAAAATCCAGGCTCAATTTAGTAGGAAACATCCTGTGGGAGAGTGTACTGCAGGCCAGGAGAAATGGACAAAGTTTCATTCTTTAAATGATTTAAAGACAGATTGGACAGAGCTCTCAATTATATACTGTGAGAAAAAAGTGCAGAGCAATGCTTATGTTCTCTAGCTTTAATAACCATTATTCTATGTATGAGTAGATATCTTGTACTGTCATGTCATCATTTCCTATAATTTTTTCCTGTTTATAATTCAATTTTCTAAAAACGAAATTTGCAAAATGACTATATACATTTTGGCCTAATTCTATTAACAATAAATTCAACTTCAGTTCAAATTCAAAGCAGAATGCCCATTAACTTCAATTGGAGAAAGATTAAGTGCCCTGTTGCATTTTAATTCACTTATTTTCTTGGGTTTGTATGCTTGTGTTATGCTGCAAATGTGTTGATGCAGAAGAAAAGAAACTGTTAACTAACATTCCTAATAAATGTAAAGAATATTTACTTTTATCATGAATAAACCATGTGTCTGTGCAATTAACTGGGAAATCTAAGGTAATACTGGGCAGTTCACTATAATTTTGTTTATCAAAATTTGATGTGTAATGATAGATTTCAATTTCATACAGGCAGACATAAAAAACACTTTCTGATTTCCACCATAATATTGAAATATTACTATTTATGCATCTCTTGTAAAACGTTCTGCAAAGATAGATAGCACAATTATGCACATTTATATAAATGTATCATTAATTTTGGCCTTCCATATTTAATGGCCATATCAGATTGCTAAAATTGAATATCACTGGAAATTATTAGGCATTTGGGATTAGAACTGACAGACATTGGCTTGGTTGGAGAATTCTTTGAAACAGCTTCCTAAAAGATTGAACAAGTAAGATGCAATCTCTTACTAATTAACTTTCAGGAATATTTAATGATGACAAGGCAGTACTGTAAACATTTTTAATAGGCAAACATATTGATTTAGGAAGTTAAACTGTCTGACAAGATTCAAAGAAAGCTTGGTAAATACAGCAAAAAATAAAAACAATCTAAGAAAAATTACAGTTACAGGGAAATCTTAATGAACAGTGATAAACCTAGCTAATGAAATATGATTTTTCCGCATCACAGCTGAGAGTGACATTTGTAAATTCAAGATTAGTGACTTTGTTTCCAAAACATTCAAATGTGTGAGCAGTATTCAAATTTCTTAGTGACAGCAAAACCTTTAGCCTGAATATGCAAGATGAATAACAAAAGTGTCAGGACAGCTTGCTACAATTACAGGAGACAGGAAAATAACTGAAATTCAGAAATAAATAGGGATGGAAATAAAGATCAGCAGAACAGAAGAAAGCCTGAGTTTTTGTAAATTAACAGTTTCCCTCTCAGCTCTTACATAAGCCTCTCCTCTGCCCCCAACACACACACTTCTTTTGCTTTAGCATTTCATTGGAGACTGTTACACAGCAGCTAAGACATTAAAACTCTACAGCTGTTAGGGCTGGACTAATGAAAGAAGACATGCCTACCGTGAACAAACATAACCTACGGGGCTCCTGTCACATTAATTGACCAGCAACTTGGAGGTTTAAGACAGTGAAATAGAGCAAGAGGAAACAACTAAGAATACTGGAAGATGGCTTTGAAAACTCTCCTATAGATTTACTGATGAAACGAGCTAAACAAAGCCTGTGTTTCTCCGGAACAGGCAATGGTTTCCTATTTTCTATAGATCAGTGGAGTTACTGAAGCAATGGAAAAGCTTGCAAAAACCATACAATCACACAAGCAGATGAACACAGATTCACTCCGGCTGACTTGTTTAAACGCAGTACAGCAATTTAAGGGTTAGATTACTTACCCACAATGCAGACTATAAGTAATAGCCAGCAAAATCAATGGGTGCTGCTCAAAACCTATGTGGGTGAGAACTGAACATGCATTCTGCATGTTCACACAATTTCAGTTTAGGGTTATTTCTTCATACCAGTCATACTAATAATTAGAGTTAAGCTGAAAGTGTGGAAGAAGTCAGAGAAGTTTCCTTTTTAATATGATACACGGCCTTGAAATAACCACTGAATGAAGATAATTCACTTGACAGGGAGTAGGTAAAGCACAAATTAACAAGTCGTAAAGTGGTACAAAGCTGCATGGAGTTTAATGGTGCTCTTCTTGTTGTAACAGCTGAGTGTCCGATGTGCTGTTGCAGTCTTAATTCCAACAACATGGCAGGAAATGAGGCAAGGCAAGGGCAACTCAGGCTCAGTAGTTTTTGATCATCACTTAGTTGTCTGATTTATTACCATATGGTCCCTATGAAGATTCTCCTGCAGTCTCTAGACATTCAGGATGACATCAGTTTACAACTTTCCCTTTTTACATGAAATCAGAGAAGTCCCCAAGTTTCCAACTGAAGGACCACCAATCTGCTTTGAGAAGGTGGTGAAGGAACCCCTGCCTTGAGGAAATACCCACACTATTTGAGCAGAGAATCACTGTAGAAGGGATTACCAGCTACAGCATACACAGGATGACATTATCGTTACAAGGAGAGTCTCTTGCATTGCAAAGGATGTTAGTGGGCACTGTGATGCTCATTCCAGACACTGCATAAACCTTTGGTCATTAGCTCACCACGCTGTTAGTCAACTGTGTCCAAACTGATTTGTGCAACTGAGCCCAGAGAAAACCACCAGTAAATACTCGTGAAATGCTCAGGTTATTGTACCATTTCTCCTGCCCATCCCTCCAACATATTCATTCCCCTTTTACAAACTTTAACAATTATTGAAATGTTTTCAGGCTTTTCCTGGCTTGTCCTACTTCTCCTCACTGTGGTCCCATGGCTCTTGGCCCTGGCCTCTAGGAGCAGTGTCTCTGGCTGACCAGTGAAGATGTAGTACAGTGAGCAAGGGCTGTGGAAATGAGACTCAATTCTCTCTCGCTAATTTCTGCTTGATCAGATAAAGGTGATGAAAACCAGAAAGGAAATCAGAAAAGGTGACTTGGGTGAAAAGGTCAACAAAGACCAAATTCTGTAAGTGAATATAAAACAGAGGTTGGGTCATTCCATCCAGTGAGACGAAAACCAAGAAGTGATATTGCTGCTATCTACAGATAAATCTATCTTGAGATACAAAAGTTACTTAAGCCAAAGGACAGTGAATGTAACAAAATGCAAATCAACTGGCCATGAGCAACTCAAGGCTGGAAATGAGAGGGACCATTAATCATCTCAGGTATCATCTTCTCAAGCACACCTGATGGAGAAGTGAAGGGAAACAATGCAGACTAAATTTATACGGAACAAGATAAATTAGAAGTGTTACAAGAAGTGGCTGCTTCTACCAGCTGAAACTGGATTTTCTAAGATGGAATATACTTGATATGGATAACACAGAGTTTCTTAAACTACAAGGCACTCTTCCTTTGTTACAAGGCAAGATGGGTATTTGAAACATTTTGCTGTTGTAATGGGAAAGCTGAAACTACAGAGAAGGTTGATAACTACTAGCCAGGCCATCTCTGAGCATTCAGTAACACCCTGTAGACTCTTTATATCCATTCCTATTATATCATATAAACGACTAATTTCTCCCTGAAGCCATTATAGCCTATCATTTTATTATGGCTGTTCTATAGGCACATCAAACTTCATAGCTTTAGAGCATGTTAATGCAACATACCATGGGGGCTCCTCCAAATTTGTCAGTTTTGCCTAAGATAAATAAACAAATCACAATACATTTTTTTTTTGTGCAACTCTACACTTACAGTAGAGAGTCCAGTAACAAGACTGGACTATTGCAAAATAAGATCATTTTACTGCAAATAATTATTTAACATTTATCTAAATTTATGGTTTCTGTTCTTCAAATAAAAAAGTCCCACCCCCTCACAAAAAACCCAAAACAAAACAAAACAAAACAACAAAACAAAAGCAAGAAAAACAGTCATTACTATGCAAGAAAAAAAATAAGTCTCACAGTATTTCTTCCAAGAAGTGTTATTAAACATTAATGGCTTTATGTTTTAAAATAGGGAAGGGTCACTCAGTTAAAACACTACTGTGGTGTGGCAAAAGTAATTCAGTAGCTAAGGAGAACTGGTGCCAGTGTACCCCTCTGACATCAATTCACTTATGCATCCTGGATAAAAATCAACATCACTTTAACTATCTAAAAGATAAGATGGTAATTCTGGAAACTACTATCACAGAGATGTTCTACACACATTGAACAATGGGTACAATGCTGTAGTTTCCTCTGTAGTACTATCAACATTTGCATCAAGGAGACACAGAGCACACATGCTTTGTGTGATATTTATCCTTTTCTATATCCTAAGACCCAAATCTTCGTTCGCCAAGCCTAGCCATGATGATATCCTAAGAGTAATACTGTTCAGAATTGGAATCCAATTCCATGAGCTGCTCTTGAATTCTGCTGGAAGCGAAAGCCAACCAGACCATCAGGGCACTGGAAATACTCATTATTACACTACATGCTTATCTGGGGGTTGGAAAAATCACAAAACACAAAAGGATTTAATTTTTGTTCATTTTCCTGTTTGCACTCTACCATGCTACCATATCGGTAAATTTATTTTACTTTTTTTTTTTTTAATACAGAAACAAGTGTCATCTCCACTGAGGATCTAATTCTCATCATGCTACATAAGGGACTCCTGGACTAATTCTTAATAATAACAACATGAACTACTGCTAAAAATCTGCTTCTTCCTGCTTTGCAGGAAAAAATCCTGTCATATGGAGAAATGACATCCCAATGCTCAGAGCAGTCATTGGTGCTGGGATAGCAGATGCTGCCTTTTCCTCTCCACACATATGTAACTTAAATATTACTGACCCAATTTTAGACCTACTCTGACACAAATTCATTTCCATGCTGAAATGCCATATGCAAAGTTTAGCCAAAGGCAAATTTTTATGGACAACTTAGAAGACCCTGCAGACAGGGTTTGCAGAGGAAAGAAAGACTAACAGAACAACCAACATGCCAGACACTATCATTGTGCCATTAATACCTAAAGGGCAGAGATATGTTAACACTTCTGCTTTAAATAATTATTTATTGTGTGATAAGTGCTGAAGTTATTCCGCTCAGTAAAAGACACATGTAGCCATTGCCCTAGAAAACTCTCATGAAGAAGCTTTGAAACTGCAAACATCTCTGAGTATCTTTGCCTATGACCCAGAGGACTCACTGGAGGTTCAGGAACATAGCTCTGACTAGAGTCAAAGCAGAGACACAAAGAAGATGCCGCACATCAAAAGACACAGAAAAGACAGAAAATACACAGCTTTTATATACTCCCATAAAAAACATACTTGCTTCCCCAAAGTAAAACTTAAAATAGGGATCTCTTCTGACAGCTTTGGAACAGGCAGAGAATGGCCACTTCTTCTGTGCTTCTAACTTACCTCTGTCAAGTAAAACAGAGAAAGAGGAAAAAGCCTCACCTCAAATTGCCTTGGAGAGTCAGCTCCAGGGAAAGAAAGTAATTCATATTCCAGGCCAAATCAATCCCTATGCTTTCCACTAAGAATACTAATTGTGATAGCTTTCCTGAGCTGGAAGTTACCCATCAGAAACAGGAGTGATGCCACAAATTGATTGCCAAAAGCACATGCAGAGACTGAGCATCCTTTTTCAGAGGCTTTCCCTGTCAGCCTGCTCCAGAGCCATGCCCATCTCATATGCATGATATGGTCCATATGAGGACACCACAAACTTTGTCTTTCTCTTCTTTGTGAGGTGTATGAGAAAGGCAGAGGGGCTCATATTTACCAGAACTGAGCAGAGAGCTGTGTACCATTACTGGCCTCAGCAACTTCTTGGTCTGTGCTGGACTGCACAGGGCAGTAAATCAGCCTCTCCAAACCCTCACTCTAGACTATTCCCCAGTTCTAAATCTTTACTCCACTATAAGCAGCTGGATGCAATTTGTTGGCATAGAATGGGATGCCTACTTCCAATGACCCCCCCAAACTCACTGAGCTTCCAGTGTAATCTCCAAGAGCAGAATGCACACAAATTAAGCAAGCTTCCAAAAGATACTTTCTAGTCCTAGCTGACATTTGTCATATCAAGCAAGCTGTTCTGGGCCTTAAACAACTTATTTAATCTCTTCATTACCACCTTCCAGAATTAAAATAAAAAAAAATAGCAATTCTACTTCACAGTACTAACAGTTGTAAAATATTCAGAAGCACAGTACCAGTACAGATTTTGTCTACATCCACTACATAAGGCCTAGAATAAATCTGTAAGTAGGGAACTACATTGCTCAAAAGACTGTGTGTGCTTAAACAAAATGAAAAGGGTCCCACATCAGCAGATATCAGCCAAAGTCATTGTATTGTGATTTACCCCATATCTCCTGATTCTGAGTGATGCTGAGAAAATTATATGAAAGACAAAATAAGCACAGTGTGCACGTAAACACTTCAGACATGCACAAAAACTAAACTTCTGAGCCATCTGCAGAAAAGTGGCAAAATTTTAAGAACAGTTCAGCAGAGGATTAAAACTGTAGAGGAAAAGCACATCTCCACACATCCTTATGGGCAGAGTAGCTGCATTAGTTATTCTAATACTCTTTTCAGTTCCCTCTGAGTACACTCACACCTGCGGGTTAGAATGAACACACTGTGATACAATATATGGCTGAAATGACTACTTAATGCACTTGTCACAGATCTTTATTAGGTATAGGAAAACTGCGCTTTAAATTAAATATTGTGGAGACCATCCACTGCTGGAAATTCAACTTTTACCTATACAAATGTACATGAAGAATACCATAAAACATTTTCCCCAGACTGTGTGTGCATATGTGTTATCACTGGCAACAGATGCTTTGTTGAAATTCTGCACAGTACCCATTAAACAGCACAAATAAAAACCAATTGGCCTCAAGAGGTTTAAACAAAGAAAACTCAAGGTATCTCACCGGAATCACTTGAAACCTTTGACATAAAACAAAGCATGCCTGAATTATGTTAAAATGCTGTGATCACTGCATCACTTGATCTGGATAATCAGACATCCCCTGTTCCCTAGTTCTGAAAGTACAAGCTGGTATGACAGAGGGCTCAAGCCAATAAGGGTCTTTGATGCTTGAAAGTAAGATATTTCTGGATATACAAATCTGGGTGAGACATACAGCTCACTAAACAGTGGATGAGGCAAACTGATGTGTAACAAAAAGAGATGCAAATCACGGAACTAAGAGACACTTAAAAGAACCAAACACTAGGCAAACTTAGAGAAAACACAGACAGCTTAAAATTCGTCCATCTGCAGGAATATGCTTCTATTTGTATTTCACGAAGGTCTGGAAACCTCTCCTGAAGATAGCTGTCTACAGCTTTCCTTTCATCCTTCTCCCATTGTGTGAGAAGGGGATGAGCCTGCCCAGGTGAGTTACAAGGGAAAAGACAGTGTTGTTCAGCTGCCAGATGAGTGTACTCCTGTGAACAATCCAGAGCAAGGAACAGCAGCTGCTCATATACATGGGTGGATTTCATGACATGCTCCCCATCTACATTGCTCCTGGTGGTGTCAGTGTCACTGTGTAATGCGTGTGAGGTTAGAAAACACTTGGAAAGCGGTGAACCTTTGCTCTAACTGCCTCCTCTGCCTCAGCAGGGTCAAATTCTGATTTACAGGATAGTTTCCTTCTTGCCAAGCTCAAGGCAAACCATGAAGAGTCATGATCCACTAGTAGCATTCAGTATCTGCCACTCATTCTTACAATTTATAGAAGGGGAAATCCAGCCTTTTACGTACACTTTCTCAGGTGATGAATATACTTTACATACATATTATATTTAATGACCACTGTATAAAAAATATACAATTCTGGGAGCAAAGCAGAACCCCAAGGCTGTATCTTTTTATATCTGCACCTTAGATCTACATTAATTATACTACCTTAGGGACAAGGAAAATGCTTCACTTATAGACACCAGTAATAATTAAGCCTAAAACAGAGACCAAGCTACTGGTCCATCCCAACTGGACTGGTGCCAGTTCATGAATAAGACTTTTAACTCTAGACATCTACAGAACTTTTAAGTGAAAAAATAAGGTTATATTGAAGTATAAAGGGACACAGTAGCAGATGAACATTTTTCAGGATTACAGTTTTGAATTTCAGTAACTACATTTCAGCTAAACTGCTTTCAGTTTGCCAAACTCTCTACTGCCCAAAGCCAGGCACAGCATAAGCAACTAAGTTTGAAGAACAGTGTGGCCATGCAAATCATTTAAATTACTGATCTTTAATTAGAATGGATATTACAAAGAATTACTTCTATTTTGCATGTGGATGCACCAAAAAATGTTAGGAAGCGTGAAATGTGGCTGTAGGAAAGTCCTTGAAATGCAAACTACTGTATCTACTGTAATTGAAATGGTTACTCTTGAAACACCACTAATCCAATTCAGAAATTTTAGAAGCTCCTTTCAGTTTCTCAATAAACTCATATTTACTGCATCATGTCTTCTTAAATGCAAATCAAGTGTACTCTGAGTTTTTCAAACTCAGTGGTATACTACCAGCCTAGAATTCATCTAAGCGTAGCACAGCTCCACCCTTTGTTCAATATCACCAGTAATAAACTGTATCACATACGAAAGAAGCAATGACAATTTAGTGGCTACACAGGTCATCTTTCTCAACACTTTCTTAAAAATACCACTTGAAAGTTAACTGTGTAACAATGTTCTGCTGAAACTGATACTCTGTATTAATACTAGGTTGTGTTATTCATTTTTTGGAGGATGGGGTTTTTGTCTTTTTGTCTAGGTTTTTGTTTGTTTTTTCTCTAATATCTCATTTTTAGGACAAGAGGATCAACAGTTATTTCATCAGCTTTCAGTTACAGAATAATGTTGAACATAAGGTTTTGGGAATACAGCAGAGCCAGTCAGAACTACAGGCTACCATCCTACCAACAAGCCTTAGTGTTCAGTTCCAGTAAATAAAGCAGACAACCTGAGCGCTGCCGGCAGGACTCCGGCCAGCTGTCTGGGAGCTTCTCTGACAGAGCCTTTGAATAACTGCCAAGAAGCTGCAGTTTAAATGGAGCTGAGGTATTTTTTTTTAAAGGGAAGAGGAAAAAAAAAAGAAAAAGAAAAAGCTAAATAAATGTGCGATTTGAACGCTGAAATATAAATTAAGAGCCCATACATCCTGCTGATGGTGCTTTTTACAATCACTTTCTTACAAGCTACTCCACTCATTCCCTCCATCCGCTTTCCTGATTCAGTCGACTTTAGGAAAACAGCAAAGCAAAAAAGTTGAAATTCCTCCTAATTCTGAGAGGATGCCTTACAGGATCATTGGGAGCAAGGAAAGTTTGGCAGAACTCTCGCGAGTGTCAGGAAGCGCTGGACGCGCTCAGCTTGAGCCACAGAAATCCCGGTGCCGCTGGACCGCGGCGGCCACTGCCGCCTCCGATGACTGCGGGGCCGTGCCGGGGCCCCGCTCTGCCGCAGGAACGCCCGTGAAACCCAGACCACGCCGCACTGAGACGTCCCTGGGCCGACAGCAATGACCGACAGGTCAGGCTTGCGGCGAGGGAGCAGCGGAGAGAGGAGCTCGGGACTCGCGTTCCCTCGTGCGGGCGAGTGCGGCCAGTCTGCCCGGGGACTGCGCGAAAACGCCCGGGGCCGCGCATCCCCACCCACAGCCATTACCTCGATGTACGGGACGATTTTGCAGGAGAAGTCTTCTAGGAGCCACTTCTTGGTGAGCTCCTGGAAGATGACCAGCGGCAGGCAGAAGAAGACGATGAGGAAGTCCCAGAAGGCCAGGTTGGCCAGCAGAGAGTTGGAGATGCTCCGCATGTAGTAGTTGTGGCAGACGATGCACATCACTGCCATGTTGCCCATGATGCCGATGCCGAAGATCACTATGGAGAGGCACATGACGGCGTAGGCGCCGTAGGACTCCTCGGTCAGCGGGTAGAAGGGGTTGCGGAGGCGGGCGCGGCGCCCCGTGGCGTTCCCGCGGCCCCCGGCGCTGCCCTCGCCGCCTGCCGAACCGTTCAGGGGCAGCCAGCGGGGCCCGCCCGCCCCGCCCCTCCCCGCCGCCGCGCCGGCTCCGGGATCGCTGCTCCGCGCCCGCCGCCGCCCGGCCCCCGCCGCCCCGTGGGGAGCGCAGCTGCCGCCCGGTCCCGCCGCTCCCCCGGCCCCGGTAGGGAGCGCTCCGCGCCCCGGGAGCGCCGCGGCCGCCCGCCGGCCCGGGGCGAAGGGCGTCGGGGGTGGCTGCGAGCGGGCGCGCTGCGGGGGCGCCGGCGGCCCGGCGGCCGCGACGGGAGCCGGGGCGAGGGCGCAGGCAGCCCAGGCGCTCAGCACCTGGCAGAGCAAGGCGAGGGGAGCGCGGAGGGGCCGCATGGCCGGGAGGCGGCGGGGCTCACACGCTCCCCTTCAGAGGCGGCGTGCGCCCCGCTCAGCGGGGCTGGAAGCGAAAGACATGCCCGCTCAGCTCCCGGGGACAGCCCTCCTCGCCGGGGCCAGAGCGGGAGCAACCGCGACTCTGCTGCCGCCGGAGCGCGGCTCCCGCTGCCGCCGGGGTCCGCTGGGGGTGCGGCGAGCAGAGCGGCGAAGAGGCTCTTCTCGCCGCCACCCGGGGCAGACCCAGAAAGTTGTGTCGCCGTCTCCGACGCGCCGAGTTAATGTGGCAAGTGCAGCGCCGGGAGGAACCCCCCCCGGCGCTCCGCCCTTTCCCGGGACCGCTGCCTCCTCGCCAGCAGCCACACCGGCCTCGTTCTGCCCATTTGCGTCCTCCCGCCGTCGCGGGCAGCCGGCAGCTCTATGGGTGAGGAAAGGTCCCTTGAGGAAGACACCTCCCCTCGCCGGGCGGTCGCGAACACATAATTCCTTCTCTCCAGCACCTCGGAGAACACAGGTTGTTGCGCGCAGCTCAGGGTGTATCAGAGCTTTGCAAAACTCTTGCTGGGATCGGTCACTGCACCCTCCGAACGCTCGCACGGCGGCAGGGAGCAGCGAGAGCGGCCGGAGCGGCAAAGTTGCTGCCAGCGCCGGGAAGGCGCAGCATCGGGACCGACCCCTCGGGGCTGCTCCTGCCTCCCAGTCGTGCGGGCAACAGGAGAAGCGGGGCGGCAGCCACGGCCGCCCGGGCAGGCAGAGGCTTGTCTGCAGCAGGCTCTGCTCCGGCTCCCCGCGGCCGCGGCCCCGCTCAGCCCGCTGAGGCTCCGCTGCGCTCAGCCCGGCTCCGCCGCGGCTCCCGGGGCGCGCCGGGGAGGCGGGCAGGCAGGGCGGCCTCCGCAGTGCGCAAGCGCCGCCCAGCGGCGCCGCGGGGCCGAGGCACCGCCCGCCCGCCGGGGGAGCCGGGGCGAGGGGAGGGGCCGGGGCCGGGCCAGCCGTGCCCTTCCCGCCCCGCCCGCCCCCAGAGCCGGTCCGTCAGACCCTGCTGTCGGCCCGCTGTGTCTCTGCCGGCTCGCCCCGGTGTCAGGGTCTCGCTGCCCACCTCGGCCCGCGGGTGCCAGCGGGGCCGAGGAGAGCGATAGGAGAGCGGAGCGCCCTGCGACGGTACCGGGAGTCTGGGCCCTGCACAAATCGCGGGGGGTGGGTGGGTGGATGGGTGGGAGGCAGTGTGGGAAGCAGTGTGGGAAGCTGTCGGCGTCGGGGCGGCACAGGAGCCGCGCTGCAGGGGCAGAGGCCACGACGAGCGAGGGAGGAAGGCGGCGGGTGAGAGCGCAACATGAAGCACCAGGCTGAGCTGAAGGAAACATCGGCCCGCAGCAGAACAGCATCAGAAGCGTCTCCACGGATTTCTCTCCTGCTTTGGACGTTTGTGTGTGGTTTTGTTTCTTGGCTTTATGCAGTCAGATAAACTTCCTGTTGTTCCTCTGATTTTTACTTCATTCAGGTGACATCTTGCCGAATATGCAAGTAAATATTATAGAAGTACCCTTAAGGATTCTCCATCGCCTTTGTTTCCATTTTTAAGAATTTTCTTGCAACTTATGCCCAACGAGTTGAAAAGTTTAAAACGTTTCCCATAAAGCAGTTTGAGAAGCATTCTTTTCCCCCTCAAGCTTAACCCATTTGATGTAAAGATCAGAAATTTAGTAAAAGATGCCAGAGCTCCCTGGTTTAGGGACTGAAATCAGGACTGTGGATCTAATAGTCCTGTAAATTCTTGTGGGCCAGTTTCTAAAATCTTGAGATCCCAAGGACCTGAGATGTGCTTGCAGGTTGGGGCCCTATCTTTTTTGTATTAATGATCAACAAAGAAAATTATGGAAATCAACAGTAACAGAAAATACATGTCTCATATACACATAAACCCAGTCTCTTGGCTGCAACAACAGAGGCAAGATTAGTACCATTTTTTCTTAGTGAGATTGAATCAAACTGTAGTGTCAGAAGGATTCTTTTGTATGAATTGTTAATTCTTGATGATATTAAAAATATAGCTGTACAGGTTCACCTAGCTGTCGGAGAGGTAGGCTGTACATGAAGGTACTCACTGGGCTGACCTTGCTGTCAACAGAGAGAGAAAAGTGTCTTCTGAGGCCATTTATCTGATAGTGATGTCCAGTGTGTGGTATAAAATCCTAACTGCAGATGCTACTCAGACATGTCTATGCTAGGAGGAGCTTAGAAAATTATTTTGGATGAAAAATGTGATCTTTCAATGGCTAAAGCTGGTGAGTCCTGTCCCGTTCAACTCCAAGTGTCATTCCCGGCCATGACAGTAACCCAGAAAACACAAACAGGACAAACCAAAAGTTTTTCATTTTCCTCAGACTGTTCTCTCACACATGTAGGTGAGGTGTACCTGTGGGAACCTTAAGTCTTAGGAGAATGTGTAATAAGTTAGGCACTGCTGTGTTGCATGCCCCTTAACATAAGCCAAGCCATTTTCTTCTTCTTCTTTAGCAACGTAAGTGTCATCTCATGGAAGCAAATAATCAAGCTAATTTTAAAACTTCCTAATAAATAAGTTTCATCTAATAAAGGTATCTATGAATGTTAAAAACTAACAATACCTACCAGGAAGAGAATGGCAAATATATTTAACCTTTTTTGCCCTTATATTTTTTCTCCCATTTGTTCCTTCTGAGCTCAGCTGGTGTATAAAAGGAGTTAATGATGCTAATGAGCTTACATTTACTGTGCCTTTCTTCCTGAAGAGTCCCAAAGGGCATTACAAGCAGATATGATAAATTCACTGCTTGTTCTTAAAGGGTACTGAGGAATATTGCTGCTGGCTTTTATATAGAAGGAGTGTACAGGAGTTAGCAGATATATTGCCCTTCTGCATAGTGCAAGAAATATGGATCATGAAGAAGAAGGTTAAGCAGTATTTGGTTTACATCACTGATCCTTTAATGGTGAGATAAGAGCTGAGTTGTGCATAGATTTTCCACTGTCAGCGTTCCACCTTCTTTAAAATGGAGAAAAATTCTTTCTAAACACAAAGAAAATTCTTAAAAGCTATTATTTTATGCTTACATTTTGTCACATTTCTTTTACTTCATTAGGTATTTTGTTTGTTGCAAAGAAGAGCACTTGAAAAAAAATTGAATTTTTTTAGATTGTAGCCATATAACCACCCTGCCTGAATTTGAGAAGTTTTATGTATTTATATAGGCATGATTGGTGTTTTCTTCAGGGCTTTTGTCTTGCTAGAACATTTACATCAAAGGAAATCAGAGGAATGATGTTCTTGTATCATAATTATCTATTTCAGCCAGTCTAAGAAGGTCCTCTTTTTCTGGCTTTAAAAACAGTTAATTTACCCCTATTTACTATTGCTGCCCTGTTAGATACTGAAAGTTAGTGTCTGAAAATTGCATTTTCCCGATTTCTTTTGTCTCAAATATTTAATTGAAATTTTGCTGTAGTCCATATAATTTCTGACTTTTAGGGTTTGGGTTTTTTTTTTGTTGGTTTGGGTTTTTTTGAGGGGGGAAGGGGAGTTTGTTGTGGGTTTTTTTAGGGTGTGATGGTGCACATGTCCTGTGCCTTTCAAATATTTCTATTACTTCTTTTGATAAGATCTTCCTTTAGGATAAAGCTTCCACTCTATCGTATTCTGATACAGCCTACAGTTCATTCAGGCTTTCACAGCTTGTAGTGTGTTTCTCTGCTAAAGAAATTGTACATGTTTTGACAGTCTTTCTACCATGCATCAGCCTAGAAATGGTCTCAAAAAGCAAAAGCAGACTTTTATATTTATAACACATTAAAAAGAAAACCAGAAAACACTCAAAGCATTTTACTCTGTTAGATGAGGGAACTAAAATTCACAGATGTTTTTGCAGTGAAAATCTATAAAAGGAACAGCAATAAACATGTTCCTACGTGAAAAATAAATAAAAATGAAAGGTTTCCAAATACATTTATTCTGCTTTGTTGGTGTTCTACAATGTTTCAACTATGATAAAAAAATCAATAGGCTTTCAATGCCTGCAGTGCTGGTTTTTCTGACATCTCCAATATTCATTACCTGAATAAGGAATACTGAACATGTTACTGTGTTTCAGCAAGAAGGGATTATTGCTGTCCTTTTAAACTGTGCTCGGGGTTTATAGAATCATATAATGGTTTGTGTGGGAAGGGACCTTAAAGATCACCTAGTTCCAACCCTCCTGCCATGTACCTTGGATACATGCACCTGCCACGTATGTTGAGCATAGACCAGGATGCTAAAAGTCCCATCCAACCTGGCCTTGAACACTTCCAGGGATGGGGCATCCACAACTTCTCTGGGCAACCTGTTTCTTACCACCCTCACAGCAAAGAATTTCTTCCTCATATCTAATCTAAACTTCTCCTCTTTCAATTTGAAGCCATTCCCCCTTGTCCCTTGTGTGTGAAAAGTCTCTCTTTTGAGGTACTGGAAGGCTGCTCTAAGGTCTCCCCAGAGCCTTCTCTTCTCCAGCCTGTCTTGGTAGGAGAGGTGCTCCAGCCCTCTGATTATATCTGTGGCCTCCTCTGGACCCACCTCAACAGGTCCTTATGTTGGGGGTGCCAGAGCTGGACACAGTACTCCAGGTAGGGTCTCGTGAGGGTGGAGCAGAGAGGCAGAAATCACCTACCCCAACCTGCTGGCCAGGCTTCTTTTGATACAGCCCAGGATATGGTTAGCAATATTCAACAATTTATCAATGCAGAAGAAAAAGAGTATATTGCCCAAAATAACTGTCCTTTTTTTGGTTTTAAAATATGGTGTCCTTATCTATTTTACACTCGATTCTTCTCTCTTGTTTAGGTAAATTTCATAGGATAACTTTTTTTTCTTATAAAAAACACAGATTTTTTTACACTATCGTCTTACATCCCACTGGATTTTGATGTCTATTACTTTGTCATAGAAGTCTGAGTTCAGAGAGAATATAATTACTGTCATGTGATATTGTTGGGTTTTTTATTTCAGTCAGACAAACATACTCTAATCAGTGGAAGGACTTTTGTTGTTGAATTCAGTTTTTTATTTGGTTGGACCAGGCTCTGTAACAATAAATAATAATAAGTAAATGTTGAAAAGTTTGAAATTTAAATTAAAGAAGGAATCTAAAGTTTAATGATAATATTGAGAATTTCTTGTAATTAGTATTCTGATTGTGCATTTATTGACATCCATTAGGAAAGCTTCTGATGGCTCCTGAGTATGGATTTCTATTCCTGTCTAGTTTCACATTTTAAATTATAATGCTTTTCCCTTTAACCTTTCTCATTTGCTGAAGTTTGTGTTCTGTTTTAAAGGGTAAGCATCAGTGCTCATATCACACAGTCCAAATAGATTTGGTTTTGAAGTTATCCTTGTTTTTAAAGATAAATTCCACCAACTCTTCTGTTATTAGTAGTAATAAAAAGACGAGTATCTATGTTACAGGGAAAACTAAAATGTGATTGATACTTGCCTTGCTGCTTTTCTGTCCTATTTTATCCAAAAGGCAGAATGATATATAGACTATTTAAAAACATTGATCATTGGAGAGAGAAGTCATCAATTTTTTTCGCAAGTGAATTACTTGAGAAATAAGTTATATTTATATAGTGTGGAACTGTGGGAAAGAGTATCTATTATTGTTGGATATCCTTGATAGACCATAGATTAAGATAATGAAGGTGAAGCTGCATGAGTGATATCCATCCCCATAAATTCATTCTATTCTCTCATATTAACATTATCCCTTTTACTTGTGATCATCTTCACAAGTTTCTCTGCAGAAACCTCAAACAAATAAAGGTCTCAATAATCTACAATACTAGATGTGAGATACAAAAATTTTTATTTTTCTTTGCCTGGCTATGAAATTCAGATCAGTAAAACAAAAACAAACAAACAGACAAACAAACAAAAACAACAAACCAAAACCAAACCTTTCCTTCTTAAGAGTTTATCTAAGTTTTTCACTCTGTAATTGGTAAGAAGTTTAGAAGGGCAGTAAGAATCATATGGTCACAGGTTAAACCTTTACAGACTTTGAAAATGTTAGTTAGTGTTCAGCATAACAGTGATTTTTCTTAGAGCATCCACCATGGTGAAATTCTTTTGATCATTGCATTTCAGAGAATTCTTAGATATTTACCCATTTGGTTATTTTTTTGTTTGTTTGTGTGGGGTTTCGTTGGGTTTTGCTAGCTGCTTTATACAAAATATTTTTTTCCTATATTTACTGGAGTTTGACTATTTCAACTCATTTGAATTGGAGGCATAAACCCTAAAAAGCACAAACTAGCATCCAGAGCTTCAAGTCAGATTGCCATTGTGATACAGATAATCAGCAGGAACACTGCTCCAGCGAGTCACTACTTGCCCTAGTTTGTTATTTAATGCAGAACTGAAGTGCGAGGGAAATTAGGATCTGAACTGTAGTGACTTCTTAGTTGTGCTCCATGAACTATGGAAAATCTCAGGCCATAACAAAGGTTTCACAGCTGGTGTGGAGAGACTGAGGAAAGAATGGAAGCTCCACCATTTCCACTTTCAACTGTGCTGAGAAATTCCAAAGAATTTCAAAATGTTTTGACGGCATTTCTGTCCTTGAGATGGCCAAAATTCCCTAGCATATGAGCACTTCCTCTAACCCTACCTGCAGCCCAGTCCAGATAACATATATCTCAGAGTGGCAGAGACAGTTGAATGACATCTCAGTAGTTGGTTTTAAGCAGCCTTATCCAGCTATAAAAAGAAATTAAGAAAATGAGAGGAAGGAAAGCTGAGAAACACTGTGAAAGACAAAAGAATGAGAGGAGCCAAAAAGGCTGTCAGAAAAAAAAAAAAAGTCACAAGTGAGGAAGAACAGATTCTCTTGAGAGAATATGAGGAAAAGAACAGCTAAAGGAATAAAATGTAGCATGAAGAGACTGTGGTGTAGGGGCTGCCTCCTCCCTTGAAATCTTGGATTATTTGTCCCTAACCCCTGTTGTTACCTCCTGGTGTTGTGGTCTCTGTCTCTCCCTTCTATGTGCATCTCAAGATTTTTCTCCACTTTGCTATGCTAAAATGTATTTAATGATAAACTATTAAAACCTTATGTTTTCTCTGTGCAGATGATTTTCTCCTTTCTTGTGCCACATTAAACTATTAAATATACAGCTCAAATATGCATTAGCTTTTGTGTCCAGTGAAGTGCATTCCAAACAGTCATATGTATCATAAGTAACATATATTACCTTCATTCTTAGGGTTAGTGGAGGCCATTGCTTTGCCTGTAGAAGATGCTTGGGTTTTTTCTGCTGTGGACTGTCCCTTCTCCAAAGCAGTAGCTTGATGCTTAACTTTTACTTTTTTTTTTCTTTTCTTAAGTTAGACCTTAATTTGTTATCTTCCACCAGTTTAACATTACTCTCAGTAGTTTTGTCTGCCACGGTAGTTTACATACTGTTTACCTTTTCTTCAAGCTTATTAATGAAGTTATTAAAACAAGAGACAACTTCATACCTTGCAGTAGACCCACTGCCCACCTCCCCACAACTTAGTGCAATGTGCTGCCATTTCTCATCAGCCAGTGTTTGTGATCCTTCAACTTGCTTTCAATTTACATGACAGTGCTTACATCTAAAGCAATTTGAATTAATTTTGGGAGACTTAGTAAGACACTGTATTAAATCCTTTATTAAAATCATGCTGTGTATCTTTCATCCAGGATTTTTGCAGTTCTATCAAAAAAGCAATCATATTTCCTTTGGCACGACGTGCTCCTTATGAACCCAGGCTGCTTATTGCTTATCGTACCATTATGCTTTAAATGTTTAGAGGTGTGTTTTGGAGTTGTGGTTGTTTTGGGTTTTTTTCTGTTTATTTTCTCTTTTCCCTCAGCAATTGTTCTGTTCTTTCTCGTTACAGAATACGCTTGAAATTAAACTCCTTGTTTAATAAACCACACTTCTTCCCTTTATTGATGTTTAAGGCTATATTTGCTATGCTGTATGACTTTTCAGAAATAATTTTTGAGGACTTAGTATTTTCATTGTGTACTCAAGGATGCCTATAACCTGAGCTAACTGACTGGATACAACTGTTGTTCTTACTTGTGTGCTATCAACAGCAATTTTTTTGGTTTTGTTGTGCTGATTTTGGCTGGGATAGAGTTAATTTTCTTTCTAGTAGCTGGTATATTGCTGTGTTTTGGATTTAGTAGCAGAAGAATGTTTTTAACACATTGATGTTTTAATTGTTGCTGAGTAGTGCTTACCCTAAGTCAAGGACTTTTCATTGTCTCGTGCTCTGCCAGTGAGGAGCTGCACAAGAAGCTGGGAGGGAGCATGGTCAGGACAGCTGACTCAAACTGCCCAAAGGGATATTCCATACCAAAGAACATCATGCCCCGTGTATAAACTGGGAAAAGTTGCCAGGGAGCCACCAATTGCTGCTTGAGGATGGGCTGGGCATTGGTCAGTGCGTGGTGAGCAATTGTCTTGTGCATAACTTCTTTCTCTTGGGTTCTTAACCCACAGGTTTTACCTCTTTCTGATTCTCTTTCCCATCCCACAAGGGAAACTGGGTTGGGAAGTGAGTGAGGAGCTGCACAGTACTTAGTTGCTAGCTGGGGTTAAACTGTGAAACTTGTTTTCTGTCAAACCTACTTTCAATAGGAACAAATAATAAATACATGTATGTGGGAATCATGAGTTTTGCCCACCTCTCTCCCACTAAAGTAGCCATACGTTTGGAAGATGTTTGTATTTATTTTATATCTTTTAACAATTCCCTTTGGTATCATGTTCTTGGCTTTATCTTGAAAGCCACTGAACATTTCAGCTGTGGTCTAATGAAATGCTAAGAATATATTTACTTTTCATTCCTGAAGTCATCATGCAGCATTTTTGGGAATATTCATACATTCAGGTTGAGCGCAAGTTTTTATACTTTGCTTTTGCTCATACAAGTTGCCTTCTACAGTTAATCCTTTTCCTAAATACTAGCCCAGTCTGTATATTTTGTCTTCACAAGTAAACACAACACTCTGGGGAGAAGATTTACTTAAAACTGCATTAAAAATATCATAAACATTCTCCCTTTCATGTCTTCTTCTCAGTTAAGGACAGATCCAGAGTATGTTAAAGTTGGTTGCAATATTATATTCACTGCAGTGAATTTGACTCACACCATTACTTATCAAATATCATATTTTGTTTCAGTTGGGGTCTCCTTTTCTGTTTTTTATTTTGTTTTGGGGGGGTTGTTTGTTGGGGTTTGTTTGGGATTTTGTTTGGGTTTTTTGTTTATTTGTTTCAGTTTTCTTTCTATTTTATTTCTTTTTCCTCTCTCCCATGTCTGTATCCCCTGATAAATTGATAGTTTCTGAAGGATAACAATGAATAGGGAGATCAGCTAACTGCATCTTAGCAGCTGGTGGGTTATTTTTTGTGCATTTTTATGTTATGACCTTGTGCGGGACATATCTGTTACCCCTTTTAGATTTCCAGATTAGCATAATTTCCATATTTGTTTTAAAGACTGAAATCCTTGCCTTCTATAGCACTGTTCCAATTTGCCAGTATTTCTTAATGAGGACACAGTATAAAGTCACTAGCAGTGTCAGCAGGTCATCGAGAAGAAGAAGCAGACAGGAATGCCAGCTCTTCTGTCTCTGGTCTTACGAATCACAGATGTCCTGGACCACACAAGTCTTCTGAGGGTGTTGGTAAAAGCTGCCTGTGGTGATGTTAAATTAGGCTGTGCTTTTTCTACCTAAATAGCATCAGCACTTATGCCTGTTTCGGTGGAAACCTTCAGTGTGCTGCATGAGCTAGTATATTCTTCCCTTGAAATCATTGGTGAACACCCATTTAAGCAAGGACCATTGTTAACAGAATGTGTCTGTCAAATAAAATATCATCAGGAGGCACTTGTTATCCATGCCCACTAATAAATTCCAGGATGCTGAAAATATCTTGACATTGAGAGTGTGGTCATTTCCTGCAGCAGAAATGTCTTCACTTGAATGGTAAGTGAATGACTTGTACAGTGGGACACATTTTTGGCTGTGGGTGTTCTTTGCTAATCAGGCCAGCAAAGATACAGGGATGGAGTTAAAGTAAGTTGCCTTTTAGCTAGTTTGATTCTAAAGCTTCTAAAAACTGCTTTGAGATTCAGGAATGCTCACAGAAATAGTGCTCTGTACTGTTATCTGCAGCCCTCTTTCCTCCTGAAGGATGTCACAAAGCCATTCTAGATGGTATTTGGCAATCAGCAACTTTCTTAAATCAGGAAAATCTCACTTGCCTTGTTTTAGCTGCTTTTTAATATGTGTAGTTCATAGCACAAGGACACCAGAAAAAAAAGGTCAAGGATTCAGTTTGATCACTGTAAAGAGCTTTAGAAATGTGTTACTGACCTCCCAAAGAACTTAATTCCGTGGAAGCCTGAAAGCAGAGAAAGCCATATGTCTTCTGGAAGAAAAATATATTACTGGCTGGAAGAGATTATTAAAATTGTTTAAAAAATAATAATTCAAATTCCCAAATAAAATAATCTCAAATCCCCTTTGAAATATTTATGGTTTGAAAGAAAGGTAATGGCAATTATTTTTCTCTGTACTTTTACTTCCAGTCTCAAAGTTAAGAGTTATTATAGTCTAATTATGAAATTAATGATATCTGTTTTGATAATGCCTTTTTTTTTTTTCTTAACAGCTACCGTGAAACTGTATTTCATTTGCATGCTGGCAAAATGTTAGCTTACTGTAGAGTGAAACACATATTCATTTCATGTGAAATGTGTATGGTATAGCCTGAGCCTGGTTGAATTGTACCTTGAATTGTACTGTGGCTTCTGTCACGTCCCTGCCAACATTACAAAGGTAAGGGACAGCAGGAGTGATTTAATTTTAAAATTTAATTTTAAAAATTTATTTAATTAATATTTTAAATACAAAAGGACCGTGCTATTATGTTTGTGAAGATCCTTCCTTATGTTTTGAGACTGAGCTGCTCTGAAAAGCGCTTGTCGTTCAGCTCAAGTCACTCACTGGAACATTGCTTGAAATGAAGGGCTGCTCTTTCTAACCTCTTGCAAGTAAGGCTTTAGCTGGAGCCAGGAAACAGAGCACAACCCAAGCTGCCAGCTTGTTAGCGTGAGAGTCCCGCCTTCATGGAAGTCTTTGGATTAATGACTTCAGACAGACAGATGTGAGACTCGGAGGCCATATGTGGGGGAAGGGGCTTCCTGTCAGAGGGCCCTGGAGTGTTCTTGGTGACGAGAGTAGCTTTATTCCCTGAAAAATACAGCGTGGCGGCTGAGCAACTTTGAAGGAAAGCTGGCAAATGGAAGGAAAAATATAAATATTGCAGCTATCTTTTTGCCAGGAAGTAATGCACAGCAGCTGCTCTAAGTCCGTCCAAGAAAACACCCTGCTTTCTCTATGTTCACTGTATAAATCTTAAGCTAAAATGAGTTCCCAACATCTGAATACAGTATTGTTACCAATGCATCGTTGCTAATGGAAGTGATCCGAATTTCCCATGAGCCGTCACTGCAGGAGAACTGATTTCTTTGGGGTAGAAGATTTGTAAGCACCAGATCTGTCATAGCAAATCCATCAAGGTTATCCCCTGTACACTAGCCTTCCTGCTATGCTATCAAAAATAAATAATACCAAATGAAATCTAAACATCTTCATCAAGCACTTATAAATTAGGGGATACCCTGTAGGGCACAAGTCTCCATGTGTGCATTGTACAATAAAATATTTACATATTATGTGACATCTGTAGAGTACAAGAGTGTATAGTCTTGAATACCATTTGGAATGCAACTGTGCTCATAAAAGAGCAAATAGAAAAGTTCCACAGTATTTTATGTTGTGCTTATAAAATTGTAATGGGAATATAAAAATGTAAAACACTGATATCCTGAAATAGATTTCTGTACGTATTGCATAGTCCAATTTAATATTAGTTACATTTTTATAACACTGTATGTTGTTAATGGACATATGTACTTGTACTGTTCCACACAAACACGTGCTTTGTCATACACTTACTAAAGTGTGTATGTCACACTTTCTATTTTGCATTGAATGTTAATGTTAAAACCAAGAAAATAGAGGTATATTTTCAGTCTAAATTCACAAGACTGGAAATGGGTAAATGAGAATAGATGTGATGTAGAAGGAATTTTAGTCTGGAGGGCTGTCATAACAGAATTAAGCTACCCAGCTGACTTCATATTCAATGGTAGATACTTTCAGCAGTGGGTGGTGTATGAGCAGAGTCACACCATTTTAGAGCTCAGCAAGTATTTCTTAAATATAGCCAAAGTAAAGCCTGGTGAAAGATTTAAAAATAATTAGCGGCAGCTGAACCAAAAAGAAAAAAAATACAACTTACTGGATGTGTCACAATAACCCATCACACTGAGATAATGTACAGCTGCAATGATGTCAGCTGCCCTGTTGAGAGTCCTATGATGGGGTCTTGGAATGATGCAACCGAATAAAATAATAAAAAGGGCTCTGTTAGTATATGCAGTGTGGCAATAGGCTGGAGACTTCTGAGTACATTCTTGAGGTGTGTGACCTCTGCCAAGGACACAGATCTTCTCAGGTCTGGGGATGCATACTTCTGATGCATTCATTTAACTGTGTCTTTCAGAAGTACCCATGGACCAGGCCCTGCAGCTACAAGGCCGGGGTAACGTATCTTGCATCTTCAGCATAGTGGTAAGACTCTGTCCTGTGTTCGGTAATGATTTCACCAAGAGACTTTGTATTTACAGCTGGGAGATGGGAAAGAAAAAGAGCCTTGAAGCACACCACATTTCAAATTCCTTTACTCTGACATATAATTACCCAGCAGAGCCAGTTACCTCCCATTTTTTAGACAGTTGGAACAGGAAGGATGCTCTTACGAAGAAGACCTTGGGAGATAAAAGCCCAATAGCTGGCTCTGAGAGAGCTCTTTTAGTGTGCCCTTGAGTAAGTGCTTCAACTGGTCGCTATTTGGTACTCCTTATTTACAAGAGGATCACTCTTTCTGGTCTTCTAATTGTCTTATATTTATAGGCCCACGGGTTGCAGCAAAATACCTATAAAGTATCAAACACATGATCTTCCAATGCTATTTGAACCTGCATGCACTTCCAAGCTGCAAATAATGAACAGTGAATAAGAGTGCTGGAGAACAGCTTTAGAAACACCAGTCAATTCCTCTGTCTGCTAAAAGGAAATATTACAAATTGCAAATATTTTTTTATTTAAGAATCTCAGGAAAAACTAAGCAATACTAAACTTCTTTAGGGACAGAACAGGTAATGACAACTATATTTAATGCTTCCCTTAAATTTAATTCCAAGGTTTTCCCATTTTTCTAGAAATGGTAAAACTGAGTAGGATTATTTACTGAATTTTTAGACCATTTTCTTTGAAAGTTTCTGGGTAGAGCATTAAGAAAATGATATATCGTTTTGATCACTATGAAATGCTGATACCTCTTTCCTTTGGAAGCTCTCAAGCAGAAGCTTGAAATGTATTGCAAAAGGGCAGAGAAAGAAGAGGTTCTCTTTGATTGTTTCTCTGAAATGTTATTTCACTTGAGCTATTTTTTCTCTCTGCAAGTTACAAGCTGTGCCGTTCTTTCTTGATGGTGTAAGGGCAGGACCTTGAGGCACTGTAGGCTCATGACAGGGTTGCATTTGGAGTTCTTCGCTCACACACACACACAGAAACACACAAGGACACATTTGTCTTGGACATCCTGCCCCTGACATATCCTGTCAGAAAATTACTCTGCTAGTAATGATAGCAATTGTTAGTCATCAAAGATAGAGGAGGAGGGAATGCAGGTTAAGTTAGAAGAGGTGATGCTGGTCAGTGCTGCAGTGCTGGTATGTGTGGGCTGTTCTGTGTACCCTGCTGGAACTGCAAAGGCTCCATTAGCAGCTTCCCCCAAAGGACTGACAACTCCTCTAATGCTGTACCTGCTTCCTACAGCAAATACACACTGGAATGGCTTGTGAGTCATGTGAAATACAAGATCTTACCCCTTCTGAGCAAAATATCTCTCCATCTCAGCCATATATGCTGCTAATGGTCTTTTTCTTGAGTCTCTATGATTGGTATTCATGAAGTGAAAGAGAGGGGAGTGGCTTGCCTGTCATCATAAAGGAGAAACAGCAGGACCTTTGGCTGCAGCGAGAGATGTTTAAAAATCTGAATGCTAACATCTCCAACAGCACTTCCCTGAAACAGCATGCTGGATAAAATAATGAGAGCCTTGCTAAAATTTTAGGGACTAGCCTGTTAAATGAGTGACCACATTTTCAATCTAATACATTGTTGTTTCTGATTACCACTTTTTGATGTATTTCTATCCACTTGTTCTGAAATGCCTTTTATATCAGACTGACATGGACTAATAACTTGGTAGATTGTCAGGGCAAGTAGAAAACAATTGAGAAAATTATTGGTGCCTATTAGTACAAGAATGCTATTATGTTATTTATGTATTCACAAAAGAGCCAGAGGGCAAATATATGGTGTCTTCATATAACAGTGTTTCAGCTGATGCTATTACTGATTACATTTGGATTCATACTTTTCAGAACATTTGTGCTTTTCTACTTATGTGCTCTCTAGGAAATTTCTAAAATTATATTTGGTGATACATCCTGGTACCAACTGTGCAGGGTCTGCAGTAATTTGTTTTCCTAGAGAGTCATTGTCAGGTTAGACAAGCCAGCTCAAAGTGGCAGGACTTTTATGAATGGTAATGTCATTTCATTAGTATGTACCCTACCGTTTTACTTTTAAGGACACTGTTTATCACATACAAATACGCATACAAAATTATGAATGCTGCATTTCCTCTGTAAAAATATGTCTCTTATATTTCTACTGTGACATGTTATGTCACTCATGGGTGCTGGTTCATAGTTCTGTATAACTGAGACACCAAGTTTCTAGTTTTTCTTGCTGGTTTCCCCTACCACATATAATCACAAGAAGTGTAGGAGCAGCTATTTTTTTTCTCTCCTGTTACCAGGATATTGCTATTTCTGACATCTTAACATCTAGACATTGTGAGGGAAGACTAGACAAAGCAGTCTTGTCTTAAACTGCCATGGTGGGATAACACAGTATTATCCTCTTCTCTAGATCTGGAAACTGGAGAAACACCTTTGAAAAAACCTCATCGTCTAGCAATACTGTGAGGTAAGTAATGACTGTCGCCAGCAGATACTTGCGTAGCATGTTTATGAAATTCTCCAGCAAAGATCTCCCAGCTTCTCTGGGAACAGCCTCAGAAAACAGGACTTTTGCTTTATATTGAGATGTCAAAGCAATCTGTTCTGGATTGCTTAAAGGTAATGACCAAGACATGAGAGCAATCTGGAGAGAACAAAATACACCCACAGAAAAGTCTTTCCACCCTACCTGTGGTTTTTTCCTGAGGCTACAATAAGTTGAAAAGAGATAACCTCTCTCTTAACAAGCAATCAAGGATGTTTGAAGGCTACTGTAAGATGCTCCTACTTGCTGATCATGCTGTTGAATTTTTCGCTTGACATATTTTGGCATGATTGAAAAAAGAACTAAGGAAAAGAAATCTGATTGCTAATAACATGTGAAAGGAGGAGCAACAGGTTCTTCTCTTTCCCTGGGATCAGAGCAACTCACAAGGGCTTTTTAATTACCACAGCAGCTAAGTCAGAATAAGAGAGAGAGGATTTAGCCGTTTCTGCTGAGATGTGCTTTAAGAGAGAAATGTTTCATGGGATACTTTGTTCTAAAAAATATACTCACCTCATTGCAAGACCGATGAAGTTTGAGTACTATTAGCAAAATCCTCTAAGGATGCTGCTGTTACTGCCATTGAAAACTGAGCAATCCTGCTGTAACAGCATAAAAATTAAAGTGATGAGCTGCAACTTAAGTATTTAACAATAACATATCAAGAGAACTATTCAAATATGCTGCAGTGCAGCAGTTCATAGCTGTAACTAATGGAGAATGCAACAACAGGTATTTGAGAGATTACTGAGAAGCACGCAGTGTGAATGCTGGGGCGGCTATAATGGATGGCTGAAGAAATGAAGCAGCAAAGGGAGGTAATTATTAAAGGGACGAGAGGTTTTAGTAGCTCTGAAATTGACAGGTAGCAGTGCATTAAATGTCTCATCCAAACCAATTTAAGTTGGTGATACTGTAGTAGTAGCAGACAATTTTTCTGTTATATTCTAAAGTTCTTGGCTAGGAGGATGACTTTTCAGACAGCTTTTTTCTTCCTTTGTGTAGTCAGGAATGTAGGAGTTTCAGGAACAAAAAAGAAGGATGAAATAGTGGCTCCAGAAATGAGAGCTTAGACACTCATCTCTTGAATAACAAGTTAGTGACTAGTACTGTCCATGGGGAAATAACAAGCTGCCTTCAGTTCCCTGTTTGGAGTTATTCAGACATCTGTCTCCTGCCTACCCTGCATCCTAGGGCGAGGACTTTCCTGGGAAGCAAGTGACCATGGCCCCCATCTCTGCTCCCCAGGGCATTTCTGCATGTTAGATTACCTACTTACTGAGGAGTGATCCTAAGCATCCAGGTGAAAACCTGTGCTCTAGAAACCTGCTGGTGATTGAGCAGTAGCTGAGCAGCTTGCTGCCCATCCAGCCCCTTGGAGGAGGAAACCCTTCTTGAGCACTACTGACAACATAAATCTCACTGTGGATGGAAAAGGAAAATTATTTGGGATGGAGTACATGAGGTACTTTGACAGCTGCACTCCAAAATGGGGAGCTGCCATCCTGGCAGACCTGAAACCCTGGGAATGATGGAGGTCTGCTGAGCTCCTGGTGTTCTCCTGAAAGTCCATTCAAACGTTCAGGTATTTGTTTATAGCTTGAACTCAGTCCAGTACCCTTTTACTCTAAACAGGCATTTCCCAGAGCCAGAAAAATACACATGCAAAAAAGAAAAGGATTTGGCTGATTGGACATTTGATCTGATGCTTGTTTGTTGTTGATTTTAGGTTTCATTACTCCGGGGCTTTTTTCCTGGTTTTGTTCAGGGATATAACCATGAGTGAAACCAGAGTCAAGCTGTTAAAATTGAGACAAAAGGATGGTGTTTTGCAATGATATTTAGTTATTATTCAATATTGTGGAACCCCAAACCTGAAATATCCAGTGATTATTTATCCTTATTTATTGCTTCAACTAACAGGAGGGAACAAATAGACCCTCATCCCAATATCAAACGAAAAGGATCCAGGCATATGTATTAGATGGCTTTGAAGCTCCCAAAGCTCTTTTCTGAGCCAATAAAGACTACAATACAAAAATGAAATGCACAGGAGTTTGTTAAAGTATCTTTATCATGAAACAGAGTGAATTACAGCAATACTTGCAGAAAAATACTCTACCAAGAATGGTACATAAATATCACATTTAAAATGCAAATATTGATCCTGCATCTGTCTTTAAGAATATAACACTTTTTTTCTTTTTCTCAGTAATGGCCTTAAAATGTAAGGCTATATGAAAATTATTTGTATATAGGTAATAAATAGTATTAGGTGGTGAACGACATTAGGTTCCAATGCAGAAGTAAGGGCTTGCTATTTCTGTAGCCTGAAGAGCCTCTCTGTGTAAAAATGAGCACAATTTTCATGTTTTTCTTCAACAACGTGTTCAATATAGATGCAAACTGAGCTTTAAAGAGGATTTATACTGATGTTTGTAGCTGTTTTTGCAGGTGGGGAATTTGCACAGAAATAAAAAGTCCATTAGCATCTGTAAGTACAATTGCCCAAGAGAGAAAAAGGGCAGAGACGAGGACAATGCTATTCAAAATTATGACAATCACTGTAGAACTTGTTCTTTCTGCATGTTCCATGACAACCATCAGTCTGTATGAAAGTGAATCTGTTCTTTATTACAATTCTTTTTCTCCAGTTAGAGTCCAAGTTGGCTGGCTGAGATAAACTGGTGGGTTCTGGCACTCACATTTTGCCTTTGGAAACTAAAGAGAAAATAAAAGGAGATTAATTAAAAAAAAATGTAAAATTGTTTTAACATTACAGGGCAAAAATGAGAACAGAGGAAGTTACATTTCAGCCCTGCTGGTTTCAACAGTGTCTCCCTAATTTGAAATTGCAGTGGTTCTATAAACTTGAGTCACGTTTGATTTTTTGCTTGACCTTTTGTACAAAGAAGCAGGTGTGAGGGAATAGTCAGTTCCCCACGTACATGTTATACTAATGAACACAATCTTGGGAAGGGAAGGGTGGGGGTTTGCTACCAACACCAAGAAGTTATTTTCCATTCCTCTGCCTCCCACTCAGAGGGTGTTCAGGGCTTTTCAGAAAGTGTTTAGCTGATACAATCTATCCTATTGTGATTTTCAATTTACAGTGCAAGTGATTGACCGATGTTGCTTGTTAATGTAGTGAATATGTTTCTGTATAGGTTTCTTCTGTGTGGTTTAAACTGTGTTGAAATCACATCAATTTGTGGTGTTAACTGTTATGCAGCATAAATAGGGCCTGCATGGAAATTTGAATTGGGAACTAAATGAACAGATGCAGAGATAATTCCAGCTGTCACTATTAATATTTCCTTTTTTTTTTTTAATGCATACTTCTCCGATTTTAAATACTAGTTTAAATACTATTTAAATGCTATCCATACTACATATAGATAAAACAGGAAACCATTTTTACTCAGATTTTGCTCGCCCAGGTACTACAGAGCTGAACAAACTGATGTACCCACAGAGCACAACCAGTGGTGCCCACATTCTGACTTGCACAGAAGGCACTTGGTGTCTGCCCTGCAAGAAACACCTGTCATTTGCCCAAAGAGCTGCATGCTACTGATACTACAGATAAAGACATTATCAATTTACAAACAGCTTCTCCTTCAGCACTTTGTGACTTTCCAGCTCATTGTTTAGGGGCCCTTAGTGAGCTTCCCTGTGGGGCCACATCAGCTAAGAGGGCACAAAGCTGGGATGGAAATCTTTTGCCAGATGCCAACAAATAGCCAAGATTTGGTAGAAGAATTATATGTGGGTTTACACATTATATTTTTTTTATATAGGCAGAAAAAGAGTTTGGCATTAATGTCACCAAATGTGTGCAGACATATTTACCTATAAACATACCTGAATGCTCAGCTAAATATTCCTTTGTCCCTAGATGAGGTGAGGATATGGTGGCAAAGCAAGTGGCTGGAACATGATGTTAGGCTGAAGGTCTTCAGGAAAGACCATTTCTCCTGTTCTTATCATCTCATTTATCTGTTTTTATCATGGAGATAGGACAAAACAATGTATGTTTCACAGACACCACTAACCTATCCAGCATAGCTGCACTTGCTGCATATTTTTCCTTAGCTCACTGATTTTATGGATCCACATCCTAAAATATGTAGGGAATAGCTCCCTCCCCTGCAAAAGATGAGGTATTGCTGCAAGCCATAGAGGACCAATCCTGTTCTTTAAGTGTCAAAGGGGTAATCAGCCTGTTTAATTGGATTGCAGTGGTAAATTGCACTTGCTGATGCATTTATACAGTATTTACTATGTTTAGAGCATGTAATTTGTGAATCATACTCAGACATCTAGGTTGTAAATTCATTTGCAAATATAATTAGACTCTTTAAGAAACACAATAGAAACAGCTCACTGAGGAAATATTTCCCAAGAAATAAACAAACAAACTTCTTATACCCTCCTATGATTGGAGGTCTTATACAGTCTTTCAATAAAAAGAAGATAAAAGAAGCATCTGTTTCATAATCATCACTTAGACAGCATAATAGTGTCAGAATGCAAATGCTACAGGAATTGCAGATGCTGGGTCAGTTCTCAAATGCTTTGAGAACAGTGTAAGATTAGCATATACAGAGAGCAATCTTTTCATTAAAAAAATACCCCAAAGCCCTTAAACCCCCACTTTCCTGCAGGATCAGGGCTTTAGGGTTCATTCCCGTGAATTGTAATACGTCACATGTTTACAAGAAAACACATGAAGTAGTTTAACAGATTATGAATCCTCTGTGAGAGGTCTGTCCTAAGAAGTAAATTAGTGGGTTTACAAAAGATGAAAAGTGGTTTAGATAATATTTTCTGCTTACATTTTCTTAACTGGTATTTAGGAATATCCATACTGATTGAGACCCCTGGGTACAACAGCAATACAAATAATAAATATAATGTGAACATTGCTTAAAGTTGCCCTCTTTCCCTAGTCCTAAGATTAGAAGTATGAAATTACAAGAAAAATTAGAATGGATTTTTTTTTAAAAAAATATCTATAATAATGAACTTTTATGTAGTTATCTAGCAAATTTATAAAGGTATTTTAGTGCTCAGCCAAAGATGCTGAGGCAGATTCAGACCAGTAGGTCAGAGGAAATATTTCCAGAGGTCTGCCAGTCAGAATATGGCATTCTAGTTCTATCTGTCCCTTAGACCACAAAATATTTCTACATCTTTTTGGGGTCCATCTAATCTTGGACTGCTGCTGATGTTAACAGACAGAGTATTAAAAATCCATTTCTCCTCCTGCATGCATTAATTACACCGCAGCTAAATTTAGCCCACAGCTAAATTGAAGTCCTCAGCAGGTGGTCTGTGGTGGCCAAGAAAGAATTTATAAGGTAATAGCCAACCATTTACCTAAAACTATTCTAGTTCAGTTGTATTCTTCATCCAAGCTTAATCTCTCATATCAGAAGCCTTCCTGGAATTACAAAAATAAATGAGAAGACTATAATCTTGAACATACTCTATTAATATCTAGGGAAGTTTTGGCATTAGCTTCAAATAACACCTGAGTGAAATCCTAAACGGCCAGAAGCCTGTTATAAATGAGGAGGTCCAGCTGTGTGGCATGAAAGCCTGCTCATCCCAGAATCAAAATGGTCCCCTTCTAGGGCAGAGTGAGCAGGAATGAGACACTTGGATTTTAAAACTGAACAAAGAAGTTTATATGTTGACCTTAGTTAGAAACTAATATATTACAGTATATTGTCATCTTATGTATTTTGCAGGCCTGGAGTCACAGAACAAGCTATTAACCTTGCTCTATAGCATCTACTGAAGAGTCCATTGTTTATTCTTCCACTAATGTGTTTCTTTTGGTTCTGAGAGTATGATTTTCTTTACCTTGAGAAATCCTCACTCTTTCAACTGGTAAAACATACACATTTATGGAGAAGTTGTCAGAAGAAAATTGACTATTGGAAGAAAAATAAGTGATAAAATAACAGGCCGACTAAACCTCTCTCTCATTCCAGCCTCAGCAGGATGGGGAGGGAGAAAATAATACAGATAAAAACCTTATGGATCAAGATAAAAGCAATTTACTAAAGTGAAAGTGAAGGTTGCACATGTGCAAGCAAAGGAAAAATCAAAAGAAAAATCAAAAGATTTTATTCTCTATTTCCCATCAGCAGGCAATGTCCAGCCTCTTCCTGGGAAGCAAGGTTTCAGCACTCATAGTGGTTGCTCTGGAAGGCAAATACTGAAGTAATAAATATTCTCCCTTTCTCCTCCTCTCTCTCAGCTTTTATATCTGAGCAGATGTCATATAGTAAGAAATATCCCTTTGGTCAGTTTGGGTCAGCTGCTCTGATTATGTCCCCTCTCAAGACTTTGCCCACCTCCAGCCTACTGTTGGATCAGAGGAGTGTTGGAGAGTGAATACTGATGTTGTGCCAGCACTGCTCAGCAGTAGCCAGAACACTGGGGTGTTCTCAACACCTTTCTAGCTCCCAATACAAAGCACAGCACTATGTGGGATGCTGGAGGGGAAATTACCTCTGTCTCAGCCAGACCCAATACACAGGTTACATGTACATTCTCATTTCCATGAGAACTGGCTACTAGGCAGGGTACAGGATGCAAAGCACTTAAGGTCTCCACCTGCCACTGCTGACATCTAACATTTGCTTTGCTTTCCAAAGAAGTACAGTCATTACCAAATTATTCCTGGAATATGAGTAGTAAACCTGGCAGAATGAGTAACATGAGGTTCTCAATGTACTTTCCTTTGTATCCTTTTCCTTTTTTCATTCATGAAATATTTTAAAACCTGCAGTTACTTTTTGGTGTTGTTGGTACTGTTTTGTTGGGTTGCACATCATACTCTGGAGTCTAACTTGTCAGTCAAAATAAAGGGCATAACCTAACTGAGATTGATAATGCTGCTACAATTTCTTTCAAATGACACACTGGCCCACAGCTGAGGACAGTGCACAAAAATATAAATACACACATCGCTTCCAGTGCTGATCTTTCAAAGATATCCCTTTAGCAAAGACAAAATAGTGAGGGTAGTTATTGATACAAGAAGCCAAACACATGTTATAATACAAAGCAAGGCTTTTAAAATGAGATCGAATAGATGGATGGCCATTTAGTTTATTGACTGTAGAATAAATACATTATAGTGCTGTAAAAAAAAAAAGGCAGTAAAATCTCATTAATAATATTATCTTATTTTGCATTATAAAACCCAGTGGTAAACTATAATGAAATATGCTGACTGACGAGGTGCAACTGAGGTCACTTTCTTCAGCTTGCAGAAGGCTGAGGGGTGCCTCCTTGCAGTCTACAACTTCCTCAAGGGGGGCAGTGGAGAGGGAGCTGCTAATCTCTCTCTGGGAACCAGCAATAGGACATGAGGAAATGGAATGAGGAAGTTTAGACTGGATATTAGGAAAGTGTCTCTCATCTGACAAAAGCTGAGGAAGAGTATAAGAAACAGCGCTGATGAATAATGTCCTTTGAAGTGGCTTAGTGTTTTAGGCATATGCCGTGCCAGAGAGTTCATATTTCTAATTAGTCAGGAATAGCCTTGAAGTAGGAACTGCTAAGCAATTAACTGTAGGTGTAGATCCCATCAGGAATTAAGCACAGGAAAGCTTTTGGTGAAATCCTGCTCACATGCCTATTGACTTCAGCAGCATCAGCAGAGCATTGACTGCATCATTTGCCAGTTCACCAGCCATTTTGTCCTCGATCTGTTTGTTTTTCTCATCCTTAATGCATCCAGTGTGACTATCACCTCCCATTTCATGCTAGAAAGGCTGTGTGACCAGCAGCTTTTTCAATTCACAAGAGCAAAATATTGAGAGATTCAACTGATGGCCTAAAATCATGGCTAAATTGATTTTGTGTCTCCTGCAGTGGGGTGGTGGAGTTGCAGTAGAGTAACACAAACCTTGTCAGCAAGGCAGTCTTCATTGCTTCTGGCCTTTGGACCTGAAAAAAATTAAAACAAAAGCAATAGGATGAACTTAACAATGATGTTACCTCTCATGCATTGCCTAAGAAACAATTCCCTGTGGCACTGCACAGAGTAAGGACCCAGTGCTGGGTATAAAAGGACGGGTGGTTTTGTGTCATGACTGCATTCAACTAAAAGTTGTTGTCTTCTAGATGCTTTGTTGATGGCAGCATCCAGAAAATCTCTAAATGTTGAAAGGAAAAGTGAAATGTGTTATGGATTTTTCACAGCCTTTACAATAGGAAGAGTTATGTGCAACATTAAGCTTAAATTGATTTTCAGTGTTTGATCAGTGGCCTGGGCAGTGGATTTAATTAGTGTCTGTAGTTTTTTTAAATAGCAGAATTGAATGTCTGGGTTGCAATATTTCCCATCTTGGTGTAGAATTATGTTTTGTTAAGAAAACTCTTCTTGTGGTTCTGCGACATGAACTTACTGGGGAAATTTAAAATAAAACAAACTGGCTTTTGTTATTTTAGCTGGGATTGTTTTTCCTGAGTGCTCAGCTGAGAAACAAGCAATGAAAACAGAAGTTGAGCTACAGAAAAATCAGGCTGTTGTAAAGCACATCTCATGGGAACCATAAATCTATGGAGGGCTCAAATTTGTCATGATCCTTTGTTAATACATTTGATGTTTTGAGGTCTTTTCCACCAGCTTTGTTCAAAGCAGGCAGAAAACTGGCCTGAGTAGTACCTGTGGATCATCAGAAAATGCAAATCCATTATAGTCTAAATCACAACTCCTTTCTCTGTCCACTGAAAAGAAGGTATTTTGGGACAGAAAAAGTGCTAAGACAGGTTGTGGGAGGGCTGTGGGTCTCTACTTTTATGTTCACCCAAGAAAACAGTCCCAAAGGAGCTGGCACATGTTAAATAGACCAGTTGAATCAGAGAAGAAAGACATCTGCCTCACCCTGTGTTGCAATCCCTATCTACTAATTACATTTAGAAAAAAAAATGTGTGGTTATTTACATGCTCATTTCCTTTCAGAGTGAGAAAACACGATAGCTTTGTAACTAAATATGTTTGACAAACTTCTCACCTAATTTTTCAGCTTCGGAATACTCCCAGTTCCCATCAAGGTCATGCAAAGCACAGGAGTGATAGCACCTTGCAGATACACATAGGAAAGACTATTCAGGGGTTGCAATTTCAACAGAAGCAGCGACAGAGCTTTAGCAAAGGGATAACACCAGGGATATCACACGTTTTCCTTATCTAGTGCTTACATTCTGACTGAGTCATGTTTAGGGTGTGGGGTTTTTTTCTTTCCACAAACCATTATGGAATTATAATAGTAGAAAAGTGTGATTTTAGTCCCCATGCTTTGAGTGATGTTCCTCTAATTTGCAATCTCTTAATTAAGGTCTGACATGGCTCAGCTATTCTTTACACTTATAGTGGTTGGCCATCTGGGCTTCCCTAATAAATAGGGATTTTAATGGCTGAACTACTTAATAAACCTTCAGTGAGAGAAGAGGAAAATTAAGGAAATTCTTTCATTATGAAAATATGCTGTGCCATCTAATTGTTCAAAAGCAGATGTCACTCAAATTCAATTAAGCTGTTTAATGACCTGCATGCTTATTACTATCTTGATGGAAGGTTTGACATAGTTAAAGTAAATACAAATGGCTGGTAAGATTTTATTTTCTCATGTTTCTGCTTTTTGCTAATTTACCCTTCAATCTGTGTTTTCTTCTTATGATATATTATAAATTGCACTGTCTGATCTGAAATCGGGGTTTCTGAAAATTGTTAACAAACATATTTTTCTTATTTTCACTTACAAATGTGCAGTTTTTGTCTCACAAAGAATGTGTCAAATTATTCAAATGTGAGGCAGTCATGAATGTTGTTGGTTAGATAGACAGCAAAGCTCCCCAAGCAAGATCTTTGCTAGTGACAGATTGGGAGAGATATTAAGGCTGCTTTTTCTCTGTAAACAATGTTTTAGAATATGCCAAGTTTTACAGCATGTTAATGAAATCTATATATAAGGTCCTCCTGGTCCATTAAGAAAAAGACATGCAATATTCACTGATTATTAAAATGTTACTCAACACTTCAGATTTTATAATGCATTTCCCTCTTCCTTGTTTCCCTCCTCCTCATGACATTTTTATTTAGGTAGTTATTGCTTAGTACTTATTACTTACAAAATCAAGAACAGACTATCTTTGTTACAAACTTAAATCCATGTTGCAGACTTCATGGCCACACATGCATTATGAGCTGGCTTACACAGGCAAGTATTAGGAAGTAGGTATGTTTATTTCCCTATCCATGTACTAATAGCACTATTGGAAAAAAGTTACCTACACCATTTCTGTCACTTATTCTCACTCCTTCTTAGTTCTGATAACCCAATTTTTCATGTGACTCTTTCCACAGCTGCATTTGTGGACTAATGTAGACTAAATGGTCACTTTCTAATATTTCTTTTTAAGGAAATTTTGTTTTGGGCCAGGACACTTAAAATTTGTTTGGAGAGCTGCTGTGCATCCAGAGGAGATGATAAACTTTTGGAGAGGGGATAGGAGAACACATGCGGGGTACAAATGTAAATCTGGAAGCAGATTTGCTGTCAAGACAATAGCAGCTTGTATGGAGAGAAAGCTGATTCCTTCTAACTAGTAAGTTACTGTACTTTTAAAATTTAAAATTCTCAGTTAAGCTCTTTTTATCATGTTTTGATGGTGAAATTCTCAAAATTCAGAGAGGATTTGCAGAACAGGACAGTAAGGAACAGCTGCCAGTTTTTAATGACTTCTGGAAGCAAAACATAATCCAACAAGTTCTGTGTGAATAAACTCAAAACTTACTAAAGATGAAACCTCTTTCTCTGCATGTTGTCAGTACAGCCCCGTGTAGGTAAAGAAAAAAAAGTCACATTTTCTATCAACAGTGAAGGAAAGTGCACAGATCTTTAAGTGCCACAGGGAAGATTCAGTATGAAGAAGCTAGAAGTCAGAGGATAAGGTCTAGGCTCAATAAAGAACTGCAGCCCCTCAAGAGTAGCCCTGTACAAACACCTGCATTCCCAGAACCTCAACTCAAAATGACTGATGGGGGGGTGCAGCACTTTCAGACATCTGATGAGAACTAGGTTGTCTGTGACCTCTTGCTCTCCTACTGTAGGACCAAGAGGGCCCTATACTCTGTTCTCTGCGCTATTTCTGGTTTTTATGTAATAATTGTTCAATGTAGACACATGCATAGTAGTAAACTCCTTATTGAACTCAGCTGCAAAATATTTGTGTTCCTGTCTGCAGGTCAACACCTGAATACAAATGTTTTCTCTGAAATTCAGTGTCAGGATGTTGAGGAAGTCTCTATCACAGCTCTGCTTTTGGCCAACAAGAGAGTCCCTTTTTCAATTGACCAAATTTTCTCATTATGTTGGTGATGATTTTCAGAAGGTTGTTTGTGCAGTGTACGTATCTTAAGACACTGTAGAAATTAACTCACTAATTTCAGTGCTGAATCTCTTGTGAACATCTGTCATGTTCAGGAGAAATACCTCAGCTGGTTATGATGTCATGAATGAGCAGCTGAGACATTAGTAAAATGTTTGCTGTAGGTTAAAACAGTCTTTGGTTTTGCAAAGCAATTGTAAAACTGGAATCTTGAAGCTGTGTGTCCACTGGGGGAGGACTTAAAGAGCACAGATGACTTTGGAGGTAGCTGCTAAAGCCACTATAGGACATGGAGTTACAGAGCAATAGCAAGGACAGTGCAAGCAGACTATTTTCCTGCCTCTTATCCTCAAAAATTTACATTATTTTCCCCTCCAACAAAATTAGACAGATGATGGTGGATAGAGATAGATAGTTAGATAGATAGATAGATAGATAGATAGATAGATAGATAGATAGATAGATAGATAGATAGTTAGATAGATAGATAGATAGATAGATAGATAGAAAATAAAGATAAGAAAATATCTAAACTTTGTAGCTGGGAAAAATAAACAAGAATATAAAGCAGCAGAGGAATTGCTCCCTCACTAAGCAGAGAGACAACCTGAAATAACAGTCCTAAGACATGTGAGCTGCACTCATCTTTGCTATGGCAAGTTAATGAGAGCAATTTATGGTCCTCCTCTTAATGACTTCAATGTTGATCAAATCACATTAAAGGGACAAATCACGTTGCAAAGATTTGTACAGTCCACTATGCATGGCAAATCTTTCCAGTAGAAAAAGGAGGCAAAGCTGAGCTTTTTCAAGGAGCTCTGGAGAACTATTTCTCCTGTAATGGCCTCTCGCTGGACACCATTTTATAGGTGTCTTTGCTTAAGACCCACGACAGTAATTCTGCCAAAACAGGTGGTTTCTCCGTGCATCTAAATAGATTGTTTCTACATCTTTTCCCACCTTTTCTCTCTCCCTGCAAAGGTTAGTTTTGAGCTAAATCAGGGAGATGATAAGCCAGATCATGCAACCTGTCAAGCATGAGGGAGGGCTTGGGAAATTAAGACCAGAGAAAAATGCAGGGCTCATCTCTTTGGTGGCATCATGGACTTGCTGGGGCTTAGGTGATTTATGAAGTTGCATCTTCAGAAAGAATTGTATCTATGCAAAGCCTGCTGGTGCTCAGGGCTTTCCATGGAGATATTAAGAGGGCAGCAGTTATTTTCAGGATCTGGTGGTGATATTTCAGGATACCACCAGTGGTGTCCAAGAGCAAAGCAGCAAGCTGGATGAAATTTGCAGGACCTACCATCCAGTGTTACTAACTAAGCACGATCAGCATGGGATCCTTGAACCCATGGTGTCCTTCCCAGACCAGGAAGTGATTCTTACACTTCAAAAAAAATGAGTTCTCAGAGTAGGGCAGAATTTCAGAATACAGTCAGGTAAACGGGATACAGAGGCAGCTCCACAGAACTTGGTATCATGCCAGGGCTGTCAGTTCCTCTCGCATTCAGGTGCACCAATTCCATCCATGTTCGTTGTTACAGATAAAGTAATTACTCAAGGGATTAATAAGGTTCATTTTGTTTAAGAAAGTGACATATTCCAAAGATTATACATTGAAAGATAGTGATCACTCAACAGCATTCAAGGAAGGGCTATGTCATTTTCAACTCTAAGTGTTAGAATAAAAAGGTGTTTAACTTGTTTGAAAATGAAAACCAGCAACAGATACCTTGGGCAAACTTTCAAAAATTGATTCCTGCCTCACTTGGACATGCAAAAAGAATGATTGTGAAGTTGTAAAGATCCAGTTCTCAGCTTATTTTCATACTCACAGAACATTATGCACAATATCAAGTTTCTTGTGTATAACCTCGGAGGATAGGAGATTTTTCTATTTATTTTACAAGTACTAAATGACAACCTTTAATCAGTGTTTCCTGTTACAGTTTTAACACAGAAGAAAGATCTATTTCATACTTTGTGCACAACGCCCTGTTGCTTTGAATAAATTTCCTCAATAAGAGGAATAATTCACCAGTTTCATAGCTCTGAATGAAAGTGTCTAACAAAGTCATAGAGCAAAACCCTTGCTTCAAGAGACAACTTGAACAGCTCTCAGAAAATTTCTTTGGAAAGCCTAGTTACTTTCTCAACTGGAAGATGAGCAGTATTTGAAACCTTGACTTGTAGCAGAGCTAAAAAAGGAAACTAAATGTCTTATACTGGTGAACTGTGAATGGAATTACACCCCTTCTGGTAAAATGGGCACAATAACCTGGCCAATAGGTGCTATGCATGTTTGATAATTATATTTAATCCTGACATCTTTTCTTTCACATGCCCCTCAGTCATCTGTCTCATTTATGGGTTGCATCTTTTCATAAGCATACACAGTCTACAGCAAAGACTGTCTCCATATACCTGTCTGTGAGGGACATAGCATATGTGATTCCCAACTCTGGCTGTGTTTCTAAGCTTAACTGGCTTAAAAATGATGTGTATTAGTCAGATGTTTTCTGTCCACAGAGATCAAATAGCAAATACTTCAGATGCACATCTAACAAGATAATATGATTGCTCAGGCTGAGGTCTTACTCTTTTAAGTAAATTACAATAAAATATCATTGCTCTTGTGATTGTCTAAATGCATTTTTTTCTGACTAATCATTGTTCCTTTTCAGCTTGTTGTGTTAGAATTTATTTTTTCATTCCTGATCTGTGTTTGAATTTCACTTGATGATCTCAGCTAAGTTTGAAGTATGACCACAGTGAATTAAGTTGCTCTATTGCTATGCTGATTAAAAAAAAAAAAAAAAGGCAAGTTAAAATCTTATTTCTCAAATAGTATTATATCTAGCACAGTTTTCATTCAGGAATGTCATTGTTTACTTCAGTAAACAATATTAGCAGATATTAGCAATTACTTCAGATACTGCAGAGTAGTTTAATCTGACTACTTGTTTCATCCATCTGTCATGAATGAATATCTAAATTTACTGGCACATATTGAATTTTCTTCAGTTTCATAATGCTCTTTGTAACTCAAGTGGCTACAAAAGGTAATGGCTGAATAAATGGACTGACGTGTCCAGATGATAGCCAATTCCTCGAGAAAGACTGCGTAGGTTTGGACTTTGGATTTTGCATAAGTGGACACATGGCTAGCCAAATGAAAGAGCCTATTGCAAAACTTATACCAAAAATTAAATATCATAATTTTCTTGGACAGCACTGCAGGACTCACAAAAGACTTATTGTGCTGGTACCTATGCTTGTTTATTCTCTTCTCTAGAGCTAATTTTCAGTCATCATCTGCAATTTATATATCTTTAAAGTGGGTTTCCCTTTAAAAAGCATCTTGTTGCAGCCAGAACAATAAGGGTAAAAATGAAAAGCTTAAACATCCTCCAGATATATGCCAAAGAGATTCCCTTTACAAACCAGAGGAAGAGTAAAACACTCATGCTAGAGGGTTTATCATGAAGATCTTATTTATAAGGAAAGCACTTATTGTACAATATCTGCAGATAATAACACAATTCAGATTAAGAGAAATCTGTGAAGAATTTCTCAATTCCTTCTTTTACACATTTATAAATAAAAAAACCATTTTCTTTCAGTGAGTAGATACACCTTTGGGGCTGCAGTACTTCCAGTCCTATTAAAAGAAAAGATGTGATACTAATTTGCTCAATTTTTTGAAGCCTTTCCATGCACTTGCATGTCTCTTAGTACTAGATGAAATAATGTATAGTAGTGCCATTGCCTGAAGCACAGTTGGGTAAAAGCGGCAATATATTGTCTAATTTCTAAGGGGTTGATTTAACCCTAAAAATATGGCTGTGGTTCTGCACTGTACAAAACAGATGGGTTGTTTGCACAGTTAGGCCTTAAGTGTTAAGTTTTTCTCTTGATTAAAATGCCCAAGCTCTCTATTGCCAAGTATCAGTTAAGTTGTGTGTGTCCCGTACAGGGAGGGGTACACCCCTCAGTGTCAAATAATGTGTTTGTCAGACAGCTGGGGACTGAAGGGTAGGACACTGCATATTTCTGTCCCACATTATTCTTACTCTTAATTTGGAAAAATTGAACCATTTATGGGTCATAACCAAATTTATCTGTGTTTACCAAAACCTCACATCTCGTCAAGAGCCTGGCTGTGCTCCATCAGTGAACATGCTAGAATTTTTGGATTAACAACTTTCCAAATTATTTATTATGCTGTCAGTTTTCATGCTGTTCTCTTTAACTAAAATCAGGACACCTCAGCCACTAATGGCCACATGTCAGTGCCTTAGTGCAAGTGCCTGATCCTGCGCCTACAAAGTCAGAAGCTGTACTGGGCACAGGGGTCCAGGCACTAGCCATGGGGACTGCAGGGCCTCCTCTGTGAGGAGAGGCTGCCCCTGGTTGGAATCAGCCAGTTCCAGCTGGCTCCAGCTGATTCACTGCAAGGGCACATCTGAGCCCATTGGCCAGAGTGGTGGTGCCTCTGGGAAAACATATTTAAGAAAGGGTAAATGCTGCACAGCAGTGAGGGGTGAGGAAAAATGTGTGAGAAAGAACCCCGTGACACCAAGCTCAGTGAAGAAGTAAGGGGAGGAGGTGCACCAGGTGCCAGAGCAGGGATTCCCCTGTTGCCTGTGGAGGACACCACGGAGGTGCAGTTCTCCATGCTAAAGCCCATGGTGGACCCATGGGGTGCAGGTGGATATTTCCTGAAGGAACTGCAGCCTGTGGAGAGCCCATACTGGAGCAGGTTCCTGACAGGAACTGACAGGAAGAATCCACACTGATTAGCTCAGTTGGTTAGAGCATGGTGCTAATAATGCCAAGGTCATGGGTTCACCTGTAAAGGCCTTCACCTAAGAGTTGGATTTGATGATCCTTGTGGGTTCATTCCAACTCAGAACACTCTGTAGTTGGAGCAGATTTATCCCAAAGCACTGCAGCCAAAGTGGAGCATGGGGAAAGTATGGGGAGGAAGGAGTGCCAGAGAGGAGCTGTTCTGGACTGACTACAGCTCCCATTCCCCACCCCTGGCCCTTTGTGCTGCTCAGGAGGTTGAGGAGCCAGGAAAGGAGGAGTGAAGTATGGGAAGAAGAAAATGTAAAGGTGTTTTATGCTTTTATCTTTGTTTTTCACCATCCAACTCAATTTTTATTGACAATAAATTGATTTTTTTGAAGTCAAGTCTGATTTGTCCATGCCAATTGATCTCTCTGTCTTTATCTTGACCCCTGAGCATTTCTATCTTTTTTATTCCCCCGTGCTGCTGAGGAGAGGCAGTGAGAGAGCAGCTGAGTGGGCCTCTTGCAGCCGGCCAAGGTCATCCCACCACAGACAGGTGGGGAAATGGGATCTCCCCTCCTGTTCCACTGTGACATCAGTATCTACCCCTCCTCTTCCTCTCATGAGGAAGTTGTAACTGCAATGAGGTCTCCCCTCAGTCTCCTCTTCTCCAGGCTGAACAGACCAAGTGACCTCACCTGCTCTTCATATGGCTTCCCCTCAAGGCCCCTTCACCATCTTTGTTGCCCTCCTTTGGACGCTTTCCAATAGCTTAATATCTTTCTGATATTGTGGTGATCAAAACTGCACACAATATTCAAGGTGAGGTTGCATCAGTGCAGAGTAGAGTGGGACATGTCTTCCAGGTAGGGGGGCTAGGCTATCAGGAAATGTGCTCTGATAAAATCTGTCTGAATAAAAAATTTCTCTCTCATTTTCACACGTCTCCAGTCTCTACTGAGAAATAGCACCAGGCAGACTGCTAAAGTGTTTTCAGGTGCCATTTGCAGGACTGTACCTCTATGCCTTATGCACATCCACCACTCCAACTACTTTGAAAGAAACCCTCCAACTTTGATAGTGGTTTTTTTGTTTGATTGGTTTTGTGTTGTTTTCTTTTCCTTAGGGTTTTTTTTTAATTTTAACAGTGTAGTGTGAGACAGGGGCAAACCACTTGTTCTTTCAGCCAGGACATTAATGTGGGAGTCAGAAAGCGCTGGTCCATTCCTGGCTTGACGTAAATTTAAGAAAATACTACTAAGTCATAACATTGTTGAGACTAAGTTTCACTTACCTGCAGTGAGAATACTGCATGTAGCCCATCCCCCTACTACAGGCTGCGATGAAATATGGTGGTGTACTGGGGTATTGGGGTACTGATAGAAAATATATCTATTACTACTGATCCTGTCTGCTACGACACCTAATTCTCTATAGTCTTCTTAAAAAATAAGCTTATCAACATTCAAAAAGTGCCAATTGGCAATTGTTTTTCTCTACTCCCTACATGAAGTTAGGAAATGTAATTTTTTGACCAGGAAAAATTGGATAAAAGTAATTTTTTCACCAAGAAGAAATTTCTTTTACAACAAAATAAACCCTGGAATTAGGCACAAATGAAAAAGGAGGAATTAAGGGGCTATATTACTACAGTACAAACTGTCTCCATGCACACTCGTCTATATGTTTTGCAACTGTTTAGACACAGCTATTGTAAAGTGATTTAATCTGCTGCTTCTGTTTTAAACTTGTCAGTGCTCTCCTTTTGGTCTAGACCAACTGCTGCATTTTTTAATATTCAACCTTTATGAATGAATTTGAGGACCAACAGGAGAGTATTGATATGTGGTTTGAAAATCGATGGTTTTACACCAAAGAGGTGCCAGTTCTTTTGGGATCTCGATAACAAAGGCACAGACACTCAAAGCTGGATAGATGATTTACTAAGGATGGAAATTATAGAGGAGGTGACAGCAATGTGATGTCCCTCTTGAAGCTGGGAAGTGCAGATGTTGCAGAGCCAGATGAGCTCCTCCTTTTGGGTCATGGCACGCTACATGGTGTTCCAGTTGGGGCTGGGGCTTGCCAGTTTGTTCACTGGAATTCTTAGGTGCAGATTCATCCATCACTGACAGCTGTCAGGTTTGGAATCTGGACTCAGCTTTGATGAGTCCCTTGGATAGTGCACTCCAATACTCTTATCTCAATAAAGGTATGGTTCTCAGAGATGCATATATTATTTGCAGTGCACAAGATAAGACACTACACATATAATTATGGTTGAATACATACTGAATACATGCAGTTGTTGCCTGTGAATTTGTTATATATATATCTCTAAGTTATGCTATGTATAAAGTTCTTGTATGGTATCCAAAAGAAAAAAAGCACTTTTAAATACAGTGCCTCTTCTGGGGTCTCTGCTCTATTTGAGCAAGTAGTTTAATTGTGCTTTTCATCAGATGATGTTTTTATTTACTATTTGGTTTAAGGTTCAGACCAAGATTCTTTACCAAAGCTGAATTACCAAAAGCAGAATATACCACAGTCACATTTTTCCTTCTGTCAGTTTCAATTTGAATTGACTTCTAATTCTGATTTGCCTTGTTGCACATGTTCTTGACAGGAGTATTTGGTACAGTTCTATGCTTTCCTGACACATATTAGCCAATGACCTCAATATTTAAAATGAGGCTTGAGTACCTTGGCCAGAGCCACTAAGAAAGGAATTCAGGATTCCCTGCTCCATCACATCAGATCAGCTCCCTCTTTACCCAGACTGAAAAGTAGGCCAAAGATGTTCGCATTTTTCCAGGCCTTACAGAAGAGCTAAATGAGCTTTGAAAACCACTGCTATTTTTACAATGCCTTGGTAAGCTTACTGTGAAAAGATACAGTTACATGGTATCATTGTGGAATATCATTCTTGCCAGAAAAAATGATTTGATGTGAGCAGGCCACGGCACTCGGTGAATGACAAATATTGTGATTTTGCCAATTTTTTTTTCCCAGAGATTTTAAAGGAAAAACAAACTGACCTCTCTCAGCTCAGATAAAACCAATTTCCAGTATGTGGATTGAGAGGAATTAAACTTGTTTAGAAATATAATTGTGAATTACTCTAGTTAATCACAACAGATTGGAATAACATTCAAAAAGTTATTCATTATCAGATCATAAATATATCAAATCATACAGAGCATAGCAGTCAACAGATCTGCATCAGGATTTTCAAGGTACAACATCTGATTTATAGAAGTGCAATGTTACATATGTAAGGTTCATTCCTCAATCTGAACTGTTCTTTCACATATAACTTCTTACCTTTCTCATCCCTTCAAATGAAACTTTTCAAGCTTTTTCTGCTTCTTTTTCCTGCTGAAGGACCCAAGCCATAGCACATTGCTAACAAATGTAGGGGAAAAGCAATTCTTCACTTTCTCCTTACTTTTAAGGCTATTTGGTTTACTCTTGACAAAACAGCAAATGGAAGCTGCTTTAAGACAACCCTTTAAGACAACTGCAGTTTTCTGGGCAGCGAGACCTTACGCACACCACTACAGGTATGAGGGTACCTCGGCAGAAAGGAAAACCAAAGGGCAGCATCTCTAGATGGTCTTTGACATCTCCTTATATTGTGGGCTTATGTCAAACTCAATCACTGCAACAGTTTCATTTTTATTAATAGGATTTCATATCTTTAGCCCAGTAAATGTATTAGGAAAAGAGTATCCCCCATGATGGAGCATCAAATGAACGTATTACAGAAGAGCAGCACTAAAGACTGCTGTCTGGGGCAAGCCCCTTACCCACTCCCATTAAAAACAATAAAGAGCCCTTCTGGTAAATACACACCCTGCCAGTAACTGATCACATTTGTCATTTCAAACTTTGCTTCAGAGGGGCTTTGAGTTGCTTAATGGCTCATTTGTAGACTGAAGAAAGAAATAAAATCTGTAGTTAAATCTGTTCCAGCAGCAGCTTTCAGTTTCAGTTTTGCTGCTCTTTTAGCCACAAAATTCAAGCTGCATTTATAAACTGGCATCATCCAGAGAATTCCTTTCAGTAAAGTAACAGCTCCATAAATCAGAGCTACCTGATAGCTGGCTTTTGAAATTACAACTAAATACACACTCAATTCTAAAAGTGCAGCTTGTACGTCACAAAACTGTATTTTAACAGTGTCAGTTCACAGGTGTACACACACACAGTAAAAGGTATAGAACAAATTCGTGCTTAAAGCTTTGTGTTTAATAGAACAGTTTCTGCTCAGTATATGCAGAGAAATGGTAACAGAACAGCAGTTTTAAGGAGATACCTCTGTAGGCATTTATGTTGCAGCAGAAAACAAGAAGGAAAAACACATTGTAGCAGATTGTTCTGGGGTAAAGTCCATCCATAACTTTACTACAAATATGAATTAGAGCCTAATTCTGCTCTATATTTTTCAAGCACTTTGGATCTGGTTATCCTTCATTAGATGAATATTTCCACAAACCATAGTTCTCATTGGGAATTTCATGTATAGGAAATGCTGTGAACAGGAATGGCAGCAAATTGTCTCATAAAGAGTCTCTACTACCTCTTTTTGCCTTTATTACAGTGTTCTTTCCTTCTCTCTTCATCTTCTGCTGAACAATTTTTTTTGTTTCCAATTCTTAACATTCACTGTTCAGTACAGTTTGAATAATGCTTATCTGAAGTAAATTCTTATTTGAATTTTTTTTCTCTCCTCTACTGAATAAAATTTTCTGCAGTGCTCCCATTCCACCTGAAGAACTTGAGCATGTATATTTGCTTAATTTTTTCACAATTCCATTTCAGTATTTAGCCTTGCCCCTTACTGCAGTACCCCAGTTCCTGCCAGTTTCACATTTGGCTTTGGCCAAAAAGTGACTTAATGTGCATAAATTTTTGTGACCTAAAACACTGGTATTGAAGAGCTAAGCACTCATCCCTTTTAAGACAATAAACTCTCTTCCTTCTGTTGCAAACCTCAGCTTGTAGCCTGTGGGCTCTACTGATCTTGCAATCCTGCTTCCTGCTGCTCAGTAGCCAATGGATTAGTATTTAAGCATTTCAAAGCCTTGTCTGTAAATTTCTGGATCCCATAACTGCAGAAACTGATGAGAAAGTTCAATCTCCACTGAACAGCAGGTAACCTACCAGGAATGCCTCCTTGTTTCTGCAGTCTCTTATTTATTTACATTCTGTCTTTTCAATTGGAATTTTGAGAGTCTGACACATCCAGGAGCTTAAATTCAGCTGACTTTGGAAAGACTTCCAATCTTAAGCTTTTAACCCCCCTTAAAATACCGACTTCAAGGAGCCCAATTGCACAGGCACCCCTAAAAACACTATTCCAAATTTATTTTTTCCTTTCTGTTTCTGAAAATCCTTTTTTTTTTAAATACAATTTTATCAATTTCTCTGCACTTACCTGTGTAATTGGAACAGGGTATGGGTTAATGTTCCTTTATTGGTCTTTCAAATTTTTTTATTTTCCCTCCCAGCTTCTCGTTTACAATCAGATATTCTTCCCCCTTGCCTGTGATGATTTTGCTGTGTGAGATAGACTTCATATTCCATGCATATTTGCCATTTCTAGTAAGAAGCTGAGATTTTGATTCAGTTACCCTATATGCTGGGATGCATGTGGAGGGAGAAAGAAGATGAGAAACCAGGAACATATGCCTGGAGTTTTCACTGGACCTTAGTATATCAGTATTAACCTGATCTATTGGTTCAACTTTTGAGTGTCTTTAGAAACTGAAATCATATACCTGGTCAAGAAACTCACCAAAGGAAATGTGACTTTTTTTTTGTAATTAAGGAGATTGCTAGCAATGGCTAAAAGTCATTGCTGCCTGAGATACTCAGCTTTCAAAACCGTAGCCTGTCAGTGCTGCAAATTAAGGACAAAGAATCTCAGGATTTCCACCCCTCAGTCAAATATTCACAGGTCTCAGCGCTGACCAGGATAGGGAACTAAGGTCCGAGTCCCATCTCAGTGACTTCCATTGCTCCATACAAAGGCTACCAATGAAACATAGATCTTTTTCAATGTCTGTGCATTAATTCCTTTCTATACAGTGATCTTTAGTATTGCCAAATATATAATTTTCAACTGTTAATTAGAAAGATAATTAAATGTGTACTTTTCAATCCAACGAACTACATAAACATTCATTTAGAGCATTTGGTTAGATGATGGCTACTGATGATAAAGTTTTCACAGTTACGAACTAGTAACGAAAAGTCAAGTACAAAAAAATTTAATATTTGGAGATATCTTTATTAAGCATTTTAATACAATGTTCAACAGTAAAAAAATCATGTGATGCATATGCAGAGTTTTCAGGCACGGATCTCAGACGAGGTACATGGTGATATTGATTTTGCACCAAAATTCAAAACATATTCTCATTTATTACTTTACAAAGATTTATTTAGAAAAAATGTACAATACCAATAGCTTTCAGAGTTAACAAAAATAGAAAAATAAAAATTCTTGTTTTCATACACTATATACAATAAAAGCAAAAAATATTGCCTTTAATTTAACCCGTAGCTTCTGAAGTTATCTGGATGCGGCCAGCGTCCAAAGTTTTATAATAATCATTTAGTAACTTGCTGTAACTATTTTTGTTGATACATTTATTCAAATATTCAGGTGAACCTTCATAACTCTGTAGACTCTACAAACTGCTTGTTCAAGTCCAAAGTTGTTTTATTTTTCAGGATTTTTAAAGGAGATATCCACTAACCACTTTTAATATTGGTTCTGCCTATACACCAATCAGTAAGGAACAATCTCCTGGCTCACAACATATAAACCCAATATAATTTTTTAGAGAAAATTATCAGAAATCAGAAAATTATCAGAAAATATTTGATGAAATTTTAAATGACAAATTGCATAATCTACTAAACATCCCTGAAAAAGGAAAAAAAAAAAAAGTCATCTACTATCAAAATAATAATCTACTTACAAATAGATATTCCATCTTGCTCCTGAACTTCATTAAAAACAGCTGTTTAAGTATTAAGTAATTTTGCTCTGGCGGAAAGCATCTGATTTGACATTTTTCTCCATGGATTATTAATGTAAAAATCCATGGAGAAAAATGTCCTGAATTTGTTCTATGGACTTCTGAACGCAAAGGAAAACAACCAAGTCACTTTTCTAGTCCCGTAGAATTTTCAATCCTTGATAGCACTCGATCAATTCTGTATCTCTAAATTTAGTCATACAATCTGATTACGTAAGATGGAAAAGGCAGATCTAGGCAGTGCAGTCTGACAGTACATTTAGCCAGATACATGAGAGCCTTTGAAAACACAGACCCAGCTAATAAGCATGCTACCAACTTTGGTACCCAACAGGGCCACCCTAAAAGTCATTACACCATCTACCAAATGTCAATATTCATTTAACAATTTTATACTACCTTACTTTCATGACTTGACTTTAATTTTAGTGATAATCATTACATGGTTATGCTCATAACCCCATCAGAATCTATAGTAACTGGTATAAGTAGCAGTTACCTCAGTATTTTTAAGAGGATGAGTTCTGTCTAAATGTACGCATCAGTGCAAAATCAAAGAAGTCTCTAAAAACCAACAATCTCCCTGTCAAACTGGCTGAGAACAGTTACAGAGGCTTGCACAAAGTAATCTGAAAGAGTTTACTGAAAAGCTCCTTCTATCTTTGCTGACATTATACAAAAATAACAAGAAGCATAATTCTGACTAGATTTTCCAAGTAAAACTCATCAGTTTACAGTAACCTCAAGACTGCCTTTTTGAAGGATAGATGAGTACTAGATTGCTTCCATCAACCTGAGCCAAGCAGCTTCCAGTGAAAAGCTTAGCACCTCCACTTGCCCTCGCATCACAAAGCTGTATGTAAATACATCAAAGCATAATTCCCATTCATATTCATACACAAACTAAAAATTCATACACACAGCTTGAATTTCTGAGAAAGGAACAAAGATTTCTTTTAATACAGCCTGTGATCCCAACCACCCCCAAAAATTCCTTACTGGCTTACTTCTTAGTAGCAACACATGACTATACAACATCTTCAGCAACTGTAGTGTCAAAAATTTGGTAACAAACTTGATGTTTCATCGCATCTCTGACATTATAGGACTTGATGAAGCATTCCAGCCATGGCAAGTCACCTACCAACAAAACCCAAATTACTGTTCAATACTCATTTCTAACTCTTATAAGAGACAACTTGAGCAGGATCTTAACTATGATATCTAAATGCATACAATAGTTAACAGAAAGAAAAATTAATTACTAACTTTGACATTCCAATTGGTATCTCCAAAGTTTTCAGCAATATCTGAAATGGCGTTCAGTGACAGTCTTTCATGACTTGTCCTCCCTGTCCCAGCAACTCCCAAAACACTTGGACCCAACAGTTGTACCACAGTATGTAATATATATGTAAAGACTTTCCAATAATAAAAATTAATCTCCCTGTGTCTCAGTGAGACAATTTCACTGGTCACAAAGGGAAAATCCTTTACAATCTTTACAACAGGGTAAAGATTGCAGCATGGCTGCAGTGGTCACTGCCAGCTGTGTACTGGGAGTACGCTCCGGAGGTCGGAGCTGCACCACATAACCAGCTACCTTGGACATGTGTAGCTCAGGCAGAGCCACTTTCTCTCATAACACAAACACTGCACAAAAAGCTCTGTGAATGGATTCGGATTAAGTATTTGCTCAATTTCCATGGATGTTTCCTGTAGTAAGGGATGGTCTAAATCAACATGTGCAGTGGAAAGCAGAACATCACCCAAAGCACATGCCATACACTGAATTTCCTTTCAGCCTTCCCTAACGTGCTGCAACATTCAGTAAGAGGCTGTTCTAGTTAACTTCCATATGAATACAAATGACATGTTAGTGCCTGCACAGGCATGACTGTATTCACACATCACTGCACACTACATGAGAATTTACTGACTCATTATTTTTCTTTCTCAAAGGGAGTTCCAATATTAAAGAAATGTATCAGAACAAATTAATTGGAACTCTGCTTACAGACTCCAGCATTTCTCTGTTCTGAGTTTTGCCTGTGCATAAGTTGAATTCTAAGACTTTGCATATACAGTAGCAGACTGAAGGATCCCTTCTCTTCCCACCTCACCTCCCTTTAAAAATAACGGCAAACTGACCTAATTTTCTTCCTGGAGGACAGAGCATATTCATGGTCATCTGCATCTTTTTCTGAAGAAAATTGTTAGTTAGGATTTCAGAGGCAGGAATTTGGAAAAACTTTTCCTGGAAGAGAACAGATAAGTATGAGGTGTTGAAAGAGGGGTCAGAAATCATTAGCCAGGACCTTGACTGTATGTTCTTTTAGCAGCTTAAAATTAGGTAACATAAGAATAATCTAATTTCAAAAACTGTTCAGATACAGAAAAAACCAAACTGAAAAAATTAATAGTCTGCATTTCAGTACAGTGTATTAATAAAAAAATTATTATAAAAAATTAATAGTCTGTATTTAAGTACAGAGTATTCAGGAATTACAGCCACCCTGACAGCACACATGTAGGTCTCTATACATAACTGGTGGATATTTCTCATAAATCTCTATAATCAGACAATGTTACAGCTGGAGAGGATGGCCAGTCCCCTCAACAGTCCCTCACTGCAGTGAGTAGAACATATTCAGAGGACTAAAGTCACTTGAAAACAAGGGGCACTGCAACCTGGCTTCATACCAGTAAAGCTCCCTTAGCGTGAGTTCCACTTTTTGACAGTTTCAGAAACTACGAAAGAAGGCTTATACCTGTGGGGTACATTTCTGAATGGAGACATCAAATAAAGAATGGAACATTAAAACATTAAATAAACATTTTCTGTGTATTATTAAACCACATGCAGTAAGTATGACTGACAAAACTCCAATTTTATTCTTTCCAAGTTTGTCACCAGATTTAGTATCTCTAAAGGCTCATAATTTTATAAGTTCTCAGAGTGAGCTAAGGTTTTTGATGGCAATTTGTTGTTTTTGTTAAAAGATACAAATACAGAATAATTTTCCCTTTGTATAATTTTTGTATGATATGTTTAATGGCACTGATCAGAAGTTAGCAGACAATCCAGCAGCAAAACTGACACAGACAACTGCTTTTTCCTTTCACTCTTTCAATTCTTCTCACTACAAAACTTTTCTATTTTTTCCTTCACTGACTTCTCCTATAAAGAGAGGAGGAAATAAAAGAACTGAGTGTATTCCTACAGAAGTGCAACTGGAAGCTAGTGTACAGCTGCACTTCAAAGCAGCCCAGTTCCTTCTTAGGTGGTGCTAAAGGACTGGAGTTTAGGCTTGGGAGGTATTGGTTTGTCTTTGAAGTCCTTTCAGCAAGAATACGAGCAGCTGGCACTGCAGAGGAAATTGCGTTTTTTTCCTGCAGCTAAACTGTAGTTCTGAGAAGTATCTGATAAGAATGTGAGCCACCCTGAAGTAGAAATTTTTTGAATTCTGCATCAAGAGATGGTTTAAAATCTTTCCCCCCACCTTCCTTTTGCAGTTTGGTTTCTCAATATAAAAAGGAAAAAGGTCAGTAGAAGGAAACGATGACTACCTGAAATGGTGATTGCAGTTTTTGACCTCCTTTGCTGTTAATACAGCAAAGGAGGTGTATTTTAAGAAAACATGCTTATGTTTTCCCTGATATTACTTTTACTTACAGTCTTAAAATTAAACAAGGAAAAGTATTCTCTTCAAAGTCCCATTCAAAGTCATTTAGTATAATGGTGGAAAATATGCAGATATATACACATTAAACAGTATTGCAGCACAGAAAAAAACCCCACTAAATTCTTTTTCTGTCCCATTTTGTCACACCCAAATTGTAGTGTGTCCATTCTTCAGTGTCTCAGGTAGCAGGAATGGTCTTAAGTAGCTCCACAGAAAACTGAAGATAGGTTAATTCTAAGATTAATAAAGTAGTTGAATAAACTGCTTCTGAAATAAAAGACAAATATCCGTACAGATGTAGTAGAGTTCTGCCTAGAGAAGGAAGGCCCCTTTACCTCGTGGTCATATGAAACAAAATAAAAATCAAGCATTACTGAATAGAAAGATTCTACTGAGAGTTTAAAAAAGAGGTAATGAGATTTTAAACTAATCCAGAAGTTACCTGCATAAATCCTGAAACACTGTCATCATTCACACAGCATTCAGGCTGCATAATTTAACATTGCCAATAATAAAGAAATTCAGCCATTAGAGCGTAGAAAAGTCTATGGAAATACCAAATAATCTATCTACAAGCTTCCATTTTGTCTTTATGCTTTAATATTCTACACTCTGTACAGTATTACCAACATTACAGCATTGTTAACTGTCCCCAAAAAACCACTTCAGGTAACATATAATGAATATTTGTGTATGTACATTTGCTATTTTAAGAACAAATCAAAACCAAACCCACATAATCTGTAGAGTCTACCTTTACCTAGATCTACTTACATAATCAAAAAGGTATGCATTTAGTGCTCCTGTTCCATCAACCAGAGTAAACTTCATAATAAAAACATACTGAAGAAGTTCAATACCTAAAACTGAAGAAAAAAAATAATTTATGTTTCTTGGAGTGAATACACAAGACAAACTATAACAACTCAAGTTAACAACATCCCTCCTTTATAGGTAACAGATTTTGAATAGTCTCATTAAAAGTATAAATTGACAGACCAAAACATAGTGGCTGTGAACAGCAAAATGTCATTTGTATTTTAAGACCACATTGCAATTTGCCTGTAAACACTGTAATAGATGAGCCTATAAAAATGCATAAAGATTTTTAAGTATGTATTCTCATACTAGTAAACAAAAGCTAGCATTTGCTTGGATCTTAGATCCTACCTTCGTAGGATTCTCCTACTCCTGTTTTTTTTATCCAAGGGAGATTAAAAGAGAGGTGCTCTTAATTCAGTGATAATAAGAATGCATTCCACCTGAAAACTATCTTCTGAGGAAAAAAATTTGTTTCATATGATATCGGAAAAGCTACTAGGTGGTTTTATTCAGAAACAAAAACTTTGCTGACAGTTCTGAAAGTATTCCAGCTTAGAGTAAACGATTATAGTCTCTCTCACTGGCAGCAGTAACTGTTATGCTGCAAACATTAAATAACTTAAACATACAGAGTTCCTACAACTCTGTATCAGTCTTTTCTGGGTACACCTATTTAAACTGGTAGTCATTTTATGTTCAACTGATCTGATATACTTGTAGGTTGTAATTTAGTCTGAAAACACAAATGATAGAAGAATAATATATATAAAATAGTGTAAATTTCAGGAGGCATTAATCAATACTGGTTTCACTTTGAGAATTAAATGTCAATCACTGCCAGTTATATATTACTTTACATTTATATAATAGAATACAATTATAACAGCTTATTTAACAGAATCACTTTATTGCTTTCTTTCACTTATTTTTTCTTTTATAAAATCTTTACCAAACTTATGTACTGCTAGATATTCTGACAATATGTTAGAATATGAATCAATAAATATAAAAACATTCTCTTTCCCTAATGTGTTGTAAAACTTTAAGCTCCACTTCCAGCTTTTTAACATATTGACTGCATATAGTAACACAAGGAACACACGAAGCATGGAACACACATAAATATTGTGGTATAGTGCCTTTAATTTGAATATTACTTCTTACAGACTCTCTGGAATATGCTTAGCTTAAGGCTTACAGAAGATAAAAGTCTAACTTTTACGAGTCATTAACTAAGACTCTCTTTAGTTCAGGTCAGAAAAACTGTATCTTCAAAAGGAAAAGCAAGACTAACTTCTAGGACTGCAAGTATATACACAGTTTAACAACCTGCAACCAAAAATTCATGACATCTGTACTATGATAGGTGTTACTGCTGATACTTACGGTAAAAGAAATCAGTCAACATATAAAATCCTTTAATTCATACTGCAACAGTTTCAAAAGTAAATATGTTATTTCTACTGGTAAAAGGTGAATAAGTTTTACAGCATTATATTCAATGTGACCATAAATTACATGCTTTCTGTAAAAAACTGCAGCCCAGAACTGCAAACAAAACTATTTCACATAAACACTTCAGAATCAAGGTATATCAGCACCGTATCATGTCAGCTGACCTTGTGCTATTTCAGTTGGGTCCCATGATGGTCGCTCTTCTGCTGCCATGGAACTTAGACTCTCGATAGGCTTTGGAGCTGAACACTGCTTGCACCTACCATTTAAAATAAGATATTGAGACTAACCAAACACTTATCTATTTATACTAGAAGCTTTCTGCATAGAAAAAAAAATTCTGATTTTCTTACACAGTGGGAGTGCAAAAGTATTTCTGTTGCTGCTTAAAATAACTATTTTACCAGACACACCAGCTTTAGACCACATCAACCCTTAATGCTGTTTCTGAAATATCCCTGAGAAGAAATAAATCTGGAAAAGACCAACTCCATGAATAGACAGGAGTAAAACTGCACATCAAGGCTGAGAGAGCTGGGGTTGTTCAGCCTGGAAAATAGAAGGCTCCGGAAAGACCCTATTGCGGCCTTTCAATATATAGAAAGGGCTTATATTATAAAGACAGAGAGAGACTTTTAACCAGGGCCTATAGTGACAGGACAAGGAGCAACAGTTTTAAACTGAAAGAGGGTAAATTTAGATTGTACAGAAGGAAGAAATACTTTACAATGAGGGTGGTGAGGCACTGGGACAGGTTATCCAGAAACACTGTGGATGCCCCATCCCTGGAATTATTCAAGTCCAGGATAGACGGAGGTGAGAAACCATGTTTAGTAGAAGGTGTCCCTTCCCAGGGGGTGCCTGGATTAGATGATCTTCAAAGGTCCCTTCCAACCCAAACCATTCTATGATTCCAAGATCACTACATTGCTAAACATATATTCATATTCACTACTTCTCGCTTTGCAGAAGCAGGAATGAATCTGAACTTGTAGCAAACTCTAAAACCACAACAGGGTTTGAGGAGAAATTTGGCTTTGCCTATGTTGAGAATATTAACTATGAGTTATTAGAACAATCTATTTTATTACTGGTGTATTTACACCAATAATTATAAATTTTACACGTGACATAGCAAACGCTGCAAGTGGACGAAAATATTGAAGAACTGTTTCCATTTCCCTCAAGGAATAAAATTAAAAAACAACTATTCTTCCAAATAAGCTGCTCTGCTACTATATTACAGTTAGAACTTGAAATAAACATTTATTATATTTTAGAATTATATGCAAAGTATGTCATAAAAATCAATAGAACTACTTGTGCTTCAGTGATATAAAGTCAAGCTCAGCTAAGTCACTTTTTTCCTTTAAAAAACCCATTCAAACTCCAATAAAGTAACTTAGCTGTGAATTTTGCAAGTATGTCTATTTATATATATACACGAATGAATATACATGCTCATGCACACACATATAAATTCATTCTACTATACAGAATCTTTTTTAGACTTTGCTAAGTATATGCCACTGATAAAAAAAGCACATGAAATATCATTCTGAAATGTCAGCATCCTTGTGAGGTTCCTTCCTCAATATCCTATAAACAATCATGAAATATCTTATAAAGCATTTACTTTTACAATCCAGCCATTTGAAGAGAGAACATCATCTGAAGGTGAGTTGTGTGTAGCTGGGGAAATATATGGATTATGAAAGTGCAAGGGGAAATACTTTGTATTGGTGAAGATCCTGTCCCAGTAGGAGTACCCACGTACTGCCTTTATTTAAAAAAGCTGTAGACAGCCATATCTGTAAAGGCTGTAAAGGGGAAAACAATATATGACAAAGAGAAATACTAACCTGTATTCATTTTATGGATGGCCCTTACGGGACACTTTAGGGTTCACATGAAACATGCAATATTTCTGCACGGAAATTTTTTTTACTGTCTACAGACCCGACGTAGTGCCCCACTGCACTGTGCTCTGCTTGAACTTACTAGGACTGCTGAGAGAGAGGACTCAATAGCTTGCATGAAGTAACTGGTATTTCTGAGCTCAGTAACTGCATGCTGCTGGGCAGTACTGGGAGAACACACTGCTGCTGGCGCTCATTGAGCAGATCACAGATACCACACTGAGATGTATGTACTGTATTCCACAGCCTTGGAACTGTGGAATTCAGAACCTGTTAAGTCGTCTCTACAGTGAATGACATCCACAAATAGGTAAGGCACTTTGCAGTGCTGAGGATCACAATAAATGACAAATAGTAAGGATAGGCTGTCCAAAATCCCTTACTTCTTCCAAAACCCAAGCTTTCCCAACACTAAGAATGAGAGAGAATGAGATGTAGATTGACAGCCTTACATAATTTTCTGGGTCTCTATTTAAATATTATCTGCTATATTGTTAATATATAAAAAAACCCAACCCAGCATACAGTTTTAAAAGCAACATGTGTTTTGACTTTAAGTGAGACGACAAAATGGAAGACCTGGACTAAAAGAGGTAGATTAAGGTACTTAGGTACTAGGTACTGCACATCATGTTATGTATTTTGCATCAAAGAATCTTTGGGTAAGTTATGCCTTAAGCACTGCAGATTGAATTACTGAAGAAAATGGTATCTATTACTGTAACTATTGAAACATCAACAAATACTTTTAACCTACCCATAATATTTTACATTCCCTTGTAAAAGAAAAGGAGCTGAAAGATCTAATAATTCCAGATCAACTTCTGTGGATCTCACAGGAATAACACACTTAAACCTTTTTGTAAGCTTCCAGACTTCTTTCAGTGTTCCACCTATTAAAAATAGAAAAACATGGCTTCTTAAACTGTAATCACAAATAAATCAAACAACTCGTATTTCTTGGCTGATTAGATACTGATTTCAGGACCTTCAATAATAATTGAGATCCACCATTGAAACCTCAAAAAATAGCCCAATACCTTCTCACTCTTACTCAACAACAGACTCAATAAAAAATCAAAGACTGACATTCATAAAAGCACATGCCTTAATATCTTCCTCATAGCTATCACTGTAACCAAGAAGTTGTATTTAGTTAGTATCATTTTCATATATATTTCTCCTATGATTTTACTAGCAATTTTATAAAACAAGGCAGAAAACAGAAGGGGTTTTGTCATTGACCCCTATACAAAGGACCACCTGTCTTATATATGCTTATTCACACCATTAGTTGAGCACAATTGAAGACTTTGTTTTAAATCTGAATGGGACTCTTTGCAATTATTTATTATTTTTATTATATAAAAAAAATTCCTCAATAGTATTCTTGCTAAATTGCTTTGTTTAAAAATCAGTGGCTATTTTGCTTCTCTGAGGAAATCTGATAAAAACCACAACAAACCAAAAAAACTCACAGTGAGAGAAACTCTATTAATCTGAAACAACACTGACATCCAGAGGCTGACAAAGTTAATTGTAGGCTTGTATTACCAGAAGCCTTTCAAAACTTCTCTATGTCAATACTAAAACCAGGTTTGTTTAGAAGACTCGGTGAGTTTTTAAATCAGAACTGAAAAAACAATAAGTACAACTCAGAAAAAAATAAATTCAGGTGTTAATTTTAGCATAATCAACAATAAACATATAGGTTTAGTTTTAAAATAGATACAAGCATCTTACGAAACCTTCAAAGATTACCCTTTCTTATTTGCACAACAGTGACCTACAGTTCCGGGAAAGTTTTTCTTTTCTTTGAAGATGCCTTTAGGATCACCACTACTTACACAGAATACAACTTCAACATATCTTCACTTTGTACATCCTCAGAGCAGATATTTTGCCATAAGAACTGGTATATTTGCAATCTACCTTACCTTCTATCATAAGCAAGGTGTCTTCAGGCTGTCGAAGCATTTCATCATGCTTTACGAAATGGATAGCTATTTTCCTTTGCTTCTGGTCTTGTGTAGTCCACATTACAGAATCATACCAGGATGAATTGTGTAATTCTGGGTTTGGGGCAGTCATGGCAGAGCGTTGTAAAATAAAGTCAAACACATCTCCATCTGGAACTTCTTGCCTAAAACATTTCCAAGGTAAGTAAATTCTAACAGCTTCTCCTTAAAAACCGATCTACAAGGATGACACTACTCCAAATAAATATTAGAATACAGTCATAAGCGTTAAAGTACATACAGAAAAAATATCCTCATTGTTTTATCAGTTTAAACATTTAGAGTTGTATAGTACATAATGACTTTTCATGTTAATAAATACGCTAAATTATGTGCCAACTTACCTAGAGGCAGAGGTAGCCTAATGGCTTCACAAACACACACACAACACACACACACACACACACATACACATACATATATATGTATCCATGGAAGACCAAATAATATCAGCTTTATGTGACTTCAGCTGGGCCTTAAAGGCCACACAACTGCATACCACTTCCTCAGAGAGAAAAGGCGATATAAGCTTATATAATTTCAAGGTTTATATTTTAGTCTATTTGACTTCGCATATACTGAGAGGGAAAAAAAAGAAAAAGGACAGGAGCAGAACAGCTTCACATAAGTACTGTAAAGGGAAAATCTGCAACTCTGCACCACAGTTTTCTTTCCTGTCCTGCTATAGTGCATCATTTGTGCATTTCCGCTCGTCATTCACAGAGAAGCAATAATGCAGGTCATTCACTTTTTACCAGTATTACCGAATTACAGAATGAATAAGGTTGGAAAAGACCTCTGAGATCATCAGGTCCAACAGATGACCCAACACCAGCATGTCAACTAGACCATGGCACCAAGTGCTATGTCCAGTCTTTCCTTAAACACCTCCAGAGACAGTGACTCCACCACCTCCCTGGGCAGCCCATTCCAGTATCTAATTACCCTTTCTGTGAGGAAATTCTTTAATGTCCAACTTAAACCTCCCCATGTGCAACTTGAGGCCATTTCCTCTCATCCTGTCTCTAGCTGCCTGAGAGAAAAGGCCAACCTTCACCTGCCTACAATCTCCTTTCAGGTAGCTGTAGAGTGATAAGGTCTCTCCTAAGCCTCCTCTTCTCCAGGCTAAACAATCCCAGCTCCCTTAGCCATTCCTCATAGGATCTGTGCTCCAGACAGGCCTGTAGTTCCATAGATCCTCCTTCTAGCCCTTGTTGCGGATGAGTGTCACTTTGTCCAACCTCCAAACATCTGAGACCTCCCCAGTTATCCAGGACTGGTGATAAAACATGGAGAGCGGCTAAGGGACTTACCAATAACAGGCAAAAACTCAGCAGTTGGCACACAAATTAAGCAGCACTAGAATGTTTATCCTAAGCAAAACAGACCTGCTGGCTTCAGGTGGAATATAAACTGTGACAAAAAGGACAATAAAAAAAAGGCAAAAATGGGCTATTTCATAAAACACTGCAAGAAAGTAGGTGTCAAACTTTAGAGTGGAGCTAAAGAAAAAATGCCATCAACTCCTGCTTCTGCAGATTATTCTGATGATTTCACTTTCAAACCCAAGAGCATCTGCTTTCACCACTGAATAGAAAAATTCTTTCCTATGAAACCAAACTTTGATATTCTTCTGCAATGAATGCAGAACTGGCAAACAAGAGATCTTCCCAAACCTGACCATAGTGCTCTTCACATGAACTTTTCTTTCTGCCTGTGTTCCTGGATTACTAATTTAAATGTAAAGGCAATGGACCTAACATAGCTGGTGTCGTAGTTTGACTCTCCAAAAATCCAATTTTCAAACTCTCCACTATTTGCTTCAGTGTGAGAGAAGTTTTCAGACATGCATAACTACCAACATGGGGGAATTACATCAAAATTTATTACTAACACAATAAATACTATAATATATATAGATATATATACACACCAATCCTAACTATCTCTTATGGTAAAACAATATATACAGATCATCCCTCCTTCTCTCCATAGAAGTCCAGAAGGAAAGAAGAAGTCTTTTTTACTTTCAGGGCAGCACAATCTTTCCTCTTCAAAGCAGCAGCTCCAATTTGTCATAGTTGGAAAAAATCTCTCTTCATTACAACGCAGGGGTCTCTCTCTCAGCCCTCCCTGCCCTTCGGCTCTAACCGAAGGTCTCACCAGTGGACTGCAAAGCAGGGACAAAACTCATCACAGTCATATCAAGGAAGGCAAAGTGTTCCGTCAAAGTCCCTTTCCCCGAGGGGGTCAAGTTTCCCCAGGTCAGAATGTTTTAGGGGCTTTCAGTTCAGTTCTTTCCCCAAGTGTTCTAGCAGAGCTCTTCTGTCCCGTCTTAGCTGCAAACGTGGGAGGGAGGGGGCACTTCCCCCGCATTCTTTGGTTTGACCGTCCCGGTCTAGCTCGCAGGATGCCCGCGAGCTCTCGGCTCCTCTCTCTCTCTCTAGCTGCTGTTGCATTTCAGGACTCCCTTCAAATATGGAAGCCCACCCCTCCTTCCAAGGAGGTCTCAGGGTTTTGGGGATGTAATTCAGTCTTACCCCAAAACAGTCTCTGCTGAGCTTTCTCTGCTCTGTTGCCGGCTTTCTCTCTGCAGGACATCTCCGCATCTCTCCAGTCTGGCTCTGTGCCATATTGCTGCTCGCCGGCTATCTTCTTGGCTTTCAGCCACAGCTCTCTATTCAGTGCTGCCTCTGCCATTGCTTCAGCGTCTTCTGCTGCCCACTCGCAGTGGAGAAACTCCCTCCAGCCTTTGGCCACGGCACCTGGTCCAGTTTTAACACTACACTGGGTCTCCCGTGGTCCCAGTCGGGGGCTGGGGGCCTTGGCCCCCAGTGGAACTCGCTGGCCCCTCATCTCTAACGCGTGGTGTCTCAAGCCATGGCTGCCTCTCCTTCCAGCTACCTATCCAGTCTTCTTTTTTTTTCGGTCTGTGTAATATGCTAATTTCGCAAGGCCACTGATTGGCTCAACACCAAGAACACCACCCCTGGGGTTAACTACTTTCCAGCTCCAGGAGGAAAGCCTTTTTCAACCTACGACATGTCATCTGTCCAGACATACCTGTCCAGACAACTCTTCCAGCTTCTACAGCCTGTCTGAAGATTTCCCTCAGAGGTAGGAATGAAATGAGTTGTATTTGAACTGAGCTACACACAAAGGTTGAAAATTCTATAAAGCAGATATGTGAATAAAACTACATCCATCTATATCGGTATTTTGCTATTTACAAAGAGGCTTCCAGCCAAGGTCTAAAAACATTAAAAATACATCTCTCACAAGGATTTTATACCCTAAGCATATATACATCTTACTGGATAAAGTTTAAAGGATCAAGCTTGCACTGAACTTTGTTCAGCCAGGCCCTTCAGCATACGCTAAAACACGAAACAACTTCTGCCACAGAAGAATATGTAAGAGAGAAGGATCATGTGTCCTTCTTGGGCCTCTTAATCTACTCAATCCAGGCTGAAGTACAGTCCCACTATATTTCACTGATTGCTTCTACCTGATGCACACAGTTGAGAAGAGAAGCTAAATATCTACAAAAGCACTGCAAGTAGTTTTATCACAGCAGCAGGATGGTGGTAATAGTAAATATGCTTACTAAACCATCAGAAATCTATGTAGTTAAAAGTCCGTCCTAATTCTGTGGCAAAGAGAAGGCAACAATATGTGAAACAGGAGATGACTCAAATGAACAGAAAGAAAGATCATAACAAGTCAAGAATATAAAAAAAGACTCTAATATTTATGGAAAGTTTTGTGATAAGGTTCATAAAGAACAAACAAAATTCTATCAGTTGTACCTGCTTACTACTATAAAGATTTGACAAATATATAAACAAGTGACAAAAGTGGCAGACATAGTTATTATAGGTAATTATCTCCTTTTTATACTTGGCAATAAAGTCCATGTCCTTGTATGTTCTGAAGATGCTGAAGTACTTCTGTTACACTATGAATATCTGATAAGGACCAGTATTGTTAAAGCTGCAGGCATACTTTGCATCCAAAAGCTCTAAGAGAAGGACAGCAGGGCCATTTTCTTGTCTCAGTGATGTTTGCATCTGATAAATCTTGATTGTGCAAAAATTTACAAAAGGCTAGGAGAATGCTAATGTGCCATCATTAAAGAAAGCAATAGTTCACATCAGTAACAATAAAGCTGTTTGTTTGGGACTGATGTTAAGTCAGGCAAAAAAATGATACAGATGATCATGGATAGCACTTCAATGCATACCACTCAGCAGTTTAATCAAAAATAGGTGAGCATTATTTGATACAATGACAAACAGCATTAAAGGGGAAATAACAATGACACAATGGTCAGTGAAGGCACACAGGTCAGAAAAAAGGACAAAAATAACAAGGTGAATAGTGTAGATGTCCCATCCCTGGAAGTGTTCAAGGACAGGCTGGATGGGACTCAGAGCAACCCAGTCTAGTGAAAGGTATACCTGCCCATGGCAGGGGTTTGGACCAAGATAATCTTTAAGGTCCCTCGCAATCCAAGCCATTCTATGATTTCTCCGATATTTTTGGATCCAGAAAAGATGCCTTGTCTGGGAGATGACTTTAGTCAAAGATATTTTACTCATTCACTTGGAGATTATCATACCTCTTTGCATATCCTATTCTAAAACTGCAAGTAAGAAACAGGTAGTTAAATACAACTTTGGTATGGAAAAACTGCACTGCTGCATTTGAAAATAAAGAAAAGTCACTGTCTTGAGAGCACTGAAAGGATTCGTAAATAGAACTCATCTGATGATTTAAAATTTTCCTCCCTATTATCAGTGAGTTTCAATTACATTCAGCTTATTTTACACAAAAAAGATGAAAACACGCTGAAAATCTAGGCAGCCCAAAACATACAGAACATCTCCTAATTACTTATACTGCGTGAAACACTTACAAGGAGTTGCATTTGGAACAATGAAGTTTAACAGACTGATGGAGCTTCTGGGGTTTATAGGTTCTCAGCTTTGCTCTAATGCGATACTGTTGAGGAGCTGTGCTGTTCATAATGGTTTTCAGTTCTGTGTTATTCAAATCCTGATGATCTGTTAATACTGCAAAACAATACACACACACAAAAAAGCACCATGCATACCTATTAAACACCATAATATTTAGAATACAGGAAATGGCAATTGCAGGTTTGCATTTTTCCTTAATTTCCAACTTTTCTTTCCCTCCCAGTTGCAGCCTCAGTTTTATCAATACAACATGCTACTACAGTCTGTAAGATAAATTAAAACAGGTTGCAGGAGCATGGTGTACTTCAGGGTCCAGAAATTCAACATGTAGAAAAAACAAATGAAAGTAGAATATACAAATATGCTCTATTTCTTAAAAAGCCAAATAAAACCAATGTAACATAGATACACTTATACTGTTAGAATAGCTCTTCCTACAATAAGTAAAAGATTATTTCAGCCTTTGACACAATATCTCAAAACTATTCTGTTCTTTAGCAAAATTCAAATTCACCTTAGGTCAAAATGTTACCTACCTGTAACAGGTAACTGCTGACATCTCTGTAAGTGCGATTCAAGATCTAAAATCAAGAAGAATTACCTAATTATTTTCCTTCCTTCTTTTCTTTTTTATTATGTGGACACACAAAAACAGGTAGGTAGATAGGCAGATAGATACCCACACAAACCCAAAAGCTGAACAGAGGAAAATGGAAATCCCAATAAGGTATGAAAATAACATAGCAAAAGAAAAAAGCAAAGTAAGCAGGAGGCAAACATTACATATCAAGATTTAATATATTGAGTGGAAGTTAACATACATTAAATAGTAATGCTCATCAAATGAACACTTTCCAGAAGCATACTGTGAATGATCTGCTAACATAAACTGTTTTCATCCCTTGCAATCTTTTGGGACAAGAACATAAACATTATTCTAATGGACTGCCTGGTTCCTCCTCTGAACAACCTCTACTACACACACAGAGTGCAGTAAATAAGAGCAAAATTCTTTCTAAATTTGCTGTTATGGACTGGACATGAAGTATTTATTTATTCTTGACTTTTACATTCTTTTAGAAATATCCAGTCACAGTACATTAATAATGGCTAAGTAACACAGGATTTTAAAAGTTAGAAGCAAAGATAGAGGTTATGTCCAACCACCTTTAGAGTTTAATTCCCTTTTAGTTATTCTTATCCTGGGCTAAAAATGCCATTCAAAGAATAATATGGGGTCTCTAAAACTGTCTGTAAGATGCTACTTTTCCATGGCACTGCACCTTACAGGTCTGCCACTGACACAGCTTTCCATCCAATGACTTCAGGGCTCCTCAACACACAGCTGTTCAGTAGTGTTTTCAGTGCTTATCCCTGAAGAATCCTAGAGGAAGGTAGTTACATAACTCTGCTTTGTGATCTAATATAATATGATTAAGAACACCATCTGTGTTTAAGAATTTATTCACTACCTCCAATGAAAGTATCTTTCCATGTAATATGAAAGGCTGGGAGACAGAAAGATAGGGTAATGAAAATTTCCAGTCTAATAATCCAAGATAATTCTCTAAGGCTTTGCATGTGAAATTAACATTACATACTTAGAGAAGCAGTAACTGTGACCTTATCTTGACCATATATATCTGTTAGAAGAAAGACCAATTGCTCTTACCCGTAAAATCGCTAAAAGTGCCGTCTAATTCCACTGAAGACATGCTTTCCATATTCTGACTGTCTGCCAGATCCACAGATTCTAAGAATCTAAAAATAAATGATTAAATATTTTATAATCTAGAGAAATCTTTCATATATCTACATACACAGACACACACAACACACACACACACACATATATATAATGGGATTACACAGACAGTTATATGATACCTATTTATTATCAATACACAGGTATAATGTTCACTCATAAAGGTTCCAGCAGAGATATAAAACTCAGTTGAGCCAGAATTTGCAGGGAATTATATTAATGATGCAGATAAGATACTCCTTTCCAAATCACTTCTGGAACATTAAGCACAATAGAGTGCCAAAAAGAAACATGTACTACTGGAAACAGAATTTCTGATAAAGGAATATGGACTTTGGTGACTTAGCCTTTCCTAAGGAAAAAAAGAGTTTATAACCTTTAGAAGAAGGGGCAGACCACTCAGGAGTACTAAAGGATGTTATGCAGGCAGAAAATTAGAAGGGCCAAAGCCCAACTAGAACTTAATCTGGCTACTGCCATGAAAGACAACAAAATCAGTTTCTACAAATATATCATCAACAAAAGGAAGGCTACGGAAAATCTCCATCCTTTGTTGGATGTGGGGGGAAACATAGCGACAAAGAATGAGGAAAAGGCTGAGGTACCTCACGCCGCCTTTGCCACAGTCTTTAATAGTAAGACCAGTTTTTCTCTGAGTACTCAGCCCCCTGAGCTGGAAGATACGGATGGGGAGCAGAATGAAGCACTAATAATCAAAGAGGAAATGATCAGTGATCTGCTACACCAGTTAGTCATACACAAGTCTATGGGACTGGATGGGATCCAGCCATGGGTACTGAGGAAGCTGGTGTAAGTGCTCACCGAGCCACTTTCCATCATTTATCAGCAGTCTTGCTAAGCAAGGAGATCCCTGTTGACTGGAAGTTAGCAAATGTGATGTTCATCAACAAGAAGGGTCAGACGGTGATCCAGGGAACTACCGGCCTGTCAGTTTAACCTTGGTACCAGGGAAGGTCATGGAGCAGGTCATACTGAGTGCCATCATGTGGCATGAGCAGGGCATCAGGCATAACCAGGGCATCAGGCCCAGCCAGCATGGGTTTATCAAAGGCAGGTCCTGCTGGACCAATTTCATCTCCTTTCATGGCAAAGTAACCCAGTCAGTGGATGAGTGAAGGGCTGTGGATGTAGATTACCTGGACCTTAGTAAAGCCTTTGACACTCACTTCCACAGCATTCTCCCAGGGAAACTAGCTATTCAACTGGACAGGTGCCTATTCACTGGGTAAAAAACTGGCTGGATGGTTGGGTACAGAGAGGGGTGGTGAATGCAGTTAAATCCAGCTAGTGGCTGGTGACTCATGGTGTTCCTCAGGGCTTAGCATTGGGGCTAGTTGTTTAATGTCTTTATCAATGTGCTGGACGAGGGGATTGAGGGTTCATCCAGTTTGCAGACGACACCAAGTTGGGCCAGAGTGTTAATCTGCAGGAGGGCAGGAAGGCTCTGCAGAGGGATCTGGAGAAGCTGGATTGATGGGCTAAGGCCAACTGTATGAGGTTCAAGAAGGTGAAGTGCTGAGTCCTGCACTTGGGTCACAACAACCTCATGCAGAGCTACAGGCTTGGGGCAGAGTGGTTGGAAAGTGGCCCATCAGAAAAGGACCTGGGGGTGCTGGTCGACAGTGGGCTGAACATGAGCCAGCAGCGTGTCCAGGCAGCCAAGAAGGTCAACGGCATCCTGGCTTGTATCAGAAATAGCGTGGCCAGCAGGACCAGGGCAGTGATTGTCCCACTGTACTTGGCACTGGTGAGGCCACACCTCAGATGCTGAGTTTGTTTCTGGGCTCCTCACTTCAAGAAAGACATTGAGGTGCTGGAGTGAGTCCAGAGAAGGGCAATGAAGCTTGTGAAGGGTCTAGAGAGTAAGTCATATGAGGAACAGTTGAGGCAGCTGGGGTTGTTCAGCCTGGAGAAAAGAAGGCTGAAGGGAAACCTTATTGCTCTCTACAACTACATGAAAGGATGTTATGACAAGGTGGGGGTCGGCCTCTTCTCTCAGGAAACTAGTGATAGGACAAGAGGAAATGGCTTCAAGCTGTGCCAGGAGAGGTTTAGGTATTTAGAAAAATTTCTTTGTGGAAAGGGTTGTCAAGCACTGGAACAGGCTGCCCATGAAGTGGAGGAATCATCTCTTGAGGTGTTTAAAAGATGTGTAGATGTGGCATTTAGAGACATGGTTTAGTGATGGACTTGGACAAGGTTTACATTTGGACTCAATGATCTTAAAGACCCTTTCTAATCTAAATGATTCTGTGATTCCTTATGAATATATCACAGTTCAGTAAGGCATGTAAATTATCTGCTTCATTTTGAACATCTTTAAATCTCACCACTTTCAATTAACACATATGTACATGCTTAAAATGTGCTTAATTTGTTTGCTGAAACAAGGCTTTTGTCTTCAGAAGATTATATGCCACCATAATACAGAGTAAGTATGCTAATATGGCCAGAATTTATTATTACAGCACTATAAAATAGAAATCTTGATACCTACTATATTCAAAATTTGAAAAAATAGCCTTTATTTACCTATCCCTCCAAATACTCTTCATCTTAGTGGTGCTAAAGACATATTCTGCTCCAGAGTTTCTGGTTCTTAGATATGTTTGCAACTCTAAGCTATACAGTTGTTACATTAGCGTAGAGTTTTCAAGAATCACCTAGGAAAAAAAACCCCAAAACACCTACACATAAAACTTACGTTTTTAGTTCCTTAACATCGGGGTTATTTTCTGGCAAGACTCCTATTCCTCGACCGTAACAGGTGCCACCATGAAGATGAAATTCTATATGTGAGACATCTTCATTATCAGCACTTGCTTGTTTCGCATGAATGCTGTAAATTCTCAGAAAACTTCCAATCTGAAAAAAAACAAAACAGCACAAAGTTAGCTGTTTACATGGAAAATTCTAGGCTTCTAGGCCTCATAAAGCTTCTTCCCTGTTTGAACTGAATCACATAACAGCTAAAGATTGTTAAACAATCTCCTGACCTCAGGAGATTGCCTCATTCAATTGCCTCATTCAATTGCATCCAGAGCAGAGTCAACCAGAGCAGGCTTCTTAGGGTTGTCTCCAGTTGGGTTTTGAATATTTTTAAATGTGGAGACTGCAACACCTCTCTGGGCGACCTGTTTATTTTGCTTTATCAGACAACATTACTGACAGCAAAGGGTGATTCAGAACCAGCATAAGCCTTCTTAATAAACCTAATTCTCAAACACAGTTCAGAAGAAAGATCAAACGAGTCTATACATTTCTTTCCTGAGGGCTTAATTTCCCTTCTATTTTCAGAACACAGTCCTCTGGGGACTGAAGTCCTGTGATTTGTTCATGTATGGCCACATTCAGCAATTGACCTCATGTCCATCATCATGCACAGCTTTTTATCTCTTCAGGTGTACATACAAACACATCTGTTTACTCTGATTTCTTTATCCGATCTTACACTTACATTACAGATAACATTTTTTTAGCACCAGAAGAAAAGGCAATACATATTAGAAACTGAAACATTTTGGCACTCTTCCTAACTTTGTTAGATCTTCTCCTCAGGTACACGGAGAATATACTTCTTCTTTTGCTTAAAATTATTTTGTGTTTTCTGAAACAGTTTTGTTAAGTTACACAAATGGACTTAAGCTAACTTATACAAATACCTATTAAAAAATAAAATCATGGAGATCTGAACATTGAACACACCTTTATAACTCTGTTTTTATTTCAAAATATCATACCCATTATCCCGCCCCAAAAACCCCACACATCCAACCAAACAAATAAAATCAAACCCAAGGTTCTAAAGGCAGATAATCTGGAGACTTAACCACACAATTACTAAAATATTTTTTTTAAATATGTAACCTAAGATCCACTTGGATAGCTGGCAAGTTACACACATTCAACAACCTGGATTTATATTCATTCTAAGTATTTTTTAAATAATCCTATATAAATGATAAATTATTTTAAATTTACTTCAATTAAAATTAATATTACAGCAGTCAAGTCTGTTAAGTCTTATTTCAGCTTTAACTTTAACCAATGGAAACCTAGATTGGATTGGCCAGGTCTTAGTACAACACTCACAAATTTATGTACACATGCATAAAAGTAGATGGAGCAGCAACCTGTGTCTAGATTCCTCCTCTGTATCAAGGAACAAACTGTGACTACATAATGCGGATATCAAACTACTTTTAAACAATAATCACACACGAAAAATGTAGCATATTTTCCAATTCGGGCAGCAGGGACATAAAAACTGCACTTCAGCCTGCACCTATTTTGCTTCCGGCATGGAGCTCTTACCAGAGTTTTAATTGATCTGCACTGTTAGGGGGCTGCTCATTTTGTTCATTCAAAGCATTACCAGGACAGCTTGTGCATTTAGATGGCAGTTAAGAGGCTTATCCAGAAGTTTGGGTTTTTCTCCTTTCCAGATATTGATTTCACTTAATTACGTTGAATATCCAAAAATACAAGGGGCACTCATATTATAAAGTTATTGAATGACTGTGACAAATGCCTTGGGAGAAAGTTTTTTTTTTTTAAAGTTCTTAGCTAAGTTCTGCTTATGAAACAACTTTAAGTTAATAAAACAGTGTCAAACTACTTCCTACCCCCAAAGTAATCTGCATATAAACAGGAAGAAGTTCATTATAATTGACAGATTTTTTTCTTTTAAAAAGAATGTATGAAAAAAGTATTTTCTCTATGTACAAGTATAAAAAACTAAACATGGGAGATGAGAGCTCAGAAGCAAAAAATACGAAGTGCTGAGTCTACCTTCTAAACTTGTGTGCTGAAATTCATGCAAAAGTCAACTGAACTACACATTTTAGCGCAGCATTCACTTTGCAAGATTTGTCATCACTATAAAATAATCTTTCTATATATGCATTTATTAGATTATTTTTTGAAAATGTTATTTTATGTATTTTAATATTACTTAGAACCATAATAAAGAGAAGCATTATGATCAGCATTGCCAAATACTGAAAAAGTCCGTAGGGTTCTGAATGTCAAGCCAGAGCTGCCTGTGCAAAAAGGGTGCCATTTCCATGGATTCCTTCGGGCGGCAGCCTTGCTTACAGTTAAGAGCAGGGAGCAGGTTGTTATGGATAAAAATGTTACTGTTATTTACAGAATGCCTGCAGACTGAGCACTTTATATACTTGACTGAGAAGAAATTATAATCTACATTAAACAACACGATTTACAGAGCCATCACTAAAATATAGTACAAAACCAGCTCCTTACTTGACTTTACAGCAGTTCTGTTTATGAACTACCTATTTCATTTAGAGCAAGTTCATTTAAAATGAATTAAAGCAGAATAAAAACATTTTTTTGCAGTAGTATAAAATATACTAATACCCTATTTGCAGTCTAATTCAAATATGACTATTTAAAAAATATGTATTAAGGCAAGAGAGAATTAAAATGTAGAAGTCACATATGCAGTTCCCTATAACCAGCCAACTAATAAAACTCTAGCATAGGAAATTCTCATGATTATTTCAAAACTTATAGGGTTGTGTTGACATTCACACTGATGAATTCAGAATAGCCATTTATCATGGCAGATTTGTAAATGTTCATGTTGGACCAGAAAAGCACTAATGACAAGAAAGTGTCTTTATCTACAGGTATCACTTAACAAATTCATCTGTAGTAATTTTTATACCTATTTTTATGGCTGATTATATTCAATGGGATTTCTTTGTCATCATTTTTATCATATCAACAGTCTAATTTTACTGAGTAAATGGTGCAAAATTTCTTGAAAATTAGAGGAAGTATATACACAGCATTTGGGCACAGTCCTTTGCAGTTAGAAATACCAATCTAAATCCATTTAAGGGTTTGAAAGACTCAGGGTTGGGATTAGAGGGTGTCATCTTTTGTTTTTTCCCCTTTTAATAAGTAAAAAGACAGAGGTGTGGAGAATACCACTGACAGGTCAAAGGAATGCTACCTATGTCTGAAAAATATGAAGCTAGGTATTACAGCCATGTAGTAACTCACTGAAGTTTCAAGTTGAAAATGTGACTCTGGCACTAGAAAAGTGAGACTTCTTGGTCCATACTACTATCAAAAAAGAGATGACATTTTATATGGTGGGAGAAACAGCTGAAAATATACAAATTCTACATCTGAAGATATGTAACACAAAGCAAATGCTGTGAAACTACAGACTAGGACTTATATATATGCTCAAGGTTAATTGTTTTAATTGTACTATCCAGAAAATGCATGGCAACACAAACTTGATGGTTATCAAGCCATTAGAGGAAGGCACAGTACCACATATTCAATGAATGACAGAACATAAGGAAATCTCTAACCAGCTGAGGACAGCTGTACCCCTACTATGCACTGACTGACCACTGATGCTCACTCATCTCGATGCTAATTATCTAAGCAAAATGCTTAAGATGGAGAAAGCCACATCACAGACCTATTCCCAAATCCTATGGCACTGTCAGTGAATCCTGAGAACTTCTGGAAAAACTGGCATAAGAAAGGCTGAAGAATAACAAACTGCAACCTATGTGGAGCAACTGTATTCCAGACAGTCAGTTGTAGGCTGGGGTTCCTAGAGTAATGAGAAAGCCTCATGCACCCCAGGTAGCCAGAGGAAGAGGCAATTTCAAGCAAAACCAGTGAACACCATTTTCTTTGCTTAGTTGTAGTCCTTGTTTGTGTCTTTATGCCCCAGGAAATAATCTACTTCAGAGATGAGATTTCTGAAAATTCTTTTTGTGTTCTGTCAAAGCACCAAATGCTGAAAAGCCACAATCTTACCCAGTAGGAAAGTGAGGCCAGTAAATACAGGGAACAAAAAGTCTACATACGGTATCAACAGCAACATATCTTCAATGTTACTGAAGTTCTCTCAATTGAAAATTGTAAGTATTATTTGACTGCCTCGGAAAATGGGATAAAATGCTCAAATCTTCAGTGTTCTCTGGACAGACGACCTAAACAAGGAGTTTTTAACAAACTCTTGCAGCAATATTCCTTACTCGTGCTCCAGCATTTGCCAAAAATTCACTGTAGTACATTACCCACTTTCTCTAGTGTGTAGTGCTTACTCAGAGCTTCCTTGTCGGAACATGTGCCTACAGATGCAATTTTAAAATATTTCAGGTTTTTTTTCAACCTGCCCTTCATGTTAACAAGGCTGTGTAAAAGGGATTGCACCTACATAAAATGTCATTTCTGAGCTGCAACTGTCACTGCAAACAGTACACAACAACCTAACAATTCCATAACAATTTACATAAAAAATGGCAATTCTAAGCTACTGTCAAATGCAGAAGACATGGCTGAAAACTAGCATACTTTTACTGTTTCTGCAACCATAAACTGGCAAAACATCTAATCACACTTGGGAAGGTGTACATGGATATACTAAACACTCTCCAGTTCCATACTTCTACATAGATGAATTTTTAAAAAAATCTTTGCATAACAAGACCCTGAACTAAATAAAATATACAGATTTCACTTTACTTTCTTATGATATGACATGATTTCCACTAGTATTTAAAACCCCTCCATTTTAGGGACAGCTCCCCCAAAATTTTATTATATTTATTTTATTCTGTGAAATAAAATTAATTCTACATGCTGCAACCTGAAATGAATAAATACTTCTGAAGTTAATTGTTAGCATATCGGCCCCTTTTCTTTGATAACTTCACTAAGACAATCCACTAAAAAGTGGTGTTCGAAAATGATCTAACTTTAAACTTCTACAGCTTTCATGACTGAAACTACTGCAACTTTGGACATAGCCAGGAGAAAAACAGCCTGCATTGCTCAGAAGGACAAAGGAGGTTTTTTAGCAATTTCCTATGAAATTAGAGCTTCTACTACACAGTGCAGTATCCGGCAAAGGTACAAATGCTTTAGAAATAAGAAAGGGCAAACTTATAGGAAGTAAAAATATGAGATAGCTGACGAAAACATCCCATGTATCACATATTCAACAGGAATTCCTGAACATAAAAGGGTGAGAGTAATAAAAGAAGTAATATCAACTACTCAAGAAATTATGTTTTATTAGTATTAAAATATTTTCCCCTTAATTTTCAAAACATAATGCTTCACTGGAACATCAATTATTTATCAACAGATTACACCAGTTAGCAAGAGAAAAATTCTGGAAGAGAACTTGTAAGTAATGAAATATTTCTGTCAGTTTTGTTATGAATTCTTACATAAATCCTTACACTTATATTGCTATCATTCATCATTTACTTATGAATGGATGTTAATTTATCAAATTGATTTCATGTCTGCCAATAGCCCCAGCCTAACAAATGTTTATCACTTAGCTTTATTTTCTAGTTAATGTTTTCTTAAAAACGATCTTGGGTATAGAGGGCAAGGCATGAAATGAAAGATGTATTCTTTGCTAATTTCTTGTATTCAGAAGCAAGATGGCAGTATTGCTGAAGATCAAATGTTTAATTATGTTGTTTTCTCTATTTAAGCATAATCAACATTACTGATCCACTAAATGAAGATTGCACTGCAAACTGCAGAAGTTTATAGAACAGAAAATCTTCTATTGACATTAGAATTAAGAGTTTTAAATAGGACTAAGAGTTTAACTCCACTTTGTATCATTTAAAAATAATTCTAAAGCATAGAATACATTTTCTGAGTTCATTATTTTCACAGGATTATATATTATATTACAGTGTCTGAAAAGAACGGCTTAATTGGAAGAATTTTTTTCATGGTAATTTTCGAGTAATGAGGCTGTTTAACATATGTTGAAGGAGTTTTGCATTCAAATAAAAGGTACAGGAAATACAGTGAAAGATAAAGAGGAACATGAAACTAATTACAGCAGAATTGAATTAATACATTCTCTGAAGTGACTTCTAAGCAGAAAATAGGCCACAAAAAGAGAGACAGAAATACCAAACTGTGCATTACCTTAAGTGATTTTGCCAGTTGTACATGGTTATCATAGACTAGAATGTCCACCATTAGATTTCTCAGCTGATAAAGAAGAACCCTTTCTCCTTCCAGGTCCTTTGCTTCCACAGGTACTCTCCACGTTGGATAGGGACATTTTGTGCCATCCCATACCTGCAATGCAAATGAACTACTTCAATGTACTCAGAATACTTTAGATTCAGATTTTAAATAACTTTTTTTTTAAAATTTTTTGTTTGATTAAAAATCAGTAACAATAAGAAATCCCAATTGTAGTCTTAGCCTAAAAGTCCTTAAAATACTTAAATTAGACTTTATGGAGTTTTTTTAATTATTACTCCTTACAGAGCATAAAATAACCTCTATCGAGAATATGATCAAGTGCTAAGACCTAGAATTGTTAATATTTAAAAAAAAAATCAGCTCTAGCAAAACCTCAACTTTAATCCAGAAGTTACAATCATTAGAATTCATCATATGCAGCACTGTCTATACTTAATATTTTGATCATAGTATAGGGGCTTTTTAACCACTTCAGCTACTGTATGTGAAGACTGAGTAAACAGTATATATTGACTTAATTACTGATGATCTCCTATATCAGGATACACTACCAGTTATCTAGAACATATCAGAAAAACATCAGTACTTAACATACACTTATTAACAAAGGTTCTAAAAATCGTGTGCCTAAAGCTAAACCTTTAATATACTCCTAGTACTGAAATATCAATAGAATTATTTCTGAGCTATCAAAGTTATTGTGAAAAAGTAAGTTTACCAACAGGCTTAGCACTTTGGTACCAAAATCTTACTACTTAAATCAAATATCACTCTGTTAACTATGCTTTCCTGAGAGATATACTCTTCTCAAAGACAACAAGAATAATGGTCTGAAATACTGGTACAGTAAAAGGAAAATATAGAAGCATTTGTATCATTATTCTGAAATGCTGTATTTCATAGGATTTCATGCATATAGGTTCAACAGAAGCTGATTTTCATAGTTTGTGATACTAAGGCACTTTGTCCCATAAGTTACGTACTGCAGAGGGCAAGAAAAAAAGACACCAAAGCTCAATTTTTAAAGGGTTTCTATCCCTTATGCTTAACTGCTTTGGATCAACAGACCCACAGGAAAAGATCTAAGAATCAGCAAAGCTATGTATAAATACACCGAGAGTAATTCATGGCTGGAATACCCATCCAAAATCAAGAGAAAAAAGGGAATTTCACTGCTGACAGTGAAAATGACCCATTACATCAAGTTAATATTGCCAAGTGTATCAGGGTTCAATTACGCTGATACTTTTGGTCTGTGTTTGGCCCAGCCACCTGTAAAAGTTTTGTTCTTTCTCTGACAAGTACTGAGAAACAAACACTGATAAATGGGAATTTCGTCCTTGAAAGGGAGAATCTTGTATAAATATACTTAATTGGTGTTCTATGATTGGCTAATCGCCTTTCAAGGTTGCTTGAAGGTGAGATTGAGGAGGAAGAGGATGAATTAAACCCACCAACTCAATTAAGAAAGACGCCCCAGGTGCAATACGCAGGCATAGGGAAAGCCACGTGTGAGCAGAAGAGATATTACTTGTATAATGGGGGGTGGGACTGAGGGCCTCTGGCTGGGCAGTGCTGACCACACCTGCCTAGGTTGAGGTCAGTCAGTTAATTGTATAAAGGCAGATAACTCTTTTTTGGAGGGAAGCAAGCTTCACCTCAAGGACAACGTTGCCTTTTGTTGGGGATGCCAGCCAATTTTTGAACTTACTGACTCTCCAAGGATACAGCTTCTGCTATGGGGTAATTATAGGCATTCTAGGTCGGTAAGATAATTTTATAAGCAACAGCTGGGTGACTGGGGAAGTCATACTGATGGGCTTATTTTTCTCCTCCTTCCTCTCTTTTGGATTTGTTCGTTTTGTTGGCCACCTCTTGGTAATAAATATCAGTTGTGTTGAGCTTTCAATGGTGTTATGGTTTTCAGCTTCAGTATGCTATGAACTCTCCCTAATACACCAAGTAAGAGTATATTCTGAAGGACCAGATAATGAGATGGTATATGCTGCCACAGATTAAAAAAAGCCTATAATCTTCTGATCATGCACCATGAAATACTTGAAACCACCTTTGAAAGAGAGGTTACCTATTGCTTATCAAATCTTTTCCAGAACTGAGCTTGAGAAACAGATTTAGTGCATATCTATTACGAATTTAGTCACTTTGACAAAATAAAGAATCTTAAATTTGTTGAGTTTTTCATTATTATTTCAGCTGGCTTTACTTGGGACACTTTGGTAGTTTAATTCTACACTGGAGAGATGGATCTGACAAATGGATTGAAATAACCTGTACGCACCCTTTTCAGATAAAGGGATGGTGACTTAGTTTTGAAATGTCCTTCGCCAGAGGAACTAATGGGGCCAGTACCAGCACCTTTTGGAGGAATTTATAATAATGTAAGCTTTCTCTACAAGAAAAAAAAAATCTTTGCGGAAGTAGTTGGTTTCTCTTTTTTTCTTGCACAAATATGAAAACAGATCAAGCTCTCTACCTCAGGAGCTTGGCAGCTTTGCTTTACTCAAATTATGGAAACATGAAAACACCCTGGTTTCAAACTGATCTGGTTTCAAAAACAAACACTGGATGAAAACTCAACACTGGTTAAATTAATTCTGGATGAGAAACAACAAATTTTTCTTTTACTAGTCATGAACAACCTGGAGCTAAGTTAATGATAACCTTTGATCACCATTGTTGGCAAAGCACTGAAATGAAAGAGACACAATGATACCTGTTTTTCTCTTCAGCAGAGTATGCTCATTGTATGACTTAATGTACATAATTTAACTGACAGGCAGAAGGGAAGAAAAGAATAACAGTAAAACTCTTATGAAAGCCATAAATGACAGAATAATTTCTATTGTGAATTCTTTAGTCTCTATCAGTTTGAATAAGAAAATTCTCAGAAAATGGTAATAAATAATCAAGTCAGCGATACCATCTTTATGCCATATCCACCTCAGCTGCTGTGCATTTAGCAATTAATTTATCAAGTGTAATTTAAATGTTATGCTATAGATGATGTACAAAATTGCTGAAATTCATTTTAGTTGTCATTGAAGCCATCCCCACTCATATACCTTGGCTTAATGCTTAAAATAATCATGATATTTCATACTATAAACAGCCACTACTATAACTGATGTACTTGGAATAACATGATAAATGTAAATCATTATTATAAAATGCATAATCAAAAGAATACAATAAAATAGTATTTAATGATCACTCCATGAGCTGGCATTGACTTGGTTGTTTTGTTTGATTTTTTTTGTTTAACAAATCAACAAAATAACCAGAGATCTGTCTAAAAGTTTTTAGAAAAGTTTCTCTTCTATCATGGCCAATATTTGATGTAAGATATGGATTTTGCCATTGTTGAAAAATGGAGGGAATTACCAACAGCATATCAATGTTAATGTAGCATTTATAAGCTTGTCTGCTGCATTTTAATATGGGTTTAAGTATTTAATATTTTATAACGCTAAAAATATATACTGTCAGAGGAATTATGTATCAGAAAAATTCATCTATCATTATTTGACTTCAAACTTTTACTTTCCTAAGTCTATCCTAAGATTTCCCTAAGTCATTACCTTTACTACACACAAGTGACAAAATCGACTTCGAATCTTACAACACAGAAAAGTGTGTAGAGAAATATTAATAATTTAAGAAAGCACTTGTCTCTGTCATTGCAAAGGGTCCTTCAATGCTGAAGATATACTTATCAATTAACAACTTAATTACAGATCGCAAAGTTCTGAAATTTTACTGGGTCTCATTTGATATGTCTTTCACAAGGGATAATTAAATGGAAATGTCTGTATCAGTTGCAGAGCATGTTATAGCACACACTTAAGGTTTGTTTCTGTGTAGTGCATGCATTGTTCTGTATTAGAAAAATCTTTGCTGGTTTAATGAAGGAACAATGCCACGTGCTATTTCTAAAAACATTGTAACAATACAGTTTAACACAGTAGAACCAATTTTATGAAGTCATAAAGTGGAAAATAACAGCTTGATCATCACTCACATTTTAACAATCAACTTAAAAAATAAAGAAAAATAAAGGCAGAGGAGTTTCAGAATAACTTCAGACTGATACATCTGGAGTTGAAACCAGGAATATTATGGAGACCTCCCTTTTATTTAGTTAATGTTAAGGATCACCTTTGGATATTACTATCCTGTTGTGTGGCACTTGGCATTTTGTATTTTCAGTGAGCACTGATGCCCAAAGTGCTTATGTATAACTAATAGAAACTACCTAGAATCCATCATGACAGATAACCTAATATATTAATTCTTTTTTAGATAGTGCTACTTACTGCACTAATCATACTCAGCAGATCTAGAAAAACAAGTAGTAAATGCTAACTAAAAAACAAGAATGAAGTTTAAAACAAACATTTTTCAAGGTTAAGAAATCTTGCAATATTTATCTACAAATGTGAAATGATGACCCATACAATGCCATCTTACTAAACCTCTCTTAAAAAACAAATCAGGTGAACAACTTCAAAAAGTACTGTGATTTCTGTTTTGTTTTTCATAGAAATAAAATGGCCCAGGATCACAAATTTGCTTACAGTCAAAACATTTATCTACATAACATTATTTCACAGAATTTCACAGAACATTCTGAGTTGGAAGGGATCTACAAGCATCATCTTGAATGAATGGCCTGTACAGCGATCGAACCCACAACCCTAGCGTTATTAGCACTGTGCTCTAAGTGAGCTAATCTCAGGGTATAAATTAATATGTCTGCCTTATCAAAAAATGTATCACAACATCTGAATACATAAATCTAACAAATTACCTTTAGAAGAAAAGAAGATCCATCCACTTTTGCTTTTCCTACTAGCTGGCAAGTGAGATCAAAGAACAGCATTGGCTGAACACTAGACAATTTTGCTGCTGGTCCAGAGATGGAAATATTACTGGCTGCCCAAACACGTAATTCTTCTATTGTTTTATGTTCTTCATCCATGAAAGTGTACACTTTGCTAGAAGTTCGAGGAACTACTGGCGCTCCTACAGTTCCATCAAATGTCAAGGATGCAAATCCTCCACTGGTAATTCCCTGCATTTGTCCATTGTATTCCCTGATCTGTTACAAAATATGAATGAAAAAAAAAAAGTTTGCACTGCATGGAAATAAAAATACATTTCTGCTTTATCATGTGCATAAAGAAAGGACCATTGATCATTTTTGTTTCTGGTGCTATGGGGAGAACAGAGTCAAACAAAAAAACGAAAACAAAGAAAACAAAATTAACATTAACATAAGAAAACAAATAAGAAGGCAGAAAATATAACCTTACACCAAAAATTTTTGAAGAGGTAGATTAATGCCTTTAAATGCACAGCATCATTACAGAGTATTTTATTCACACACATCAAAATATCTGTGTGGGGAACACATCAGGATTGCTTTTACAAATGAGGAAACTGAGGCAAAAGAGAAATTAATTTTTACACAGCAGAGCAATGGAGAGCAAAGTTATGGATTCCTGTTTTCTGCCTCTCACAACAGCCCTGTTTCCCAGTATTACAGAACTGAAACAGAAAATGTCAGTTCTAGGAGGTATTTTTTTTCCATAAAGCAAACAGTGACCAGCTTTCATTCTTTGAATTATGAATACAGCTTTCACAATTACTCAGTGTCTACTGCCCTGAACATGGCAGGTCCCCTGAATCCTGCTGATTTAGCTGCGTATCTGCTACCAAGTAAAACAAAATGTGTAAAGTCTGAAGCATTCCTTCAAGGATCTAAACTAGTCTGACTGCTCCCTGCACTTTTTATATATATATATATATAAATATATAAAAATATGTTTGCATAACTTCCCTGACAGTGGTCTTGTTTGGTTTTTTAATGTGTACTTCCCATACCTCAAAAAAATCCAACATTAACCTACCATACCCATGCAACTTTTCAATTCTTTTATTTTGACCAGATTCCTTTCTACTTTCTCCTTTTTCACTTATTACAAAATATGTACTTTGTTTTCAGAAGCAATAAACAAGTTTTTATCTCCACTGAATTTCAGAAATGAGTGTATATGTGTAACTCTCACCGTGACAGATTCAGAGAAAATATTAAAATTTAGCATAAGACTTTCCCATCTGAAGTTAAATTAATGAACTTCCAGCACTAACAACACATCTCAAGTAGTGATTAACAACAAAGGCTTCAAAATCTAAATACAGTCTCATTCCGCTCTAATTATACATACAGATGACCTTAAGGAAGCTTTATACTAACCCAGAATAGGCTAGCTAACTTATCTCTCAATTGTAAATATTTATGATATACATGAATAACAGAAGATTGTTTCTGAATCTTAACAAGTTCTTTCTTAATAATCTCAGTGGTACAAAACTCAAACAGTGGATAAATCTTACCACTTTTTACATTTATTGTCATGGGGTTTTCTTCTTTGTTCTCCTGCTACAGCATATCAAAATGTACATGCTTAGTACTACGGATCTTTATCCCTTTTATCATCCTTTTGTAAAATCTTAAACTTCCTAGATATCTCAAGAGTGTTCAAATATGCAAACTTTTTTTCCACTGGCCTCTTTCATGACATTTATTCATTTCTGCTACAATTATTTTACATAAAAAGGAAGTATATAGTTATGTATGGTTATGTTGCAAATTAATATGCAACATGGTAAAATCATGTTTTTGGTCCTGCTCTGCACCTCTTTAAGTACGGTCCAGCATTACAAGACTTCTATTCAGTCCCTGTAGTGTGGCTCCTCTTCCTTATACAATTGCAGTAGAGGTAAGGAAAACATCCAGCAGAAGCAGTATCAAAGCTAATAAACACTGTTTTCTGCATGACCTTTGATACAGATGAATAGGGTGTAAGTCAGGAAAACAGAGAAGCAGCAGCCTCGAGCATTCTGCACATTAACAACGCCAGACAGATTCCTTTTACCGGAGTAACTCTCCAGCTGACCTAAACTGCTCCACAACAGAAGCCCTAAATAAACTCCTTAATCCTATTAGTTTGAAGAATAAATTGTGCACATTTATGTCAGTTAAACTCTGTTCATCTAGAAGTATCATCACATGACTTCTGTCAAGTAGTTTAATAAATGTTGTTGAAAAAAAAATAATAGTTTACTTTCAGTTTTGGTCCATACCATAACCACAGCTGTTTTATCAATCAACTGCTTTATCCAATATCTCCAAGTGTTAATTTCAGTACATGTAGAATTAAATTATTCCTATGGTCCTGTCATTGCAGAAAAACAAGTACATAAACCCTCAACATTCTAGTACATACCTTTATTCTATGAAATCGAGCAATATCTCCAACTTTGTAAATTTTTGGTAGGGAATCTGGATTTCCATTAAAAAGAGTGCATGTTAACTTCACATTTGATGGGTCCACAAGTGTTACAACTGAGCAATAATCTGTAAAATGAAAAAGTGTCTGAATCAGAAACAGGCATTATGAAATTATTAACACACGGATATTAAATTTGGGACGAGCACCCATATGGCAAATTTTTTTTCTGCTATGATCTGTGTAACTCTTCCAAAGTTAATTTTTTTACAGTATCGTAACAACTGAAGTGTGGCCCACCTTGCCGATAATTAGCCCAAAAAACTGAAAATGAAATTTGTGATTAAGCACAGGTCTGTGAGCCAGGAATACACAAACCTTCTTCTTCTGTCTACAACAGGCATGCTATTCTTTCAAGTTTCAATTACTTTCTCCATAAAATGAGGAGCATACGTACAATCTTATGAAATTCTTTTCTAAGATTTATTTTTGCACTACCTTCTGAAGAGGTAATGAGTTCTACAAGTTCTAAAAGCAAATTAAAACATAAATTACATACCTTTCACTTCAACAAAATATACAGGAGATATATATATATACTGCAAGAATACAGTCACACAGCAGTAGTTAGAAAATAGAGCAAAAATCTGAAATATGCCCTTTTGAAGTTAAACTTCATAGAACTGCACTTCTGTTAATGACTTTAAAAGTAAAATCAAAAAAAGATAAAAATATGACAATGCAAACCAGCTCAGAATAGAGCAGTATTTGCAGATGACATAAATGAAACCTGTATTTTCCATTTCAGCTTATAAAAGCAGAGTCAAAGCACACTTGCTCTTTCACAACGTAGTAGCTGGTTCACCTGCCTGAAGAATGCTACCTACTGACCCCAATCTCCTGCATCACCCATTGTCCCTCCAAGAGACAGTGACCTGCAACCACGGCAAGGGGAGTAGAGACTAGGAAAGGGGAGGAGGAGTGTCTGGAGTGAAGCTGAGCCTGGGAGAGGTGGAGGAAAGGTGTTTTCCCTAAGTTTTCAAATGTTTCTCTTTGTTTCTCAATTTCTGAATAAGTTATTAAATGTTTATGTTAACTGGCAATGAAGTAAATTCCTCAACTCAAATCTGTTTTGCCCTGACAGACACCTCTTCATCTCTCAAAAATAAAAACCCAAAGAGAAAAGCAAAAAAATCCAAATGATCAAAATCCCCACCTTCCTTTAGTTATAATTCTATGAGGCCATTAGTGATAATGACATTAAACCAGAGTTTACATATCTGGGAACTGAACAAAGGTGTCACAGTTCTAAAACAAAGTCAATAAAAGCTCCATCATGCATTTTAAAGAGATGCAGACATGTAAGTTGTTGCTAGACTGCTTTGAAAGAGAATGCTATCAGTCCACTAAAACTGACAGATTTGCCTTATATATAGAAGGTACAGGAAGGCAGTCAAAAGACAACAACAGTCATATGTAAACTCTGTGAACAGATTTCCCAAATATGAAGACAGATATGTTAGACTGGATTAAAATACCTGCTTGCATGTACACTGCTCAGTCACAGACTGAAAAAACTGCAAGTATTTACTATTGTAATCCAAAGACGGATTGTTGTATTTCTTTGGGTATGAATTCTAGAGGTTAACTTAACAGGTCAGCTGCAAATACAAGCAAAATGACCAATTAAAAAGAAAAATCTATGTTTCATAGAATTACAATCCTTTGAGGATACAGCGTAACATGCTACAGTGCATTGATAGACTCCAATATTGGAATCAAGAGTGAAATAACAAAAATACTCCACATTAAAATGGTGGTTACTCTTTGATGCTGTGATTACAGAACCTAGTCAGCTTCACACATGTGCAACTGCCTATTTAATAGCAGAAGTTAACACACTGCCTCAATTTTCTGTGCAATTAGCACACTTATATGACTGATAATCATCCTAGTCAAAGTAGTATAAAATATTACACATGCTTTATATATCTAGAAACATCATCTACATAACACAGATTCTCTGTCTGTGACTTCAGTCTTCCATTCCTAATCATCACCTCAAAACATCACTTCTACAGTAAACCTAATTACAGTTAAGGTATTTGAGAACAAAGCATAAAGACTGATTTTCTTTTAATGAAATCTTCATCCAGCAAGTCCTTTTTGAAGGTTAAAAATCAAAAGCCACTTGTCTTTTCTTCTCCAGCTAAAATGTGAAAATTATTTTGTTTTCCACAGCATCATTATAGTTTAGTGACTGAACTCACTTTTCTGAAAAAAATGATTCAAACTCTAAACAGAACTGTTGAATTTAAATAATGTCCTGGTGTTAAGCAAAGCAATACAGTAAATGTCATTGGTCCAACTTTTGATTTTTCTCAACACACTTTCCAACAAAGCAAAATCCCTTAGTTACCAAGCTAATAAATAAATAAGTAAATAATGGAACTTTAAATATTGGAATCAATTTTCCTTTACTCTAGAAATTTACTCCACTGATTAACTTTTCTTTAAAAAGAAAATTTTACCACTGACACATTTTACTTGTAATAATCTGTCTTAAAAACATGACACAACAAATGCACAGTTCAGTAAATTTATATACTATAAAAGAAAGCTTTTTACTTTCATACTAGATTGACTCAGTAAAAGCACCAGATTTCAGCTGACACTACAGAGAACTCCAAACTGAAACCCTATTTTTTTTAATATACTTGTTATGAAGTGGTATTCTCACTCAGGCTTATCATCATGTGAGGAACCACCACCTATGGACAGCTATCTGTAAGGATGCTACTTGTAGCACCTCAGAGTTGGTTTTTATGAAAACAAGGAGAGAAAAGCGATGTTTGGTTTAAATGAAAATACAGTGATGCATCTGTTTTACATGCTTTTTATATCCTTTCAGACTAGTCCTTATTGTTCTTTAAGAAAACAACTGCTTTGTTAATTAGTTTTTTATTTAATCTCATAAAAAACCCACAACTATTTGCTGATCAGTAGAAGATTACATTATCTGCATGGAGAATGCTGATTTGACAAGCCTTTAGGTTCTGACTTTAAATAGTTTGAAATGCAAATGTTTTGTTGCCCTGTAATAACCATTGAAAAGCTAAAGTTTCCTCCACTACCATGACAGCTTAGGGTCATTCTTCAGGTTATAGCTTTCCTTTCATAAATGCACTGAGTGTTACATCAGTCATCAGCATGCTCAGAAAGTCAGCATCTCTCCACAGTGTACAGATACACACAAACCAACAAACATATAAAAATCCCAAACCCCACGGCTTCACATAAAAATTTATTTTTTGGTCATCCTAAGAAAACCATAATTGCTTTCCATATTAGTAGTTACTTATGTTGTAGGACTGACAAGTTGTTTAGTACTTACTGATTAAACATTTATTTTAGTTTTACTGAGGACTTCAGCAGTTCCTAACAAATATGCTTGTATTAATTCTTAAGGGGGAAAGCATTGGTCACATTACAAATCCCCTTCTGGGCAATCACATATGTAGACTTGAATAATATTTAAGTGGAAAACCCACTGTCCTGAACTTGTTAACTTCCACTGCAGAGAGATAAAAAGGTTTTTGGCAATGTCATTGGCAATTAGGGACTCTAAAGATTGCCTTCTGTTTCTTATATTTCAATACAGACAAAAAAGACAGAAATTTCTGTAGCAAATTCTCTCTTCATAACTAAATGAAACATTATTAATGTTTTCAAGAATTACTGAGGCCATTCAATACACAAATATCTGTACTAACACCAAGCAGCTGAACCGGCTAATTTACCCTACACGTTCATCAAGACAAGAAGTAATAAAAATATACGCACACTCCTATGTGTATGTATATTTATTTATATACAAAAACATATTGCAGAAGCCCAAAACAAAACCTCTAAAGAATCAAACTGAAGATGTTTAACTAGAGCTTGTTACTTCTAACATGGTGATACCCCTCAGAAATACAAAAATTCAGTAACTACCAGAAACATCTGGCTTAACATCTGTTAAGCACCTGCTTTAATGCCATCACATTTGTAAATTGTAGATCTAAGTAACTTGAGATTGTCTTGTGATTTCTATTAACTATTTATTCAACTGTTTAATTATTTTCTCATTTCCTTTAATTTTTTTTTAATCTTTTATATTATATAATAAAAAACAGTGGTTATTTAAAAAAGAAATGCATACAAACCACTGTGAATAGAAGGGAACAGAACATTAACCCCCAGGGGTCGAGAAATGAAATCACTACCTTTACATTTGCAACAGTTTTTATTCCATTCTGCAAAATTTAAATAAATGCTCAACATTTTGATTTCGAAAAAAACAAAATGAAATGTAATATTTTGAAGAAAAAACTACTGTAGATTTTGGTTTGCACTCTAAAGTTGGTTTGCTATTACTTACTAAAAACTATTTTAATTGAAGTGGACCAACTGGTATAGTTCAGTAAATTCTTTCAACTACATAGTTTTAAACAAATTCTAGCCTAAAAATGTTGGTGAGCTTGGCACAAGATCAAATAAAAAACTGAAAATAAAAAAGTAGGGCTTCAAAATACACTTAAGAATCTGATTTATGGTTCTTAAGCTGCACTTTGAGCACGTAGAATGCTGACCTGGAAGCGTTCAAGCTTTTTAGAAGTGCGTTTTCTGAAAATGCTACCCTTTACTGATTTTGATTCTAAGAAATATTTCATAAAAATAAAATAGTTACAATCCAAATGTATGTCTAGGTAGGATAAAATGTTTAATTCAACATGTGACATATGAATATACTGCATGTATCTAAGAGAATAAGCTATGTAGAGGTTTCCCCATGAAAATAGGACATTACTTCTATGACTTAGTGTTAACCAGCAGCAAGGATTATTCTTGCTATACTTCTTCCTTGCATTATGGAAAACACTAACGAATATCTACATGAAACAAAGAGTTGGGGAAGCAGTAATGTCATATTGTAATGCCCTAAAACTTTCATGGTCAAGTACATAATCTCTGTAATTGGACACTACAAAGACAGAAGCTCTTTTTCTCCTATATGGACTGTTTTTACAGTAAATCTCAAGGTTAAATACTTGAGATGTCCTTGGGATTAAGGAAGAGGAGAGAGGAGAAAATCACCTTTGTTAAAAATTTAAAGTATCTTAAGACTCTTAAAGTGTTGGAGAAAAAAAGTTAGAATATAGTTTTGAACACTCACAACAGATCTAGCAGACAAAATCCCATCTGTCTGTTGTACCAAGCAGGACTGGAAGTACTTCCTCAGACAGTTTTCAGAACACAAAGTTCTCATGTATAGACATTTCAAACTACATGTCTTGAGCTGAAGCATGCTTAGTTAAACAACTTTCTCTGGAATAAACGATTTATGCTCATACTGAAAATTCATTTCTTCATCAGTGTTTTAATATTCATCTAATGCAAAACTGGTAATAGAAATGATGAATATTTAATTATAGATTATATAAACTAATGAAGCTAAACTAGGTACCACTAGGTACCACTCCAGTGGTACCCACTTTGTGGGAACACAGTGCAAAGCTTCAGTCTTAATATATGTAAGAAGGAGCAGTTAAATAAATAATCATTTTCCCTATTAAGTTTCTACTACTTATGAAATGGAAGTGAGTAACTCACTCGCAAAAATCTGTCCTAGCTGTTTCAGAGACATGCTGTCTGGAAAGTCAGTGCACTTAAATTCATTGTTTTTACATATCTGGAAAAAATGGTTGTCCTACTGGCTTCCAGCAACCAGCGCTCGTCTTCAGGATGTTCTCTGAAGTCTTGCTAAAGTAAGCAGACAAATGACAAATCTCAACCATGTGATCCTTTAAGAACTGCCCTTCCATGATTTACTCAGAAAGCAGAAATAGTACTTTCTATATTTGATTAATTCCCTTACTCTTTTTGATGTCAGCAATGTGAAAAAAGTAAATAAAATCTTTAAAAGATTTTGTGGGGTTTGTTTTGCCTGTTTATTTGCTTTTAAGTCTGAGTCTTAAACCTACAATATTTTTCAAGGGGAGAGAACCTCCATGCATCACTGCTAATATCCTTGATTATTACAGATAAAGCACTTACCAGACACCACCACAAAATTAAGATTTTGAGAAGCTTGCTACAGTGACAGACAGATGCTGTTTGGCAACCTGTGCAAAACAGATCTATCAACCTTAAATACCAGATGACTGCTCTCTGCTCTGTACAGGTCAAGATTATACTTGCACCTTTACAATGAAGTATTTTACAGATTAATGGCACATCAAGCAGGAAGGAGTATCAGTGGTAAGATCTCACACACAAATAAAATGTTTTGTTAATTTTTAAATTTGGTCCTTCTGTTTGAAAAAGCATAAAGACTGTGTTATCATTGTATTTATATTAATATTTAAATATTAACTGCAGCTAAAACATTTGCTATATTCACAGCCAACATGCACAGACTTAATTTAGTATCTTATGAATATTTGCATTTCTATTTAGATGTCAGAACAAATTTTGTGTTTTCTAAGTCTAAATGCTTTGAGTTCTTGAAGGTACTTTCACTTACCATTATTCCTCATTTACATCTAGGAATATCTGTTGTGTTGTAACTTTCTTAATGTAAAACAATTGGAATTTGTACTTCTCTGCTTTTACTGGGCTACAGTATTATCAAACACCAACTATTTTCGGAACTGTGACATCTATCTTTTCCATACCTTTCTCTAACAGCTATCATTTGCTTTTTTTCTATATAAACCAATCAAAATAATATTTCATCTTAAAAAATGCAATTTATAACTTTAATGTTATCAATGACTATGTAGAATATGATAATAGTATAACAGTGTCACAAGGAAAAAAACCAAACACACACTATATTTGCTATAAAAACAGGTGGACCATTACTGGCTCAGTTCCCAACTTAATGACTACATCTATTTTTAATGTTAACATTTAAATTTGATTATCCCATATTCTTCAGACTTGGGTTTTTTTATGTTTCAGAGTTATTTTGCAGGACATTACTGCCTTCTCAGCGCTGTGTAAGAATGTGGAGCAGAAAGGTTTCCTAGGAGCAAGCCATGCCAACTGCTATAAGAAACAGTAATTGGAATACATTTCCACAACTAACTGTATGGGAAGCACAGCACTGCTCTCCTGTAGAGAGCAGGGCACTGGGCCCTAGTGCTGTCCATACATTGTTTCTTCTGTTGACACAGTCAACACTATGCAAAAATGCTGATGAGTTCCCCAAAGTTATTCAGTTAATCTAATATATTCTTGAAAAATCCTATGCTGCTCTGCATAACTTAAATACGGCTGCTGGCTGCCTTCAGTGCAGCTGACACTTGCTGAACAATGGCCCAGGGACCAGCACATGCACATCCTGTCTTTTCTGTGAACAAGTGCTGGACCAAACTGCAGCTACAAGTACAGTAAAACCACACTTCACCTTCAAGTGGGAGCAAGTACTTCCTGTCAATAAGGTCTTTCATACCAGTATATCTGTTTAACTAGAAGAATACTATATGCCCCAAAAGGAAGTAATTAAGCATGCCCACAGCGCAGAGTATACTAGCAGAGTTCAGCTGAGCATACTGAAGCTGACAGACACAAATCTGCACAGACTCCCCAGATGTTCCTCCCACTCAAACACTAAATTAATTCAAAATAAGTCTGAAGATTGCTTGGTCTTCAAAAAGTGAAGCCATTAGTTGAACCTTAGCTGGGACTGGAACTTTTTTCAGCTGTGCCGCCATGTTTGTGCAGTTTTTAGCTGTTTTAAGCTACCTAACTGTAAGCAAACCTCCACTGCAGGTGGAGCAAGCATTGTGCTCTCTCTGCCTTGAGCACATCACCTTCAGACTGTTGCTGGCAGGTTTTGAGCAAGATCAAACAGATCTGTTCGCAAAAGGCTTTGCAGACAAACCACTAACTCTTGGTTCTCAGTTCTAAAATTTCTGTATTTAGAAGCTAAATTCACAGCTAGTGACATTATTTAAGAGACCTGCATGTGTAATTAAGATCATAAAAATCAAAAATCACCATCATAATCTGTTTGGGTTTTTTTGTTTTATTAGAATTACATTTAGAAGGGGGAAAAAATCCAACTTCAAAATGCACAGTAACTTTATAGTAAGCAGAAAATATATTGATTAATTCTGAATTAAGTATGAAATTCTACTGCTTATCCAAATTCAGCAGTGATGTCACCTAGCTCTGTACTTACTGAGCACCTAGTCAAAGGGCACAATCCTAGCAAAACTAGCACCATAAGTAATGTGTTCACCTGATAAGAAAAAAATATTCAGTTATTCCACAACTTTACAAGTAACAAATATACTGCTATATTTGTAGCGCATGATAACACTTCTTGTCAAAACCTCAAGGAAAAATTGCACACAGCTACACAAGAATCCTTTCCCACAAGGACAGGTGCAGGGCTTTTGTAATTTTTTTTTGTACAGGTCCTTTTCCCTGTTTTGCTCTGATAGTACTAGCTTAATACTTTTTTCATTTGCTATCTCCACCACTCTGCCTAAACTGACTCTGATATCCCTTAACTATTTGTTGTTCCGTTTCCTTGATATTAGCTGAGAACCATGGTCAAAAGATTATGTGGATTTGTTGTTCTGGTTATATTTTACTGAACATAGTAAGAGATTTAAAATCTCTTGAATATAGTACATACCAGTGCCTTTGCTAACATACGGAGGCTTGAAGAATTTCACAACGCCATACAAATTCACTATAGTTCCATCTTTAAGTTGATTCAAGGGAGTATACACATATTTTGGAGCAATAGACTGGAAAGGCATGAGAAAATGAAGAAACAGAAGAAAAATTATTCAAACATTCACACAATTTTGTCTTTTAACATCATTCATCCTCAGATATGTCTTAAAAAAATATTACCTATTTCTTTATATTTATTCACTTTAGATTCAGAAAACACATAAGACATTTAATTTCTTTTTGTGATTGCACCTTCCTTACAATCAACCAACCAGTTAGTTGAAGTAAGTTTCAATATATGAACCAGGTGAGTAAAAGTCATTAAAATTAAGAACGATAAAAGACAATTTTTTACTGATCCATTTTAACATGTCCATTGAAAAGGCTTTTTAAAGCACATACATAAATAATTTTGTATTTCTTATCGGCAGTGTCACCACACAGAATCATTGTCTTGGGCTGGGAGAGGGTTTACCTCTCACAACCACTGTGCATATCTTCCAGTTAAAATAGCACAATTCATGGAGAATTAAAGACATTAAGGACTAGTTTCTACTGTTTAAGGACTATTCTCCTCTGTCTTAAGGTTGTAATACATGCTGGTTAGACTCTTTTAAAGTATGTAAGTTCTGTCAAAGTGATTGATAACTATGGTTTTCAATTATTAGACTGAGGGAAAAAAATGCAACTCTTAAAAAAATTAACATGAAAACAAGCTGTATCATCATTGGTACTGAATCTTTAATGTCATGATAAGGACCAATAAAATTTCATAAACCAATTTCTATGCCTTTAATATACCATTTCCTGTAGAATTTTAATTTAGACACATAAAGGCTTGTTCCAAAATGTAATCAAAACAAATTTTAAGATCAGTACCTGAAGTCCAATCTTAAATCAAAGGAAGATCCTTGTTTCCTTTTTTAAAAGCACAAGCATACAGTCTTATTTAGAACAATAGTTACCTTTCTAGTTTGTATTTTCTAAACCAACATGCAGTCTGTTTGGAGATCGAGATGGGAACTATACTGTAAGTACAGAAAATGTGCTACTTTTTCATATTTTATTTTGTGTTCCAGGTATATTATTTGCAAAATTAAAAGCAAAACAAGTGACCGCAGGGATAAGAGCATGGAAGTAAATTAAACAGGAACAAAAATTAATTCCACACATTCTTATTTACATACAGTTAGTCTCATGTGATTTAAAAACATCTCAAATATAAACTCACCACAAATGCAGTTTCTGAAGCAGTAGCTGTTCTTGGTTTAGTGTAAATCTGATTGCAAAATTGAAGGCACTGCAAATATAACAACATTTGATAACTCTAAAGCAACTATAACACTATAAGCAAGTATAAAACAGCCCTATAGATAATTTTGCTATATGAATCACCTCTGAATCTAGTAAAATTTCATCCACAGAAGACAAAAATATTTACTGCTGTTACAGCAGTAGACAAAAGCTACTTCAAAATAATACATACATTGTATGAGCTGAATATAAGTTAGGTCACATTAGCAGAATAGCATTTGCAAGTTGTAGGCTACAAATTTAAAACTGTACTTGCTTAACATAGAATGTAAATGGGTTTAGGTTTTGTACGTGTCAGTGCTTAGAGCAGATCTACTCTCAGTGACTTGTCACTCTCCTTTCAGGGAAAATAAAATAAAAAAAAAAAGTCAAAGTAAATTCATCAGAATGGGATAAATTCTATTTAAAAATAGTTTCTAAGCTTTTTGAGCCATACTTGTAAGCCAGATTTATGGTCAGTATAAGGTCTTTTAAAGAACTAATCCTGGTGACTTGACGAAAAACCAGCACAAACCCACTCACTCTGAGAAACACAGGGCTCAGCTACCATCCCGATGCTACACCACAACCTGTCTGCTGGACACAGGGTCCCATGTCTCAGCTGTGCATTGCCCCAGCAGTACAGACTCCTGCTAGGGAGGTTTTGCTCTCCACCCTCAGCTGCATTCCTGAAGCTAATTTTACTTTCATTTTTTTTGTTTTAAACAGGTGAGGCAAAAGTCACAACTGAGAAAGTGAAGTACACAAAAAGTCTGATCGTTGGTATTAATGTTAAGCATCCAACAAGTGTGTCAGTAAATTAAGTGCCACAAGCTCCATTCTGTGGTCAATGATGAGACAGACATCTCCTCAGCACAACCCAGGCATTCAGTGAGTGGCTCATAGTCCTTGGGATTAGACTGTATGTCCTGGGGTCTTGCTCAATCGAATGCCTCCTGTATTTCCTAAAATTTAGGTACTTTTAGTCTAGATACACCTGTTCAGATTCAGGTCACAGTTTTGCTATCTATTATCTTCAATGAAATATACTCTTTTTACCTATCTTTAATCACTATCAACAGATAATTTCATGAAACAGTCTGCACTACCATTTTAAATCATTTAGTTTCTAACTGAGCTGTGTGCCAAGCTTTAATTTTATACAGAGGTAAATTCTGAAATAAAAATGCCTTTCTGAAATACAAGAAAAAAAATTCTTAAAATTTAATTAGACAATAACGATACAGATAAAAATGAACATCAATAATGTGAGAATAGTACAAAAGAATGAATATTTTACCCAGGAAAAAAGAGTGAAATTCTCTTTTAAAAATTTAGAATTTAGGAATTCATGTATTTCAAAGGCAACAATTAATGATGTGAGTCAAAGCAGTACAAACCCATAGTCCTGAGAAAACTAAAAATTACAGACCTGAAACCACTCTTGCACCCTCTACCTTGTCTGCATTACTGAAATGTGTTATGCCCAACAGTTAAGCAGCTCTAGGGAATCTATCTAAAGCCAACTAAAGCCAAATTTCTGCACTCAACAAGTCGCTGAGTGGAAAATAATTTGGTTAGTGTTATTATAAAACTGCATGCGCACACACACACACACACACACACACACACACACACAAATGTTTCTTGACTGTTTCCTGATGAACAAGGTAAAACGATCTGTAGCACTTTAGTTTCTAACAGATTTTATGTTTTCTCTACTATAGAGCAAAATGTTAATGTTAGTATTTTGGGGGGGGGGAATAAAAAAAAAATCGGGTACCCACGTACGTAAATGGCTGATCCGTCTTCTTCAGACACCTCCAGGTGACAACCATGTCTACCATCCTCTCTCGCTGTAGGCGATTTTATCACCTTAAATCCTGCAACTATGAAGGTGTCCTATGGGGACAAGATAATATACAGAAAATTACACAGACTGTATCACATGCTCTATTTTAAATGTATGTGATGTGAAATCTCACCCTAAAGTCTCAAGACACTGAAGAAACAAAAATACCAAACAAATTGTAAAAACTAATTTGGTTCTTCTACCCATGGAATTTATATTTTCAACCAATGCCAGCAAGCTTTTTTCTTTTCAAATTCTGCTCAAATTTTTGCACTCTTGATGCTACTGTGACTGAGTGCTATTTCTGACAAGGCCTAGAGGGGAAGATTCACACTGAATAAAGCAAAAGAATCATTTCTCTTTGAATACACTGAAGACTGACTCCTTTCTGTTTAAGCTTAACTAAGGTAGAAAAGAAATCACACATTGAATCAGCAGTGACAAAACCCTTTTTTCTTGGAGCTTCTTTCTCACTGAGTTACAGCTGCACTTTGAAAAAACTCTCCTTGTAAATATTTTCTGTTTTGTTTGGACCAACATCTTCCAATTTCTTCTTTAAGGGTCAATCAATAGGTAGGTTTCTGGTAGCAAAAGAGACATTATAAACTTCTCTGGCATAACTTCTGAGATTCTGGCACATCAAGCAATTATAACTGCACTTTCACTTTAGTATAAAGTTCACTTCAGTATAAAGTTCCTCAGACACCACAAAGTGAAAAAGAAAAGGAGGACTTAAAAGGTACGTGATTCAAGTCCCAGCAGCAACTCACGTTTTTAGCAGCAGCCTCACCAAATAAAAAACAAAAAGCAGGAGAAGACAGAAAATACATAAAACACATTTAGGAAATCAGATGTGATTAAAAAAAGGTATCTGATACAATGTAAAATTCCTTTATAGTCAGCTTCCTTGCTATAAGAACTGTATAGTAGGTCTGTACCAGTGTGATCCACTCTGATAAACATATTAGACTTGGATTCTATTTCTATTCAAGCTTCTACCAAAAGCACTTCCATAAACTTTTACTGAATTACTTTCGTTCATGTGTTTATTTGATTACAACAAATAAAAGTGCTTTTTGATTAAAGTTGACAGTTTTAGCCAAATACTGTCCTATGACGGTTCTTTTTTTGCTATTTCAGCCATCTGACAATGCTACTCTAAATGATTTAAGATCCAAAACCTTGATGTTTCATGCAAGAAAAAGAAAGGCTGCTAGATCAAGTGACAGTGATATATTTAGTTATTAAAACATAGGGGAAAAAATTTCTGCAGAAAATGTAAGCTTAATCAGACAGTTTAATACACAATGAAACTCTGTAGGGCATGGTGATTTTTAGGTAGTATCATAAATGGGAATACATTGTATATTTTGTCTAAAAAGTACTAGGAAGTCACCTAGAAGTAAGCTACACTCAGAGCTGAGTTAAAATGTGTCAAACAATTCCATAACTCAGTATGCCTTGAATCTCTGAAGACACCACCCTACTAACATATATGATAGTTTTTTCTTTCCAGATACAAAAACACAAAAACACAAGCTTTAGGAAACTCTTTTGTATGTGTCTTTCCTTCCACTGTTGCTGATGCTACCCAGTATGTTCCTTCAACAGTAAAATCAGCCTTCAGCTAAAAAGCTACGCCTTGCTATTATTCCCACTTCAGCATTTTATTAGATTGCAGGCTGCACAAGATTCTGGGACTTGGTTGCTGAGTCAGGAGTGAAGTTCTGTACAGTTGACTTGAGTTGTCCTGTTCTCCTGTGTCAGAAGGAACTTCAGAATTACATAGACTCAGACTGTATACAGGCTGATAATAAATGGAAACTTTTTTGTGAATTAATCACTACTGATTACTTTCACGTGATACATATGCCATATGTATCATGACATAAAAAAACCCCAAAACCTTTCAAAGGACTGTGCAATTTCCATGAGGAAAAAAAGACAGCACAAACCTCAGAATCTAGTTATACTAGGAGAAAGAACAGGTATATTCTCAGTTTTGTTACAAATTCACAGTCAATTTTAACAGGTTGTGACTTACAGTTTCTAAACATGCAAAAAATTTTTGTAATATTGCATACTGCTTTGAAATTTAATGCTGCATTAGTTTACAATATCAATTAGTTTCCATTTCATCTTTAGCTAAGAAGTTCTTATAATTGGCTTGGGAATCAAAGGTATTTACATAAATTGGTGGGTTTTCAACAGAAGAGTATTACATTATATATATAGGTAAACTATCAGATTCAACCAACATCTTTGAACAGCAAAAAGAAATCCTACTTCCCTCATTCAAAAAGTGTGAAATACAGGAAGGACAGTATTTTCCCTGATGGTTATTCTGTTACAGAATGAGAAGACTCTCAGGAGACAACACGGTTATTCACATCCTTGGAAAAAGCCTGTTCCTCCCGCTAGGCTACTTAGCTGAAGTTGTTACAGTATGTCAAGAACAATATGGAAATTACAAAACGCTAAAATGTGAAATTGCAAGGAAATAACAGAAAGTACTGGACTTCTCTAAACTAACTTTTTAACAGCTGAAAATTGGTAGTGTTTTAAAATTAAATCTAGTCCATAATTGCTGAACTGCAACTCTGCTAGTTTCAGAAATCATTGTTTCCTCATGTTCAGGTTCTTCCAAATTAAAAGATCATTTGAGACATGTAGAAAGTACCATGAAGGTTCAGTTCACTGTGGAAGAACAAACTCTGGTTTTAGTGCACTCTGGTCATCTAAGGGGTGTTGCCTGTGGGTTGTGGTTTCCTACTCAGCTCTTTAGCACTGATCTTTTTACCTTCTAACTGCTGCTTAGTGCCTTGTTCAAGATTTGTATTTTTAATCGGGACAAAACTGATTTGTTCTTTGAATGTAAAAAGATTCTGAAGCTTGTATATTTAGCAAATTAGTTCAGGAACCTCCCTTCCTGGTTTCACTATCAAAATTCCATGGAACTGAGAAATCTGTATAGACTGCAATTTGTCCAGAGAAGTTGTGTATGTCCCATCATTGGAAGTGTTCAAAATGAGGCTGGATGGGGCTTTGAAGCAATCCAGTGTAGTGAAAGATGTCCCTGCCCATGGCAGGGGGGGTTGCAACTGGATGATCTTTAAAGGTGCCTTCCAGCCCAAACTACTCTACGATTTAGTGTGAAGTCCTTTATCCTGGAGCTAATCAAACCAAGCTTTTATTCCTGACAAAGCACAACACCAGCACCCAGCCAATGAAGAAAACTGTATGCATAGTTTTGAATTTATTTCTTTTTTCTAAAAAAAAAAAGGCTTCAGTGTAATTGTCTTTTAAATCAATTAAATTCTAAAATCTATCTTATCAAATGGTAAAACATTCAAAATATGAATATAAATGGATGACTTCCCTATTATCTATATTCATGATCCTTTACTTGTTAGGTAAAAGGCACAGACAAAAAGACTTGCTTTATTTCAATATTACTGTTAGAAAGAATTTTCATAAACAAATTTTTTTTCTAGTTCATATTTATAGATTTGAAGGGACTGAACAGACTATTTCTAATTTTAGTGACAGACAGACAATGACAAGATGTCAACATACAGCTGTGAAAATCAATTCCTAAAACAATATTATGGGTTTTTTTGGTTATTGTTACCCCATGGCGTATAATTTTCGCACAATCCTCTGCCATTTTTCCATATATTAAAATATTGATGCTGTTGTCCCGGGAACACAAGTCATCCACACCTAGAGTGAAAAAAGCAGAAGTGATTCCAATCACCACACCTTCTCCAAAACAAAACAGCAATGGGAAGCGATGGGAAACAAGTTAATCTACAGAGTCTAACACTTTTTCATTTCAATTAACCTACAAATAGAAAATCTTTTCAAATAGTTATAAAACTGCTTTTATGTGATAACTATAGGTATACTGTTCAGAATAGTTTTCATAAGAGGACTATTTAAAATGTGCACATGTTGTACACAGGAATCAGGAGACTCAGAGGGAGCAACTGATGATTTTCTAACCACTGTAAGGAGTAAGCTGAGTATGAAAAGGCAGAAAATGCGAAGTTCCTTGAATCCAACATACACCTGAGAAATGACACTCTCCACCTTCCTGGCTGGAGGGGGCATGAGCTTTAGACTTAAAAGGAACATATTATTTTTAGTATATTTATTACATGATGAAAAACTTAGATCTTTCAAGGCGCTAGTATATCTACTGATATTCAAATACTTGAGTAATCAGGTGAAATTCAATTTTTTTAACTGCTTATATTAAAACAGAATGAAACACAACTATTTTGCTGCTAATCAACTGACCTATATTAAACATTCACTTACATAGTATATGCTATGTATATTGCGTGCTAACTATTATGTGTGCAATTTTCTCAGTCCTTCTTTATGATAAGCAGTTTGAAAATACACAACTAAAGCTGCATATATAGCTAATACATTTCCAGGAAAGCGTTTTAAAAGATTATGCAACAAGAAGTCTACTAAAATATAAAGACTGCGTTGTTTCCATTAATTTACTTGGCTAAGTTTAAGATAAGCTTTTTTTGTAGGAAATAAACACTTTCAGAGAACATTTTAAATATAACATTTTACTGAACACAAGAGCAGGTGCTGTTGATGTAATACCATAAATTTAAAATGTATGCTTAAATGTAGTACCTTGAAGAACAATCTTGAAAAAGTCTGTCCCATCTCCGAGTTTTGTTAATGGGTAGGAAAGAACAACTATTCCCTAAAAAGCAAAAATAAAATAAAATATTGTGAACTAAGACTAAACCAAATCAAGATAAAATATGCAGCAGTGAGTTTTTACTGTAGAGGCATTTCAGAGTAAAATTTTTTTATACAACATGCTAATTGAGGAGGAAATTAAATCAAATTCAACAACATTTTACTATCAGTTTTATAAAGAAATACTAAGACTCCACAAAACTTCAATATTATTTTGCAGATGATGATTTTTAAAATAATTTGACACTTAAGGCTCCTTACAAAACTCATCAGTCTTCTCTGTGAAAAGCAGGAGCTAACCTGTTAAAAACAGAAAGGTTTGTCGCTTGGTTTCAAAATTACAACTTTGTTTAAAATTTCAACTAATATATGTAATTGTTCTTGCTGAGATTCTCTTGAACTGTACTTGGGTAAATAAAAGACTAGAGATTTTTTTTCATCTAATAACGTCTTTGCAATGAAACAGTCACCTCAGGAACACTTGACGTTTATATCTTTTTTTCTTTTTTTTCTTACTAGGAAATTTCAATCCATACCAGCATGCTATTTACAAACAGAATACAGTGATGAGATAGCAAGTGCTTTCTGACTATTTTTGCTTTTTATTTTCCTTTTACATCCCAGTATATTCCAAACAGTTTTCAAATTCTGGACCACATTCTTTGCTATAATAGTCTCGCCCCAACACTTTCCTTTGTATCCCAAACACCTATGCTTTAGTTATCTTCCTCAGCAGACATACTACTTACCCACTGCTTTCTCCACATGCCCAAAACACTTGGGCTCCAAAATTAAACAAAAACTACCTTTGTAAAACTTGCTCAAATTGACTCTTCCCCCACAAATCCTGCACTGTTTATTGAATTCATAAGCAAACTTCTTTCAAAACCCTCCACATTCCATATGCTACTAGACTCACTCTCAAACTGACTATGTGCAATTCCTCTAGTGACTCTGTCTCCTTCCTTGTCAGGCCTCACCCCTGTCTGCTCCCATAGCTGATTTGGCAGCTGATTTTCAGCTTTGTCACAGCAAAATCCAGAGGATGATGAACGAATGAGAGAAGGCATCACGTTTAGTTAACAGACATGATGTCTGAGAATGTATGAACATTGCTTGTGCCGTTGTTCCACAAATTTAAAATCTGCATTTCTCAGAGGGATGTCAGGAAGAAAAAAAGTTTCAGAAGAATGACAGGACTGAGGCACACAAGTCAGAAAGAAGCATCTCAAATGTTTTTTGTTGTTTTTCCCAGAACACCCTTCATAAAAATCCTCATCTGCCCTTCCTCCTTTGTCAAAGCAGGATCTGATCCCTATTTTGGCAGTCTAGAGTGAGTGTGCTGTGCCACCATTAAGACAACCTAACATCAGTGTATTCTAAGGCTTACTTCAAGCTCAGACTGCAGAAGTGGATTTTCCTACATATTTAATGCTGCATTAGCACCAGTTTTATCAGCTCTGCAGTTGCACTGTTTTTATGCCAAGCTGTTTTAGTCACCTACTAATCCATGTCAGCAGCAGCATGTTCTCTTAACATAAGGCAGAAGTCTGAGAAAGACATTCTACACACTTTTCCTTTCAGCCATCAGTTATAGCACTGCATATATGCTTTAAATCATAGTCTGCTAATAATTGCTCTGCTTTCCTAATGGAAACATTTATTTTGGCAGAAACATTTTGTAATTTATAATTCCTTTTTGTCTCCTTCACCATTTCCTTCTGAATAAGAATCCGTGTTCTTCCATGTCAGGGCTGCTTGCAGACATAGCTCTTCAAAGCAGGAAACCCTATATATCCTCCAGGTGAACAGGGACAGGAAACTACACCCTGAGGAATAAAACCCCTGTTTGCTAGCAGCATTGGTTATTGATGTTTCCTTTCGTTCCTTTACAAGACCTAAGGGAGGCTGGATCATTCTGAACCAAATCACCTCCTATCACACTCAACTGCTGCCTGCTTCCAAAAGGGGTAGTTTTGTTCCTTTGCTATCCCTAAGTGCAGTACTCCTGGCATCTCTTCAACACCACAATGATCCAGTGCAGAGAGTGAGAGCAGCAAACTATCCTCTCTCACTCCATTGATACGGATAGTCTTCTTCAGTTTATTTCTCATTAATGGACTCAAACACAAGGTCAGATAAGCACTAGAGCTGGAACTGGGAATATAGAGCTGGGGAAATAAAAATGTTTCTCTGGATACAGAAAAACATTAAACCATTTCAGCTTATATTTTTAAAGTGTTTGTGCTATTTTTTAAGGATTCAAGACACTCAAAGTTTTCTACAGTTATCTTGCTTTAATTTCTTTTTCCTTGTTTTTTGGTAACAGACTGAAAGCAAGCCTCAATTTATGCTATTTCCTGACACTTAAGCATCAGGGATGACTAAAAAGAGCCACAGGAAAAAAAAAAGTTAAACAGGATAAAAAAGAACACCCTAAAGAATTGACACTGCATTTTACAGAGAATACATGTTTTAGGTAAGAACAAAATATTTCTGCTTTTCACTAGTATAGCAGCATTGTACTTCCAATCTGAAATATATTTGGGGTTATTGCAAAATGTAAGTGAACACCTGGTAGTGATAAAAAACCCAATTGTATCTTGATGGTGGTAGTTGCTACAAATTCTTCTTCTCATAAAACTGCATTGCTCCATACAAAGGGAGAACTGCTTTAGAAATTATTACTCTGAAATCTGATATTTAACAGGATGGAGGTGCTTATTAATATTGTTTTAAAAAAAAGTACCACTTGACCTGCCACAACCCATCCATTTTCAGCACAGCATTCTGCATATTATTGTGGTTTTAAATAGGTCCATAGTTTATAAACTATGAAAATAAAACCTCTTATAAAATTTCAGTTTGATAAAGCAACAGAAAGGGGTAGGACTGTGAAACAATGAAGGCATTAGCAACAGGCAATGAAGTTCAACAGGGTCATAATTCTCCATTGCTTTAAGATATGCAACAGATGAATACAGACACAGAGTTGCAGAATCTCTCCAGCTGAGCTGGAATATGGAGGTGCCTTGTAAATATAACAGGAGCTATTTCAAAGTAGGACAAAATTTTTTTACTAGTCAGTTACCTGAATATATTTGTTGGTATGATCAGAGCCTTCTTGCAAGTGTTTCAAATCCTCCTTTTGCAAATGGCTTGGTAGTGGAGTCTCAGACTGTTCTTTCACGATCTTCAGCAACTGAACAGGCATAGCTGCTTTATCTTAATAAAAAAATATAAAGAGTCCTGAAGATACTCATCTTGTTCAAATCAAAAATTACTAGAGGTTACAGTTTACTCAGAAGGGGAATATTTATCTATTTCACAACAGGAAAGTTTAATTATGTAGGACTAAGAATCTTCAGAGGGATTGGTCACGTCTCTTAGTACCATAAATGGCAAGAAGAAAGTAACACTTCCTTGGCAATAGACAGTCATCCAAATTACTTGATTTTTCAAGCATTCCAAAACACCATAAGTGGCAAGAAAATATTGCTTTACATATAAATGAAAAGGGCAATGTAAACAATGTTAATATTTTATGTACAGAAATGCAGATAAAAACCAAGAAGAGACTTCTCCTTCCTCAGCATAAGGTCATGGATAAAAAGTCTCTGTATTCAATTGTTTCCCTATAAGAAAATTTGACTACATGAAAATAAAATGTCTATCAACTTATAATGAAAAAAATAAAAATTTACATACAGATTTAAAAATTTTCATCAATTTTCCAGTAATGAACAAACAATAAAGAATATAAGATGGGCATCTACAGTTGCTAAACATGGAACACACTGGGAAAAAGCTAGAAAATGTGCAACTGTGTCGACTACTGCTTACTCACTGTGCTGAAAGTCAATGAAGTAAATTTTTGGTGATAGTGTTATAATGCTGAGAATGGGGGATAGGAAGAATAGTCTATTACAGTGAAGTTACAAATATGAGAAATAGAAAGAAGTGATCTAGCAATAAATAGCTATTGCTATATTTTCTAATTACATGGCCAGCTCATTCTTCTTGGGTTATCTTTGCTTTTTTGCCGTACAATTTTTATTTCAAGTGGGTATCTACATTAAAGCCACAGCATTATCAATCTTCTGTTTTAAGTACATTTTAATAAACTAAGAAAAAATGCTACCTGTTTTCTAAAACTCAGCTGGCAGTATCATAGCCACAGTCCTAATTTCAGACAGAGTTTTAGCAATGACAGTTTTATATGACAGTGAAGAATAGGAAAAAAAACTATTTCCTGTACTTTCAAATGGACATAAAACCTGGGTATTCTACTCAATAAAAGCTAAAACTACATTTCAAATTCAGTTCAAAAGTGCTTTTTCAGTGCTAGGCAGACTGAATTCTCACAAAATATTCAGTTATAATGAAATGGAATTGGGAAACCATTCCAAAATGGAAAGATCATAAGTTAGAAATATGAGTCCATTCATATAGCTGCTGATGGCAACATTATAGATATTCTTAAAAAAAACCACCTTATTCTTCAGAAAAAACAGTATCTAAAGATATGAGACTTCACTGTTTACTCATGACTATTTCTCTAGTTGTGAATGATCTTCCTTTCTTCTTCTCCATTTTCCAGGAAACTCCCCTTCTAACAGATATTAGCAAGAAGTCACAGTCACCAAATGAGCATTCCATGAAATAAAATACTTCGGCTCAAGGATCTCTCAGTCAAAATGACTATACATAGGATGACTGGCTTTTGTTTTTTCCTAGCTTCCAATTTACATGAGGAGGAAGGAGTGGCAGAGATGAATGGACCACAACCCCCATTCTCTGTCCCCTGTATTTCTCAGGGGAAGGAGGCAGAGTATTTGGGAGTGGAGCTAAGCCCAGAAGATGGGAGAGGTGGGGGAAAGGTGGTTTTAGATTTTTTCTTATTTCTCATTATCCTATCCTGATTTGATCAACAATAAGTTAAACTAGTTTGTTTGAGTCTCTTTTGCCCATAGTTGTAATTGGTGAGTGATCTCCCTGTCTCATCCCACAAAATTTAGTTTTATTTTCTCTCCCCTGTCCTCCTGAGGCTTTGGTGGGCACCAGGCTTACAGCCAGTGTCAACCTAGGACAGCACAAAGCTGGGAGGTACAAAATCAGACAGGTTTCAATTTGTACTTGAGCTGAAGGAGAGGTCACAGCCTGCTACAGAGGGGCAGATGCTGTTCTGTCTCTGTTGATTGCTTTAACTAGTGAGGTATTAGGAGTTACAATTTCTGTGAAATGTCACTGAGGCTAAAAATGATGCCTTTATCTGTATGTTTTCAAACACGAACCAGGAGAGCATTGTCATTAGCTTACCAGGATTCCAAGCCTCTAGTGAAAAGAGCAACTAGAAGATTTACACAGCTTTTTAGTTCAAAGTATTTACTTCACACTTTATTCCAGCAGGCTGAGAAGCTGATCTATTCCACCTAGAAAGAATCAACTTCAAAGTTAATCAGCAATATTGATCTTCATCCAGCAACAGTATAATGAGCTAGGGAGATATACAACATAACAGATTAAAACTTTTTTTTTCCTATTTCTCTCTTTTATGGTACTTGAGCAATTAAATAGACTTTTCTGTTTGTTTTTTTTTCTTCCTCACAAAGATATCTAACAACACAGAGCATTTTGTTATAATTCAAACATCACTGTTAAAACAAAGCAAAGAAATCAACTGAGGTTTAGTAACTCATCTCTCTAATGACTACCCTCAATTCTGTAGCTCCTATCCCTTCATTTAAAAACAGCCTTTGCCACTTATTTCAATGGGACAAATATTCCACATGTGCCTTCAAAATTACAAAGGAGAATTTCTAAAAAGAAGCCATATGTAGGATGATGTAGTGGGACCTGCCCATATTATTTGCTTACTGTACACTCCTACAATTTATTTATGTAACTAATATTCAGGTACAAAACAAATGGGTTTTCTTCCCAGATATTAAACTTCTGTAGATATAAAACTAAGGCCATGTGTTTTAACTGCTAACTGTTGAGGCTCCCATATTCTTGTTCTCTGGAATTAAAAAACTAAGACATAAGTATGCAGTTCTAAGAGCCATAGAAGTAAATTTTCAAAAATCAACTGATAGGCACTGGCTTCCCAAATCTACATGACGATATTGTTAGTGCTGTTCTTGGTGTTCACAACTCTCCTGAAGAGCAAAAAAGTGAAAATAAGTCTGTCAAGTATCTTTCTTGTTCTCAAAAGACTGACTTTAACACTGACAAGAATCATTCCAACCTGAGTCTGCTGCACAAAAGCCTGTAAGTGGTGTAAACAGAGCTATTCATAAGGATGGGTAGTTAAAAAAACCAAACAATACCAACAGAGACTGCAAGAACCGTAGATAGCATCATGGACACTTCTAAAAGAGGAAGGACACACAGCACATGCACACAGTGAAGGAGGAGGTCTGTGAACTACAAGTAACTTTTGCCTTCCAGTAATTAAAGTGACAAAAATATAGAGAGGGAGCAACCAAATAGCTTAATGATTTTAACAAACAAAGAATTGTATGAAAGGATGTACACTGTATGAGAAACCAGAAAGGATATACAGACTGTATATTGTATATAGGATGTAACCCACCAGTCAACACCCCAAATGACAATATGATTTATCTCACTTGCTTAAGTGAAATATAACACTGAGGATGGCTATGGCTTTAACTCTTACGCGCTGCTCTGCCTGTCTCTGACATTCTACCTACAAATTTTCTAGACCTTAAATTTCAGACAGTGGAACAATCTACCTCAATACAATAACTGTCTGTATTGCCTACAGAAGAGTAGCATGTATTTCAAAAGCATAAAACTCAAACCACAGTACATCAGAAAACAATTGCTAAGTAGAAATGGCTTTGAACAAGGATTAACCTTCGACAGAAAGAAGCAGTCATTTTATTTTTTTTTTCTGGAATGAGGACATTATTCCATCAAAATATTGCAAAGAATCCCTCTTTCTCTAGGTCCAGGAGCAAGAGAAAAACTCCTATATTTCTGAAGAACTTGACTCCATCCTTCTCATTTGCAGCTTGAGAATACACACATCCACAGACTTGAATTAGGCATCTAGGTATTGTTTGGGTTGCATGCACAGAAACTTGAAAAGCTTTCAGGTTCACAATCTTTTCATCAGTTCCCACAGAAAAAAAAAAAAATCAGCATTTCCTTTTAAATCCAGCACAGCCCAGATACATGCTCAGAGAGCCTGGTAACTTCAGTGCTTAAAACTCAAGCATAAACGCAAAGATCTATGCACTTATAGAATCAGACAGTGGCTTTTAAAGACTGCAATTTTTGAGCCTTGCACTGCAAAACAGAATGGTAGGAAGAACTTGACCATTAAAGTCTTTATGTGTAAGCCTTCTTTGTCCTCTAGGCTTTTTTAACTTTCACTTTAATTAAAAAAAAATCTTAAATTATGTTTGGAAAAACATCAGAATCTAAACTCTCAAAATTTGTTATACCACCCTTCAGTGCATACTAAAAATCATTAGTAAACCAAAAGCGACAGTTGCAAGTGAAGTTAAAACCACAGAGCCACAAACACTACAGAACTGTTGACATCAACACCAGTGCAACACTACTGAAAGACAGCAACAAAAGAAAACTAAGCTACATGGAAAAAGCTAATATGTTCTTATCATCAAGACGATTCATCACTGTTTCGCCCCTTCCTCCATGATTCTCTATGCAACATGAAATAGCCAAATTTTGTATGGTAATTAACATAGTAAAGCAGTACAAAGTTTCTAAAACAATTCAGTACAAAAACCTGTAGGTAGTAAGCTCAGTATACAAACACATTGTCATAAAAGGACAGTGTTAAACTAAAGGTACCAACATGCCTTAGAATTGTCTAAAGCAAACAGAACATTCTAGCAGTGAAAAACACTTTATTAGCCATGACAGATGGATCAAGCTGACCTCCTGTCAGAACCAGGAATTGTTCCATGTACATTCTGAATAGAGAAGCTGCAGAATTTTTTTGAGCAAGGAGAATCACTACAATTCAGTGAAGATTAACTGAACTAACAGATTATAACAAATTGGAAGAAAAGTCATTTCACTAGTAATGGAATGATGTCCCATCACAGATTTCATATATTTGAAGACATATGTCTTCCAAGTCTAGTTCTTTAAAACACTGTAATTCTGCTGTTTTCTTCAGTAATATTCATCAAGACACACTTAAAAGAAGAAAAAAAATACAAACAAAAAATGAGTCCCTACTAGCATCCTAAATTATAAATAAGATGCAAGATAAGCTTTACCACTTTTAGTGCATTCTGCAAAAAATCAAAATATAAATATTACAGACAACACAATTCCACTGTAAAAAACTGCAAGCACTTAATGCTGCAAAAAACAAAACTGAAAAATAAGCATATTAATATTCTCTACCTTGACTCCAGAATTAATCTAATTGAGGAGGAAGTCAAAGTTAGTTCTGTTCTTCTCTTACGGTGTATCATCATAATACATCAATCTAATCCACAGAACAGCAAGTAATTAACACCTCTCTGCCTGGATTACTCAGATCCACTTAGCATTTAAGCCTTTGTTCGAGACAAAGATATACACTACTGAGTCCTGACTCCAGTTCTCACTACAAGAAACAGACTATTCCTCTGTAGTCTCCTCTAGAACACTGCTTTTATTCAAAAACTAATGAGAAATTAGCTTTGGAGTACAAAAGCAAAGAAAACACAAAAAGTGAGAGGTAAATTGAAAAGTTTACTCCCTTCTCTACAAACAAGAAATACTTCAGTCATACACAAAAATGACATAAAGAGCATTAATGCCTTTTTGGGAAAAGGACACTGTAGTACTCAAAGGCATGAAGAGATTCCTCACCTATCAAAGCAGATGCTACTTGTAGAGGACAGATAAACTCATTCTCCAAATCAAAGAATAAACCACATGACTGTGTGGACTTCCGGAGGAAACCTCACCACGGTTTTGTGAAGAATGAAGGAACAGCCACGAGCATCAGCATCTCATTGATGTGGTCAGTCACAATGGTCGATATCTGAAGCCCCTGTAAATACAAATACAAGTCAGTGCAATACCCAAACTAACTGTATAAAAGTTAAAACAATTACAATGTAGGTAATGTGTCATTTTAAAAGCACACGTGTGGACAGTCATACACTCTTACTATAGTTTATGCAAAATTTTCTCATAAAAATGAATATTTACACCTTGAACAGAGTTGACAACACAGAACTACCTTAAACTCAACCTGCAGTCAACAAGAGAAGTCTTTTGTCAGACAGCAGTCTTAGTGAAATCAAGAGGGCCCTAAATGAACAAAATGTGCAATCTGAATTTCTGTAAGAGTCTCATCTTGTAACTTATGATTTCCTTGAGAATTATCATGAGGAGAAAATAACTGTCAGCTAACTAAAATAGAAGAAACCAAGTTAGTAGCATGACATTTGATTTCCTTAGCTGCAAGGCTTCAGCTTGCTCGTGCTGCAGATCTCCAGGCACTTATTCTGGAAATAAGCCCTAGCCTATTCTTACTATTCATAACACAGCTGGCACTTACTTTCACTAGAGTACAACTAGAATTCTCAAAAAAAACCCCCAAAAAACAAATCACCAAAACAAACAAATAAACCAGAAAACCAACCCACAACCCCCAAACCAAAGCAAACAGACCAAAAAAAATCAAACCAAAATCGTCTTTAGTTCAGATTAAAATTTACTAATCTGACATTATGCAAAAGAGGTCACAATCAAACGTTACCTGAGGAAAGCGGATTCTTACACAGTCATTATCTCAACAGTATTTCAAGCTCTAGAAGGCAGCAACCCACTGGAAAATAGAGAGACCTCGGGCCGACTGGACTACACTGCGGATCCTCTCGGGATATGAACTAACTGCTTCAGAGAGTCAAACGGTCAGCTGCAAGAAACCGAGATCTTTAAAACCAAGACCTCAGACGTATTAGCACAGACGTAGTAACAACAGAAACTACTTTTCAGTGCACTCGGTGCCCGAGAAGAAACTTCCAGCCCGCAGCGATCCGTCCCCCGGCCCGCCCGAGTGCCCGGCCCAGCCCACGGCGCCGCTTCCGCCCGCCCGCCCGCCCGCAGCCCCAAACCGCGCGTGCTCGGGCGGCGCGCGCACGCGCGCAGGCGGCATCTGTCTCCCGCCCCCTACGCCCCCGCGCCCACGCACGCGCACCAGGGACCGTGACAGGAATGGGGACGGGGCAGGAACGAGAATAGGGACAGGAGCAGGAACAGGGGCGGGGGGAGGGACAGGAGCGGGAAAGGCGGGGAGCTGTCGCTGAGCCCCTGGCGGGCAGCACGGGCCGTCCCGGCGGTGCAGAGCCGCTGGCAGGACCCGTGCCGGCCCCGCGGGCGGCTCCTCACGGCTTTTCCCCTGCTCTCCTCGAGCTGCCGACGAGCTGGTGAAGGCCCCGGAAGCCTCCGTAGAACGGGGTGCTCGGTGCCGGCAGGGACCGGACCCATATGGAGTGTGCCGCGGGCCGGGGGATGCTGAGGCAGAGTTCGGGCGCAATTAAGAGCTGTCACGTGCAGAAAGTTAAAATATAGGGGGAAAAACCCCCTGCTGCTTGCTGGCGTCTGTTGTTTTAAAGGGCGGGAGGCATCAGGCCAGGCTTTGGAAACCAGTTTCGTCACTGACAGCGACATGGGGAACCCTGAGGCTTGCTGATGTTTGGATGCTGCAAGTTGAGACATGCCAAGATCCCATTTGCAGTGCTTGCCAATTCAAAATTAGAGCATTTGTGGCTCAGCATCACAGCAGCAAGACTTCCTTTAGAGACTTCAGCTCTCTCTAGTACTTCACAGATATGTCTTCTGCCAGTCTGTACTCACTCTTTCCTTTCTCATCTCTGCAGTCCTGGATATCTGGGACAGCTCTCCTTTTCTTGTTTCCTATCAGTTAGTGACTTTAAAAAAGTCCCACTGGAAATAATTTTCTTCTTTCTCTACCTTTGTTTTCTTCAGAACCCTTTCCCTGTTTTGGAACTGTTTTAGTTATGTCTCTGGAGTGTTTTACAGTTACACTTGGAATTCAAATTCAATTAAAAAAATGGAACTTGTATCCACCCATGTTCAGGAAGCCTCTGGAGGGACATCTATGCTTGATACTCATTTTTACTTTTGACAACCTTTTCTGGAACAGGCTTCTTTTCTTTGATCATCACTGTTCTAAATAAATTCTAATCCTGTACCTTCCATTGGGTATTAATGTAGCATGCTTGATTATAAGCGAAAATATTATTAAGACCTTGTTATGCAGGCGTGATAAAACTAGCCCCCAGTTAGAGCTCAGATGAAGCTGGGAGTTGAAGCACACCTGGTTACGTGGAGGAGTAATGATTTGGCCATCTGAAGAGCCAGCTACAGCAGAAAATATAGGCTGAGAAGTTTGACATCACTTGCCCACATCCTTTGTTTCCATCAAAAGGTTTTGAGAAATCAACCTTATTTTTACGCTGTTAAGTTCTGCCAAGTGAGCATTTCTGGTGGAATGTTGTCTGTCCTCTCTTACGACGTCTATTTTTAAATTTATATTTTAAAAACAACAGTTTTGATCATAAAAATTTATCAGCAAAAAAAGTTGATAAAGTGGTGAAGGATACATTCAGAAATTAAACATTTTTAGAGCCTCTTGTCATTAGGTAAAAAACTTGGATATTTTGAAAGAGTGCAAGGTGAGGGAATTATGCTTTAACCCACTGATGCATTTCTCTTTTTTTGTTTTGTTTCTTGGTTTCATGTCTGTAAAAGAACTATTTAGCAATTAAAATTATGGTGAAGTGAAATCATGGAAAGCTTATACATTATAGGTGATTTAAATTAAAATAATTTGGAAACACCAAGTAGCACTCCAGAGTAATTTAAATGGTTACTCTTCTCATCTTACTTCTCTCATCTTTTGTTGCTTTTGTTTCCAGTTACTTTTCCTAAATTTACTATTAAATTATTTTATAAAGTAATGCTAAACCTAGAGGAATTGGAGTTTTTTTATGTCCTGTCCTATATATAATCAAAAGAGAAAAAGTAAGAAGAAGATGTAGAAAAGCAGAATTTTGATAAAAGAAGATCCCAGTTTTATGTGTCAACAAAACAGTAATTGAGTCTGTCAGAAATTTTGCCTGAAAGCTGTTTTTCTTTAATTTTTAATTAAAGAAATGTTTTATAATGGTAGTCATCTTCTTCAGTTACTCATTTTTCTTCAAGAAAATTTCCAGTTTTTGCTGGGAGAATATTACAGTCAATATGAGAAGTTAGATGAATTACATTGTATCAGGAGGTGATTTTTAATGTTCCAATAAGTGTGTGCTGTATATTCTCATAGTACTTTCAGTAATCTTGAAATGTGCTGCAATTTATACATATCATAGTAGAAAATAGTACCTCTGCAGAGAAAACAAAAAAAATCCCCAAAATCAGAATTCTGATCTTAATATTGGTTTGCTTTGTGGCTTTCCATAAATCATGTTTAAAGCTTACATTACAAAATGAAAGTGCATAAATAAATAACATGACAGCCTTATTTCTTGAACTTCTGTTTTGAAGTGGGGACTTGTAAGGAGGGTCCACATGTAACAGTTACCCACACTCATAAGCAGTTTAGGAATTCTCGAAAGCCCCAAATATAACTGAAATTTGGATCCCATGGAAAATGGTAAAAAATTTCCAATCGCTCAAGCAAGACCAAAACTTCCCCCTGTGCAACAAAAATATATGTAACATAACACATTGAATCAAAGCTTTCAGAAATAGAAGCCTTATAAATTAAATCAATACCTAGGCAGAGGAGCTTGTGAAAACTGTACTCTTAATGAGGCAGGAAACTAGATAGGGGTTTTGGAAACTAGTCTCAAGCCCATGTTTTTTTCAAAAAAAAAAGGGCAAGATTTTCAAGTATGTTTTGAAAAGCACACATTGTAGTGACAGTTGATTCCTTCAGCAATATTGAAAATTCTATCTATTAAAGCTTATTTTACTCTGATATCTTACTGAACAGTAGCAAAGGAATTGTCCTATAGGATTCATTAGCAGCTGCCTTTGTGTAATATTTTCCAAGTCCATCATGAGACATTTCACAGGCTGCTGATATAATGTGAAATGTGAAGTATATACTCAGATTCTATATAATGCAGCTCCCAAAAGGATCAACTTTCATTTCATTTGAGAGCTGTTGTAAGACTATTTCCAAATACCTCCACAGCTAAAGGTAGCTCTTTTCTACCTCTTTAACTTTGCTTTGGTAGATAGCACTTGATTTTTTAGTAAATTTTATGCATACAAGCCAAATTCAGGCAGAGATCCTTTGCAGTACATCTGAAATTATGAGTTGATAGGCTGATAGAACTCAAAAATCTAGATTTATTAAAATTACTGACAATATTACAGTATAAATGTTTAACAATTTCTAGATGATTTCCAGGAATGCATTTTGACTTATTCCATCTTTATAAACATAGTTCACATGCAATGACTCAATAAGAAATCATATGATTATAGCATGCTTCTCCCTACAAAGTGCTCTGCTTAAAGGATTTTCCTTCTGTAAAGAACAGTTGGATCCCTAAGTTTTTGTTGTAACTGCTGGCAAACCTGAAATACAGAGGCTAGAATTGGAGTACTTTGAAATAAATACATATGAAGGACTAAAGTAATTCTTTGTTATTTGTTTTATATTAGCGTTCTATGTGATTGAAGCTCACTTCCATGGATATAGCTTATGTGGATGTAAAAATAATTGGAGCATACATTTAATAAGTATTTAATGGGTATGTTATGATAGGGAGCAAAATTTGCAGAGGAGGATAAATCTTTTATTAGACAAAATTATATAGGTTATAGATTGTACAAGTTATATGATAGCAGTGGAACACTTTCACAGATTATTGCTGATATTTCAGTAGCTCAATCAAGAGCAGCTTCGTGACTGGGCTCCCTGATCAGAAGAAGCCACCTTTAAATAACTCACTAATGAGGTAGTGGGTGAAGAAAGGCTCATTTTGTGCAGGAGACAATTTTCTCCTCTATGTAGGGGATAAGAAAAAGAAGTGGGAGAGGATCCAGGGAAAAGCAAGAAACTGAATGTAGGTAAGGGAATGAAGAAAGTCTCTACCATTGTGATTCTGGAGATATCTCTGCTTGTGGCAATTCTGTGGTTCAGCAACTCTAAAATACATGTTAAAATCTCCAGGTTTTCTTGTAAAAGAAGGTGATATATGATACAAGGAGTTTCTCATAAAGAATTAGTTCTTGTGCCTACTGGCCACTTCAAAACTTACTGGGGTTTTGAGCATTATTAAGATAGATATTAGTAGAATATATGAACTTATTGCAGTTAGTGTAAATTTTGGAAGCTGACCCAAAGCTGTTTGAAGTCAGTGTTAGTGTTTCCATTGGTTTCAGGAGTTTCATATTTATTGAATCATCACAGATACTGCAGATTAGATTTTTGTTTGCAGGTATTAAATATGCTTCTTTGTTTAGAATGACATGTTTTTCTTTTCAAAATGTAATACACTCATCAAGTATGTTTGCTATGTATTGCTAATATTCTTAGCAATAGGATTTTATCTTCTAATGAGGCAGCTACCCAAAAGCCGTCTGTAGAACTGAACAATGATGGAAATTTATTATCTCTTTGCATAGTAGTTTTTTCTGTATTTTAAATGAAATACTAAGTGAAGTAGCTTTAAGAATGTTGAAATACTGTTCTTTATTCTAAAGCCTCAGCTGCCTGACTATCTATAGAACTTTTGATTCCTTCAGTGATGCTTGTAAGCTTACACTGGCTAAGAAGGCTACTGCAAAAAATAAATCTGATTTATTTAATTTCCCAAAGTGTTGATGTGTTAGTGTGATGCATATCCTGGCAGCAGGATAATGAAAAGAAACCTCTACACATCAGAAGCATGGAATCTTTTCTTTTGTTGCAAACACAGGAATAAAATCAGGAATGTAAGATATTTCTGTGAGAAAAGTACAATGTTCATAACTACTAGGTAATTAGAAATAAAGTGAGATGTTTAATCTTTTAAATGCTTGTACTTAATGTCAGAGCATTTGTTTGTATATCTATTAATTTCATGTGAATTTTGGTTTAAGTGTGCTTCAGTTGTAGGCAACAGTGGAGAGGAATCCAGGCATATATTTTCAAGAAAGTCATTAAAAGAGCTTATTAAAGAATGCAATTGTGTGAGCACAGATAAACAGAATTATTTCTGTAAGAGTGTGTTATTTGTAAAATAGTAAAGTGTTTCTTGTTCTGTTATTTTCATTAAATAAAGTAATTGCTTTTTTATGATATATACTAAACCCTGAGATTTTTTTCTGTAGGAAATAGAATTCTTTAAACAGAATTCTTCAAGAACCAGTTTATTTGGAAAATTCAAGTTCTTCCATTTCAGGGATGAAAGTCTAACTGTGGTTATTATCGCAGGCATCACCGTCCTCCCTGTGGAAATTGGTAGATGCCATCATGGCATCATTTAGTGGAATGAAAGTCCAATGGTATCATTTAGTGTTTAACCATGTAAGGGTGACCGAAAACTCCATCTTCACCCCACTAAGTTTGCAGTCAAAATACACTGAGACAATTAGAACTGAAATTACTTTACAATGTAGTGAGATACTTACTTTGAAACCCAAAAAATACATCAAGAAACAGAAAGATGACTTGGGAAGGATGTTACTGGGAAGCCTATTCCTATTAAGTGATTTAGCTTTCATTAATGTGATGATGGTGCCAGTTTTCTAGAAATCATCGCATTCTCCAGCCTGGAGAAAACTGTTCTACATAAAATTAGTTATAATTTATTAAAATATGGACTTTTTGGGATATATAAATTACCCCAAAAGCACAAAGAGCATTAGTTCTCTTTCCTGAAAAATCTTTAGCTCTTTGGGCTCAATTATGATAATTCTGTCTTCATCGACTATAGTTGGATTATTCAAATTTTTTTTCCTGCTTTTTCACATTTAATTCTCTATTCTGCTTTGCATTGATGTATTTTTTAATTATATGTTCTGGCTTTCAGTAAGATAAAAAGAAAATTAAGTTAAAATCAAAATTAAATAAAGAGGGGAAAGACCTGTGGCTTAAACAGAATGACTTTATCTAGGCACACCAGTCATGTTCACCTCCTGTCCTGAAACTGAATGTTTTCTAAGGGATCCTTAATTCAGGTTTTAACTCAAAGGGCCTTAAGTGCTTTTCAGTACCCTGAAGATAAAGCATTGGGTATCCAGTGCTCTTAACCTTTTTAGCTTCAGAGTTCTATGAAAAACTGTACAGAAGTTGTTCTACTGTGAATAACAGACCACCTTATTTAAAAACATTTATAACTTTGAAGAGGTTTGTCATCAGTTTTTCCAACATTTTCCTCTGTTTTCTTGGGCTAGATGGTTGCTTCTCCATTACAGAGAAACAGAAACAGCATTTTCCAGAACATAGTAAACATAACTTTTTTTTTTACATTTGGAACCAGCCAAAATATTCAAACTGAGGCAAAATATGCCATGTTTTTTGACCATGACTGACATGGAAAAGTGTCCCTCAGCAACTGAGTAAGAAGGAAGCACAGGAAAAACTTCTGACCTCTGTGATAGTATCTAACAGTTTAGTGATGATTCTGCACTCATCTTTTCTTCTAGTTTTTGCTTATGTCATGGTTTAAGATGGTACTTCCCACTTCAGTGCCCCCTCCTAAACTCTCCAAACCACATGCCACTCTCCGTCTCTCCCTCTGTGGCAGGGTGCAGAGGAGAATTGAAGGCACAAGAGGCAAAGATCATGGGTTGAGGTAAGAACAATTTACTGGAAAGAGCAATGAAATAAGGAAACGAATGGTAACGGCAACAATACTAATGACAGAGGGTACAAGAAAAGAACGATTCATATGGAAAAGAACCCCCCGATAATAGATAGCAGTGGACAGCTCCCTCCACTATGTTTTCTCTACCAGAAGGAATCTCTTCTCCTCGAAAAATAGTCCCTTTTCCCCACTTCTGGCAATAAATGAGGTGGTATACAATAACCTTTGTGTCCAGGCCATGTCCCCTCCTGGCTACTGCAAAAATTATCCCTGTCCTGACTGGAACCAGGACATCATAACTCAGGAGTGCTTGTGATTTCATCTGTTGCAGGCCACATTTTTTTGAGTGCAGTTGTGTTGTGCTTGGTGTTTTACATTCTTGTAGACTTCAATGGGAGTTAGAGCCACGTGGAATTTTGCAGAAATAAGGATTTTTCAGCTGTGCCAAGACCTTATTTAACAGACTGATGAGCTCTTGAGAGGTACTACATGAGCTCAATTTCACAGAAGTGTTAGGGCAGATATTCAGGCCCTGCAGAATTAAGAGAATATGCTGCTGCGTTCTTACAACTTTGGCAGTGGTCTTGTTGCCTTGGTCTCTAAAATATAGCACACCTCCCAAGTATGATAATACTGTCATAAAAGTTGAAAAAAAACATAGGTCAGTTGGAGGGGTTGTGAAGGATGTCAATGCGAATGATGAAAGCCTTAGGAAACATGACCACCAAAGATGGATGAGGTTATTCTAGTGTGGAGTCATGTGTGTATAAACATTAGAAACAAAGAAGAAATATTTTTTTTTAATGTGTCCCTAGCAGAAGTAATAAGCTTAAATTCTGAAATGAATGATTCTTGTTTGACAATGGGACAGACTTTCTGACACAAAAAAAATAGTTGAGATGTGGAATAATTTTTTCTGAAATCTTCATTACTGAATGGATTTTTTTGGACCAGGTTAATAAAATGTTTAGTTTAGCTAGCTAATTTGTCTCAGAGTAAATGGATGGATGGATAAGATATCTTCTGAAGGTCATTTCAGCTCTGTTTTCTATAGTTTTCTTTAAGATTTGGCTTGAAATCCTTACTTACTTTAAATTTATTCATTTCTTAAAGCTGTATTATTCTCAGTTAGACAGCATTGTTCTCAACTGTTTATGTGAACTCAAAGTAATCACCAGTCTAGGATGAAAATCTATTTATACGCAGACTGTGAAATAAATATTTACAATTTGTTGCTTTTTTGTGACTCAGTATATATTCATTGGATGTGGTTAATATGAGCTTAAAAGCTATCATTTAGTTTTATTTTAAACAATCTTGCTTGATTGTTTATTGTCGCATTTTCATGCTGCATTCATTCTTTGTTCCTTTTTGGATATTGACAATGCCATTCAGTTTTGTGGTTTGTGTGTTTTAATGTTATTGGTTTAATTGTCACCTTTTAGATAACACAAAAATCTAAGAAGTGCTAATGATTTCAAAAATTTTAAAATTTATTTGATAATTTGATTAGTAGCAAAAAGGAATAAACATTGTAAACAGTGTTTTCCGATATATCATAATTACAATTACATTCAACTGAATTGACTAAAACTAGGTGCTCAACCAAGCATCTAATTATCTTGAAAAATTGCACTTGGATGCTGTATTTGCATTGAATAAAGACAAATTCCTGATACTGATTTCTGCATCTTTAAGAAAACAATCAAGTGTGAAGGAGCATAATAGCACACCAAATTTGGAGCTCACAGCTTTTGCTAATAGAAATAGTCTTTTCTTAAGTGAGATGGTCAATTTATTTGCATATGTTTATTAATGTTATTATTTGTAATGGTAGAGGGAATGTCCAAGATGATATTTTTAAAGAAAGCAGGACGTTTTTCCAAGAAGACACGTTAGGAAGAGTCATGTAGATCACATTTGTCTCAACCTTGGTGAATATGAGTATTTCTTTGCTAGTTTCACGTGAATCTTTTGTGTGATTCTGTTCGCAGAACATTGCGATTGATCAAACACAATATCTGAGTGTGTGTTCTCAAATGTGAAGCTGTCTCTGAAGCATCTGCAACAGTGAGGATAGCAGTTTAAGCTTATCTGTGGTTTAGACAGGTGAATTTTTCTGAACAAGGTTCATTTCTTTTTAAGAATAGGGACTACTGATGAGGTCAGCAACATTATGGAAAAGATAATTACCAAAAAAGTCGGGGGGGGGGGGGTTGACTCTGAGTTGTAGCCAAGCACCCACCCAGCTGCCTCTCTCTCCTCATCCTCACCATGACAGAGGAGCCAACAGAACAGAAGCAAGATAGCTCATGTGCCGAGATAAAGACAAGGAGGTCACTTACCAATTGCTGTGGCAGGCAGCATAGACTCAAAATGGGGAAATTATTTATTGCAAATGAATATAAATATATAATTACTCTTTCAGGTATTAAGAAACAAAAAGCAAATCAAGAAAGAAACATTAAACATTTAGAGAAAACAACCACTCCTTTTCCCAAGCTTGATTTCACATAGACACCTCACCTCCCACCTTGTTATGGCCACAGGTGGTGCTCAGTGCCTTCAATGAGGTGAGGAATGGCAATGGCAGAGGAGTGGTGGTGTTTGCAGTCAGGATATAGTGGTTCCTTTTCGTGGTTTTTCTTTGCTCTTTTCCTCTGCTTTGTTTCACAGGCTCTGTGCCTTCGGGAATATATTCTCTGCCATAGAATACCTCTTGCCCCTCTGACTTCAGTGTTTCTGCTGTTTCCCTTAGATTCCCTCCTCCTATTTCTGTTCCCTTATTCTCTCCACATTCCCTCCTCTTCTTTCTGTTGTTTCTATCCTTTCTCAAAAACATTTTCCCAGAGGCACCACCACATTCAGTGGTAGCTTCATTTTTGGCCTGAGATGGGTCCAGAGCCATCTGGAACTGACTGTGTCCAGTGCAGGACAATCACTGGCCTTCTTGACAGGCCACCCCTACAACTGCCTACTACAAAAACCTTGTCACACCAACACAGAAACTTTAATCCACATTGCTTTTTCAAACAGAAAACCCATATCCAATCATCGCTCTGAGAACTGCATAGAATCATCAGAAATCTGAAGTTCTGCATTTTCTCATCAGCTTTCATCATTCCTTCCTTCTCAGCCTGCCTCATGGCTTTTAATTTAAACAAATAATATATAAAATGTGTATTTTTTAGCTATTAGTCTCACTTATGGGATATTCAGCAGATATTGCCAGTCATTGACAAAGATAACATCATTTGTATTGATATCCAGCTCTAAATTTCTCTCAGTGTGGGCAAATTTTATTCTTATTTATTAGTTTTCTTACTCTAGTAGTAGGAAATTTATCAGAAACTAACACCACATTGTCCCAAGGAGAAAACCAGGCACTTACAGTAAGTGCTTTCAACTAGCAGAAGGCAAGAGAAGGCCAGCAAAGTAATAAGGTCAGCCTGATGAGAGGTAGTTTTAGCACAGCAGCAAATTAAGCTTTGCCAAGGTCAGCAGTTCAATTTCTCAGTGAATTGTGTCCATTTTCCTGTTGGTCTGACAGAAGCCAGTCTCCATCTGTGAGAAAAAGTCAAGAGGGAGAAAAAAGTCAAAAGGCTTGAACTGTGGTGGACAAGGTTTACAAAAATGATCATAATGAACAATGTACATTATTACCTTCATTGGAGAAATATTCAATAACCATTTAAGAGGATTCAAATATCCCACAGCTAGTGTATTTTGCTAAATGATAGTAGAAATCACAAACAGAATTAAAAAAAAAAAAAGCAAAAAGGGGTTGAAGTAGTGATTGGAGATAATTACTTTGTACACTTCTTAAAGTCTGAAAATGCCATCACTGCTTGTTAACTCTGCCGTTTTTCTCATCCATCATTCTTCATGAAACAGCAGTTTCATTAAATACTTGGGATTAGAAGAAGAAAACAAGACAAGGGTTTCTGTATTCTGTGGGTCAGACCCTCTGGCCTCTTTGGAGAGGACTTTCTACAGAATTTTCTAAGGGCAGTGCAGTTTGGCACATCTCACAGGTGAAAAGATTCAGAGATGACAATCATGAAGTCTATAGGCAAGATAACAGCAAGACATTGATTAATAGTCTGTTTACTATCATAATCTTACTCTAAACTTAATAACCACTGAAATATAGAGTGATTTCCCATATGACGTTCTTGCAAAACAAAGTATGACACACTACTGAGAATATTAAAAATCTTCCTTTCTTATACTGATGTCAGGAAATCAGATTGTTCTGGGAACTTTTATCAGGTGGTACTGATAAAATGAAAATTTTACCAGTACTACCTCAAATGATAATGTATGAGAGAGCACAGCTTCCACTAATATCAACAAGTGTTGCATGTAGTCATCTGAGGATTGATGTGGACTCTATGTAGAGTGACATTTCAGAGATTAATGGATATTTATGGTAAGTCATGAACAATCCTTATATGAATTATTTAACTGTTAGAGGCATGTCTACGTAGAAAATCAGAGAAAGTTGATATGAAGAACTGAAATGGAAAACAAGACAGAAAAGGAGCAGGACAAGAAAAAAGAAGGCTATAAAAACCATAAAAGATACAATTGGCATTTTACTATCTGACCAGACATCTATAACTTACTCTAAATCTATACAATCTCCCTTAGGGAATAAACTAAGATAATTAAGAACTCTGAAATAAAGTAGACTAAAATTAACTCTTAAATTTATTGATAACTAAGGAGGAATATCCCTATGGTAGACTTTGAAATTTTATAAGGCTCTAATGAAAGCCAAAAGATCTCAGTGACTCTTGTGAAACATCATGTGAGGCCATGATTATGACATAATGCCTTTCCTTTAAATCAATGCAGTAATAGTTATACTTTTTTTTTTAATACTACTGAAAATTGTTCAGAATTTTTCACAAAGAGGAGAAACATCCTCAGAAACTAAGAATCGGTAACTGCCACTGTCTGTTCTAACTGTAAGAATAGGAAAGCAGTCTGGAAAAAGAAAAATTTGTCTAAGAGAATAGGAAACACACTCATCTGTTGCCTGTTCCAGGTGGAAAATAAAAATTAACTACACCTATTGGCTGCTCAAAGAGGTGGTGTCCTATGCCTCTTTATGTCTCTACGATACAAAATTGAATTGAAGTTTTCCGAAAATTGAGCCTCTCTCTGAAAACTTTCCATGTTGCACATATTTTTCCTTTCCTAAACAAATTGAATTTTGCACAAAAAGTTTATATGAGATCTTGGAATCTCACAGGGGATGTCTGGGGATGACTTATCTTTTCAGTGAGATTCTCTGTGTTATTCTGATGGTCCCCCTCTGAGGCCACACTTTTGGGGTTGGTTTGGTTTGCCTTTCCACCTGTGGGATGGTTGGTTTTCCCTCTGGAATCATTTGTCCCCCCTCTGAAATCTGTCTAATTTGCTTGATACAGGTACCATATATCTATATAATCTTTTACTAGTATGTGAACATGAATGTTATATTGCTGATGTGTGCTTCGCTAATGATATTTCTAGTAATGTGTAACAGTATACACCTGGTTTGTTGTTTCCATTATTAGTCATTGCTATCATATTGATATTGCTATACATTTAATTGTTGCTATATGGCTGCATTATTTCTTGTTACCATTTGTGGTTGGTGCCATTCCACTGGTTGATACTGTATTACTGATTGCTGATAATTTGTAATAGCTTGAGATTTATTATTTATTTATTCTTTATTTTTTTTTCAATAATCATAGGTATACTGACTGGTGGTGATTTTTGTGGTACTTGTGGTGATCTGTAATAAACTGGAGAAATTTAGATGATAAAGGTTCAATGTTTTTGTCTATTACAAAATCCTAAGAACTCACAGTCTCAATCTCTACACACCCACAGACTATGTAATCCTTTGTCATGGTTTAGGAATGGTATTCCCCAGTTTAGTGTTCCCACTGAAACACCCCAAACCGTGCACTGCTTCCTCACTCCCCCTTCCCCTTCCCTTCCCCCTGTGGTGGGCTGGACAGGAGAGCTGGAGGCACGAAAGGTAAAGATCACGGGCTGAGATAAAAGCAATTTACCACAAACAGCAATGCAATAAGAAAATGAACAGTAACAGCAACAATATTAACAACAGAGTGTACAAAAAGGCAAACAATTCACACGTGAGCGCTCACCACGCAGAGCCCGAAAATACCTGACCACCACTATGCTACCTGACCAGACAGGGACTCTTTCCCCCCACCCCTGGCAATGATATGAGGTGGTATAGAAAAACCTCTGTGTCCTGGCTATGTCCCCTTCTAGCTACTGCAAAAATTAACCCTGTCCTGGCTGTTTGTGACAGATGATTGGCTTGGAGGATTAGGGGAGAACTGTTTATCTCAACTTTGGTAAAGCTACTGACCATTTCTTAAAACAGCTTGTCTCTGAGGACAAAATTATTAAGTACAGGTGATATAAGTAGATAGTGAAGTAGATTAAAGACTGGCTGAAGAGCTGGTCTCAAAGGGTTGTGGTCATCAGGGCAAAGTCCTATGGGAGAACAGTTGCTAGTTGGTGACAGCAGTGTCAGATACATTTTCACCCAATCCATTTTTGTTAATGTCCTGGACAAGGGGACAGAGTGCACCCTCAGTGAGTTTGAATATGATGCAAAAGTGGGAGGAGCAGCTGATAGCTGTGCTATCTACTCTTCAGAGAGACCTCAACAAGCTAGAGAAGTGGACTGAGAAAATCCCAGGAGATGAGCCATTTTAGAGTGAATTCATGAAAGGAGCTTCACCTGTGGTCTCTGAAGGAGCCCAAGGAAGAGCTTGTCTCTCCTCACTGGCTGAGAAAGGAGGAACCTGCCTTGTTTAGACTATTGTGCCTGAATACTAAGTGAATGTGCACCTTTTTAAGCAGACCGTTTGTAGAGCCTTAGCACATGAAAGCAGTATGACAGAAAGGATATTTTCTATCATCTGACAACTGGTTTTTGAGAAGTGGAATAAGAGCTGAAATGACAGTGGAATACAGAGCTGAAATGACGTGAGTTTCCTCATCGTTGTCACTGTTTCAGTCCTGAGTAACACTACCTGGTGCTTGTCCAACCAATGTCCTGACAGCTTGTCAAAAGACTCCTTGGAAATAGTTTTCACATGATTTACTGCATCAAACAAGCTGTCTTTATGTTCCAGTTCAGGCTTGACAAATTTGTCAGTTTCTCCAATCTTTTCACAGTTCACAAAGTCAACATTGCAGTGAAGCAACAAATTCTAAGAGACCTGCAAGGAAACCCCTGGTGATTGCTTCAAGTGTGACTAATTTAGAAATAGTGTAAGATATTTTTAAATCTCAGCAAAAGAATGGATCTTGTAAGGTAGCAGGAGAGCTTCATTAAAAATTATTTAACAACATCTGAGAATTTGCTGTGCAGCAAAGATTTATGTTCAAACATTCTCACTGGTCTAGGAAAACTCAGTGCTTCCCTTGAGAAAGTATTTGGTTCAGATTCGTAATCTCTTAGAGCATGAGATAAAAACGATGAGGATAGAACCTTTAAGCAGTTGGGTGAGCAAAAAAACCCCACTTGTTTTGCTGGCTGGATAAACAACTGAAGTCCTGCATTCGTCAAATATTGTCATCTTTTTGAAGTCGTGTTAGCAAAGAAGTTTTCCACTTAATATTTTTTGCTATTTTTAATTTCCCTATTGCAGAGAAGAACAGGGTATTAAGCTGTTACAATATGTATGGCAGTTAACCAAGAAAAAACAGATATTAACATTTTTCTCTCCTTCTTCCTTTTCACACAATATTTGTGTTATTTTAGTGAAACTGATTTTTGCCATGTTTTAACAGATTACACAAGTTAAGAGAAGCAAAATCCTAAATTACTAGGATGTCCTAGTTTCAGCTGAGGTGGAGGTAGTTTCTTCTCATAGCTGTTAAAGTGCTGTGTTTTCAATTTGGAATGAGAATTGTGTTGATAACATACTGATGTTTTGGTTTTTTTGCTAATTCATGTTTATCCTAAGTCAAGGACATTTTTAGTGGTCTTTTGTTTGTTTGTTTGGTTTTTGTTTTGTTTTGTGTCTCTTGCTCTACCAGTGAGGAGGTACACAAAAGAAAAGCAACTGGGAAGAGGCATAGCTGGGACAGGTGACTCAAACTGGATGAAGGGATGTTCTGCACTATTGAACAGCATGCCCAGTATATAAACTGGTGGAGTTATCCAGAAGTGGGGCTGATCTGGGTTTGAGAGTGGGGTCTGGCATCCACCAGTGGGTGATGAGCAATTGTATTGTATCACTTATTTGTTTGTTGGGTTTTTTTTCCCTTTTATTATAATTATTATTATTATTTACTATTATTATATTTTACTTTGTTTTCAATTATTATACTGTTCTTATCTCAACCTACAGTTTTACTTTTGATTCTCCTCCCCATTCCATCACTGTGAGGGGGAGAGAAGGAGGTTGAGCAAGTGGCTGCTTGGTACTTATTTTCCAGTTGGGCTTAAACCATAACATAGGGGATAAGAGAGTGAAGAGGAAAAATAAAAATACACAGATATAAACCAACTGTGACTGTACAGAGTTCTAAACTGGAATTAAGATTTATTCACATCACTTTGGTACTTTATCAAATGATACAGCCTATTCACAGTAGCATATGATGTACAATGTTGAGGGATGGAATTCTTTTACTGTTTTCTGTACTGATTTTATCTCTTCCATGAAGTGGAGTGATCAGTTCAGCTTTTTGAAAACTGCATTGGCTTTTTCTGAATAACAACAGCAGGCTCTGAACAAAGACAAAGCAGATTTGTTGCTTAACAGAGCAACATATATGGCAATGCTTCAGAGGACAAGAAGTGGTCTTTCAGTGCTGGCCAAAGCAGCAGGACTCACAGTTACTGACAGGACCATAAGCTTGAGATTCCTTGAATGTGCAGGCAGAGATATGTAATTGATATTCACAAAATCACAGAAGTCCTTGGAGGATTTATGGCACCAACAGGACTAGAAATGTGACTTACAATCTTTTATACAATTGCTTCTGCCTCATAGTCTCAACACCAAACTGAGTGCTTGGCCTTGCTGTGCAGTTATACATCAAAGAGCCCGGGGTAATAACAAAACTTTTGTTCTTGTGACAGGCATGCAAACATTACTTGAGATTGTTTTTTTCTACTACACCTGACATTTTCTCTGTCAGAGGAGAGAAATACCAAACTTGACAAATCGAACCACTCTTGCTCCAAATGCTTTTCTGGAAATCAGTGTGTTTCACCTAGCAGGTTTGTAAATTCCCCAGACCTGATGTTCTGTCCTCAAGATGAAAAATGCTTCAAAATATGAGGATGCTTTTTTACCTTTTGCGGTCCATGATATTTGTTCCAGCCTGCAATTTGTGAAGCAGTTTGTTCATAAAATCTTCAACAATTTCTTGCGTCTTGAGAAAGTGTTCACTCTTAATCAGTTGGGAACAGCTACAGGAGATTATCATGGCTGGGTTTGGCCCAGTGTTCTCCTTTCTATTTTCTGCTACCAGGAGGTGTTTGGTAGTCTCCTGCAGTGTTTCTTCTGCCTGAGGTCATGACTTGGGCACTCAAAAAGTACCTTCTAGAGGCTGGGCATAATAGAACATGTCAGCTGCAAGTAGCCAGGCAGCTGACATAGTTCAGGGCAGTTTGGATTTGGTTGGAGCTGCATGGAAGCACTTTTATTTTTCTAGTCCAGCTGGGCTCCATGCATGCATATTTTTGCTAACTTTACACCAACAGAGTTTACCTGGACAGGAGAAATTCCCCATTGCCGTATGTTATTGCAGATTCTTATTGCAGAACCTGCTAATAGCTACTGGTCATCAGCTCCACATTCTCCAGCCTTGTCCATGTAAGGTACTGTTTTACTGAACGCTGAATCAGCTTGAGAGTACTCTGTGATCTAGCATGGTGAATTAGAGGATTTTTTTGAAGAATGTCCATAAAAAATGGCCAGAGTATATATGAAAAAAAAATGCCAGAGTATATGTGACAAAAGGAACATGTGAACATCTTGTGCTTTGCCTCTGTGCTGTGCTCTGTTGGTTTGGTGCAGTGAAAATGCTGCAGGTTCCCTTGCCAGGGGACTACCCAGCTGTAACTTGGAACAGCAGAGCCATGTGAGATCAAAAGTGAATAAATAAACATAGCATTAGATTAACCCCATGTAAGGACATGATGTAAAATTGAATCAGTATGAATAAACATATTGTTTGAGACTGTAATGTATACAGGAAGCCACAGGAGCTGTTGTCACATTATATGGCTGTTACAGCATTTATTTTATGTATATTTATTTTATGTATATCTAAAATTTTACATATTTCATGCAATCCTAATACTTGACACAAATGTCTATCTCTTTATGCAATGTATAGTGATGTTTCTGAGTGTTGGAACACAACTGCCTGTGCTAGAAAGCTTTTATCTTTTCAGCTAGTGTTTTTGACAGGATTTCTTGACATGCCACAAGTAACCTGAAGAAGTCCTGTGCATGATGCTGGAGTTGGAAAGTTCTTGTGAGGACTGCCAATAGATAGTTTGCGTGCAGCCACCCAATTTCCCAGGATAACAGTGGTTACTAGTGTAGAAACACTTTTCTGTACCACCTGGTTTCAAAATCCAGTAATATTCTCAGTAAATTTAATTTATTAGTATAATTCCCAGTTGTCTCATCTTTCTTTTCTCCTAATTTTTATCTTGATCTCTATAAAACTCCCTCTAATCTCTTACAACCCAGAGTTAGTGAGACTGCATTCAGAAAAGGGAGTTGGGTCTTTCCTACTTAAGAAACTTGTTGAAGGGTCAATTAAGGAAATAACTTAAAGTTGCTTTTATTGCTTCAAGTTACAACAAGTGTTATATCTCAAACTTTTCTCTGCAACTACCTAGGTCAAGGATTTTAATATTTTTGCCCCTCATGCATCACCAGAATCCATACACTGAAGTTTTGGAAAAAAATAGTTGATAGACTTTCCTGCCAATGCAATATGCAATGAAATATCATAAAACGCAAGAAATAAAAAGAAATAAAATGCAAGCATAAAATTAACTACAGAAGTGCTTAAAAGCATGCAATAATTAATATACCACATTATTTTAGACTCTCTAATGCCATAGATACATGAATTTAATATTACTGACATAATTAACTCCTGTGAAATCAGTAAGACATCTCACAATGTCTGCTATAAAGGACAAACATTGGTAATTGCAACAGCATCACATATAGGTAAAAAACCACCTTTTTTTTTTTTTCAAATTCTGTAATACGATGGAGCAGATTTAGTAAAAAATTCAGAAATTTTCATGACGACAAAATAAAAGAATACAAACCCAAGAGTCAGACCTCTTAAAAGAAAGTAGCGATTTTGTCATCTCTCTTCTAGTGAAAGTTCATATAAGAAAGGAAAAACTATCCCCTCAGAATTTTACCTCAGGTGTTTAAAATGTAATTTATGGATTCTCATGCGGTAAACTTGTGATTTCACTGAAGGGAAACAGGAATTTATTAAGGACCAGAGGTAAGTTATTAGAAGCCCTTCTGGCTAGCCTAATATTTTCTTCTTTTTTTACTATACCAGATTTCCTGATGGAAAAGTGAGTGCAGGTGTTCAGAGAGATATGGATTCAGCTCACATCATCCAAAGTTAAAGCTGGCAGTTGAAATAGATGTAACTATCATTTCTCTGTGGGATGTTTGATTTTTAAAAAATTTTTAAAAATTCTATATAACCGTATTAAATAATAGTCAGACACTAGGCTAAGACCAATGAGGCTGTTTTGGTGAACAATGGTCAAAGGCAGATTTCTGTTTCTGTGATCCTGGTAAGCCAAAAGCTAGTTTCTTATTGTTCTTATGAATAAGAGTAGCTTGAGGTTATTCAAATTTACACAGCAAATCCATCACTCCATCACTTAAATATAGAGAGTTCTCCTGGGTCTTGAAACCATCTGGCACAGAAGAGCCCTAGCGTTAGTATCAAGGCTGCTCTAGTGACCTTCTTTCACTATTGGTAGTACTGTTGTAGCCACAGTAATACAAAGATAAATGAAATATAGGATAAATAGAAGGTGGAAATTGTGAGATGAAAAAAATAGCAGAGCTGGAGTAAAGAGGATTCTCTTAAATGTTTACCCATTATTGGACAAGTATGTCTCTGCCACCGACTGGAGAAAAGTTGAGGAAAGGGATAGAGAATGATGCAAAACTGATAAGCAGAAATCTGGATCCCTTTCCCCACCCTCGACGTGGGGGAGCCCAGTTGTAGTTCCATCTCCATCTGAAGAACCATTCCGACGTCTTGAGGGACGGGGAAAGGGGACTCCAGGGACAGGGTTTTTCAGGCCCCGAGCCTGGAGGGGAGAGGTGCTCCCCCCTCCCCCCACCACCCACGTGGCCCCAAGGCAGGCACAGAGACAGCACACCGGGCGTGGAGAGGAGGCAAGAGAGCGTTTATTGTTGGGGATGTCACATTTATAGGGTTAGGGAGAATCACAGGTTAACCAATTAGAAGTCTCAAGGGGCTTACAGGAACACCCAATCACAGGAAAGGGTTAACAAGGACCAATGGGACACCTCAGGACACCTTTCCCAGGACATTCCTGCATGGGAGATAACAGTTGCTGTGGGGGGTGTTGGGAAGAAGAAACATGTGTTTACAAAGAAACCACAAAGAGCCATCCTAAGACATGTTCAAACAAGTTTCTCATCAGACTTAGTGCTACATCCCACCCTTTTTTATTCCTTAAAGATGAATATGTCTTTATTGATATATGGATTTTAAATTTACCCCATTCTCTTAGTGTCTGAGGGTGTCCCTATAAAACAGAATTTAAAAATGTTTTTATTGATGTATTCATAAACAAGTTTTTCACTTACACAAACTTCCAATTTACTGCTGAACCAAACAAACTACTTATTGCTGTTAATTTTAGTTTCATTAGAGTCCAAATGGTTGCTTTCTTCTGTTTCTCGGAGGCAGTCCTGGTGTCCAGAGGGGCTGCGGCGGCGGCTGCTGCCTCGGCCACATGGCGGGACGGGGGGTGCTGTGTGCGGCAGGAGCAGGGCGCAGGCGGGATCGGCGGGATCGGCGGGGGCCGCCAGCAGCGCCGGGGTCTCGGCGGGGCGGCGGTACCGCGGGTGTCCGGTCCGGTCTGTCGTGGGGCGGGGTGCGCCCCGGGCGGCTCGGCCGGTGGGAGCTGGAGCGGCGGGAGCGGGGCCGGCTGATGTAGGGGTTTTCCCGGAGTCGCGGCGCGGCGGGGCCGGCCCGGGGCCGGGAGCCGCGCAGGGGGATTGCTGCGGAGCTGTTTCTAGCAGCTTTAACCCTTTTTTCGCCATGCTGGCGTGGTCTAAGTCCCTTGTTAGAAACGGGACTATCTTTCAGGTTAGCAAAACAGTCTTATTAGATGACTTGCGGATGGAATTAGATATGTTCTTTAAGCTTTCTTTTTCTCTCTTAAAGAGGCATGCACGCTTCTTGTAGTTACAGGTTTACAGGGGGAGAGGTTTAGGGAGTATGCCGAAGTCTGCTTATAAGGGAATATGCCGGGTCTGCTCCTTACCTGAATGTCCTCAGGAAGGTTGAGGTATTCAAAACAGGCTGCTCTCTTGTGGTGATGCCGTCTGCTAATACCTTGACGCTTAGACTCCGGTCCACCGTTGAGCACGACTTCGCCCCAGTCTGTGCGTTAGGACTGCTCTAATCTTCACAGAAGAGTTCAAACAATCTTGGCCTTCACCACGTGGCACCAATTACGGCGGATTGAGGGGGATTGGGGAAGACTTCGGGGCGTCGGGGAACACAGATGTCGCATCTGCGCCTTAGGAATCACCTATCTTCATAGAAGAGTTCAGTAAATTCGTTTCTTCACACGGTGGCACCAGTTCTGGATCCCTTTCCCCACCCTCGACGTGGGGGAGCCCAGTTGTAGTTCCATCTCCATCTGAAGAACCATTCCGACGTCTTGAGGGACGGGGAAAGGGGACTCCAGGGACAGGGTTTTTCAGGCCCCGAGCCTGGAGGGGAGAGGTGCTCCCCCCTCCCCCCACCACCCACGTGGCCCCAAGGCAGGCACAGAGACAGCACACCGGGCGTGGAGAGGAGGCAAGAGAGCGTTTATTGTTGGGGATGTCACATTTATAGGGTTAGGGAGAATCACAGGTTAACCAATTAGAAGTCTCAAGGGGCTTACAGGAACACCCAATCACAGGAAAGGGTTAACAAGGACCAATGGGACACCTCAGGACACCTTTCCCAGGACATTCCTGCATGGGAGATAACAGTTGCTGTGGGGGGTGTTGGGAAGAAGAAACATGTGTTTACAAAGAAACCACAAAGAGCCATCCTAAGACATGTTCAAACAAGTTTCTCATCAGACTTAGTGCTACACAGAAAAATCTCACTGTTCTTGAATTTCTGTCGGGTGGAGATTCCCTCTCCCACAATTATTTACGACACTTCAGTGCTGCATGAATGTCAAGTGAATCTGTTAATTTTGATCAGACCATTTATTCGACTTGTTTAATAACTAGCTTTGAAAGAGGCTCACTGTTATTTCTGAGGAAACTGCAATGATCTGATCATTCATCCCTTCCCCAAGAATGAGACTTTGTTATCAGTTGTGTAATGGTTTTTCTGCATGTAAAACAGTTACTCTCCTATTTGTGTCAGTTCAATCAGAACTGATTATCAGTTATTAATATGTAAGTACATCTTGTTTGGGACATGTACCTAGAAAGATACCATTGTAGACAAAGCAACCTAGAAGGCCCAGAGACCTTGGAGAAGCTCCCAAGAAGGCATGTGACCCAAGGATGGTGATGATGATGAAGAAAGCGGTCTTGAGACATCCAACTCAATTCTGGGAAAGTGTGCTGGAGGGTGGACCCGAGGGAGGTTCTGCGAGGTGGATAATTTTCAGGTTGGATATATCCATGAGGTATGATAATTAATTAGAGCTATAAAACTGTAGAAGCCCAGTGCTGTATTGTACACTATTGTACACTTTTATATAGAGTGTGCCTTAAAGTGCTTTAATTAAAGACCACTCTCTACTTTACCTATATTAATATTGTCCAGAAAGTTCTTTTCTTCCATTTTAGGCAACAGAATTCATCAAATTTTGTTGATAAAATAAATAACATGATACTACCAGTCATAAAACTAGCTATTTATTTTAAAAATATGTGAGGAATGTTTGTAAGAGCTACTAATATTGACAATTTCACATCCTTACTATATGCTATTAAAAAAAAATAGCTTGCAGTAGGCTTTGAAAAAACAGTAATGGCAAAACCACCAATTACTTCAAACACCAAACTAAGTAATTTACTAGTTACATTATAGAACAGAAAGCAAGGGGCTAGAATCAGAAAGCAGGACTTTAATCTATACTTCTAGGGTTTTATTAATTTTAAATTTAACTAACACTAATCATGGGTGAAACAGGCAAGATGGGCAATGCTGTTGCATCAGGAAGGACATGTGAAATATATGGTTTGTGTACTGTCTACTTTCCCAGGAACCAGCTGGCATCATAATCCAAGCACTATTTTTTAGAACCCCAGGATCAATACTGAAAATGGGAGAGGTAATAAGCAGCTTTAATTCTTCCTATAAAGTCAGAACACCATCTACCAGATAATAAATAGGCTCAACCATTGCTCTGTTTTCTGGAAAGCTCCTCACCCACAAGGACCTATTTTATTATTCCTTTGGTTTTATGGGTCTCTATACACTCATTTACTTTTCCTTCATGGTCAGTTACCCAAGGTAATTCTAAGTCTAATGAGACTGGGATGTTTTGCTACAGAAGTTTGAGGATAGCTTAGAGACCTGGCTGAGAGCATTTTCCTCTTGCTCACAGTGAAAACCTCTTCTGCTGAGGCTCCTGAGTCTGTTTAAGAAATGTATCTAGAGCCCTAAAAAACCTCACTTGGGACCCCCACCCACCCACTCTCTCTGTGACCAGGAGTCTCATTTCAGCTCAGGCCTGGGCCCCTAGCCCTCACCTCACCTGCCTCTCTCCCGCCCTGTCCACTGCTTTTCTTCAGCTGCTGATTAGATTTCCTGGACTGATATTAGACATGAGTCATTACGTCAGCTTTGCTTGGATGGTGGGACCGCTGTGGTGGGCACCCCTGCTGTGCTCACCTTGCTCTGTGGGTCTGTTCCCTGCTGGTGGGGACACGGTGATGCCTGTGCTGTGCACAGCCTCAGCTGTGGTTTGCCCTCCCTGTGGAGCAGCCTGACTTACTGCTCAGCAACCGCTTTGGCAAGGGATGCGCCTTAGCCTTGGGGACCTTTGTCAGTTCAGAGGCTGTTGCAGTTTTGCTAAGCTAAATTCGACAGGTTGTGTGGCCTACAGCACCCTGGAAGGTCTGCTCATACCACTAGAACATCTGGATTCACAGTACATGGTTCAGCCACATCATGAGGGTTGAGGGATCTGGATGAGAACACATCCCAAATCCCACTTCTGCTATTTCATTTTCAGATGAAAACCCTGCTGAATTCTGTCCCAATGGTCTATTATTTCTGTGATTTATATTACAAAATTATTAATCTGGGCTTTTTTTTTTGGCTGGGGTAGAGTTAATTATTAGAGTTAATACAAACCACAACCCCATACTTGTATGGGGCTGGGGTTTGTATTTGTGCTGAAAACAATGTTGATAATATGGAGATGCTTTTTTATTTTCTTGCTATTGCTGAGCTGTACTTAACTCTGTCAAGAGCCTTTCTGCTTCTTATATGGCCCCACTGGCAAGGAGGCTGGGGGTGCACAAGAAGGTGTGAGGGGACACAGCTGTGATAGCTGTCCCCAACTGACCTAAAAGATATTCCATACCATATGGCATCATGCTGAGTATGTAAAGAAGGGGGAGGAAAAAGGAAGGGGTGAGTATTTGGAGTGATGCATATGTCTTCCCCAGTCACCATGAAGTATGATGGACCCCTGCTTTCCTGGGAATGGCTGAACATTCCTTGTTTTGTTCTGCTGGTGCCTGTGACTTTTGCTTTCCCTATTAAGCTACCTTTATCTCAACCCATGGGTTTTTCACTTTTCCGATTCTCTTCCCCATCCTGCTTGAAGAAGAATCTTAATTTGTATGAGGTAAGTATAAGAGGGAATGTATATGTGTATTCTTTAACCACACTTTCTATGTGCAGCAGGTTCTGTAGCATGACAAACAAAAAAGTTTGCTCAGCATAAAATCTAAGCATAGAATCAGCCTTCAACAGACCTATTTTTTAAAGATAAAACCAAGCAGGCAAATCTAATGGAAAGAGCAAGCAGACCTTAAGAGCGATGATATATTACATTTTTTGCGTTGAAAGGTGAGAACAAATATGTAAATTTTTATCCTTTTTGCTTTGATCATATATTTTAAATTTTAGCCCTTTTAATTTAAATACTTCAACATTACTTCCATCTCAGTATCGTTCCTGTTTGCTGTTGGCTTAGGTGTTCTCCTTTGAGACATTAACTGATAAGTTCTAAAGTGAATCAATGATCCTAGCCAGGCTGTGTGGGAGAATGATTATTCATAAATAATAATGATATTTTGGGAGAAGTAGTTTTCCTCAGATTAGGCCCTGAAAATGTTGCACGGTTCTAATGGTGTTCAATTTATTGCTTTGTTTCTTAATTACCTCTAAAAAAATTGGAAATCTTTCTTGTTGTCAGGAAGCTCTCTCATCATAAGCATATTGCACATACGGGCCCACTTTACACAAAGCACGCAAATACAGAATTAGCATTTTAAACTCCATTCTTTAACCATTTTATTATAATCTCTGCCTATTAGACTGTAAAATATTGCAACTCCTGTTTGGAAACATAATAGTAACATGTAGGAAGAAAATATGTTAAAGCTTCCATCATCTGGCATACAAGGTCTAGCTAAAGCTTCAAATGTTATTTAAACATATTTTTTTATTACTTCATTTGATTTTTATTGCAGTATTTTAGAACATTACCAATAATGCTGTCAGCCATTTTTATGTGAGCAAATGACATAGGTTTGTGGGTTTTTTTCCCTTTATTTTGTTCCTGTGGGTTTATTTTGTTTTCTGTGTGTTTCAAAAATCAGTCTGAAATTCTCAGTCCAAATTTTCAGAGGAATTGTGTTAAAAGATGGCTGTGATAAATTATTGGATTTTTTTTCCTGAAATCGAAACTCTGAACCTCTATAGCATTGACTGAAAATATCTAAAAAGATCAAATCACTTCAGTCCATTCCTTTCTTCTTGGTTTTTGGGAAAGAAAAAATAAGCAAAACAGATGCACAAGTATTTCACAGTCTGAGGGGACAGAAATGGTGTTTGAACAAGGAGAAGGTCTTACCCTTTTTGGAGGTACATAAAAGTCTTAACAGTGAGAGCAGTAAAATTCAGGAACAGGTAGCACAGAGATGCTGCAGAATCTCAGCCTCACAAATCCTTGAGCAACTTGCTCCAACCTTAGAAGTTGAGGGGAGCAGCACGAGTGGGCTGCTCTGCAAAAGTTGTCTGATCACGCAGGGATGGGGTTAGGAAAGACAAGGCTGACCTGATATTGAATCCCCTCTGGCAAGGGGATTGAAAAATTTAGCTCAATTTAAAACATTGAATTACTGATTGACTACTGGGAAGCAAAGACAGACATGTAAACACTTAAGGAAAATTCCTTTCTCCTCTCAACAGTGTTTTATGTATTTAAAGACTGCAAGTCTATCTGCTGTTTCTTTTTCTTTAGTAATTTTGAATCTAAACCGTCCAATGTCCTTCACATTTTTTGCATATGTGGGATGTTTCTGGATATTCTCATTATTCTCCTCTCATCTCTTTTTCTAGTCTGCATCTTTTTGAGAGTGCAGTGCTCAAACGTGGACATCACACTATGACTCAATTATTTTCATGACTGAACAAACTGAAAGGCTTAATTCACATATTTTAGAAGTTAACTTCTCTTTACTTGAAAAAGAGATAAGAGATCGTTAGTGAAGAAGCAGAAGCTTTTAAAAATATATTCATACTAATGGAATTGCAGAAAATCAGTTTTGTTTATGTGTAAGGGGTGCAGCAGGTCACTGACTATTTCCCTAGGATTTTTGGGGGTTTCATTCTTCTCCCTGTCCCTGTCTTCCAGTTCTCAGAGGGCTGGATACCCTGAGAAAAAATCACTGACCATTAAATACTGAGGCAAAGAAGGCATGGAGTACCTCAGCCTTTTCCTTGTCCTTTGTCCGTATGTTTTCCCCCACATCCAATAAAGGATGGAGATTCCCCCTAGCCCTTCTTTGGCTACTTTTGTATTTATAGCAACATTTTTGTTGTCTTTTATAGCAGTAGCCAGATTAAGTTCTAGCGGGGCTTTGCCCATTCTTTTTTTCTCCCTGCATAACCTCTTGACATCCTTGTAGACCTTCTCAAAAAAGCACAGAATATGCTGTGTTGGTACCCACGAGGACCATCCTGGCCCTGCATAGGACCATCCCCAAGAGTCACACCATGTGCCTGACAGTATCATATCTTGAACTCTGTCAGGCTTGGTGCTGTGACTACTTCCCTGGAGAGCCTGTTCCAGCACCCAATCACCCTCTGGGTGAAGAACCTATTTCTAATATCCAACCTAAACCTCCCTGATACAACTTCAGGCCACTTCCTTGGCTCCTGTCACTGGTCACCACAGAGAAAAGATCAATGTCTGCCCCTCCTCCTCCCTTCACAAGGAAGTTGTAGACTGCACTGAGGTCTCCCTTCAGTCTCCTTTTCTCCAGGCTGAACAGACCAAGGTATCTCAGCTGCTCCTCATACATCTTCCCCTCAAGGCCCTTCACCATCTTTGTTGCCCTCCTTTGGACACTCTCTACTAGCTTAATATCTTTCTTATATTGTGATGCCCAAAACTGCACACAATGTTCAAGGTGAGGCCACACCAGTGCAGAGCAGAGCAGGACAATCCACCTCAAAGCTGGTGATGCTTTGCCTGATGCCCTCCAGGACATGGTTGGCCCTCCTGGTTGCCAGGGCACTACTAACTCATATTCAGCTTGCCATCAACCAGGATTCCCAGGGTCCCTTTCTGTGGCACTGCTTTCCAGCACCTCATTCCAGAGCCTGTACAATCCAGGGTTGCCCCATCCTAGGTGCAGGATCCAGCACTTCCCCTTGTTGAACTTCACATGGTTGGTGATTGCCCAGTCCTCTAATTTGTCGAGGTCTCTCTGCAGGGCCTCCCTGCCTTCCAGGAATTCAACAACTCCTCCCAGTTTTGTATCATCTGCAAACTTGCTCAGTATCCTTTGGATTGCATCCAAGTCATCTGTGAAGATGTTGAAGAGCACGGGGCCTAAGACGGAGCCCTGCAGAACCCCACTAGTGACAGGTCTCCAGTCTGATGTTACCCCATTCGCTATCATCCTCTGTGCTCAACCCATGAGCCGATTGCTCACCCATCCCATGATGTGTTTATCCAGCAAGGTGCTGGATATTTTATCCAGAAGGATCCTATGAGAAACTGTATCAAAAGCTTTACTGAAATACAAAAAGATTACATCAACTGGCTTCCCCTGATCAACTTGGTTACAGGGTACCTTGTCATAGAAGTAAATCAGGTTGGATAAGCAGGACTTTCCTCTCATGAAGCCATGCTGGCTGTGACCAATGACCCTTCTTGAAAATTGGGACAATATTCACCAGCTTCTAGTCAGCTGGGACCTCTCTGGATTCCCAAGACTGCTCAAAAAGCATTGAGGGAGGTTTTGCAATGACATCAGCCAGCTCTTTGAGGATCCTTGGATGAATCCCATGAGGCCCCATAGATTTGTAGGAATCCAGCTGGAGCAGCAGATTCCATACAGCTTCAGTGTGAACTGGCAATCGATCATTCTTGCAGTCATGGTCCTCCAGCTCAGAGCACTGAGATCCCCTTGGTTTGTCATCCATATTGAAGACAGAGGCAAAGAAAGCATTAAACACATCTGCCTTGCCTCTGTCCCTGTTTGTGCAGTGACCATCCTCATCCTGTAAGAGGCCGATGACACTTTTATTAACTGCCATTAATATATTTGAAAAAACTCTTTTTATTGTCCCCCACATTTCTGGCCAGCTTCAACTCCAGTTGAGCTTTGGCCACATGAATTTTCTCCCTACAGCAGCAAGCAGAATCTCTAAATTCTTCACATGTCCCTTGACCTTGCCTCCCCTGGGCACACATCTTCCTTTTTTGCCTTATCTCCAAGAGAAGATCCCTGATCAGCCAAGGCAGCCTTCTACCTCTAACATATGGGAATTACCTGCTCCTGTGCCCTTAGGAGGTGGTTTGAGAAGTGTCCAGCACTGACGGACCCCAGCATCTGCAAAAACATTTTCCCAGGGGACCTTACTTACTAATTCCCTGAGCAGCCCAAAGTCTGCTTTCCTCATGTCCAGAGTTGAGGTTTTGCTGGCACTTTTCCTCCTGTCAACAGAGATTTTAATCTCGATCATTTTGTGGTTGCTGTGGCCAAGATGGCCACCAATCTCCACTTGGCTCACAAGATCCACTCTGTTGACAAGCAGCAAATCAAGGAGGACATCTTTCTGAGTCATCTCCCTTAGGACCTATTCCATAAAGTTGTCGTCCGGGTTTTTAGGAATCTTCTGGCCTGGGTTGTACCAGCTGTGTGGTGCTCCCAGTTTATGTCTGGGAAGTTGAAGTTCCCCATAAGGACAAGGACAGTTGACTTGGAAGTGTCCCTTAGTTCCTCAAAGAATAATTCATCAGCATCATCATCCTGGTTGGGAGGTCTATAGCAGACTCCCACTGTGACATCCACATTATTTGTTTGCCCCTTGATTCTTAGCTAGAGTCTCTCAATTGAATCATTGCCAGCTGTGAGCTCCACACATTCTAACCCTTCTATTACATACCGTGCTGCCCCTCTGCTTCTTCAGCCCTGTCTATCCCTCCTGAAGATCCTGTAGCTGCCCAACAGGGCGCTCCAGTCACAGGTCTCATCTCACCAGGTTTCATTTATGTCAATGATGCCTGCTGTTTCTTCCACAGGTTATAAGCTCTCCTTTTTCCCAAGTTCCAACCAAAGCTCTTGGTTCAGTCGGGGCAGTCTTGTTTCCCATCTTTGGGCACATAGGGACAGCCTGATCCTGTGCCTTTAAGATTTCCTTCTTAAAGCACATCCAACCTTCCTAGACTCCTTTCTGCTTCAGAACTGCCTCCCAAGGGGACTCTCTCAATTAGTCTCCTAAACAGGAAAAAACTTGCCCTCTGAAGGTCCAAGATGTCAGTTCTGCAGACCTTCCTCATTTCTGCAAGAATTAAAAACTCTCTCATTTCATGATAGCTGTGCCCAGCATGGCCTCTGACCATCACATCCCCACCAGTACTTCTGTGTTTGCAAACAACAGGAAAAGTGGGTGGCTGGTTGGCTCACTTACAAGCTGAGTCAGGAAGTTATCTTCCACACTCTCCAGGAATCTTCTAAACCGTTTCCTCTGTATCTGTGCACATGCTACTCATTGCTCATTTTATTCATTGCATTTGAATTTAGAATTCATCGCATTCTCTTTAGATATTTTATGATGCAGATACTCATAACAGGCATCCTATTGCTATCAAAAGGAAACATGAGAATTATTAATCTGATTTAAGATACCTTCTCTAACATGAATCATACCACCATCTAGAATTGACGTTTTTTTACCATTAATCATATATGGATCTAAATTACTAGTTTACATACAGACAGTGCAGGTGCATCCCATCTCCTATGCTTCTGACTATATCCAGCGCACAAGTAACTAAAAATAATACTTGTTCATAAAGATTAAGGTAACCACTAAGTTTCCTTTCCCTAAAGGCAGTATTTATTTGACTTACAGGCCATTTAGTAGTCATGCTGCAATGCTGTTACTAGGTGCTGTTTGTTTTGAATAGCTTATGTAGACTACTGTTGTTGAAACTGTTGGAGGCCTTTTTCTTACATCTACAATTCAAAAGATTTTATGTATACTGATTACTACTTTCCTAATGACACTATTGACACTTTAATATATTTCACATATCCAAAAAGACCTAGGTCAAATTCTCTTTACATCCATACACTGCACAACATTGTTCAGTTCTAAGATTTCTCCATAACATAAATGAAACAGTATTCTGCTTTAAATACTTTTCACCTGGTGTTAGAAATGTCTGGATAATTAGTGAAACACCTTTGAGCTTAGATTAGTTATTTCATTCTTCTATGTTAGACTAAAAGGTATATTTTGAAATGATAGAAAACCTTCTGTTCAAATTTCTGACTCTATCATTGCGATTATAAAATGAAGAGGTTTTGATGGATAGGGTGCATCCCTTACCAAAGCTGTTGCTGGTTTGCCAGCAACCTTTCTCAGTAGGTTTGTCAACAGTTTTCATACCAACTCTATTAACTAACTCTAAATAGCACAGCGTCAGAGGGGTTAATATTCTGTCTTGTATTCCATAACAACATGTACCTTACCATCTAGTACAACTGAAAAGCATAGAAATGGAACTATAACACATTAGCTGTCAATAAAATATTGTCACCTTATAGCTACTATATACTCTTTGTAGAAGCCCAAGTCTTCAAAAAATCACTCTGTGTGGAGGTTTGCTTTTCCAACATAATATAATTTCTATCTTTTTAATTTAATTCTCTTCAGTAACTACTGTATTTCATCATTTAACTCAGAAATTGGATGCCTTAGGGCTTGACTTTATCATGCACTAATAAAATGAAGAGAAGCAGACCTTTAAAAATAATTGCCAAAATAGAGTCTGTCAGCAAGGATTAGACTCAGCTGTGGCAGTGGCTTGAAAAGGTTATTTTGCTTTAGAATACATTAAATATTTATTAGCTTCACCTGAGGTAAACGTGCGGTTGTTTACATGTCTGCAAATTTGTATAGACACACTTGTAAATGAATTTAGAAAGGAGCACCATGTTCATAAATGTATACCTTTCTTATCTATGGTTTGAAAAACAAATAATCAAAGTGTTCCATTAGCAATAGGCCAGGGTAGACAGGTGGGATATTTCAAGAGCAGGACCCATTTCCTTAATCTGTCTAATAAAATGTGCTACTATTCATTTGATTTGTTTTGTATTCTTTCTGTCTCAAACTCTTCCTTTCCACGAGCCCTGAAGGCGCTTAGGGGAGAAGTTATACATGAAAGTGTAATGTATCCTGACTTTCTTCATGCTTACCAGTAAGAAAAGATGACCTAAACCCATAAGAAATGTCTCTGCTGCGATCAGAAGAGGTTTGTGAAACTGAAGGTCTCAACAAACTGTTTTTCAAATCTTGCTGAGTCCTGACAGCGTTCAGATGGTTTTCTTTGACACCTAGGGTAGTTTTTTGGTGAAACATGGACGTTGCTGGACCATGCAACAAAGTAATGAAGAAAGCTTATTTCCCAGAACTCGTCACTTAATTTGGTGTCAACATTTTGAACTTCAGAGTTTCTGAGGTCTGTGAACTTCTGTGATTGAACTTCTGTGACTGAACTTCTATGACTCCTTATGCACAGAAACAGTTCAGCTTCTGGGAAAACAGTGCCTAACTCACAGCCAGAGTCCCCATATTAACCGGTGGCCAGAGATCCTCAGAGCACAGCAAATGCACAAAAAAGTGAATGAGAAAGAATTGAATGGTCCAATGCAGTATAAGAAATATTGGTTCCAGCCTGTGTTCTTAGGTTTATTTTATTCTTCTGCACAATGTAAATGAATTGCCATAGGAATTGAGACAGCAACAATATTTAAAGTTAATTCTAGACCTTGGAACAAATTTCTTTATATGATTTTCCAGTGCTTGACACAGTTTTATCTGCTCAATCACTTTTCCCTGGAACATTATTTACTTAATATTTCCTCAGCACCTTTATTTCTACCTCTTTAATAATAGATATCTTTCAGAAACTATGTTTTATTATTCTTGTCTGTTTGCTGCTTGTAAAATATTTTTTAATGTCCTATGGCAGTAATTTGGATTCTTCTATTTTGTTGCTAGCAACAGTGCACAAGCTTTCAGAGCTTTTTAGTGCCCTCACCAAATTTTCCAAGTATATTAGATTTCAGTCTATCAGTGATTTTGTTCCTAGCACCTTTTTTCCTATAAATCTTACCATTTTTCTGCTCTTGCAGTCCTTCTATTTTCTGTGTCTTTGATTGCCTGATTTTCCTTTCCCTTTGTAGTGAAATAATGCATGGACACCCCATGATTTTTTTTTACAACTTTCTTCAGCAATTTAGTAATTGAATGTTTGTCTTGTCTGTGTATTTTCCCAGCTACTCACATAGATTTCAACAGTTGAGATAATTAATCCTTAAATTCTCCCAATGCTAAGACATCCCCAGCTTTCCCCATGACTGAACCACCTTTTCATTTTCATTATCCTGTTCTCACTTCTCTAGAAAAAAACTTTGACCTGCACTTCTCTAAGCCTTTTCTGCAGATCTGTGTAAACCTCCACACGCTCTTTCTGGGGGATCCCGGCAGTCATTCACTACAGTGTAAAGGACAGTCAGGACACCTGTTGTGGTTGCCTTTCTCTTCAGCTCCTTCATCTGCAATGCATATCCTTGGCCATGGTGAGCAACAAGCAGTTTTAGAATTTTACAGTGATAGACTAAAAAATTATTTCTAAATGTGAAGTGTTACTCACATAGATATTCTTCTACCAAGTGTCAGTGTTCTTCCTTATCTCCTCTCCAGATTTCTTTCTGTATACAGGTTGCTGACACTAAATCCTTTGGTTCTTGTTCTTATTGAGTGATTTTTTAAACTTTTTTATTCTTCTCTTTTTTGCATAGATTAGTATAACTGTCATTTAGGATTGACAAGCTGACCATCAGCTCTGGTGAAACAAAAAAGTTTCTTACATGTTCTCAGCTTTCAAGTCATGGTCTCCCCCTGCAAAGCTCCTAAGCTTCAAGCTGAAGCAAGTTATTAATACTGTCAGCTGTGACCAAACAAATCACAAGGAAATGAAAAAGATTTTTTTTTTGTCCCCAAGGAACAAAACCCAGGTTCTTTTTCTTACTGGCAGACATTTGATTTAAGCTTTAATATCTTCAAGGAATGTACAAATTAATATGAATAATTAAATAATTAGAAATATTAATAATATTTTACATCTAGCTCTGTGTTCGTGTCTTATAAGATATTATAAGATATTCATTAGATAAAAAATATCTGAAAGGTAGATAAAGCTTACAGGAATTTCTTGAAATCATACAGAAAAATTATTTTTTAATATATTTCAGTGTTTTAACATTAAGGCACAAAATTAAAATGTCTATGTTTCCCAGAGGTTAAAATTTTACCTTTCCTTTTGATCCTGTTACAATGACTTCTCTATTATAATTAATTATTATATGATCATTAAATTATGATAATATAATAATGCAATAATAGAATAATATATGCTATATATTAATATAAAATAATATTATAATATTATTAGATATAATAATTATTATATTGGTATTATTTTTATATGAATATTAAATTCACTGGCACCTGCATCACATGGGTACAAATAAACAATAAACCTCATGGAAAATGCTAGTGTCACAACACTATAATAAGTATACTCTCCTCTGCTAAAGCAGTAAAAAATGGTGGCATTTTTCTAATTGCAGGGTGTTTTAGCCATTAAAAGGATTTTCCAAGTGTGCTCAGCCTCCTCTGACCACAGTAGAGAAGGACTTCCACTGGGGTGTCCTTCTGTTCGTATTTCATAACACATAGGTATCCTGTATCCGTTGAGATCATATTAAGACTTCTTATTGCTCAGCAGGCATAAGTTGATATCACTTTGTTCATGTCAGCTGTATGCCTTTTTAAACTGTTGTGAATATGACCTATGACAGGATTTTTAGTCAAACTCTGTAGGGTTTTAGTTTAAGTGATTTACCCTATGCAATCAAAATTTGAGCAAATTAATATTTTTGAAAGTATACTTTGAGGAAAACCTATTAATATAAGCATTCACACTGTGCTCATCTGTGTGGTATGACTGCTCCTTGCATAATGAGCAGGAAATAAAAAGGAAAGATCTTATCTAATAAGCTTTTTCAAGCTTCAGCAGTTGGCATTCACACTCTTATCTGTCTTTATGCCATCTAGTTTTCTCTCACTATTCCAAGTCAACAGAAAAACATTTACTGTGTGTGATTTTTCTATGAAAGGGAAGAATAGATGAAATATGGTGTATGCCCGTATTGCAGTATAGAGTGTTGTACCCCTTTGACATGTCTCAGACAAACTAAATGGAAATTGCACTTTTGTAGCTCAGGGCAGATATAATTTTAGAAGGTATGATGCACCTCTTGACAGCACAAGGTTTGAAATATGCATGAGCATTCTTCTGAGAGTCTTCAGTCTTCTGAAATTAACATAGTAAGTATTTTAGTAGGTACATCAGGTTAAAAGAGTAAGAAAAGATATTCAGCCCTTGGTGTAGTCTCTCACTGTGGTAAGCCTTTTACACATAGTGTGCAAGTACACAGAGAAGGGGACAATAATGTTTTAATCAGTGTTTTTTTGCGGTTCCAAAATATAAAAGAACACCCTTTTTTTGCCAAATCTCACCCCAAGATTGTGAAAGCCTCAGTTCTTGGCCCTCTCTTTTCTCATTGTTGCTATATCCATGAATCTCTCTTGCACTAAAAACAGACATTTGGTCACGAATCAATGCAATTTGATCTTAAATGTTTGCTGTAGCTACTCTAAATACCATGTAGGTTAGGCACAGGAAGCGATACTAACATACATTACCCGGAGTTAACAAGGAAACATAACAGAAAAAGATAGTATTCATATCCCCTATCATCATCTTTGTAGAGCTGTGTGCACTGGTGCGTTTGTGCCAATACAATGACCAATATTTCACATTTCTTTAGCTAAAAAACAGGTTTGTGGTGTGGCTGTCATGTACAAAAATGTTCTGTATCTGCTGCCTTCCTTTTCAGCAGCAAATCTCATAGTGACAGTGCAAATGATTTGACAGAGGGACTGGCATAAAAAGAGAATCATGATCTCTCTGGGATGGTTTTGGAAAACACTGAGATAATTTCAAAAAAATCTTTTGGCTTACAAATCACATATTTAATCTCCTGGTTAAAATGTAAATATGTCTCAGTGGTATTCCCATTTAAAAGGATATTCTATATAAGACTGGATTAGAGAAAACGAAAGAAGCTTGTTTTGTGTTTGGCAATAAGAAAAAGTGCCTTGAACTACCATCACACACTGCTTGCATGCAAAAATGCATCACACTTGAAAAAGATATCTCTGAATTTCTCTAATTGCTAGAAAATACTGTATGTGACTTGAAGGATTTAGTGGCAGAATATTTTTTTTTATAGAAAGTGAACAGATTTTTATTTTCCTTTGTACTTCTACAAATGCTGAAGTGAACTAAAGGGGAAATTAAGAGTTTTATCTGTTCTGGCTTATATTTCTGGATGCAAGTTATGGTCTTTGTCCATAATGAAAAGGAGGTACAAGAAGGTAGTTAAGGGCCATCTTTAGCAACAAAATTATGTCACCTGTCATCCTTCAAGAGTCCAGATCTTGATTAGTATGATTCCTCACTTTACAGGTTACATTTTAAGAATCCAGAACAGTAATTTTCCTAAATTGGCTATAGTCACAAAGCAATGGCTGTTGTTGATGGAGGACTATGCGCTTTCCAAAGTGGATGACAACATGAAAGTAGCTGGCTTGATATTTCCTTGACAACTACTGAAAATTTTACTGAAAACCAAGTTATTTGTTGATAACACAGATATCTGCATATGAATTTTGTGGATAACCACTTTCTGTTAGCCTGGAAAATGGTATGGATGTGACTTAATTGACACTCTAATAGGATATGTCGCACCTAACTTTAGTTATATGAAAATTACTTGTTCAGCCTAAGGTGTAGATGGCTTTTTAGTTAGTGGAGATATTTTCAGAGTATGGGTCATTATAGCCAGAAATAGATTTCTAACACAGAATGGGATTAGTTCTCTCTGGGTGTGGTCATTTCTCTCCACAGGGAAGAGAAAAATGACAAGCCCAAAACAGGCATATAATTAAGTGAAATAAATCCTACCTTTTAATGAACAAAACACACATTTGGTTAAACTAAAGGACAGGATGAAATTTTTACTTAATGAACTCACCTTCCAAAATTACTTTCAATATATATTGCCCTACGATTAAAGAGTCCTGAAAGAGTGGCAATGCTTTGAAACAGATGAAAATCAAGAAGACATTTTGGCTAATGACACACCACTTTGTTTCAAGTCTCTTGATCCTTTCTTTCCATTGTATTCAGAATGAGATAAGAAAGGAAGACTGAAGGATCCCATGTTCTCTCCCTGATTCCTGAGCCTACTCTGTAGCAGACCTTGCACAGCACACTTTAACCTTGGACCTGAAATGATCTGTGCAAGTTGAAAATAGACCTTAAGAGGTTGTTAACCAGACAGAATTTGCATCAGCATTGTAATCTTTCAACAGCTTTCCATATAAAACAGGTAGCCTGCAGAAAAATTAAGTAATAAATGGATATATAGTCATATTTCTGTATGATGCTGAGAAAATAGATGGAATAGAACAGAGAATATGGTCTTTATACTCACACCTATTGCAATTTCTCTTAAACTGAAACACTTCAAAATGCATTTATAATACACATTTGCTCCTGTACAGGTTCTTTTATTCAAAATAACAACGTGAAATAGGAATGGCTGATCACACTCATGATATACCATAGAACATTAGGAGTTGTTATATCATTCAGATAATAAGGGATTTCTTTTTTTTCCTGTTAAAGATGTTATGTTCAGTAATGAAGTTGCCTTTTCCCCTAATGAAAATTTGACCTTGTCAGATGGAATAAAGGCTAAAGCAAAGAGATGGCAACAAGGCATTTACCCCCTGTTAGCAGCTTAAGTCCAAAGAGCACTCCGTGACCCCTGACTTGTTGTTTTAATTCTTCGTCCCCCCAAGAAACACTGTAAGCAATTTTTATCTTGTCCTCCAAGGATGTATTTTGAATTTATGATTAAATAAAAACAAAATTGATTTAAAAAATTAAATAACTCAGCATTTAAACAACTCTTTCTTAAAAAATTTACTAAACTTAGATTTGTCAACCAGGCTTTACTGATTGCACTACAGGTCACGAAGCTGCAGGATTGCTCCCATTTTGTCTGGGCTTTCTTTTGTTTTGAGGAGTACTTTTGTGTGTGGATTTTTTTTCCTCAGTAGAGCATACTTTACAGACTCTTCTGTCTCTGCCTGAACTGTCAAAATCCAGACACTATGTACTAATTGCTGTGATTATGACATTAAAAATCAAATTTCTGACTCCTCTGCGGCAGTGGGCCTAGCTCAGCAATCTCTAGTGGATGAAGGATACATAAAAGTTTTGAATATAGTGTCATATTTATTCTATAAGTGTCATACTCTTTCCTCATAATTAAATCTCTGGGGTATTCCTTTGTAAAAAATAGGCTTTACTTACAGATAATTTTTATGCATTTTTGGAAACAAAAAGTGACATTGGTTAATTTCCTTTGACTGGCAGAGGAGGAGCTTTGAAAGTTAAATGTGGTGTTAATACCACCTGTTCCCTCCCATTCCTGTTCTTTTAAATAGAATTTCTTGATCCCCGTTACAACACTGCCCCACAGGGATGTTGATGTTTGTACATAATAATGAGTTACAAGCAGTACTGTAAATAAATCTTGGCATGAAAAGAAAACAGGCTATAAATGAAAAAGAAAAAACTCTACTAGAAATGCAAGATAATGTAGTGGGCTGGTTTTACTGCTAGTTGAAACCAATGTATTTAAACAGAGTGTTAGGCTGAATAATTAAGAATTATGGGAGAGAAAATAAAGAGAAACAAACGTATATTTTTACCCTATTAATGAGATTTGTGCTAAAGAGAGAACTTCCACATTTATTTCTTTATATTTGAAATGCTTCCAAAAATGAATGAACAGAGGGAAGAACTTCAAGAGGGATCAGAGCTAAAAGCAGTGCTGCTGGAACTGATCGGTCTCTGGCCTGTGGCTTTCTTCCTTTGACCCACTTTCTTTTATACAACTATACAATAATTTTGTTCCTACTCCAGATTTCACAGTAAGACTGGGAATGTAAAATCAGACTGAAGTCTGTGAAATAATGAGAGAAACATTTGAAAGCCTTCAACATAAGAGCATAACAGGGAAGAGCTCAGGCTGGCTTCTTGTAGGACTCTTGTGGATTTCAACAGTCACTGTAGCTGGCCTAATATGGCTGAAAATGAGAGTGTTTTCTAAAACATTTTCAGAAATATTAATTATATATCTACTGAAGGGAGATCCTCTGCTCAATGATTACATTGCATCCTGATGCGTGTTGGAATTCTGTGGCAACACACTCTTAGATTTCAAAGTCAATAGAGTTACTTTGAGGGTTCCTCCTGGGTAGCAGAGCAACATTTGACCCCTAACTATCATTCTTCTTCTGGCTGTCAGATCTCCCAGCAGCACACCACACAAGTTGCAAATGGAATCTGGCTAATAAAAGTCCTAGCAAGTTTATCAGTGAATGGCAGTGTGGAAATGTGTTTCCTCTGTCTTGTTTCATATTCCAGCAGTAAAAAAAAAAAAGGGAAAAAAGACACATTCTGTTTGCATTTCTGAAATGACATGCATGGAATGGAACTGTGTCGGTAGTTGTAATTTTGTTCTTTTCTTGTAGTTATTAAAACTGAAATATATATCTGTCTGTATATATATATATATAATACATATATACACACACATAGATATATTGCATACTGAGGAGAGTCAGAAAGTACTTAGAGAAAGGTCACTGTAATTCAATTCCAGTAAGTTAAATTTAAGAAAAAAACCAGAAGTGAACAAATATATATATACATACACCCTGCTGAATGTACTCCTCTTCTGCATAGCTCTATGTGCTTGCTCTGTATGACCTGCATTTTTCTCCTTCCCCCAACAAATCCATCCTTGATAGAACACACACAGAGAAATATACTGAAAGATAATCAACTTAATCTTTTATTCTGTTTGCACAGATCTACATGATTTCAGTGTTAGCTGTGTTAACCTCTTGCTGACTGATGATACAAAAAGAAACAGAAAAAAGTAAGGAAATGTGGTGAGGAGGTGGGTAAGGTTTTGTGAATATGCCTCTGGCACTATATGAATATATATAGGTATGTATACTAATATATAGCCACTGACATGTGGACACTGGACTCCCTATCACTGGATCAAGGCCCAGCATATGACCACTTATCTAAACCTCTTTTGGAAAAGAAACTGTATTTAGTGTCTAATGAACTAGATGGGTTTACTGAAGTGATTTTGCCAAATGAAAGCATTCCTTTGTGCTCAGTATCCTGATTTATCTTGTAAAATGAGTTCAGTAAAGGACTTCATCGGTTATAAAATAGGATATTGTATGTTGTATACCAGCCAGACCAAAATATTGGAACGTGGATTTGATGTCAGAGCAATAACAAAATGAAGCACTTAACAGGATTAGGAAGGTGAGTAGGATTTCTGAAGTAAAAGGGATTACACTTTTGCAGAATAAAGTGTAACTTCAATCACAATCATGTTTGCAGATGGAATCTGTTGTGATACAAAGATAATAGTCCTCAGAAACATGTCCAGTTCTCTCTTACCGTCACTGTTAATTTTACATTTCTGATGTCTGTTGTTCACATGTTCTCACTCTGCTCTTCCCTAGCTGGAATTTTCATCTGCCCAACAACTTTTTTTACCCTTCTTAAATATGTTATCACAGAGGTGTTACTGTCATTCTTGATTGACTTGGCCTTGGCCAGCAGCAGGTCTGCCCCAGAGCTGGATGGCATTGACTCTGCAGGTCATGGGGGAATCTTCTGACAACTTCTCACAGAGGTCACCCCTGTAACCCCCTCACTACCAAAACCTGGCCACTCACCTGACCAGCCAGGGTCAACCCTCTACAGTGGTTTTAGGGGTAGCCTTGTTAGTAATAGCAAAGAAGAGTCATTATCATTATCATCATCGTCATCATGGCTAGGCTTCGCGAACGAAGATTTGGGAAGGCTCTATCTACATTTGTTACAAGCACGCTGGTGGCTTATGAGGCCAATACGAGATGGACATAACCGATTGCAAAAGTCACAGCAGAAAGACTCCTTAGGTGGTGTATTCTGCAAGACACGGTTCTTTCTGCGCTGTCTTTTCTCCTCAAGAGTGATCCTGTGTGTGTTCTCAAAGGAAGCAGCAGCGTTATAGATGGTGTGTCTCCAGGCCTCCCGATTTGAGGCCAGAGTAGACCAGTTATGTTGATCAATATGGCCAAGGCTGAGATGTTGTTTCAGGGAGTCCTTGTATCTTCTCTCCAGGGCTCCTCTCATGCGGCAGCCAGTGGCAAGTTCACCATAAAGCTTCCATCAACGCTGTCTCTGTACAGTCCTAAACATCCACTGGTCAGATTATGTGACAATACATCTGTTCTAGAACAAGCAGCAGTCACAGGTATTAAGGCCATGTTGCTGAGAACACAGCTGCGCTGGGCAGGGCACGTCTCAAGATGAAGGACCACAGTCTCCCTAAGGACCAGCAAAGAAGGGTAAATGGAAGACATCCATACTTAAGAGAAGCTTGGGACCTTGTAGTTATACTTCACTTTTCATGCAAAACTCTGGTCTCAACACCAAGAGCTGCTGATGTATTTGCCTCTTAGGCCATGATCGCTCAGCTCTGATATGAGGGTAACAACATACGTTCGTACTGGGTGAAGTCTGGATTTTGAAAGCGCCCCCTTCTGTCCCAATGGTCTTGAAATCTTCCACAACAGCAGAAGCCAGTAAGTGGACAGCACTACCATCTTTTCCTGCGCCTCTTGTGTACAAACATTGATAGGTAGTCGTGCTGTTATAAATAAGTAATATCTTTTCTCCTTGAAATTGGTGTTCAAAGCACTATAAAGATCTGTCAAGGCTGTGTAAGACAGTGGTAGGTCTGTCTTCTGCTGAGAAATAGAGTTACTCCTTTCAGTAAAATGCCAGCGCTTTTGTTTTCCGACTGTAACTCTAACAGTTATTTATTTATGTATTGCATTCTGATTTCTTTGAGGGATGTGCCATTGTCAGAAATAGAACAAATCTGTGGGCTGGCCCTGAGTTCCTGCTAGCCTGAGAGCAAAAGCTGATGTTATACCTGGCCGTGCTTGTTGATAAGCTGCAATTTATCTTCTTCAGTTTAGTTTCTTTATTTTCTGGCATGAAATTCCTTTGTGTGGATGTTTTCTCTGAATCCTTGCCAAATCTGTGGCTACTTACAATTACACATTTACTGGCAAATTAATATTTTCTCTTGGCATCAACCTTATGTTTATTTTGTTCATATATGCAACACTTTATTTGCAGAATCTATTTCTAGATTCTGTGTATTTCTGTGTATTTCTGATCTGTTTATCCTCAGTATATAGCTCCTCTCTCAAAGAGATATAAAGAGAACGGAAAGATAAAATGAGCTAAATTATACTATACAAGTATGTTTTAATATGCATAACTTTTTAATATGCATAATGAATTAATCCTTTATAAGTCTTTTCTGTTTAATAAAAATGATAACCCTTTCCCCCTGATCCCCCTTTCTGTCTGATCTTCATTAGTCTTTTTTCAAACAGTTCAAATCTCTTAAGAATGCAAAGAAAGGAACATAAGCAATGTAGTCTTGGGTATTCTTTTATAATTATTTTTCTCCCTAATTTTCTTATTTTTCTTATTTTCTAGATTCTAGTGTTTCTTTGCAGGTCCTAGGTGGGAAGTTACATTAAGGATACTATTATTTCATCTCCTTCAATATATAATACACTGTGAAATAAGTACCTGAAGCTTCTATGATTAATTTGTCTTTATTATGCTGCTTCAGTAATAAAAATTAAATAAATAATATGGAAAAGAGAAGCTGAATTTCAGTAGGTGGCCCAGTTACATTGTTTCTGAAGGATGTGGGAGAGTATGTGTGATTCCAGACATACATAGAGGTGTTGCTCTTTAATGACTATGCAGCACAGCTGTTTATTTCTCTTTTTGGTTGGGGTGATATTCTTGGAAAAGGTTTTATGTATTGTATGATATTTTCTGAGAGGCTTTGATCTACTGCATAGATTACTGTCTTTAGAGTCTTTCTGTTATTCTTGCCATTTTCTTGTCCTCTTCCATCTTTGCTCCTGAACATTGAGAGCTCTAAACATGCTCTTGGCAGCACCTCAGAAAGGCAGGTGGGATATGATAATAGAAAACTTCAGTAGTGCAACACATGACCAAATCAGTCTCTCTCTAGAATTTCATAGTGACTTACTAAAAAATACACAAAGTAGAAGTTCTCTATTGCTGAAGGAAGCCATAGTACTGGTGTTCTACAAAATATGATTGTTTCTTAAACTTCCATTTTTTAATCCTTCATGCAACAGTTTTTCCCATCTGAAGGAGACAATCACATATCTGCTTTTTAGAGTCTAAGTAGCCAGAATGACCCCTAAGTGGCACAGAAGAATCTAGGAAAGTCCCTTATGTGTGAAACTTTAAAAAACATTCCTGTTTGATGATTTAACCTGTTTATAAGGAATTCATTCTAAATGGCTACAGCAGGCTTCTGAAAGTACCTGTAGAGTCAGAGTGAGGGACTGTATGTCAGTCCATGTGTATTATTTTTATTTTCTTATTGATCGTACCTGAGGGATACATAATCCAAGCTGCTTAATACTTATGTGTGGTGGGCTGATGGTTGCCAGGTTCTGGATGGAGCACAGCACTGGGAGAAAGCTTCGACTTCAGAAGATTGTCTTGGGAGAGGTCCCTTCTATCCAGGCCCAGCATCAGCTCTACCCTGCTACCTTAACAGCTCTATACAGAAGAACCAGTAATGGTAACGGATTAAACAACTATATTATGGGAAAAAAAAGGAGAATAGACATTACCACAGTCATTTTCAAATTTAGAAGCAAAGATGATTTAGAACCAATATGAGATGTCAAGACGCAGCACAATATTTTATGGAAATAATTTGCATGAAAAAATGATGTATTAAATAAGATGAGAGCTTGCTGTTCATTCTACCTCTGAAAATATTTATATATAGATAAAGACACAGCTAATAAAATGTGATTTATGAAAAAAGTTAGTATCATTATCTCTTTCTTTTTTATGTTGCAGTAACCTCATTTTCCCTGAAACTAGGTTCCTCTTGCATTTGGCATTTTTTAGGTATGCCATAAAATGTCCTCTTTACTGATTTTCAGCCATGTGAATACTTAAACTCTACCACTTTTCTGACTTTATTTACAACTAAATGATTGAAATTTCATGGAAGATATATTTTTTTTTGATCTATTATATGAATTACAATTAATATAAGGCAGACCCCTCCAGACTCAGGTGGCTCCATAGTAAGTAGTAGGCACCATTCAAGCTGTATTACAAGAGAGAATGCCTCTGTCCAGGACAGTGTAAACAGACTGGAAGACAGTCTGGAGCACAGCAGACAGAGACCAAACAGAAGGGCAGTTTCAAGTAAAGAATGATGGCCAGATGTCAGAGGATCTGCCAGGTATTCTAGTTACCAAGTCAAGCTGACCCCTCTGAATTTTCTTTAGAGGGGCAAGCGATGTTGTTGCATTTTTCAAGGGTCTGAAACTGAAATAGGGAAAATTAAATACATGCCTGTGATCACCCAAGAGAGAAAAGACTGGAATCTAGTTTTCCTGACCATGATCTTTCTTACATGCTGCGTGTACCCTGGGCCTAAGTTTTTATTAGAACAATATGTCTTTTCTTCATTACACCAGTTATTTTCCAGATGATTGCATAGTTCACTGAAATTCAGTTTTCAGACCTTCATAACCTCCTGAAACCAAAACAAATTTCTTTTGAAAGAGAACACATCCAACATCTGACAGACATGCCATAACAAAATATCCCTTTTCTTTAAACACACTTCCTTCGACTGAAAGATTTTAAGTACATATAAGAATGTGTGTATTTTCCTCTCCATCTTTGATGTGCACAGGCATAATCAAGTCATTTTTCTCAAATTCATTTTCATGAAGCTTACTGGTGGGTGAAAAGAGAAGAAAATTTCCAGTGCGAAGTGAGAAGAACAGATAACAAGCTATTAAAGAATGTACAATGAGTAATTTGCAACTTTAATAGCATTTGTAATCTTTTTCTTCGATGATGTAGACACAATATACCTGGGAAGGAACTTGAGCTGAGCCCCTGATGAGGATAACTGATCAGAATAAATGGGGACTTCTGAAGGCAGCCACAATCCAAAAGCAAACTGAGGTCAGAACTTCATCGCTTCTGATTTCTCCAGTGTTTCCAGTAAGATCCAGGATGATGACAGCTCCTTGAGTCTTCAGAGAGCTTTTCATCAATATTATATATGTTGTCAGGAAAGCCGTGCACAGAGAATGACACTGACAAGGATGCACTTTGATTATTGGTAAATCAAAGGTCTGTATTTTTAGGCAATCAGGTATGATCAGTCCCTTCAGGTTTAAGTGTTAACATGTCACATCTTACATGCGCTTCCTGAGTCAAACCACGAGCAGATGACCTCTGCAGAAAGAGCATGGGGGCTTCAGATCTTGCAGTACTTTAGATGAACTTGTCACAAACCGTGTCAAAGGAAAATACTTCTCAGTGGTAGCAATGAGTGCACTTTTTCCTAATTTGAATGTAGTTTTAGCAAGAATACTTTAAATAACCCTCAATACCAGCATGTGGGTATGCCAATATAGTCATACAGAAGTTAGAAACGGTGAGATATTTTGTCTGCAGCACTGGCTGAAAAATTTTACTGCTTGGATTTTTGAAAACCTTCATCTGAATTTGTTTTCCTTATGGCCAGTTTATGTGCAATGAAGTAATATGTCTAAATATGGTTTTGGAGGTGTCACTGGGAAGTAGCTGATTTTTTAAAGTAAATCTACTAAGTACAGCTTCAAAGATGAATTAATAAAAAGGTACCAAAAATATAGGCAAGAAGACCTGTTTTTCTAATATTATTTCAGTGTGAATATTCAATAACTATTTCACTGAAACACATTTTTCATACACATTTTTCATGCACATCAGAACGTGTAATTAATTACTAATTATGAAATTATTATAAAATAAAAGAGTATTCTTATTTCTTTGCTTGTTTTTGCATTTCTGACAAGAGAAAATATCCCAGATATTCAATTTCAAATGTTAAAACATTTAACCTTTCTTTCAGAAGTTGTTACAGGGACTCGGTGTTTCAGAGATATCTGAAGAACTGATTCCACAGTCAGATCTCTCTCCATTTTCATGTGATTTATTCTCACACAGAGATGATAAAAAAAATGGAGTTGGTTCTTTAGTTACCATTCCAGTTATTCTTTATGTGAAGACTTTTTACTATAGCAAACTTTCAACCTGTTAATGCAATGAAGTCTTCCTATTCTATTTATAAATACACTAAAGAGGGGCGATTAATCTCCTAAGTTGCTTTTTCCTCTGATCTGTGATGCTGTAACACCAAGCAGATGTGCCATCATTGGCACAATGTGGGAGAAGAGCCTGGAGATTCAGCTTAGATTTCCTCCAACACACCCCCTTAAAAAAAAAAAAAAGCAGAACAAGTGAGGCTAAACCCCTTGGTAATAAAATCAATGATGACACGAGTGCTAAAAATGATAAAGTGCAGGATGCCATCTTCCTCTTTTGGCTTTGACTACCTATTTAAATATTGAGCTACTGGGAAGGCAGGCAGACAAAATGTGAAAGAATGCTTCTCATGTTTATTCAGCTCATTCTGAAGAGCTGAAATAAATTTTCAGTGCTTATTTTGCTTATACATTTACTTCCCTTCAGGATTGTTCCAATATGTCACCCTTTTATTTTAATTAGATAATCAGTAAGTTTCCTGACAAAGTGTTAGATATCAAGGTTAATAAGTAACAAATTACTCTGAAATCAAAATGTCACAAAGTCTCTGTGGAATGCAGTTGCAGACATTGGTTATTCAGAATCAATTTTTCATTAAATTCTGCAAATGATTTTAAGCCTTTCTTCTTCATCTATGACGTATCTGTTCTTTATCAGCTACCAGAAGATGGAGCTCTTTTAATAAACCATGATGCCAGTATTTGAAAAAATACAGAAAAAATTACACAGAAAAGATTTTAGAAAAGCATTAAGAGTGATTTGCATTTGTTTCTGACTAAGGCTTAGTTAAGCACATTTTAAAGCAGGTAAAAATTGTATTCTGCTGCTGTAAATCAGAAAATCACCTTAGTATTTTAACTATATTTTTTGTTAATTTTAATTTATATTTTAAACTCTCTTCTTCTTCCAAATTTTCCAAACATTCCTGAATAGGTCAGAAGTTGCTCTTTAGCTAAGACATAGGGAGTTGCAAGAGTATAAAGTATGTAAAAAATTGACTTCAAGTCCTTTTTCTCTGTTCCTGGTTTCAGTGGTGTAAGGCTGGAGTGGAAGGCAGTGTACCTGGGCTCTGCAGAGCTTCATGGCTGTCAGACCAAACAAACTGACACCTCTGACAACTGCTAAGCAGGTGGGCTTCATTTCTGCTGACATAAGCCACCTCAGATAGTCAACAGTGGAAATCCAGATAAATGTGTCTGTGAAGGTATCCGTTTGTGTCTCCTGCTGTATTGATCATGGAGGAAAGACAGAGAATGAGGTTAGACCAGATATCTAACTTGATGACAAATAAAGTTAGCCAGAATGAAACCAGAAATCTTATTAACAGACTTTGTGAAGAAAGATCGAATGTCTATGCACAGAATTGATTAAGACTTCTTTAGTATAAGCTGTGATTCACACTTCTTTAGCATAAGCTGCAACCACAACAGTGTGAACATAAAGTTGAAATTTTAGGGAAGCAGAAAGAATAACTTGGAAAGAGTATTGAAAAAAAAAGTTATTATTTTATATCCAATGCCATATCTTAACTTTCCACTTAAAATTGAAATAACCTTTCCATAAATATCAACCCTGAGTGGAGGAATCATAAAATATAGATTATATTACTCTGTAAAATTCTTCCTACTGTTTTTAGGAGTTAACAATAATATACTGAAGAATTCTCACATTGATACAGCTCTTGAAATTCAGCTTGGTATGACAGGGTGGTCTTTTTCATCTATTTTAAGAAAACTGCTTTTGTCTGTGTGGAAATTAATCAGTTTGTGTGATCAGTGTATCAATAGCTCTCACTGAATTTACCAATCAGCCTGGATTGCATTGAAAGTCACTTTAGCCTGAATTGCAAAATTGAAAAATATGTGTTTGTATGAGTGTGTTTTTTTTCATCACTCTTCTCCTGATGCTGAGAAATATTTGCTTTTAATGGAGATTAATGATATAATAAATGATTTACATTCTATCCTGCTGTCAGTCACAATACAGCGAGTCCACTCTGTGGGTTATTCACTTTGCAAAGCCTTTGCAGTAGTAGACAATAACAGTTTTGTCTTACAACCTCTATTATGCTTCTCTGGATGTACTTAAAAGCTTGCACAGTTGTACTGTACATTAGGGGTAAAGGCTGGAGATTCACTTGGCACCTTTGCTCCCTCTCAAGCCATTGAGCAGAGAAAAGTATCTTCTAACATTAAGAACTGGACACATTCACAGAGGAAGTTACAACATGGAATGAAGAGTTTAACCGCTCTCTGCTCCGTATCGATTTTTTAGGAGCTTATGCACAGCAATTCAAGCCAAAAGTTCTGAAAGCCCTCCTGAAACCCTTATATTCTTCCCAAGTGCACACTCTGTCGTACACCATGAACCTGTGTTGTGATTATGGGTTTCAGTTTTGCTTTGATTAGTACTGTTTTCTCATATTGTGAAAAGAAAGTCCACACTTGCATTCCAAATTTTTAAATTTATTTAGAAAGATGTAAAAAAAGACAGAATTTTTATTTTCTTTCTTTTTAGGAGTTTTTTTACAGTCAGCTTCCAAAAAATCCATTACCTTTGGATCTTTCTGCAGGTTTCTCTTACTAGCAATGAAAGGATCACATGTACCACAAAGGACAATGCTTACTTAACAGGAAATGGCCCTAATGGACACATGCCAGAGGATTCAGCAGGAATGCAAGTGCTATCCATCCATAAATGATGGGGTATAATGATGACAGAGAGAGTGCGTATATTATTATTTGAGGCTTTTATTACTTATGGCTTTTGTATTTGTGCTGACAAATCCTCTTGCAGTACCTTGAACAATATTATATCAATCTCACACAGTGTAGCACCTTACTTCTTATTGCCCAAACTAGAAATATCTTACAGGATGATTAACAGGTGGAGGGATTTTTGATGGGTTTTGCAGTATTGAGCCTTGCTGTAGCTTTTTTCTTATGTATCTCTCCCACTTCATGAAGGTTGTAATTACCTCTCATAAAAATAAAATCCACCCTTGCATTCACTGTAAGTACTAGATTTCACTAGCTTTTTCTTAATTTTCTTTTCTTATTTGAAGAAGTGGTAATGCAATTGAAGGCTAGTCAAATCCAGAGTGAATTTAAAAGCAGCTTTTGATACTGAACTTGCAAATGGTACTTTTGGGTTGAAACTGATGTTTTTTCATCAATTAAATCTTATTTTAGAACTAGTTTTTCTTTCTTACTGGTTATACAAAAGATCATATGTAAGATGAAATAACAAATTTAGTACCAAGGCTAGGAGGGGAAAAGAGAAACAACACACCGTATTTCTAAGGTCCTCTTTACATTTGTCAGTTGTACAATTGTGACCATAGTGGTAAAAGTGTTTCATCAGCTAAATGTGCACCAAACTCACTGAAAAGGCAACAAGAGGAGGAATTCTTTTACAGGAATGTTTTTCTCCTGATATAACTGTTCACAAAGCAGGACTCGTGCCACTTTCTGTCATGTAATTATTTCCATTTTTAAGCAAAATTTTATCCTCAACCAAAATAGTTACAACAGTAGCAAGTCTGCAGGTTAATTAGGACTACTATGTTTTCTGTTACAGCATTGTCCAGTGTGACTTTTAAAATTATCAGTGAAATTTTTCAGGAGGGAAGTATTTAAATTGACGATAATCTTTAAGACTTTGTTGAAAATATAACCCAAACCAAAATGGATATTATTGTTGTAGAGTATGGTGGATTCCATGACCAAGGTAGTTACAGAAAAAAACATTTATTCTGATATTAAGGAAGGAAGTCTGTTAGAATGTGAAATTTCTGTTAAACATTTAACTCTGACACACTCTGGAAGGCAACTCTATCTTTGCAGACCTCCTTTTACTCTTTTGGAGGAAGGCTTCAAAGTAAGAAAACTAGTGGAACAGCTAGTTATTCCACAAAACTAGTGGCAAAGGAAGTACCTAGCTAGATAGGTATATGGGTGGTAAACAAGATAACTAATACTTTTGTTTAGTATATCTTGGACAATAATAAAATGAACGGAGGCAGATAGCAGCCCTTTGGGGAAGGGATTGCACACCAAGTCATTCATCCTTTTACTGTAGTCAAGGACTTTATAATATATATATCTTCTTCTGACTTGTAGAAGAGATATGCACTGTGTTTCTTTGCACTTTGCAATAGCCTCTGAAAGGCAAGAACTAGGCTGCCGTAAGCCTAGAAAAGTAACCTAAAAAAGGCTCTAAATTTTTGGGAGTTAGCTTATATTTTCATTACAGGATCGTAAGATCATTTCAGGTGCACTCCAGGATGTTTGACATTTCATTTAATTATACTCACAATTTGACATCCCCTAATCTGGTATCCTAAGAATACAGTATAATTATTTAATATTAAAAAAAAAATCACCAAAGATTTGAGAAGTCAGAACTGGATTGATTTTTGAGGCTTATTTGTCACTATGAGCATAGATTAGAGTTCAAAGAAGAATGACTCATCATGTCTGTGCTCATTGCAGTGTGACTGACAGTTTGCAAGTATAGACATACCTCTATTCCTCTGGGAAGGTGGCAGAAAAAGGCCATTTTATTCAGTCAGACTAGGGCTGTATTTCAGAAAAGGTTGCATCCATTTTTCCAGTATTGGTGGGTTCTAATAGAGTCTGTACACTCAAACCAACACTTTACCCCATGTAAGAGCATTTTGCACTGATGTCTGTCCTCAGTGTACCCTTTTCTTAAACTTTGGGCCTGATATAGAGCCTACATAGGGCAACACAAAGAATCCTACTGACTTTAGTGTAATTTGGATCTGATAAAAAGGTGCATTCCTAGATTTGTGCAACAAAATGGCTTTTTTGGTACTTAGTAGCAGATCTATAGATGGGTATTGACACTACTCATTTAACCCTACTTTTCAAAGAACTCCTCTTTGAATTGGCCAATTTACAGTAATCCACGTCTAACAGATCTCAGATTCAACTTACATTGTGAAGTGCCTTTAGATTTAGTTACTTAACTTTCAAGTGGAAAACTGGATCAATCTAGAATAGAATTATTAAAAAATGTTCTGGTTTGTGTCAGTACAAGCCCATTATCTTCCTGCAGAAGATGGGAACATATTGCCTTTATCTTGTTTTCTGCCATTTTGTCACATGATTATAGACAAACAGACATTGTATTTATTTGGTTGTATTAAGTTGTGAACTACTATGGAAAAAAGCAAAACAAAAGAGAAAAAAAAGGCCCAAAACAAACCAATACTTTTCTGTTTCTAAGACTGTGGGTCTGTCTCATTTAGACAAAATTTTACTGGATATATCATGGACTTTAGCTGGTTACCTTGAGATCATATTTGGGCACAAGTAACATGACTCCTCCTTTTCAGTTCAGCACACATTTTTTTTTTCAGTGTTTCACATTACTGGGACCTCAGCTAATGAAGATCCTTATATCTGCCAAAAAGAAGCTGAATATTCCAGCAGATTTAAGCATTTCAGGAGATAATCCTAATTTTTACAGTGTAATTCTACCTTGATTAATTGGACTGATTTTTTGTGGAAGGCATGCTGGGGACTAACTACAGAACTGCAACAAGCCTACCATATTCTAATACACTGAGTGGAGGATATTCCTTCTTTTTGGAGGATATACAGTAAAAGGGTAGTGAGGCATTCAGGGAGACAGAATTACTTTGAAAACCTGAGTTTCGTACAGCTGCAATCCACAGAAGAAAATGGTGCTTGACTACTGTGCCTAATGCAGAATTTTTAGAACACAAGGGCATATATAATTTAGCAGTGACAGCAGTAATGGCAGGAGAAAGAAATTTACTTCAAAGGAAGAAGGAGCAGAGGGAGGGAGATGCTTTAAAAACAAACCTGGGAGCTATCCCTGTCAATGGTGCCTTACAGGATTCAAATGCAGAAGGCCAGACTCTTCTATTGATTGCTGACTGATCTGTATTTTTTCTTCTCTCAAAGTTAGTGTATACTCAGGTTTTAAATCTAAGGTCTGCCTTTAACTTTAAAGGAGTAAATTCTTGAATGAATTCTTTCAAACAATTTCTTTTCAAGTTAATAAAAAGTAACACACACAGAGAAAAAAACTTTAACATATTAGTGCCTTTTCCTGTCTCTGGAGGTGTAGAACAGACAATTTAACTACAAAGAATCTCCTTTCATCCATATGGCAGTCACCTCCCTGTACACGTCTGACTCCTCCATAGTAAGAGGTCTGAACATGCTCTAGGATAGCTTCCCCATAGCTGCTTTGAGCTGCAAGTGGGGTGACACAGAAGAATCTCCAGAGCAAAGAATCACTATCATGGGAGGTTTAATGATCAGTCAGCAGTCACAAATGAACAAGTCTGTGTATTGAACAAAAGCAGAAAGCATCACTGTTCTGTCATTCTAACGTGAGGTTGATCTCCTTGTGTACCAAGGGAATCTTCCAGGAGTCCCACAGACATCCTTTCTTGGTTAAAACTTCACTGATCCTTAGGGGTCCTACATCACTTGGGAGCATCTTCAAAAGAAGTAGTCTGCATGTTTATTATATCATATTGGTTATTAATGATAGAAAAAAAAGAAAGAAAGAAAAAAAGAAAGAAGGAAAAAAAGATTGTTCTAATTCCCTTGTAGGATTTAATCGCTCTGTTCACTGAAATGGGAATAACAATATCAAAAACATTTAATCACTGTAGGATATGCTGAATATGTTGCATGTTCATCTTGAAATCATCCATGAGGTACCAAAAAAACCTGAGATTCTGGCCTGAATTCTCTTACAGTCTACCGTCATAAGGATCAGTTTGCTGGATGAGAATGAGCAGGTTTCTAGATTATTCACTGCATATGCTTTGGACAGTCCTATTCACTTTGAAGATGGTATTTCCAGAAATAAAGTGACCCTGCAGACATGACTTCAAAAACCAAAAAAGTCACTTCAACTGGAATTTCCCATCCATTTTAGCATACCCCTTTTATGTGACACTAAGAATCTGGAAAATGATGCCCTGCCCTGCTAAAATAAGACTTTTTATGAAAGGTATTAAAATGAGGGGAGGTGATATTGGGAAACAACACTTCAGCAAAGATAGTGTCCAAGTTCATATTTTTTTCCAGCTCTTAATTAAATTTAAGTACTGTGGCTACCCTCTCCCAGATGGGACTTCTGGCCCACTGCCCCTTCTGGGGCTCTGGAGTGGGGTGAGGGGCAGTATTCCCAGTGTACCAGCCAATCTAAGGCTGGATTAGGGGCTCCAGGGGGCATGATGTGGAGCAGTGCTGCCAGGCTGCCTTTGACTGACAACTGATGCAGGGTCACCCAGTGAGGCTGAGAACTAATAGAATCTGAGGTTCTGCCTATCTGTGCATAGACCATGGTACTACTAACATCAAGTTTGTGGGTTCAATCCCTGTATGGGCCATTCACTTAAGAGTTGGACTTGATGATCCTTGTGGGTCCCTTTCAACTCTGTGAAACTGTGAAATATTTTTTCTTGTTTAATAATAATACTTTTGGACCCACCGCATAATGAGGGCAGTGACTACTATGTAATGTGATGCATATCTTTCCAGAGTACACAAATTATTACCAAACTTTCTGTATTTCCTCCATGTGTTGCTCAATTGGCTTCAGCTGCAAAGTAAAAGAAAGTCTAGCTCTTTAATTCTTTCTCTGTTATTATTCTTTCACTCCTTCAGCCTCCGCTCTCAGTCTCAGAAGAATAGCGTTTTCTTTTGTTCAGTTAAGCATGAAGTCACAGAAGCAACACTTCAGTAGCAAGAGACTTATACTGATAGGAAGAAAATTTCAAAAGGTCTGGGAACTTGTCTTTTTGTCACCAAAATCCATAAGAGTTTTATCATTACTTCAGAAAAAGTGGATTCAAAAATGAATGCTTTCAAAAATCCCTCAGCAAACAGTAGCTCTTTCTTACTCTTTCGCCTGCTGTACTTCTCTCCATCCTAACTTCCAGCTCCTTCAAAAAACTTATTTTGAGAGTTATTCAGCACATACATACCTTTAAATGGAATTTTCAAAATACAAGAAGTATGTACTGATTTAGTGTATTTATTTATACACAAAGTAGTCAATATGGGTATATTATACCAAAAGTATATTATAATAGTTCCTCTCAGAACATCAGAGAGAGAGATATGGTTTAAGAGACTTTAGATGCTCATCTCTATTTTTGCATTACATCCCCTAAATGCATCCAGCACTACAGAAAATTTTTTAATATTTATATTTAGGTGGAAACTTTTAAAATGTGAATTTTTTAAAATCAAGTAGTTTATCTGTTGGGGGGGTTTTGTATCAAATATTCTGTTGATTTAAAATTTTCACAGCTATATTACACTGATTCTCTTAGGTCGTATTCTAAAAAACACCAAAACTATTTCACTGTTGTATTTATTTCCTTACATTGAACACAGAGAAATAATTATTTGGAATTAAGTGTTGACTGAATACATCAAGTCAGATGTGATTAATCTACTTAGTGCAAGTGACATGAAGATTTCATTTGATTTACATCTTTTTATATATATACACATGTGCTTGTTTTCTGAATTTTACCTTTTATTCTCTATGTCACCTCTCCCACTCCCTGAGATTTCATATAAGGAAGTTACTTCTGGACACTTTCCCATCTGTTCAGGAAAGTGTTACAGAAGTTTTGCATCATCATCCTCCCTATGCCACAATCATAACATCTAATGCTGCCAAAGTCTGCATCTGCTATATTACATTTGCCAGCCCTGCTTAGGTTCTCTAGACATTGAGACATCTCCCATTTAGACAGGGGAATTCTACCCAGTTCATCCATAATATTCTAATGTTTGGAAGAGGCTGGGGAGAGGAAGGGTACAGGCACGGAACAGCATATAAAAACTCCAGAGGTTTCTAATAGCCATATTGAAGAAGAATTACTGAAAGCACTATTTTTCCAGAGTATTTAATTCCTTATTTCTTTTTGTGCAAAACTACTCCGATGAGCTTTTCAAGGTGACTTTGCAATCCAAGTCAATTCACAACCTGGTAGAAATTATTGCTTAAAATAGTGACCCTAGAGTTTTTCCATTCTAGCAATAAGTAAATAAGAAAATGCATAATCTAAAAAATAGCTCCACTTGCATTTTTAAGTTCACAGTTCAAAAAGAATTTTGCCAATTAAAAAGTATACATGTTGATTTATGATGGCCTATTTCTTTTGATATTCTGTATGCAAATAGTATTACGATTATTATGAATTAAAATATGGTAATAAAAATAACTAATTTAGGCTCCTGATCATTTAAAGTATTTGAGCTTTGATGCTTAAGACACCAGTGGACTTAGTTTCCATACCTCCAGTGTACCCAGAAAGCTCATCAAGAAATCTCATTCTATTGTTTGTGTTTTAACATTTACCTCTATGCAGTGCCAACTCCCAAGCCATTATCCAAACATCTAATTCAGAGGTTATTGTATTACCCTTGTTGATTGCTATTCCACTTACAGTCTCACTACTTTTTGAAGGTGACAGTCTTTATTCCTCCTTTCCAGCCTCATAATGTACTTGTTGGGTCCATGTTACTCCTGCCCAAACAGTTACAGAAATTTGGCATGGTAAGGGGAGACAGTTGGAAAGCCATGCTTTTTAAAAGTAGGTGTTCTACTCCTGCAGGATAAAGATGTTCTTTTCTGGCCCTTAATGTTTCTGGGCAATGAACAGCTGTATCAGGCTTCCTGGGTGATTGATAGCTCGGTTCAGCTCAGCTGGGTAAAGGGTATTATTTGTTAAAGAGCTCTGTCTGTATTTGTGCACTGAACTTCTCGGGGACTGATATGACCTGAGCATTTCTGAAGATTTGGAAGTACAGGAAGCTGTAGCTTTGGTTAACTCTTATTCCAGTCCTTAAACTGAAATATGTTAGAAAGAAAATGATTTTAGGCAAAATTCAAATTCTGAGATTTGATTTTGATCAAACAATAAGTAGCACTAAATTCTTTTGATTTCTATGGAAGCAGAACCATCACTTTATTGAATTTTCCTCTTTATCTTGAAACTGAATCCAATAAATAAATCCTCAGAAGAAAACCCTGCTTGAAACAACACATCAGTTCCCGTGCCTAGCTACACTTCCAGTCTGCAAAGCTACCAGTAAATTTGCAGGAAATTGCATATTCTCTGTGTTAAAGTGTCAGCAGAGTTGGAGATGTCAGGTAGTGTTACTATAAGACAGGTTTCAGAAACTAACCTGAAAATCCTGCTATATTTTTCCCTGTGGACTATAGTTGCTCTTGTCACTATAGTCCCTGGCTACAGAATCCTTTAGAAAACAATAGAAAGCTGCTTTAGGGAAAAACACTACCCCTCCCTTTTACATCATCTTATGAGCCAGTCAATGAACCAACAAATTGAATCTTTAAAAGTTTGGGAAGCATTGGATGTTCAATGCTGAGTTGACAGAGAATTTTTTGTATTTTTTTTACCTTATTTTAGAAAAGTTTCTCAAAATCTAATCTGGAATTTGTGGGAATAAAGAACAGGGAATAAGAAGAAACACTGGTTCAGAGAAACATAGTATTAGGGAGACCCTTCTCTGTCTTTTTGGTCTACACTGGGATCTAGTATCTGAACATGTCTCCACTATGATCTAAACACTTTATCATCATATCTGACCAGGCAGAAAGTCAATATCTCCAGTTTTTGTACAACTATTCACTGGTCAATATACTGCCTTTATAGTAGTGGAGGGGGAGTACCAAGCTTGGAAATGGAAGATTTTGGGTTATAAAGAACCCACATGTTCAAGATACTACAGTCAAAACAGGTGTCAAAGCATACTGAGATCAGACTAAAATCTTCTTACACCAACCTTAACGGTTTCTCAGGGAGGAGCAGGAAAACAAATTACTCTAACAGCTATTTCACTTATTGCTTAACCTTTTCCATTGTTTACATCTCACACACAGCATAATTGTGAGTAGAAAATAATTAAACCAAAAAGTAACTCACTAATTGGAGGCTACCATAACCAGCTTTCAGGTACACTTACCTTTGTTTCCAAGTCAGAGGAGGAACAGGATTATGCAGTAGCCATGAGAGTCAGTACCTAAACAAAGCATTGAAATAGGTAAGTAGGAAAATCTCTGCTAACAGGCTACTACACCAACACCTTGTCTCTTTTGATTCAAGACAATCACAAAAAAAAAAAAAGAGTTTGAAAAGAAGATGATGGAATATCAGACAAATCTCTGGGAGCTGTCACCTCACCTGAGGAGGTGTCAGGCCTTGCTCCCTGTGGTCTGTGTATCTGAAGTGCAGAGCTAAAGATTTCTTAGATGTCAAATAACCCCAAAAATGCATTTGGAATAAGAAGAGCTTTACATGCTAAATAGTTACACTTCAAAAAATTAACTGTATTACACGGAAAAGAACACAGATTCATTTAATCTCTTTAATGTTAGAATCTTGCAATTAAAACTTTTGTGTCTTAAACTTGCAAGGATCAAGAATGCAGTTTGCAGAAACTCTTTCAGGCTGCTATATTGCAAAGTGTTTCACTTCTCTAAGTGTCTGAATGAGAACTGCATATGCATAAAAGAGGCATAAAGGAGCTCAGAGATTTCCATCCTATTTAATTTAGTTTGGATAAAGACAAATTAGAACCTGATATATATGCATTTACATACACATATGGAAATATATATACATTTCTATACATGCATGTATATATGTGTGTATATATATATATATGTATATGTATCTATATGAGCAGGTGTTTGTTGCATGCTGAATGAGTACCTGGAGTGTATCCTTTCCTGAGCAGAAAAACCCCAAAAGATTCCTGCTTCTGCTGTGTACTGTCTTGGAAATTCTAGTCTCTGAAGAATCTTCAAGTAAGTTCCCAAGAGACTGTGACAAGAGATGTTTTCTATGTCACTTTATCGAAGATTTTTTTTTTACGTTGTAGGCTGCTATATTAGAAAGCCTGGATGTCTCAAATTACAAGAAAAATGAGAAATGGCAGTCATAAAATGATCAATAAATAACTTGCATTTTCTTTATTAAAGGACTAGATAGAAAATGGACAGCTTTTAGATGGATGTAGCAATTAGAATTTGCATTTCCATCTATAAGTAAGCTACTTAAAAGTTGGCTTTTAGTGAAAATTATTCTTTATTTTGTTATGAAAAAAAACCCCAAGCCTCAGAAGACATGATTTTGTCATTTAATAATTGCTATGCAACTAATCAAACCAGCCTCCCAACCCACAAAACAATAAAAGCAAACTACAATGCTAAAACTTTCTGCATAGCGTAAGTCTGACAATACTTTTTCTTGTGCACACAAAAATAAAGGACTGTTGTGCTTAGTTATGAGAGGGAGCTTTCTGATGGAAAGTAAGTGTTAGTAATGACATTTTTCCTTCCAGCTACCACATTTATGAGATTAGATGGTGAGAAGTATGTTTGTGTGATTCCTCTTCCTCCTTCTCTCTCCAGAAGGGCTATACACATAAAATCGTTAACTTGCATTTTGGTGCAACAGTTTTCTTCAGGGAGCAGGATATTTTCTTTTTTTTGCCCTTGGAGAATATTCATTGCCATTCTCTACAGACAATTCTCGATGATCAATTTTAAAATATTTTCAGATATTCAATACAGTGGAATGAGAATGACAAAGTTTATATCCCTAACTGTAAACATGCTCTATCATTGCTCTTTGCTCTCCCTAGATAAGTTAACTTGTTCAGTGCTCTGATTACAGATGTTTTCTGGGTATTCGGAGATTGTTTTGAGTACAGAAAATATTTGACTATGATTCTTAATGCTCCAGTAATATAAAGACTGTTAATATTCTTTCTTTTTTTTCTGAGAATCTTTATGACTATATTGGTTTTTGCAGCAGCCGTGATATGAGGATGTATTGACAGAAGAGCCTTTCTGAAACAAACCTATGGCTGGAACAGTAACCAAAGGCTATATTACTACTAGTATGAAGGAGCAAAATAACCTGTTAAGTCATTTTCTGAGATAATTTCTCATTATTTGCAAAGATTCACATACTCAAATCCTTGAATGTAGAGCCGAAACCCGTTAGCTGAATGGAAAGAAATGACCAATATTACAAACACTGCATGCAATAATGGAATCAAATGCTAGAGTTAAGAGCTTGGCCAAACCTATTTCTTCATGATATAGGAGAATTCTCTATGAATTAGGTATTCTATGCAAAAGTGAGCTCGACAGCCTGTTATAACAAGCTGCAGCTCTCTGACACTTTAAAAATGGTAAATTTGGCAGCATCATCTGTGGATCTTCTCCACTGATCCACTTCAGGCAGCAAATATCTTAATCATAGATCTGAATGCGGAGTAGAGCTGCATAGACAATACTCCATTAGCTGGCATTCATATGCCATTCAAGTCTCTGCCATGCATTTCAGTGATCTGTTAAATGGCCAAAATTAAGCCCATTCTCTACTAATCCATCCAGGCTCTAAAGGCTAATCCAGGACAGTTTTTCTATGAACAGCAAAACCTCATCCACATAGTTCTTACAGAAAACATGCCTTCTGACCTTCAGCATGCATAATCTAAAGCAAAGCCATGGGCAGCTCCTTTCTCTTTGAGAAGTATCTGCTGGCCAAGACACAAAGCTCTGTGTTCTCTTTTTGTCAAATTCAGCACCATTCAAATATCACAACCCACTAGCTAAATAACCAGGATAACCATGTTCGTCTTTCCTTATTCTCCAAATACCTTACCTTCTTCAGGGCAGTCAAATTCCAGGCGAACACATACATTGTACAATATTAATAAACATTAAAGTTCATGCAAAGAATGTCTCCATGGAAGGAACAGGAGGTTACAGAAATAAGGTTGCTGAACAGATTATTTTTTTTATTATTATTGTCAGAAGGTTTCCTTTCCTCACCCGTTACTTACTTTTCCCCAGTTTTTAAAACACTTTTGTAGTGAGTGATTCATTTGAATACTTCTGGAAGGTAAACACCACAAAAGAGTCTTTTGACACAAGTTGAATTTTTATGAGAGTGTATTTTCAAAAATTCCACAGGTTGTTTAGCAAGTTGTGGTGGAGGCATATTTTGAAATATAACATTCCTATCTATGTATCAAGTATGGAATTATAGTTCTGACCACTAAAATTATGAAGCAGATTCTGGAAACTGTTTTGGCAGAGATCTGCCACTCACATGCTGTAATGTAGGCAGGAGTCTGATTTAGCTGGGCACCTGAACATGCTCTATGAGAGAAAGGAAGCCTGTGGGGATGGCACAGCTGCAATCACTGTTCCGAATGTAGCGTTCAGAATATGTTCAAGGAAAAGATAAAATGCCTGGGTTGCTCAGCCAGTTCCTGTTACCATGACAACTCTGGAGAACAGTAATTTAGATCAGCCTTAAGGCTACTCTATCAGCTCTAGCAGAGGAAGGGACATAAGACCACTTACAGGTGGTGGAGAAACCAGTGCTAATGATACGACATCAGTACGTACGTGTGAATCCATTGTGTCAGCTAAATAAAATATTGAGGTTGCTGTCATTTTCCTTCAGGAACATGGCAGCAACTGTCAGTGTGCCAGTGGAAAAGAAGACCCTGAATCTGTAAGAAGGGAGAGGGGTCAGGTTGTTTCACTGAACCAGACCGGTAGCATAACACTAGGTCTACACTCTGTCCACTGCTTTCCTGTTCCTTCTCTCTGGCCTTGCCAGGTACTTCTGTGCACCATACCAACTCTCCTCATAAGTGGTGGCAGCAGAAACAGCAGGCTGCTTGGACTGAATGTACCTCCTTTTCACTGGATACCTGTGGCTGCTTCTATGAGGCACTCTTCAGGCTGCTCTTTTGCCACAGCTTTTCTATCTATAGTAACTCTCAAGGACAGCTCCAGGTTTTGCAGGAGATGGCTCATAAACTCCTAAAAGTTTGTAGGATTCATTATTTCCTTTTTTATTCCTGCTCAAGTGTTCCCTTTTAATGTGGAACAGTTTGTTTTGCAGAAGCAAATATTTTCTCTGTCGTTCACCTCTGACTCCATGTCACTTCTGTTTCCTGGCCTCTTCACACTTACTGTGTGAAATCTGCACCAAGGTATAGCTGTCTTAGGTGAACTAAGACACTTTTGCTTCAGTCATAGTATGAATCACAGACAGTGTTCACTCATACTCCTAACATGTTCTTTTCTGTAACATATAATATGCAAGAAATAAGACTCTGGTTGTTTCATAGGTCTGACATGCTATTCATAAATGCACCTTTAATACCTCAATGAGGAAAACACAATTGATGAGGCCATGTAAACGAGAGGCATATCCAGATTGTTAATGCAGGCCATACTTCTCTTTTAGCAAGAAAAGACTTTGGAGAGCTGAATGTACAACATTTGTCTCATTATGCCCAGCATGCTGTTGCTTTGCTTTTTCACAATGGCAAGGTAACCTGCTGACACAGCTTGCCAAACTCCTGCCTCCCTCAGCGGATATATAAGCCAGGTTGATGCAAATGGACTGTTGAATTGCATTCACTTGGCAGTCCTCCCACACACAAGATGAAGAGCAGCAACTTTGATTTGCAGGGCCTTTTCTCATTTACTTCTTTTGTAGGGTGTTGCCTCTTTTGCTTGAGAAACAGATAGTCTGAGCTGAGAATTTAAGCTCTGGTTAATGATTTTGCAGGGAAAAACTGTTTGCCTTTACTAAAGCTAACATTTCTCTAGCAAAAAAAGATACACAAACACATTCCTGAATTTATTGGGTCTGCCTAAATATGTAATGAAATCGTGTTTCCAAGTATTTTCAAGTGTATGGCTAAAACCTGCACAACAAATTTTAGTTTGGAAGCAACCATACGATGTTCTCAAAATATACATATTTTTATTGAGTATTAATTTGAATATATTCAAGTTGTTAATACAAAATTTTCACCAAAGGGTTGAAATTGTGTAGGAACCTTTGAGGTACTTCAGGATTATTTTCCTTTTGTACTTATTCTTTTTGTCTGTTAAGATTGATCGAAGTGGAAAGAAATGCCTGGAATTTATTTTTTAAAGGGAGCTCAACTTTTAATTTAAATAATTTTGAACTTTTTTCTTTTTAAATAATCCTATTCCTGGTTAAATATTGCATTCATAATTTATTCCTTTTTCCCAGTATAGTAGCAAGAAAAGAGACAAATAAAATCTAAAGCATAGAACTGTTTTGGATTTTTGGCCACCATTTCTTGCTTGGAAAGGGGAGTCCAAAAAGCTTCATTTCTAGAATAATGTGACTGTATTTGATGGGAAAGGATTCATGTGTGTTGTTTTCTTTTATTCATTACATTCATCGTCCTTCTCATGTAAAGCTAGAAAATTGGTGTAATGTATTCCTGCATAACATAACATGGAAGATATAACAGTTTTGGAAGATAATCATAAGTTTTGCATCCTTGTGGCACCTGCTTCATGTCCAAATCATTCCCAGCAACATTAGCATATGAGGTCAGGTTGGGAACCTGCAGTGACTACAGGAGCATTGGCATACAGTAATATTTCAAGAAATCTAAAGCACAGACCTAGCTATGAGGTTCAGGCATTTTCAGCGGGCTCTATAATGTAGTTTTGGTATATTTTTAGACTATGTTTACTCTGTTTAATTCCCCCATCTGAATAGGTGTTGCTCCTCACAAGGATAATTGCTTCTCCCAGTCTGTGTTAATCAGTTCTGCCTGCAGTGCTGCAATTAGAGTAATATCGTCCTAGTCCTGACTCTATATGCAGCCTTACTAGAGATGATAACCTTAACATTTTCCTTACCAGTTTCAAAAGGGAGGCAAGAAAATGTCTGTACCAAAGAGCCAAGAGCTTTAGCTGTATTATCTTCTGTATTTCTTCAAACTATCAAATACTACAAAGGAATTTGTCCTTACCCCAAATGCTCCCATTTCTCTTAGAAGCATAAATACTAGTAAGAACTAGCCAACTTTCCTTCTGCCTTTCTGTCCCAGTCCTCCCTGTCCACTCTAATCAGACAATTTAGCCACTGAGATCAGGACAGCAGCTGAAATCCCAGCATCACACAGGCATCACATCTACAATTTGATTTTTAATGAGAGAGGGAGAGAAGGAATTCAATCCCTCGCCTTCTTTGACACTGATTTTGGTTGGTGTACTCATCTTCACTAATTCATCCCAGACACTTTTTTTCTCTCTCAGACTCTGTAAGGTCCATACATTTTTAGGCTTTTGATTGTCGATTCAACTTGCACAGTTAGGCACAACTCAATTAGGATCCCACCTCCAGTACTTCAGCTGATTGGCATGTGTCATCCCTTGACTCACCATCGCAGACAGCTGATCTTCTGAAACAACGGGCTGCTATTTTTACTACCACTCAGAAGCATAAAATGTTAAATAAGTACCATTTTACCAAGTAACTGCCATCCATGTACTGATATATCAGGGCAACAGGAACTTTAAAATACTTGCCACACTTCTCAGAGATTTAAAAATCTCCACTGCATTCCTTTCAAGACTGGTTTTTTTTTACATTGATGCATGTAGAACTAATAGTTCTTTTAAATTGAAAGATCTAAGAACTGATGTAGCTGCTGTTCCTGACCTGAACATGCTATCTACTATGAGGTGTTCAAAGTAGAGATAACCTTGCCTAATACGGATTTTATCTTAAAGTGGCAGTATCATACTTGACAGGATTTGACCAGGCTAATTTTCCTGTAAGGGCATATTAAAAAATCTCATGTAATAATAATTAAGTGCTGATTTTAGGACATGAAAAATTTGCGCTGTTGCAGAGAGAGGATTTCAAAACCTGGTCACTTGACCATGCTATTGCTGCATAATTATATTCACAGTTCTCTGAAACTTCTCTCCCGAGCTGTCAGGCTGAATGAGCAGATGGCAGAGAGGGGGTGACAGGTCAGATATGCAGGTAAAGCCATAGCTCTACCTTTCAGAAGGGATCCAATGACAGCAGGGCCCCAATGGATGGACTCCTTCCCCTCCTGAATATGAGGAGCAGCTAACTGCTGGACTGACCAGCTGGTTCCAGCATACTTTGTCACAGGGCAGGCAAGGGTCACACTGTAACATTCCACAGGAGCTGCTTGGGCAAGTCTCCCTCAGCGACTTGACAGACCTGGGTTTTGCTGCTGTCCTTTTGCAGCTCCAAGTGAACCCACTGCTTACTAATTTATTTATACCAGGTTGTTTGGAAGAGGAGTTGACTGGACCATTAGTGTCAAATATGTTAGAAGACAACATCCGTGGAAGAGTTTTGCTGGCAGATTTGGGACACATGAGAGAGCACTTTGAGGCCAAGAAGCTGGAAGTATTTTCTCTTCTTATGGTAAATGTAGACATAAATTCTATGTAGCAAATTAAAACCCCCAAACATTTAAGATTAAGAACTGATTATAAAATTACCACTATTAGTAGATAAGCAAGATGTATTTCAATTTCCATCTGCCTTAAAACACTATGTTTATTGTTCTGTTCTTCTTTTTTTAAAAAGCCATTAGGCTTCCTCCCTTCCCTTCCTCCTCCCTTCTTTCAGTAGACACAGTATTAGAATCAAGAGGCCTCTAGAACAATGTTATGATATAGCATCTTTGCCTCCAGCTATTGAAGACTTATGTTGACTGGCCTTTCAAAAGGAAAGCAATAATTTCAGGTTACTGACATCCCAGTACTGGCCCATATATTTGCTATTTTATTTTATTTTATTTTATGAAGTCATGATTAATAAAAAGCCTTGTTTGAAGAATTTTGAGCAGTAAAGTACATAAATTCTTCATTGGACAGGAAAGGATTAAAGACTTTTTTTTCCTGTATTATATGTAAGGAATTCATTCATGAGGTTGGGATAAATATAAATCCTGTGCTCTTTCAAACATAGTAATTATGAACATCGTTACAGCCTGATGACTAAACATAGATTTCCAGAAGGACACATGTGACAGCCTGAAATGCATGTGTCTGAAGAATTAGCACTCATTATGCTAACTATGAGTAAAATAGGAATGAAGTAATGAAGTTGCGTTTGGTTGTAAAAACAAAATCAGAAAGAACTTAAAACTTGCTTGTTAAATGAGGGTGGCTTGTATTGGTAAAAACTTGATATGACAGATGGAATGTATTTTGACTATTTGTAACTAACATGTAAACATGTTAGACACCAAACTATTGGCTACTGCTCACTGGCAGAAAAGGCTTAACCACAGAAACTTCCAACCTGCTTTCAAATTCACATATGTGAAGCAAGGTATGTTATCAATTTCAGAGAACAAGTTACTGTCCTATGAAGTGCTAAAATTAGTAACATTCATTTTTTTTTTAATGAAAGATGTGTAGCCATAGCAAAAAAAATTTCAGTTTTTCTAATGCCTAGAGAATAAGACCCTGCACACCTGCCTTGGAGGGTCTGAGTAAAGGCTTGGCATGTCTTCAGAAGAAAAGCAATACTTGAGAATGTCTCTAAAAGTAATGTATAGATTTAGATCCCATTGAGCCTTTCACACTCAAAGTACTGTAAGTCAGTGTAAAATTTGGCATAGAATTTGTTTTAACCCTGACCCACATAAATCATATTTAGGCATAACTTTTGCCATTCAGGTCTTCACATCTTTTCGACACAAATAGAGGGCAGTGTACGAGGATGATGACACTGATTTTACATAATACACAGAGCAGTCATAAAATATCCATTCTTTCTTTCAAAGACAGATAAAGTCTGGGTTTGAACAGCCTGACTAGATCTGAATAACTTTCTATTTTATTATTAGCCCCGTAAGACAGATGGCTGCAATTTTTTATTCTTTCTTTCTGTAAAAACAACCACAACTGTTAGTGTTGGGAGGAACTAAATTCCCACGTATAACTCTATCTTCTCATTCAAATTATCTAAGATCTTTGAAGGCTATATCTTCCTCTAAAGAAGACACTGCTCCCCACTGTAAAAACTTCAGTTGTCTCCCATTTTCTGCCTTCCATGTATGTTTCTTCTCATTCCAAAATACTGTTATTTCTCATTGCTGACCTTACCTTGTGGCAAATCAAAACTAGAAGTATTATGAAAGGTCTGCTTTCTTCAGTTCTGTTGCTTGTCTCAGTGTCATGAATCAGGTCATGAGAACTTGAAGGGATCATTAGTAGAGAACGAAAGCTCCAAACTACAAACTGTCATTAAGGGCCCCTTTTTAAGACTCCAGGAAGTTCACAGTACCGTAGCCAGTTTACTAACAGCTGATTTTCAGGCCTTTGATGACTTCCTGCTTTTTTACTGCATCAAGCTCCTCGTATCTAACTACAGTCCTGCCTTTCTTACCTTTCTTACAGGTCTCACAACTTTTTCCTTTCCTGTGAATCCCATCCTATCATTGGTAATAAATCAGCCACCCAAAGAATGATTTTATAAGTAGATAATGTGCTAAGTCTCCTTCAGAAATATAAGCTAATGTTACAATTGAAGATGTATTTAATTATTTGTTATAGGTTATAAATCTGAGAGAGGAATTTTTCTTTCCCTGCTTCCCTGTAAGAGAAACAGAGTTTCGAATAGGGAAGGGAGGTAATTAGCCTTACAAAGAACTAGCTCACCAGACTGCATTCCTTGCTGATGTCCCATCAGAGATTTTGGGGTTGCTGGCCACCTTCACACAGGACAGGGCAGACGGTGGAGTTGGCTCTCGGAGGGAGATGGGGGTCTGCGTGCAGGCATTTGGGGAGAGGGACTGGGGGGCTGGCTTTTTTTGGCTTCTCATCCTGGTCAGCTCGGACTGCTGGCTTCGACTTGCCTGGCTGTCCCGCTCCCCGGATCTGCTGTGTTTCATCAGAGAGTTGCATGCTCGAGGGAGAGAAGGGGGGAGTTTTGAGACGCCGTCACCTGGGACAGCGGTGAGTCCCGTGGGAGTGGACTGCTTCCCTTCCCTTATTCTTCCCACTGGGGGAAGGGTCCCCCATTTCCTTCTCGGCTTCTCCCGCAGTCCGGGACCACCCCCCCCGACCCCTCTCCCCGCGTGGTGACCGCCAGAGCCCAACAGCGCCCCCTGCTGGCCACGACAGAGAACTGCAGGCCCTGCACCTTCAGCGATCCAACAGCGCCCCCTGCAGGCCACGGTTAGGACTGCGCTAAAGGACAGAGAAGTATTCAGTCAGACCCTTTTTTTTGTGTTCTGTTACTGTTTTTGCCAACATACATATATCTTTTCATAAAGGATTGTTGTTTCTTCTGTTTTTTCCACACTTCTTCGATTAAAGCCCCTTAATTTTGAATTTACAATTGCTGAGAGAGAGAACTTTGGTCTATCTCATAACTCACCCTCTTCAGCAAACATTCCAGTCTCCTTAGACTGAGACATTATTTAAAGATGCATTTAATTATTTGTCAGAAGATCTTTGAACTACCTAGTTGATAGGATACAGCACTCATTTTATGTAGAAAGTTTGAATATGAAATCAGATGGAAAATTTGGAATTATTTAACACCTCTAGTTTTTCTAGCATGAATCCCTCTGCTGGGGGGGGGAGGGTTGCACATGATGTATTAACACTAATTAAGCTGAAAATAAGATAATAAAATTTAGAGGTTAACGTAATATCTGAGCTTATTGGAAAGCCAATTTAAGACTGCAAATCAAATTAAGACAGTAAGAAGAAAGAGACTCAGCAAGAAAAAAAAATTACAAAGTGCTGCTGATAAAATATTTTTTTCTGTTTTGCCACACTGAAAAACCTTGATTTTGTCATGATGATGCTTCTGAAGGTTCTGAAATCATTGAACTCCATCACCACAGAAAGACCTGTTCTAAACTAGTAACTCTATCCAGTTACTATACATTTAAATGGTATATGAAAAACTGTCTTCAAACTTTATCATACTTGAAGATTTCACACACCATCCTCCACTGTTGTGGTTTAAACAAAACCAGTGCATCCACACTCTTCAAGATTTATTAATTGATAAGTGACAGTCATTTAGGTTTTGGCATCCCAAATACCCATGTTATATCTCCATTACTTAGACATTACTTAATATTCTATTACAGAGATAATTCATTAACTAAATCCTTTATAGCCCACTGAATAGAGAATTCATGGAAAGGTAGAAATTGAAATCTTACTTTTCAGAAAAACTTCATGGAACGTGAGCTTCACTGTGGAAATTCATGTTGTAGAGCCATAAGTATAAATTCTTAAAAGAACCCATTGGATTTATCTTACCTTCATTTTCTTTCTTATGCTATTCAGTACACAGGTCTCTGTTTAGATCACTGTTTGCATAACAGGTTGTCTCATGAGTTCTATTTTCCATCATGCCAACATCACAGAGAAACTCCATGATTTGTCACTTGTATGACAACAAGCTCAGGACTACTGGAAACTGGTAAGGCAAGACCAGTGACAATTACTGGTTACCTATCTATTTGTTTTCTCTAATTATCCCTTTTTATTTATTTTTTTTGTTGCTTTTTAAGTAGGGCAATAAGCTCATTGGCCCTTATATGTTCTTTCAAGTCATATTTTTACATACTTCTTTTCCATGGTGTTTCCTAGATCTTCCAATAAAACACCCTAATCCCTTGTTGACAAACCTGAGTGATCTAGTTTTTAATTAAGATTATGTCTTTCATGTTCTGATAATCTTAAAAAAATAAGTACCTGCAGTTGCTGATTTCTTGTTCTTGTGTTTGTGAACTTTGCCATTACTTGGATCCTTATTGCTGTGTTTTGTTTAGCATTGTTATTTTAGTAAGAAGTAGGAATATAGTAAGAGTGTAGTAAGAACAAAGAACAGGAAACAGTGTATTTAGTTTGTCCCAGAATCAAAATCATGCAGACAGTTTGTGATCCAAACAGCTCTGTTTCCTCTAAGTTCTATTCAATCTGGAGTCTCTGATTTTCTCTGAGCTTTCCAAAATCACTCATCTAGTTTCATCAACTATAGTCACAGCCCTTCCATTTGCAACTTCTCCTTAAGTTTCTTCTTTTTCAGAAGAAGCACAACAGATATTAAATGCAGTGTCTTTCAGATTTTCAGTAATTTAACATCCCAGGGAGGTATTGATTGATTCTTTCATCAGACCTAGATGGAAGATACCTAAAAGTTTGTCTGCTTTAACAAAGTCTGTCTTTCTTACAGATCAAAGGCATCTTTATCAGCAGAAATGCTTCTAGCACACTTGCAAATTGTCCCAATTAGTATTATTATATAAATCTCTCCAAAATTCCTAGGAGTGGGAGGTTTAGAAACTGCTGGGTTATTTTTGAAGATTATTTATAAGAGACTGTTATCCAAATTCTGTGAGACAAGCCACAGAAACAGGACATTTTGAAAAGTAAAGAATAGAAAATTTATCCTCACTTTTTGGCACTATGTCAATTTATTTTTTCGCAAAAGCTTTATTTCTAATTTTTAAGCAAAGAAAATAATGGGAAAAATACTTTATATTGTTAAAAAAATCTTGATTGTGACTTTAATTTAAAATGTGGTTGTGAAATTAAACAAGAAATTCATGAATAGGTGCTAATTCAACTCCTTGATTTGGGCAATTTCACTGAAAGAAGAAGATGTTGTTAGATATCTCTGCATAGATTTCCCTCAAATAGCAGCAAGTGAGCTTTCATAATCAACAACAAATGTATGTTCATATATTGCATAGTTTTTTGGGTCTATTGGTCAATAGTGGATTTATGCACAACAAAATATATATGAAAGGATTATGAGCCACAGAAGGACTGGAGTTTTGGGTTCAGGACAAAGGTGAAGTTAAAATCTTCTGGAACACTTAGATAGTAAAGAATTAGAGACATAGTAGGATGAACTGGTCCTTGCTAAATCTACTAGATATTCTAAGTCACATCTTTCCTCCAGTGAAAGGATGGGGTGAAGATACCTGCTGCCATGCCAAAGAGAAAAGAATTGGCTTGTAATGACACTGATGGTGTCTCCTGAAAGATAAATGCTCATATAGCTCTGTTTTGGTGTGGGAAGTTGGCCTGCCTTGTCTTTCTTTTGCTGTACTATTGATTTTTGTTGATTTATTTCAGCCTTGATTTTTGATCTAAATAAACAATGTAAACTAGATTTCTTTGTATTTGCAGGAAAAGGATCACCGTCATTTTCCTCTGTACAGTGGAATAATGGGCTTTATGGGGGACTCCTCCTTGAAAGAATTTGCTGACCAATAAATTAGCGAAGCTAACATTATGATAGTGCTTTATAGAGCACTTTATAGTGATTATTGGTTCTCAGCTGAGACTCTGCAGGCTTAAGTATTGCTTAAGCATATTTTAGGATGAATAAAGGCTGAGTAAATGGCATAATGGTCAATATCTGAAGTCTAAAATAGCTACCCTGGTGCATTGTATTACAGTCCTGCAGCACTATTACAGAGAACTTTTTGGTTCTCTGCCAGATTCATTCAAGTAAAATGTCTAAGTCATCCTGTATTTCTAAGTGAAACTCAAAATACTTTTTCTGGTTATATATTCACCTTATATTTTAAAGTTTTCTTCAATAATATTTTGGTTTCCTTATCACCTTCATTGTAAGCCTCATGACTTAACCTATAAAAAACAGGCATAAAATTTTTTTGTTTTTACAACACAATTATTCAGAACTCCTCACCAATATAGTGCCAACAAGCACCTTATATGTTAAGAAACAATAAAATTGCCCTTCACCTTTAATACAGTTAGTGCACACCACAGGATGATCACTGTCTCTTGGATTCAGATGGCTTTCATGACATTACTTTTTAAATGCAAGAAATTTGAGCAGTTAATGTGTAGAAACTAATGCACAGGAAGTTCCACCTGAATATGAGAAAGAACTTCTTTACTATGTGGGTGACCAAGCACTGGAACAGATTGCTCAGAGAGGTTGTGGAGTCTCCCTCACTGCAGATACTCAAGAACCATTTGGATGAAATTCTGTGCAATGTACTCTGGGATGACCCTGCTTGAGCAGGGAGGTTGGACCAGATGACCCACTGTCGTCCCTTCCAACTTTACCCATTCTGTGATTCTGTGGAATTTTCCAAGAGTTTTCACAATTGGCCCAACACTGCTCCCCTTAAAACCAGCTGATATTTTTGCAGTGACTCGGAAGAGGTGATTGGAAGATCGCAACATAGAGATTAGCCAAAAGGCTTAGATATGACTTTTTGATTCTGTACAAGAGGCACAAAATTAATATTTTCTTAATTTTTAAAATGTTTATTTGTATGTTACTTGTCAAAATATCAGAGTGAAATCTGTTATTTCTGTTCACAGATATTTCCCATTAAAAGAAATTATAAGCTACTCTCTCAATGTGAAATAGTGTTGTTTATGTAGACTAGTAACAAAAGAAAAAAAAAAAGAAAAATGTTGAAAAGCCAGTAAATGCTGGAGCCAGTAAAATGAACAACAACAGAGTAAGAATTCTTGCTGCCTTGATAACAAGTGAAAGTTTATCACAGTAGCACATTTATAATGCTTACTATTTGAAATGCTGGCTAAATCTGTATGAAAAACTTGTCTGCATCCACTCATATCGTAGGAGCAGAAAGATGCAGTCTGTAGTTTTTCTATTGCAGAGCCCCATTACATTTTCTTCACCATACTGTGAACATTCCAAAGGCAGTTCACTTTGCTTTAAAGAGTGCTGCCTGTTAAAGCTGACTATTATATCTATCTCTGTTTTGCAGTCTGTGACAATCTTACCTTTTTATTGTAGCAGTTATAGAATTTTTCTTAGGAACAGCATTTTTTGTTAGTGTCACCCAGAACACTAACTTATTGCAAATATATGTAATGCATTTTTCATCAGATTGTCATAGAATTTCAATAATTTATTATAGTTAAAAAATAGCAGTTCACTTTAGGATGCATTTATAAGCATCCATAAATCTTTTTACATAATGAACATTGCTAAACTTGATAATTCATATAATAACTGTTGAGCTAAAATTTTTGCTGTTTTCCTGGCCACAAACTATGTATTTTCAACAACCATGGACATTCACTAAAGCTGACAGCTTCTCTCTGATAAATCATATCTGCCAACTGTCAGCAGTTCAAAAGTAAAAAGCTCAACAGCAATCACACAGCATCTTTACTCCTATTAGGATGGGGACAAGGTCTGCCCTGGTATCCCAGACCCAATCTTATATATAGTTGCATGTAGACAAGACCCTCAGGTTAATAAGATGCCTCAAAAATGTCATCTTGCAGCAAATAGATGTGATTGCAGATCAGAAGAGAAGATTTAATATTGTGAGCTAAATTGATTTTTAGGTCTCGCAATGGGACAATTTGTTCAGTCTGAATTTGAAAATACACTGCAAGGTATGTGGTCATCAAACTGTAGAGAATAACTGGCTTCAGATTCTGTAATTCTAGGGGGAAAGGGTGTTGGTAAGAACAGGTAAAGAAATTAGGATTCTCTTTCGTCTGAAGGAACATATTTTGTTTTGAAAATCTAACAAGAGTGTGTCTCAGTCTGAGGAGACTGGAATGTTTGCCAAAGAGGATGAGTTATAAGATAGACCAAACTCCTCTCTCTCAGCAATTGCAAATTCAAAATCAAGGGGCTTTAATTGAGGAAGTGTGGAAAAACCAGAAGAAATAACAAACCTTTATGAAAAGATATATGTATGTTGGCAAAAACAGTAACAGAACACAAAAAAACTAGACAATAGTCTTAGGAAAAAAAAGGTCTGACTGAATACTTCTCTGTCCTTCAGCGCAGTCCTAACTGTGGCCTGCAGGGGGCGCTGTTGGATCGCTGAAGGTGCAGGGCCTGCAGTTCTCTGTCGTGGCCAGCAGGGGGCACTGTTGGGCTCTGGCGGTCACCACGCGGGGAGAGGGGTCCGGGGTGGGGTTGGGGTGGTCTTGGATCACGGGAGAAGCCGAGAAGGAAATGGGGGACCCTTTCCTCAGCGGGAAGAATAAGGGAAGGGAAGCAGTTCACTCCCATGGGACTCACTGTTGTCTCAGGTGACGGTGTCTCAAAACTCCTCCCTTCTCTCCTGCAGGCATGCAACTCTCCTATGAAACACAGCAGATCCGGGCTGGAGATAAAAGTCAGCTCCCAGGCAAGTTGAAACCGGTAGTCCGAGCTGACTAGGATGAGAAGCCAAAAAAAGCCAGCCCCCCAGTCCTTCTCCCCAAATGCCTGCACGCAGACCCCCGTCTCCCTCCGAGAGCGAACTCCGTAGTTCCACCTGTCCTCTGTCCAGGCGGCCAGCTCCCCCCAGCCTCTGATGGGCCATCAGCCAGGAATTTGGCCAGATCTTTTGTAAAGCTAATTGATTCCCCTTCCCCTTCCCTATTCGAACTCTGTTTCTCTTACAGGGAAGCAGGGAAAGAAAAATTCGTCTCTCAGATTTATAACCTGTAACAGAGTGGCACTTAACAGAGGTTTGTATGACATTAATTTTTGAAAGATATTTTCAGCTAATAACCTAAAGTTAGGAAATAGAGAAGGGGGAAGAGGAATATACGAGAATGTTAATTATAAATACATATGTGTGTTTGTGTTCCTAGCATGTGGTAAAGAAAGGACAGTGCAAAAGAGGGACAAGTGACATAGGGAATTCAGGGAGTGCATGCCTGAGACAGAAAAGTAAAGTAAAGAGAAAAAAAATCTCTATCTCACTACCAGGTAGCTCTGAGTAACTAGAAAAGAATTACATCTATGCAGAGCGTAGGAAATATAGTCCACTAAAAAAGCTAAACATTCTTTGCAGGTTTTTTTAAATGTAAGTATCGTTATTTTAGAACCAAAATGTTCTTCTGTGTATTCTCTGATGAGTCAGACATACAGTTCTTCTAAAAGTACTTCTCATAGGCAGGGGGTCCTGATGAAGAACAGTGATATTCTAGACCATTCTCAGTGAATAACAGCCTACGAAAGTGTTACAGTTAGAGCAAGGAAGATTTTTCTTTTAATTAAATAGATTTTTCTGGGAAAATGATGGTTTGTCAGAATCTGAAGCTTGGGATTCTTTCAGGAAAATGCAGGTTTTTTGTGAAAACTTAGTTGAGAGAGTATTCTCAGATCAAGATCTGTACTAAGGTACCTTATACAATCTAAAGGAGACCTGGCAGTGTCATTCCCGTCGCACCTTGTGCAGTCTCAGGGCCTGGGATGCAGGCTATGACCATACAGAGTGGTGTGGGGATGTTAACAGCTCAGGGTGTTCCACTTAGCATTGTGCTGGTGACATCATTTCCAGCTCCTTTAATTGTCATTATATCACTGTTTAAAGGACATGACCAGAGTCTAGATTTAAAACATCTGCATTCTTTGGTGGGTTCTTCTTCAGGTGCAGGAATCCTTTGTTCACACACAACAGTGCAGGCACAGCTGCAGTGGCGGGGCCTTGTGAGATGACCTTAAAAACAGACAGATGCTGACCATCAAGGCCATGCTGCTGGTAAACACTTTGCATCAGAAAATGATGCAAATCTGAGTGTCTATGTATATATTATCTCATATATATACATATGTAGCTTTTAATATATGTATTTATATACAAACCAGATTATATGGGTCGATCATTAAATTGTAATATAGAGCTAATACAACAGACAACTTGAAATCTGTGTATCAACAATATAACGGACAATAAAACTTTTATGTCAAATGGATGAGATTAAAAATGATTTTCCTTTGATTATTTGTTTTTGATATTTGCCCTACTGGTAGAACAGTTGCACAGTGAATAAATTTGACCCAAATATATTTTGGGTCAATTTTTGTGTGCGCAGAGTTTCAATAATTTGTGTTACTGTATGCTCAATACAAAGCAATAGGCAAGACACTGGAAACAGGCCTAAGACATTCTTTCTGACAGACTGTTTTCCCTCTTTATTTGATTTAGTTAGCAATCTTGGCTAGATTTGCAAGATATAATGTCAACTTGTTTCCTTGTAAGATACACAAATCAAGGGTCCCAAAGTGGCCAAATATTCTATGTTTGTTTTAAATACTTAATTATAGAGTCATTACTGTCTAAAATCCAGACAAAATGAGTCAAATCCACTTACAATTATATTGTCTTTTGGGATGATAATCTGACCTAATGCTAGATTTTGACAGTTCCATTCTTTTCTGCCCTTGCAGTCAAGGGAACAACTTGAACTTGATTCACATGATTAAACATGATTTATATGATTAAACTGATATCAGGATGAGAAATATCATGCCATAAAAAAGGCTATTCCTCTGTGGATAGTTTAGCTATACTGGAAGGGATCTTCTCTCCCTTTCAATTTCTTTCTGCACAAGAATTATTCTTTCCACTTTTTTTTGTTCTCAACGGGACACTGATGATGATGTGTCAGTAGCAATTTGTGTCCTTGCATATTTCCAAGCTTTTTTCAAGATCTGGCAGTTGCTAAAGTGTGACAAATTCATGTACGTGCTGTTACACACTCCTTATGTGACAGTTCCACACCAAAGAGCTGTGAAGAACGGACAAACATTGTTGGTCTTGCAAGGGAGCTAGAAATATTACGTGAGAAGGAACTTTTGTCTTTTTTCTTCAAATTACACAGATTATTAATAAGGATTGTATGGTACATTAGTTAGCAGTATGTCATCTATATACAGATATACTGATTAGCCTAAGAACATACTCTTGAATGTGTAATTGGTTTAATGTTCAACTACTGGTGGCTTAAAAGAGAATAATGAATAAATCACTTATGCAAAAGTGAAAAGGGAAAAAAAGAACTAAAAAGGTAATCCCCACTAAAATCAGAAACAATATTAAAAAGAGAAGACTGACTGATATGCTTTTAACTCTTTTAGTTGTATTTAAACTGTCATGCAGATGTAGTCTGTCACATACCTTGCATTCCCTCTGTGCAAGTTGAGGCACCTGACAAGTGATGCCTTCCCGGTTCTCTTATAGAGTGAGGATCAGAAAAGAACAGCGTGCACTCAATTCTTCTTCACACATGAGGTTGGAAAATGGTTTACTTGTGTACTTGTCAGTGTTAGGCTCACAATTGTACTCACTCTTATAGGGTTTTCCAACACAGGTTATGCTATGTTTTTATGGTCTGTGTGTACATCCAAACTGCTGTACCCATTTTCATAAGACTACTTGAACTCTTTTCAGTCTTTCACATGTATTGTACAAGCACCTTTGGCACTATGAGTGGCTCATTTCACAAGGTATTGAACCTACCTGAGAAATCTCAGTTAATTTTTTGATATTTATGTTAGGAGCAATAGGAGAGTGGTAAAATGAAAAAAGAGTTTGTTTAAAAACTGATGAGACTTTTAAGATTAGTGTTTAAAGTGGTTTTGGTTTCCATGTAATACAATAAAATACTTTCATGATAATTCAGAAATTTCTAGTGTGGTAAGTGACAAATATACAGCTTTTGATGCTAAGGTCATAAAGCCAAGTGCTCTGCTGGATCAGACTCATAAAAGGAATGGCATTAGTATTTTACAAATGGTCTGCACCAGGAGATCATTTTTTGGAGCAAGAGGAATGGGTTCATACTCTTGTCAGAATCACAGAAGTTCCAGAGTCAGAGTCACAGAATATTCTCAGTTGTAAGGGACCCATATGGATCATTGAGTCCAACTCTTAAGTGAATGGCCTGTACAGGGATTTAACCTATGACCTTGGCATTATTAGCACCAGGCTCTAACCGAGTTAACATTTTTCAGGAATATTTTAATTTCTCTTTATTTTTCAAACACCAATTCAGTTTATTTACAACTGGAACAAGTCTTTTATCATTGGACAGGATTAAATGCAGAATTGGATTTCAGATAGAAGTACTAGAAAATAAATGTTTTCTTCTTCAGACCATCTAGTTTTTGGGGCACTTACCTACAATATGGAGAAGATAAACACTAGTCCCTGCAATACAGTATTCATCTAAGTGTTTGTACCTTGCTTTCCCACCTCTAAGATGATTTAAGATAGTTGTGGGTTGTTGACTATTCTAAGGTAATTTTTCCAATTCCTCCTCTTATGAGCACAAATTTAGAAGTAGTAAAAAAATGTACAAAATAGAATCACTCCAAGAGAGGAGGCTGGAAGAGCCCCTTATCTCTGAGCTTTGAAATCTTTGTAGTCATAATACTCAAGTGGCATGTGGGTCCCTCACAAATGGACTGAGTTAAGGTCCTACATTTTCTATTTTGAAAATCACCTTTTAAGATCCTACATTTTTTCCTGTGAAAAACTCTAGGATGTATGCATGGACGCATGGCAATTTTGTATACTTTTTGAGTCCAGACTCAAACTAAGTTCCCAGTTTCATTTAAGTATAAAGTTATTCCAAGTTTATTGGCTGATAGTTTCTGGGATGATTTTTGTTTTCCATTTTAAATATAATTCTGAGTTGTCTCCAAGGCAATAATACTTATTTAGAACATTTCAAGGTATTCTGTTTTTTATTATTTTGTTACATTTTTGTTATGACTAAATATTTTTTCTTTATTCTTGCCATCAGTAAAGACTGCTGAAATTGTCAAAGTATTCTGTGTAACATATATATCATCTGATATTTTATACTAGCTTGTTTAACTTTCTTAGAAAGGCAATAAAAAGTTAGGCTTTTTTTTACCCTATATAGTTACAGAAAGGTTTTTAAAGTTTAACAGTCCCCTCCTGAAGACATCCATATGGAAAAATAAGTCCTTTGGTAAGTTGATTTTTGTTTTTATCCTTGTCTTCAACCAAAAAAAGACTTCTATAACAAAGAAGCGTGTAAGTTAGAAATGTTACTGTAATTCATTAGTTTTTACAGGAACTAATATAAAAATATTTATTCTACAGCTTTTGTTGATTCCTGTGTACACAACAAAAGGATATGGATATTCTTAAAGAAAAAACAGGAAATGGCCATCTCTGCACTGTTTCTCTAGATGATGTCCTAATTCCCAGCCTCATAATCAAAGCTCTTTAAAAATGTTTCTGTCTAAGCAGAAAACCCACAACTGCCCAAAGAAAGTGAAATAGTTGTTCTTCTTACTAGGACGTAGGACACATTTATTTTTACTACAGATATTTATATGTGAATTTCAAAGACTGAAATAATAAAGAGAACTAAATTGCCAATAAATGGTGTATGAATGCTGGTAAGGTCCTATTGCTTATAACATTTATGTCAAATATCCAGTAAAGCTTGTGTAATAGTCTAATAACAGTATCTATTTATTATAGTCACATCTTAGTGACGTGCTTAGTACCAGTCAATTATTAACACCCTATCAACAAATTATGAAAGTGGTGTTACTGAAGACTCTATTGGATCATGTGGGTACTGATTTTAAGGATATATAATTATATAACCAGATTATTTCTTTGCAGAAAGCTTTTTGTTCTGCTGTACATTTGAGCAGTAAGCCATTTAACGTCTTTCTTTCTTGTTTATTATCATAGTGAGACACTAGTAACCAGAAGGTAAATGACAGAAAAAAAGTGCCTATGGACCAGATTTAAGAAGTAATAAAAATAAATTAAGATTTCTTTTTTTCCTTCTTCTCCATATATTTATTCTTAAAGCATAAACACTTGTGGTGTGCTTTGCGAAGCAATTGGTTTAATGCGAGATACTTGAATAATAGACAACACAAAATGATTTTGTAAATACCTTTATTTAGAACACAGTTAGCTTTAATGCTTCACACAGAAAGTCTGAATTATTCTCGAAAGGGAGGATACAGTTTCTTTCAAATGAGGATTTCATAAATTGTGCTTTGTTGGCACTTGGCAATGACAGGCAGGAAAGGCAGGGTAAGCAATGCTGGCATTGTAAGTGTTAGTACTCCCAGTGTAATAAGAGCTTGCAGAGAAAAAAGTCTATTGCAGAATGCCCTGACAAACTTTATAAGAAATCCTCTAGCAAATCCTTGTGAGTTCAGAAACAGACATAATTTCACAAGGAGTTTTCAAGAGCTAATGAAAAAAAAGTATTTGATAGAAATCTTGTTTGACGTATTGTAAGAGTCCAGGATATCCCCAGCAATTTCCAGGCTATACATTTTCATATGGTAATAATCTCTGTCTTTATCTTTCACTTACTCATGTCAGTGTCCCTGAATGACAGTAGTTAATGACTTGGTTAATGCTTGATTCCTCCTGGCCATATGGGCTTTTTGTTTCCATGAACAGAAGTTCATTGTACTTAATGGTAATCAGTCATTATTGTTAATGGTCTATTAAGGTGAACAGTGGAAATACATTTCCCACTGTATGTTAGTGATATGTTAGAAGCATATTGCAGGAGGCAGTACTGAATCCACTTGCATTCCTAAGTGAATTGTTCTGTTCAAAAAGACTGGAAATTTAATTTCTGCTTTGGCTTTAGATATAGACGAACATTTGTGGTAAACATCATTGGAAGTCTATAGATAGATTAGTAAATGCCAATTAATCTGAGAGTTTGGTGCATCTGGATGTTTTCCAATCTGTTTTTCTTTTGATTTCTTCCATGTTCAATTTTTTATCACTAGGAATCAACTTTTCTCTTGCTTTACACAAGAAAAGATCCTTTCTAACAGTAAAAGGTCATTGAACTTTCTTTTGCTCACATTTTAGGAGTTGACTCTTTTGTTGAACTATTTCCCATTTTGCCCTGCAGCCTTGCTAGTGGATCAGAGGAGAAACGTTCTTTGCTGTTCCAAAGTACACGGAAACATTCTTGGATGACAAGATCTGTTGAAATGGAAATCTATCTTAAAACAAACAAACAACATTCTCACATGAACTACAGTCACAACCTTTCCTTCTCCATTGTTTTTTTCTGGTCAGCTTTTGAAGGAAGAGAATACTCTTCATTCTTTTTACTCTGGGCTAAAATCTTTAGAACACAAAAGATGGTGCTATTTAACCCAGTAGTTACCTCTGGCAGTGGGAAAACATGATATTGTTTAGGGAGATGACACAAACTTTAGTGTTTTATGTGATTCGTTTCCATCATACTCTGTTATTCAGGGGAGGGGTTAGCAATTAGGTATGACAATGGGCACAATTCTGCCTGATCCCACTGGTATTTGATGAAAGACCTGGGTGTGAATTTCTTGAATACTCTCTGAGGTAGCTGGAGGTAAGTGCCTCCTGTGGCAGTAAACTGCAGGAATTCACTAACCTCAAGTAGAGATTACCTACTGTCTTCAATGAGTGCATTGTTTCATGTTTCATTACTTGTGTTCATCTCATGCCCTGTCAGACAGTGAACCTGGGGAGCAGGGCAACTGAGGGAAGCCCCAGCCTTCCTGTCCAGTTGAGTCCCTGGTAAGGAGCTGGTGGCCCCACAGGGCTAAAATGGCTTCTGGTCCATAGGCAGGGCAGGGCAAGGGGCAGGACAGGGCAGTATGGCCATTAGTATCCTTAAGGTCCTGATACAGGCTGCATTTGATAAGCTTTATGTACTTTAATTTCTTAAAAAAGCACTTAAGATAATTTTTTTTTAGAGTTTGTGAATCTTGTTGATTTAATTAGATAGGTCTAATCCCTATTTTGACAGTGAATCAGCATCTTTGAACAATGCATTTTTTTCAAAGGCAAACTAATGAAATATTATAGGAAAATACTTTTTTTGAAGAATTTATTGTGTAATACACTCGGTACTTTGATATTTGCTGATGTTTACTTGTCCAACTCAGACTGGTTCCTCTGTATGACAGAGTAGGCAGGTATCTCCAACTGCATTTTGCGTTGGTATGATAATGGCTGGGTATCTTCAAATGAGACAGTAAAATGAATGAACCTTTACATGGCTAGATATTACTTTCATTGCTCAGGGCTGGCATTCCTGAAATAAACCCATTAAAGTTGGTGAGAGAATTCTACACTTAAAGCAGTGAAACCTGGCCTTTTGCAGTACTCTCCAAAATTGAAGGAACAGAGGAGTAGTTAGCTGTGTTGTGTCAGCTAAATTTGTAACTCTGGCTGCTGTACTTTGTTAAGGTCCTAATTCTCTAAACTCAGATGTAGCACATCCAGCTCTTAAAATCCTAATCTGACATCCCTGTTTGAAACTCTTTGTAGTGCTCTAGTTCAGCAGAAACTGAAATAACAATAGGATTTAAAATGGGACATAAAATCTTAATGAAAAAGTATTTATTCATCAAAGTGATTATTAAATTAGTAAAACTTGAGAAAGACTCACAAGAATTGCTAAACAGAATTTGTTCTTCCATGCCCCCATTTTACATAAGTCTATGGGTATATCTGTTTATTTGCTGCACCTCTCACCTCTTTAAAACTTATGTTACACAGATAGAATAATATTATATACTTTCTGTCAATTCTTCATTTGATAAATTGAAAAGCAATGCCAATTTATTGCCCACTGGCTTTTCTTAGCAATCCTTTTTTCTATATACCTCAATTCATTCAATTTATCTGCAAAAATCGTTTGTGGCTTTGCTCTTGTGTCCAGTGTATTCAATGGGAGGAGGAAATGCATTTAAGCAATATTGATTATTCCCAATCAGATTTCTAAAATCTTTAGCAGTGTTTGTTGCCCGGACATTACCAATATTGCAGGCGGCAATGGAAGAGAAAAAATTATTGCAAGGCATGCTTTAGAGATTTACATATAAAATTTAAATATTATGATGTAGAAGATAAACATGAACCTATCTAGATATTAAACAGTTAAGGTTATAAACCATTGTATCCGTTTGCAACACAGAAAGGAATTCCATGCAACAAATACCAGCTCATATACACAATGATGATTGCACTGAAAGCGTGGCAACAAAACACTGATTGTCACTAGTAGTCCAAGACGTATAATTTTTTTTCCTATCTCCCATTTTTATATGTATACATTCATTTTTCCTTTTCTCATAAAAACAGCAGACTTTTGGTCCTCAACATATCTGCCTAGTGACTGTATTGGCCATTTTTTTCCAAATGGTTTGTCTTTTTAAAAATGTTGCTTTGTACTTGTATGTTGTACTCTAAATCTGTACCATCATCAGAGAATATGAAGTTAGTTATGAAGTACATCAAGATTCTTTAGTTTGATTTGTGCTGCCTATAACAACACATAGGTATCTCATTCATAAATGTAGAACTGCACAGCATGGAAATGTAAATTGCTTCCATTCCTTTGAACACAATACTCTATTGCAACAGCATGTCATATCACAGCCAATTTCTACACAATCCTTGCAGTGATTCCCATGCATGGGCGGAAAGGAAAAAGGAAACAAGAGGATTTGGTCAGAAAAAAATTGGGGCTTTTCACTGGGTTGATCTATAAGAAACTTGAATACAGTGCTGGGTTGGAAATTGCTGAGAGGCGAGAAAAACTGACTCATATTTTTTTTAAGTAGCTAAGTAGTTTAATAGTTAGTTTATTAGAATCAGAAAATCCTACTGGTTATATCTAGATTTTTAAAATTTATTTCTTGCACATCTTGATCTGAAAGGTACAGAGGTGTCATTCACAGATCACTTCTCAGATGATGCACATGAGTTTTCTTACCCAAAAGTCACACCTCCAAAGCTGTTTCTGCTGATTCATGCCAAACAGTCAGTTTGTCACAGCATGGTTGGTATGTTCTTTTCATTTTCATCTGTGACTTAGAAATAATCTAAAAAAGGTCAGATGTTTCTGACCGTCTGTGTATTTTCTATAAAAAGACTCTTCTTTTTTTTTTTTTTTTTGGCATTTAGCAGAAGAGTTTATTATTGCTTCTTTGATTAAAAAGAGACCTGTGTGCTTCTGTGTGCCTAACAATAGCTCTTCTGTAACTAAGTCTTGGAAGATTACTGCATTTTGCTGTGGATTCTCTTCACTTTCCAGGGCAGAGAAATAATCATTCTTTCTGCATCATTTTTGAAAGTCTGCCATTCACATGTAACACACGGAAATCACTTTCATTTCAAAACTATTTTCTTCAATTATTCCAAAGGTACTAATGTAAGACAAAAATATCTGGAAGAAAAAGAAAAATGAGAACAGGAGTCTAGCTTGGCTGATGCAGGGAAATGCAGGCTATACCTCTTGTTAGGCTGTCCCCTGAGCCCAGAGTAGCCCTGCCAGAAGAGATTATTTAACAGGCAGTGCCTGGAATTGAAGTAAGCAGTGGCTGCCTTAAATGGAATCCCAGTCTGCTTTGGAGAAGAAAGTCGACTTTCTGCAACCTCCTCTCAACCTACAATTTGTCAAGATACCCTTCTGCAATTGTGGAGGCCATTGCAGACCTTGGAAGATGAATTTGGCTGTGTCTGAAGTCAGTTTGTCACTAAAGTCAAACTCTCAATCTCCAAAAAAGGGCTGACTTAGCTTTTAAAGAATGACTGGTAAAATTGAGACACCAATTGCAATTCATTAACTCCTCAGCTAACTGTTTCTCAAACTCAGGGATCATCATTCTCACGAAGTATTTGTTTTTATTTAAATCTCCTTAGCCATTTACAGTTTTGCTTCTGGACATGGCCTTTACTGGGTCAATACTGATCTCTTCAAGGAGCTCATCTGCCTCAGACTCTCCATGACCCTGATCCAGTAAGAATGTTCAGAGAAGGTCTGTCACTGAAGAGACATTGTTTTCCCATTTTTTTTTTTTTAATAGTATAATCATAAAATGTTCTATTTGTGGAAAAACACAAAGTAGTTACGTATTATCATCAGTTAAAAAACATTTTTTGCTGATGCTTTCACCAGTCAGTACAATTTAACAAAAAGTGACTTGTGAAAGTATGTATTGTCTAGAGCTTTCTCACCTGAAGAATTCCAGCTGATGTTATTTACCATAGTCCTGCTTTAGTCACACAGTTTAAGTGAAGAATAGTTTGTACAGCCTAGAGGCAAATAAGCTCTGTAACAGCCCCACTTGGGCAGAGTCTGTGTCAGCAGAGCCTGCTAAGCTGCTACTGCTCTGTAGTCTCTCCTACAGGCATAGTATTAAACTGCTTCTAGTCTGACCTGATCTTGAGTGCATTCCAATTTTTCTGCAACAGTAGAAGCTGCTTGTTTAGAACTTGCCTATAGAAATGTTGCAGAGGAAGAGATAACCCGTCTACCTCAAAAACATAGCAAAGCATTCTTTGTCAGCAACAGTTTTAAATGCTGTTGGATCGATACTAAGGCTCAGAAAACATTAGTTTCAGTATATAGCCAGGTGTTGTAACTGTATTGTATGGAGAATCCTCTGAACTTTGGATTCTTGTTTTTGTTTCTGTAATTTGTCATAAACAATCCTTGGGTTAAAAAAATAATTACTCCAAAGAGAAACAAGAGTCTTTCCACAAACTGCAGTACACAGTGCACACTATTTTAGCCTTGTGATTAGCCATTCTACTTAGTTTCCTTCAGCTAAAGAAATGCTTTAAGCATAGCCTATAACAGTTTTCTCAGTACTCAGGCATTTTTAGAAAGATATTTGAAGAGTAGGAAAAAAAGAAAGAAAAAAAAGAAAAAGAAAGAAAGAAAGAAAAAAGTCGTAAACTGATTACTCCATTTAGCTTTATATCAGGATACTGTCATAAAACCATAAGGACACATTGATTGTTTTGTGGGCAAATCAGAGTAAATGGATTTCATTTGGAAAGGGATTTACTTACAGCACTTTAAGGGCAGATCTTAATAGAAATGGCATGTGCTGGCTGTTATTAAAATCTGCTTTTTGTAATAGCCGTTCATTCAATTTCTCTCTCTTTTCAGTTCTTCCATTCAATATGTTTCAAAGTAAGCATTTCCACACTGTCCAATGCTGAGAAAGAGACAGGCTTCTGATGTCTAAATTTGTCATGGTTAATATTTAATGCAGCAAAATATATTGAAGCTATATGCAATTTTAGAGCTCCTGAGTTCCTTTTAAGTTGAAAAAAATGTTGCCAGATAAGAAAAAAAACCCTCTGTCTACTAAGCCTATGGGCAGAGATCAGACTTAATTTTGATCACGAGTTAAATAGATCTACTTTCCAGAGTCACTTTAGGTGTGTAGGTATATAGGAAAAATAGATCATCTCTTCAGTTGTAATTCCCCAAGATTTATGCTTTCCTAATCCACCTTTGCTCTTCTCTATTTTGTTTCTTGAGTAGGGTGTGATTTTTGTACTGATCTGAAATTTGACTTAGTGGGTAATATAAATGTCTTCGTTTATCAAATTTCAGCAGTGTTGGTCAAAAAGCTTTTTGGGAATACAGCTTCCTATCAAACAAAGGCAGTTTTGTTGGAAAATTATCTTTTTCTAAAAGTCTATTAGTCCTCGGAAAACAGCAAAAGGAATTTGTGAAATGTTTCTTTAAAGATCTTATTAGTTCTGATTTTTTTGTTTGTCTATATTTTTGAAATAAAGAATGTTATTTCTTTGCTATTACAAGAAGCCCACATAAAATAACATCCAGTACAAACTACAATGACAATATAAATTGATTTGGAAAACAAGTATAAACACGATTACAGTACTAAAATGTTGACATAATCAGACCTGTAGAAACTGCACTTTTAAAAATATAAGCTGTAACATGTCAGAACCACCAATATTGGAATCTACCTAACAGAAAACAAGAAACTAGACAAACATCCTCAAAACCAAATCCCGATAATTTCCAATATGACTGGATTCAAGTAACCTACAACTATACATGTGCACTATATTCAAAGCTGAAAGAAATTGGTAAAGATCTGTCAAGATCAATGGAGGTATGATGTTTTCATTACAGAATTGTCCTTACATGGTGACCAAAGGAAGTTAAAGTCATCTTTCAATAAGTGCACTTCACATAGCAGCAAGACATTCTCAATTTTGCTGTACTACTGGACATAAATATATATTTATGCATCTATATTTTTAAAGTAAAGATTTCAAAATGCAAAAGAGAGAGTCATCATTTCAGTCTAGTTTACATGAAGAGCTACCCATCTAATATTTGGAAGCTCATATTCTCAGTATTTAATATTTTTCTGGCATCTGGAAACAGATGACACAATATTTCAAGATATAAAACCATACATTTATCATCACAAGTCATAGCCTAAATGATTCATGTTTCTGAAGTCTCAGTGATATTAAACAGAACTTAGAAAAGGTTGCAATCAAGGTGTGTACTAAATCCATATTTTTATTCTCATTAATATGAACAGACAAGGCAATGAGCAGTACATTTTAGCAAAGAAATAAACATTGAACTTTTTTGCAATCATATGCGCTTATTCCCTGCATTTTCCTATTAAATGAGACTGAAGTTATGTTGCTATCATTCATTCCTTTAACTCAGCCAGAGTCAGTTTTGAAAGGAACATGATTTAAATGCCTCTGTCGTCAAAAGAAAACCTTTTTTTCATCAGTTTTGGCCTCTCCTTATGCTTGAGTGAAAATACATAGATGGAGATAATTCTTTGTACTTCACTCTAGCTGACAGAGAAAATTGTTATGACTTGAACATTACTGGTTAGGATTCAGCTCCAGATTTGTAGGTGTTTATATTTCACTTGTCTACCTGTATATTAGTGCCTAATATTCCACTATGGTCCATGGTGATCTAGTTTATAAAGTCTATGAAGTCAGGATGAGATTAAGATGGAAAAGCAGATATTTGGTGAACTCTAGGGACAATTAACTGTACTAACTAGACGTCTGCTGACTGTGCTGGCCATCTAGCTCAAATACACACTATAGACTCTGTCTTCTAGATGTGAAACTGAACTACAACTGGATTATATAGCAATTTTTCATCTGGTGGTGGATGTTTAACCACTCAGTTAAGGGAATGGCATTTCCCTGAGTAACAACCTTTAGTTCTTGATAGGATCTCATTAATCTATTCTAGAAGTAGAAATCTATTTTTTACGATTTCTGCAAATGCTCTGCTTCTTGATGTGTCTACCCCTATGACTAACACGCTCATATTTTTCTTTAGCAGCCTGCTATCTCAAAGGCAACAGTAAAAGCCAGACAACTTTAGTGATAGCTAAAAAAAATGTATATAGTCTTTTGAATCTGCTGTAAGAGAAAAAAATTGTGAAAGATATTTTGCGTTCATAAGGCTCTGAGAGAGAGCACATACCAATCTCACATTACTTTCTGTTACTGATCAATCCCATACCATCTTCTGTCTTGTCTACTAAGCAACTTCCTGTAAAAACTTGTATTTCTGATTAATCCATATTGTCTTTAATTTCTGCTGCTGCTAAAACATCTTTCTTGTGACTAATTTGGCTCCATTCTGAAGACTCTCTAAGCTCTCAACTGGTGCAGATGGCTGCATGTTCAGCTATTTCAGATATTCTCCTCCACTGATTTCTGTTTGTGACTTCTGATAAAGAGAAAATATTTCATTTTGACATCAACTTAAGGGTAGAAGACATTAAGCCTAACTAGGCAAATGCTGATATGTATACATGGTTCAGCAATTTCACTTGGGAGAAAATATTAGCACGGTAATATAGTTAACTAATATAATTAACATTAACATCATTAACATAAGCACCTGTGGAATGGTGGAATGGATGAGCTCCTCAGTAGGGCACAGATCATGATAAATGGTGTTTTCATAGAATTTTGAGGAGAATGAGTGACATTTAGCATGTTCAAAAGTCATGTTTATCTACCATGCACTCATTTTCCATCAGAAATTTTGGTACATACTACAGGAAACAAAGAAATATCACAGTCATGTGCATCTCTATCAGACCCCAAATTTATAATATTCATTATGTCCAAGGCATTAACCAACCAAATAATTCCTCCTCCTCCTGCTGATAAAGATAATGCAATAGATAATTTAAATCACAAAAAATTAACATACAGAATACTTTGAATAATATCTTAAATGGGCTATTATGTCAAGACCAACACAATATATAGTTGCAAGTCTAGAAAATATAGAGATAAGGAAATTTCATGGCACATTAGTAATACATCTAAGCAGTAACTAATGTAAAACTGCTCAAGGAAGTCCATTAACAAAGCTGAACCATGAACATATGATCTTTTTCATCATATGTTAGGTTCCTCTTGAAGAAAAAGCACTTTTTTCTTCATCTGATTATGGCTGTTGATTAAGTTTAAACATGGCAAGAACATGTACTGAGCCATCATACATTATGTTTTTTTAATAAGAGCAATACTACAAGCATGAAGACATAACTTTGTAAAGTGCATAAATAAGACAAAACTTCTCAATAAGGAGCAAACTGTCTTATCAAATGTTCTTAGAATCAAGCATCCATCACCAATTAGTGAATTCTCAAACCAACCCGGTCTAGGCAGTGCGGACAAGGAGAATAAAAACACAGCAAGATCTAGAATATGACCATGCCATTAACATCATTATAAAGGAAGAGGAGGAACATAAGATTATATTGTGAAAACCTGTGCCTTAGTTAAAGTCTTAAAACCTCAGTTTCATCTATACCACAATGAGGACGAGATTGACTTTGTCTATTAAATATTGCATTTGTTCTTAGAGAAATTAATAAAGAAGACATTTGACATAATATTTCAGAGAAATAATCTAATTTTTCACTTGCAAATATATTTAAGAAGTCTGGAGAAACAATGCAATTTCACAGAAAATATGTAAGTCTGAGCAACAGTTACCTTCAGTTGTGTTTGTCCATCTCACAGTATCAAACATAAGGATTATTCAGCTGTCCCAGCATCCAGAAACCAAATTATTGTATGCTATTGTTAATTAACTCCAAATGAACTGTTTTTGTAAAGAAATAAGTGAATTCTATGATACAGTCATGAAACTTGATATTTTACCCTTAAGCACATGAGCTCATATTTCTCTCTTTATAAAATAAAAACCAAAATAGTTGAGAACATCTGCATGATATGTTTTTATAAATTCCTCATTGAAAACAAATGAGAAATGAGGCAACTATGAAGAAATGGTGAGGTCAGAAAATGTAGCAGAGTTTTGGGATTCATGAACAAAATAAATCTCACTGATATCTTCCCGCAGTTGACCCTTATTGATTTCTGTATTCATGAATCACTTGTCCATATCTTCACATGCACTTTTCACTTCATGTGACATCAAGAAAATTTTCATTCGTCTTGAAGCATCTTCATGTTAGCTATCAAATCATTTATATCTTTATAAAAAAAGATTCCTTCAAAAGGGAGTCATCAGCTTCCTACAGAGGCTGTCCTTTTATGCTTCAAAACTGCATTTTGACCTTCTATCCACTGTGGCCACCAGTTTATAATTCCCACTTTATATAAAGGAATATAAATTGTTCTGTGCATAAGACTCCTGAGATTTCTCTTTTAACAGCTGAAAAAACTTTCCCTCCCATATGCTGGACTATTGACCTTGTTAAAAACTCCTTGTCCCACTATATTTGTCAAAAACATACCTGCAAAATTGAGTTCAGAATTTGAATTTAGGAACAACAAAGCAGACATAAACAGTTTGGGACATATTTAATGGCAATAGGATGAAATTGAGGTTATGAATATATATAAAGAGTCAGGGGAAATATCTTGGCATTGAGGTTTATTAGATTGTGGAATAGCTTCCTAAAGTGATTGTGATTATAGAATACTCATTTCAGAAATTTAATGCAAATACAGGGGCATGCAGAGGGAGTATCCCAGATTTGGACTTCAGCATATTTTGGGAGGCAATACCATTTAAACAGTCAGATGGTTTTATTGTGAGATCTATGTCTAAACAATAAGTTAGTTGTCTAACATTACTACTGAGACTTAATCGTCTTCGGGTCTTATTGCTCACATACAGAAGTGAAATAAGAAAGTATCCAAATCAATCTGCAGTTTTGTTTAAAGAATCAGGTAGGAACAATGACCCAAAAAGCTTTAGAGTATGCCCTAGAGTTAATAAGTATGTCAGCAGATATTTGGAAACTTTCCCCATGCCCCTCACCCCTAACCTCCATTGGTATTACCATTTCAGTCCAGTGCCTGGACTATGCTGAGTTGGAAAGGACCCATCAGGATCACTGAGTCCAACTCCTGGTCTTGTGCATGACACCCTAGGAATCATATCACGTGCCTGGGAGTGTTGTATAAATGCTTCTTGAACTCAGACTGACTTGGTGCTGTGACCACTTCCCTGGGGAGCCTCTTCCAGTGCTCAACCAACCTCTGGGTGAAGAACCTTTTCCTGATATCCAACATCCCCTGACACTTCATGCTGTTTCCTCAAGTCCTGTTACTGGACATTAGAGTGAAGAGATCAGCACCTGCCCCTTTGCTTCCCCTCGTGAGGATGTTGAAGACCACAGTGAGGTCTTCTCTCAGTCTTCTCCAGGCTGAACAAACAAAGTGACCTCAGCTGCTCCTCGTAAGGTTCCCCTCCAGACCCTTCATCATCCTAGCAGCCCTCCTTTGGACACTCTCTAATAGCTTAATATCTTTCTTATATTGCAGTGCCCAAAACTGCACACAATATTTAAGGTGAGGCCTCACCAGTGCAGAGCAGAGAGGGACAATCCCCTCCCTCGGCCGGCTGGTGATGCTTTGCCTGATGCCCCCCCAGGACACGGTTGGCCCTCCTGGCTGCCAGGGCACTGCTAACTCATATTCATCTTGCCATTGACCAGGACTCCCAGGTCCCTTTCTGCAGCACTGCTGTCCAGCATCTCATTCCCTAGCCTATAGATACAACCAGGGTTGCTCCCGCCCTCCCTCTCTCCTGCCCTCCCTCTCTCTTTTTCCTCTCCCCTTCCCTGTCTTTCCTTCATTCATCCCTGCCTTCCATTATGAAATTAAAGAAATGAAAGAAAAATTAGCAGGAAATTTTTGAAAATTTTCACTGAGCTGCAGAGCAAACCTGTTAATTCCGAATGTATCTAGATGCAGTATTTTCAGGCAAGATGAAACCATACAATGTGCAAATGACAACACTTCTCAACAGGGAGGATTAGAAAATTAGAAATTTTAAAGATAACAAAACCGGCCTATAGTGTTAGGAAAGAAAGGAGGAAAATAACGTTGGGGAAGGCTCCAGCCTGATGTAAAATAAAAAAGAAGTACATATTTTAAGTAGCAATTCCCTGTCTTCTGGACAAGCTTCTCATCTTCCCTGGTAAGTATTTTAAAACACATTTCCTTTGACAGGCACATCTAACTAGAAGCCTAAAACAATCTGATTTTCAGCCTCAGAGCTCATATAAATGCTGTTGCTGAACAGTAGCTGCTGCCTATTTTCTAATTTGCAGACTGAACACATTCATTCTTCTGGTTAGAGGAAAGAATCAACTGACACTGACACAGAAAAACTCAGTTGTGGAGGTCAGTATTTATGTTTGGCTCCACAGCTGGCACTGCAGTCTGTCGATCCACAGGTCAACATGTCTGCAAGGTCATTAATCTGTGCATGACATTCTTCTAAATTCAGGTTCTGAGAAAAATTATTTTTCTTCCTATTCATGTTCATTCTCAATTTTAAATAGTAATGAAATACTATACATATTTTTACTGGCTTGGATCCACACTCTGAACAAAAAGTCTTGAGTCAATTAACTTAAAACTGCCAGCCTGGAACAACTGTAGTTGAATATGCTGGTGGTGGAGAGAAGGGAAAGCAGCAATCTTTTGATACAGCTGTAAATGTTAAAAAAAAATTTGAAAATTATGTGGAAAGAACTACCCAGGGGAAACTGAAAGGCTGCAATCCAGCTGAAGTTCACTTTTAGTTCTGAGTTATTATATTTTTGACATAAATTTTCTCATGGTAATAATAAATATTTTCAAAATTATTTTGATTTTTTTTAATTTTGCTTCTGTTTCAGCCTACAGTGACTAAAAAGAAAATGAAAAAAGGAAAAGAAAGTGTTAGAAAGAAAACACAGTGAATTGTTTTCTCACACTGGTCCCAAAATAAAGCCGTTAGAAGAGTCTTAAGAATGAACTGCTGAGAGTGAGAAAGGGCAAGCACCAGACACCATCTGATTAGATGTTTCACAAACAAGATTTCACAGGCTCAGGTAGTTGTTTGTCAATGCTTTAAGCTACCCTGGAAAAGCCTTTTCTAAGCCTCCTTATGCAGATTCAGTTAGGAAAGAACTACTTGAAAGAACATATATGAGTGCCATTTCCAGCTCAACTTCTTCTCGAATATATAAATGTATGCCTACCTTTAAAATTTATGTGAGTTTTTCCCACTGTCTGCACCAGAGCTCAGACAAACAAAAATATAACCTTTGCATTCAACCATGAGCTTATTTTGTACAGATTTTCATCCAAAGCAACTACACTTTCATACAGGGTCATCCATTCCCTAGAGCTCTCCTCCAATCATTTGTCCTTGGTTTATGTAGTAAACATATTATATGTCTGACTAGGAAGCTGTATAAAAGTACTACCAGACAGGTTTCTAAAAGGCTTTGAGAAACAGAGAAAAATGGAAATTTTTTTGTTTAAATATTAGAAAAAGATACAAATTGAAAAGATGCAGCATGGATTAACACTCAGACAGTGGATATTTCTAGATTAATTCACTGGAATTTTTATGTATGATTACATTTCTTTTACCAGAGAACTTAAGGAGTGAAAAAGCACCAGATGAAAATAATATTTTCTATGCCAAAATCAAATCTAGAACAAAATCCAGTTATAGCATATTTCAGCAACATGGATCAGTGTCATCTTTTGAAGAAAATATTAATGCGCTGTTAAATGAGTGATTATTTGGGGACAAGGGTATTGTTAATTTAAAAGTATTTAGAAAAAAACAACAACATGGAAATTTGAGAGTATATGTGTCAGTGTATGTGTATGTGTATGTGTCTGCAGTGAAAAGTCAGCTTTTAGTGTCCCTTTTTGCAGAAGTGTCCTGAGGGGTATTAAGTTTACCTTTTTAAAGTCTGATCTTTAAAGTTTGGTCAGTGGTTAAATTTAAAAACCTAAGTGAGGGTTTGCATTCAGGTGTTCTCAGTGGTCACAGCCTTAGATAAAACCAACAGGAAATAACTTTTTGAAAGACCTCTGACAAAGTAAGGTGCTGAATACAGACATTGTGATATTACCAGTTTATATAGCATTTAAAATGTTGTTTTTTCTTTTATTTTTCTTTTCCTGATCCTAGCTCCTGCTGGTTTAATATCTATTTATGTATCTCTACCAGCATAGGGCATCTCATTTTCTTCCCACCTAATAAAGTTCTGTTCTTTATAATGTATAAGGATCCACAATTTTAACAAATCATATAACAAAAACATTTGAGAAATATTATTGACAATTTATTAATAAAGACAGCATATTAATTTGAAAATCTCCAAATGTTTACTCCAGTGACTAAATTAATGCTTGATTTAATCTGCAATTTCAGCACACACTGCACAATATTGCCTTTCACTGAACGTTTACATTTAACTTTCATTTGTGCACTTATTAAAACATAGCTTTTCTTTTATTTAGAAAGCAGAAAAAACCCAGTAAGTTTCTTTTTCAAGTTAAGAAGTCTATTAAAGAGGCAAAGCTGAAATAACAATGTTATACTATTTCTTCCTGTGGCTAAATAATGTAATAACAAGAAAAAACTAGAAACTAAATTCTTTCAAAGGGATTTTTAAGGTAAGAAGTCCTGACATGAATGTAACCTTGAGAAAAAGAATGTAATCTTGACAGTATGATTTTATTGGGAATGAACAACAACATCTTTTACTATATCAAAATATAGACCCTTTATGATTTATGACTTGAGTGGGAGTTTAGCATATAAATATGCTTATGAATCAGTGCTGGTAGCCTTTTAAGCTTGTGGTAAGAATTCCAACAATTCCAAAAAATGCAATTCTACTACTTTGTGATTATCACACAGGTTGGGTCCTTATTCGAGGCAGACCTACACAGAAAAGTTCTAAACAAATTTAAGGCAAATACCATACTTTAGCCTGGACGCAAGAACTGCAATATTTCTTGGTTTAAGGAATATGACCATTCTCACACACTACTTAAGGAAGAAAAGGCAAAGCTTTCTGACCTCTTACATATGACGTGTTTTCCACCATCTTCTTCATCCTAAGGCTTACCACCCTAAAGCAGCCTGAAAGAATTATCTTGTCAAAGACAGCAAAGATCTATTAAAAGAAAAATTACCACAGCTGCTAGTTTAGGGCAAAAAGTGCTTAGTGGTTTGAAGCTCTCTGCACATGCAGTCATACTCAATGATTTTCTGGAAGTTAGTCCCTGTGGAGTGTTGGCTGACTCTTAGTAGCCAATGGTTAAATGGTTAATTACTGCTTGCTGAAGTACAACAGATATCAGATCCTGAGGTGCCTCAGCACAGTACATTTCCCCCGCAGGATAAACAGATATTTAGTGGAAATTCTGCAACTACTTCTAGTTCTCAGTCTTTAGTACTATTTTCCTAGCACTATTTGTTTTGCCTTAAAAGCACAGTAAGCCTGGGAATTACAATGACCTTAATATCCAATTTTGATCTTTGGGGTTGGTTATATTTTTTATCTTCCCTGCTGCTAATTCACCAAATCTATGGGTTGGTACTGCCTTGCAAACAATGAGGTCACGGTATCACACGTCCAAGTGTAGCCCTGCATGAATTTAGCCCTAGAGAACATGAAGTCAATTTTTGCAGTTTGACAAGTAACTTCTGTCATACTTTGTTATACTGTGATGGAAGCCTTCTTTCTGCTACAGGTATAGATCCTTAATTCTACTTCTAAGAAGCCTGCATTGTCCAGTGAAGAATATCTTAGTGTCATTGCCCAGAAGTGAAAGAAAAATTTGGAGACAAATGCAGCAGAACCCCCTTTCACCAGTAGAATGTTGCAAAACACAATATACCTTCCAGATCATAACACTTCTCTTAAACATATTTATTTATCATTTGTTTAGGGAAAAGTGTTTTTGTGTAGAGTAAAGTGACATTTTCTTTTAAGTACTCTTATTCACATGCCTGGTTTTCTCAATATAAACTGATGAGAAGATGTATGAAGAATATCTATATAGCAGCAGGGCTTCAGAACTTCTCTTCAGTTATAATGAACATAGCCAAATCTAGTCACGACTGCTCTGTGTAGTTGGTACCACATTCAACATTTATTCTCCACCTGTTCTGACTGCATTCATTACTTAGAGAAATCTACACAAAGACCATGTGAAGAATCTGAGACAGAAAAGCAGAAAGAAGTTTCCCTATATATTTACCAGAGTCTGGAAACAAATAATGTGAAGATTTACAGATTTTCTTCTGTTCTATATGTGTGCTTTATGCTTGTGCCCAGTCATGGGTAAACTACGTGCACATTTTGTCTGAGTGATACACAACTTTGCAATTTTTGAAATGTTATGATAAACACAGCAAAATTGAAAGCTTTAATCCTATTCCTAAAACATGTTGAAAGGGTTTGTGCAAAGTTAAGCTCAAACCTTGTTGAGTTTGTTTTTCCAATTTACTTGTGTCTCAGCTTTTGAAAAGCAAGTTGTTCCTGATTTCTTTTGCCTTTTTTCTTGGCAACTGGTGAAACAGCCAGGCTGCTAGAACAGGAAACAAGCTCTTTCTGTTATCCTGTGGGGTGAGATAAAAGGTCCTGTTTTAGCTCTTCTTTTGAAACCCCTCAGTGTGAGGATGCAAAATATTGTCATAAAAAGATTCTCAGCATGGCTTCATGAAGTTAGTTAAGAGAAGACACATACATATGTGTGAATATCTGAACATTAGAAACTGCCATGCTGCATCAGCTCAGAGATGGTTTTAGTCACGTATGATGTTCCTGGAAGGCATTTGTTCAGGATACTTCGTGAAAAGTACATTAAAAAACCCCAAACTCTGAAGGGTGATTCTTCCATTCTAAATTCCATCAATCACTTGTTTAGGAGCTGAAGGCTGGTGATGTAGATAGCTCTCTACTACCAACAGTACTACAGGACACAGGCGTCACATCTCATATGTACTCTCACATGCTCTGGAACAAGTGTCAGATGATGACGTCTTGATCATAAGGATATGAGGCAGTCTGGAGCTAATAAACCAGCCCGTTGTTGTTTAAATCCGATCTTGAAAGGTATGCATAAGTTTGGGGTTTTTTAAATTTACCGTTTTTAAACAGAGCAACAATTTTCAGTTAGCATATGTTTCTGATTATATTAAAAAAATGTTTGTGCTCTCCCTAGAAAGCAGCTGTGATATGTCACAGCTAAACTAATAAAAGATGTGTAAATCCCCAATAATCAGAACATGAAATGCATAAGAATGAATGCACAGGAATGGAACTTCAATGTTTCTGTATGCAGAATCATTGCTTGAACATCTTTGCCTGATCTGTGTTCTTTTTTTCATAGACAAGTAAGGAAAAAAATATTTTTTAAAAATATTTATAATTTTGTTATTTATTATTTTGTGGTTTGTCTTCCACTGAGGCCAAAGTCTTCACTGGTTTTACATCTTGATGTTAAAACAAAACTTCTTTAAAGTGCTTTTTGGATTATCACCCTAATTGTTTTGCATAGTTGCTACATGAGGAGAACCAAAAATTCTCTATCCCATTTCTGTTTCACAGGTATAAGATAAGGCACAGAAAGCTTTTGAAGTGCCCAGAAGATCAATGAAATATTTGCTTCCACACTATAAATGAAAAGAAATTGTTTTGTTTATTAATGGTCAGAGCACAGCAGACAGGGCAGTTCTATCACCAGGTTTGCCCCAGATCAACTCTGACTACTAGAAGGCTTAGCTTGAATTGACTCAGTTGCTTGTGAATCATGACTTATGGCAAGACAATTAACATATTATATTTAATTATATAATATATATATTATATATTATATATTTAGTCATATTTAACATATTATATAACTGTATTATAATTTCCCTATATTTCACTATGCATCAAGTATGCACCTTCTTGTTCGTGTTGTATTATTTTAGAGATGCAAAAGTATAACTTTTCAGACACAGTAAAAAAATGACATTCTCATGCATACACAAACTTTGGATGGAAAAGAAAACTTGCTATAATAATAATCAGTGTTGTTATGGATGAATAAATAAAGAACTACTGAATCCTTAAAGACAAAAAGCCATTGGTTTTTTTTTTGGGGGGGAGAATGTATTACTCTGTTTTGTTAAAGCTTAAAAACAACTTTCACATGCTAGTTTTATAGAGCAATTATAATAAAACACAAGCAATGTTTTGAGGACAGTGCAACAGTGGAGCATCGTCTCTCACTAGTTTTGAATTGGGAACTGTTTTTGGCCATTCCATTTGCATTTCACCTGCATAGTATATCTAAAGTAGTCTGAATTTATAAGATGCATTTATCAAAATTAAAAAAGACAAGCTAATGTTTAATCTCTACATTTTAGGCTTTCTCAGTATGTCAAGCAATAATCATACTCTCCATACAGAAGTGGAGTATGAATCAGTAGCTAATTCATGGACTAACTACTATTTATCAATACATGCACAAGAAATGAAAACCTTAGATGTTGTTGGTCTCTTTTTATAATTTTCTGTTCCTTTGGAAACAAAGTCATCTTTTTACTTCCCTTTACTAGCAAAATACACTTTTTTCCTTTGCTTTTTTTCAGAGTGAGGCAGAAAGATAACAGATTACTCTATAGAAAAGAAATAAACAGCTGCTAAACTCGGTTCCTTGCATAGACTTTCCTATAATTTGTTTTATGACAGCAGTTTACATTATGAGAGACATTAGATTGCTAAAGACATTTCTATTTAAGACAAATGATATTTGATAAGTCTTCTCTGAAAAAAGATACTTTACTGTTTTCTTTGTGTGTTTTCTGCTTTTCTTTCACTTCTTGCGGAACTTGGATGACAGGTCCATCAGTTGTACAAGTTTATATTAAATCAGAAAAATAACCTATAGTCATAATATAGGGGCTTCAGTAATATGTAATGAAAAGTATGTGAGAAATTATGACATGACATTTAAGAATGTATATTCTTTTTAATAAAAAAAAAAGAATCAGTTTCAGCCTCACTGGTGGAATCTTTGTGTGTATGACTGCCTGTGTGAGTGTGATGCTCTACCTGCAAGACTCCAAAGAATCCTTGCAGTTCAGGCATTTTCACAGTATTTGCTCCTCTAGAGCTTTTCATGTTGAATTGCAAATTTTATGGGTACGTATTAAATTGAGACAAAATACTAAGATAGGTATTTAGGGTTGATAATTTACTTAGCTTATTTAAAATTCATTTCAATTCATACGTAGAGGCTGTAAACAGACATGGTTCACTATTTTTCATTGCATTTACCAAAATATGGGTATTAGAGATCTTAAAAGAAGAATTTCACTGTCATTTTGCAGAGGATCTCTGCTTCCTGCTGGTAAGGGCCCTGGGGACACTTAGTGGCTTTACTGTTCCTGTATTTTCCCTCTCCCCTCTCCAAGGCCAAGAGTCCATTCCAGTGGCCAAGGACCATCAGTCCCTGCCCCAGTGACCCCACAGCAAGGACAGTCTCCAGCTCCTCACAGTCCTGCACTGCCCAGCTGTGGCCCCACCAAGCCAGGCTGAACCGTTCAGGATGACAGCTTTGCCTGAGGGCTTGGTCTGTGCCTGTCCACCGGGAGGTGCCAAGGTTGAGGCTGCCCCGAGGTCCCTGGCTGCCCTGCTCCTGGCTGGGATGTGGGATGGGCCCTGCCTTCCAGGCCCTGCTCTGCCTAATGCCGTGGGGACCCCCTCTCTGCTCCCACTGCCCAGAGAGCAGCACACCCTCCTGGCACCATGGCACTGCCCTTAAAGTGAGGTTTCCTATGTAACATCTGGAGGCCATTTCCTATATAGCTCAGCATCAGCATGGGGACTGCATTAAATCAGACCAAAGTGCCATTTATGGCACCAATCTGCCATGTGGCTGACTCTCCTGGTTTCAGTGTTGCTTTTTCCCTACGCAGTGATAGTACTGGACTGCATGCCCCATTTGGTTCTTCCAGAGGAATCTTAAACTGGCATAGCTGCATAGCTGCTATGTGTATATCCTTTTTAATTTTATATCTTTTTTTTGATAAAATTTGCAGTCAACTTTTGTGTAGAAATTATTTCAAGTGATTTAAAAAGTGACTCTTGGATTCATCGACAACTATCTGAAGCAGTGGCTGGGTTTTCTGATAAATAAGTGCCAAATCTGTCTGAATTTTCATGTATGTTTAAAGAGTTAGTTAATAGGGTATGCATCTGTATTTTCTTTGCAAATTAACAACTTTGAGATTTTTCCTTTGTAAAGGGTTTTTCCCTAATCCTTGTCCCCTTGATAACTGTTTTACCCTCACATTTTTCTTTATCTTGTCTGTAGGAACTTGATTCAGTTTCCCACATAGATGTCACTAGTGACATTTGGAATGGCTGCTAGTATCACACTTGGCCTTCTGTTTCAGGTTCAGGCAGGAGCATATCCATCAAAGGTCCTTTGTTGTATCTGCCAACCCAAAGCTGATGGATCAGATGACCTAAAATGCTTCAGATTACCGCAGCTGGCCACAGAAAGGCAACTAAATAAATTCAGACCACTATATCTTGTTATATCTATTCTTTCTTTTTCTCTTTTCTCCTGTTAAAACTCTCTTTACTGAAAGCATATTTTGAGATTAAGACATTTAGGTATACATCTTTACACATGAGCAAGGTATGTATCTGACTGTCTCTTCAACTCTTTGTCTAACTGGGGAAGAGGTAAGAAAGAAAGAGAGTAAATGTAATACTTTGCAAACCCACTGGAGCAAAGCACAATCCATATATACAAAATGACTGCAGGCTCAAAGAAATAGTTATTTCCCTTACAATCTTCCATCTTAAGAAAGTGCTGTCTCATATCTGTCAGCCAGGTGCCTTTCTTGTACACTGCAGTATCTATAGTGGCATTAAGCTCCTGTGTTTAAAATTGAGTCTTACACTTTTAGGGAGAGCTGAATAACCAAGTACTTTAAGTCATGACGTGAATCCCACCATTGGTGTTTATTCCTAATAACTGTATCTGCTTTTGTCTTCGCAAACATCCTAAAAAGTCACTGATAACAGCATAAAAATACTAGTATCTAGAAATTCTGAGCATGCTAGAACCTATTTGTTATCAAACAAGGTCAATTAAAAAAAATGAGGTAATATATCTCATTATCCTCCAATACTGCCTGCAGAGTTCTGACTGCATTTGAAGGATTTCACTTACAGTCTCTGTGTGGACAATCATACAGACAGGGTCTCAGTTCCATCAGCAGCTAAGACTTCTAAACATGGCAAGGGAGAAATAGGGCTTTTTTCTTGGTCATTATGTAAAGGTAAAAATACTATTTTCAAGTAAAAAAGACTAAGCAGAAAAAAGTATCTGAAACTATGCAGAAAATGATGCATTTAGCAACACCAAAAAATTCCAGTGAGCTAGTTTTACTTTTTTATAGTATCTGTCACCATGGCAGCCAAATGTCTGTAGCAGAAAGTAGCATGTATTAGATGTATCAGATAATGGATCCTCACCAATTGTAACTATACCAAAAAAACCCCCACAAAACCAAAAAACCCTCCAAAACAAAAAAATAAAACTTTCCTGTTAACTTGTTTTTCTAGAAAGATAAATAGATACTTGAAATTTTTAAAAGTAGAATGAATGTCAATGTGTAGATTCTTGGTAAAAAAGACTTGGGGAAACTAGATCAGTTCTTTGAAATGCAGTAAAGCCTAAATTTTCTCCTATTCTGTTTGGGGTCTTCTAGATGTCTGTTGAGCCCACTATGTAAGACACTCTCCTCTGAAGTAGCCTGTATTAATGAAGAAGAAAGAAAATAGATTTCATGATACTCATCAAGAAGTTAAAAATGATCCTTCTAACTTTTAGCAAAGTAATTTGTAACTGCAGCTAAAATCAGCCTGACACAACTGTTTCAATCTCTGCTGAACATTTTCATAAACAGCACCTGAATCTCAACAGTTACTTGATAAAACATTTTTTATTCTGCATTTAAATCATACTATAAGTTTCACGTTTATTTTAAAACTAAAATGGTTTTTAGCAATAATTATTTTCAAAACTCCAAAGCTTTCCTCCAGAAAGCTGATTTCAAAGAGCCACACAAAATCTTTCTCTCTGTAATATCATCACTGTGGAAGCAATTCATCAAGCAAATAATGAAAAACTGTTGTTTTCCAACCATGTTTTTCTCTCAGTAAAGATGGTTTCCAAAAGGCATTTTTTCAGTGTTACCTACAATAAACTGTCACATTTGGAGAGCAGAAAAGTTTAAAAAGCTGCATGAATGACTGTGATTTGAAACCTGTCCCTTATTCTGAGCACCTAGCCTATAGCCGAAGCTAGAGATTAAAGTAATTATTACAAATATGTGCCACAGACTCTAATAGGCAAGTGGCCTCATAAATACCTCTGTAAAATAAATGTCCTACATAAACTGACAGTAGAAGGTACAACTCCTTATGAGAAGCAAAGACTAGGAATAAAATTGGATTTTTAATGCCTGGATGAGTAGAAGTGGAAAACAGCAGAAAGTTCACAGGCAATTTTGAGAAGAAAATGAACAGGTTAACTACCATTAGTACCTAATATAGTCTAAGTACATTTCCTTCTGCACAATGATTTGTATAGGTTTCTGCAATATGATATTTCTACTCCTGCTACTCTTTTTTTTTTTGGTTTATTATGTAAAATAGACCCACTGAGATAAAAATAAAAGTAAAAAGGGATGCTTTTAGCTAAAGGGAAAAAAAGTACAAATATTTTGTCAGTGGAGAGAATTCATTCTTCCTTTCATGTCAGTATTTTTGTCTCAGTATATCTCCATGGTAGAATAAGAAGAGAGGTGTTTTGTCTCCAGATCCACCAGAATATGATGGATGCTTCTGATTCTCAGGTAAATAACATCACAGGAAATACTTGATCACTTACTTCTTAAAGCACAGCTGATTTGCATTGTCCTAGATTAAAGTATAGGCATAGGGAATTCATGTCTCTCCATGGTACCCAGTGTAGTCATATCTGTTTCAACTTTTCAAGCTATTTCCTTTGTATTTCAGGAAATGTGTACTCTTTTTTTTATCTGAATAATAACCAAAGGATAATGAAAAACCTCAGTTAAGTGAAAGGGTGTGTGAATGGAGGAGCTTCAACAATGGTAGAGGGTTTTGATCAGTTTTTCAAATAAAAGTGTATCAGGGCTTAATTAAACACTGATACTTTTGGTCTGTGTTTGACCCAGTCATCTGTGAGAGTTTATCTTTCTCCTGCCAGGTTATGAGAAAACAAGCACTGATAAATGGGAACTTCATCCTTGAAGCAAGTATGTCGCATAAACTCAAATTAATTGCTGTCTTCTGATTGGCTAATCCCCTTTCAAGGGCACTTGAAAGGCAAAGCGAAGAAGAGGGAGATGAAGTAAAACCCCCAGACTCAATTAGAAAAGACCCCTGAGGTATAACACACATGCGCAAGGGGAATCCCAAGTTACTCATGCATGTGCAGAAGAGATTCCACTTGTATAACCAGGGGGTGGGACTGGGGGCCTCTAGCTGGGTGGTGCTGGCCACACCTGCCCGGGTAGATGTCATTCAGTTAATTGTATAAGAAGCAGATAGCTCAGTCTGGTTGGCCTGCTTCACATGAAGGACCATGTTGCCTTTTGCGGGGCTGCCCGCTGCGTGTGAGCCTGCTGACCCTCTGAAAATGCAGCTGCTGCAGAGGATTCTATGGCATTAGAAGTTGGTAAGATAACTTTATAAGCAACACCTGGGTAATTGGGGAAGTCGTACTGAGGGCTTATTTTCCTCCTCCTTCCTCTCTTTTGAGTTTGTTCGTTTTGTTGGCCACCTCTTGGTAATAAATATCAGTTTTTGTTGAGCTTTCAACGGTGTTATGGTTTCAGTTTCAATATTCTCCGAACTCTCCCTGTTACAAAAAGCTACATGTCTTTTTATCTCAAGGGCAGCTCCTTAGGGAATAATGGTGCAATGTGGAATTTTTTGTAGGCTGACAGATGTCTGTAATACTATTCTAGCTATATCAAATATAAACCAAGGAAAACTTGAACTATGAAAGCAAAAAATATTTATTTCATTCATCACTAGGTTTTATACTATACTATACTTTTCTGATAGTTTTTTCCCTTTCTTTCCCTTTGGGTGCATGAACTTATCCTTATTTCCTCCATTATTCTCTTTTCCCAATAAACCTCTTTTCATAATGAATTAGACAAGGAAGGGGCTTGTCTGGAATTTCTGAAACAGGGACTTGTCCAAGCTCAGAGTGTAAACCTGTGTGTAGTCTAAAATGGGCTGCAAAACTGTATATGAAATTTGTAACATAGGAGGAACCCAGAAGAGGCTCTTCTCTTGTGCTAGTTTCCATGGGAAGCAGTGAAATAATCCTTTGTTTTGCTTTGCTTGTATGTGTGGCTTTTGCTTTCCCTATCGAACTGTCCTTATCTCAACCCATGAGTTTTCTACCTTTTACCCTTCTGATTCTCTCCCCAGTCCTACTGCTGTGGGAGTGAGCAAGTGGCTGTGTGGTACTTGGTTGCTGACTGGGGTTAAAACATGAAAATACAAAAAAAAAAAAAAAAAAGCAGCAAACAGCCAAAATGGGTTCAAATGCCTGAATATGACTGCCAATATAATACTGGTATGTTATCAAAATTATTATCCACTACCAATTTTGGAAGCACTTTTGTCTTTGTTAGGCTTCTAACACTAAATAGAATCCTGAACCATGTTTCTGGGGTGCGTATGTGAAGTTACCCACATACCAGCATCAAACAGTTTAGCAGAAATAAGAGTGGTCATGGGATTTACAGAGAGAATTTGTTCTCCCACTTTGCTACTTTGTAAGATTTAATCAAATATTTACTGACTATCTAACCTACGGCTAGAAGGGGAGGAGCCATCTAATATCTAATATTAGTATGAGTACAGTGACTGGTGTGGTAGCAGTACAAAATAATATTCTTCCTACACCTGATTTATTGCACAATCGCAGGTCTAGATCATTGTTTACCTGTGTGAGACAACAGGACCTTAACATCCCTGCCACTGCTGATCCACTGGTCTTTTGCATGAAAAATTCAAGTATCCATCAGTGCACAAATTGAGCTGCCAGACACGAACTCCAAGAGTCGTGAACCCACAAGTCAAAAGGCTACTGCCTGTTTCTCTGGAAAATCCTTTTTTTAAAAAAGAGAAATCTAAACTTTGATTTTCGATAACATTCTGTTAATTTTAATGAGAGTTTACTGCAGCCTCTAGAGGTGTACTTCCATGAGCTATCTGCTAAACTTTTTCCCTTGCTCATGGGATTTAGGAGCCTAAATTTTTCTGATGAACAGTTTTTACTCTTTTTCTGTTTACCAATGAAAGGTGATATTGCAGTGATAAAAATTGTAAGCACTTATTAAGATATTACTTAAGAAATTAGTTTAATATTTAATTTGTATTTTCATTACTGGCCCTAGCTTATTGATTTATATTTATTGATTCAACTGACATGACTTCTCTAGCTGAGTCAGCAGCATGAAGGATATTAATTCTAATACCTATAGAAAAAGAAAGAAAATGAAGTTTAATTTAAGCCAAGATAACTTCACTCATATTCATATGTAGTTCAGGTGCTAAGTCTGTATTGCCAGACAGAATATATATATTCCTAAAAGAAAAGAAAACTGACGTCACATCTGGTCTGTTGTCAACAATGGAAACTTTATGCAAGAGAATGTATTCACAATAGCTGATGTTTTGTGTGACTTGCTGTACGAACAAAGCATACTCAAAAAAATGCAAGCCAGAAAATGCTGAAAACACACATAAGTCCCTTCTTTGTCCTTATTTTTTACTTTACATTCTAATCTTGGATACCAGCCTTCACATATGCTTCTTTTAATGTGATACCCTCTACCCTCATATATTTTTAAATAATGTTTTTGAAGTTATACTTCCAAAACTAAATCAAAATAATATTTTCTTAGGGGCCTGGATTTACTCTCAAAAATGCAACAAGTAACTTTTTTTATGAGATCAGTTTAAAGCACTTTGATCATTACAGGAGGTATTTCTTTATCAACTGCCTGAGTTTTATGAGCAGTTTTGTACAGCACTTTCTCTTTATTTCCTGTTCCTCTGTGGTTATTATATCTTCATAAATGTTTATTAAATGCAGTGTATTAGAGAAAAAGAAAATGTTAGATAAGAAGAAATTCAGTGCTTTCGTAAGAGTATAATAACTAATTGTATATTTCTATGTGAATGTATCAGTTAAAAGATTATGGAAAAAAAGAATTTTTTCTTCTGCTCATAAACCACTTTTTCAGTGGTTTATAAATGCTATCTTGACACAAAGCAAACAAAGGAAAGGTAAACAAATTTAAAAATATCAAATTAGATGCACATTTTTATAAAAAAATTGATTAAAAAAAAAAAGAAGAGGTCCTCTAAAGAAGACTTTCTGTAAAAACTTGTCTAGACTTATTGCTTAGGCCAGTGGGGAGTTTCTTATAATGAAATCACCTTTTTCTTCCTTCTACAAAAGTGTTGTTTCATCCCATTTTTTTGGTTTGATAATGAGAATACATGAGCTCTATGCAATTCCAATGTACCTTAACCAAAGAATAAATCTTATAACTGCAATGTAGGTACAGGCAAATGAAGAGTTTTGAATCCTAGTAACAACAAGATGGGATTGATTTATGCCAACCTTATTCAGACTTGCCAAGGTTTTTACAAGATATGTTTCTCTGACCCTTCTATTATTCTTTGTTTCAAAATAATTTTTCTGTTTTTTTGAGGCAGTTCTTGTGTGTTTCTTCTCTGTGAACCAAATCTGAATCATGCTGGGGTTGCCTGATGATTAGTTTACTGAACTGTTACTTCTGGTCACACACGATTCAAGATACCACTCATAAAACAGAAATATATGACTTCAGAAGAAATTGCTCAAAATTGCTCAATGGAGACAAATTTGTGGAAGAGCAGAAGAATACAGAGGGACTTTAATTTGGTCTATCATAGGAGTAGGCTGAAGTGTAAAGTTCTTTACCAGCATGAATCTTGTTGCTGGAAGAAATGTTACTTGACATAGACTTCAAAATTTCTCACTGGTGAACTACAGATAATTTTAACTATTTTAGTTCAATACATGCAGAAGATGTCAACCTATTAGATGTGATAGTAATTTGTTTAATATATATATTGCAGTGTAATTCTTTTTGTGGTTGTTGAATGGTCTGCTACAATACCAAGTATTGAAAAACACCTACTCTGTTGCTCACTGCCCTCTTAAGCTCAAAAATCAATGATGGCATGTCAAAAAATCCACTTTTTGGGAGCATATTCCTCTACTTCTGATGTCCTTCTCTCTCATGGGTATGTTTCCTCTGGTTGCCATCAAAACTCCCAGTAACAAAGATGTTTAGTGTTTATCATTTGTGACAGAAGGCACAAAACAAAAACAAATTCCTGAACTCATTCTGACTGCAAAGGTCTTGTGTGTTTGGGCAGTGAATTGTCCAGAGGAATAGGTTGTATGATCTCGGCATTTGCTGAGCAACTGATAGCTGTCTGAAATTTTAAGTAACCGAGTATGTGTAAACTTCCTGATAAGGCTGCTATTCAGTGACAAGTTTGTCAGTGATAATTTCAAACACTTCAAGTAAACTAGGATAATGTTTTCTTGAGTCAGCAAGATTCAAGAATCACTTTACTCATTCCAAGCTTTAGTTCCTGGGCTTTGGCTCAGACACTTCAGGAAACCTTTTAATGAAGGCTATTAAGTAACAGAGAAACTTGTATCTTTCATATGGTATAGAATCACTGTAGGATCATATTTCAAAAATGCCCCAGCCATGAAAGCTATCTCAAAAAAATCCTCTGTTGTGTGCCAAGACCTGCTAAGTGTCTCAGCTAAATGAGACTGAAGTGTTTTGCTGAGGAGGATGAGTTATGAGGAAGACCAAGCTCCTCCCTCTAAACAATTGTAAATCTGAAATTAAGAATTGAGGAAGTATGGAGAAAGAAAAAAAAATAACAGCCGTTTATTAAAAGATATATGTGTATTGACAGAACAACAAAAGAACACAAAAACAACTAAACAACAATCCTGTACCCAAAAATCCCCTTTGAAAAGGAAACAGTTCAGTACTTTCTGCCTTTTGGCGCAATTCTAACCACGGCCAGCAGGGGGCGCTGTTGGATCGCTGGAGGATACTTGTGGTTGCTCGGTGGTGTCCAGCAGGGGGCGCTGTGGGGCTGCGTGGGGCCTCCCGATCGCGGGAGAAGCCGAAAATGGAAATCTTCCTCCCACCAAGAAGGGGAAGGGGAAGGGGAAAAAGGGGAAACCACACTGTCAGCAGCTGGGTCCAGCTGGGACTCCCCAAAGGTTCCTTTGCAGAAGGGCCAAGCCTCTCCAATGAAATCTGGGCAAGTCCAGGCTGGGTGCAGAACAGGGCACAGGAGCACGGAGGCAAAGTGGGGCCAGAAGCAGCCAGATGGCCCGGCCAAAAACAAAGTGAAACTCTGAGCCTTTCCACACACACCCCTCCTCCCTGAGTCAGGGCAAAAGTGAATTGCCTGTCGTTTCTGAGGAGAGGATAAAAAAGTTCATCACTTCCCCCCCAAGTCTTCTGAGGGCCATCAGCCTGGAATGTGGGTCTGCTAGCCAGTTTTTTTGTCTGTGTCAATCACCTTAGGTAAACACCCTCCCCCTTCCTTGTTCAACATCTTTCTTTTACAGCAATGTAGGGGAAAGGAAAAAAAATTCCCCCTTGTTTTTTTTTTTAGAACAAGTAAACCAATGACACTAGGATTATCAGTTATTTTGACTTCATGCCCACCGATGTTTACAGTGCAGTTTTTATAAGGTTTTGCTTAAATAAGCTCAAACAGTGTAAGCATCAAGTTCCTCCATATAGTCCACCCAGTAAATAAGTCTGAGCTAAATTGTAACCTAAATTTATCCATAAATAAATGCCATTGAACCAAATGATCTCTTCTGAAAATTTATTAATATCAGTGACTTAATAAAAAAGTTGAGTGAATATGTTTAACAAATAAAAGGATCTAAATTAATCCTTTCGTTTTCCAGCTGAAAATTATGCTGAAATCTCTGACCAACATTTTTTAATAGCAATCTCTAAAACTGAAGAACTATCATGACTGTGGAGACATACAATTAGAAGGGTATGTCATATGGATTCTATTCCCAGCTCTGGCATTTAGTTGCTTGATGATTTTAAAGAAGATATTTGAGCCCCAAATTTTCAAAATAATCTAATAGTTTTTTTAAGTCTTAAGTAACTAAATTAAAACTTACATACTTTTTTTTTCCAGAAGAGTTTCCACTGATTTCCTTAAATGTTGTACGGGTGTATCGCTTCTCAAATCAGCCTAAACAGATTTTTTCTGTGCTTTTTTGTTTTTTGCTTTTTTTTTGTGGAATATCTCAAGAACTACCTTCAAAATCAATTTCTCTGATCGACCAGACAGTAAATTTGGTAGCATGACTCAAGGTTCAGCTAGAGACCAATTTCTGGAGTGAAGAGGACTTGGTGTGAAAAAACAGCCAGAAATATCCTGTGGCATGTAGTGGCTTGGTACACTGCCAGTGTACACTGTAGGCTGCCTACAATGGACTTTTCTGAAGGCAGTAATGAAAGCTGTCTGTGGAGCCCGTGTGTTTTTGTGACAGAAATAGATTTAGAAATCTATTACCCTTCTTACAGGTCCTAAGGCTGTATAGGCAAGGAATTTCTCAAAATCAATGTCCTTACTATTTGCAGTCCATATCTAAGTCATGTCTCACTTTTCTTGCTTGTCAAATAAGAATTATTCTTATTCAGAACTCAGGAGGGTATAAAGAGCTTAAATGCTTTAGTGGTCTTACTTCAGTATTAATAAGCTTATTTTCACTCTTGTACATACTCAGTTTTTCCAGTATGAATTTTGCATCAATTATTTGATTTGTACATACAAATGGATGGTTTTGTCTGAACAGCAAATTGTGCATGAAGATTAGAGTTAAGATGTAGTCCTAGTTCCAGGTGATTTAAAAGTTATAAACAAGAACTAGCTAGGAAACCATAATCTGGCCCTGTAATGGGCCGAGTAATGGTGAATAATACTGGTGGGCCAAGAGAAGCAAAGGTCTGCTGTTCAAAATACATCCTTGCAGAAAGTCTTGTATACTCCTTACTCCAGAAGGTTATTTGGAAACCATTACCAGACTTCACATAACAATCCAATGATCTGAATATTGGTTAGAGCAAGATTGCATGTTGGATAAGTAAAGTTACCCTTTATAGCCAAACAAGAAGTATGCTGTCGTGAATTTTTATGTATATTGTTTATAAAGGAAGTTATGATTTAAATGCTTTAAATTCTAACTGCTGGACAGTTAGATTTACCTTCTTATTGCTTGACTATGAAGAAGTTGCTTATCGAATATATATTTATATACTATCTATATAAAGATAACTGTGACAAATCCAGGGATGATTCAAAATTTACAGATAGACTATAAACATCTTTGGCCTCTGGAGGAGGTGAAATTCCAGATAAATCATGGGTCAGTAGATGAGCCAAGAATCATCCAGTGTTTGATATCCCTGGTATATTTGGAGACCTGGTAAAAGTCCATGTGATAGGCATTCATAGGAGGATCTGGCATACAAGTTTGAAGAATCTCTGGAACGTGGAATCTGTAGAAAAAAATTTTATGTATTTAAGTTATCTATTACATGTATGTCTTCTAAAACAGATTAGATAGCCCTATATGACTTAGTTCTGTGACGTTCACAAGGTAAAATTAGTTCTCCTTCAGAAAACAAGCAAATTGTTGTCGGTGATAGGACTAATACATGTCTTTTCTTGTACTGTCAGCCTTGTTTGTGGAACAAGTGCAGGATGTTCTATTTACTTATGCAGATAAAATCAGATCACTGATTTAATATTTCCCTGGCTCAAGGAAAGCATTGTATGTCATCCCCTTTTTATCTTTATCACTATGAAAAAGCAGATTTCTTTGGAAAATAAAGTTAGTAATTATGATGATCATGCCTGTGTTGTTCTATTATGCATGTTCACTTTCATATTTCTCGTCTCATCACCAATCATTTCCTTTCCTCTGGGAAACACACACTACCACTATACAGTGATTATATATTATTTTTCTACCAAGTAATGTGTGAAACTTAATGCCTGAAGACAATAAAATCATATTTGTTCAAAGTGAGTTTGAGAAAGAGGGACAGAAACAGATGGAGTGAAAAAGAATGATGTGGACGTTTTGAATACAACATAAAATTAAAATAAAATACTGAATATGTGTATGTAGCTTTTAAATTAACACTTTCATTTGCAAATGAATAACCAACTTAGAAGGAACAGAGCAGGCTACTAGAAAAATTACATTTAGAATTCTACTTCAACAGACACTAGGCAGCTTTGCTCCTTGAAGGCTTTATCACTCCTCATAAAAGACTAAGGATAAGTGCCTGAGAAGCTGAAGTAGTTCTCATTTAGGACTTTGCTGCATTCTTCCCTCAGAGGTGAGATAAAACAAGGACTGCAAGTAAAAGGAAGTTGTGCAACACTGCCTTATTCTTGACAGACTTTCTACATTTCGATTCTCACTGTGACTAAATACTCATCCTTAACTGATATATCTTAATAAGAGTTGAAAACATTGCTGGCATCAGTGTTTGCTCACTATGGCCTTGGATCTCAACAGGAGTTCAGGTAGTCTTTTCCACAGATATATCCCTTTTCACCAGGCTCCTGAACTACGTGCTGCTTCACCTAGAAATGTTATTTTATACTGGGGAGGAAAGACCCCATATAGTACTATCGTGGTGTTCCCCACACACATTTGATCCATCAGTCCTGACTTCAAAGCAGTAATGTTGCTAAAAGAGAGACTAAACACTAAAGCACAAACACCAGAGTTCTGGATTCACTCAAAGCACATTTTTCATTCCAACATGATATAACCTCAGGAGTTTGTCTACCTTATGTTTTCATACTAAACTATAGGGGGAGCTTGTTCTTGCTTTCTCGTTGAATGGTTCTGTGAATAATTTTGTTTGGTTTACATAGCTGCTTTCTCCTGGCCAGAAGTTTCCTATAGGTCTTTCAAAATTAGAATCTCCTCCAAAAAGGCCACTCTTCAGAATGCAAACACATTTCTGCCTAATATTACCTCTGGTTAATCTGAATATTTATTTAGTAACTTAGAATTCTCTGTTTGAATAGTATTTAGCAAATTACCTGTAGAATTTTTTTTCCTCTCTGTCTTTTGGAAATTGCATTCATGTCATTGTAAACTGTTGTCGATTAATCAAATCTGACTGCAATTGCCTGAGTTCATGAGCTGGGGAAGGTATATAATCACCTACATGTAGATAAAATAAAGGGACTGTTTGTAAAACTGGAATCAAATTTCATTGGATTTTTCATGGTCAGATGTACCATACCACTTGTATGGTACAAAAATCAGACTCAGCAATTTATCAAAAAAGAACAGATGCCTGATTTTTAATCTCGTTGATGTGCAACCTTACTGGTTTTGTAACAGCCCAGAGGAGATCATGGTAATCCCTAACAATTTTCAACAAGGTGAAAACACTAATAATAATAATAAAATATGTTAACAATTAATTGGGATGGAAATAACTTACATCAAAACCACCAATTCTCTGAAACAGATATTCTAAATTAATAAGAGTTGAATTGAGAAGCTATTGAAAATTCTGGTAGTTTCTTTGTTTTCTGAATTCACCATTACAGGAATGGATTGTTTCTCTCCTGCTGAAATTTGTAATGTATGTATTGGAAGAGTTTTGAAAGAGTTTAGAGAAAGTTTGGAAATTTTACATGGCAGAAGTTGGCGGCATCTCATTTCCTTCCAGACTCGGGGGGGGGGTGAGAATAGGTTTCAAGTGTTCTGTTAAGCGTATGGGCAGACATGCTAAAAAACCTTGGTTTGTGGTAGCAGATCAGTTCCTTTAGGCAGTAAAGCATAAACATTTTCTGATAGTAATTCCACCTAATTCTCTGCTCCCTGTCCTCGAGGAACTGAGCAGCTGAAGCTATCGGAAGGAGAAGGAGGTGTAGAGGATTCATAAGATTATTAGCTAAAAGCAGACAGCAAAAAACTTTTAAGAAAGCAGTGAATTAAGTCACTGGGGACACAGGGGGAAGTGAAAAGATTGGTAATTATTCTGAAATGTCAGAATCACTAATGTAGATAAAGAAAGACTCTTAAATGTCAGAGGTGAGAAAAAGGATTATTTACATTCAATATACTGTCTCAGCATAAAATCTTAGCTCTGCAGCACAGCAGTCCTACTAGATTGAGATTTTAAATTTATGCAGAAAGAATATGTCTTCCTTTTAGGTACTTATTTTATGAATAAATTACATTTTTATAGAGTTGAGAAAAACAAAAACACTGTCAAGCCTATTGAAAATGTTGAGAGTAGGAGTGCCATGGCAAAGACGCTATCTCTAATGCAGGAGGAAAAGAAGGGTCAAAAGTTGGTCAGATCTGGGAGACTACAATGGGAAATTATCACTAGATGCTTTCATAAAAAAAGCTGCATTGCTATCATCTAATTATATACCATTTCCATGCTTTTCATACCTTCCCAAGTATTTTTATATTTATCTTATGGGATTGGGTATACTGTGGAATTTATTTGTCTTTCCTAACTTACTTGTCTCATACCATAGACACAAAGATGAGAGAGGTGACTAATGAAGAATTTTTGGCTTTCAGGGTTTTTTTTCATGCTTTATAGGCTGTCATGCAGCACCTACAATATAGCAGCCTTCAAAACCACAAAGCCTACCTAGATGTCAAATTCCATGTGTTTGAAAGGAAGTCAGAAGTAAACTCAGATCCTTTATATCAAAGCCAGTGCAGAGAAGGAGGTACATGGTACAAAAAGCTGTACAATGAGCCTGGGACTTTTGTGGGTCAGGGCTTTCACCAGAGGAGCAGCCATTAACAGAATACTGCAGCAAGGCAGGCTCTCTCCTGTGGTCCTTCTGGGTAGAAAATGACCATAAACAGGGGAGCCCCTCAAGTTGTTTAAATGTACAAAAGCGATCTCGGTGTCTTCTCCACAAAGGACTTTGAGCTTTGATTTCTGTTGCACATGTTTGTGTTGTGGAGTTTTTTTCGTTTTACCACTTACCATTAATGAAAGTATTCCCTTTGCAAGTGCCTAGTCACATATCCATTCGCAGTTATATTAAAAATGTTAAAAGCTGAAGATATTTGTAATGGAGGTGAATGTAAAAGCTTAGTTCCCAAACTCATCATGTGGGGTTTAAGTTTTTCCAGAATAAATGTTCAAGTGAAGTGAGCAATATTTTGAAGTTTTTTGGCTGTTTGCTAGTTTACAAGAGTTAGTCACTTAAGATAAGCCCATCAGGTTGTCTCGGATGTTGATTTTCACAAGTGTGATTTATTCTGCTTTGTTGGATTTGTGCTGCTATTTAATATTGCGTTAATATACAAGAATGGTAATACAGTTTGTTTTGTGCAGTTTTTTTGAACCATTTTAGTTTAGCATTTTAAGCACTTTGTTTTTACAGACAGCTTAAGCTTGTAAAAGCAGTTATGTTTTTACTCTATGGTTCTGTTGACAGTCTGCTGATTGTCAAGGACCATGGATGGTGAATGTTACTTATTTTTCATTCATTACTTTGGAATCCAGGTTTTTCCATCCTCTTTTTCCTGCATCATTTGCAAATCCTTAATTAAATTATATTGGTGACTCTTCAGTGATCACTCTATGTATAACTTAACAGTGGTACTTTTATTCTCAAACTTGTCTGGCATTTTTAAATGGAGACCGGTGTTATGTTTTGCTATATGTAAGTGTGACTGGAACAGACCTGTTGCCACAAACTTGGTGAATGGGTCACTAATCCTTTAAGAGATGACTAGATATTTATCTCAGAGGGATTAAAAGTTATGCTTAAATGAAAATGTCTGTTTAGGTTTTAAATAAATGGAACTTATTAAAGCAGCATCTTTCTATACAAGAGAGTCCAATTTTGCTATGAATAACATTAAATAAGAGTTGTTCTTAGTCATGGTCCTGAGAATTCTCAGTGATATGACTTAAAAAAGGAGCTAACCCTAAATCAATATTGTAATGCCCAGAGAAGTGCTCTGATGTTCAAAACTACTGATTCCCTGGAAAACCAGGCTGCCTTTAAGCAGTAACATATGGATTTTTTACAGCTTTCAAGACAACTTTAAGCACTTTAACAAATGGCCTTTATTTACATATTGCTGAATTCTGAATACTGTTCAGAAGTGTTTACTTATTTGCAATTTGCAAGTGACAAGGGACAGATTTTCACTTTCTCAAAAAAAAAAAAAGAAACAGAAGATTTATTTACCTTACACAGTGTTGACTAACCTAATTAGGCAACCTAATGTATGGACAGTCATCTCTTTTAGAAAAGTTTCTTTTCTGAGTCTAAAGGGACCAAGGCATAGCATGATAATTTGTAACAGAACTATTTGGCACAACAAAACAAGAACAGAACCCAACTCCCTTTTTCTTCAGCTGCTTTACATGCTTCGATAAATTAACTATGAATATGTGATATACAGATCAAAATTAAATATCAGTGTAGAAATTATGTTGCTTTCTTGGCAATGGCTAATGCCTACCAAAGACAAAGCACTGAGCACTTCACAAGCTTTCACATCTTCAAGCCAAGCTAATTTTCTTGTATTCTCTTGAAAAATAAGCTTATGATGTGCAATTTTCTAGACTGAAAAATGAGACTGTTTTTTGTCATACTTGAAAGCAAAGATAATAGCTCCTACAAGCCAAAAAGTAGAAAGGATTGTCTCCTTTTATCACCTACTGGACTTGTAAGTTGATGCCTTTTTAAATTCAGAGATTATTTGATAGGGAACTTTTATAATTGGGAGCAGTCCTAGTTTAGTTTCTGAGTTGTCCAAGAAGTAAAGTAATGTATTCGTCCAGCAGATGGGCAATTGTATGCCATTTCTTCCCTCTTTCTTTTTTGTGTGGAGCTTTTCACAGTACAGTATTTTCTTAAAACTGTACAGCTCATTTCTGCTATATTCTTTAAAAGACCAAAGACATTATTTACAAAGTGATGCTAAAAAAATTCTGTTTCTCAAACAAAATTATCTTTCATTGTGTACTAACTATTGTAATATTCATCACTTCTGCTGTGATTTTTTTACAAGTTACAGTAATTAAAATCAATTAGTGCTTGAAGTTATTCTACATTTTTTCTTTCTAATTGTCTTATTGTTCTCCCTGAAAGAAATATGGGGATTACAGGTGACTGGAATTGATTGCACAGCAGTAGAAGAGAGAGTAAATAAAGATTCTTTTGTCTTTATGAATAGCTAAGACTTTATGTATCAAGAAATTCTTCCATGAAGATGCACAGTGTAGAGCTGAACCCTATCAGTTAAGAAAATGAAATGAAAGTTGACACCCAGGTTCTAAATGACATTGCAACCTCCCATACCACTAAATAAATGTAAAACAGTCCCCTCCAACAGACATATAGAATGCATATATGAAATATGGAGAGAATAACAAGCCTTTTATTAGTGATTGGGGCACCTCTGTTTGGGAGAGCTGTATCAATGGTTATAGCTGCAGATGGCAGAAACTGATTAAAGGCCACAGGAGCTTTTTAACATTTTGCCAGTTAGGAATTTGTTTCATTATATCAAAATTTAGTCATGGCTGATAATTTATTCTCATTACCAAAGCTTCTAATTCTCACAGTGAAAAAATGTGCTTTTAACATAGTTATTTCTGTAGTGAAATTTAGAAATCACTAAAGCTTTCTACTTGGGAGGAAAGCAAGAAATCTTTTTCAAGACATAGAAAGCCAATGGCCTAGTATCTCCTGGAGGGAATTTGAAATCTGTACTTCTGGCTGTTGTTCTCAGGTGCTACTTTGACTGCTACAGCTGATTAGTGAAGTAGTCATCTGAAATTACTGAAGCCTAACAGCTCACCAGATTTTTCAGCTACTATTTCTCTAAGTAGGGGGAAAGGCTATTTTGGCTGCACTTCTGCATTTCTAAATATCAAGAAAATTCTTTCTTCTGCTTCTTAGTGTTTGCATGGGAAACCTTTCTGCCAGTGGTCAGTGACCCATAAGATGTTCTGCTGTCCTTTACCTAAGGCCTGATCTGTAAAGGAGGAAGTGCTGAGAAAGCACCTTCTGAGTGGTAAGAAAGTGCTATTTGGGCCTTCCTCTGCCTACATACCACTACTACTGGCTGACAATCTGTGCCCATTGAACATATACCCAGTGAATGCAAGACCCTGTTAACCAGTATATGCACACATATGTTGTTAAGATGATGTGAATCTGTCAGATCTCTGCATCTCAAGATTTGACTTCAGATAAGAAAAAAAAACAAAACCAAAAATCCCCACTCCAAAGTAGTAAGGCTTCTACAGAAATAAAAATTATTTCTGTCATTGCTGTGTCATTTGTGTATACAATTTTACAGTTTGTGACAATATGACCTGAAGTTACATTGGTCTTTAAACCTCAAAATCATTGAGCATAAACATTAATTAGATAGGTGATTGTGAATGCATGTTAAATGAAGTATAGAATTTAAGCATAGAGAGATATTAACAGACATACATAATGCAGTGTTAATGATTCATTTAATTTAATAAAATTTAACCCTAAGTTTAGGTACATTAAGCTGTGTTAAATACACCTCTTAATTTACAGTAGATCAAACTACTCTGTCAAATGTGTACAGGTGAGAGCCACTGGTAGTCTTTCGTTGTTGTGTTAGAGTGCTGAATAGATAAAGTGGTCTTGTTTGGCTAGTTCACTTATAGGTGAAAGATCAAAATATGACAAATCAAAAGTTTAATCTTTACTTATGTAGTTCTACTCCTGTAGCTCCTCACCCTGTGCTATCAAAACACAGGCACAGAAACTCACCACATTCCACCTCACCTCTGTGAATCATATATTTAAGAATTTTAAGTTCCACATTCATCACACAACCTTCCCTTATATAAACAAAGACAACAATCAACCAAAACAGAATATAATGAAAATTCCCCCCACCAAAAATCAAAATAACATCATCATAACACCAAACGAAAGAGGGCAATTTACACGAAATCCACCCCTTGTACCTTTACCACAATTACAGCAAAAATTCCCCACAATCATTTAACTCTCTAATATTATTCAGTTCTTGTTTTGCCCATCACCTCTCCCAATTACTATCCTTATCTCAAAATCTTCATGATTTCCTTGTACGGGCCACCAAAATGACTGTAGTGGGTTGGGTGCCAGGTACTCATTAAAGCCAACCTCTCACTCTCCCTCTGCAACTGGACAGAGGAGAGAAAAAAAGCAGCAAAGGATTCATGAGTTGAGATAACAGCTGGGAAAGGTCACTTACGGATCACCTTCATGGGCAAAACAGACTCAAAGTGGGGATAGTACTTATATTTATTACTAACAGGATAAGAGCCAAAGAGTGAGAAACAAAACAGTCTTAAAAACTCCTTCCCCCCACCCCTCCTTCCTTCCATGTTCTCCCTCCTCCCCCCTAGTGGTGCAGGAGGATGGGGAGTGAGGGTTATGGTCAGTTGTTGTTTCTGCCGCTGCTCAGGGAGAGGAGTCCTTCCCCTGTTCCTGTGGGGTCCCTCCCATGGGAGACAGTCCTTGATGGACCTCTCCGGCGTGAGTCCATCCCTCGGGCAGCAGCTCTTCCCAAACTGCTGTCCTGTGGGTCACTCCTCCATGGGGTGCAGTCCTTCATGAATGATCTGTACCAGCCTACCCAGGCTACAGGTCTCTGGCAGGACCCACTCCATCCTGGGCCTCCCATGGGTTCACAGCCTCCTTCATGCATCCACCTGTTCCATCATGAGTTTCTCCATGGGCTGCAGGTGGGTTTCTGCACCCCAATGGTCCTCCATGGGCTCCAGGGGGACAGCTGTTCCACCATGGTCTGCACCACGGGCTGCAGGGGCCACAGCTCTGGCACCTGGAGCATCTCCTGCCCCTTCTTCTGCACTGACCTTGGTGTCTACATTGTTGTTCCCATGTTCTCACTCCATTTTTCCCTGGCTGGAATTCTTTCTGTACCACAACCTTCTGTTCTTAAAAATGTTATCACAGAGGCATTACTATCACTCCTTGTTGGCTTGGCTTTGGCCAGTGGCAGGAAGTCCTTCCTGGAGCCGGCTGGCATTGGCTCCATGGGACAGAGGAAGCTTCTAGCAGCTTCTAACAGAAGCCACCCCAGTAGCCCCCCCACACCCAGCTACTAAAACCCAGCCACAACAACCCAGTACAACATACAAATAATTTCTATTTGTATAGAAAAAAAACCTCGCTGAAGAGTTTTGAAAAATAATTTTTTATCCATCTCACAATGGGCTCTTTGAAGATTGTACTATGTGAGAGACTGAAATGTTTATGAGTGATGACTCAAACAATCAGCCATTTGCAAAAGCGTCAGGGTGCTTTGCTGAGGCTAGGTTTGCACCCCCCAACCAAATTAGGGGAGGAGGGGTTTTGCACCTGTGGTGGTGAAACCTCTGATCTGCATAAGAACAGCCCAGGTTCGAGGGAGTGAGCACTCACCACATGATGACTACAATAAACCAATGTTTGCTAAACAAATATGATTTTGAGTCAGATGGTGGAGAAGGTTGACAAGAAAGAGATCCTGGGGAGGTAGGATAATGTTTTTTATTTTGCTGACATCCTCCTTTACACAGCTGGCTCAGGTGTAAAACTCTCCTCCAGGGGAAGCATCAGGACGTTCAGTGTAGGCCTGAAGATATTAATCCCTTCTGATGGGGTATAACTTGCTCAACTACACTGATGTGAGAAACAGTGATCATGTCTTAGAAGGGGCCATAATCCATCAAAAAAACCCTGAAATGCCTCCAGACTAATTTCTGGTGTTTTCTACCAGAGGACTGAAGGTGATCCACAGTGTTGCATCAGACAGTGTAGAACTCTCCCTCCAGGGGAGGTACCTGGGTATTCCCATACGAATCTGAACATATATTAAGTGACTGAACTCTATGTTTCAGGAGCTTCCCACACCCCTGATGGATCAAGAGTGGGACTATCACTTTGACCCCTTTCCCTCTCCCTTTCCCTCTTTCCCTTTCCCTCTTTCCCTTTCCCTCTTTCCCTTTCCCTCTTTCCCTTTCCCTCTTTCCCTTTCCCCCTTCCCCTTCCCCTTCCCCTTCCCCTTCCCCTTCCCCTTCCTTACTTTCCCTTTCCCTTTCCTTTCTTCTTGATATATTTATACTTTTATATTGTTATTTTACTATAGATAATAACCAAAACTGCTACATCCCTCCTTTCCATTGCAACCAAATTGTTTTAAAATGAAACTGCTACATACATATATATATACACCTGTCCCCCAGTTTCACTCTAATCTGCCCCAAGGGATCTATCCATAAAACCTCCATTACCCTCGCCTTAAGAGGCGGCTCGTAACATACTGCTAGGCAGCAAATTAAGCAATCATTCAGACTACATGTTTCTGTCACCAGTTAATCTATAACACATTTAGCTAATATTTAACAGTTGTGGAACAGATAAAGAAATTAATAATTGAATATCTGAAATCAGATGTTGTATGGACTAAAATCAACTTTGATAATTATCACTGAATTTACGAATATGTCATCAGTTTCTTAACACTCTGACTCAGATTTTTTGCAATTATTTGTTCCCAACATTACAAAGAATTTTGCTTTTCTATCTGATATAAAGGTCCCAAAATACAAGACAAAAATTTCCTGATTCAATTTAATACACTTTAACATATTTGAGATTCTTTAGAATGGGGGATATTATTTGCAGTTCAATTATCATGAGGAATTGAACATCTTTCTCATGGACCTGCTTCTGATATTTTAGTCTATTTCTGCAAATCTCTTTCTAGCAAGAGTCCTGAGGCTCAGATTGCTCTCATTTATCCTCTGCAAAGTGAATTTTAAATGTTATCAGATAAAGAATGGTATCATTGAATTCTCACTTTGCTCTGGTGAAAGTACAGGCATAGACATAAAAGCTTGGCTTCTGATTACTTCGCTAGAGTTTTGGATGGTTTAAGACTGCAATTCAAATTTTCACATCTGGAAAGGAAAGCAGTTATGCAAACAAAACTTCTATAAAACAAACAGAAAAGCTGTACCAACTGCTGGAGAAGGAGACAAGGATTATAGTGTTTCTTATGAGGCAGTAATCATTTGCAGTTAGCCATGGGATACATTTGTCAAAGCTCCCTAGTTCTTCATTTTGATAAATTCTGTTATTGTTATCAAGATTGATTTTACTCCTTCAAATATGCAATTCCAGATACTCCTTCAGTTACTAATTTCTATATATGATTTTGCAAGTCTCCCCTTATTGACTCCACTTATTTACTTTCATATAAAGAAAAAGTGGATTGCTTTTCCCAATTCTTCCTAAATCCAGAAACCACTGTTTAAAGTAATTTGCTTCTTATGACACTATTATATAACAAATCACCAGCCATAAGAATTCAACGAGGGGAAGTGCCAGATTTTGCACCTGGGATGAGACAAGCCCAGATGTACATACAGACTGGGGAATGAGATGCTGGAAAGTAGTACCACAGAAAGGGACCTGGGGGTCCAAGTCAATGACAAGCTGAATATGAGTCAGCAGTGCCCTGGCAGCCAGGAGGGCCAACTGTGTCCTGGGGGGCATCAGGCAAAGCATCACCAGCCGGTCGAGGGAGGGGATTGTCCTGCTCTGCTCTGCACTGGTGCAGCCTCACCTTGAATATTGTGTGCAGGTTTGGGTACTGCAATGTAAGAAAGATATTAAGCTATTGGAGAGTGTCCAAAGGAGGGTAATGAAGCCATATGAGAAACAGCTGAGGCCACTTGGTCTGTTCAGAGAAGAGGAGACTGAGGGGAGACCTCATTGCAATCTACAACTTCCTTGTGAGGGGAAGAGAAGGGGCAGGCGCTGCTCTCTTGTCCGTGATGACGAGAGACAGCGCCCAAAGGAATGGCCTGAAGTTGTCAGAGGAGGTTTAGGTTAGATATTAGAAAATGGTTCTTCACAGAGAGAGTGGTTGGGTACTGGAACAGGCTTCCCAGAGAAGTGGTCACAGCACCAAGCCTGACAAAGTTCACAAAGTGTTTGGACACTGCTCTCAGGGACACAATGTGACTCTTGGGGCTGTCCTGTGCTTGGCCAGGAGTTGGACTCAATGATTTTTGTGGGTCCCTTGCAACTCAGCATATTCTGTAATTCTGTGAAATAGTGTTATTCTGTACAAATGTCTCGATTTTAAAGTCAATTCATAAAACTTGAGAAGAATCAAAAAGTTTCATAAAAGTGTTTAAAAAGTTGGACATCCCTGAGACTTAAAGAGCTTGATTTTTATAATGTATCAAAAAGAAGATGGAATATTATATTCTTTTATAATTTCCATAGTATTTGCATCTATTTTCCATTGATGAAAAATGTCAGTTACTAAATTTATTAAGCCATAATAAGAACCAGTGACTGAATCATGAAAACAGACACATTTGAATTTGAAAATTAAATTATCCTTTTTAATTGAAAAGGTAATTAAGCACTGGAACAAACTGACAAATGGATTGTTAGAGTATCCATCTCTCAGTGTTTTAGGTTTGAGACTGAGTGACATACAGCATGATATGCTTTACTCAAATGCAAGTTATGCTGTAGTTAGCACATAAATCATTAAGCTCGATACAAAGATAACTGGATGAAACGCAGCACCAGCAGAAAATAAGAGATCACAGTAGATTATCTAATTGTCTCCTCTGACCTTAATGTCTAAGAAACTGTTAGATATTGTAATGAGTCAGATTCCCAGCTGTCAAAAATTGGAGTTGCTGATTTGAGCTATTTCTGGAATATTAATAATATAATTTCTCCCCTTATAAAATACACTATGTACATTACTACAGCTACCATTGAAAATCACTTCACTGGAAATCTCTTCAAGTTTTAAGTGTAATAATAAATTTTGTTTTCAGGTAAAGTTAATGCACTGATGCAGCACTTGGTTTTACTTTCAGTTATTTGAAACAAGGAATACTATACTGTCACCACATTCTTGTGCTTAAGTATCATTGACAAGATGTATAATGAAGAGTCTACCTCAAATCTACTTGTTTCTTTTTATACTTTTTATAAAATACCTTCTTGAGTGGAAGCTGTCTGATTAAATGTATTTAACATTAGTCACTAAAATTAGAAGCAATGAAACTGAATGAGATCATGTCATTAAGTCAAATGCTACCAGCTCTAGTCCCTCTGAAATTTTTCACATGATGCTTGTAAGCTGTACTCATATCCCTAACCATTTTTCAAAAATTTAAATGCATAAAAGAGAAACTTGAAAGTCAAAAGTCTCTGTCTTATTTCAATAAGAGAAGTAAATTAGTGTTGCACAAGAAGGAATATTGGCTTTATAATTAGAGCATGAACCAAGTAATTTTAGTGTGTTTTAATCCATGCCTCCATTCCACTGGGTGTCTTGACATCTAATCATAATGCTGTAGAGAAGCAAGAGTTTGGTCTAAGTGATATAGATCGGTTAAGAGAAGTTTTACATTATTTGAACTAAAATGAAGCAGCTATGTATTCAGTATCTTAATAAAGGACCTGTCCCAACTCTGAGATGTGGATTGGAGGTTACAAATATTAAATTACTGTTTCACAGTGGATTAAGCCTGGTAGACTCTAATGGAAGCACTAGGCGTTGTAGGGACTCTGGAGGGTCATCTCCCTCCAGCAAAGGAGAATACACAAAAACTGAAAAAGGACCAGGCCGTATAAATGGCTGGACTCATTCTCTGTGTGGAAGAAGATCATATTTTTGTCATCCAGAACATATACCTTATATTGAGCTCAAATTCAGGTCTATGCTCAAGTATAGAGTTACTTCCCATAGGCCTTAGACACAAATTTGAGAATAGCCCATTTTGTTTTTCAGTGTCCTTAACATAGGACCAGGTGACTATATTTGTACAGTGGGGTTAAGCCACATATTTGATGCTTCTTTTAGCAACCTTCTGCATCTTTTGCCCTTCCAAGAGGGCTACGAGTGTTGCCTGTGGTGAGAATGTTGGGGATTTGATGGCTTCCTGAGTGGACTGCCTCAGACTGGCTGGACCTGACAGGTAAAGGTAGTACCAACCTATGGGAAGCACTTGGTATGTCACACTCCCTTAGGGAATGCAAAAAGTGTTGGGTTCTGTGGCAGGGTGACTATCACACAACTGCTGTCTTCTTTTACAGTAATATGAGAACTATTCTTATGTATTAATATGTCAGCAGAGAGCTAAATGGAAAAATAATCAGACTCATTTATCCTAAATCAAAGCCAGTCAACTTTGTGACATGTAAAGCTATGTGTTTCGAGAGAATGCAAAACCTAAAACATCTGCTGTTCTTCACTGATGTTTTGGGAGGAAAATGTAGGTATGATTTTCATATAGTATTTAAGGAAGAACAAAGATACATTCACATTGGCAAGAGTTTCACAAATTTTGGATTTGCTTGATGTGAAAGTGAAATGTGTGAGGTATAAGCAAACCAAAATGGAATGATAATTCTGGAACAAATTTCTCTTCAATTGAAGTTACCTAGCTTGTCAGAATTCTAACTGAGACTACTGCTACTATAGAAATAGTTGAGGGACCACATAAAAGAAATTGTTTACCTTATTCCAGTTTCTATTAAACATATACCCAAAACTCTGCCAAGCTGGCAGCTTTGTAGTCACTTCCAAAGATAAAGTCATGAGCTGAAAGAGCAAAGGGATATGAATTACCCAAGTAAATATAAATTGACACACGCTCAGACTTGACAAATGGCAAAAAATTTTATACAGCAACTTGCCTGCAGTAAAAAAAAAAAAATCCCAGGAAAACTAATCCTCCAGATCTTAGTCAAGAGGAGTGAAAAATTTTTATCTGGTCTGGAATAGTGGTGGAATTGGATGCTGTTTTCTTAGCAAAGATTTAGGCTACTTTCAGCAAGATAGAAATGTTACTCTTCTGTCATTTTCTTCAAAGGAAACTGTGCTTTTGCACTATATTTGAAAAACAAATTGTGGGTTAATAAAAAGTAAAAAATATAAGAAAGACGATCTTGGCCACTGATGAGATGGGCCCTAAACAAATCAGCTAACAAGAAATAAGATGTATTTCTATTATTGAGGAAACAAAAATAAGCTTTTGAACTCAGTTGAGAAGAATGTTACAAGAGTGTAAGCCCTGCATGTTGTGTGTAGTCAGCAAAGGAAGCAGTTAGAGGTGAATAATGAAACATTACCTATAAGTCATTTGAATTACAACCCTCAAATGAACTAAGCAGGTGATATAAATGCTCAAAGCCCAGTTTTCACCTTAGGAGTGAAAACTTAGGAGTAATTTCTATTTCTCAATTTTTTGTTCTTTTTGTTTTATTCCAGTTGGTCCTTGAAAAATCAAAATCCAAAAACCATTAAAAATCACCTTAGGTTTTTCAAAACAAGAGCAGCATTATATTTTGAAAAGAATCAACTGTAACACATACATATAAATCAGAATAATTCCATTCTGGTTAAATCTGAAATGAAAACCAAAAAAGGCTCTGTTTTGACCTTATCAAAGTTCTTCCTTTCCCTCAAGAGTTTTACTGGCATAAGATTTTATTAAAATTGACATATTCTTTCTGAATATGTAGATTTTGACAAAACTGGCCTTTGTTTCTAAATGGAAGGAAACGTTCCAGGATGATTTTGCACACTGCTAGTGAGGAGTACTGTGCCTTGTATACAGCATGTCAAGACCTTCCCAAGATTCAATGCCATACAATTATAAGGAATCTTGGGTACAGCATGATCCTGGATACAGTGAAGTGCTTCCTACTGTAGGTAAAGATCAGGTTCATGACCACCTGAGGAACATGGACTATGTCTGTGGGACTTGAATTGCATTCCAGAGGCAAGAGGGAATTGGCTGATGTAGTTGCCAAGCCACTCTCCATGATATTTGAAAAGTCATGGCAGTCAGATGAAGTTCCTGCTGAGAAGGACTTAGGGGTTCTGGTAAATGAGAGGCTGGACACGAGCCAGCAATGTGTATTTGTAGCCCAGAAAGCCAGTTGTTTCCTGGGCTGCATCAAAAGCAGGATGGTCAGCACACCGAGGGAAAGGATTCTGTCCCTCTACTCTGCCCTTGTGAGACCCCACCTGGAGTGCTGCATCCAACTCTGGGGTCCTCAGCACAGGAAGGACATAGACCTGCTGGAGTGAGCCCAGAGGAGATGCCACCAAGATGATTAGAGGGATAGAGAAGAGAAGGCTTTGGGGTGACCTGATTGCAGCATTCCAGTACCTGAAGGGAGCCTACAAGGAAAATAGAGACAGAGTTGTTACAAGAGCATGTAGAGACATGACAAGGGGGAATGGCTTCAAACTGAAAAAGAATAGATTTAGATAAGATATTCTTTAGATAAGATATTATTTAGGAAGAAATTCTTTGCCATAAGGGTCAAGAGGCACTGGAACAGGTTTCCCAGAGAAGCTGTGGATGCCCCATGCCTGCAAGTGTTCAGTGCCAGGTTGGATGGGGTTTTGAGGAACCTGGTCCAGTGGAAGGCACCCCTGCCCACAGCAGGGGGGTTGGAACTAGATAATCTTTAAGGTCCCTTCCAACCCAAGCTGTTTTATGATTTTGTGATTCTACGACCCTTTGCTGTTGTGTACCCTACTCATTTGGTGACAGGACAGAGGGCAATAAAGCCACAGCTTTATGTTTTTAACCCATTCTTCCCACCTTTTGTATGAATATGCTGTCACTGTTGATGCTAATGCAACTCAGGTACTTCATCCTGAACATTTGTCTTTCTTTGAAAGGAACTAACATCTTGGGATCTTTATTCTATAAAACATTACAGTTGGAAAAGTTTTCCTTCCTAATTTGGGCTGTAGAATATGTTTTCCCAGCGATATCCAGCCACGTGGAGTCACCTAACTTGTGCATACATCTACATAATTTTTTTCCCTATGAGGGTGAGGGCATTGGCCTCTTTGCAATAAAATATTTCTGGGATTTTTTTTTGCTGTTATTTTTAAATGACCTTAGAATGCTTAGAATCACTTACCCATTTAGCACTCCCCCAATCCTTGTTTCAAATCAAACTTAGTTGATGAATTAGTGTTTTCTTACATATTTTTGCCAAAAATATCAGACAGCATAGAGCCCAAAAACAATTCCTGAAGCATTTCACTATGAGTACATACATGAAATATTGGTTCACAATTGCATTTTCTCATCTATTATAATAGCTAACACAGATTTAATATACTTAAGTTTTGTATTTACTTTATGTTGTGTACTTTATGTTTAGCTTTCAGAAATAGCTAAACATATTAGCACAATACCGTCAGATTCATGATTTATTTTGCCTTTCAAATAAGATTCATTAATATTAATATTAATTCAAATTAATAGCTTAACAGATAATTTCAGTTTTGAGCATATAACTAGTAAGTTATTTGTGAGTTATAGTTTATTATTTAAATGTGTTGTTCTGTTATCCAAACTGACAATAACAAGAGTTTTCCACCAGGACACAACACATCCTCAGAAGATTTTACAGTCTTCACTCTTAATGCCAAAATTCGTTGAGAACCTAGATGGCCAATCACAGAATCACTCTCGTTTACTCCCTTCCCTTCTCACAGTAAGAGGACACAGTGTAACTAAGTAAAGTGATACACTGGTGATGAAAATTGGTAAATAATTGCAGAGAACTGATGCTATTATCTATTAGACTGTATCAGTAATAGCTTTCAGCATCACAGCATTTTTCTGAGTAAAAGGTTTGCGTTTCGCAGGGTTTTTTTGAGATACAATTATGTCTCATCATTCACTGTTTCAGGGAGAAAACTATAGTATATTAGCATCCAAGTAGTGTCTTTGTAGTCTTTATTGTATTAGTTCTCTTGAATAATTTCTCTTACATTTTGCCAAGGAAATACATTATCATTGGACATCTCATGGGAGACTAATGGAGAAGAAAGTAAGTATATGATTCTATTTTAGTATTTTAAAAGTATCTGGGTAACGGTATAGTTTTTTAAAAATTAAATGAATTTTTGGAAGTGTTGGGAAGAGATAAAGAGAGGAATGATATTGATCTAGAATGCTACCTACAAATAATTAAAATAATACTTTTAATAGCACTTTTTTTCTAATGACTATATTCTCACATTCTTTCTAATATCACAAGTAAAGAACTACTCTTCAGTTCTGGAAATAATATAATGTTTGTAAAGGGTCACAGGGCAACCAGACAATCTAAGTAAAGGATTGGTTCATTGGCCACCTCTTCAGCAACTTGCAGAATGGAGACAGCTTTTCAGGAAGGAAAAAATACTATCAGACTTTCCTTCTTGGATCAGGATGGTCAGTTCACAGAAATCTTTGCAAATTTTCCCAGTGACTTCTGAAAGTTCTTGTCACCCGAGAAGTTTTACTTTTTACTCTTATTGGTGGAAATTTTACATAGCTAGTTAACTGGCCAATTGCATCATTGAATTGTATTTGAAAAAGACTATGTTAATTGATACTTTCTCATTCTAATCACTCATTTTTTAAAATCTGTGATTTCCTTCTTGTTGTTTTAAATGTTAAAAACATTATTCATGAGTAGTGCTGATTGGAGCACAGTGTTTTTGTCAAGATTGTGGTTTGGTCCCTGTATCAACCATTCCCCTAAGAGCTGGACTTGATGATCCTTGCAGGTCCCTTCCAACTCAGAACATTCTGTGATTCTGTGATTCTGTTACTTTGATCAGCTCTGGAAATGAGACTCCTCTATCTCAGATACTTGTGTTGATGGGCCTTACTCTCTAGGTCATGTGCAGTGTGGAATTAGTCCAAAGACGGACATGCACAGGAAGTGCAAAGCAGGACCTTCTGAAGCTCGAGTGACATCAAACCAACCTGACAGCTGTTTTTTACCTGCATCTATTCAGTAGCTTCTTGACTGGGTATTAGTTATACAAATATATAAAGTACTAACCTATACAGGAACACTACCACAATATTTCTTCACTCATAAGCCCTGTATGATTTGTGGCACCTACAAAAAGAACCTAAGGAATCATAAGTTTCTAGCTGGGATTTGAGCCAAGGCAGAAACAGAAGGATTAGCTGATAAGAATAAGGATTTAGTATTCTTGTCCAACAATAATTAATTATGAGTCCTTTCTTTCAGTTTAGCAGGTAGTGGATCAAGACCTGTCAGATGGAAGAGAATTATTTTAACTCTGCCAGTCAATGGCAGAATCTTAATAAGGAGTTTTTGCAATAAAGAAAAATCTTTGATTATTATTCAAGTGAAAAGCATCACAGACCAAGAATAGCTGGTTGCCTGTTATCTTCTTTCTGCCAGCTTCCAACAGGAAAAGACTGTATTTTGTTATAAAGAAATTTGTGGCTTAAGTTACTTCAAATAACTCACTTTTACTGCCTTCAGTAAAGGCATGATGAAGACAAAACTTAGCACGAATGAGGAGAAATAAAAGAACGGACAAAAATGAACCATTTCAAGACTGATGAAACCAAGGATGTTTACCTTCTTAAAGATCTGATTCCTGCAGTTAGATTTTCTAAAAATGGGTGAGTTCTGGACCAAATTTTGTGCTGTGTGTGGACTGTTCATAAATATGTTTTGTGGCATGGATTCTGTGGTTTTCACTAAGAATCCTGAAAGTGTTCAAGTTGGATGAAACTTTGAGCAACCTGGTCTCGTGAAAAGTGTCCCTGACCATGGCAGGTGGGTTGGAACTAGATGGTCTTTAAGGTCCCTTTCAACTCAAACCATTCTATGACATCACCAGCCAAATTCAGATACACTGTCATATAATTTCAGATCATAATATTTCTAGATAATCACTGAACTGAACAAAATTGCCTGGATTACTCTATATTGCACAACATACATCCTTGAAATATATCCAACTAGATAGCAATAGAATTGGGCTTAGATTGGTGCCATGTTGCTGATTTATGGACCAGATGCTAAAATAATAAGATGGAGAAGTAAACATATAAAGCTTCTCTATGCTACTGATATTTTTTCAATATGTTTTGAAAATAAAATACTTCATAATGATGATGCTAGAAAGCAACCTTTTCATTCTAACAAAAGGTCTGCAGAAAAGATAAGAAAAACTGGACTTAGATTTTGGCAACAATATCCACCCTTCCACCTGTATTCTGAAGCAGATTTAATTTGAATTAAATAGAAATAAAAACTATTTACCGTTGTGCCCCATTGACTGTAATTTTCACACAAGCTGCTTCTCAGAAACACAGTATGGTGCACCTTTGAAATTGTATCTTCCCTGTTCTTCTGTCTAGAGGACAAAGTCTTGCTGCATGTATTTTTAATCACTGGACAGAAAATTATGAACTCTACTAGAAAGGTTAATACAAAAGCAAAAAATAAAAATCAATTTTTCCTGTCATCATGGATGAAAACTCTGTTGATACCTTTTCAACTGGCTCATCCACCTATATGCACAGCTAACAAAATGGTACTACCCTGTTTCCTCTTATCCAATGGTACTTAATCCCGTCAGGATATCTGTACTAACCATTTAACTCACCAAATAGCTATTATCCTGCTCATTTAGTGTTGTAGCCAAAATATCTCCATTATAACTGCAAGTAGCTAAACTCTCCAGTGCCAGATGGTTTACGAATTGGTCGCATCACAGAGTTACAGATGTCTTCACATCGACAATTTTTAGTATTATGAACTCCCCTCTTCCTGTGAACTTAGTGTGATAGAATTCTCTAATCTCCAAGTTAGTGATTGATACATATCAAAACTTATTATCAAATAAAAATGTACTAATTAGCAGAATATTAGCATTTCCTCATTGTCAGCAAATAAATACCCAACTTGAGAGTCAGTGGAGGGATCAGTTGGAAATAGATGTACAACAAAAATCAGACTAGCTCTTCACGTGTAACTTTCGTGCATGTAAGGTGAATTACTCTAAAGTGGTTTTGAGTAGCTCCTCACCAAACACTGTAAACTTTTGTTTGCTACGTAGGAGCTTTCAGCTGTTCATGCCAATTGAGCAAGGATAAATCACAGCCTACCTTATGCTGTGAAAGTTCCTGTCTGAAAAAGATGTATCATTTAGTCTTCATGTTCTTATACATTACAATTTCAGTAAATTACTTGCGAGAATTTCAAGACTAATTCATGATAACAACGCAAGTTTTCTCTTTAAGAAACAGCTAAATATCATTTTTTATCATCTTCCATTTGACTGGGAAAACTTAACTGAGAAGATGTCAAAATAATTTAAGAGTTTGCTGGCTTTAAAAGTTTATTCCAAAATTCTAAATGTATCTTAGGCTGCAAATGGTTTTCACAGAGTAAGATGCGTAAATTATATACCTTTGATATTCTCAATTAGCATTTATGTATCTGTCTATTTCAAATGAAAGAGAGAAAAAATACTTTATAATCTTCTCATAAAATAACTGCAGCTGTAGAGTTTCTGATTCTCTGAAGCCTAGCCCTAACCCTAAATATAAATCTTTACTAGAATCTGAGGCTGCAATTAAGGACCCCAGCATCATAGGTAGTCCAGAATTTTAAAGTGCAGAAAGAGCAATGTTGGTGCAGTGCCGTGCTCTCCTTGCTATCCTTATTCCAGTACCATTGCCCATGAAACTCTAGGTATGCTGGTTCTCTGAACCCTAACTCTAAAACCCTAGAATCTGGGGCTACCTACTCTATAGGTAATGAAGTCACTCCTCTATTGGTAAATCTGCCCCTGTATTAAGGGGAAAACAGGAAATGAATTCTAGGAATAAGATTGCAAAGATACAATTTTTATTTCTAGGCACGTGGCAAGATTAGATTGTTCTATGCTTTAAAGGTGTACAGTTAAAACTCAAAATGTCACTGAATACCTAAGTGAAGACAACTGGTGATTCCTGATCATTCTTTTCCTCCCTCTCCTCCTGTGGAAAATATGCATGAGTCTTAGATTTGTAATTCTATAACATTTGTGCCCATAGGAGGCTTGAACACATGATGTGGAAAAAAACCTTTTATTTTTCATATCATTAGTATTAACTGTGTTTATTAATTTTTTTAAGTTTTAGTGGTGTTGAAAGTATGACCACTGCTTTTGTACCACACAGATAAATCAATCATTCAGCTGTCACAACAATAAACTCATATTTTTTTCCTCAATACTAATAATTATAGCAAATATTATTAAATATTCAATCCTGAAAGATTTATAACCACGGTCCTAGAGGTCAATAGGACTCACGGTCCTTAACTTTGAAGGTCTTCACTCCCAAAAACTAAGAAAAAAACCGAAGCCACGCAAATACTTTAGTATTTGTGTGTTAATTTTGGCTGTAATTTTTATAAGAGTTCAGACTGTTGATCACTAAAAGGCACTATCTTTTATAAATTGTAACCTGAATCAATGCGCACCACTTAATGGATTCCTTATTACCTGATGCTGAATACTGCAGCTGCATATTAATTAAACGCAAAGTAAATTAATTTCAAACGTAAAATATGTGTGAGGAAATAAGGAAAATAAATTATTGCCAGCATAGTTGAGAATTCTCAAAGGATGCATGAGTCACAGTTATAGAATTTTGCCATATGACCTTTGTCTGCCTAAAGGTAACATTATCTACCCCTACTTAAGTTCTTTTCATTACTCTGCGGTAACTTCTAGCAATTTGGTATCACATGTATCTATCTAATACACATCGTTCCCTATGACTAATTTTTAAGGATATTGTAATTTTGAAGCATTTTTTCTTAAATACTGTTGTGATTGGGGAAATATTACTATCTATATTTGTGTCAGCTCTTTATTTAATGACTCTTCAAAGGGTAGTGTACAAGCAGAAAACAGATTTCCCTTCCTTTCTTTCTGGATGTGTATTCTCAACTGTTTATGCGGTCAGGCAGCACAGTTTAGCACTTCTGTGGCCCCAAAACTGTTTATTCTAACTGTCAAATGGCAGTGAAAAAAGTTTATCTTATGTGCTTCACTGTATAGTGATTATGAAAAGATTGAAATCCCACAGATAAGGAGGACTTAGAAATAAGGGCCCCTGTCCTTACGGTGCTCTTGCTATTGCACTATTGTAAAAAAGATTACTCATAATTGAGTTCACTGTGTATTTCCAATGAAGTTCTTTATGTTCTGAAAACTAAGATGTAGAGATATATATTGTGAAGCTTTAACCAAGTATATGACCACTCATCCCAAAGATTACTGAATCCCCTTAAAAAAGTATTCCGTAGGATCTGAAAGCAGAGAAGACATGAAGTTTCTCTCAGTAACTTTTTAGAAGCATCCTCTCTCTTTTAGCTGGATGGGGATCAATTGCCGTCAATACAAGTAATTCAGAAAAGACCTGTTTGATAACATTATAGTGGTCAACTTAGAAGTGTAGAGAAAGCCATTTCAATCTCCCTTCAGTAACATAACACACTGAGAGAAGATTTCCCATTCCTGGCTTTCAATGCTCCATGATATGTAGATCAAAATATGCTATATAGTTGAAAAGCATACAAATGAGGACCCACATGGCTGTGTAATGTTGAGATCAAAAGTATATTGTGAATCCCATTTCCTTTTAAAACTGAGGTACTTCAGCTTTGTGATTACAATGTTCACTGGGGAAGATTCCCCAGCAAAGAGACATTTCCCATTTCTGTGGATAGTGATTTAGTTTGCAGAGAAAAGAAAAAAGAAAAAAAAAAAAGAAAGAAAACAGGGTTCATTAGGATAGACAAAAGCAATATTCTATTGACTTAAGCAACAGAAGCCACCAATGGGGAGAGTAAAAATCTATATTCTAATTTTTTATACAGGAAGAGATTATCCCCTTTACATTACAGGTAGTGAACAGAGTAATGCACCATTTTGAAGCTTCCTTACTCACAGTTGAGCACTCTGATCATTAGGCCATAAATCAGTGTGAATATGATCATTTTTCTTAACAATTTTATTTTCCACTTCATTGAGGAATTTAAATATGTGCTTAATTTTAAGTCCAGAAAATGTAATGTTAAAGTTGTGTTTTGTTTGAATAGCAATTTTGGCTGTGCTTAGTTTCATATATAGAAAAAGGGGGGTTTTTTTGCCTGTGGGTTTTTTTCATTTTTATTATTGAAAGATTTTGCACCTGTGTATTTGTTTCTAATGAGGTCAGTTGTCTCACTCTGCTGCCAGCATAGCTTTTGTCCCTTCAGGTTATCTTCTAACACCATCTTCTATTTCTATTCTAATACCTTTCTATTCCATTCCTGAAGTAGCTTCAATGAAAACTGGTACTTAAGCTGTCCAATAAAGAATTTTCAATTATCATATGGAAAAAAGCCCAAAGAATTGTTAACTAAAAGAATTGTCTTTTGAGAATTAATTTTTTGGACATTATTACAATTGTTTCCGCTTTCTTACTTATCTAAATCTTCAGATGGTAGATGTTTTACCTCTATGCCTTTATTCCATGAGTAACTTTTACATTTTTCAACCTTCAGAATTCTAACATTACCAATTTCAAAGTCCTTTTGCAACTAGCATTGTTTCCTCTTTGATGTCTCTTTATGAATTTGTGATTAAATTAAGCATTGCTTAATGAATGGAATTTCCTCTATGAAAGAAGTGATTCAGTGCCTGGTGGCTGTACATAGACTCATTGTTTCAGAGCAGAAATATATTGATTTTTTAAACCCCTTTAAAGAAGTGTTATTTCAATATTTACTTCTGTTTTCTTGCAGCAGAACTTATGGTCACCAAATATTTTCCATCGTTCTTACCTCCTTGTGTCCAAATTCTGTTTTATAAATATCTGAAGAGTTACTTGTGTTGGGAAGTTACAACAGACATGAGATATTTAGGACAAAGTATAAGGTTTAATGGTACTTGCAAGTTAGGCAGTCAATTAAGCTAAACAACATCTTATCATTTTTTTTTTAAAAGAATGATTTAAACCATAATTTTTCATAAGATGCAGAATCCAATCATGGACTTCTCTCCCCATCACTAGCACATTCTTTCTGCTAAAACAGTGTGTCTGTGAGAAAACGAATGGTTCTTTACCTCTGCTAGGTCCCAGAATGTGCCTGGGAATTTTTTAGGAGACTGATGAAGTTCTGTTCTAACAAAATAAAAGTGTATGCAGTTGTAGTACTGCCCAACATTGTCTAATAACTCTATGCCAACAGACAAAGGCGTAGAGTTTGGCCCCCCTAGAGCAGAGCAAGAGCTAAATGGAGAACATAAGTTAATAATGGTGTTACAGGCCACTAAATTGGGGATCTGCCTTTGACAAAGGTGCTATTTGAAATAATATTGAATAATGCTTCCTCAGTGTACCCACCATCTTCTGTGCTTGGTCATTTAAATACTAAGTATGACTTTAGGCACCTAAATCATATTTGAACATGTAACTTAAGTGTTTCCCTATTTTACAGTAGAGGGTCTAAGGTATCAGTCTAAGAGAAAAAGAAATTACAAACCCCAATTGTTTAAAATCAAAGATAAATTTCTCTGTCATATAAAAAATAAAAATTATTACTTCTCCATAATAGCCACATACAGATTGTTCATCACTAATACTTTTTAAAAGGGAAGTATTTTTAAGTAGAAGTGAACTCAGAGAGAAATTATGTTTAAAGCTCAAGTCAAATAATCTTATGTTCTCTTTTGGCCTTACAAAAAATATACATGCTCATCATGGAATAATTTTTAAATTTTGACCTGAATATGTAATACAACCTGTACATTTGGTCATGTGGGGTAAAAGGAAAGAGTGAAGAGTGGCATTTACAAGTATCTTACGAGTAGTTAGGAAAAAATGCAATCACTCTTTCTGATAAGGTAATGGAGAGGAAATAGGAAGGTCACAGACTATTTGGGTTTGATTATCTATTTTTAAGTGCTTGTTATTGTAATAATCTCTAGAAAGAGCATTAATATGTAGACGGTAGCCTTCCAGATGTTGCCTGATTAATCATGAGCATGACAGTGTTCATGTGTGTATCATCACCAGTAGGCACAAATGCTTACCTAAAAGCAAGAACCATATCATATTTCAGAAGATATAATTCCAGATAAATCTTGACAAATTTTGGCTCTGCATTTCCTGTATTGAAAATACTTACTGTGCTCTCACCAACACTTGCAGAGAGAGGATGGATTTCCTCTTCTGAACACATCTTTTAACTAGCAAGAAAGGTGGCCTCGTGTAGTGTGGAGTCATTGCAAATTTTATTTCAGTAATGCACTCAATTTGGACTAGATGTTATCCAGAGGTCCCTTCCAAGCCCAACCATTTTTTGAGTCTGTGTGTGATTCAGATCAGTGATCTAAATTTGAAAGTTCCTCCAATGTAAGTCTTTCTGACTGTAGTTTGGAGCTACTTGTCAACTTGCCCACATTTAAGACAATATATGTAGGAAATTGTGACTGACTGATGCAGAACATGTACATTTAAATTTGATGACTAGTTATAATCTTATTAACAAGCTGCAAAGCCAAATTACTAACGTAAGGTTTCAGTTTTATGTTTTGACTATTATTTCTTTTCAATTAAGGTACTAGAGTTAGATCTTCCGGACAATGCTTTTAAAAATAATGAAATACATAAAAACATGATAAAAATAACTTTGTGAGCTGTATTTTAAGCTGTTATAGTTTCTATAAAAGTTACTGGATAAATAAACTATAATATTAAGGTTTTCTGTTACTGACCCAGGAAACTGAAGGAAGTAGCAATAATACAGATTTCCTCTTGTGCTGCTCTTGTGTCTTCAAACTGATTTGGGAGAGGAGGTTTCAGTTTCCTTTTAGAGTTAGGTCTCCTTGGAGTAATATGAGCAACTAAGGCATCAGCTGATGAGATGTAATTTTACATTGTTGCTAACACTGTTCTAATATAATTTGTATTGTCACTAGCATTTCATGTGACAGCAGGTGACATGCATAAGTTTCTCCCAGTTTTCTCCTACTAGTTAAAACACGTGCAAATATCAGTACAACAATAAAGTTAATGGTGTAACAGATTATATAGTTATACTTCTCCTAAATTACTGCATTGAACCAGGGTCTTCTGGAAGAAGCAGGCATCGATGGAAATCTCACTACAAGGGCTGAGGATGTTTGAAAGTGAGTAGGAGAAGAAGATAAGGAGGTAGAGTTAATATATTCATCTGCTTTGACAGTGTCAATATTTGTTCTCTGAATGTTTTGAGTAAAAATATTTCTAGAGGTATAAAAATAAGCAAGCATCTAGGTTTTCTGAGTATTGATCTACTTTTTTGTTTTAAGGGATGAAATTTATTAATATTATTTTTACATAAAACTAAGAACTGAAGGAAATAAAAAGTCACTAGTTTTTGAACAGAAACAAGAATTTGATAAAGCAGAAACAAAGACAAAATATGAGCATATTATTTTATTTTAAGATAAAAAAATATGGTCTTGATGCTGCAATAGCTAATAAACTCACTATTTTGCTCTATATGTGAAAAGCTTTTTAGCCTCATTAGAAGGTTGTGATTTGAAAATACTCAAAACACTAATTTTGACACCATTTCTATTATTGTTATATAAAATGAGAATGACATAAATGTACTTTTGCATATAAGGTATTCAGAGAATATTGTAGAGTAGCTAATCAATGGATAAAGATTTAAGGGATAGAAGACAGGAACAGAGGGCTCAAGGTTTTTTTCCCATTTGTCTTTTTTTGATATCCAGTAGGATTAAGAAAATGATAACTGATAGAAAGTTCATATGATACAACATTTATTGAAATATAGTATTAGAAATACTTATATCTAGTTGTTTCTTCAGTGGAAACACTGAGCAATTCCAAAAATAACGTATGCATTTACACATGATTGTTTTAAAGATCCCAATTATTGATGTTATGCAGCTGACTATGTTCATTTGATAGTGAGCAATTTATATAGAGTATCAGTTTCAAAATGATGTTAATTTGTAAATTTTTTTTTTTAAGTCATTGGAAAACAAGTAGGTAATTAAGTTCTCTTTCAGCTCCATTTCATTTTGGTCATACGTAAAATATCTTTTGACAGATACTGCGCATATTAGAAATACTCAGACTGTGAAGACCTTTTGATGAATGTAAATTCAAATGCAAAAGATTTTATGTTAAACTTCAGCAGATAATTTCTTAGCCATTGGATCTCATTTTGTAAAAGTTTGAATGACCAGCAAACAGCAATTCCATTCATAGTACTTCCAAGGTTTTGGTATTTATTTTCTTTCATCTTCAGTTTGCATCAAGGGAAAAAATGATGAAAAAAAAGAAAAAAGTAAATATGAGGAAAAAAATATTTCAAAAGGGAACCTAAAATTTTGCATTTCTTTGTTTGTTTGTTTGCTTGCTTGTGGTTTTTTTTAAGTGAGAATATCCATTTTGTCTCAAAGATTGTGATTATACTTTTATTTGGGAAAAATAACTGAGTAGACACCATCAGCATATTGACCTGGGAATGTCTCGATGTCATGCCCTGCTTTAAAAATTTGTATTTTCGTCTAAAAATTGCTGATTCTGGCAAAGGCGAGACCTCTACTTGGGTCTTTTACAGCACAGATCCCAGCCTAGAAAAAATTTATAGTCTTTACTTTCCTCCCTGAGATCTTGTCATTGGTTCTTATATAAGAAGAATGTTCCAAAAGACTCAATTGAAAACATTTTCAAGTGATGAGACAACAGAATATAAATGGCAGTGAGATCATAAGGAAGCAAAGCTAATTCTGGTATATTTTTAGAAGGGGAAAATTCAGCTCTGACTAGAGAACTGATCTTGCTTTACAACATTATTATATATGTGTTTTTACTGAACTCATCATATTATGAGTAGATCAGAGAATAACAGAACTTATTATTTTATATGAAATATATGCTAAACTCTTTTTTTTTTCTTTGGAAAATGCAGGTGCAATTATCATTTCAGAACATACAATAATGTGGTCCTAATTTATAATGACAGTTACATAAAAAAAAGTTTAATTGCTTAAGTTACAACAGAATATTTTTTGTGTTGTTTTACAGTTTAAAAAGAAACCACACTTAGATAGGGATTAATTTAAGATTAACTGAAAATTAATCTTAACTGAAAGTGTAGTAAAAGAAGTATTGTAAAAAATGTAGTAGAAACTTTTTTCAGCAAATCTAAAGTCCTATAATTCAAGGATGCTGCCTACCTGTGCCACTTCTGTCTATTCAGGGCAATAGAGTACTAATATATGCACCTATTCTTGACATCAGAAGTCTTTATTGAATGAAGGGATATCCTTGTATTTTTTGAAAACTACTGAGTAACTACAGACTGCTCCCTGCAACAGGTAAAAAAATGTAGAGAGCTGAACCTCATACTAAAGCTCAAGACTGGCAATTTGAGACCACACTGTCTCAGTAAGAACCAAGCTTTTGCTTTTTTGCAGCAATTCAAGCTTTCTTTCCCTGGGAGACATCCCAGAGCTCTTGGCAGTGTAATTTTAAAGAGAGCACATACAAGGTATGTACCACCCTGCTTGAAAGGGGCAGTCCAGAATTTCTTATGACCTGTATTATTCTCTGATTATATGACCTATCAAACGTAATGCCAAACAGTATATTTTAATATATCTTGAGCAGAATTGGATATATACACATAGTTTGCCTGTATTGGTTAATGTATTTCATTGGCCTAGATTTTCCAAAGCTTTTGATCCTCTATACAAGCTTTACTTGTTTTTATTTATGGTTTGAACATGCAAACACATCAAAGTCAGGTAATAGACAAATACCTGTCACATTTTGCAAGTCTAAATTACTCAGATCACTTACCTTTTGGTTTTCAGATGAACACAGGCCAGTGTCATAGTATATAATTTTCTTTGTTACTGGCCTTCATCGCCTTCTCTCTCAGTCTTGTTACTTATTTATTTATTCCCCATTGATTCTCTCCAGCTGAGACTAAGACCACAGAACTGATATTTTTTAGGAAGTGAAAGTCACTCCTTAATACTATTAAAGTTTCAGACCAAGTTGGCTTTTCTTGCTTGACCTGCTAAATCATTTTTCAACTTCTGACAGTTTCTTTTTCTAGTGAATAAATAGGACTTTTTTTCATTCTATTTTCTTCCTCTATATTATGCAGAATCTTTAACAAAGGTGAATAAAAACAGCATGCGTTTTGTCTGGACTTTTGTAAGATCATTACACCCCCCACATGACATCAGAGTTGTCTATTTTCTTTTAAGACACATTTTTCAAGAGCTGAGAGTATCAAAGCACACTTCTAGTCTCTGTTCACTTGAGCTCTGACACAAGGCCATCTGCTTTATGGTAGCACATTTTGCTAGTGATGGTCAAAGACAGAAACTGAGAAAGAAGATATGAGCTGGATATCTCCAAGTCTCCATTACAGCTAGATGGAAAAGAATTTTCTTATTCTGAAAAAAAATCTTTTCAAAATTACAAAAGAACTTGGATTGTGCTTATGGGTGAAACCAAAGCCTGTGGAACCATGGCTCAAAGGACACAGACAATTTTCTTCTCCGGTGTAGCTAATATTTATGTGACAGAACTGCAGACTGTAAACTAGAATCAGCATCTCTAGCAATGCAGGATCACAGTTCATATGTTCATGGCTTTCTGCGCTTCTCTATCTGAAAAAAAATTCCCTTGGTTTCTTTTATGGCACCTGATATGTTCTCTAAAGAAAACCTTTTGTTTAAATGTTCTGATATTCTCTAAATTAAAAAAAAAATCAACTTAAATACCACAAAGTGGAAAAAATATCCTTGACCATGATTCATAGCTTCATGTCTGTGAAATTATCTAAACGTGCATATGCACAGCAGGTTTGCACAGGGTATATATTAGAAGACAGAAAGACAATTTTCAATCAACAAAGTGATTTTTAAATTTGCAAAAGAAGTTTTGTGTTTTTTCCTTTGGGTAAACAGGGAAAACACCTCAGAGTAGATGAAGATGCTGAATATAAATATCAGAAATGCATCAAAGGAAGAAGGTTTGGGTAATGGCTTATAACAAAAACTCTTGGGACAAGGAATTATCTGTTTTCCCATAATATTTGCTACCTAAGCAAAACAAACACCAATTTTATCACACTAAAAGAAGTATCTTTCATCATATTAAAGACCTGTGAGCCTTTTTTTATGGCACTGGTAAATGATCAAAGAATACTTTGGGCTTCCTTGAGCTTACAGTTTCTCATTAAAAATGTAAATAAATGGCACATTTAGTTTGTACAGCAGCATTTGCTTATGCAGACTAATAAAATATTTGAAATGATGGTAAGAATAACTTATGTCAGTGTGTAAGCACCAAAGACTTACAGCATCTGTTACCTAATCTGAACAATGCAACTGTTTTTGAAACCAAAATGATCACAAAGAATACAAGTGCTGAATAAGCGTGCATGTGATACCACGATTGCATAGGCTTTGCTGTGTTCCTCATAGTTAATTAGTCTATTGTCATATTTTAGAAATTCCTATGCACTATGTTTTATCCTTAGCCAGTGCTTGGACTTTGAATTTTCAATGTGTATGAGCTAGGATGTAACCACTTCATGCTCACACACTGTGAAATCCAAAATAACTGAAATAACAGGTAAAGAAAAATAAGAAAATGCCTAGACTTTTCTCCTTTTCTTTTTCTCTAGAGTACATTTAAAGATTGTCTGCTCCTCTCTGTTTCTGCTGAAAAGCTTATCTATATTTCTTGTTTAACTGTTTACAATTCCTTCCTTTCTTTTACTTTTAGCTATTATAAGCACTACCACAAAATAACTTACTGTGTCAATAGCCTTGACTGAACCCTATTCCTCCTTGGATTTACTTTTTGTCCTCCCTTTTCTCCCTATGAACAGAAAGTTCACATTCTGCCTTTCAGACTGGCATTTACCTAATTTTCAGTCCTTCTCATTTCTGCCTTTCCCAGCTAGGATGATTTTTCTTCCATTGCAGATCCCCCTCTCATCCCATGTGTCCTCTTTCATGAAGTTCCTTTCAGATACGTGTACTTTACTTCTTCAGAAAGGGTCCATGTACCCACATCTCAGTGCCCTCCAAGTATTCTTTTCAAGGTCCATATGCCAGCACTTTTTACAGCAGAGATAGTAGAAAGAAATTAAGGGTATAGAAGGACAAGTATCATTCACCACAAACAACTATTGTCATTTTTATCAAAGTGATGCCTGATGTTTTTTACCTTTTGCAATAATATGATTAATGTCAAGCAAAGGAGAGAAATAAACATGAGATGGAAAAATAGCACACTTCCTGTAAATACTAATAAAAAAACCCCTGTGGAAATAACAAAATGGGTATTAGATTTTATACTGGGCTCAGTCATGAGTTCAAATTCTTGCTCATATTTCTATAGTCCTGCTAAAATCATAAAGTCCTATATGTAGGTATTTCATCCTAACATCCCTGTAAAGACTGCAAAGCCCTTAGCACATTGTGGTGTTCAAGACAGATTGGCATATGCTCTGTTCATTTTCAGCCTGCAGCTGTGCTTAAGAGATTGTTCTTTGAGCTTTAGTTTGGTTTAGACTTTTGCTTTTTTACTGCAGAGGCACCAGCAGAATACACATACAGGTTAGATGAGGAGGACAAAAGAGACTTGGAGGGATGCATTTTGTGAAATGGGTATTGATTTGGTAATAACCTGTTTTAATTGCAAGATAGAAGGGAAAAGAACACAATTATTGTTCTGTGGGCAAAGACATGCCTTTTTTATGTTTAGAAACGATTTCTAACACAGAAAAAAAATTATAAAATTTTATGAGGATCTCTTCAAGGGATTTAAATGCAAATTAACCCTGATGTATTCTAAGTGTGTTTCTTGCCACATAACAAAACCTACCATTAGAGAAAAATAAAATACACTAAAAAGATCTGCTTCAGCGTTCAAAACTAGATAATCAGGTATCACAGCAGTGGAGATTAGTAAAAGATTCAATTGCTAGTTAACTGGACATTATGTTGTGAAATATATTGTATTACTCAGTCATAGTAACCTGATTGAGAAAAAAGATCACTGTGGTTTAACAGAATATAGACTTTTTAAATGAGGCTGAAGTGAGGTGTAAAAAAAATATCTATAGGCTTTAGTTTCAATAGAAGGCAATCTACCTCATTTCTTTCTTTTCTCTTCTCTTCTCTTGTTATCCTGAAAGTTCACACCAGCACAGTTGCTGTGTGGATACAGAACAAGGTAATTGGTCTAAAATAAGGTGGTTCAGTGCTTCTTAAAAGCTGCTGTGCAACCAAAGACACTGCAATGCTAGCAAATATTGGCATGTCTTTCAAAGCTAAACAGCAATTACAGCTCTATGAATTAGAACTGACTAACTCGGTTTCAGCACAAGTGCTAGAAAGCTAAACAGGGATTTTCTGAAGCAGTTCTTTTGTATATGGTGTGGTTTAGATATTACTGTTTATTTTGTGTTATGTTGTGTTTTGAGAGAGCTGCATCACTGTCTTTTTCCTTCCTCTGTTGCTCTCTGTGAAACTAGAAAGACAGAAAGCCAAATTCAGATGTGAAATAGGGTTAAATTGTACATATAAATGGATGTTGTTGAATTTTGGCCTTCCCATAACACTTGTGTGCTGTGGGCACAGCAAGGTATCCAAAGGTGTTTTATGGCATCATTTCTTTCCTCTTTTCTTATTTAATTAGAAACGAAAAGCCTAATTTATAGTCAATGTGGGCTATCACTACAGCTCTATAATTCATGCAAAATGAACTTCTGCTACAATGTTTTCTTTGAAAGCTATCTGGCAGTAATTGTTCAAATCACTTGTGTGTAGGAGTAATATAGAAATGTTACTATTATGTTTTAATTGCTTTAATATAGGGAAAGCAGCAAAACCACAGGCACTTGCATATATTTTGTGACTCTTACTATTAATATAATTTCTACTATAGAACTGCACACAAAAGGAGTGGAACACAAAGGCCAGATAGCAGTGATACACATCACTTGAGGATCACTTTGGAGAGCATGTCTTTTCTTCTCATCTAAATTCTGTAGCCTGTCAAATTTCCTTAAATATTTCTCACTCTAAACTCTTCTTAAACATAAGATCTACAGTACTGGTTTTGTCTTTTAAAAAAATTTTTGTACTGAAAATTAATGTAATTTTTTTTTCTTCACAGTTTATCAAATTCTTCAGTTTTTCTGTACTACACTTTTGGAGCTCAGGCATGTCTTAGAGTGCAACAGCCACAGTTAAAATGTACAAAATTCATGGCTGAATCAACACTTCCCATTGGCCAACTAAGTGGCCCCATTACAGAATATAAATTTTATTGATGAACAGAAAACTGAAATCATTACCAGGTTAATAATTTAAGAATCTCAATCCCTTTATGAGTGTGTGCCTGAAACTGTGAAGAACTTACACAAGCGATGAATGTAGTAACAAGCACATCCAGAAGATATTGAAGAACCAAGAAGATGGGCATGGAAGAATCTTAAGCACAAAAAAAAGTTTCTGGCTGGGGTTTCTGTTACAACCTGTCCCTTAAGGTGAAAGTAACTGAGGTTCTTGTTAAAAGATCCCTTGGAGTGGATTAGAGTGAAACGACATTGAATGGCAGGTTTTTATATATATATATATTTATATTTATATATATACATATATACGCATCTATATAAACCAGGCTTATTTTAGAACAATTTGCTTGCAATGGAAAGGAAGTATGTAACCATTTTGGATTTTATCTATAGAAATGAAACCATATAAAATATAAAGCTATCATTTACGAAAATACATAAGAAAAAGAAAGAAAGAGGAAGAAAGAGTAAGAGTAGATAGTGGAGAGATATCACCAGCCGTGGATCCAGAAAAAAGACTTGATTAGTGCAATTTAAATATGCAGATATCCAAAGTGATGGTCTCAGTCTTGATCTGCTGAGGGTGAGGGAAGCCCGCAAAACTCAAATTCCAATGATTTAATATAGGTTCAGGTTCAGGTTGAGGTGGGAATACCTCTCCTGTGGGGAGAATTTTACACTGATGCAACACTATGGATCATGCACAGTCTTCTGGTGGAAGGCAGGTTTTTTGCAGTGCATTTTAGCGTTTTTGGCTTTGGAATAAACTTTTCCTTAATACCATTAACAGTGGTTTGGTTCTCTAGAGTACCCGCCTGCATGTCAGCTTTCACAATTGGTACAATAGAAAGCATTATCCTGCCTCTGCAGGATCTGCTTCTTATTGGCCTTTTCCACTATCTGGCTCAAAACCCCAGATTGTTGCTAAACAAATGTTGATTTGCTGTGGTCATCTTCCAGTGATGGGCGCTAACCCCCTAATCTGGGCTGTTCTTATGTAGATCAGAGATTTCCACCAAGTGTCCAAAAGCTCTCCTCCTTCCTCCTTTGGCTGCGGGGTACAAACCTGACCTCAGCAAAGCACCCTGTGGCTTTTACAAATGGCCAATTTTTTGAGTCATTAACCTTTCAGCATTTCAGTCTCTCACAACTTCTAATACGGTTGTGCTAGAAGAATATGGAAAAATAGATCATGTGATTTTTGGAGGCTATGACTCGTTAAGCGAATCAAGAATCTAGTTAGTAAATATTCACCCATTAACTTTTTGTACAAAATTGTTCAAAGCAGGCATTAACCTTCTAGAATCAGAAGCACTGTGTGTAGACAGCTGGATCTGGCGAGTAGCTGTGTGCTCTCAGTTACTAAAGAAAGCAATAGGAATTTATAGCACTTTATATTTCCCAGGGTGAATGTGGAAGGATCTTTTAACTTTCTACTGGAAGAATCACATGGAAGCACAGCAACTCCCAAAATAAAAACTGAGTCCACTGTGGGCTCATACAAAATTTCCTGGCTGTACTAAACCCAAGTTAAAATGCAGAAATTAAGGAAACTAAGTATCTCTTAAAAATGTTGCCTTTGTGAAAATATTATTCATTCAGAGTTTTTATATTTTACATCCTGTTTCTCTTAAATCTCATTCCAGTTAAATGATGGTCAGAAGGAGTTTAAAAGTAAATAGCATATGGCTCCAACACCCCTGAGAAGATGCTCTCAAAATTCTCATACAGACCTCATTCTCTCTTCTCCCAGTTTTGTAATTTTTTTTCTAATCATTTTGACCAGTCCAGAAACTATCAGTTATCAGTATGTGGAGGCATCCTAGAAAGCTAATATTTATTAATAAATTGTTGCTTATTTAAACTTTCAATATGCTCTTTCAGCAGTTATTAGATTAAAAGTTTAATTCATGTGCAAAATAGCCCAAGTAATTCCTGAATCCCTACAGTCAGATTTTAAGCATCCTACAAATGCAGGTGAAATCTTCCTTTCCCTAGCTATAAGTCCATGAACCTTATTTTTAAAAGAAACTGGATCCTACTGGTAAGTGGTCATCCTTATTTTTCATTTATTCTCAATCAAAGTGTCTTTAAGAGCTGAACTGCTGCTAGCAGATATTACAATGGCTACTGGCTGCTTCTTCAGTTTCTTCTTTCTTATGTTTCACACTTTTAGTTCTGAATCTTCGTTTTTTTATAAACTAGCATTAGCACTGATGGAGCAAATTATATTTTCGGTTCTGAGTTAATGTAATAAATACTTGGGGCTCTAATTTTGGCAATTAAAATCTTATTTATACTGCATAATAGAGTGAGGGTTTCTGTAAATAAACCAATTTATTGACTGAGGACATATAATATTTTATGTAGAAATAAAAAAAGCCCACTAGCTGATCTATTGCACTTTCCCTGATGAAAAAGGCATTTCCTGTTTATAAAGACAAATTAAAGTGCTACAGCTATTTCAGGAAGTATGTGGATTTCAGCTTCAAATGTTTCTTTTATGGGGCTCCAGAATAAAATATAAGAATTTTGTAAAAAAAAATAAAATAAAATTAAAGAAAACAAAAAGCTAAACATCATCATCATCATCGTCACAATAATAATGAAATAAAATAAATAAAACTGAATTTAGAGGGAAAGAATTTTGTTTCATATTATATTTTAAGCAAAGTACCTGTGTTTTATCCAAAGAGAGTTCTAATTTGTGGGTTGAGGAATAAAGTCAGAGTGGTAATTGATTTGGGGAAAGCAGCTCAGATCCTAAGATTACTGCACAGTTCACAATGAAAAAATAAACAGATTCTTAGAACTTTAAGGAGATACATTTTTAGTGCTGTGATGCACTGCGTGGAAGCAAGACTTGCAAATGTAGCATGAATAGGGACATAGAAGTATTTTTTTTTAAGTTTCAGCATAATGGTGTCTATGAAAATAAAAAGCTGAAATTACATCTACAGAATTTTCTTCTTCATAAGCTGTGAATTGAGTTCATTCTGCACTGTAAAATTCCAAAGTATATTTTGACTTGAACAATGAAATGTTACTTCATTGTACATAATGAAGAATGGGAGACATAGTGAAGAAAATGAGGTTATTTGCTTTTCACACTGCTAATTTTGAGGAATTGCACTTTGAAAGCTGTTTCTGAAAATCCATTGGAACGAGGTCATGTCCTTCATTTTCACTTCTGAATCCCTGACCCATGATTTCCAGAGCATTAGATTCCTCCCCAGCTGTCAAACATGTAGTTAGTAAGTCTAGCATTTCCAGCTATAAAATCTGTGATCAGTAGACTTTCTCACCGAGAGCTGAGGACAAACTGTACAGCCATATCATTAACCAGACATACTGGTAAGACAGCAGTCTGCTGCTCCTGCCAGGCAGGCTCAGTACACATCTTGGCTGTTGGTCTATTACTTTCCCAATGACTCCTTATGTGCTTCTTTTCCATGCTTATTCACAGGATCCTTTGAATTCTCATGTTTGTTTTTATGCCAGAATTTTATCATTAACCCCTCTCCCTCTCTTTTATAATCTGCTATACAAGAGTCCCTGTGTACATTTTTCCTCCTATATTTTCTGACTCTGTTCAGCTTTCTCTAGAACCCTTGGTCCAATTTTCACTCCAATTTCTGTTTTGTCTCTTTGCCTTTTGAATTTGGGGATCTGGATCCCCAAATTGCAAATATTTCTAGGTCTTCCTCCCATAGGAATCTGTGCATGTTTTCCCTCTCCCTTTCCTAAGCTCTCTTGTTCTTCCAGTCCTGGAAAAAAGCCCCATTTCATTTCTTCTGCTTCTCACCTCCTTCTTCCTCCCTTCCAAGACCTTTCATGGTATTTTTGAGAACTTCATTTCCCCTATTCTACTATTCTTTCTACACAGGCAGAGAGTTATTTAGGGTGTCTTAAATTTCATCAAGAGAATGATGGGCTGTTAGAAAACTCTATGATCTACAGGGAATTACAAATATCCCTGCTAGGGTGCTAAATTCTTAACAGCCATGTCCATTAATTTATCATCTCTGATTTTCTTCTACAGTAATGCAATACTATCCATCACTTATTTCTTCATTGTTTTGGTGCTCCTTCACTGATCATTAAACACCCTACTCTGCTAAACATTGACATTAATCTATTTTTTCTGTCCTTCACCCTATTCTTTGCCCTATTTTCTTTAAGTTGATAATCTTTTGCATTGTAACAATAATGGTACAATTAGCATAGAGAATGCAGATACAGTTGTCTAGAATAAAATATTCCTGTGTCACACTGATGTTAGTGTAAATACTGTGCCAATACAGCACCATTCCAGTTGACTTTTTTCTGCATTTATGCTGTTGATCACGACTTCAATTCAGTAAAAACACTAACTTTATGCTTAGTTGCAGAATTTTTCTTCAAAAGCTTTCACACGTAATTAGTGTTTTCATTGTTTCTGCAGGTACAGAAGGTTCACATTTCTCAGCTGTGGAAGATCAGCAACTTGCATACCAGAAGGAGTATGTTTGACAAATAGGCAACACTGAGTGAGCTTGTTTAGGTACTAGAAATACAGTTCAATCAGTCTTGGGTATTACAGCTCCCTGTTACGGATATATACCTGACTATCATCATCTTATATCATTTCGCAATTTATACAACACAAACAAAAGTTGTTTGAATTAATTGTGTGATTAAATGAGAAGGATTCATTAGAGCTCTCTGTACTTTTGTTATGTACCTGAGGGATAATTGTGATCATCACTGTTGCAATTCTGTGCGACTATACTCAGGTCTGTAGTTTGGGGTCTTTTGCCTTCAGTGCTCCATCTCATAACTGAAAGCTCAACCATCACATTATTTTCTGTGTCCTCTGTCTTGATCATTGACATAATGACCAGGTCAGATGGGGCTTTGATCTAGTGGAAGGTGTTCCCTGCCCATGGCAGGGGGTTGAAATTAGATGGTCTTTAAGGTCCCTTCTAATCCAGGCCATTCTATAATTCTATAATAGAACATAATAAAAGGCCCACCACATAGGTGGACATAATATTAAAGCCAAAGCACAGTAAAATCTAATAAAAAAAAAACTTTCAAATTTATTCTATTTCTTTGTTTTTACCACAGTTCTTTTTTAATTAAAATTGTGTTCTACTTGATACTTGATTGCTTTATGGATCTATTTTTCTCCAAGTATTGCTGCAAACTTTTACAGGCAATAGAAGAATGGGGAATAAAAAAATCCCCCTAAAGCACTTTAAAAACCCCAAAAAACCATCTTGGCTGTTAAACCACCTTACCCAATGTTCTGTCATTGAGAAATAATGTAAATCCCTGTTTCTTTCCATCAGAACTGGAGCTGTGTCTGATGGAAAAGCAAGATGTGGGTGTTTTGGTGGGCTGTGTTTGTGGGAGTTACTTATCCAGTAATTTTCTGATTTTTAGAACCTTATTTTAAGGTTGAAAAGTTCACCCAACATATGCTTAACATCTTGAAATATAGGCATCGCATTTTCTCAAACTTTCCTACTTTTACTACAGAAGCTTTAAAAATATAAGAGCTTCAAATAACCTTTTGATGAATTTACTTTCTGCCCCACAAGTTCTCTCACATTTAAAATGTTCCCATCTGTCACACATGCATTTTTTCTGAAGATTAACTTCCTTCTCTTTCTATCTTTCATATGCTTTCTCTGTCTTAAATAGGAAAATATTGAGTTTTCTCTTGAAAATCCTGCTTTAGCTATTCCAGCTGTTCTATTGCTGAATTATAGATAGTTTGTGGATTTTTTTCAGCATCACCACAGGCTTTAATCTTGTTTCATCTCACAAGCTAAATGACAGAGATTTATTACTTTACTTACTAAATCCTCAAAATGTTCTCACTTGGTCATGTGCAGTATTTGGGTGGCAGATCTCAAAGGACAGTGTATGTACAGCATTCAATGGCAGCAGATCTCACATTCAGAATTAATTCAGTGTTTGTGAAAAATTAACATATTTTATTTATATAGATAATTGAGAAATATAGTTTACAATGAATAAATTTTTATATTTTTTTTGTTTACCTACCGAGTTTCTGTATTGTTGCCATTTTTAGATGAAAAATATTATTGAGATGTTAAGTATCTTGGCAATTAAAAATCTCCAAGAACTTTAGAGGAACAGGATTATTTATCTGACTTAATGGACTTACTCCTTTGTCCGTTTGAATAGAATTTATAATATTGCTTATGGTTCCTTCATTTTCATGTTACTATTAACAGTTGCATATCCTATAGCTATGCCTTGAATGTTGTCATCTTTGAATGACAGATCACCATTTTAAAACAAATAAAGTAATTCTAAACACAAGGACTTTTTCACTAAACTTCATGGATTGAAAATGACAAGGGTTTAAACTGTATGTTCTTCCTTCTTAAGCATGGCCTTTGCATTATTATTTAGTTCCTTTAAGGTGTCATCTAATAAAATTATATATTTTATTCAACAACATCATTCGCTAAAACGTTCTTATTTAAGAGAAAAATCCAATAGTCTTTTGGCAGATGACTGTCCTTTTCAAAATGTTGTCAGGCAGTTTAGCTATCAAAACCCCTTTGAAAATCTAGTATACATTCTCATGAGGAATAACACTGGACAATATTTTTTGAAATTTTTCCACAGTAAGCCGTGTGATTCAATAGTTGTATATTTAAAAAGTTATATGTTGATAACATTTGCCTAAGGCTGTAAAATTTTGCATATGTTAACAAGCCTCAGTTGTGAATCCCTGTCTAATAATAATAGTCTTTGACACTTGTCGAGTCTTGTTCTACAATGTTTGCTATGTATGCTAACATTACAGTGGAATTTGCATGATTCTTTAATACTGTTATGCATCATTGTTAGGTTAGGTAGCCTTTGCAGATACATCATATTGGCAACAATTGTAACTTGAAATTCTTAGCTCTTGTTTATAAAATGTTTATGACTACAGTATTTTTACTGGGATGCAGAAAAACTATTTATGCAAAGATCACAATTACAGTTTGATCTATGTACAAATATTATTTGTCTCCATTTTATCTGAGAACATTTTACATGCATTTTATTTCTAGTTCCACTTTGTTTTGAAGACTGACACTGATGTCTAGGACTTTGGCCATCATTTGTATAAAGTTCTCAGACAACGCAAAATACAGACTGAGACCTAGAGCTATGGTCTCTGTCACACAAATATTATAAATTGCCCAGTTTGACTGTTTCAGGTAACAGTAATCTCATGAATACAGATGGAAACAACATGCTAATAGCTTCTGGGGCTAATCACTGTGTCAGGTTTGCTAGTTTTTGCATTAATATTGTGAAGAGACCTCAGGCTCTTATGATCCTTCTCCCTGTTGAGAAGCCACAGGCTTTTAGTGATGAGACTAGCCACAGTCATTATGAGAGTTTTGACATAATTTTGGGAGTCCTGTGACATTTATTTTAAGAAGTATTTTAAAAAGACTATATTTGAGCTGCATTTCTGTGTCATCTGAATCATATTAGAGTTTATGTATTTTGTTTGTTATGTTTTCGCTTTCATAAGATAATGACATCCTTTTTTTTTTTTGCAAATATTACATTTAGAGAAGCTATTAGACTCATAGTTGTTTATATTGATTTTTTAAAGTAGCTCACTTAACATAAGTTATATAATTCTGATTCCAAGTGTAGTGGGGAAAAGATATTTCTAATAGCATAGAGGTGAGCTTGTAGCTCTGTATTGGGCATTGCAAATTGAGATCATTAGGGGAAGCCAGGGAATATTTCTGTGTATTTGTGGTGAAAGCTGCTTATTCAACAATCAAGGTAATTTAACCAAAGAAGATTTTATTTTTAAGAATCATATTAAATTGTATTACTGCTTTAGCTTCACAAGGTAAAGTCCATCCCATTAGGTATGTTTCTCTGTGGCACAGAACATTTACCTTTCCTGATCAAACAATAGAAACAGGTTGTCTGGGACAAGTTGGACTCACTGATGATATGACTTCCCATTAAAGGAAGGTAGATAATAAATTTTTTACTTAATTATAACGAGAATATGCTTGGATACCTGTCATTATTTTAAGAGAAAATATTGAAAAAAGGACCCTGATTGCATAAAAACCCATCTACTGTTAGTATCTGGGAGTGGAATATTGATAGAATAATTGGCGAAAAGGTTCTGGCAACCTTGAAGAGTGGCATAATAGAGAAGGGAATGGAGGTAGGGGCTAAGAGGTAACTAAAGAGATATTTATAATACAAACATAAAACATTTAAGTTCTTTTTTTGATTTTTTTTTTTACCCACTGTGCCTGTTAAATTATAGCACAACATGTTTGGATTTGTTTAGCTCTCCATACTTTAATATTAAGAAGATGCACAGTATTAATGCAATAAAAGATTAATTTAAGTAGGTAATTTTAATATTAAACCAAGACATGAGATACTATTCCTTTTATTATGCTTGTCATCATTTACTTCTGAGATTGGATTTAAAGACTCAAGTTAGTAATAAATCAAAACAAAATTGAATTAAAAATTTTAGAAAAATTGCTATGCATTCTCTTAATAATGTTGAATTCCTAATAGAATTCAACTCTTACTGTGAAGCTGCTTATAATATTTTCAGATGTTAGACAGAACTAATGGTATGAGTTTCATTTATTCTATGGAAAAAGAGCTTTTGATTTTCAAGCACAGTAAACAGCCTACTTGCCACCTGAGAAATGGACTGGGTTTTTTTTCATAAGCAATATTTAGAAGTTTCTTATATGTGAAGTTGACAGTGACTTAAATATCAAGTCATGTTATTAAGACTAATTGATTATGAATAATAAGTGATAACTAGCCCCAGATCTCCAGTTTTCAAGGTAGCAGATTGTGGGAAATGTCCCAGTAAAATAAAGGAAGTGATAAAAAAAATTATAATCTTTAGGCAAACTGTATAACACATAGAATAACTTCAGACACAGGGTGAAACAGGTGTTAAAAAAACATCACAAGACCTTTGTTTTGTTTCAGTGCTGAAGAGAAAAAATTTTAAAATCTTTAAAACCAAAAAACCCAATAAAAACCACAGGTTTAGGTGGCAAATAAAACTGAAAGAACTTGGACTTGAAGGGTGAGAATATGGAGAGCTGCATTCATTTGCCATAAAAGTGCATTTACCTACGGTGTGTACAGGCTACATGCACTTTAGCCTCAGACTTTGTTCACTGAACCATCTTTTATCTCAGTTTGGTTTTATTTCTCAGCTTAGAGATCAAATATTTTCCTTTAGTCATCACTTTTTCTTCTTGATATTGTATGGTTTTGTACCAAAATTAGACCACCATTTTCATGAATTGAGTTTTGCTTCTGATGTTTCCACTCTATCTAAAAAAGAGGTGGAATTTTCCCTTCATAAGGTAAATGAAAAATACTATTATTATAATTTGTGCTAATATCATAGATTCATAGAATAGTTTGGGTTGGAAGGGATGTTAAAGACCATCCCATTACAACTCCCTATCGTGGGCAGGGCAACTTCCACTAGACCAGGCTCCTCAAAGCCCCATCCAATCTGTCCATGAAAACTTTCAGGGGTGGGACATCCACAACTTCTCTGGGCAACTGGTTCCATTGTCTCACCACCCTCATAGGAAAGAATTTCTTATGTTCAATCTAAACCTACCCTCTTTCAGTTTAAAATCATTGCCCTTTGTCATGTCACTATGGATAAGTAAAAAGTCTTTCTCTGTCTTTCTTACGAACCTCATTTATAAAGTGAAAGGCTGCAATAAATTCTCCTTGGAGCCATCTCTTCTCCAGACTGAACAAAGGCTGAACACTCTGCTTCCCTCATTGGAGAGATGTTCCAGCCCTCTGAACACTTTGTGGCCCTCTTCTGGATGTCTTTCCTGTCCTGGGCATCCCAGAGCTGGATGCAGAACTCCATGTGGGGTGCAGAACAGAGTGGAGAAACACCTACCTTGACCTACTGGCCACACTTATTTTTGTGCAGGCCACGGTATGGTTTTCTGGGCTGCAAGTGCACTTTGTTGGCTCATCCGCCAGTATCCCTAAGTCCTTCTCTGTAGGGCTACTCTCAATCCATTTCTCCCCCAGTCTGTACTGATTCTGTGCTATGGCCTGACCCAGCTTCAGGACCTTCCATTTAGACTCGTTGAACTCCATGAGGTTCACACAGACCCACTTGTCAAGCCGGGTGCCTCTGGATGACATGCCTTCTATCAGCTTGGTGTCATCTGCAAAGCTGATGAGAGACCACTCAATCCCACTATGTTGTTGTTAGAAGGTACCAACTACTACTGGTTCCAGTATGGACCGCTGAGGGACACCAGTCGTTGCTGGTTTACACCTTGAACATTGAGCTGTTGACTAACTCTTTGGAAGAAGACATCCAAAAAATTCTTTATCAATCTAAGAGTTCATCTATCAAACCACTACCTCTCAAGTTTAATGGCAAGAATGTTGTGGGGCACCATATTAAATGTCCTATAGAAGTCCAGATAGATGGCATCAGTAGCTCTTCCCTTGTCCACTGATGCAGTCACTCCATCACAGAAGGTCACTAGATTAATCAGGCATGATTTGCCCTTGATAAAGCCATGTTGTCTGTCACTGTTCATCTCCCATTCTTCCATGTGTTTTGATGTTTGTTCCAGGAGGATCTGATCCATGATCCTACTGGGCATGGGCTGGTTAGTAGTTCAAAGGGTCCTTCTTATTACCTCATTTAGATATAAGCATGATGTTCCCATTTCTCCAGTCACTGGGGACTTTGATCAACTGCCATGACTTTTAAAATATGATGAAAAGTGGCTGAAGGACTACATCAGTTAATTTTCTCAGGGACCCTGAAATGCACTTGGTCAGGTGCCATGTATTTATGTATGTTCAGGTTCCTCAGATGGTCTAGAATGTAATTTTCTATTACAATGGGTGGGACTAAATTCTCCAGTCTGTGCCTTGAGTGTTTGGGGCTTGAGAGATGGAAGAGTGGTTGTCATTGAAAACTGAGGCAAAGAGAAAAAAGTTGAGTTCCTCAGCCTTCTTCATGTTGATTGTCACTAGTTCTCCTGTCCTATTTATTGCGGAGGTTGTATTTTCTTTAATCTTACTTTTTAAATCAATATATCTGTAAAAACCCTTCTTAATATTCTTCAAACTCCCTGCCAAATTCATCTCCAGTTGTGTCCTAGCTTTTCTGATCCCATCTGTACACATGGTTCCACTGCCTGTGCATTTCCTTCTATGCTTGATTTGAGCATGCAGTCCTTTACTTGGACATCCTTGTTTCCTACTGTCCTTGTCTGATTTTTTGACACATTGGAATTGAGAACTTTACACTCTAGGAAAAATGTCTTTAAAGAGCTGCCATCTCTGTTCAGTTCCATTATCCCTGAAGGCAGTTTTCCAGGGAAGCCCATCCACTAATCCCTGAAAATTCCATCTCTTAAAATTTGGGGTGTTGACTTTACTCTTCACCTGACCCATATCCCTCAGTGAATTCCACCAGGGCATGGTCACTGCAGCCCAGGTTGCTACCAATTTCTATTTCCTTTGTCTGTGTTGGTGAGAAACAGGTCTGATAACTCCTCTACTCTGTTTGGGCTGTCAATCACCTGAATTAAGAAACTACCCTCAATGCAATCCAAGAGTCTCCTGTATTGCTTACAGTTTATTGTGTTGTTTTCCAGTCGATGTCAGAGTGATTAAGTCCCTGAGCAGGATTAGAGCCTGCAAATGTGATGCTTTCCATGGCTGAATAAAGTGTGCAATAAACACAAACGACAAAGTTTTCTTTGTCAGCTTGGTCTCCAATTTTCACCCATACCTCCCCACCTGTTAATCTCCTCAGTAATGAACTTTATCTACAAGGTGATGTTCTGTTCTGAATAGCACACAAACCTCACTTGCCACATCCTCACAACAAATTACATATAATGTGTTTAATCCTGTAGATACCAATTTAAAGTATTTTGCATCAGTAGTAAACAAAATTTCAGCATTACCAACCATTCATAACTGTTCTGGATAAACCATGAATCAAAAAAATCCCAGCTCTGAAAAACTTTTTCAATGTCAGAGAATTCTGAAAATGTAACAAATCAAAATATGCTATTTCATAATACACCCCAAACTACCTTCAGCTCATATCAAATTAAAGGTTTGTCTATATAGTTTACAGATGAATTTTGGTGCTTTAATTAATTTTACATGAGATTTCTTCCTGAATTCTGACTATGTTGCTTAGTAACACACAGATACTCTCCATTCATGCTTGTCAGTTTTGGTAGCCTCTTGGAGATTTGATGAGGATAACTCAGCAAAAACATATTAGTTCTCTGAAGACCTGCAGCTGAAGACATCTCATTATTTTTCCTTTACTTTTCCATGTCATCATGAATAAGTGTGTAGAATCAAAAATGCTTTTGTAATACAGTATACTGTAGTACAGTATAAATCTTAAATCAGGTGTTGGTGAGGTGATTTAAAACAAATCACATTAACTAAACTACTGCCTTAATAAATGTTTCTAGATATTTGCGGTAACATTGGACTTCCAAAATTATTAATATATACTATTGTGGCCAAAGAAAAAGGAAGTGCTTTTTGTCAGATATATGTTTTGTGATAAAATTATTAATGTAGCTTGTTGAAAAGTAGATACTGTCCCACAAAACACAAAATAAACAGCTTCTGGATTAGTTTGGAGATATCTCAGAGGGAAAAACTCTGGAGTCTGTGTCAAGTCAGAGTGCACAGACTGTGGGTTTGTCCTAACCAGAGAAAAAAATGTAAGGGTGAAGTTTTAAAGTCACACCAGCAAACAATCCTTTATTAAAATAATCATTCTTTGTATTCCACTTACAGTAGTGTTTTTAGATTCCACTGTAAGTTCTGTACAGACCATAATGCTCAAAGCCCAGTATTGCCTATCAGCCAGAGCTACCTTCAAGACACAGGCAAATAAGCATCAGCATTTTTACTGATGTAGCATTAGCTGGGCATTTCCCAGAATTTATGACTGCTTCTACATACTCTGGGGCTATTGAGGACAGGGGAACTGTCCCTAAAATCCCTATTTCTTCCTCATGTCCTATATCTTCACTAACACATTTCTATTGTTCCCCCTCCTGCCCCGTTTGTCTGTCTCAAAGTCAGCAGGACCCGGGTATAGGAAATGGGCTCTCCTCCATGGAGTTCAACTGTAGAGGGCTGTTTCTCTCTCCTGTGATGTGTAACCACAATGAAATAGGGATCTCAGCCTGCCCTACATTCAAACTATAAAAGAATTTTGACAGTCTTCTCATCAATTCAGTTTTAAGAAGTGAAATCCAATTTTTGCTAGCCCATGGTCTGCATAGTTAAGATGAATGAGAACTTATATGAAATCTGCTGAAGAGCACAATATACAAGTAGTTCACATCTGTGCAGCACACATAATGGACAACAGTAATGCAAAAGGCCATCTAACAATTCAGTATTCTGTAATTAAAAACATGGACAGTTGTAGAAGTGTACAGCCTGATGCTTGCTCAGTCAATGCTGAAACTTTCAATGCAAATAGCTTTTGCACCAAAGAAAACACAAATAAAATGGAAAAGCATGTGAAGGTGATTTTCATTTTGAACACAGGTTTCGACAGATGAATAAAAAGGTATATGGAAACAGTCTTCCAGATCTCATTTTGGTGCCTGATCTATGAGATTATACTTCCTTTTAATCTGGCTATCAGAATTCTTTTTGTACTCTTAACCTTAACATGACCTCCGCAGTTTTATCACATACATGCTGAAATTTATTTTAATCATTACAACATAGTACAGTACAGAGGAGAACATTTTGATGAACTGTGGATAATTCTTCTTTGTTCCCACAAAAGAATGTGATGGTCTGCTTCATTTAATACACTCTGCTTTTCCATAACAGTCTTTTTAAGAAATGTAATTAAGATTAGTGACTAGCTTTTCCCGAGGAAGAAAAAACAAACTGCACATACATTTACAGAAAGATGCAACAAAAAAGGATTTTATTGCCTGGTCTTTTTCTAATTGCAACATTTTATGGGTTTTTATGTCTTAATATATTGTGTGTTTTCTGTTTCTTCAACATTAACTGTTTTAGCATCCTGCCACAGCAATGGCTCTTATGGAAACTGGTAGCTTAAGTACTAAAATAAGTACTACTTTTTTGCTCTGAAACAAAAATAAAGATATAAGTAAAATAAAAAAATCCCTTGGGCCCAAGCTAAAGCTTTTCTTTCTCACATGTAGCTCAAATCTAGAGATTTCACTAGGTATATAAACAACAACAGTCTTATGAGTAAGAAGCTTTTTAAAGAGTTCAATTCCAGGTGAGTCATAGCTCTGAATCAAACAAAATTATAGTATCAAATAGCTTTCCTCCTACAACATACATTAGAAATAGTAAAAAAGGACTGAAGAAAAAAATCAATCTTCTCATTTCACTGCATTTGCATATCAGGAAAACATTAATATCCTGTTATAGTCTTCCTCTCTGTGAGCCTGCAGAAAACCCATAAATTAGATTACTGCTTTTAATCTATGCTCACAGAAGGCCCAAGGAAAATAGATAAAGGAGGAATCCTTAAAGAAAATTTGGTTTCTGTCCTCAATATTTAAGGGAAATGCTCCCCAAACAGCTGTTAACTAGGAGGAAGCCCAAAGCTCAAACAGAAAACCAAAGATAAAACTTAAGGAGCTGATTAACTGACATATGATAGTCACAGGGATGCTGGGACATGTAAATATCTTGGATGTGATTAAAGAAACCCACACAGGCCACATGAAAAGAGTTCTCAATTCTGACAGAAAATATAAGAATAAGACACACTGAGTTCAGTTCTACCTCCATTACTTAATGCACAATTATTAACACAGTATGTTAATCCCGTGTCACACATACTGTCTTTTAAAATTATTTAAAAATTGCTAAATAATATGTGCATCTAATTTTTGCATTATTTGTTAAATAAGTACACTGTCTTGGTCCAAAGAAAAACCAAAAGGAACAACGATTCTATATAAATGGGGAGATAAAGACAAAAAATTTAAGGCATGAATTGTCTAGTCCTGTTGCCTGCAAACAGATACTGATGTTGATATTGTCTAATAGATTTTTGTTTTCCTAAAGACAAAATAGCTTTTAGGACAAGATAAATATAGTTCATTCTCTGTGGAGGTGTATGTAATATGAATAAAAGACAGATGAAGGCCTTGGGAATTTGATTAAATATTACCAAAATTTTTAAATTGACCTGGTTGGTATTATTAACCTTCTAAAACAAAGACCAGTTTTCTCTTGGATCTAAACTCTCCAGTAAGAAAACCATCATTTTCTATTTGTAAGCTAGCATTCTCATTATGGAATATTATTTTCATCAGAGAGCATGATTTGGAGACCATTTTTGGATACTTGAACTGATATTAATATGGGTTGTTCTCAATATTTTTATTATTGTTGCTCTAAATAAGAGCTAATGTAACACCATAGTACTAAAATTTAAAGAAATTGTTAAGTGAGAATGTATATTACTCCCTGTTGATATTTCTGATCCATGATTTCCTTCTCCTTGAACTGGTGGCAGTGTGGTGAGCTAGCTGAAGGAACAGAGGAGGAGCTTGATTTTTTTTTAATATTATTATTTCAGTTTTGAAAATAATGGTCTTTCTAATCCAGAAAAAGTTTTCTGGGTGAGCTCCCTGAATGGCTGCCTCAGGACCCAGTTGGGAGCAGTTCAGCAGCAGTACTTCAATTTGTTTTCCATAGCCTGGGTTACCTGCTTCAAGGGACTCTGAAACTTTGTCTTGGGATGGCAGTTTAACATTATATATGAACTAGTGTAATGTACATACAAGCTGCTGCTGAGAGTAGGATCTGCCTGGTCACATCTAGACACACAATACTGACTGGCATCCATTATGCTAATCTTATCAAATTCTGATTTTTGCCCAGAACTGTCTGTGCACATCAGCTGAGGTTTGAGTGGAAACTTTATGAGAAAACTGATCAAATTTTAATGAGATTAAGATATTTAACTAAACTCAATGAGAACATGTAAAACCAGCTAAAGTCAGAGGCACATTTTGTTAGATGCTAATCAGCACAAACTTATCTCCAAAATTATCTCCAAAATTATCTGAATCCTATCAGGTCTTCAAAGACATTGATTTCAATTCACTAGGAGATGGAGGAAAAATTGTCTTTAGTGCTTAAAATTCCTCATTAATGCCGGTAAGAAGAAAAAATTTAGTGACATCTTACTTTTACTTGGCTGCCTCACAGAACAAGGAATGAGAGATTTCAGTAACTAAAAATCAGGGGAAAAGACAGACTGTTAAAATTATAGAAAATATTTACTTCCTCACACAGACACTCTGCAAGTGAGGTTTAGGCTGAAACAGTTAATCATTTATGTCCACCTTCCTGTGATGTCAAAACCAGTCATTGTAATCTGACAGATATCAGATTAAAATGTCTGTAAAGACAACAGAGTGGAGCAAGTCTACGTGATAAATAGTTTGAAATTTGGCTCCGTGAAAATGTCTTATTTGCTAGTTCTGTAGCAATATATGGTTTGCAGGAATCATAAGTACCTTATAAAGTTGCATATGATTTTTCAAACCACATAAAATAATAGAATGAATAAGAACTGCAACACATTAATGGCTTAGAATTCTGAAACAAGTTGCATTACTCAGTCTCAAGGTTTTTTTGTTGACCACACACCTTTAATAGACTTTTTCATTGAAGTATATCTGCTTTATCATTTAAATATGGCTAAGCATTCTTCAAATGAGTGTAACAATCTTTTTTATGAACCATTTTTCAAAGTGTAGAAAGACAGTTGTGAATTTCAAGAAAGGTTGGGTTTTTTGGTTGGTTCATTCCTTTTGGTTTTCTTTTGTTTTTTAAACGTTTCTATGATTAAAAAATAAAGCAAATGGCATTTTTTGACATTTTCAACTATTTTACCTTTCTTTTTACTATTTACCTTGCTTTTTACTATTAAAACCTATTAGACTTCTAAGTATGCATACTCTTCTACTTTTTTAGCTAAGCATTTCATATGCTGGATTGAAAACAGGATACAAAATAAAAAATGATTAAAAAAAGAGAAAATAAAATCAGTAGATGCACACATGCAAACATACAGACATACGCACATTCAACACTCGAGACTGCTGAAAACCTTTGAAAACCCTTTTTTCCAAGGAACTATGTCAGAAGTAGAAGGCTTTGGAGTTGTTGAAGAGAGATTTCCTCTGAGATGTAATAAACAACACTTGTAGGTAACTGAAGCCTGTATGAAACCGAAGCCACCATTTTGTAGCTATGGCTCTGCAGTAGGACACACTGAACCCATGACAGACTATAAAATACTTTGACAACTTGATAGCCTTCAGTTGCCATGCAATTTTATCCCAAATGCTAACTCTTCCTAAAGTTATATGGATGTGATCTGAAAGCAATTGTATTTATTGAAAATCTCATAATAATGTTGAGTTTGAGTCAATGCCAAAGCTACTTGTTTTAATGTAAACAAAAGCATGTGATGTCTTTGCCAGCATTTACTGAGACCATAGAATCATAGAATCAGCCTGGTTGGAAGGGACCTCTGAGATCATCAAGTTCAACCCTTGATCCACTACCACTGTGGTTACTAGACCATGGCACTAAGTGCCACATCCAGTCTCAGATGTTACTTAAGATCTTGAATACATAAAACATTGAAAGACATGAGAAACAAGAAATGAGACCTGCATGATTAAAATGACTTACACGTTTAAATGCTTTTCAGGATCAGAGCCAGCATGGTCAGCACTCAGCATCGTTCTACAGATAACCAATTTTGTATTGCCCTTACATATCTTCTTGTATTTTCCTACAAGACACATCTGACTGTTTTATATTCCTCAGTCTGATGAAGTTTAGCTAATAATTAAAGCCTCTTTCCAGGTCATTCAACTACCTTCATATTGTTGTATGGTTAGTCATGGAAGCATTGTGTTTATTTTTCTGAGCTGGCTTTAAAAGCTCTTCTGACATTTACTTCCTTGCCAGAATAACGTCTTTTTCCTCTCCTCTTCTCTCCTCCCCATCCTTATATGTCATTGTGAATCAGAACAAAAAGACTTAAAAAATAGTTAATACTGAACTTAAGGCATCAAAGTGAGCTATACAATTTAAAGTACCTGATTTTCTAGCAAAAAACCTCTGCGTCTACTTTTGTGAAAATACATATTTTCAGTGTATGTCAAATTTCTTATTAAACTTAAGAGGACTCTTGTTATGGCACAATTTTCTATCCCTGACTACTAAAAAAGTATTTCTGCATTTTTCTCTTCAGATTATTGTTTGCTTTTAAAGGGATGGATAGATCTTAAAATTTTTATTTAAATGAAATACAAAATTACTATATTCTGGAGCAAATGCTGTTTAGTATGGAAATATTCTTAGAATATAAATAGTTACCTCAACTTAGACTTGTTGAAACTTGCGTTTTATTATAAACTAGGTTTCTAAACTTCTTTTACAGTAATTTTTATAGTGTTCTACCTCTGTGCAATTCACTTCACCTGTCTGAAAAAATGCTTTTCAGACTCTATGCTAGTTTTCAGATTATATGCTAGATTCCCATAAGCATATTGTCACATGTAACATTTGAAATATATCTAATTTATTCCCCACATCTAACTTTCTGAAGTGACAGCTATTGAATAGCAATTATTCTCTTTCTTAAATCTTCTCATAGTCTTATAAGAAATGAGATTTGCAACATTTTTCCCATTCTAGTTTTTAGTTTCCTTCAGGTCACAGGCTAAGACTTCTTTCCCTCAAACTATAGTGAGAAAATATAACAATTATTTACACGGTGGTGGTCTTGTTTACCACACGCTAGTCATTCTGATTTGTCCAGGGATAATATCTAGATATAATTTTATGCTGATAAAGGTAATTTCCTTCTCATTAATGGTATCTCATATTGCTTAGTTTTCATTAAACATGGATTGTTTAAATTTAGAGTATGTCTCAGATCATAGAGGAGCCTGAGCAGGGGTGAGGGGATGCATCACCACAATATGATACAGCAAAATTCTTATGAACTTTGAGAAACTGACATGAGAAATTATTTCAGTACAACCAGTGCACTAAACTTTTCTAGACTGTGAAGTTAAATCATGAGGTATTATATAGCATTAAAATGTAATTACACGCATGATTTGATGCTCCACTGTATATAGTTTTCATTGCATATGTAAATCTATAATTTTATTTCACATCACATGATTATATGTTATTCCATATTTTATAACATCTTTTATGGAATACATATTATAACATGTTACATATTACATATGTAAGTACCTTTCTGGCATAAATATACTAAGTATTTAACCAAGTATTTTATTTTCAATTTATTCTCATTATGGAACATGACAGTCACCTTCACCTAAGAATGACAAGAAATGACAGATAAACCATTTTGAAAAATGAACAAGGCATTTTCTGTACTTGCAAATCTAGCCTCATATTGTCTGGTCTTTTTTCAGTGTTTTAGATTGCATGATGATATCTATTTTGCTGTCCACTGTCTCCCTAAAGAATGTCATGCTTTATTGTTCTATAAATACGCTATTTCCTTCTATTGAATACTTGTATCTGAGTTTATTTTTTCTCAGACATGTTAGCTTGCATTTACAAATGTTGAACGCATTTGTTTGTTAACTGCAGACACTTGAGAATTAAAGACTGTCTTTTTTTCTTTATCCTCACTACTGTCTATAATTACTCCCATTTTTGCACTCTTTTAGAATTGAACCTATTTTCATTTGGCTTTTCATTCATCTTAACCAGGTTGGTAAAATAAATCTGCTCCAAAGATACCCACAAGGGACCCAGATGAATCATAGACACTTAGGGTTGTGAGCTTTGAGGTATCTCATATCTTACATCTTGAGTTAAGGAAGGGTAGGGATGGGATTAGTTTCATGAGAAGAATTTTTAATGACTTAGTGATATAAGGCAGAGGGCTTTGCATTTAAGCAGTAATAAGTATCCCTTGACATCATGTCTGGTCCAACAGAGAAATCCCAGAATAAATTCATATGAGCAGAATCAACTTACTCCTATAGCAGAAATGAGTAAGTAGAAAAATATTGCAGAAATTAATAAGTAGACAAATGTGTGTCCATCAAGAGACCTCCCAACAAGTAGGCCATAAGGACCATAAGGCAAGTTCTGGGTCAGGGATTGCTTTAGTTGTTTATCATGCAGATACAGAGAGGTCACTGCCAAGAGAGCTAACAAGAGCAGAATGGTCCAACAGACTTGGGAACAGGAGCAGTCTAGTTGAAGGAACTCACGCTGTATCTGACTGCAAGTGCATATCCTTAGCACAGCTTCTCTGACACTATGATAATGATTTATCATCTACACACAAGACTGCGTGTAAATCCAGTGACATCAGAACATGTCGATGAAAGTCTTGGTCTGGCCAAGCCGAAAAAAAATGTCCAGGTAGTCACTCACCCCCAAATAGATTTGTGTTACACTTTGTACCCGCCTGACTGGACTGTAGTCCGGAAGCCTATCAGTGCAGTCACAGGATGCTCTGTGTTCTTCAGGACTTGTGAGACCCCAGCTGCCTGAGCACAGGATCCCAGCCTGTGAGAGCTCTCTGGCAACTGTCCCTGAGGTGGTGTATGGACAAATCTGTGAAGAGGAGGCAAGCTCTGGAGGTGTACACGCAGAGTATTACAATAATCATGGGCCAAAATAATGGGCAATTAAAATTTATAATGGGTAGTCATGGGGACAGAAGTAACCAGGCTAGTCCTGTCTGAGAGAGCTGAGAACCAGGTCATCCCATGGGCATGGAAGCATAGTCCTCTACCTAACAGTAAGTGGTTAGGTAGTGTCTAACAGCAGGTGGATATATACACCATAGCAAGAGAAAAGCTTAAACAGTTTCAACAGCAACAAAAAAAAAAAATTAATAAAGGAATATTTCATATATTTGCAATAACATTGCAGTTGTTACAAAGAAAAATATGTTTGAATAGTATTCAGAGTAACTTAGCAACACTTTCCTTCTTTGTCTTTCCTCTATTTCTTCTATATAATATCTCCTTAAAGAAATACTTTTATTTAAACTTTCTTGTATGGGCTCAGTTACAATCCCTAACTCAGGCCACCTGTCATTTAACTCATCTGCTGTTACTGATGAAACTGACCCCAGAAGCAATATCTGAAGACTTCTAAATTTTGGGGCATACGCCATCTGAATCCGATTTGTGCAGCTCAAAGCAATCAGTACCAGTAGCTCATCTGGGTTATTTATTGCCCAAATACCTTGTATTTGTACATATATATGTAAGTCCATGAATAGTTTCTTTGAAAAAAATCTTATTATCCACCTCATTCCCTTAAGGCACTCTTTTTCCTATTTATCATCATTTTGCCCTTGGAGACATCTATGTCCCTGAGAACCAAGGACTCTTCAAACTACCTTAATGTGAATGTGTAGTACTATGAAATTTTAAAATTAGTTTCAACTTTAACTCTGAAATTACTTGGTTTTCTCAAGATCCATAAAAAAATCTGAAGACAGATTTTATGATTTAATATTATAATTATACCAGAGGTCCTTGACTTTGTTTGGCATGACTCTTCTCAAATTGTCCTATCTTAAAAGCACATTTCAACAATAGATTGATGTCAAAGGCATTTTAAATCTTTGGGTTGTCTACCTCAGGTAGAAATTAAAACACACTCTTATGTGCCTACCAAATAGAGTGCAGTGCTTCAGGCATTCCAGCATGTCAGAAAGTAATACAAACAATATCTGTTTTGTAAGTGCCTTCTTTAATGGATTGCTGAACTGTTTGTGTAAATCTTAACATAAAGGAATATAAAGCACATGGAGTATTATAAAAAAAATATACATGCAAGTTCATAATAGGTATTTCTACAAAGGATTTGGTTTAAGAACTGGGAAATGGTGCATAAACCCCAATATTTTTTCTACTCTTTTGTGTTTAGTTTTCCTTCTTTTTGGACTCACTAGATTTTTCTGTCCTGTTTTTCAAATGGTTATTCTTCTTATATAATCATATTGCAATAATTTTGGGGAGTGTCAGTGCTTTATGCCTTTTCTTGGCTGGAAAAATTATCCTCTTGTCCCCTGCAGCCAACTATGGCAATTTCCAGTGAATGCAGTAATGAGGGTAGAACTGATTAAATGTAGGCTTCTCTCCTGCTAAACTCAGCCAATCAACTGCCTGTCAGTACCTAGGGAGTTTTTCTAGTTTTTTTTTCCAAAAGCAAAGGAGTATGTTCCCATCAAAGGTTTGCATTTGTGCCAGGAGTAGATACGTTAATAGACAAGTAATGTGTAGCTTTGCTACACACGGTCAAGTTTGGACATAGGATTGTGTCATTGGTATCAGGACTGTCATTACTCAAAGTACGCTTCCGTGGTCAACTTTACCCTGTTCTGGAGGTCAGCTGCTCTTTATAAAAAGATGCTGCAATGCATAGTCTCAGGTTTTACAACAGGAACCCTTTAGAACTAGAGGAACTGTATGCCATAATGATATAGAAATAGTAGAATTAATATGTTATCATCATCATGGCTAGGCTTCGCGAACGAAGATTTGGGAAGGCTCTATCCACATTTGCTACAGGCACGCTGGTGGCTTCTGAGGCCAATACGTGACAGACATATCCGATTGCAAAAGGCACAGCAGAAAGACTCCTTAGATGGTGTATTCTGCAATACACGGTTCTTTCTGCGTTGCCTTTTTTCCTCGAGGGTGATCCTGCGTGTGTTCTCAAAGGAGACAGCTGCGTTATAGATGGTGTGTCTCCAGGCCTCCCGATTTGAGGCCAGAGTGGACCAGTTATGGTGATCAATATGGCCAAGGCTGAGATGTTGTTTCAGGGAGTCCTTGTATCTTCTCTCCAGGGCTCCTCTCATGTGGCAGCCAGTGGCAAGTTCACCATAAAGCAAGATCTTAGTATGTTATACTGTGAGGAGAAATGATAGAAAAGATAGGAAATATTAGCTGTAGTGTGTTTCTGTGGCTGGGTTTTGGTACCGGAGGGGCTACAGGAGTGGCTTTTGTTAGAAACTGCTAGAAGCTTCCCCTGTCCGGTGGATCCAATGCCAGCTGGCTCCAGGACGGACTTCCTGCTGCTGTCCAGGGCCAAGCCAATCAAGAGTGATAGTAATGCCTCTGTAATAACATATTGAAGAACAGAAAGGTATTGCGCCAGAAGAATTCCATTCAAGGAAGAGCAGAGTGAGAACATGGGAACAACAAAGCAGACACCAAAGTCAGTGCAGAAGGAGGGGCAGGAGGTGCTCCAGGCACCAGAGCTCTGGCCCTTGCAGCCCGTGGTGCAGCCCATGGTGGAGCAGCTGTGCCCCTGCAGCCCATGGAGGACCATTGGGGTGCAGAGACCCACCTGCAGCCCATGGAGGATCCCATGTTGGAGCAGGTGGATGCATGAAGGAGGCTGCAACACCGTGGGAGGCCCAGGATGGAGTGGGTCCTGCTGGAGACCTGCAGCCCCTGGAGAGGGAAGCCCACGCTGGAGCAGGCTTTTCCTGGGTAGGACTTGTGGCCTCTGTGGGGGACCCACATCGGTACAGGTCATTTGTGAAGGACTGCACTCCATGGAGGAGTGACCCACGGGACAGCAGTTTGGGAAGAATTGCTGCCTGAGGGATGGACTCACATCTGAGAGGTCCGTCAAGGACTGTCTCCCATGGGAGGGACCCCACAGGAGCAGGGGAAGGACTCCTCTCCCTGAGCAGCGGCAGAAACAACAACTGACTGTAATCCCCATTCCCCATCCCCCTGCACTTCTGGGGGGAAGTAGGTAGAGTTTGAAAGGAAGGAGAGGTGGGGGGAAGGTGTTTAAGATTATTTTCCTTCTCACTCTTTTGATCCGATCCTGTTAGAAATAAATTTAAATATCCCCACTTTGAGTCTGTTTTGCCCATGCAGGTGATCCATAAGTGACCTTTCCCAGCTGTTACCTCAGCTCATGAATCCTTAGCTGTTCTTTTTCTCTCCTCTTCCAGTTGCAGAGGGGATTGAGAGAGAGGCTTTAGTGGGTACCTGGCATTCAACCAGGGTCAACCCATTAGCATTGGCTTATGCAAACACTATATTTCCTCTGTACCATGTAGTATAAATACTTCTCTCTTTTCTATTTTTTTTAGAATTATTTTTCAAGGAAAGGTCTGGAAAAGCTAGACTAGAAATAAGACTAGCAGTGTTAATATGGAATGAAGAAACAGGATTAATTCACTGGTAAAAAAAATAGAGTACCTCTAAAGATATTGCAGTGTTCGTGGAGCTACCTGGCTAATACGTGGTTATGCCCATGGAATGTCAATATTGCAGCAAATAAAACCAGCCTAACTCTTCTGCATAATTTTTGATCTCAGTCTTCAAATTTAAGTGAATAAAATTTGATTCAAAAGAACGTTCCTGGATAGAAGAGTTTCATGATAATTAATGAATAGTCATGGCAGAACTTTTTCCAGAAATATTTGCATGAATGTTTGAATAGCCCTTTGTATTTTTTCCAAGACAGAGAAACTATCAAAGGATTGCTCTGAACATGGATTTATACATAACTTTTGTATGCAATTATGCACTTCGATGGAGTGAATGTCAACCAATTGTAGGAGGTCAAAATATTGAATAGCAATGAATTTTCCAAAAGGCCAAGACCCAAAATCTTTCACATAAGCTAAGTTAGGTTCTTACTTGTCACAAATATGCCCAAATACACCCAAATATGGGTGTAACAAGTATAAAGACATAGAATCATAGAACCACTCAGGTTGGAAAAGACCTCTAAGATCATCATATACATGCTAATATGCATAACTGTATATATATATATATAAAATATATATATATATGCTTTCAAACATCATCTGTTTACTGGGAGAGCTTCATAAACATTCTCAGAATTCTTGGACACTTATAAAAGTTGAACTATCATCATGATAAACTTCTTTGCTCCCAGATTATATGGATAATATCTAAGAGAATGATAGTTACCACAGACAGCAGCAATGTTTTACAGCAAAGCATGCCTAAAATTTCACATGTAACAGCATACTCAGTGCTCTCATTCTTTATTATTTAAGCTAAAATCCAAGACTTGTTAACAGCTTAAGGACCTTTAGCTTGGTAACTGTATTGTATACCTCCTTCTAGTGAGAACTGGAGTAATCTTCTGCATGACTCTCCAGGGACTTACTGTACATTTTTTCTATTTTCATTCTTTTTCACATATTGTTAATAATTCTCGTTATAGGAACAAACAAATAAACAAATATATAATGTTGTAACACAGATGTTAGCATTCCTCTGGAAATGCTGGCTACAATTTTTTCCTGCTCCCTATATAAACTTAGAGGGTAAAGAAAACTTTCCAAAGGAACAAACCTACAGTATTGATTAGTTCTGTGTGTGTTATTTGAAGCTTGTCTTACCTTTAAGGTCTGACTCTGCTTGTCTCATGCTTCACACACAAGGTTTTTGTGATGAGTTTTGTTTTTTCCCATTATGCATAAGTGTCACTCTCCAGTATCGATGTTGTTAATGTTTGTATAGTTATACTGTTAGGAATGTAGAAACATATTTTGCTTAATTACTTTCCCACAATGGGTTTGAAAATTATACTCAGATTCCACCATTTATTCTGCACTTAAGAGTGCTATGGATAATGAAGCAGAAAGGAAAAAAATCATCTGGAAAACAAACAAATAAACAAACCCAGGATGAAAAATGAAATAGCAGAGAGAATGGCAAAACAGTATTACTTAGAAATGGATGAGAGCGCAATATGAAATAAATTAAAAGACAGCTGCAGTGTTATAGGATTAAATTTTGCCATCTTCATTTTCAGAATATATGGTGAAAATCTCTCCTACTGTTTCCTTTGGAATTAAAGTAACCTTTTTTAACCACAGCACACCTAAAATTTCAGATTTTTAAGATGTAAATTTTAAATTATTTAACAAACTCTTTTTTAATGTAATTTCTAAAAATCCTTATATCTCGAAGTATTCTCTTTGATGAGTGCAATTTGCAATGGCCTGAGGTTTGAAACCGTACCCTCAAACACCAGTGAAGTGGGATACAGGCATGTGAAATCTGCCTGACTTAGGCTGCAGAAACAAAAGAAAAGGTCAGCTTTCTTGGTCTTGCTATGTCTGGCCCACATTGCACTTCTCATCTTTTGTGTTATGCATAAGAACAGATTGGTTGTTTTGGGCATAGTAATGCCTCCTTATGATGATTCTGTGAGAATCTGAGCCTTCTTTCAGGCCATCCCTTTGTTCTCTTTTCTGTCTTGTAATTCCTGAAGTGGAAAAAATTCTGTGAATGCTTGTAGCCAAGACATTTCTGCTGATAATTTAAATGCTGCTGAAGAGAAGGACTATTATAAAGCAATATGTATGCTCATGAAGTGTGACTGGTGGAGGATCAAACTCTGAAGATAGTGTGTGGGTGTTCTGCTGGGGACATGTATTGCTCCAGGTTATATACATACAGAAGCACATCACAGCACCTCTTGTTCTGTCTGGATAAGGGTGACAGGCATATGCAGGCATATGCAGGCATATGCAGCCCTCAGACTTCATGTCTGATACTTAAATTGTATTTATAATGAGGCTTTTCATTTGAACAGCTTTGGCAAGAGTTACATTTAATGTTTGACTTACTTCAATTGACAAAAGAGCAGAAGGTAGCAGGGATCGCTGGAATGTCTAGACTTGAGCACAGACTGGTAAGCTCCGTGACCTTTTTTACAATGTCAGAGAGAAGGAGATACATGCACAGGGAGATGGTTTGATTATAATGGACACAGAGTAGATGCATAAAAAAAAGAGCCCAAATGTTACAGTTAAATTAAGCCACGCTCATGCACAGACACGCCAAAATACTTGGCATGGTATTTTAAGGCAGACAGACCATATGGCCTCCTTAGCAATGCACAATGCTTTTTACTGTATCCCACTTAGAGTAAAAGAAACTGTTGCAGTTTTGGGTGTGCCAGATGTCTTGTCAGTCAGCCAGTTTCACACTTAACAGTGTTCTCTGTCTAAACTTGACATAAACAGTGGTACTGTTCACTCACTAGCTAGCTCCTTACTCTGAGGGAAAACATCATTACAACAGAAGATATGAAATGACAGGCAACCATAGGTCATTCTTGGTGGACTAGGTTCCTCTGAAGAAAAATTACCGTTTTGTAATTACAGGAGAAAAATTAAGGCTTACCTCCAAAGAAATGAAAAGAAAAGAAACAGACAGGACAAGTATATTAATATTTTTGTCTATTTACCAGTGCACTTAATGATGTATTTCCCAAGTGCTTCCCAGGGTGTACTGCTGGGATCAATTAATTTACCTAAGAAAAGTCATGGCAGGCAAGCAGGATGAAAGCTCTGGGTCTAAGGGCTGGAGTGGTTGCAATGGCACCTCAGTACTAAGCTCCATCCCTTATGAAGCTTCTCTGGAAGATCCCCAGCACCTGATCAATACTTTTGGAAGAATCATAGTCTAAATAGAGAAATGTTAAATATGCAGAAGTTTTTCCTTTCAATACCTTAGTAATCAAGACTCTGACACATATGCATTGAAAAGAAGGAAGTCAAACCTACTTCATGAAGTAGTTGGGTAGTTATCAGGAGTAAATTCACATATTTTTCAAGTTTCTAGTGCTTTCCATAGTCATATTGAACTAGTGAAGTCAGTATTAATGGAAAGAATGGCTTAAGTAGACCTGTGCACTTTGAAATTATAGTCACAGATACACAGACACATAGCATATTCCCCACTTTGATCAAAAGCATTGGCTATGCTCAGATTTGATGTATGAATCTAAATTATAATTAATTTTTCAAAGATAAAACATGACGTCTCAAAACTTAATGTTTTTTTCAAAGTAATGAAGGTTTCACACCCTAGATGAATCTGTACCTTGAAACATACATTAATTTCTGAGCATTCTGATCAAAGAAGTGAATGAAAAAGAGTGAAAATCTAGTACATTTTCAAGGCATTTTCATAAATTAAGGGAAACATTTTTTTTCTTCTGTTCTTAACTTTTTGGTGAGATTTTCCCTTCATCCTCTTCTGAGAAGAGATGATAGACCAAATGACAATTTCACATTTGTCCTTTTTCTACTCATAATAAGTTCTTATTGAAGGTTTTCTATCCTTTCATTTGTCTAAATGGTGACCAGAAAATTCACTTATTATTCTGTACCTTCTCATGGGCTGTGTAACATTTTGTTAAGGAAAATATATTCAGATTTGTCATGCCATGTATTTCTTTCAATGCTAGAGCATTTACATTCTCTTTGGTAGAATATTTTTTAAAGTAATTTTTTCCTTCTACTTTTAAAGTCTAAACTTGTCTCAAACTAATAAAAAATATGTTTATTTAGTATATGTAGGAGTAACAGTACTGTTCTACCTATCTACAGCACTGTTCTTAATCTCCCCTTCTGTAGTCCCCACATAGGATAATGTTTCTACAGAGGGTAGTTGTGAGAATTGATAAATGCAGGTTAGCCAAGACAGCCACAACTCACAGCTGAAGTGCAAAGAATAGATTTATTCCATCATTGCACTGACATACATGCACTGCTAAGTCACTAGTCTGTGTTTTTATTATTGTGAACTCTCTTACCGTACTTCCCTCCAAGCCTGTGGGAAAGAATGCTTTTAAGTCTTTAAAAACAGTAGTCGAGTATTTCAAAAAGTTACCTGGACAGGTTGTAGAATCTATGCCCCTGGACATAATCCAACCTTTGCTGGACATGGTCCTGAACAATCTCATCCAACTGACCTTACTTTGAGCAGGGTGTTGGACTAGATGACATCTAGAGGTGTCTCCCAAGCTAAATTTTATTATTCTGTGTTTTATTATTTTCATGCAACTAAATATCAATTAATGTAATGTAAGTGGAATACACATTCATACTTTAATTTTCAAGCATATCTATTACATAATATACTAAATGTTCTACATAGCTCTGTGTATGTGTATACATCTCTCTGTCTGTCTATAGCGTACAAATGAATGTTTTGGAAGACTTTTTTAACCTAATCAGAATAAAGAAGAAATAAATCAATTTCATATGTATATATTCATAGAATTAATGGACATTGGCATGATACTGCAAAACATTACATTTATATCTTCAAATGGAAATAACATCTTTCTATAACATATTGATCCTTAAAATTATTTTTCTGATTCTGAGGTTTGTTAAATTAATTTTTCCAGACTTGGAAAACCTTACATTAAACTCTGAAATTTGAAAATTATTCTAAGAATATAAAAATGGACTCTGTATGACTTTTGTTTTTTCAAGAACATAAAGAAAATAAGCATAATCAAAACAGTACCATGTCCATTACCTTTCATGAGTACCACCCATTGTGCTCCACAGTCACACTGAACATAGTGACATAATGCAGAATGGTTGAGGACTTTAAAATTACATGTTTTGTATGCATAGTACAAAACTCACCTTGAATTTTTAGCTCTCCTATGCAATTATAGTACTCTCCTATGCAACAAAGTGGAGGAGGACTGAGTTGTCATTTGTGGAAACTGGGATGCACATCATGTACAATGTGATTCACTGAACAACTGAATAAGTAGGTGCTGTGGTATCTGATTTAAATGCAATAGTGTTTGTGAGGACCATGTTTAGAATATAGCTTGTTATCTTTACTAATTAACTGGATAATTCCTGTTATTTGATACTGAAAAACTATTGTCTCATGAGCACAAAATGTAATGCTATGATGTAATATAAGAGAGAAATAATGCAGGATGACAATACCAAGGGATGTTCATCACTACTCAGAATGTTATTGAGGTCCTCTGAAAGTAATAGAGACTCATTTAATTTAGGCTGAAAATCTAAAACCTATACCTTGGTCTGAAAGCTTATAAATGTATATAAGTAAAATTAAAAATTAAATAAAGACTTATAAATAGAACTCAGCTGGTACCCTCCACAAAAGGGTAAAGTTTATTTCCAGCAGGGCAGTTTACTATTGCAAAATAGAGGAATCTTTTAGTACCTAAAATCCACTGTGGAAAGTGGATGTTGCCACCTAAGTTTGTGCTCTACTCAAAGAGAAGTATATCTGGCATTTCTTAGATAAATCTGAGAACACATGGAGAAATACTGATGCCTTCAAATCAGCAATTAATTACTTCATAGACTATTGGAAAGAAGCAATTGGAGCAGGTTTGAGGCAGAAATAAAATATGGAAAGGAAGATCTGAACATAGACATTTTCTTTATGTGTGGAAATTTAGGGTAGAATATTCATTTTTCAGACCTTGATAATGCACTTCCCTTTGGAGAATGCCATTAGGAATTCACATGCATAATAGCTGCCTCATAATCTCTACATCCTTTCTTCCTTAGCATATTTTCACATAATGGCTATACTAGGAGAGCTGCAGTAACAAATTATATAAGAAAGATGTCAGGAATTACAGAAACTTCAAATTATGTCCTCTTTAAGGAAAAAACAAATTCATTCTTAGGTTTATCACATAATATGCATAAGTAATACAAATGAGAAAATTGTATATGACTTTTCATAAAGTTAGCTATAAATTTAGTGTTCCCCTTTTACTTTGAAAGTGAGTTTTCTAACTCTTCCATCCTGAAATATTGCTTTGTCAATCAAGAACTGAAATGTTACTTCATTATAGGGCGTTTATTTTTAGATGTCTTATGGTCAGTGCTACCAGGAGTTAGGAAAATAAAATAGTGTCCAATAAGAAAGATGTTATTAAAAAGTGTAAAATTAATATGTCTTATCAGCTGACAAACCCTGTCCAAATATTCACTTCGGTAGGGACTACAGTTATGCAAATAACTTCATCCTCTCTCGATGCTCCTTATTAATCAATGTAGATATCCCACTGCTCATCATGTCAGCTCCTCTGCTATGCTATGCTATGACTGTGTTTGCAAACAAATAGGCTTGGGCCTATTCTTCGACCTGGAGAAAAATATACAATAGTATACAGTTTACTAAGAATGGCTTCAGTTACACTGCCTGCTGGAAACAGTCTCTGGGTTGTGGCTGAGCAATGTCTGGGAGAACACTAATTGGCACAGGTTGGAAGCATGCCAGACTCCAACAGATAATATAAATGATTATGTGCAGTGCTGGAGACCAAGAATAGGGTTGTTTACTTTATTACTGTCACTGTAGCACCTGTGCCTCTTGACATACATCTGAATTTTTCTACATACTTCCTTTGTATGTATAGATTCTGAAAATTAATCCCTACTACACTGTCAGACACCCATTCAGTAATGATTAACAGCTCATGGAAGACCTGCAACCTAATATTTGATGTCCTATATCAGAAATGCTGTATACTCTGGTAAGCATAGGGAGTAACTTGTTTTCTTTTGATGCTCAGACACAGCGTTTTTTATGACAATTATTTAATCCAGATGTTGCTTGTAATTATTTATATCTTGTCTATGGTGAAGGTGGCTACATAGTTGTGTATCACTACATCAGTACTGTACTTGGAACATCCATAAACCTAACACTTTCTGCTAGAAAACCATGTTCCCAAGCACCACATTTAAGCATCTTTTAAATACTTCCAGAGATGGTCACTCAACTACTTCCCTGGGCAGCCCATTCCAATGCTTGACAACCCTTTCCATGAAGAAATTTTTCCTAATATCCCATCTAAACTTTCCCTGATGCAACTTGAAGCCACTGTCTCTCATCCAGTCACTTGTTACTTGGGAGAAGAGACCAATGCCCACTTTGCTACAACCTCCTTTAGGGTAGTTGTTGAGAGCAATAAAGTCTCTCTCTTCCCCTGATCTTCCTTTTCTCCAAGCTAAACTACTCCAGCTCCCTCAGCTGCTCCTCATCAGATCTGTGCTCCAGCCCCTTGACCAACTCCTTTGCTGTTCTCTGGACATGCTTCAGCACCTCAATGTCTGTCTCGTACCAAAGGACCCAAAATTGAACCCTGTATTTGAGGTGTGGCCTCACCATTGCTGAGGACAAGGGGACGATCACTTCCTAGTCCTCCTGGCCACACTATTTTTGATACAAGCCAGGATGCCATTGGCTTTCTTGACCACCTGGACACACTGTGGCTTTGTGCCAGCCAACTGTCAATCCCACGTCCTTTTCCACCAGGTAGCTTTCCAGCCACTTTGTTCTAGGCCTGTAGGGGTTTTTGTGACCTAACTGCAGGACTTGAAGGTGCAGTAAGCATAAGAGAACCCTTCTAACAGCCTTTATAAACTTGACGTACATATCCATCAGTGTTACTGTACTTTCCCTTACAAACATAAAGAAACATCAGTGCACCCAGTTCAGATGATGGTATCAACTCAAATTAAAACCTAGCATGTATGAAACACCTATTTAGAGGATTTTTTTCTAATCAGCAATTTCAGCAACATTTCCACTGTTTATGTGATGAAGTGATAGAAGCCAGTTTCTAGCATTTTGATAGCAATTCCTTTTTTAAAGATAGAGTTATAAATACAAGTTTAATAAGCTAGCATGGTAGCTAGCTACCTGACTACAGTCAGGTATAAAGGAAAATTAATTAGAATAAAAACAGGATATAGATTTCATCTGCTTTTGATTAGTATGAATAGAAAAATATGAAAAATACACGAAGATTGAGGGAAATTTTTATAAAGGTGTCTGGGAAAAGATGTAGGTCTCAACATTTTAGAACTTCACTAGATTTCAGCAAGAGATCAAGGGCAGTAAGAAGTTCTTAGAGAAATCCTTGAAAAAAAGTTACAATATCTTTGTCTCATCAATAATAAAAAAAAATATTTTTTTTAATAAAAGAAAATGTAAAGAGCAATTTTTGTACAGTTGCTAAAACAAAGCTGGAAAAGCAGTTGACCCATGAATTTTCTTACCTCCATGGTAGCCAAGCAGCAATGGACACTGAGAAAACAACTTTGGTATAATTTAAAAACTGTGACTCTTTCTCCTTCAGCAAAAAGCACGTGCCAGGGATATAATGAGACAAATCCTTCTTCAAAAATTGCATAGTATCAACTGATCAATGCCATATTATAAATTCCAAGCCTTATGTCAACTTCTAAAAAAATACTTCCTATAGTGTAATTAAGTAGTCCCTGTGTAGCACAAGTATGACTTGCAGAGAAGACTGAATGGCTGTATGCTTCATTGCACATAAAACCGTGACATGGGCTCCTGCCTTATCAATCAGTACTGCTATCTGAATCTTCAGAATGCACAAGGTGGTAGGAAAACCAAGACTTGTTCTTATGCTAATAAGGACTCTCATGTTTTGTGTAGTTTAAAGAGATCCTTTTCTTCTTTAATAAAAAGCTACATTTGCAGAACATAAATTGCATTGTCCATTCACAGAAATGTTTATTTTGTGCCCCAGGAGGCCTCTGAAGAGGTAACAGTGAGGTGAGAAGACACTAATCTGAAATATTGTGCAAGTAATGATTTTGAGCAACTTAATATTTGGGTGCCAGTCTAGGCACATTTAAAACCATCAATGCATAAAGATTGGTTTCTTAGTACTTTGAATGCAAGGAGCATAAGAAGTAAAAATAACAGAAACATAATAGATTCATTATTCAGATTCAGAAGTATGCATAGATATTGTTTCTCTCTGAATATCTTTGCAATTTACCTTGCGATCTAGTGACCATCTGCCTTCAGCAAAGTACTTAACAGCACATACCCATCAGTGGGTAAGTATATGTAGGTTCATATGTCATACAAAGTAAAACATGTGTACACTGTATTGTATTAATGCTTTTCCACATTACCAAGATTCATGTAATATAATTTGAGGCATCAAAAATTAGATTTTTAGTGCAAACCTCCAAATTCAGTAGAAGGAAGGCAACATATGTGCTTCAAAAATTGATTTACTCCATGTCAATATAGACACAGACAAATGGTATCTATGTCTCTGTTGACTATGGCTAACGGCTACGTTATACTGTACACCTAATATGACTAAACACTGTATTATGTGAAGGTCTAATCACACATCACCTTGATTCATTTAGGGTAGACCATGGCTAATAAGAAATGTTCAAGCTTGATAAAATTAATCTAGCTTTAAAAGACACAAAAACTGTATCACATGAGAAGTTTTTTGGGGAAATTTTTATTTTCATAAAGGCTTTGAAACACATCAGGTCAGAGTCTTTGCTAGTGTAAATCAGTGGAATTCAATTCACTGACATCCTCACTATTTACACCAGCCGAAGGTCTATCCCATAGACTTTATTAATGTGACATCTTTATGTATATGTATGGTAATTGTAGCTAGAGCACAATTCTGAAAAGTTTTCTATGCATGACATTACCAATGAACCCGAAAAGATATCTGAATGAGTAAGGTTTCCTATATCTGAGGCTTAATTACTATTTTAACTAATCTATTTATTTTTAATTACTGTATAATTTTTGTAAGGACAAATAATATTGGGAAAAAGCATGGGTCAATTTGTTTTCACATTTGATTTTTCTCCGTATACCAATCAAAATACATCTGGATGGAAATGGAAAAAAATTGATACAGCTTAATAGTTTCTAGGTACAGCTGGTCATGCAGAGATATTAATATATCTTACTGAAGCTGCTACATCAGGGTTAATCTGCTAAAGCTCTCAAGATGAGCATGCTGTTTATCCTGTTGACACAAAGCATTAAGTCTGCCATCACATCCTGCTCCTGCCAGCTACACAGGCAGACATCACCAAAGGTTTAGCTGTGCTAATCAGCCAAGCAAGAGACTAACCTAAAGAAAAGAAAGTAAGTAAAGATATTGTGCTAATCAGAAGGAGGAGTTTGCATTCCCTGAGGAAAAAAAAAGAATCAGCAATTGATTTTTCTTCCTTCCTCCATTTTTTCGTAAGGGTTGTGGCTGTAAATTCTATCATGAACATAAGCATAATTTGAAACTAGGAGAAGCATTGATTAAAGGAGAAACAGTGTTAAGTAGTGCCTGTGTTTATTCTTAGAGCATCCAGTGATCTTCAGAACACAACAATTTGGCAAGTATTTAGCTGGCATTTGTTACCATATGATGTTTAAATCTCATCTTTGAGTCCCATGGAAAAAATAATTAATTAATGCTGTGAAAGATGGCTTTTCTGGAAAGACACAAAGAAAAGAGAGATTTATTTCTGACTCTTGATTATTGCTTTTCACAAAGCAAAATTTACCTTTAATCTTTTCTCAGACTCAGTTAAACTTTGACTAAGCTTAACTCAATTAAACTTTAAGGTTCATACCAGTGTTTAAATCTGTGCTTTATGAATGATGAACAAGCACAGCGTTTGGATGGCATGACTGTATTCCCATGTGAAGTCTGTGGGAAATTTTTCCTATTGTCTTCAGTGCTGAAGGATTAAGCATATAGAATTCACAATAAGTTCATAACAGTGCTGCTACATTTCTAGGTCTTGAACATGTCTTAGAGAATGACTGAACATCAATGTTCAAAGTAAAGCAAAAAAAGAAATCCTTTCTTGAATAATAATTGAAACTTCAATTATTATTCTTAATCTTTTTCAATTAATATAAAATTAAGCACATCAACCTGAAGATATATAATTTCACCAACAACATAAAGCAGATGTAAAGTAAATTTAGATAGAGGTAATAAAAAGTATTAATTGAGTGGAAAGACTAACTGTAATGTAACTAACTTCTTTGATAGGGAAGGCCACTGAGAGTGGCACAATGCCTATGTAATGGCACAGAAGAATGACCAAGTAAGGCTATGTGTCATGTCAAATGCTCTGGACTTGGGAAAATTCTCTGCTTTGTTCCCATGAGATTAACAGACATAGCAATTATATCTCAGTATGAGACACAATGGAGTAAGAGCCTGCCCTTTTTTTTGTGCTGTCACATTTTCAATGTCTGTTCTGGATAAATCAAGACTTTACCTTCTCACATAAAGCAAAATTGTAATGTCTTGTACGTCTGTGCAAGTATAGTGTGTGGTCTTCTATCAAATGTCACTGTAGGTGTTTTTATAATTTATGCAAACAGCCATTTACTTTTACTGTCATTAGGATTTTCCTTCCATGGCAGATTTTAGAAGAAAATCATATGGAGTGCAAAATAGTACTTCCTGGAAGCAGATTTAAGAACCTTATCTGTCGACTTCACTGAATGTAATACAATGAGAAAGGTTCATGACAGAATATATCTTATCTACAACGTGCACTGTGTGTTCATTCTGTCAAATTCTTTGTCTAAGCTAATCATGAAGTCTTTTCTGTCTCTTATCATGATGTAATCTCTTAGTGCATCTTGGCATTGATTGTTTTATCACTGTAGACAGTCATCATCACTGTAGACAGCTAACTTGAACTTGTAGTTTAGATAATGTTTAAGTAGCCCTTTTGGTTACACAACACGTAAGGGCTGCTACCCCTTGCCAGTAGGATTTGCCCACGGACAGGATACTTTATCCAACCAATTGGGGTGCGGAGGGGAAAAACAATAGAAAGCTCACATTTAGGCAAAATTACTGTTCTGGTCTTTTGGGGCTGAAACAGAGAATTCTGTTATGAGACTCTTGTCAACAGGAAGAGGTAGAAATCTATAAAGGCTGTTAGGGTGCTTTGTGTTTGACGGACAGATATTTCTTTGGAGATCTTGGAGTCACTTACAAATTTCCATTGACTAGAATGAAACTAGTGCATAAAATCAGGTTTGCAGCAGCAACTGAGATATAGGTGCAAGGTCAGTAGATGTGTTAGATGAGTGAAATCCCATGCCATGTTTTTATCTTTCTCATTCTTACTGTGGTACCTTCTTGAAGGTTAAGTTTCTACACCATCACCTGCTGAAGCCTATGCAGCACCACTGTACTGTGCAAGAAAAGGTATGAACAAGAACGAATTAAACTTCTGTGGTGCTTAAACTCTACTGGTGATCAAGGTGCATCACAGAAAACACTGGACAATTAAAATCCTAAAGTGTCATTAGGTTAAAATTAGGCAAAATACAAATACCACGTTATTTTTTCCTACCGAGTAACCTGAAGTTACAAATAAAGGTGATCCATCTAATGAAACAGAGATTTTATTCAACTTTAAAAATTGGAAAGGAAAAGAAGCAGTCAAATAAACATTTTATTCCTGCAAATATAAGGCTGAGAACAAGGATATGTAGTTTGTTTTTTTTCTTGTAGATGGTTTTGTTCCTTTTCTTTGACTTTGAAGGGACCAAGAGCGATTCAATGTTAAAGGCAGAAGATAAGAGAATATAATTTCAGGAAAAAACATATATTCTTACCTTTTTTCAGCATTTTCCTTAAATTATATTGTCTGATTGAAACACACAAATATTCAAAATAAAGAGCCAAATTTTCTTTTGGATAAAGACCATATTGCTCTATGGATGTTGGCAAGAAGTCTGGTAGCCAGAGTAATCTGCCTGACCATTTTATTTTGAGATTCATGTGCTGTTGTTCTAATAACTGGGCAAATCCTTGACTCATACTTATTATTATGATTTGCATGACAGCAGTGGCCAGGAGCCTTAAATTAAATTCAGGGTCAATTGTGAAGGGCAGTATACAAGATAATAAAAAAAAAGTCCTAATAATTTAAATGAGTCTTTGCAGATTAGTTTAAACTAGACATTTTAAATGGATGAGGCCAAGACATAATGGGAAAGAAATAAAGAACTATTTTAATTCCAAATTACTCCCATCTCACTTTAGGTGCTTGAGTAGGATACCAACTTTTTATTTACCTAGAGATACTTTTAAACTCCAGAGAGAGAGAGATGGAGAAAAAGAGAGAGAGAATGGAATTCCTCAGGAGTGACTCCATTCAAGAATGAGGGAATGGTTCCTTCCTTAGGATGAACTTACCCGTGTTTTAGCATGCCTCAGGTCTCTGTTACTGGATTTTTTTAGACCAGCACCTATTCACGGTAATGATAATGATAATTCCTGCCCAACAACACATCTGAATTTCTTTTATGTGGAAGAACCAGGGTATCTGATAGTGAATTTTTTGTTCTCATTTTTTCTGATCCACGGATCTCTAACCAGGCAGAGTGCACATCCAGAGGTTGTGGGTAATACAGCAAGGTGGAATAGAAGCAAGGTGAAATGAATTAGTACTTAGGTCCTATGTAAACAAAAATAGATTTTGATTTATATTTTCTTCTAATCTTTTATAAAGCACTTTCTGTACTATCTGCACCACAACTAATACTGACTCAATGAACACCAAGCTGCATTTTTTTTCCCACTGTTGCCTCGTCACCCTAAGGTTTCTTCATTTAAGAGAGGAACATATAGAAATTTGAGAAATGAGAGAACACATGTAAAGTATGAATGAAGTTTATATAACCTACAAAAGTGAAGATGTAATGATGAATAATTACTGGTGGTAAACCCAAAATGAAAAACCACCTCCTCTTCAAGAAATTAAAATATGCCTGTTTAATTCTTTTGAAATGTCAGCATTTAAACATCTGGTAAACATATAAAATTCCATGGAGCTCATGTACTCTAGATCATAAAATTGGCAGTATATCGTATAATACAAACAGAGTATTTATAATTTAACAATTTGAAAAATAACATGGAGATAGAATTTCCTCTGTAAAATATTCTTTTTATTGGATGTTAAGGAACTATGTATTTACTCTGTAAGAAACTAAAATTGTAACTTAATCACTTGATTTTACTTCAAATTTTGTGAGCTAAAACAAAGAAATAGAAAGGAAGGATATCAAAGGTAAAAGAAAGTCCATTTGTCTGTAAATTATTAAATACAGATGGGAAACTTCTGCACCACAACAGATGGTCTGGAACTACAAACAAATTAGCATATAGACAGCCATAGCTGAATTCAATTAAATGTGAATCTAAATATTAATTAGGATTTAAAGGCAATATCATAAGCAGAAAAAATTGCACGTTTCTGCAGCATAGGGAAATCTGTTTAGAGAGGAGGGGTCATTGACAGTTACTTTGGAATTTGACATAGTATTAATTATATGAGTCACATGAAGTTCTACAGTGCAGAATATTGTATTTTGCGTGTGCTTTTCATGGAGGTCAGTTCTAATCACGACCTCACCGTGGGAATTGGCCTAAGAGATGAAATAACAAAGATTTGTCTTTTTCCTAGATACTATCTAGGTTTCAGATGTATTTCTAAGATTATTGCCAGTGCACTGGTAAATATTCTAAATCCCAAGTACATTTCAAAAAACAGAGTTGCCTCTCTGAACAGATGTGCTATTGCTTTCACATATTAATACATTTCAAAGAGTACTTCCTTTCTGCAGAGAATGTGACAGTCTGATTGAAAAAACCGCTATGAAGACTGGAGAGACTTAGACTAGGGTCAAGAACAAGCAGTTGTGCATCTGTAGAATAACTTGGAGAATGGCAAATAATTTTTACAAGAGCAGGAATGTAAGATTGAATTCCAAAGGAGAATTTATACTTTGCTTTTATAAATTTCCTGTAGTTATTTAGGATGAATTAACACTTCTTTGCTTAACTTTTCAGTATCATTTTGTCATAGAAATTGTAACCCCAGGATGCTGTAATATATTATCATTGCTCATAGACAGCCATAAACTTTGTATTGAGTTTGTGAGTCCTCAGAGCTGAAGCTTGTCAACTCTGCTCTGCCTGAGCTTTGTTTTACTTGACTTACCTGTAAGAGCAATCTCATTGGCCAGGTGCCTATAACTAACCTATTTTGGTTGTTTTGTTGTTTGGGTTTTTTCTAAAATCTTTGTGTGGTAACATCTGTATTTTCCTGTATTAGACATTTTTACATATGTTTAGCAACCCAAGCGAAAACGTATTATGTCTTTCATGTAAAAAAATCTGAGCAAAAGAATAATGCTGGAGTTGAATATCTGTTTCCATTTCTTAAGCTTTTATTACTCCCACTTTTGGTCCTTAATGCGGAGAGAATACAGAGGTCTTTCCTGTAGTGATTGCCTTCTTTCTCTATTTCTTCTGAGCTAAACCAAATTTATTTGAATATTTATGTTCTTAAACCACATTTTGTGATATTCAAACAGAATATTTGTAACTGATTTTACTTCTTTTACAGGCCCCAAATAGACTCACAGTATAAATACTCTACATTTATTTCTTTTTTGCAATTTGTTGCATTTAGTTCAAAAGGCTGTTGGAGAAGCAAGACATAGTGTGGAGTTTCCAGTAGGCAAAGTATGACAACCTGCTTTGCTCTGGATTTGATATAAGCTAAGTCAGAAGAAAAGTATTGTCTTTGCTGAGTTTGAGCAACATATGAAAGGCACTAGTTAAAAAAAAGGGAGAACACTTCCCTATATATCCCCAGCTTTCATATGTATATATACATATATATATATTTATCTAAAGAGAGACTTGAAAATGGGATATAAAATATATGTCTGAGAACATGAGTTTGCCAATATTTCTAACAATGTGGGACAATAAAAAGCCCTATTTTTGTATTTCACATAAGACATTTCTCAAATTACATTGCTTACCAAGGTACGTTACTCCACAGCAATCCTAGTGCAGTCAGAAACTGCTACCCACTTATATTTGTTTGAGCTAATGATGTTTCTCTGTACCCTAGCCATAAAGTGGATATAGTTCTATGTATTTCTTTATCAGCAAGTGTAGCATTCAACAGAATATCAATATATAATTTCTTTAAAATATATCTTTACTTCTCATTTACAGATAATAAAAGCCTGTGTGAAAATTCAAATAGGAAAGAAATTAATAAAAAAATGCATCTGTGGAAAAGAGGCATGCCTTTTAAGATCACATTCAATGTGACATTTTGTGAATACATAGGACCCTGTTCTTAATATCTCCTAAATGCCAAATAAGAAGAGTAACAGTATCCTTTTCTTTTTTCCTTCTTTTCTTTTTTATTTTTTTATTTGCTACTTCTCTGTAAGACATCTCTATTAGAATACTTAGCAATGATTTTTCTTGAACACTGTTTCTGTGATAATTGCTTTTTAAAACAATTTTTTAAAATAGTTATTGCCTTGGAAATTATGATTTAGATATGTTTATATATACATTTTAAAAATCATGTTTCTATGCTATCAATTTTACTGTCATTTATTTTGACCAAACTCTGCCTAAAATTACATTTAATTTGCTGTAAACTGCATTCTAACCTGAATTGTCTGAGCCCATTTAAATATATTTCTTTTTCCCTTTGAAACTGGGCTATTATTCTTTCAGAAAATACTTTAATATATTTAAAGACCTTATTTGAATACCGTAACTTAGATAGTAGAACTATGTGATATGAAGCTGAAAAGTAATGGACCATGAAGTTCTAGAGGAAAAAAATTTATATCAGGCTTTTCTTTAAAAATAAGAAAAAGGACTAGAAATAGTTGTTTCTATTTTTGCAACCCCAGGAAATTTACACTATTGTTGTATATAAGAGGTCAGCATTTAGTTTTTAATAAGTGCCCAGGCAGTCTTCTGGCCCAGGTTGAAATGTATTGCATTGAAAAGTTAATTTATCACAACTGTAGAACACAGAGAGATGGTGTTTTATTAAAGTTTGTTGTAAGTGATTGACTTAATACTAAGGAATTGTGAGGCTGAGAAAACTTACAGATATATTTGCTTGTATTCTCTGATTTTGTTTTTATATTCATATATGTAGAAAATTCAATACACAACATCTACAAGTCAGCAAGTAAATAGTTAAAATATCTAAGTAGCAGTCAGTGGATCCTCCCATCTGAGGTAAAAAGGTTATATCTAAAGAAAGATAAACTTGGAACTATAGATTAACCTGAAGAATTATTAGAAAGGAACGAAGAACACCAAAGTATAAGCAGATAAACCTAATAAAACTCCAAGAAAGTTGGTCAACATTTTGTGATCCCACTTACTTTGATGTGGTACTTGTTATGTTAAACTAATTATCTCCTTTGACAGTGTCGTTATTTAGTGTTTGAGGCTGAAAGACAGGGGCAGGGTAACACTAGCAGATCTACCTTAAAGCTAGATGGCTTAAAGCTCCTACCATCTATGCTGGTAGGAGTTACATTGTCTTACACAATTTCCAGCTTACAATGTCAAGAGCACAAAGAAACTGTTGGTTTTACTCCTAAATTAAAAATCTCCCAACACAAAGGACCATATCCCAATGAACTCTGATAAAAATTTTTCAGATAAGACCTGAAGAGCAAAATACTCTATGGAAAGTAAGAGAAAGTATAGGTGGTAAGAGACCATAGGGGGGCTGTCATGAGATGGAAGCTTCAGTATGCAATGACAGTCTCCACATGAGTTTTCTCATCTGGTGCTGCATCAAGTCCCCTCCTCACAGACATCATTTAGCATGATTTAGCATGATCAAAGCAACCGTCCCTCATTTAAAGGACTGCCCCCATTCTGTTCCTATTTCCCTCAAGCAGAGGGAATGGAATGTCCTTCTTTGTGTTAATTTCCCTTTCCTTCTGGTACTCCAGTGCTTTGGGAGAAGGCACAAGAGATTTAGCCCAGCAGATTCTGTATATTTTTCTGTCTCTGTTCTAAGTTAATTCTACCCAAGAACAATATGGCTTGAATACAAGGGTATAGTATAAAGTCAAATGAGAAATAGGGTGAAAAGGAATGAGAGGTGCCATGTGGTTGGGTGGAGATGTGGGAGCTGGGAGGCTTTGCAGGACATTGATAGAAATTTAGGAGGCCTCAGGAGAAAGATGAAAATTCAGGAGTTTATTTCTGGAAGTCCAATCTCAAACTGATTAAACCCTTCCTTCACATTTGGGAAATGATTATGTACTGAATGATTTCAAGAATGGAGAAACTTAATTGAATGGCCTGGGGAAGGTAAGCGTAAGTGCTTTTTGCTTGCATAAAGTTTTTCTGCCTGTTTAATGAAAACAGATCAGTTTTAGATCAAAAACAGAGTCAGACACACCAGGTTGAAAACAGAGGAGTAAGACTAAGCAACACGGAGCTCAGTTCTCAGGGTTACGGGCTATTAACTGGTATCGCCATGTGGGAGTGGAGCAGAAACAGACAGCTTTTAATGGTGCAGTTTGATGCCTGAGAATAAGCTGAAGCAGAGTATGTGCTCGGATGTTAACTTTCTAAGCTTCCAAGTGCTGACCATTGACGCTTTGATCAGACAGCTGTAGAAGATGAGGATACTGAGCCTGGGTTTCTTAGTTGTGAGTAAATTACCTGGTCTTTATTCAAAAAATATCAGCCGCAAGCAGTGAAAATATTAAATAGGATTTTATTTGTATTTTATGTTGGTGTTTTTTTGCCAGAAGGATCAACAACAGTTAATTTCCCTAACCAAGCCAGAAGGGATTCAACTCAAATCCCAAATTAATTTCAAAAGGAAGATTAAGACCTCTGTTCTCTACAATTTTATAACAGAATCATAAGCACAATGAAGACAAATTGTTTTGTTAAGTTGCCATTGGTTTTTCAGTGAGAGGCTTTGTAGAAATCTGAAGCTCAAAAGTTCTGGAAGGATCAAAAAGGAGAAAAAATTGATTTCATTCTCCATTTATAGGAAAATTATTCTTAAAATAATATTTTTGATATTTCTTTCTCTTCTTATTTGCTTATCTAGATATAATCATCAAGAATATAATATCATATACCTGTGAAGTATACCTATAATTTAAAAATAAGTTTGTACTAATTTCATTATAGTGAAGTTTAAAAGTAGATTTATGGTAGATTTTATATAGTGGAATTTTGTAAAGAAAAGTAAAAATAGATGGTTATTATTATTAATAAATTGCCATATTTTAGTATTAATATATTTACATTTTCTTGAAAAGAATATTACCAGTACATTGTTTGGTCAAATGAGCTAAAAAATAGAGTTTGGCGGTTTGGGGTTGTTTGTTTTATTTTTTAATGTTTTGTTTCCTAATCATACTACTACAGTTAATGTCATTCTGTTTTACAAGTTTACATGAAGATGAATTTCACATAAAAACCTGAAGGGATGTATTGCTGATACAATTGTTATTTAACGATGCACTGACACTATCTTGAAAACTTATTACTTTTCAATGACTACCAGGACAAGGCAAATCTTGCAGTTCTGAGACAGGTCATATTTCAGAGACAGAAGACAACATCTCAGGCTGTCCTGAAGCAGAGAGCATTATCAGCTACTGCTCTCTCTTCCAGTGATGGCAGCAGGGACATGCACTCCATGTAAAGATGGGAAGTAGTTGAGGACAGTTGGGATGTACCTTTTTATCCCATAGCCATATTAAAAGATTTTTCTTCCAAGTTGAAATTGTATTATTTTGGCACAAAATATTTTTGTTCTACAGAACTTGCTTTTAGGCAGTTGTTGCAGACACAGGATGTCAAAACAGCAGAATGTTGATGAGTTTGCATTGTTATGGACCAGATTATAAGTAAGGTACTGGAATTTGGTATGAGCATATGATGCTTCAAAGGTAAATGATTTTGCCTTCCTTGTTTTATTTTGTCCTCATCACGTTTTATTTTGTGCACCCATAATGCTTCACAAGGACAGGTGGCAGCCAGGGCAGTGCTTCATGAAAGGTTTTGATGGTTTTCTCTGTCCAGCTTTTCATCTGTAGCATAAATAAGTTTTTACAAGTTTTCCTACAAGTATCTGATCTATATGCTGTGCCCATTTTTTAATTTATTTTCTGAGTGAAAGAGTTTTGCAAAATTTATGTGGATAGCTGTCATATTTGTAACACACAATCTTCTTGAATTCCCATGAAAACTATTCTTTCATACACGATGAGATAGGCAGAGAGAAAAGCATGCACCCTATTGTTTTGGAAAAAGAGCTAATTTCAGCTGTTTGGTATCTAGTGGTTTGAATTGCATTGTTGTTTTTCTTTACAGTGCCTTGAAACATCAACCTTAGTAATGGTCCTGTGGAGAGAAGTAGAATAAAATTATACGGGCCAAAACTTCTGAATCTTCAGTCTACTGTAGCACATTATGTACTAATGTCTATAGGTACATTCCAGTTTGTATTTTCTTTGATGTAAATTTTAAAAGACATCAATTCATTTTGTACACCATGATGCCTTTTTATGTGATTGTACCATAAAATTTAATTGTTATGTTAAATGTTCAATACAAATACTTGTTGGAAAAAATCAACCTAAAATAAACTTAAACAAATGCAACAGAAATTATCAACAAAGTCAAAATTAGTGAAACCAAAAGAAAACTAATTTCTTCATATTATGTACATACTGACCAAGTATACTGAATGAGTCAAGAATTTAGGACAGATTTGAATCTCAAGCTTACACTGGTAATACAGTGATGAAATTTAGACACATGGTCACGTTGGTATTCACAGAATGAGTTGTCCAAAATGCCCTCTACTAATTAACTGGTTCTAGCTATTCAGAAGTATAGGAATGTGCAAAGAAACCAAAAGTGAAAAACACCTGCAGAATCCAAAAGACAGGAGACTTGTAAGAATCTTCGAGGAGAAGTCAGAAATTTTGTCTATTCAATAAGGTGAGGAGAGGAGAAGAGAAAACAACTCTACAGGCTATTTTTTAATACACAATTTTGGAAGATTTTGATATTTTGACTGGTTTTCTTATGCTCCATGTGCAGGAGGACTATAGCATTTGCTGTACAATAGTATTAATTTTAAAAACACTTATCGGAGATTGTGAGGACTCAATATTTAGCCGAGGGTAGGTTGGCTTCATGGTCAGTGATGGAGCTCACAATCAGTTTGCACCAGGTGGTAATTAAAGAGGCCCATATGGCTGTGGGCTGAGGGGGGCAGGTCTGCTCTCTGGGTAGCAATAAAGCTTTCTGAGTGATATTTGGTGACTGTCTTATACCTTGAGCATTTAGAAGCCTCCCTGAGCACTTGAGAATGGAGAAAAATCCTTGACATCATGTAAGTGGGGCAACTGAAATTTGCCAGAAGCCTGTATTATCAGAATTACCATCTTTTTTTGAAACATGATGGTGTGAGAACAAGGTAAAAGAAAAACATACAAAACAGAACAGTGAGCATGTACGAAATCTCATTAACTCCCCATTCCAGGGAATTTACAGGATAAAAAACAGATGAAGAAAGTCTCCCAAATAAGCAAAAAAAAACCCCTAGAAAACCCAAAAGTGTTAGGTGTCTGGCTACAACAAAACATGATATTCTGTGATATTGCAGAACATTAAATGATGATCTGTAGATATGGGATCTGTAGGCTCTTTAGATATGGGATCACAGAGTCTGCAAATCTCTAGGTGAGATAATTGAGGAAGTTCATTGCTCTCAGATATAATTTCAAATTTTCTACATCTCAGGAAGGCATTTGATTATACTCTGCTACCTTCCGTTTGTTTCAGGTGCTGCTCATGATTTCAAGTTTATAGCAAGGAAGGCTGGAAACAAATCTGTGTTTTCTTTTCAGTTTTAATAAATATTGAGGTGCTAGAGTCCCTGTTGGCTGTGACAATACCTTCTATGCAAAAAAGGTACCCATGAAATTAAGTGGGCCCACACATTGTTTCATCTTCATCATTTCAGAACCCCTACAATTTGCAAGAAAACTTCTGAGGGATTTTCACTAAAGTCTCACTTCCATTAACAAGTAACAACATCTAAGTAAAGTCATGTAAAGTACATGAGAAATTAACTGAAATGATAAGTTTGGCTGTGTGATTCTGAGCAGATTTTTTATTGCTTCAGATGAAGTCATCCCTTTTACTTTCTAAGATGACTTAAATGGACAGAATCAGCCTCTATGTCATCACAATCTATGTTTTCATGTACAGCCCAGTAATCAGCTTGTTTCAACTCCTCTTCATCTAAGGTAGCAGTGAATTGATATAACAGTATTAACCACTAAGTTTAAAAGCAAAGATTTCAATATTATTAGACACTTGTGAGAAACACTTAAATAAATCAAAGAACATATGAAGTGAGAAGTGAGATAAGAGTAAAGCAAACTAGATTAAATTTAAATTAAATTTATAATATCTGCAGTGTGATAATTTATTCAAGGTGTAGATAGATTTTTTTCATCATGCTGTTAACAGTTGTATGGTTTTGATCACACAAAGGTATTCTGGAAACTTTTTATGTAATGGTACTGATTAATTAAAAAACAACCCAACAATTTAGAAGTTGCAGATTCTAAAATCAGAGATTGCATAATTTTATGTTTTGTCTGGTTTTAAATCACAGCAGAATGCAATGGGTTCAGTTTTCAGTTGTGCTGTTATAAACTGAGAATATCATTCTCAGGAAAAAAAAAACCAAGACATAAAACCTTTTATGTAAAATCTAGAATAACACCACAGATCATACAAATTGTTATATATACATCACAGTTAGCATTGATGAAATTATTTCAGGTTACATGAATATCAGATGTATATCAATGACATATTTAAGATATATAAGTATCTATATCATGCAAGATCAGTAAAGTGGTAATTTTATTTTTTCTGTAAATCCTATATACTTTTACAGGATTTTTCCAGGGGAGCAAAATGAATCCCATAAATTTAGAGTATATTGTTCTTGCTTAGTCTTACAGTAGTTAGGTATACACTGCCATACATACACTACAAATCTTGTCTCTTTGTCAAAAAGAAAAAAAAATTAAAAAATTTTGACATTTTTAATAATTGTTAAAATATGCTGCATGCATAGGTCCTGTGCAGTAATCTCTGATGATTTGAATTGGTTCCTTTTTCCTATGAAATCCATATTTCATTCATTACATAGATAAAGTACAGTCAGAAGATAAAACAAGGGGCACAGAACAGGGGCCCAGCATCTTTCCTAACATAAGATGGCAGAAAGTAGAGTGAAAAAAAAAAATCAGGAAAGCAAGAAACTGCTCTGACAGAGAAGAGTAATCTGGTGATTTGAACACCAATGCCGCTGGTCAAACAAGTTTTGTTCCTACCTGTTTTATGAAATTTCCTTGTGTTCTGGGCAAATCTAGTATTTTTTCCCCTGTGTGTTCATCAAAAGCACATTCTTTAAATGCACTTAAAAGTTTTTAGTGTTTTCAGATAAATATTGCAAAAACTGTGTGTCCTCTGAACTTGTAAGACATAGGCATCTTAAATTGAATAACTAATAGTACTTACAATAATGTCTCTATGCTCCAGTGGTTATACCATCACCTCACACCAATGGTGACAGATAAAATCAATAAAGATCATTCAGAAAATACATAGTGAAAAATAACAAAAACTTACAAAAAGTGAATAATTCTGTTCTAAGAACAAGTCATGAATAGTGTGGGCCTAAAAAAATAAAACTAAATATTAAGCAGTTGTACAGTCTGCCCTTATTCTGTAAGCATCAATCATTTTGTGCAAAGGCAGTTTTACAAGAAAAAGTAATAATATATACAAGATATAATACATCTTTAATTAGAATTGAAACATAAAAATTGATATCAAATAAGCTGAACTTAGGTAGCACAGGGAAACTTGGTGCAGATAGATTGATTTCCAATATATAAGACCTGAAATGTTGCTATGAGGTATACACTAAAATGTTGGTGGAGTCACTGGAAAAAAAAGTGATTATGTAGATTTTATACAATAGCAACAACAAAAAACATAGTTAGGACAGTACAGTGCAGTAGTGTCTGTCTTTCTTTAACTACACTGGAATCTGTAATTTGAGTCTTTGTCTTATTACAAATGTAATTTGTGAGTTCACATGCAGCATGTCTGATTTCGATTACTTAATCCATTTTAATGATTTTAATTGTCTGAAAGCCACAGAAACAGTTTGGCTGGATTGATTCTAAGCAAGTTTAACCCAATACTTGTCCATAATTGTTACCAACTACTTGTATAGCAAAAAAACCAAAAAATAGTCTATTTCTACTGAAATAAAAGAAATAGTAATTGCTGCCCCTCCATCTCTCATTGCTTGATTTTTGATTGGTTTCATCCTGAAATTCAGAAGAAATAATGTAGTTGTGCTAATATGAGGGGGGAAAAGGGAAGTAGGCCAGGAAAGGGTAGTTAGAATGAAGTTTTCCTTATTTATGGTAAAATTGTTTTGATTTCACAGTAAGGTCTTACATTAATAAGGCAAGATTGAGTTCAGAGTCAAAACAAATAAAGATTGGAAAAAAACATTAAGACAGTTATCACTTATTTCTTGAATCAATTCGCATTGGACAGATTAATGCATTATAGGGCAAATAGAATACAGAGAAGAACCTACCATGCAAAGATTTCAGCAATAAAGTGTCAAGTTTTTTCCTACTTTGCAATTGCGGGAAGAAATTGGGTTCCAAAAGGACAACTCTTATCTGAAGAAGAGTCCCAAGTCAGCTTCTGACACCACTGTAATATCAAATAATAGCTGTCAGTTTTATCCTTTGCTTTACTACCTTGTTTCAGATGAACAAAACAGTATATCAATGACATTATAAATATTATAACTGTATTAAATGTGTTTTAAAAGTAAACACTCTATGCAAGTAGAATGTATTAATAATGTGTGTAGGTGCGATAAGAATGGAGATAAGCACACTGTTGTTGTTTTCCTTAGAAATCTGAAGTTAAGTGAAGGAACAAATCCTTAATACTCAGGTAGAGACACAAATTTTGGTCTAGTAAATGACTTCACCTCACTAAAATGAGAGATGTCAATTAGAAAAAAATTCCTTTGAGGACATATTAATAAACTATATTTTAAGCAGAATGTTGGTTAAAATTATTTTTCCTTGATCTGATGATCTGTTTTTGAAGATGCTTCCTCTGAAAATTGAAGTGTTGTAACCAGAGCAGTAACAAAATATTATCCAGTAGATCCTGGCAAATATGATCTGCAACACAAAATAAAAAACCCTAATGTTTATGTTACAGTCTTTTCCATGAAAGTGCTGTAGGAATAGGAATTTGAGAAGGAAGAACTTCTGAAGTATAGTCTTCTGAAAGCCACAAGGTTGTAGTAATTCATTCATTCAGCCAGTACTAGTTACATAAAACACAGAATTTTAGAAGAAATATTCTTCAATTGCCTTCTTTGAGTTAAAATATTTGATCAACAACCCAACATCTTCTTCTTCATATGAATATCCTTCAAATGAGCCATCTTGATAAGAGCAGAAGCATAAGCATTGGGAAAGTTTTCCTACTTGCCTTAACATTTAAATGCAAAACCACAAAAAATCCTCCAATGGTGGAGTTTGTAAAATGAACAAAATCAACAACTGCGTGCTTTGATGACTTCTGTTTAAGTTAAAAAACATTTGTGATTAACTAGAAGGGTTTTTCATGTCAGGTATGGAACTACTGATGGAAGAAATAGAGACCAGGTTCAGAATCATCACCATTCAAAGTTATTCTTTATGCAAGGAAATAGCTGTAGTTGTCACTGAGACTGCATGGCCACATGTGAAGCATGTTACTAATTAATGAGCTGGTCCCATGTCTGCTTTCCTTCACTTTGTGCAACTTAACAGCAAAATAGGAAAAAAATGACAATATAAAGTAAAAGATACTCAAGATTTTTGTGCAGATGCAAAACAGCTGCTTCTTGTCTGAAAATTGGGTATTTCCAAAAGTCTATGCAAGCTTCATGTGTCACTTGAAAATTTCTTAAAATCTGATTTTAATTTTTTTTTAGATTATCCTTATTTCAAAAAAACAGGTAAGAAAGGAGGTGAAGTTTTTCTTCCCTGTCATGCTGTGTTTCCAAGCAATACAAACAGAAGAAAGTCAGTAACAATGTGTCTTCTAGAATTTTTTTTTAATAAGTTAAATTTTTACAGCAGATTAAAAAAAATCCATATTAGATCATAGTGACCCAACTATAGATTTTGGTAGATTTAGTAGATTTTGGTACCAGTGGGGATAACCTATTAGAGAACAGCTATAACCTATCTAGCCCTTTGTATAGCCAGCCAAAATTGTCTCAGGATGGCTCACAAATTTCTAAAACATTCCAGTGAGCAGGTGCTACATACAGCCTGACAGATCCACTGTATTTCTACAGTATTGCAAAATCAGTAATGGTTTTGTGCTGCTTACAAAGGTGTTTCAGAATGCTGAAGTTCCAACAGCACCTGTATGGTACCTCCTGTTTTGATTTCCCTCAAGGACGAACAGCAATGAATAAAAGATGACTGTATTAAAGGAGGCAGGTGAAAATATTGGAATGTAAAACCTCAGACAATTTTTAGAAATGTACATTAGACTTACAAATATGTGTCATTCAGATACAAAGGAAGAGAAAAATAGAGGTATAAAGAGAGAAGAAAGAGGAGTTAGAAAATGCATGACAAAACACATAAAAATCTTTTAGATAATAAATAGAAGACTACACCTAAAAGCAAAATGAATCCATAAAGGAAACTGCAGAAAATAATGAGAGTTTAGTTATTTGAATTAGAAGCAGTTTATACTAGAATCAGGTTCAAAAGGAAACAATAGAAAAATAAAAAAAATAAGTAAAAAAAAAAAAAGGAAAAATGTATGTATATGACTGTCTGATCCAGAATAACTGAGAGGAGCAACACATCAGTACAATGGAGACATGGAGCTCCTGGTGCAGGTCCAGTGGAGGGCAACAAAGATGATTAAAGGATTGAAGCATTTCTCTTACGAGGAAAGGCTGAGAGAATTGGGCCTATTCCCCCTAAAGAAGAGATAACGGAGGAGGGAACCTCATCAATGCATATAAATAGCTGAAGGAAGGATGTCAAGAAGATAGAGCCAGGCTCTTCTCAGTGGTGTCAAGCAATAGGACAAGAGGCAATGGGCAGAAATTAACGCACAGGAAGTTCCACCTGAATACGAGGAAGTGCTTCTTTACCGTGCAGGTGCCTGCGCACTGGAACAGGTTGCCCAGAGAGGTTGTGGAGTCTCCCTCACTGTAGATACTCAAGAACCATCTGATCACAATCCTGTGCAATGTGCTCTGGGATGACCCTGCTTGAGAAGGGAGGTTGGACCAGATGACCCACTGTGGTTCCTTCCAACCTTACCCATTCTGAGATTCTGTGAGAGGCAGATTTTAACAGTATTTGATGTTATACCATTTTGTGCCATGATTTCATAACATAAACCTCACAGATCTTATACTTTCATTGATGCCTTTATTGTACAGTTCTATAGTTGTCTAGGTAGCCGTAATTGTAGAGAGGGAAAAAGAGACACTTGTAAAATATATGTAATTTCAATATAAAATAGATGAATTGTCCCTTGAGTATTTTATCTTTCTACTTTTCTACATCTGTGAAGTGAACTCATGGTGTGTCTCACATACAAAAATCTTTGCAGTAGAAATCTCAGCTAGATTCAGTGAACCTTATGCTGTTTGACAAAGTAAGGTATTAAAGATGAAAGTAAGCATGACCTAGGCTAGATGTTACAAAGAAAGAATAGTGATTCTTCATGAAAAAGCAACATGGTATTTCTGTCACTTCTGTGTTCTAATTCTGAATAATTATTTAATGAAGATGCTTTGGAAGCAATATTTTAGGAAGGATTAACGAATGGATTTCCATGTTGCAAAGGAGGTCAAAACCGAAACTTAAACAAATGTCAGTTCAGTCTAGAAAAAAAAAATCTGGAGCATATTGAAATGTTTCACAGCTCTGTGATAGCTTTTGGGATGTGACAGAAATTGAATATTGCATTCAGAAAGAGAGAGGGGTTGAGAGCTACTTGAGAAAGGAAAAACAAATATTGTAGCACTGATCAGTAGGATCACTTTTTTATCTAATGTGATTATTTCTTGAATAAACATACAGGAGAAACAAAGCAAACCAACCAGATGTTTACTTATGTTTTCTTATGACATTTCCAGGGCAGTCTGGTTTTGTTCAAAGGCAGGCATTTTTTATGAAAGGCATTTTCTAGTGGGCGACAAACACATTTGGTACTAAAAGCCAAAACTAAACTCCGAACAATCATGTGTCACATACACATAGGGGGCTTTTATTTTTTTTTTTTAATATGCCAGTTCCAAATACAAATGTGCCTTTCCATGTCACAATCCTCTGGCCCTGGAGAATACCTCCAAAAAGCTTTGATTACTGTTAAGACCCGGTAGAATAAAAGCACTAGGCCAATTTCAGTAGGGTCACATCTTGTATATTTTTGCACATCTGTTATTTTCTGAATGTTTAAGAACATTTTCAGAGGAAGACGCTAAGGCTGGGTTTCTCCATGGAACCCACTTTTGTCTCTTCTTTGATCCTTACCATCTTTTTCAAAGGCATTCCCAGGAGAAGGCTGAATCTTTGCAGTTATAGTACATAGTTAATTACTAATTCTTTAACTGCCATCAAAGACAGTATTTCCACGTGTTCTCTTTCTAGTACCTTCAGTCTTTTTTTCCTCCTAAATGAGTATGGGATTACACTACTGTTGTCATTTTGCTATACAGAGAGGAAAAAAAACCACAAATCACTGGTGATTGTTTCTCTTCCAGGGCACTTGGCAGAAGTCCACTGTGTAGAGACTGTTCCCTTTTTCATTTGAGTCACCTTCTCAGTCTTTCCAGGATAGTTTGCAAAGGTTTCTTATAAAAAAAATCAATAGAAAGAGAAGGAATTATATTAAAAATTCAGTTGATCTAGGCTGATTGCTTTAATGTTGAAGAATAAGCTAGGGAAAAAATAAAAGGAAACAGCGACGTAATGTCAGAGATTTGCTAGCTGATCTATAGCAGCTGCCATCAGATTCAAGACTTTACTGAACATGTGATTCCCTTTCGACCAACCTCTCCTTACACAGTCCCTTGAAGGTCTCAATACTGTGAAAATTTGTTTAAGCTTTAGCAAAACCCCCTCCCCGTGGGGGTTTCGTTTGTTTGTTTCTTTGTTTAATTTATGTTTCAATTTTATTCACATGTTAGTAAATATGACTGGTTATCCCAAAAAATGAAAACAGAACATTTTGGGTGACTTAGCTATAAATACTCTTTTGGATCAGTTAAAGCTGAAGAAGGAAGTTAATATTCCCATGCTTATATACAGCAATTTTGCTGACCATCTTTCACTCTATGAACCATTCATAGATGAGGTCTTGTTAATGATTCTTTCATTTTCTCACATGCAGCTGAGATACATTCTATACTGTTCTTTATTTACATGTCACTGTCTTCAAGACTTGGCAGCTCTAGTCACAGGCAGAATTAGCCCTTGTCTAGGATATCACATTACTGAGAGGCAAAACACCACACCCCGGCAGACTACTCTACCTATAATTGCCTCCAGGAGAACAAGGAGTTGCTCTGGTAAATGATTCAGCAGTAGATACTGCAGTCAGAACAAGGTGGTATCAACCGCAATTGTCTGCTGCTGCCCTCTTTATCCACTTACTTGTCTTCCCACACCACCTCTGCTCCTCATCCCTTTCCTTGTAGTCTACTTCTAGCTTCTCATGTGGTGGAAACAAAAAGTCTATGTGTCTACACATCTGAACAGCCTTGAGCTGTTTCTGTTCATGACTGCAAGTCTCACTGATTTAATTTTTAATAGTTGTTTTTTTTTTTCTCTGAGGTTTTGGAGAATGCTTGTTTATGGTTCAAGCTTTGTTCAGATTCAATTGCTGCAATGAAGTTGCTGGGGAAATGAGAATAAAATCTGACTCAGAGTGACTTCCTAATTTTTTTGCTAAGTAAGAAATTGGTGTTGAAGTCTATATGTAATTTCCTCTTCATATACCATAGCATCTGTGCATCTTTTTCTTCTGCAGCTGAAACGAATTAACTAAATTTCAACAGTCAGTGAGGTAAGTTTTATCACCTTTCAAAGAATATAGTTACCTTTATTTTGTTCAGAGAGTTCTCTGTCATCTAACCTTTGTCTGTCCAGGTGTTCTGTGCTCTGCCATCATACTGATAAAGAGAACTGAGATCCATTTTTAAATCCAATTGTATTTTAGTACTTACTTCTGGTTTATTTATAAAGAAAAATTAAAGAAAAAATCCACAGAAATAATAAATCAACCAAAATTTTCAATAAGGAAAAAATTGTGGTGTCTGAAAAAATTTTATTAAAAGTATATATTTTCTGATCCTAACAGAAGATTTCATAGAATTACTGCTGAGAAAAAATAATATTTATATATTTTTTTTTAAACTAAGCATTTTGGAACTCCAGTTTTCTTACAGAATTGTTTGCCCCATCCACATATAAACACTGTGCATTATGTTGAAGAATCTTCATGCATATATTAAATAGTTTTTTACAGTCATTATAGCCATTAAGGGTATCTTATAGTATTAAAAAAATAGAGTTTATTTTTCTAGATTATAATATATATAAATAAATATTATATATATAAATTTTGCATAAAAATAAAAAAAAAGGAAAAATGACTGACTGATGAGAAGGATTTTATAGAAGAATAACATTTTATTGTGTCACACTGAACATGTTTATACTAAGTAAAACAATAGAAGTTTTTTCCAATTAGGAAATTTGCAAGACTTCAGAATGTTTTGTTCTCTGAATAAGAAATAATGACTACAATTTTGACTTTCCATAAATAAAACTCAAATGAAAATGAAACTGTTTCTCTGGAATACTTAAAAAGCTTTAACTCACTTAAAAATAGAAAAAAGCTTTTTCAAACAAAAAATCCCCTAATATTCATACATATTTGTATGTTTTTCAAATTTTTTCTTTTTAAATTGGAGCCAAGAATTTAATGGAAATGGACTTTCTTCTCAGAAAATTTTATTAGCAATAAAGCATTTCTACCAGAAGAAAGAAGCTGCTATCAGCAGATTGTAAGGATATCTTTCGTGATTATAATTAATATATCAACTGGCAGATGTACAAAAATCCTTGTACTCATGCTTATTATCTTAGGATAGCCCGTTTCTCTTCACTGTTTTTTTTCTGCATGGTGTGTTGGGGAGGGTTGCTGTTGTGAATCTGAAGAACTAGATCAAGATGAATTGGGAAATGAGAAATACAGTAAATAATATCTGATTCCTATTATTCTACTGGGAAAATGAATGTTCTGGTGATCAAATACTTTCTGGTTAATTTTCTGATACTGACATTTATTTTTAGTTTATATAAAAAACAACTTTTTTTTTGTTTTAGTATCTTATTCCTATCAAACACTATTATGCATGTAACAGTCTTGTTCACAGGGCAAACCTGAAAACGGCATTTCTGTGATCAGCATAGCTGGAGAAACATTCTGTATTTTCCCAAAAGCTCATACAACCCTCAGTATGGACTCCCTCTGAATTTAATTTTCAATGATTCAGTACTAATGTCATCTAGACTTCTGCTGCTTTAGCCTCTTTTCAAAATAAGCAATGCATTAAAGTCAAACAATCTAAGTTTATGACTTGGTATCTTAAATCTAAATCAGAAGGTTTTTCACCTGGTAGCAAATTTTCTTCCAAGGCTGAATTTAAATGCCTCCTTCCTAGTGTAGGCATGCTGCTGCAGAACTGTTAGATGGAAATTTCACAGAATATCACAATAAATCAGTATCACATATCATGGAATTGTAGAATCATTTAGGATGCAAAAGACCTCTGAGATCACCAAGTCCAACCATTAACCCATCACTACCAAGCTCACCACTAAACTATGTCTATAAGCACCACATTTACACATCTTCTAAATACCTCCAGGGATGGTGACTCAACCACTTCCTCAGACAGCCTGTTCCAACGCTTGACAACCCTTTCCATGGAGAAACTTTTCCTAATATCCATTCTAAACCTCAGTGGGCACAACTTGAGGCTGTTTCCTCTTGTCCCATCATTAGTTACTTGAGAGAAGAGACAATCCCCCATCTGGCTACAACCTTCTTTCAGGTAATTGTGCAAAGTGATAAGGTCCCCCCTGAGCCAGGCTAAACAACCTCAGCTCCCTCAGCCACTCCTCACAGGACTTTTGCTGCACACCCCTCATCAGCTTTGTTGCCCTTCTCTGGATGCACTCCAGCACCTCAGTGTCTGTCTTGTCTTCACATTTGTAACTTTCAGTCAATTGGCACTTCCCCAGTTAGAGAGAACTGCTGATAAATGATGGAAAATGGCTCAGTGAGCACTTCTCCCAGCTTTCTCTGTGCCCTGAAGTGGATCCCATCTGGTCCCATAGACTTGAGTGTGTCCAAGTGGAAAAGCAGGTCACTGACCATTTCCTCTGGATTATGGGGCTTTCATTCTACTCCCCATCCCTGTCTTCCAACTCAGGGGGCTGAGTACCCTTAGAAAAAATTGTTGACTATTAAATACTGAGGCAAAGAAGTCAAGAAGTAACTCAGCTTTTTCCTTATCCTTTGTCATTATGTTTCCCCTCACGTTCAATAAAAGGATGGAGATTCTCCTTAGCCCTATTTTGCTATTTACACATTTATAGAAATATTTTTTTACAGCAGAAGCCAGTTTAAGCTCTAGAAATATTTTTTATTGTCTTTTTTACAGCAGAAGCCTATTTAAGCTCTAGTTTGGCCTTGGCCCTTTTAATTTTCTCCCTGCATAACCTCACATCATCCTGGTAGTCCTCCTGAATCACCAATGTGTCCCTTCTCTCAAAGTCCGTGAATTCTCCTTTTTTTTCCTGGAGTTCCAGACAAAGCTTTCTGTTTACCCAGGACAGTTGTCTTCTTGGATGGATTACCTTTTGGGGATGTCCTGCTCCTGCATCTTTAAGATTTCCTTCTTTAAGCACATACAGCCTTCCTGGGCTCATTTGCCCTTTAGGACTCCATATATATTATAGTACAGTGCCTTTGCTGCTTTGAAAAAGAATGAAATACACATCCAAGGTGGGTCTTTATTTTATGTTTTATTATAATTGCTATATAATACTTTTTTGTAAAATTATTTTCTGTAGGATAATACTATCACACAAGCTATAAAGAGAAACATATATGTAAATTCTGCTATGTTTCTAAAACTAGATTATTAAACTAGAATTGGAATCTCCTATTCTTGCACTGGTATCAACTTGATATTCTATAAAATAAATCAGAATCTGGCAACTTGTCTAAAACATAAATTATGATTAACTACTAATGTTAGTTATTTTTCTCCTGTGAAAATGTTCTCAGACATGGTATATAGTTATATTTATGTATGTGCACAGAACTATATACACTTTTGTAACTGGATAAGTGTTGTAACACCCCAGTCTTGAAGCTTCAAGCTTTACTGAGACTATTACTTCTCTTTAAGGCTTCAAAATAATTTGTCACTGAACTTTTGCAAAGCCTTTAGTTCTTGAATACCTTGAAGTCACTAAAGAGAAAAAGCTACACACTATTCCCCAAGAGAATTCTTTGAATTTAGTGGGAAAATAGGCATTTGGCAAAATGTTCACAGGATTAATGTACAACCAGGGAGAAGCATTTCACTAAAGTATCCAGCAACCCTTACAACACTTAGTAAAATACAACCCATTGGTTTTAAGTTACCCAGAGGAGTTTAAGGAAAGAGTAAAGGAAGAAAAGGGATAAAGAGAAGAAAGAAGGAGTAAAGAAAGAGGTTATAATAAGAGAATTTTATAGCTACCACTGAAGGGTCCTATGGAAGTCTAGAACTTTCACATGGAGATGGCAGGTCCCGACAGGAAAGACAAGAAGGAGCCCCTGTGTTCCTGTATTTATGTCCTTTGGCTACCGTGGCCGCCTCTCCCAGGTGGGAGGTCAGCTCAACTGACCCCTCAGAGCACTCCAGGCCAGAGTGAGGGGTGCTGTAGCCAGTCAGGGGCTCCAGCCCCTGGTGTGGGCAGGCTACCAGGCAGCTCTGCCACATGGCTCCCGCCCGCTCTGCCATGGCTACCATGGGGCTGAAGGCCTGGTCCCTTCCTCCCAACACACAAAAGTTGGTTCATTAGACCAAATAATAAAATAATACAGTGAGATCTGAATCCAGCCTCTCACAAGTGTTATAAAGAAACTTAATTTTTCATTTCTTATCTTCAATAGAAGAATAATGTGGTTTTGATTTTTCTGTCTTATCATGAAAGACATGATGGAATTATTGCAATTATAAAGGCAATTTGGCACAGCAAAAAGTCTGAAAAAGAAGATGAAATTCTAGGCTATATCATTCAAACTATTTCCAGTAGGCAAATGGAGATGTGATTGAATTGCGATTGTGTAAGCTTCAGTTGGTATATTCTTTTGAGCAAAACAAAAATTACATCAATTGCAAGGGAAATTACTATATTAGTAGCATTTTAAAACTTATCAAATGAAAAGAAACTGAAAAAACGTTGTCTCATCTAGCCTACCAAAAGGAATGTTCCCTCCAAAACCATGAGGGTAAATACCAAGACAGCAGAAATTCTAAACAGCAGTTTTGGTTATTATTACTATTATCCTCAAATGGAAAAAAATGTAAGTATGCTAGACTGAAAGTTAGAAAAAAGGTTTCTAGCCACTAGAAGAGTACAACTTTACCATATCAGTCCAACAACAGGAGGAAAAATTAGAAATCTCTGCAATACTTAGCTTCATAAATGTACGTTTATATAATATGGTTTTCTGTCATAATAGATATCTATGAACAGCAGTGCAGGAAGCCAATTAAATTCTGTGCCGTATGTTCCAAATATGAAACTGCAAAAAGTATATCTATTATTGCCTGTTACAGCCCATCAGCTACAGGTTCATAAAAATATGTCTCTCAGAAGAGACATACTATGGTTTGGAATGACATGTTTTTACTGCAGTCTTGAGCAGTGGGAGTTAATTTCACAGTATTCGAAAGAAATTAGTCATATTTGGAGAAGAGGAAAAGAAATGATCCAGGATAAAAGTCTGTCAAAATCTGTTTGTGCAGTATAGTATTAACAGTATGTAGTACAGAGATTCTCCAGTGTTTCTCAAAATTAGCTATATCTTTCTGTTCCAGTTCAGCTTTTGTATTAAATAATTTCTACATACTCTCTAAAGCACAGTAAGCAAATTATCATGCATGAATCTCTTAACCTTTTTTCAAAATGAAAACTGTTAAAATTTGTTTTTTTTTGTTTAAATTTTCTTGCTTATGTCCACTTTCTTATGTGTTTTACTACTTAGTCCTTAGATTTTCACAATTTTCAAAAAAGAGCAGATAAACTGTTATCTCCCCCTTCAACCATTTTCACTCTTCCATTGCATATAAAGAAGGAATCTATCAACCACGGCCTGTGTCTAGAAGTTGTGTTTTTTTCAGGGTGAAAACATCTACTTTTTTTTTAATGAAAATTAAAGAAAATTAATCATCTATCACAACAGGACTCCTATTTATTGGAATATTTGGAACTGACAAAAGGGGTTTTTGCCTTTTGCTGGAAATATGAATTAGGTACTTTTTTAGAACTAAAGCTTATACAGCTGTGATTTCTTTTTCTTATTCCCTGCTGATTATCTTACTACATTCTACTCTGCTTTTTCAGCACTATGCATATCTAGTTTTGTCATGTTTGCTAAAGGTGGCAGTAGGGTTGTAAGTTCTCCATCAACCTGCACCTAGAATCATAGAATCATAGAATCATAGAATCGATTGGGTTGGAAAAGACCTCCGAGATCATCGAGTCCAACCCTTGGTCCAAATCCAGTCCATTTACTAGATCATGGCACTCAGTGCCACGTCCAATCTGCGTTTAAAAATCTCCAGGGATGGTGAATCCACCACCTCTCTGGGCAGCCCATTCCAATGCCTGATTACTCTCTCTGTAAAGAATTTTCTCCTGATATCCAACTTAAATTTCCCCTGGCGGAGCTTAAGCCCGTGCCCCCTTGTCCTATTGCTGAGTGCCTGAGAGAAGAGACCAACCCCCACCTGGCTAGAACTTCCCTTCAGGTAGTTATAGACGGTGATGAGGTCACCTCTGAGCCTCCTCTTCTCCAGGCTAAACAACCCCAGCTTCCTCAGCCTCTCCCCATAGGACTCAGGAAGTCCCCCATCATCCCCACATCACCATTGGCCAATCAGAACTCAAATCAGTCCAACAGTTTAATTACCTCGGCAACCTCATCTCCTGGCATGGTAAGATTGATGGAGAGATAGACAACAGGTTGGCAAAGGCATACAGTGCTTTCAGAAAGCTTCATAAAAGAGTTTGGCGAAATAAACACCTGAAGAAAAGCACCAAGATCAGTGTTTACAGAGCCATAGTGCTGTCTACTCTCTTATACAGATCTGAATCATGGGTCATCTATCGCCACCACCTGCGACTCCTAGAACGCTTCCATCAACGCTGTCTCCATTCAATCCTAAACCTCCACCGGTCAGATTATGTGACCAATACATCTGTTCTAGAACAAGCAACAGTTACAAGTATTGAGGCCATGTTGATGAGAACACAGCTGCGTTGGGCAGGGCATGTCTCCAGGATGAAGGACCACCGCCTCCCTAAGATCCTGCTTTATGGTGAACTTGCCACCGGCTGCTGCTTGAGAGGAGCCCCGAAGAGGAGATACAAAGACTCCCTAAAACAACATCTCAGCCTTGGCCATATTGATCAACATAACTGGTCTACTCTGGCCTCCAACTGGGAGACCTGGAGACACACCATCTATAGCACTGCTGATGCTTTTGAGAACACACGCAGGATCACCCTTGAGGAGAAAAGGCAATGCAGAAAGAACCGTGTCTTACGGAACATACCATCTAAGGAGTCTTTCTGCTGTGCCTTCTGCAATCAGACGTGCCTGTCTCGTATTGGCCTTTTCAGCCACCAACGCACTTGTAACAAACATGGGTAGAGCCCTTCCCAAAGCTTTGTTCGCGAAGCCCAGCCATGATTACATGAGTAGGGTTTTCCAGAGAAGCTGTGGGCGCACCATCATTGAAAGTGTTCAAGGTTAGGTTAGATGGGGCTTTAAGAAACTTGTTTCCCTTTGTTAACTTGTTAACTTCATCTCTGATTCTTACTCACAGGCTTTCGATCTGCTCATGGCTATTCTTCAGAGACAACTGTTCACCTTCAATCCACCTCTTGATGTACCCCCGCACTTCTCCTTCTTCCGCTGTCTCTTGTGAATAGCATGTACTCATTGATAGTTGCATTTCAGTCATGGGACTCATCCCATGAAGTTTCAGGAATGGTAACAAAGTTATAACAATCTAGCAGCATGGTGGCTTCCAGCTCCTCCTGTTTGTTGCCAACGCTGGGTGCATTGGTGTAAAGGTACCTCACTGGGCTGTTGGCTGTGCCACCTTCCTGGAGGAAAACCCCTTAATTCCTTTGAGATATTTCTCTGATGCTTCCTTGTTGGATTCTGTTACCTCAGGAATCTGACTTGTTTCCAGAAGATTGCAAGTGTGCTCCAGTGTGGCTTACACAGTTCCAAGCCACTGGCAGAGAACCATTGCTAACACCTTGTCCCTCTAACTTTCCCTCTCATCCCACAGCTTTCCAGGGAAAAGCCTGATATTCTCCCCCTCCCTCATCACATCTAGTTTAAAGCTCTGCCAATGAGCCTTCCTAGTTTCCAAGCAAAGACACTCTTCCCTCCCTCAGAAAGGCGAGTCCCATCTGATGCCAGCATGTCTGGTGCTGCATATTACATTCCATTGTCAAAACCCCCAAAATTGTAATGGTGACACCAGTCATGGAGCCTTGCATTAACAGATTCAGATTCTCTTCCAATGTTTCTTCCTTCGATTAGAAGTATAGAGGAGAATATAACTTGTGCCTCAGATTCCATTATCAAACGTCCCAAGTCCCTGAAGTCCTTTTTGACTGTCCTTGGGCTACATGTTACCACTTCATCACCTCTTGCATGAAAGATCAGTAAGGGGTAGCAGTCTGAGGACCACACAAAACTAGAAAATTTCCTTGTGATGTCCCCAAACCAGGCCCCAAGGAAGCAGCAGACCTCCCTATGGGTTGAGCCCAGCCAACACATTCAGTCCTCTACTAAGATATCTCTGCCCACAGCAGGGGGCTGAAACTAGATGATCTTTGAAGGTCTCTTCCAACCCAACCCACACCATTTTATGATTTTGTGAGAAATGGGAGAAAGTTCAGCACAAAACCACAGTGAAATTTGGGAGCTGAAGCACCTGTCCTGTGAGGTAGGGTTGAAGAAGTTGAGCTTGTTCAACCTGAGTAAAGATGATGTGTTGTGGACTCCACAACAGCCCACCTGTGGGAAGGTTTTCAAGAAGCCGGAGCCAACATCTTCACAGTAAGGCATGGCAGAAGGATGAGAGACAATAGACATAAATTTAAGTAAGAAAGGTTCAGAGTGCCAAAAGAAGAAACCTCTTCCTAATGAGAACAGTCAGGTAGTGTAGCAGGCTGTCCAGAGTGGTGGTTCAATCTCTCAGTTCTTGGGGATTTTCAAGATCTGAATTAAAGCCTGAGAAATCTTGTCTGATCTCATAGCTGAGGCTACTTTGTACAGGAGATTGGACTAGAAATCTTCTGATGGAGCAGAAGGCAATGTCATTTCTAATGGTCATCTTTCCTTTTCCACAGTCTTAGACTGATGACTCAGTCCTGTTGGTTGAACAGATTAATCATCCTTTACTGCATACAGTTTTAAACTACTAGAGAAGTAAAATTCTTGTCTTCTGTTTGTCCTTTGGAGGTATTAGGTAAGTGAGAGCTAGGTTATCTAATGCTCTGAGGAAAATAAGTAAGATTTTAATTTACATTGAACCATGCACATTAAACACGTGAAACCAGTCCAATGAACGGAAGACAAATTAAATATTTCAGTAATCATAACAAGAAGGTATGCTCAGTAGTCCCTTGTAACTGGATTTTTCCTATTCTAAGTGCTTCATGCCCAAGCATACTTCATCAGTGTGGTCTGTCTGGAAGACGAAAAATATATTAATAGAACTGACTATTAATAGCGATTGCTTTTAGTAGAAGTTTATTGACATCAAATAAAGGAAATCCCTAATTGGACTGAATCAACAACTTCTGGATGTGTACTTTGCCATCTACTTAGTGTTTATACTTAATGAAAAGAATGTTCTCAGGGATACATACTCAGAATCAATACACGATTCTTAAGTATTAAGAAGTAAAAGTCCCTTATTATTAATCAAGAAATAAAGAATTTATGATATAAAGAATTTACAGTCTAAAAAATCTAACTGGTCTAGGCAATCTAGCTTAGGAAAAAAAATGTAATAGTGAGTTTCTTCAAACACATGGAGTAGAAACAAGATCTGCTGTGTATGTGTTTGTGTTTTTTGGTTTTTTTTTTTGAAGTTGATTCCCTGAATCTGCCAGTTCTAACAGACTAACAAGAAGCTGGTGCCGATAACTTATTCAGACAAGCAGATACAAATATATTGTATGCTGAACTGTTTATTTTTGCTAAAGCTACTCTGTAAAATTATTATTATTTTATCTTTCAAGTAATTTATCTGAGAATATTAATAAGAACATTGTTACAATGTTATCAGATAGAGAATTTTGACTATCTAATAATTTAATTGCATTTATTGAAGAACATAGCAGTAGGTAAAGACTTTTCAGTCAATTTAAATCCAAAACCAGAAGGTTTTTCTGCACATAAAATAAAATCAGGTAGATAAAAATTATTTTGAATAAAAACTATACCAAACAAAGCAAAAGTATGAAGGTCTCAGAAATAAATAAAACCACAAAGCAATAGAAGCTTTAAGAGAACACATTCAGTGCTGGCACTGCTATCAGAATGTTAAAATTAATATTAAAATTAATATTGTCATAATTCAAAATTAAACAGAGGTTCTTTGTATCATCATTAGAATTACTGGGTAAAATTTTCTAAGAGCAAGATTTAATTGAAGTTCTAAGGTTAATTCAAAGAAATGGATTTTTTAAAAGGCTTAGTAAGTTTGGACAAGCATACCTTTGTTGATGGTCAAGCGTATTTATGTGTGAGGGATGAAAAGTAGGAGGAAAAAAGTATTTTAATTTGGCTGACAATAAAAAAAGAGGATTAGTATTACAAAATCAAAGAGAGCAGTCAGAAAGATGTTACAAACTAGTGATATTTTCTGATTAGCAATTAAACTGTCTCCAAACTGCTCCAGTATAGTGTTTGCAATTATCCTAAACAGTTAGTCAAAAGCAGCTAAAGCAAATCAATTCTGAGAAGAAATGAAGTGCCTTGTCAAATACGGCAAAGATGCAGCTTCTATATTTTTGGTATTCCTAGTGAAATATTGGAAATATCTGAGTCAACCAACAACAGAGTAATAGGGGCAATGCCCCTTCTGTGTCTCCTCATCTGTTCTTTTTTCCCTTCTCCCATATGAAGTAAGACAGCTGTGAAAATCTAAATTGTAGAGAGACTGCTCAGGCCAAGCTAGGAGAGCAGTCACGTTTTTCTCTGCTTTAACAGCACATCTCCTGCAATCAGATTTAGCTGGTTCAGAATACTTCTGTATGAGCTGGAATTACACTTTGCATTGGCATTGTACCCTAATCCTAAATAGACTAGACAAGTTATTAAATTACAATTAAATTACAATTTTGTTTGTAATTTGCACTGCCTACCCCATGGCTCCTTCACAGTGAGATCACTTTGTGACAATAGGAGTGAAATTCAGGCTGCATCTTAAAGCACTGATGTCTAGGTGTACACAGACAGGAGTATGTATGGGAGCCGTGAGCCATGAGAGTCAATACACCATCAACTCAATGAAGCTGAAAGGTATTCAGCTGACCAGATGCAGGTGTCCTCAACAGATGCCTGCATACAATAGAATAGTTCCTCTCAGTATCAGAAGTGGGCCTACAGGGAAGCCAGAGAGGGACTCCTTGTCAGGAACTGTAGTGATAGAACAAGGACTAATGGGTACAAATTGAAAGAGGGCAAATTTAGGCTAGATATTAAGAAGAGATTCTTCGCTGTGATGGTGGTGAGATACTGGAACACGTTGCCCAGGGAGGCTGTGGATGTCCCAACCCTGGCAGTATTCAAGACCAGGTTGGAAAAGGCCTTGAGCAACCTAGTTTAGTAGATGTCCCTTCCCCTTGGTGGGGGGAGTCTGAGACTAGATGATCTCTAAGGTCCCTTCCAACCTTTAACATTCTATGATGCTATGATTCTAATATTTTGGAAACTGAGTCTACTGACCTCCATCCACCTCAGTCCTGATAGTATCAACATGAATATAAACCAGCTAAACATCCTAGCAACAAAGGATCCTGGCATCATAAAATGTAGACCCATTTTATTTTTGGCAACCATATCACATGAACCAGTTCCTAACCTGCACAGACTGTTTTGACCCTTTGCTGTGCTGTTCTCATTAGTTCTTGTAGAAGTATCAGTTTCTCTTGTTGTAGATGCATTGTTATGGTCCACAGAGACAAGAATACTTTTTCTTTCTTTCCTAAGAACTGTCAGAAATGAATATTGGAAAAGGCAAAGTCAGATACGCTGAATTCAAAATGGATCTTATATTTTTTTTTCCACTACAAATGTTCTACATTATCAAGAAAGGACTCTGAGCATTAGAAAAAATACAATGCAGTATATAGTGTTTCTTCAAAGAGCCATGGTGATGCATCACATCTCAAGTGGAACACAACTATTACTGTCTGACACTAAAGGACCAGAAAGTAGGGTATGTAATTTTACTATAAGCAAGTTGGCTGAATTTGAAAATTATAACTTTTTTTTTCATTAATTTAGGAATGATACTCCCCAATTTAGTTTTCCCACTGACACTCCAAACCGTGCTGCCACTTGCTTGCTCTCCCTCTCCCCTTTTCCACAGTGGGCTGGAGAGGAAAACTGGAGGCACAAAAGGTAAGGATCATGGATTGAGATGAGAACAATTTACTGGAAATATAATGGCCAGTCTTCGCAAGCGAAGATTTGGGAAAGGTCATAAACCCTTCGAGCCTGCGCAGTGGATTTTTTAGGTGAGACACAGCGTGCGCTGAACTGAGCCCACCCTTTAATCCTGAGGTTCATCTGCCGGGGCCGAGCAAAGCTTGGACAGTGGCAGTGAGGTCCCCAGGACGTAGCTGGATTGCCATACAAGGCTGACGAGCTCCAGCTGCCCAGGGGGCCGGGAATTGAACCTGGGTCCCAGTGGTGCGAGTCCTGCACTCTAACCACTAGACCACCAGAGGCCCCTTACTGGAAATAATTAATAAGAAAACGAACAGTAAGAGCAAGAGTACTAACGGCAGAGTACAAGAAAAAAACATTATTGCTGACCATGAAAACCCCCAACAACAAACAATACCCGACCTCTCCCTCCAGCTCAGAACTGGGGCCACCCCACCACTCCCTCCACCATGTTTACTCCACTGGAAGGAATCCCTTCTACTCCAAAGAGACTCCCTTCCCCCCACTCACAGAAATGACATGAGGTGGTATAGAATAACCTCTGGGTCCTAGCCATGCTCTGTCCTGGTGACTGCAAATATAACTTTTTTTTTTTTTTTTTAATATTAGTAAAGGAATCCAATGTTAAAATAATTGTTCCTTTCGTTTTTGTTTTTGGGGTTTTTTTGTAGTTATTTAATATGTGTAACATTGCTTCAAGATTTTTTTTTTAATACTTTAAAAACCACTCTAAATTTATACAAACTTTGACTGAAATTTTACATTTTGAAGGACGTAGAATTCAGTCTATCTTGACTGTGGCTCATTAACAAATTCCAGACTCTAATTCTCAGACCATTTGATAAGACTTAATTGTATTTTAGTTAAATTAATTTGAAAAAAAAAATCTATTTAGCATCAGGTCTGAAAAATTTCCTTAGGTTCACAAAACTTTAAAAGAATACAAGAGAGCAAATTAAATCCTGTTGTATCTAAATCATAAGGGTTTTTTAGTTTAAAAACCTTCCTGGGTTTACAAATTCAAAGGAACTACATACATTTAAATTAACAATACTGAAATAGGACCCTAACTTGAAGACAATGTCTGAATAGTAAAATAAAGACAAAACAAATTCTGGATTTGATGGTCTGCTAGAAGAATAAATGAAGATACAGACAAATAATTAGCCATTTGAGTCCCTGAAACCCAGTTTCATTTCTGAATATGTACACTAAAGACAGCTGAAGGAAGGTATAGGCTTTTTCCAGTGCCTGGTTTTATTTTGCTTCCTCACTTTGCTTTCTTGGCTTAATGCTTTACAAAAATACAGCCAGTCATTAATAACATAGAGCATGCTTTACGAGTAGTTTTCTTGCAATATAGACATTTACAAAAGAATTAGAGATGGGAAAGTATACCTAAAGGGATTTCTTCTTCATTACTAAATTATCTCAATCTTAGCATTTTGCAATCACGTCATTATGACTGTAGAACACAGAAAAATCAAGTGTAGCTATTATGATAGCAATCTTTACTAACATTAGCTCTTTCAGACCAAAATTAATGGATTGCCTCACATATAAGAAACAGCACAGTGGAAAGATTTACTGAAGTATAATGTTAGACAGAATTTTTCCTCACTACCTGTTCAATTTGATAAAAAATATATTCAGTAGAGGTAGCCGCTAACAGAGACTCCATTACCTCACAGCTGCTCTTAAATTTAACATTTCAATTCTAGTAGTAGCAAAACCTTCTGGAGGTGAGTAAATATAACATGGTGCCAACTCTTTCTCAACCTGCTCTTTGCCCTGTGATTTAATTTATATCCATGCAGTTCCAGGAATCTACGGCTACCACGATCAATCCTGTAGAAAACAGTTTCAAACATGTTGGCACTCAGAGATATCTCTAATGTCTTTACTGGTATATGTAGTTTTCTCCCTGCTTCCTTTGTCCTCTCTCCCTAGCAGTGCTGGTATATCCAGCTCTTGATGAGGTGAGACAAAGTGAAATGCTTCCTTTTTCTACTTCTTTTTCCTTTCATATTGTTTTCCAAAACCGCTCAATAAAATGCAATCTGTAAAGCCTGATTACAAGTAGTTTTTCGCAATCTGAATTCATATTAACATAATGCCTGAAAAAAAAACAATGCTCCTTGTAAACGACAAATTTTAGTACCACTCACTGTCTGGGTAGCCAGAAAGAGGTATGGATTTTATAGAAGCTTAGAAACCCTTATACTCACTTAGTCTTATCTGTAAGATTTATCTGACTGCCATGAAGCAGATGTGTATCTCAATAGCAAGTTTCTGACTCAAATACATGATTGAGAGGATCTAGTCTTCCATACCTGTAGAGGAATAATTGAATTGAAGAATTCCTTTGTGGAAAGAGTTGTTAATACCTGGAATGGACTGCCGAGGGAGGTGGTGGAGTCACCATGCCTGGATATGTTCAAGAAATGACTGAACATGGTACTTAGTGGTATGGTCTAGTTGACAAGGTGGTAATTGGTCAAAGGTTAGACTAGGGCAATGAAGCTGTGGGAATGGTATTTCTGGGCTCTCAGATCCTCATCTGAATCCCTATTGGAGAGGAACTTTTCACAAGTGAATCAAGTGACAGGACAAGTGGAAATGGCCTCAAACAGATAGCAGGCATGGTTAGATTAGATATTAGAACAAAATTCTTTACTATAAGGGATTGTGAGGCACTGACACAGGTTACCCAGAGACGTGGACTCCCCATACCCGAAGGTGTTCAAGACCAGACTGGAGGCTCTGGAGTAACTTGGTCTAGAGGAACATATCCCTGCCTGTGACAGTTGATTGGAACTAGATGATCTCTGACGTCCCTTCCAAACTAAAGCATTCTAGGATTGTGTGATTCTGTGATTCTGTGATCTTGGAGGTCTTTGCCAGCCTAAATGATTCTGTGATTCTATAAGGAGCAAATGCAAATAGTCAATCATGATTTTTATTAGGGGTGCTCTCTCAGGTCTGCTCACCAAGGTAAAGTACAGATATCCTCTCAGTTCCTCCCTCATTTCCAGAATGTACTTCATTAAACAGGTAGATGGGTCATAGAAGCAGTAATTGGAGACCTGCAAGGGATGTACAATTACAGGTACTGCCCTCTCTCCAGAACAGCAGCTGGACCTGCTGACCAATGTATACAGCAAGGAGAAAGGATAGCACAATAATTATGATACTCAGTAGTGCCTTTGGAGAACTCCAATTTCCCTCTTGTGTCATAGACTTTTGTGTGCCTGCAACACATCTCTTTATGCATTTTGTCCTGAGTTTTCTAGCTAATGATTTGTGTATAATAAAATTTGCTCAATAACCAATCAATATTGTTTTAATACATGTATTAAAATGTTAAGGAACTCCAGTATTGTGGGGATGGTAGACCATAAAATAGTAAAAGGAGTTGCTCTGTTTTATCAGAAACACATTTAGGGATTCTTTTAGCAATCTGTCCAGTGTCAACATTTCAAAGCTTGCTAAGCTTCACATTTGCATCTTCTTTTATCTTGTACTAAATCTTTTATCTCAGTTTTTCTTAGCTTTGATTATTCAATGGAGCGGAAACTGAATACCTGTAATGAAACCTGAAATCATGAGTGTGAGGCAGAAAATCAAACTTGACATAATTATATAAGGTACATAAGAAAGCAAATTTTATGCAGTGGGGCAATTCCAGATGAGCAAACTTAAACCAGCATTTTAATACCACAGACATGTTACTGACTGCAATACAGGATTATTCTTATCCAACCAGGGGTCAGCCTTCTTGTTGTCAATATTGCTACATGGGTACCTTTACCACATTGCAGTTCATGCCTTACGGTAAAGGAAGCTTAGATCAGAATCCCTGGAAACTGTGGTCCTTTAATTCATTTCATCTCCTCTCAAAGGGAGTGGAAAGGAGTTTATCAAGTTGTATGCCTTAACTGCTTAATTCTATGAGCTATACAGAACTTCTCCTTTCTAAGAGATATGGGGGATAATGATTACTAATAATTATTAGTCATATTGCAGTAACAATATCAGTAGCCAGATATTGTTAGATGCGATATTAAGCACGTAATAAAACAAACCCTGTACCACTCTGAGCACCAAATCCAAATAGATAGGATGGATCTATTATTTCCATTTTTACAGAAAAGGAAAAAAATATTCTATAAGATTATATGGTTTATCAGAATCACAAAATAAGCTGAAACAACATGTACTATCTGTGGTAAAGTCAGTAGTTTTCCCGAGATTTCAGTCTCTTTACAGAGAGGGTAATAAGACATTGGAATGGGCTGCCCAGGGAAGTGGTGGATTCTCTGTCCTTGGAGGTTTTTAAGATAAGACTGGATGTGGCACTTAGTGCCATGGCCTAGTAAACACAGTGGTAGTGGATCAAGGGTTGGACTTGATGATCTCGGAGGTCCCTTCCAACCCAGCTGATTCTATGATTCTATGATTCAAGGTGCATAAAAAGATTCTTGTCAGTGAACAAAAAGTTTTCCAGTTGTAGATCAACTACATAAAGAAGTACTTGTTCAAAATAGAACTCCTAATGCTCCCTGTCTTCCAAATCAAGGAATCAGAATGTGATTTACTGTTTGACTTACTTTCTTCTGATAAATTAGATGACATAAACACAATTACACCAAGTTTAAACTGATTTGACTTAGAAAAACTACACAGATTCAGCCCATGGGTTCCCTCCAAATGTTTACATGCATAAATGCAAAGACATTTAATTAAATCAGAGAAGGAAAGTGGTGGTAACTGTGTTCTCTGATTTTATCAGTAGTTAGTTTTACTTGTTTCACTGTGTTTAAAAAAGTGGAAGCCTGGATAGACACCTTCAACAGCAGAATGGTCCAACACACATTCTCACTTCCCAGAAAAATGCTCTAAAGCCCAAGAGGTAAGTTAGGCTGGGATGTAAGGGATGTTTTTCTCACTCTTATTTGATATAGGCTGCTATGCAACTAAGAGTGTTAAATTAAATAAGGAAGAGTGTGTCTTTGTATAAAAAAGACAGGTCTTTTATGCATTACAGTGCTATCTGACAAAATACGTCTATTTGCAGTCTTGCATGGAGATGTAGACATTACTTTTCTTCTCATCTCTTTCACCTGTGTTATGGCTGCTAAATGGGTACCTAATGGTGTACAGGAGATTCAGGATGCACGTTTTCTTTCATACATCTAGACTTGCACATCCAAGTCTGAAACTAATGGGATTCCAGGCTTCATGCTACTGTGAGCACCTCTCTTGGGATTGTGACTTTCACTATAATGACCAAGCTTAGACACCCTGCTTGGCTGCATGGCCTTGATTTTGATCATATTCTGCAGTCTGTTCTCATCCAAAAAATATTTGTGCACAGTGAATATATTAATACTACTGTGGTGCATCCATCTACTGTTGATACCTCCTGCTCCAAAATAATTTTCAGCCTGGAAAAGTCAATGGTAGTTTAAGCAGTAAGCATTAGTCTAAGAAATTTTCTACAACAAATATCTAGATTTTTAGGTTTCACTGATAAATATGTACCACACAAACTTTGTGTAGTTGTAAGATCTAGAAACATTCTTAACTTCATAAGTTCATAAAGAGAGCTGTAAAACTAGCTAGTGTAGAAGGTGTTTGGATTTAGCAATCAAATATAAACTTACTAATCCTGTCTTCCTAAAGTCAGACGGGGAGAATAAGAAGCAATTTGGTGAATTCTGTTATTGAATTTTTTTTCCTCTTCTTTGGTAAAATTAAATCAGTTTAATTTTCTTCCTTTTAAAATACTTGACATATCTGGTCATTTTCCTAATGGATATTATGTGTTTTGAATTTCACATACATGTGTTCTTTTGCTACAGTAGTTTCATTTTCTTATTTTATTTAATATATTTTTTTGAAGACATAACTAGAAAAAGATGTAGAGATCAGAACTGACAGTAAATGGATCTGCATATAGATCTAGGATATATATTTACTCTACATAATCCACATAAATAAATTAAAATTAAAATGTTTATGATTCAAGATGTCGGAAAAGTACAAAGAAGTGTACTAACTTCTTTTTTTTAAAATGCAAGACACTAAAAGATAAGTTACCTTGTGAAGGATTTAAAATAATATCTGAGAGAAAAGAATATTAAATGGACCTCTTAATCTAAGTTTGTTGATTGATGTAATATGCTGAATGATAAAATTAAGATCTGTATCTTCTCTCTCATTCTAAAAAAACAATTGGATGTAATAACTCTCAGACAGACAAAGAAATTTAAGAGAAATTACATTCTCTTCTTCATAAGACACTAGATAAATTAAATGTATCTGTTCTTTACTAGCATACCTGTTGTGAATTGTTAATTTTGGATCATTCAATGTTGTGCTGATTATTGAATAGGAGGAGTCTTTATTTCAAAATGTGCAGTTTCATCACTAAATAATCAGTCCTTCAACAAACTAATCTTTTTTATTAGTAGTGTTTGTAGGCATTCTCAGCCAATTCACATCCTTATCACATAACATTTACTTTGTAATTTGTGCTCATGTTGGGTAATGACAAGCAAACGTTAGCATGGGAAAGAAGTTGTCATCTGCTGTCCTCAGAACAGGATGTTGTACTGTGAGTGAGTAAAAGATTAACTGTTTGTTTTATGCTCCCAGTAAATACAGGAGAAAAAAAATTGTGGGATTTTTTTTAAGTAGTAAAATGATGAAAATTACTTTTATTGATATTAAAGAAAGTGAAAGTCTAGTGGATTCCTAAATCTTTGCTATGATTCCCAGCTATAGTTTCAAATCATGCTGTGGGCTAATGCTGAATACTGTCTGCTGAAAACTCAAGTATTTATGGATATTTGATTATCAAGGAATAGTAAATATCTGAAAATATTAATGACTGCATAATTCTTGACTGTCTGGAAATACTTTGTATTAAAAACAGTAATTAAAAGATGTTTAACCTCCAGAAACAGCTTGAACTATCCCTTCAAGACTGAAAATCCCTTCTTCAGCCAATGTTGCCTCTTCTATAAGTAACATCTTGATTCAGTGGGCTTTGAAACATTTTGGGCTATTTAAGGGTGAACAGTATGTGTAATTAATCAGATTTTCAGTCAATGAGCTCATCTGAGTAAGGAGAGCAATAAGGAACGTCAGAAACAATAATAATTAAAATCTGTAATGCCCAAACACCAGAGTAGTGTGTTGACCTCTGTAATTTTAAGAAGCCAAACTTACATAGTGAGATTTCCCTGTTTTCTAGAAGCTAGTGTGAGTGAAAATTACACTAACAGCCTAGAAAGCCCAGTCTCCTCACTGATATCAACAAAATTAGTGTGCAATGGCTTATGCAATAAGTATATCCCAGTCTTCTGAGATGGACCATGAAAGCATTGAATTCTACATAATTTGAGAAAGATCAATGAACTCTTCAATTCAATTCAATTCAATTCAATTCAATTCAATTCAATTCAATTCAATTCAATTCAATTCAATTCAATTCAATTCAATTCAATTCAATTCAATTCATCCTTGAAATCAGTGTATTTTATTACCATAGCACAATAAAGTAGATTTGGAGCTTTCTAGATAGGCCTCACTCGAATCACATTGTTAACTAATATAATTCTATAAAAACAGGATGAAAACACAGTTTTAACAGATCAAGAATTTTACTAGAGCTAATATAATATAGATCACAATAGATTGACCATTGTTCAAATGTGTAACTGAATCCTATCATCCAATCAAGTGAAACTTTCATAGTGTCAAGTATGTTATCAAGAGACACAAGAGGTGACAAAATGAGCAAGCAGATGAAATAGACGACACAGAAAAATGTCAGAAACAAAAGCTAGTAAATGAGCCATGGGAACAGATGGAGTGTGAATCACTGCTGTTATAAGGACTTGCATTCCAGGGAAAACATGAGTAGAAATAAAAGCAATGGTTTTCAAATAAAGTTTTATAGCCTGTAAAAATAAGTTCAAAAAGAACAAAGGAAGGTAGTGCAAGTAAAAGTCAGGAAGAAGAAAGTGTTGGACAAGTGCACGATGACTGATAAAGAACAATTATGCAGCAAGGATGAAAAGAGTTTTCTGTCTTTTTCTGAAGGCTGAGCACACCTCTGAAATGCTTTTGGCAGCCTGAACCAGTTGTAGACATCTTTGTTTCACCTAGTTGTAACACAGGAGTATGTAGCTGTGGACTAATAGTTAATATGAAGGGTTTATACCTAAGATAAGTATAATCAACTTCATCATTAAAAGAAGATGTTGATAAAAAATAATGCTAATATAAGGTAGGTTTTTTTCACTTGTTGATATTAAATTGATCAAAACATACTCAAACTTTTCAAGCATCTTCGTGTGTTGGACTTTTTTACCTTTAATAGGTTGTTCAGGACAAAAGTTGGCTTTCTTCTGTGTTCTACCGTTTGCAATGCAAATAGATTCTGACCTGATGAGACTATATGAAATCTACTATGAATAATATGAAATAGAACAACTACCAGTTACAAGAAATGATGGAAAAAAATTAGTCATTGTATTATTAATACAGTACAATACATTCAGAAATGGTTTACTGAGAGTTTGCTTGCTAAGTATTTGATACAGCATCCTGTAAAGCATGTGATAAATCATGGTCCATATTAAAGACTGCTTAGACCCTAAACGATGGTCAGTTTCTAAGGGGAAGAATCCCAAGCATATAATACAAGGAACCAAAGAACCACAGCAAATGTATACTGAGTTTTTGCGGGGCTCTAAAGAAGCTCTGACAGGACTTGTAATGGGAGAGATATCAGCTCTTCTGGTATTATTTGAAACAGCCTTTCTTAGATTTACAAAATAGTACCATGGAAGTCTTCCTAGCATCTTTGTCTTTCACTTATATTTTTTGGAAAGTACTGATAGACTATAATAAAGACTTACATGGTCCTGGATACAATAACAATCGCTTCCTTGGAAGTACTGTATAAGAGAGAAGGATGAGACAGATGGGTAATTAAACCTCTAGTGATTTTTTTATTTTCTGGAATATAAAGAAGTTTATATAGTCTTTACTGCTGTCTCTGTTATTCTGTTCCTTACATAACTTCATCTGCTTTTTGATGTAGCTTTTCTTTTGGTTTAATTTGGTTTAGTTTTAGACTTTATACTAAGTTAATGGCAATTTAATATAATTTTTCAGATCATTTTCCAGCAAGGCTGTATAAAATGCAAGAATACTTCATGGATTAACCTTAAATTCACATTCAGATTATAAATGTGGTTTCAATACCAATGCTCTCTATATGATGTGATTGCAATCTATATCCTTATTTGTTATCACTGATGGGCTCCTTTTTCTTGAAACTTGCTGTTTTCTGAAGTTTTGCTCTCGTCTTCACTCATTTTGTTATATCTTTTCTTCTATCCTCAGGATTAAGATTTATCAAGCAATAGTACCCTGCAATTTCTTAAATGCAATTGATTATCTATTTCCAGATCACTTGCTGCATGTAACTGTCTTATTTTGTATTTGTGGATTTATGTGTGTGTGTTTCACGTTTTGATTCAGTTGTAATTAAAAAATGTAATCAAAGTTGACTTTCCACTCCTGCCTAAATCAATAATGAGAATATCAAAGAATCTGCATTCCAATATACTAATTCCAGAGACTAATGCTTCATTTCCTGTCTTAGAAATCGCACGGGAATTACTAGTCTTGTATGAGGCAGGTTTTATTTCTCACTGATATTTTTCTCTTATTCATAATAATTAAATATGTAACAATATTAGATTACTCTCTTTTTCAAATTATATCTATTGCAAAAAGCATGAACTACAATTAAATTGTAACTACCATTCCAGTCTTCCCTCTGACAGTCATTGGGCTTTTTGATTATATGTTACATTGAAAAGACAAAGAGATCTACACTGAAGACTATTTTAAATCATATAGGCCTTATTATTTTAAAGAGATGCCAAAACATATTACAGTGATGATTAAAATTTAATAGAAACCTTGAGGCATCAGTTTCAGAACTATTGAAGTAAGTGACTGAAACCAGCCTAGTTTCATGGAATATGATAATGATTTAAAAAAATCCAGACCAGTAAAATAGTAGATATTCGGGAATAAATAGAAGTCATTGTTGACTGGCCTAGAGACAGTGAAAACCACAATGTAGATAGATCCATTAAAAATAAAATTAAAAAAATGACCCAGACTGTATGTTATATCATAAAATTGAACATAATTTAGAGAGAGAGAAAATGTTTTACTTAGCACAAAAGGCAGGTGCAAACAGGAATTTTGTTTATTACTGTCCATGGTCATGAAATTTTCCATACAGATACTAAAAATACAAAAGAGAGAGAAATTGATGAACCAAAGAACAATTAAACTATTTTTTTTACGAAGGAGAATCACGTCTAACTAGTCATTTCACAGTCACAAAAATGGTGAAAAAGCAGGGCAGGTCAGAATAGCAAAAGTGTGAAAAAACAAGAGTAGGAAAGCATAACAGCACAATAAAGTTGGCTATGTTCAATCAAGTCTTAGGACAATATGCACGACACAAAATCCTCAGAGAGGAAAATTAATCTTTGGGAAAATTAGGAGAAAGGACTATATTACTTTGTTGATACAAGACTCTCCTTTCAGCTAGTAGAAGCTTTTTAAATAGAGCAACTGATACTTTATTTCTTTGTATTCGATAATCTGATATTCATTATTAAAATACTTATACAAAGCTGAAAAAATCAGAGCTAAAATATAGCCCTGTTGAATTTCATTAAAGGAAAAACATTAAAATGATCTTTGAGATAATATTTTTATAAGAAAAATTGTACTTAAATATCAAAAGATGTTCCCACTCATTACTTGTAAGAAATATAGCATTTCTTTTAATTTTCATTGCAAATATGGAGTGGAAAGTAAGTCATGTACTGTAGCTGGCTTAACTTTTTCCCTTATCCTATGCTAGAAGATAAAATGTTTTCTTATTTTCTAAATCTAAAACCTTCTCCCATTTTTATCACCCCTAAGTATGAAGACCTCCTGAGAAATTGAAAAATTGGTTTATAATCTTAATTTAATTATAATCTTCTTCCCTGTTAGACTTGCGGCTTTCTACAGTTTATGTGTTCTGCAAATTAAAAAGCAGCCTCCATTTTTAGGCGTCTTTCATTAATATAATTTCAAATAACATCAGAACATTCCAGAAAAGATTCTTGGGTGTCTTGTCATTGTTTTTGTCTTTTCTACAAATACCTCATTTAGTGTGGGTTATGTCACTTAACTCCATATACTTAAAAATTAGATTTATTCTAACAAGTCATTTAGGACCTTTTCTAAGCATTGTAGGAAAATCAATGTAACTGGATGCTTAAGATTCATACTCTTATAAGATATCTCTGATCTGTTGAAATCTTTCCCCACACACAGGGTTTATTTTTTTTTTTGCCTTTGTCCAGTAGACTAATATTCTCTGTATGAGACCAGTCGTTATTGATTTGACAGCTTCTTTTAAAACTCTCTTTTAAAATCAAGAAAAAAATTAGGTATTAAAAATAGAAAAAAGATCGTCCCTGTTTTTTTACATCTTTTCAGGGAAGCAATAGAATTATGGATTGAAAACCACAAGACGAAGTGAAAATTCAAATATCAAGTGATTCAGAAAATGTATTCCAGAACAGTTTTTTCACTAAATGTTTCATGATTTCCCTATTCACACAAAGATTGCAATAAAACAAGCAGTCTATTTAAAAAATATAAAATGCAATAGAAGTTCAATAAATTATACTTCTGTAGGAATTACTCTGACACATTTTTTCTTTTTTAAAGCTAATTCTTTTCCATGGACGCCTTGCAGAACTTTTTAGAGGATGTCCTCAGAAACTCAATTCCATATATTTGTTAAAAACATAACACAAAATATTGTACTTCTCTGATAAATATTCTGAGACTATTTCAGAAAAGTTTGCCTCTGTAATTTTGAAGAGCTTGCTAACTATTCAATACATGTCAGTAATTGTGTCAATTTTCAGAACGAACAGCCAAATGTTTCCTCTCACCAGCCTTTTGAACTGCAATACTATTTTTCTTTCCAATGGATTCATATTAAAACATCAAAGGACTAATTTTAAATTATCACTTTCTATTCAAGGTTAAGCTAACTTTTTAAAACAACTTCCTTTCACTCACCAAACACCAGCCAAAAGGAACAATTCTTTTAGGTATAGAGGTAGCTGCCTTTAAAGGAATGTACAAAATTAATTTTATTCACATTTATTTCTTTAGCTGTCTACTTTTTCTCTAATAGTTCTCTAAGTTTTTGACTGAGGACTTGGAGCTGTTATATAAGGTTATGTTAGCATAGATGCAGCTTCTCTTCTCAGATTAATTGTATGATCTTTAAAGAGGTTTACATTATGTATTAATTTCCTAATCTGCTTAAATTTTTGGGGAAGCTGAAGATGTTGAAAAATTGTGTAATGAAAAATATTATTATAATTTAATCAGCACATACTGTAAAAAATTTAATATCAAAGGAATTATTGTCTTGAATCCTCTAATCAAATTTATGTCAATGCCTAATATTTCACAAATTATCAAGGCTTTCCATTTTTGGATGATATTTTGGAAAAACTTACTCACAAATTCATGTTTCTAATGAGAAATTTCAGGCAGCTTTGTCCTAATAGAATCTGAATTATCACAATTTGTTAATCACAGTCTACTGTCCAGGATTCTTTCATTAATTTGTTGAACCAACCTAGGAGCTGATAGACATGGATATATGTAGAAAGCATTACCAGTATACTTAATGACACTATTCAATTTATTTATGCACTCTGAATTCTTTTAGGTTTAAAAACTGTCATTTTGCAGTATTTACATCCGCTTAAATTTGTCTTCTTTTATACGCTATTGAAGATCTCTTGCTTACTTACTCTTTTTCGCTGGTATAAAATAGTTGATCTATTCACATGACAAGACATCTACATATAGTCATGACTGTACTTGAATGATACACACAAAGACAGGCAAGGGGTCTGTGGGAAAAGAAATTTCCTTTTCTGTTTTAAATATATGGAAATGTGCAGATACAAGCTTTTAAGACTTTCTACATTTTAACTGAGTTCTATGCTGAAACATAAATCAAAAATTATTTTTTTTTCAGGCTGGATTATAGAACATTAAATCTCAAATATATTGTGTTTAAAACCCTGATACATAGATGCTAATGTTTTCATTCAGAATTCAGAGAAAGAATACCAATTCTTAGATAACTCTTAATCCACACAAAGCAAATAAAATACTATTTCAGAGATGAAAGTAGAACCACATTCAGAAAAAAAAAAATGTTTGTCTCCAGAACAGCTTTGTGGAAAAAACAAAAAAAGATTGTTGTGTGGAGTTGGAGACCAGGAACAGAAGCAAGAAAGGACTGGTCCTGGTCACTAACACAGTGAAAATCTTCAGGAGAACCTTTCACTAAATAGGCAGCAGCCATCATGGAGCCCACAGAGTTGCATAACTATGGCCTGGAGGATGTGGAGAGGTACTAATAGCTCATAAATCAAATGCAACAGATAAAACGGTGAATTAAATCAACTCGATATTTCAGATGTATGAATTCTAGAGCAAAAAGTCATGAAACAAGCAGGAACAAATTTTAGTACATGATTATAATTATTTACTATATTTCCTAACTGTGGCTGATTCATACATGAGACACATTGATATGGAAAGCAGCTGTTTGTTCAAGGAGAATGAAGCAGGAAAAAACCCAAAGATTACCTTTTTTCATAGTAAGGAAGGAGGATTTGTTCTTATCTGCTGAATGTCTGAAGATTATGACAGAAAAGAAGAAACAAAATCATGAGCCATGTCTTTTTGTGCTTCAAAAATTTTTAATTTGGGATAAATTTATTTCTGAAAGATTAGTAGGGTCTAAAGCATGGGACTTGGTGACAAAAAGAGAACATAACTACATGGTTATCCATGGAGAAAGGAACAGAGGAATAAATATACACCCAAAACGATAGAACATATGGAGAAGCACTTGTTTCCTTTGTATGTGACTCCAGCAGTCTGTTATTAATTGCCAACAGTTAATTAAATTAAGTTCCCCAAATAAGTCTGATTTACCCATTGCAGTACTTGGTAAGTGGTTTTCCTTTCTTATCTTAACTCATGAGCTTTTTCATCTTATTTTCTCTCCCTGACCTGCTGAGGAGGGAAGTGCCAAAAAGGCTTAGTGGGCATCTGGCAGACTGCCAAGGTCATCCCACCACTCTTGTGGTGAACATTACTCCATGCACATAACTGCTTTATTTTTACATTAAGGTCAGAGGCCAAATGAAGTTGGAAATTGTTTTTCTGAACAAGTTATGACTTCTTGGACTCTTCCAGTTTCAGTGGTGATCACTGCTATGTCACCAAGATAATGAAATATGTTTGATTCTAAAATAGCAACATTAAGTGCTTGCATTTTGTAAGGGAAGTTGCCATCCACAATATCAATTTCAATTGTATCTAAGTATAGAAGGGAAAAATAATGGTATTGTCTTTCACCTGTGATGCATCATATTCCCATGCAATTTCCTGTTACTTGAACAGGTTTTTTTACCCAAGAAATATGTGAGTTGCTGAAGTAGACCCTACTGTGGGAATTCACCACTAAAAAGAAATTAAGAAGAAAAATTTACACTTATCTGATGTTTTCAGCAGCAAATCAGTGAAGGATATAAATAATATTTAACAGGGATAATATTTTTTCCAAGACCATGGGGAAAAAGAAATAAAAAATGAGTTAGCTTTAATTTATATTTCTTTAATATTAGATACCAACTTGAACAAAAATGGAGATTGATTTTCATTGAATACAGTTAGTTACACATGACATTTATAAATATAAAAACTTCATTTTCTGTGCGTTTGTTTCAACCACTTACCACATCTAAAAGCATAATTAAACAGAAAAGCTAGACAGTTATTTTAATCAGCTTAAGCATTGCATGTCAGGTGAATCACTATTTCTGTTAAATTTACCTTGTGACCTTTCTACTAAGACCAAAAAATCTTTGAAGTGATCTAAGGACTGACTCTTCTCCTAACTACTAATATTTGCAACACCTAGGTTTAACCTTCAGGTTGTGAATAAATGTCAAGATATCCCAGTTAACTTAAACCTTTTATGTTACTAAATGACAGAGAAGATCAACTGTACTCAACTTTGAAAAAGAGGTCATGAATGGAGAGCTCTGAGGACAACCAGTAATCAGTACATAATTTCACTAATTTAGATTCTCAATTGGTACAAATCAATAAATTCCAGTGAAGCAAATGGTCTGTATTGATTTACCTCATTGTGAAAATAAGCACAGCACTTGACTCAGCTTCCTGTGTGATTGCTTGACACAATGAAGAAGAAGAACTGAAACTGTTCAAGAATTGAAAAGAAGAATTAAAACTGCCAACATACAGATGTTTCATTAATGTTGTCTTTTCTATAATTAAAAAAATAGTATTTGAAAGATTGAAGTATATTTATTAAAGAAACAGTAATATTCTAAGTTTTCGCAGCGTGACTCAACACAGCATAGCTTTTATTTGGAAATGATACTAATCATAATGATACTAATGATCAAATGATACTAATCAAATGATACTAATCAAATGATACTAATCATAATAATACATATCATCATGATAGTCCATCATAAGAAAGCATGTGAGAGAAGCATTTGCAGAACCAGTGCTATCAGTGATGCTCACTGATGTGGACAATGTAGCAACTGATGTCCAGATCTGAAGTCAATCTCACCTTTAAAACTCCTCTACCTATATTCCACAGGTAAGCAGAAGACATATGCTCCTGTTGATTAGGGTAAACATCTCAGAAATTTCTGATGCCATCTAAAATAAAAATGTAAAGCTCCCCACTGGCTGCAAGACATACATGGTAAACTTCAGAGACATAAAGGCAACAAAAAGATCTTTTTTCTAATCAGGAAAGACTTAGAGATTCTTTCCAGGTTTTTCATCAATGTATGTTCCTAGTTTATTATACATAGAAATGCTGACAGCAAAAGAGATGTTATGCTTAATCAACAGTAAGGGTAGGTAACTTCTCACGTAATGGAAAAAAGACTCCAAATATCTGAAATTAAGGAAAAACAAGGTTTCAAACACTTCAAAAGATTTTATCTTTCCCTCATTTTGTGTAATCAAAAAATCTGATCAATTAATGTTCCAATATTTTGCTCAAATGTATAATGATACTGCAAAACATCCTAATTTCATTGCAAGTGTATTGCCATTGCTTCTGCAGTGTGTGTGGTGCTTGTGTGTGAGCCAAGTCTGATGTGTCTCAGGACTAGAGACAGCTGTGCTTAAGGAGATCAAAATTAGGACATCAAATTTAGGTTTTACTTCATATCAAGGGAAAAAGGAATTAACTTTTGGACTTTATGTTTTTGCATGAATGGGTAAATTTATTGTGTGACAGTCACATCTGACAATTTCATAAGTGGTCTTTATGACCACTTTCATTTTATTTCATTCTATAGTAATAATTGAAGTCATGTTCAAACTGATATCCAGTGTTTGTTACATTTTAGAAGCATTTTAAGTATATACAAGAAGGAGAATATGAGAAAAAGAAGGGGAGATATATATTTTTATTTTATTTTAGCGATGACCTTTCAGAAAAAGGGATTTCCCTTTCTGTAATAAAGTTCCCTCAAAAACTGAGAAGTTTCTAAAAGTACTCAGTACTTGATGAATTGGCATTTTCAGATGAAAAACATTTCGTCCAGTTCTAATTAGTGTGCTGCTGCATTAATCAGATTTCCTGGTTTGAGGTGAAGCACACTCTGTGAAATTCCTTATGTTCCACTTTTTTTTAGTCAGTGAAGAATGGAATATCAATTATGATTATAATTTATTGGTATATCTTCTTCAAAGGCATTCTATCCTTTCTTGAGAGCTGTTACAATTTGGTTCCTCCAAGGCACAACATACCAGACTAGAATTTTTCCTCAGATGTTAGAAAATGGTTTAACATGAAGAATCAAGTAGAGTAAGCCTATTCACAAGACCCCTCAACCAGAACAATATCGGATGAGAAAGCTTTGAAAAGATAAAAAAAAGTCTGTGTAAAAAAGCCCTGAAAAAATGACAAGGTTCAGGCTGTTGACAGTGTTGACACTGTTATCAACACTTTTTCTACTGGAGATATTTATTTCCCCTCTCACCAGTCTGCCATGAATAGTGGAAGACAATTTATGTCTTCTATGATGCTTTATTTACAATGGTGATTCATGACAGTCTTGTCCAGAAGCTCTATAAAGAAAACACATAATGATTTAAGTTGGAAAAGGCCTCTGGAGGCAACGTGGCCCAAAACTCTGCTCAAATTAGAGCCAAATTTCAAAGTAGATTCAACAGAAAGATATAAAAGTCAATAATGGGAGACATTGTTGCAAGGATCTCCATCTGAGACTGGCATAGTATACAACTTTATTTTTATTAACACATTCTAAGTTTAAGCATGAAGACATAAATGTATAAGGCATATAAGCAGCATATTCCTCATTGCTCTCAGAGTAAAATTACCAGACACAAGATGATTGCCTTTTATTTAATTGTCTCTAATGGAAAGTTAGTTAATAATGGATTTCAGAGCAATTGGAAGAAGTAATACAATTTGCTTCATCGATATGAGTGTATTTTGTTATAAGATGAGATAAAATTACTTGAGAAACTATCTGGTGAAAAAAATGGTTTCTGCAAAGACACTGAGATGGTTCAGTAAATCCAGTCTCTAAGGCAGACCCCAAGCCAGACCGAGAGAGCAAAAGCAAGATCATCAATTGCTTTAATAATTTCACAAAAAACCATGTGACCCAACATGATAGAATGGTTACAATTTAGAAACTGTAACTTTTACTAAAAATCATATATGAAGAGTTGGATACAATACTCTTCTTCAACAACAATCTGAAGATTGCTTCAAGATGATAAGTAGCGTGGGGACTATTCCACTTAGTATCCCCTGGAACCTTCCTGGTTGCTAGCACTGAGGCTGGTCAATAAAGCTGTGATAACCATAAGCTTTAGGCCACAGGTCAAGAGCAAGTAATTATAGTAGCTACCCTAAAATAAAAGTAGCTGGAAGAAAAAAAAATCTAGTTCTTACTCTTACAGCCCCCCCCCTCCCCCCAAATAAGATGTATGCACTAGAAAAAAACTGAAGTGACTGGATGAATCGGGTCATGTGAAGTTGAACTTTCCCTTACACAACAATATAATACAGAATTAGAGAGAACTGCAGGTTTGTTTCTTTGGTTTTCAGACCCTGGGACAAAAGAAGAAAAAAAAATCAACACATATAATTCAGATCATGTTTTAGAAATAGTGCTTCTATGGTGATTTCTTTCAGGTAAATTGTGGTATATGTTTGTAGATACAACTGACCAATTTTTTTTTTTCCTTAGTGTCTGGAAATGTCTGAAAATGTCTGAAGTCAGGTCAGAACCACTACATGAAAGCCTTTGCTAGACGATCCACTTCCTTTTGGTGTTCAGAATCTGTTGGCTTCATTTGATGGCCTTTTCTTGTATTTCAAGGTGTGGCAAGTAGGTAACCCCTGTACACTCTCTTTGTCTCCTTTACAACTTACTGTGATGGATTTGAAGGCCAGAACTCAGAATTTTTCATCTCTCGTTGTCTATCAGGTGCTAGATAAGCAAAGAACAAAAATACCTAACTCTATCCTTACCACACTGAAAAAAAAAATGCTGGGATCCAAATAATGAATATGTTTAGATGCAGATGAATGGGTTAATTTTTAAATGAACATTTTTTTGTGCCTCAGAAAACAGGGTATGGGAGAGACAGGAGGGATGTAATGCTCTAAAAAATCACTAAACTATTTTTTAAAGAATTCATGCAGCAGTTTCAAAATGCGTATACTTTTTAGCCTAATTAAGCATATGCTTAAGCAATTATTGATTTGATGCACTCACTCCAGGGCTCAGAATGCAGAAAGTATTTTGTGACACTGGGAAATACTTTGCTATGCAATTCTAAGAAAACTCTGGAAGCAGTGGAGCAGAGTTTACCTTACTAATGTTGTTTATAAAAACAGACTCTTTTCTGTCAGACCTACCAAGGGAAAGAGTCACATCTAGACACATAAGACTATATGTGTAGAATAGAGACAGAAGAAGAGAATGATATAAAATACCTAACCCATTCCCTAATCTCTCTCTAAAATATCACATACTCAGTTGTATTCAATGAGAGTTGAATCAATTGACCTCAAACCAAGTAACTCAAATCAAGTACCAGTTATTTTTTCATCTAATTCAAGATTCTGTTCCCTTTTGAATTCTTCTTTAGGAGTGCAAAAAAGATAGACTTGGCCTTCCCAGGATCCCTTGGTTTTAATCTTTCTGGGTACATGAAACACTTTCTTTAAAGAAGATTTTGAGAACAGATGTTCCAACCACCATTCTGTGAAGGGTGTATGGAGGAGGTGTCTTAATCTTGATGGACTTCTGAACTGAACCAATTTCTAAATGCTTTATCCACCCTTTGAAAATAAGGGGTTTTCCTATCTAAATAGCTTATTGCTACAGTCTGATGTACACAAATAATTTAAGAAGACTGCATATTGCATGCGTCCAGGAAGCCCAGTCCATTACTACATGAAAGCACTTGAAAATACTTAATTTTTTAGTGGTTAAGGTTCTTGTATGTTTTGCATTACATACAGTAGCAATAAAAGTATTAATCCTGAAATAAAGATTATCTTTCTGTTCACTAATTTTAATTTTAAATGTGATAATACAAAGAACGAAAGGCTTTTGTAGGCCCAGAAATAGCATGTTTATTTCATTTGTGTAGTTTATACACTAATAATGTGTGGTCTTGAATTCCTTGGGATATTTCTTTATTGCTTGTAAATTTACTCCTGTGATACTGTCTGGAATAGCAATTTCATGTCAGCTATTATCTGTGGAAAGAGATTAAAGCATCCCTGAAGCTGTTTTTCTTTATTTGATGAGAATTTTCAATACCCTGAAAGCATTTAGAAAAGGGAAGGGAACAGAAAGCAACATATTTTCCAGTTCAAGCATACTCTGGCTCTTGATTATGGACATCATATAGATAAGAGTAAAGTATTAATCAGAATTGTTTGGTAAAAATTTACATCTCTCCATGAGTGTGGATTTTGAAGACAATGAACAGGAAGTAACATCAGTATCTCTAACTGTCATCAGCATGTCAGAAAATGCATTTGAGGGTAACAGAGAAAGTTAGAATGAATAACCAGAAGGGAAGGTCATTTCTTCAGGTAACAAATTAAAAGTGCTGTATTCTGATCATGAACAGTGGCTTAAATGGTCTAAATGGTATTTGTGTTTGTAATTCAAATACTGAGAAATATATTTTATTTTACTGAACATCACCATTTTTCATATTTCTTCTTCTCTAGTTTAAGAATATCTGAATATATAAGCACATAAGCAAGTTCCTTCATGGGGAAGTAGGATGTTAAAGTAGTATTTTGAATCATGGGTTGTTTCCTCCAGGATTCTTTAAAGGCATAGACCTCCCAAACAATATGCAGATTCCAGAGTGGGGCCATCAGATTTCAAAAGGCAATTGTAAAAATATGTTGTAGGAGGTCATGAAGATCTTAGGGTCACCAAAGATTTCACATCAAAAAAGGTAGCTGAAGGAAACAAGAAAGCTGAGAAGGAAAACGAAAGAGGCAATGGGAGGCTTTGGAAGTGAGAGGTCTGACAGGTAGTAGGTATAAGATAATTTGGAAGCAGTTTAAGGAGGGATTAGCTTCTCTGGGTGAATGTGAGAAAAACCCATGAGTCTGAATCTTAAGGCAAGGCTGTTTTAAGACAATAGGAGGGAAAAATGTATCATTAAACTCCAACAGTGAAATTTCTTCTTGTATTTTTCCTTACTTGATAAAGAAACACAGACTGAACAGAGATTGACTCATGTCTGAGATGAAATGGAAGTTGATTAATTAGAATACATGTGATTTGTCTAGAAAGGGGATTAATATTTAGGATTTCAAGAACAAAACCTCAGAAAGAGAGGGATATGCTTTGCATCATCAGCTGTCCAAAGGAACATGCCATGATATTTTGAGATGATCAATCTTAAGCTGAAGTGTCTCAGAATGGTATAAAATGGCTCTTTGGCCAGAAAGGGGACAAGTGCTTAGCTACAAGTTCTTTGTGCTTGTATTTTTGTATCTTTGAGCTTAAAATATTTTTGTTTAATAAATGCTATCCCATTTCCATCTTAGGATAGGTATTTCATGATTTTCATATGGTGGTAGTGCATAAAAGCTTTTTCAAATACAGATGGTACCTCTTTTTTTAAAGATTTTTTACTCCTGTGTGCTTCATTATTAGCAATTTGATGATTACCATGAATTAAAACAAGCATTAAGACCCATTATGATTCATATAATGTCTTTATTTAGATTTGAAAGGCATTTCAGGATCTCCTAAGTCTCTGAATAAGAATCACCTAAAATCCTTGATCCACTGGGAAGCTAAAGATATCTAACAATGAAAAAACTGTCTTTTTCAGTAGGATTTTACTGACTCACAGAAAATACTGTATTAGAAATTTGTTAGCCGAGGACAATTTTGCTATGGGATTCTCACCAAAGCTGTGAACAAATGATCTTTCCATTTTCTCTCTTGATTGCTCAGACTGTACCTCTGACAATATGGAATATCATTGGGTTTTTTTTAAGATCATTCTCTGAGCACACAACAATTTTTATAGTTGAGTCTAGGTAATAGCAGTATTTATCCCAAGGTTGATTTAATTCATTTTAATTCTGCAAACTCTCTGTATCTAATCTCAGGGGCCACACATTTATCTTTTTACATTATTTTTTTTCTGTTTTCTTTTAAACTTTTATGTTTAGTGAGTGCTTATGTGCTTCAATTTTTCCAATAATAACTCTAAATATATTGCAAATGTTACTTTATAGCATGTACTATTCGAGACACAGAATGTAGAGTTTTTATGTGTTCTACCACTTTTTGGGAAGAAGTGTTCACTTAATTTTGAATTTTGCTACCTCATTAGTACAAATGGGAAGAAGCATATGTTAACAGTCATCAAGATTCCACTCTCCACAATTATTAATATTATAATTTATAAATAAAAATGAAAGACCTCTAACATGCTCTTGAAATTTGTCTGTATATATATAAAGTTGTGAAAAGACAAGTGAATATTCGATACTAAAGCAACATTGATTTGGAAATCTTTTGGGAATCCTAGAATATGTTTAATGGAATTGTGCATGTTAAGAAAAAAAGAAGATTAAAAATGTGTGCAAGGAGAGATGTTATATTACCTCACTGGGCTACAGATAATTTCTTACAAGAGTCCTGAATTCCTGTAAGAATTCTAGAGACATGGAAATAAGAGATTGAAGCAGGGCTACATCTATGCTACGTGGTGATGCGAATTGGTGCTTGTGTGGACCCTTTGACCTACAGAGAAATTATGTCCTCTTTTATAAAGGAGGAAAAAAAAGATCAAAAAAACACCTGCGTGGCAAGGCTTGCAGGAGCTTAATAAAACAGCAACAAAGAGATAGAATGATATTGTTTTTTTCAAAGTCATTATTGCTGGCTGTAATTGGTTTCTGGTTTCTGTGGCTGGGTTCTGGTAGCTACAGGGCTGGCTTCTGTTAGAAGCTGCTAGAAGCTACCCCTATTCTGTGGAGCCAATGCCAGCCGGCTTGTAGCTGTTTGGATTTGGCTCCCCAACAAGTCCCCAGATCCACAGCAAAGGCCCCCTCCCCTCTATTGAAGGAAAAGGAAGAGGGAGAAAAAACCAAAGGACCTGAAATAAACTGAACTAAAGCGGTATATATATATTCAGACTTATATACAATTACAAAAACTATTTACATATAAGAAAGAAAACTCCAACACCCTAAAACCAAAATAGAAAAAATGATGTATGCAGATATACACAGCTAATAGAGAGCTAGCAAACAAAAAAATCTTAATACTTTCCTTGAGAAAGCAGAACTGTGACAACACTACCTCCTCCCAAGGCCTATACTCTGATACCAGGAGCTCAGCGGGGCTGCCTCTTGTCTCCAATCCCAATGGAAGAGGTCTGACCTCTAACATTCCCCTTGTATTAATACTTCTGTTTACGTAAAGAAATGGCATACTGGAATATGGCCACTTCCCTAGTTTCGATGTGGTTGCCAGGAAGGCCTAGGCTAAACCACTACACTGATCCAGGATGGACTTCCTGCTGCTGGCCAAGGCCAAGCCAGTTAGAAGTAATAGTAACACCTCTGTGATAACATATTTAAGAACAGAAGTTTGTTGTGCAGAAAAAATTCCATCCAGGGAAGAGCGGAGTGAGAATATGGGAATAACAACGTAGACACCAAGGTCAGTGCAGAAGGAGGGGCAGGAGGTGTTCCAGGTGAGGCCCCTGCAGCCCGCGGTGCAGACCATGGTGGAGCAGCTCTGCCCCTGCAGCCCATGGAGGACCATTGAGGTGCAGAAACCCACCTGCAGCCCATGGAGGAGCCCATGCTGGAGCAGGTGGTTGCATGAAGGAGGCTGTGACCCCGTGGGAGGCCTAGGATGGAGTAGGTCCTGCCAGAGACCTGCAGCCCCTGGAGAGGGAAGCCCACGCTGGAGCAGGCTTTTCCTGGGTAGGACTTGTGGCCTCTGTGGGGGACTCACGTTGGTACAGCTCATTCATGAAGGACTACACCACATGGAGGAGTGACCCACGGGACAGCAGTTTGGGAAGAACTGCTGCCCGAGGGATGGACTCACATCTGAGAGGTCCATCAAGGACTGTCTCCCATGGGAGGGACCTCACAGGAACAGGAGAAGGACTCCTCTCCCTGAGCAGCGGCAGAAACAACAACTGACCGTAATCCCCATTCCCCATCCCCCTGCACCACTGGGGGGGAAGGAGGGAGAACATGGAAGGAAGGAGGGGTGGGGAGAAGGTATTTTTGAGACTGTTTTATTTCTCAGTCTTTGGGTCTTATCCTGTTAGTAATAAATATAAGTACTATCCCCACTTTGAGTCTTGTTTTGCCCATGAAGGTGATCAGTCACTGACCTCTCCCAGCTTTTATCTCTACTCATGAATTCTTAGCTTTTTTTTTTCTCTCTCCTCTGTCCAGTTGCAGAGGGAGAGTGAGAGAGAGGCTTTAGTGGGTACCTGGTATCTGGCCAGGGTCAACCCACTACACTGGTGAACCAGTTGTCCTTTAACAACTGTAGGAAGAGGATGATTTTATTTATTTTCTTTCTATTCCCCTTAATCAGTTTGAAAATTGCAGTGAACTGTAGAGTCTGTAGATGATACAAAAAGTTTAGGACAGTCATAGCTAAAACTTCCAATATAGAATCTCTAGCAATAAAATGACTGATGTAACATTGTCAGCAATGCAAAATAATGTGCAGACGGGGGAAAACCAACCTTAACAACCTAAACTATGTTTACACATCAGCAGTCTCTAGATCATTACCTCTTGTGAACAAGGTCTCTCAACCACTGTGAATACTTCCCTGAAAGCATCTGTTCTCTGAACACTAACACCTGAAAATGGCAGAGATATTTCAAATTACTAGAAAAGAAATGGAGCCAAAACAGGTGGTTTTATTTTATTGCATAAATCCTTGTGGTGCCTAAGGTTAATACAATGGCATGCAATTCTGGTCACTCTATTGAAAACAACTTAAAACATATATATGTTCTAAATCTACATGCAGACAGTGAGGGTATCAAGTGAAATAATTATGGTAAAAGCTCTCATAAAAAGGGGAAGAATTTTTATGTGAGAGACTTTTGATTTTGTTCAGTTTATTGTCTGAATTTTTTTCCTAATTAATTTTTGGTATTCTGTAATGTTGTAGGCTGCTGTGGAAACAAAAAGATCAGAAAGGGATGATGTATGTTCATGCAAGATGGGTTCATTTATGCCCACCTTGAAGATGAACCTCTTAGCATTGCAGTCCTCCTCTATCAAATGATGACCAGAGCCTCAAAAGTGCTTTGTGCCGAGATGCCTCAGGATCTCACAAAAATAAATCTGGATTTAGGGATATCTCCTGGGTTTAACCATCCTCCATGACCAGTGGAGTGAAATAGGAATTTGTTTTAGAAATCTAGTTCAGATTGAGGTGAATTGCATCCCGAATTGCATGGTTATGGTAAGAGTCTTTATAGCTGGTTCAGATGCACTTTATATTCATTACCGTAGAATGTTTAGGAGGCCAAACATTTACAAAAGGGATTGAACATACTCATGGCAAGTGGACTCCTTAGTGGCCCTCTCAGGTCAGCATATCAGCATAGCTAATACTTACTTTTGATATTATATGCCCTCTTAGTGATCTTATCATGCATGGTTGCCGTATTTCTAAGTAACTGAAGGCTGAAGACAAAATTGGTTTAAATATTACTGCTTTGTTGCTTTCTAGAAGGCAGATAACTGATGTGGAGATGTAATGCAGTTTTACGCTGGACTGATGTAGAATCATAGCTGCTATGGCAGATTGGGAGTATGATCTTGTGAAAGAGAGTTCTTTTAAATTGGTAAGACCAAAGGCTTCAAGATTAGGAACAAAAGACAAAGGTTTTCCCTTTATAAAAAAAACAGAGAACAGTAACAATCCTGTATTTTGCAAAATTTCTTCATCCAGACTCCTCTCTCCTTCTCACTGTGCAAGCAGCCTCCTTATCTGTGCAATCCAGAGTCATATCTGAGAGTCTGTCACTTTTGGGTTGTTACAGAGGCTCTGTGTTCGCTGCAATTCACCAGACAGATGTGTTCCCCTGACTTACAACAAAATGACTTTGTGAGTTCTGATAGAACAAAAGGTTTTATCCACAGGTGAATTACTGTAATTCATTTAAGGATTTCACGCTTAAAAATTACACGCTTAAAAATTGCTTTGGGGGTTTTATGTTTTATTTTGGTTTAGTTCTGAGGTGATACCTTCAAATAACCATTGAGGTGTGTTTAAAGTTTCTGCTACCAAGTGCTATTTGTAACATTTTGGTAGCAGAAACTTTAAAGACACATGGATTACTCACCTCCAAAAAACTATGTTAGCTTCTTCCTCCAGTTTCTCCAACCCTAACAGAAACTTTCACAAGCAGGACATTTCTTTCATTATTACAATCTTGCATATTGAAGCAGATTAGTGTGCTAAATTTAAGCCTTAGCAAAAAAAATTACCCAGGGTCTGCTTATTTAAAGAACTGACTACTGAGGAACGGAATTTAAATTCATATACATGTTATTTAGACATTTCCCCACCATCCCAACTACCTTGTTCTTTGTCTTTTTAAAGATAATTTATCCTATTATATTTTCAAGATTGAGATATAGAGAGAAGTATTGTTCGTTCCTAACAATCCTGCTCCTACAGCCTGGGATTTGATGTTTTTTACTTGTATTTAGTTTTTGGTTTGGGTGGGAGTTTTTTGTTTGTTTGCTTTTAATAAAAGAACAGAATGAGCCCTTATGATCAAAGTTTGCAAACAGTCATCCTAAAACTGGTCAAAGTTCTGAAACAGGCAGAAAAATTCCATTTTCTCATATTTGGAATACTCACAAAAAGTAACAATTAGATGAACTATAATACACATTATAAATAGCAAGCAACATGCAAGATCCTGTCAGACACACAGAATGGAGAATGGAAGATAATAGTGAGAATTTTAAAATACGTATTTTGAAACCTTCTCTCTTTACACCATTGTTAAATGTTTAAATGGGCTACACTGTGTGATATATTTTTGATTCCTTTCTAATGGCATTTGACTTGGAAGTTGATCCTAAGACCAAATTGGGCTGCATTTAAGAAAAAAAAACCAGTAAGAGTTTACAAAAACAAATAAAAATATTTCTATAAATCAAATCTATATTCATGTGGTAAATTTTTTCTCAGGTAACAATCAAGTAAAGCAAGTACATAATAGCAACATTATATTCAAAATATGATCACATCATAGTATTCCTATAGAAGGTATCATAAGCATAGTTTTTAATACTTGAATTTCAAACCATAGTTTGTTTTATTTTGGATGTCAATATGATTACATTACAATTTTTGTGGCTTTTCCCTATGATCTAAACGATAAGACTATTTTCTGAAAGCTGAATTTAATTTGTTTGTGTTAATAAGGAGTAGCAGCAGAATGTTATTACTACTTATATAGCAAGAAGCTATCAATGAAATCAAATGAAGACTTCATACTGATTGAATTTGAAGTTATATTGACATCTAATTTAGATTTAATATGTTGATATGTTACAGTGTAATGGGGAAAGTGTTGATGCTAATTACTTTGAAAGTTTCAGCAAATTGCATTAATTTGACTACTTCCCATGACTTGTAGATGACATTGGGAGATTTCTTCTGAAACAATTTACAAATAAAAGAATAAATAAGGTTACTTCACTTGTTAAATGAGACTAAACATGGAAAAGTGGTATATAGACTGCAAACCATGTTTCAGTGCTCAATAGCAAGAAAAAGGATTTCAAATAAATGAAAAAAATCTTATCCAGATAATTTTTATTTGGATTATGTATTATCTCTTGCAGTGGGTACCAAAAAATAAGCCATTATCGTACAGTCACAATAAAGACACTTCCTGTAAGTAGTAAATTCTCTTTTTAAATGACCCTCAATCTAAAGAGAGATCATCAGTGATTCAGAAGAATTGACAGTCTGACAGGTCCACCATCTGCTTCCTAAAACACAAAATGACATAAAGTGACAAGGCTTCTAATCCAGGGATTTTATTATAGGAATTTGGTAATGTGACAAATAATGTATAACATAATATAAACATTGGCCACTTGTAGTGAGCAACTGAAGAAGGAGAAAAAATGTGAAGAGAAAGGAGAAAAAAACATAGGAAGTCTGAAGAAATTGCATAGTCACTTACTAGTAATTAAATTAGAAGGGAGAATCTTTCCATTTTGTTCCAATACAAAACAAAAGCCTGTTTTAAGAAACTAAATTTCTTGGAGTACAAATTCCAAATTCAGACCACTTCAACTGGAGTCTTTCCTTTCACTCCAATGCATTTCTGTGAACTCTCAAATGGCATAACTCATCTTTGGAGCTTCAGGAAACATGAGGAACTAAACCAAGTTAAGACTGAAAGCTATGTCATCCTTCCACTTCAAAGCAACTTCTGTCACTGGAGATGTGAGAAAGATTTTTATGGAGTATTACTGAACAGATATTGTAGAAGCTTCACTAAACCCTGAATCCTCTCTCCTGTTTGGCAATGTGTAGCATACAACACTGAATGCTAAGTTGGGAGAGACTGGTGGCCCCATTTCCCTCTGTTGGGATGGCAATACATTAAAAACTTCATCTGGATTCTCTTGTCTTTATCCTCGTTACTCTCCAGGCAAAAGATTAGGGGAGGTTAAAAAATGAAAAAATCCCTCCCTCTTGACAAAATCACATTTATCAGCAGAGATGCTATTATTTAGGCTTGTCATTAGAGGGGTGGATGTGAGATGGTGTGGTAGTAACTGCAGGAGCAGAACCAGTCAATTTACAGTTCATTTTCTAAGGTGGATATGTGTAGCACTCTGGAGACCTGTCCTGCTGCACACAGGTCACATAGCAGTTAAGGCCCCTTTTACAGGGTCTGGGTGTGCCTCTCACCTTTGATCACCCAGTCTCCTTGGGTACCTGAGTTGAGAGGAAAGTGTCTCTGTACAGGTGACCATCCTAGCCCAGGATTGTTGTCCTTGGCCTACTGCAGGGTAGTGGACATCTGCGTACCTGTCCTCACTGAGGGACTACTGTTGCTTACACTTTTGATTTTAAGTTACATTGTCAACATCACTCACCAATAATCTCATTGGTCACCTATTCCCAGTCTGATTGACTTGCACTCTTTCTAAAGTCCATTAGCAGTGGACTGCCTGAGGTAGCAGTCTTCTGAGCTTGTCCCCAGAATGTGTTACCAGAACGCATTGTGTTTAACAACTTATCTCTGATTTCAGTGCATATCAAAACCATTACAGGAGGGCAGATGTCGTTCATATCTCATCTAGTAGGATTTTCTGGTAAGCCTCCATCATGATAATTATCTGTTCTGCTTTCTTTCCAGTGCACATCAGAATCACCGAACCAGTCGGAGCTGGCAGACATAGACTTCATTTTGTCTGAGTGGTGCTTCGGGTAGGTTTCATCCTATGACAAAGCTATCGACTTCTTAATGTATGAAACATTTCAAATTGAAGACCTTATACATAGCAAACTATAGGTAACACCAATTTTAATGTGTAGTACATTCTTGCTCCATCCTAGAAGCACCTTTTTCCTTTCTTCTGTTTCATTTTAGCAGGGAACATAACAACTTACAAGTGACAAATTCTTACCCTTAGATCCCAGTTTAGTTTAGTTTGTCAGTTCATTGATTTTTTATTTCCTACTTCTGCTTCCCACTCCTGGGTAAGCAGCATAGAGAACCTGTAAGCAGCATATAGAACCCCTTTATTCTGTCATATCTGGTCCATATTATTTAGAGAGTTTAGAGCAAAACAGAAGGTATGTTTCATATACCTGAGGCAGTTGATTCAGTTGGTCAGGGCAGGAAATGTTACTGGGAAGATGCATTTTTTCCTTCAAACTTTGAAGCCACAGTTTAGATACAATCCCTGAAGATAAGATGTCTGTGACTACCTGTGAAAGACAGTTTTGTCCTCACAATCAAGTGACACCTTTGCTTTCACATCTTGTGAAATATTACAAATATTATTAGTTTGTCATTTTTACTGTTGCCAAAACAAATGCCGGCAGAAAGGGTGCTGCAGAAAGCAATGTGAAATGTACCACATGGCTGTCCATCTGCTTCCAGTCTTACCATTATAAATTGTAATCACTCATTTTCATTTATTATTTCACATTAAAATCTGAAGTTTCATCTTCATTAATGTTTGCACAAAACACATATTTATATCCATACGAAATTGTACCTAGTCATGGAAACGTTATTTTCAGGGTGCAAGAAAAATCAAGGAAAAAGTTTCTGCTTTTCGAGTTTTGAATGAAAGCTACTTGCTTTCAGTTCACAACACTGTTTTGTTTCTTAAATGTCTCAGGACCACGTAAGTATTTAGGTGACAGCACATTTTGCTGTGCAGTCCTTAAATGCTGTTTTAGCTACTTTACTACTGAGACATTCTGATTGAGGTACTATACAACTATCATTGGAAGAAAAGGAAGAACAACAGAAAATGGCAGTGGACAAATAGAGTACAGGTTTCATTTGACAAGGACAGAAAAGTCAAGGTTTGTCAGTAGAGGAGACAGAAAAATGATGAACTGCAAAGCTGAATACAAGATACCAAAGAAGGAAGAAGAAAAACTTTAGAAAGGATAAGAGAGCATATGTACAAGATAGGTGTTTAAATTAGAGTTTGCATCATGGAAATGCATGATACTGAAATTATTTAAAACTATTATAGCGTTAGGATAGTGAAAAGATTAGAAATAAAATAGGTCAGTTAATTTCAGACCTAGGTACTACCCAACATCAAGTAAGAATATATTCTCAGTTTGCTGGGTGTAAATCCAAAAATGCCTTACTAAATATTTGTTAATCATGCACAATGCACATATCTATATTTTTAAATGCTTCTTCTGACTCGACACTGTAATTTTCTTCCTTCTTTGAAAACTGTTCCTCATTATCTCTCACTATCCCACCTGTAGAAGCACATAGAAAGGCTAATAATAAATACTTGAAGGATTTGAATATTTCAGTACATTTGTCCTGGGTAGAGTACTTGGTGATGAAACAGTCAGAACTGTGCCAGTAGCATCACCTCATCAGAGCAGTTGTTTATTCACGGTCATGAGTCCCTTGGCACCAATCTAAACTAAAACAATAACGCCTAGGCAGGCCCAATTGCCACCAGTCAGTATTTTTATCATGAACTGTGGAACAAGCAACTCATCGTATCTTCTTGGTAGTTACAAGGTGTCGCACATCCTGTCGGAATGCAGCGAGGGGAGGTTAATTAGGGACTCTGACAAGACACAGAAAGATAGGTTGTATAACACAGAGGCTGGCAAGCAGATGTGTGAGACTATGTTAAAAGCTAACTTCAGTGCAAAACCACTGAACTGTGTGGAATTTAAACAAATTTTAACACCACAGTTGAAGGCAAAACTCACACCACCATGAAAGCATGGGAACATTTAAGACATGTTTTCTTCGGGAGTGGAACAGAGATGGTTCTGGGGTTGAGATGCTGGACTGATGCTCCAGAAAAGTCACTGAAATGTCAGATTTTCCCCTTAATTCAACAAGTCAGCACACAGCCAGCCTCTCCCATAACTATGCTGTGACACAGTGACTAACAGCAGAGGGATGGTAGAGAGCATGTTCTAGAAATATTCTGGTGCTTTAGGGGGTTATGTTTGGAAATCCTAGCTATATGTGTATGTTCTTTTTCAGCATAAACCATGAAGTCAGGCATTAATCCCAGATAAAAGGGAGTGGGGACAGGCACATATCACTATTTACTGTGTGCTGCCTTCCCCCATCAAGATTTATTACATACACAGGGAAGAGCTTGTCACCTCTCTGCCAAAAGCCTACAATGTAGTGAAGGAAAATGTCTTCTTTATACAGAAGTCTCATGTAATAAAAAGTGAACTAACTAACAACAATAAATAGTAGTTCAGGTTTTGTTTCTTGCCTCAGCCGAAACAGGTGATTTGCTGCAGAAGATACAATACTCATACTGGAAGACACTGGGTCTTAGCTGGCACTTGACAAGTAGTAGCAGTGAAGCAGCAAAGATTAGCTAAACAGAAGACAGTGTGAGTGATTTAATTTTGGAACCAAGCCAGGCACAGGAATTCAGTCTTCAAAAAAATAAATTTAATACCAGCTCACGCACTTCATTTGCTCAGGAAGGCTCACATTGTCAGTTACCAGTGGGGTGTGCTTTAGAAAGCTGTGCTTTGCTGCCTGTCGCCTCTTACTTGGCTGCTTTTGTGAAAACTCATAGTCTTCCCATCCCAGCTGTAGATTTGGTTCAGTCTTTTCTTTACACAGCAAATACACAGCAAATTTTATGGCCTTATTCTTGAAATCAGAGCTCAGAGCCACTCTGTGCAATCATATTGATGGGTTTTTACTTCATTAAAATGTGCAGCAAAATGATTTACAAGACTATCTGAAGGTCTATTAACATCTTAGCTTGTGAGAGCTCAGATGCAGCAATGGCATGAATGTTTTATAAGGCAGGCCATTCATACTGGGTGGTCTTACAGCTGACTACACCTGCTGGCACATACAGATGGTTGAGCTATATTTGATATATTCAGTGTGGGAAGGTGAGACTCAAAATTCTCCCATGGAAAAAAAGGAAAATAAAACAGGAAACTGTACCTGTACCACTTCAAAAACTAGAAAATATAGCCAGAACAGCAGAAACTGTACCCAATTTTCAAAGTGGCTATATTTTTAATTGATGCTACTTTACTAAGGCAGGCTAAGTCTGATTTATTTGGGAAAGGTGTGAACTTGGTTTTGTTTCTTTTTTTTTTACTAGAGAAGTAATGTCAAATGGTAGCACAATAATTAAACCAGAATGAAAATTTGATTAATCAGAATAGGATGAGGGGAAGAGGGAAACGAGGACAGCAGAGAGCATTCATAATTAACATTTATCTCTCTAACAACCCTACAATTAAGATCTGACAGGAAGAGTCAGGAAAATATAATCATTTCCAAAAAGTCCAAATCAGATGAAGCAGCAAATTGCAAGTTCTTATGTGGGATCCATGTGAACACATGGGTTACATAAGCCAAATCCTAAAATGAATTTTCCTGTTTGTGTGGAGCTCAGTTGGCTGCAAACAAGATTGATGCAGTGATATGCTCATTCATCTTTTTTTTCAACTTTTTCATTTATTTACTGCCTTTGATGTTGAGCAACAGGATTACGTCAGGGAAAATTAGCAATTTATGCCCATCATAATAATTACAATACCTTTCTTGAAAAGTGTACATTGTGATCTCTACTAGGGCTAGATTTAAAAAAAAAAAAAAAAAAAGTCAGACTGATGAACTGGCACTTAGACTGATATGAAGTGCTTAAATCAGAAGCTGTAACCCTGAAAATCCTGGTTTATCTGCTATGTCACTCTAGCATAGGCATCTTACTTTTACCTTAGCCTATAAAACTACCTCTGTATTTTTATTAGGCAGACAAATAAGGGGAGAAAACACCACCCAAGTAATTCTCATGGCTGTAGTATGCAAATTTGAACACCTCAACTACCCTTGCAGACTAGCCTTATCAATGCTTTACTGCTTTCAATATAATAAAGCTGAAATATAGGGCTTTTTCATTGAAACACAATACCACACTACTGCAGTGTAAGAGACAGGCAGAAATGGAGGTAAGTTTGTGAAGAAAGAAAATTTTATGGTAAAGTAACAGTAAGGAGAGATCCATGTCCCTGAGAAAATGAAGGGAGAGGTTAACCAGCAAATGCTTTTTCAGGTTTAGATGGTCTTGATTAATACTATATTTACTGCATTATATGTTAAAGATTTATGCATACAATTCTTTCTGACTCTCTCTCTTACATTAGATTTTTACACATCTCCAGTGGTGAATGCCAAGGCAATGCAGCAGGGTCTTTCCATAACTGTCTTTGAACAAGGTGCCAGGAGTGCAGGACTGACTGAATCATACAAGTCACCTCTGCATGGCAAAACTATACTTAAAGTCCTTCTTTAGCCTTTCTTTCTCTCTCTGATGAATTTCTTTTTGTTTTAGAGGGCTATCATGGCATTTCCCTACTTTGTATTGGAGAGCAGGCTAAATGTATTCAACTTCAAAATGTGTTCAGTTCCTGCAGTCTTAAGTGCCATATGTTTAAATGAAAAGAATCATAGTGTGTAAAATCAACAAGTATGTTAAGTTGAAGAGATTCTACCACGTGAAAGGACACGTGTAAATTCTGGTAACTTGAGATAAGGACAAGTTGTTGCAGAACCAGGGAGAGTTCATGTCCTAGTGCACCCACATTTTCAGTCCTGAATAAAGGGAAGGCATGAGATCACAGACTATATTTTAAAAACATTTCCTTTAAAGAGCTGCAAGATTGGTTTATGTAGCTATAATGGCAGCTAGCTGTAATTTGAATGTTTTTCTACATATCAATTTATTCCACTTGTTATATAAAGCTTTTACTTGGTTATTAAAACTTAAATGTGAAAAGCAAGTTGATACTTCAAAGGGGGTTGTTTCAAATCAATCAATCAATCATTTTTCTAGACTTTAGACTGTTTCAAGAGACTTGCTGTCGCAAAATCCACTTTAAAAAGTTTTTGTCCATATGTAGTACCAGTCTGATTTACTGCAGAGGTCTCCTTTTAAACACATGATATTGTTAACAGTATATTCTTTCCGATCTCAAAACTGAGAGACTAGTTATTTATGATAACTATAAAAGTATTTCAAGAACTTCAGAATGAACATAGTATTTTTTTCTTGTATATGATAAAAAGAGATGACCTGAAAAGATATTTTACATTTCACAGCCTGCGCAGAAGGTGTATTGACACTTTTACTGTAATTGAGAACTTTTATTTATAAATTTCCCTATGTGCTTAGCAGAAGTTAGCATACAACAGAATAGCATATATTTGTTCTCATCACTTCCATTTTCCATAAAAACTAAAGCACTATCAATTAAGAGTGTATAGAAATGAGTTATATACTTGCTTTAACATAAAATAGTTGTATTATACAGCATGTTTTTTACATCATCATGGTCTGTTAACAGTCCTACTGCCTATTTGCAAAGGCTCATAAAAGCTACTGGACACTAGGGAGCAGTTTTTGTGGCTTCTGAAGTACAATTTTCATTTAAACTCTTCCACACTGCCTTTAGTGCTCTTATAGCAATATCAGTTCTTGTAAATCGATCAAAATAAGGCTTGTTGACGGCTGAATGTACCATGGAATTGCATGTGCACAAATGCTGTAGTGCAAATTGCGAGAAAAATCAAATCTCAAAGATGGCAATGTGTAAAAGGCAGGATAAGTATCTGATGTCAACACTGAGATATGAAAGTAATCCCTTTCCTTCTCCCTCTCATGTGTGAAAATGTTTGTCTAGGTGCTCTTAAAATCTGGCAGTACGTGGAGTAAAACCGCAGATTTTGCTTTCTGGTTGCTACATTACATAGACATTATTGTTTCACACTAATTTTGCTAGATTGTAACCTTACTTTATTTCCATTCCCAGCTACAGTAGTTTATTTTTCCACAATGTAAATTCAACATTCAAAATCTATGTATGCTCATTATCTATAAATCATGATACACAGAGCAAACAACATTCATCAGCTTCATGTAGCAATGAAACTCTTTTGTTTGAATTAGCTTCAGTTCTGTGAAGTTTGTTTTTCATTTCTTGGCATAGAATAAATCAAAACAATTCCATGAGATTTACTTTCTCTCTCCTGACATTCTAGTTTTTGGATTATTGTTCTCACTGTTCATGCAAATATACCCACACATTTCTCTGGGCTGTAGGATCATATGAGCAAATTTGGAAATGTATTGCTAAATAACTTTCAAACATTTTCTACAACAATTTAATGAATTGGTTTGGGAGCGATGATCTGAAGATCACTAATTAAAGGAAACTCAGAGGGGAAAAGTCAGGAAAGAACTTTATGAATGAAAAATGTTTCTCCATTGTCTGGCAGTTTGTCAATCCATCTACTCTTCCGTAGTATAAAATGAGCAGGAACAAATTACTAACACTTGCAATCTAAATAGCATACTCAAACAAAAAGTTGCTGAAGGGTATTTTTACTTTGCCATTTTATTCTTATTTGTAATTAACAGAAAACAATCAGGTATTTAACCCTGAATCTGTACTTAAATTCACTGTTCATTTACATATTTAATGTTCTTGACCCGGATTTTCATTTGGATCCTCAGGTCCTGCCACTACCAACTGTCAGGAAAAACTGATACATCAGAGGAAGACTGTGTGACAGATAATGCTCTTGGTCCTGTCCTGCTACCTAAGAGTGATGATAGTGAACACTTCTCTCCATGCAAAAATCCCATCAATTAGCTGTTATTTATTAAGCTAACCTATTTGACTTTGGGTTTTAAAAAAAGATGGCAAAATACACATATGGCTGGGACACACTATAATAATTAGTATGTCAAGAGCAGTACTGCTTGTGATTTTTTTCCTATTCCAATCCAAAACTAAATGATTCAGTTTAGCACCTTTTATTAACTAAACTGTCCGGTGGGTATAATAATGCCTTTCACTTCACATTGGAAAAGCAGATGGAGGAGAAGTGATTGTGTGGATGTGGAAGCACAACCAACAGCTGAATGGTAAATCACTGCCCATCTGATGATACTCTTGCATCTATGTGTCCTAATTTTGTTAGGATTATCCAGGTCAAAATCCTACATTATGGCCTAAATGACACATGCTCTGTGTTAGGATCAGATCCAATCTACCCATTGTACATACCAAGTAAGCACAACACTCAGTGAGAATGTTGTGAAAATTACCAATATGCACGCTTGTTTTATTTTTTTTAAGTACACATTTATTATGGGATATTATACTTACAAAGGGTAAATAAGAAAAAAAAATACAATTAACTGGAATAATTAAAAACCAGCAAAAACTTTCAAATTTATTAACTAATTTCTAGAAAAGAGGAATGGAATTATTCTCAAAGTAGAACATATTAAATTGAGCTCATATCCTTAGTAAAAAAGTGAAAGCTGGCAGATCATTAGATGAGGTGAACAGGCATAGTTCTGTTGAATTAAAAGAAGCCACACTGATTTATCTTAGGTGAAGATCATAACCTTAACCCATATGTGTAGCTCAATACTTGCAAGTGGGAATCTTAACTTTAGTGAGACTGGGTGGGTGGTTCTTTCATTTCATACATGATTAAGTGATTTCCTACATTAAAATCCAAAATCAAATGTGGAAAGCTCCATATCATATTGTACTTAGCACTTTCAATTCTATGGAGGTCAATATAGCCTGAAGAATTTCAGTGTATGCAGGACCAGTGTCTGGAAAGCAAGGAAATCACAACAATTAGACATTGCATTTTGTGAAATGTTTTAATAGAATCATAGAATCACAGGAACAGTGTGGCCAGCAGGACCAGGGAAATGATTCTTCCACTGTACTCAGCTCTGGTGAGGCCACACCTTGAGTGCTGTGTCCAGTTCTGGGCCCCTCAGTTCAGGAAGGATATTGAGGCACTGGAGCAGTACCAGAGAAGATCAACGAGGCTGATGAAGGGACTGGAGCACAAGTCCTATGAAGAGAGGCTGAGAGAGCTGGGGAGTTGTTTAGCCTGGAGAAGAGAAGGCTCAGGGGAGACCTCATCACTCTCTACAACTCCCTGAAAGGAGGTTGTAGCCAGGTGGGGGTTGATCTCTTCTCCCAGGCAACTATCAGTAGGACAAGAGGGCATGGTCTTAAGCTCTGCCAGGGGAGGTTTATGTCGAATATTAGGAGAAAAATTTTTACAGAGAGAGTAATCAGGCGTTGGAATGGGGTGCCCAGGGAAGTGTCCCTGGTGGTTTTTAAGATGAGACTGGATGTGGCACTTAGTGCCATGGTCGGGTAACCATGGCAGTGTTGGATCAAGGGTTGGACTTGATGATCTCAGAGGTCTGTCCTAACCCAGTTGATTCTATGATTCTATGATTCTCAATGTAACATAAAAAAAAACCACCCCAAAACTCAGTGTCCTAGAATACCCAAAATAAGAGAGTGATTCACCTAGCCAACCATAAACATATAAATCTGACTCATTCATCTATCATGCTTCTGTAATCAATGGCAAAAAGCAGGTCTCTCTGAAGATTTACTCATCTGGTTCTAAAGCAAGTGTTTAATATAAGCCAGAAAAATGCATTTCTGAAGTTCCAGTTTTGTATTTCTCATTCCAGAAATATTTCATTCCATAAATATGAAAGGAGAATATTTCAATATGTACAGTATTTCTTTCAGGTCCTTTTAGTCAAACAAAGTTTCATCAGAATAAATGAATTTATCTAAATATTTGGCACATGCTTGAGGAAAATAATTTTGATGTAAACTTTCCAATTCTCTCCGGTTATTCCTCATAAGCATAATGTTTTAAGGCAGAGTTATGTTCTTTGTAATTGCCTACTGCTAATTAATGTACTTTTAGATAAAATTAATGTAAAGAAAAACAAGTGTTGATGAATAACATGAATAGCAATTTGTAAAGATCTTGTATAGTGCCAAAAATAGGTTGACTCAGATGTTTTAGCCATTAGGTTTGTTGCTGCTGAATTCTTATTAACCAATATTCTTAATAGGATATTTAAGATTATAGCTTTGATATAGTGTTGGGTTTTTTTCCCATTTAATGTCCTTTGATCTTCACAGTCACTAAAGCTTAAGCATTCATGCGCTCAACTCTGTTGATGTTGAACTGTTATCTGCTTCTTAGGTGGGAAACTGATTTGGTACCAATAAGCAGAGTAATAAATCATTTCATCAGCTTTGTTTAATGCCTCAAAGCCCTTTCTCTCTTTTTTTTTTTTTCTTCAACCATGACAGTGATCAGCTTCAAGAAAAATGAGAAGAGCACAGTCAGAGTTCTCCACAGGCTTCCTAGGTCCTTGAACATTGGAATGTTAATGATCAGATTCTCTTTTTTTTCAGTGCTCAGGTGCTAATACACTATTCTAAAGGATAGTGAATGCTCCAATCATTGTATTATCAACAACTGAAACAAAAGGTTTACAGGTACATTATACACATATTTAAATAAAGGAGGTTGATAAAGATATAAAACTCATGAAGGAGGTTGATAAAGATATAAAACTCATGAAGGAATGCTATAAGCAAGTAAAATTTTATGACTCTGTGCTTAAGGAAGTTGTATGGTCCCAACCCCAAAAAAACTGGAGACCTTCTCACTCTCTACAACCACATGAAAGGAGGTTTTAGCTAAGTGGGGGTCAGCTTCTTCTCCCAGGCAGCTAGTGACAGCACGACAGGAAACGGCTTCAAGCTGCACCAGGGGAGGTTCAGGTTGGACATCAGGAGGAATTTCTTCATGGAAATGGATGTTAAACATTGGAATAAACTACCCAGGGAGGTGGTGATTGGTCAAAGCTTGGACTCAATGATTTTAGAGCTCTTTTCCAACCTAAATGATTCTGTGATTCTGTGATTCTGAAAAGATAAAAACAGATATTATAAAAAAACCCCAACAAAACAAAACAAAACAAAAACCCTCACAAACAAACACCAACACCCCCAAACAAACAAAAAACCAACAGAACCCAACCCAAAACCAGTGAAGGAATTAATCTTTCCCAAATATAGCTATCTAAAGTGTGGTATACTGATATGAGTTATTTGACTAGACTCTCTACAGATGGCAGAGACCTTTAAAGCATGTCTAACATTTTTGGGAGGAACTTCCAAATGCACTTATTTATTTCTTTTGATCAAAGAGGACATCAAGATGGTTAGGTCACATGAGACATTGAATTTTCAAATAAATATACAAATACCACTGAAAATGATAATTATGTTAGACCGCATCACAATTAAATCTGGGTGCATATTCCCTGTATACTTCTTCAGGAGTGAAAGCAAAATGTATCTGTCAAAATGTATTCCTGAAACACCTGGTCACGTTGAGAGATGAAAAATCTGTCAAGATCTGTATTTTACTACTTCCGTGTATTCTCTCTGCTATCATCTGGCTGTTCACAGCTGCTGGATATTGCAGATGGGAGTCACTGAACTACATGCAGACATAGCTGATGAGGACGTGAGTCGGAATCCATGTCCTCCCTGGCAAATAGAAAGGAACAGGCACTTTCAGTGTTGTGATTCATTTCATTCTAAAGTAGACTTCTAAAATAATCTGAATTAATTATGTCCTATTTTTCTAGACTTGACTACAAAGGCAACATCAGGTAGCTAATAGAAATGCAAAGATGTACAGTAGAATCATTTAAAGCTAGCTAATGTTATTCCTCTCTTGTGAGATATATTTCAGAATAATGGTTTATTTACTACACACTAAAGATTTGATTATGACTTGTCTAGGTGTATCTAAGACAGCTTTAACCTGATTGTGTGAAATACTAATAACTGTGTTCCCATGGCACAGCTGACCTCAGCAGAGAGCTATTTTCCCAGCTTCTAAGACTGACTTTGAACCCTAAGTCTGCTGTGCTAGGCTGTTAGTGCTGGTTACCTAAAAGTTAGTCTCAAGAGTTTTAATCTTGTCTTAGGCTGTATGCACACATAAAGCATTAAAGTTTAACAGTGCTTTGGGCTACATTCATTTCAGCAGTTCTTGTTTCCTCTGAACTTCCTAATAACCAACCACTTTTAATCTCCTCCGTCCAGGTTATTCGGTTTAGGAGTGCCTAAGGCCTATCAGGGCTAGCTTTTTTTTTATTGTCACTATTTCTGGTACATTCTTTAGAAACTGAAGTAAAAGACACTTCGTAAAAAAGTGAATCTGAGACTTCATGTAGCAAGTATTTCTGCTGAGTTTCAGGGCTGAAAAAAAGTATCCTATTTCCATGGACTTTGAGCACTTATAACCCTCTAACCCTCTACCTGATTTTCTTCTGAGCACTAAACAAAAAGTGTTTTCTTAAGAAGTTGTATTAAAAGAATAATTTTATGTATTTGAACAAAAAGTCTGAAATGGAATCTTAAATTCAACTTTATGTGTAACATATTAAAAATCCTTTCTCCTTTACAGTATTATAATACATTTCTAAGCCTCGAAGTATTTCTTTCTGAAAGAAAAAAAACCTACCACACCATTTAAAATGTCACTTTACCCAACAAAAAGTCAAAAATCCAAGCAAGATCAGAAAAAAATCAAAGATAAAATGATCTTGCCTTACATTGTGATAGAGTTTCCATGGGCACAGTCTCCAGGCACTCTTGTATCTATTCTAAGATGAAGAAAGAGACTGGAGAGTGCCACAGGAATGTTGCTTATTTCCTATGTAGTACAAGGAACACCACTTGTTCTCTTTGCTAATGGAGGAAAAGCTTCAGTGCACTTTTTCAGTTACATCACATAAGGCTTAAATGGATATTGTTCATGTCGAAACCTTCTATTCTAACACTACTAGAAGCCAGAAACAGTCTGTCCAGTGAAATGCTGCTAAAGGTGCATTTCAAGTCCGTGACTTGGCCACAGGCACATTTATAAACCCCCTAAAACTATTTTACCTTTTCAGAAAGAAATCCTTCTCAGGTGATTTAAGTTTCCAAAGGCAAACAGAAGTCACATCTCTGTGCATCTGAGCACACATGATAATATTCAGCCCTTCCCTTACACCAAGTCTCAGCAATAATGCAGCGATCAAGTGAGAACATTGGAGTTATAGTAAATATGCTGGTAGTAAAGCTGTTGGCTTTACTAGCAAGGTATGGGGAGTAATAAGAATTTCCTAGGTTGGTGACCTCAGTTGTGTGAATGAATATGTAAGTATACATGCATGAAGAATATAAAAGCAACAGCTTGTTAATCTAGTCCTTATTAATCACTTTCCTTTGTGTCCTCATCCCTCCGTTCACCTATCTATCTTCATGGAAGACAGGTAGGAAGGTTCTGCAACCCTGAATAAGTGTACAGTTTTTATCAGCAAATGACAGCAGTGTGATATATATTATAGACCCATATTCTGTCCGTAGAGCTCTGAACTTCTCTTTGTCGATTAAAATGACTATTTTGAATTATCTCGTTTAATGTTTATCTGCATAGGTCTTGACTGCATGCAGGAAAAAATGCATACATGTGGAAGCAAAAAAAAAACCAAACTAAAAATTATTATAAGGATCAAATCCCAAATCCATTTAGTTCAGAATACTGATTTTACTAATGACAATAGCCATTATCACATCACTCAAAAAAGCATAAGATTCTGGCTTTTGTAACTAGAGATTGGTTTAAACCACAGAACACAAGATTTATTTTTTTTTAATGTAAGCTCTGTGTGTCTCCTCTCTGTTGATGACTCACTTTTTGACAAATGTTGCACTTTAATCGAATGCGGTCTGAGTGAGAATCTTTCCTTTTAATCATGAATTTCATATTATTCACAATTTAAAGAAAATTGGTTTAGAAATTGAATTTATAAATCAGCTGGTCAAACTATCTAAAATTGGACTTGTTCAGAAGTAGAGTATTATTATTCCAATAAGAATCTACCCTATTTTCATTCTTCAATGCAATAAGAACGAATAAAATTGAAGTGTGGAGGAAGTTACATTGGTATGTTTTGTTTGTTCTAGGGCATTTAAGCCTTTTTTTTTTTTTTTTTTGTAGGGTAAAGTTGCAGCTTATCATTTTACTGATTTATTTGGTTCAAATATGTTCATAAAATTAAACAGACCAGCATATGCACTTGCGGTGCAAGCCTCTCAGTGGAGAATGCTAGCACCTTGAAATGCAGTCAGCTGGCATATGAGAGCACTGTGTGTTGAGTTTTTAATAAAATGAATAATTTGATATTAAAAATGCTTTCTTTTATAGATTCACTGCCTATAGTCTTAGAGAAAGAGGAGATTTGTAGTTATATGCATAAACTTAGACTTCAGCAATGATAAATTTGTAAACGACTTTTCTATTTAATCAGAGGCAAGTTTAAGTTTGAACTAGTTAAATATTATTTGGTTCCCATAGTCTGAAACAGTAGTCTTACACTAAGCAATATCTTTTCTCTGAAACAGATTTTCTGTTCAATAAAAGGCTAAAAATTGTTCTACAGAGTTCAGCTAAAAATTCATCAGATCATGAAAACTCAGTTTAAAATCTTACAACCAAATGAAAAAAAAAGAAATATTGAGTACTAATTTTGTTATTTTTTCTTTCATTGCATTTGTTATTTCTTTTTAAACTGAAAAAATCAATCTAATAAATTAATAGCTTATGAAAATATTGAAATTTTTAAAAGTATGGAACAAAGTAGGAATTTTTTTTATCGTTTCCTAAACCACTTAAAATTTATTTTCATAATTAATCAGGAAAATAGACAATTATACATTTTTCCTTGAAAGTGTTTTTCATTTGAAAATGATATAATAAGATATAATAAAAATAATTACTTTAGTGGGAGTATTCTGGTTTGCTACTGAGTCTGCAGATTGCAGCTATTTCTGCTGGACTCAAAGCAATGTCAGAATTATTCTTCAGCTACTAGATTTGCAGAACAACTGCTAGGAATGTAGGATTTTTTTAGCCAATAGCCTTACAGGAAAGTAGTCTCAGAAGACTAATGTTGATTCTTGCCTATGCAAAATCATTTTTTGTATTTTCTTTCCTGTCTTGAAATGTTAATGTCTTTTCCCACACCACAAAAACTGGAGTTTTCAAAAAGGACACTTTTTGGTAGGATAGAGCACACCTAGTGAAAACTTTGATGAGGTCTATTTCAGCTCTTCTCTGCATTGTTTCTAATTTCTCTAGGTTTTTTTTTAGCTTGTCTTCTGGCTGTCACTGTAATTCCTTCATGTTAAACCATCTTACGCTGGGAACCCCAGAGAATTTATTTTCCTGTTATTTCCTGAGTAGCTAACCATAACTCAGCCATATCTGTGGTAAACCACAAACCATGAAATCACATTTTGGTGACCTGAATTCTCTATTCTACAGCCAGGTGATTAATTATAGGCAAAAGTCTGAAGTTTAACATTAAGGGAGGAAGTGAAAAGCTCAGCTGCATGAGTAGCTGAGTTGGCCATGAGGATTTTTGAGAATATTCAGGAGAAAGTTGTTTCTACTGCTTTTGGAGATGCAACATTAATCACTTTTATGAGCATCAGACCAGTCATCTTTGTAAAGGCCAGTTTTCGCACTTATCTTTCTTTGTTCAGACAAGATCCCTTGAGATCCTAAGACCATTTGCTGTCTGTTTAGTGTCTTAGTCTTCATATTCAAAAATCAGAAGCATCTATTTTATTAATAAATGACATTCAGTTTGCAGGAGTTTTTTTTTCTTTAACAGAACAGTTTTAGAAAGCTAAACTAGGAACGAGAAATAGAAGTAACAACATTAGGGACTGAGAAATTAATATAATTCTAGGATTTTGTTTTTATAGAAGTATTTAGTTATAGAATCAAGTTACAATGAATGAAAAAACTTTTTATATGAAAATAAATGAGGAGTGATTACTATGGTTATGATCACAACTACAATATGGGAAATTATAGGGAAATGAAAATTGACTCTTTTCTTACGTGCCTTAGTGCAATGATTTTGGAAGTAGATAACTTCATAATCTTATAGACTGATAAAGTGGTTGACATTATGATATTACCATGGAAAGGCACACTGGGCTGGCTGATAGATTGGAAAACTGCCACATTCTCAGCACAAATATGAGGGAAATTATCTGAGTACGAGGGAAGGTTGCATAGCATTCAATGGGTAAGGAATTTTTGCCTGGAGCCTCAGTTTTCTCTGCTTGTGACTTCATTAAATGACTTCCTCCAAAGTTGCTGAAAGTTGCTGACTCCACCTGACTACACTGGCATTGATTAAGCCCTAAACAAAGCAGATGGTAGTTGTTCTGTTGTGTTCGGCTGCAGTAGGGAGAAACGAAGACGATGCTGTCCTAAATTGCAGTGAATACCCTGCTGATTTGTAATCAATATGCTTCTGTAATTCACAATTTATAATGTTCCTACCAGTGCATATCCCAGTCTGTTATGGTTACAAGCCAGGGGAAGGAGCTATAGGGATGAATATTCACACTAGTGCGTCATCTGAAGGGGCCGCTCCACCCACTTGGTGTGGGAGAGAAGTTTGCCACAGGTCGGAGTTGCTCCAGTCTCTCATCCACCGGGACAAGAGCAAAGCTGGGAGCTGCTGCCTCACCACACCATGCTGGCATTGAAGTAGCCCAGGGGATCACCCAAGCTCCAGCCACTGTCATGGTCTCACTGCAGCTTGGAGCCTCTTGGGGTAGGGCATACAATCACAGAAATTTGTTTGGCATCTCCTTTGTTCTCTCCTAACATGTGGTCCAGTGCAGGACCCTCCACTATTTTGTTTCTTGTTTTGCCCCAGGGAATGGAGGGATGGGAAGACAAGAAGCGTTTCTCTCTGTTGTCAATTTGAACTGTTCTGTTAGCATTGTTGTTTTCACTACTATTTTTTCTTGGCAGTAAATTGTTGTTTCAGTTATAACCTCCTCACATTTTCTTAGTCTCTCTATATTAGGGGGGAATAAAAGAGAAGGAAGTTCATTTTATTGGAGTTCCCACACTAATATTTGTCTTTAAGCCAAGACACACTCCGATATGATGTAGCCAACTAAGATCTCTTACACAACCATTATGTGCCTATCCCTTTATCACTCTCCTACCTCCTGTTTTATCCATAATCAACAAAACAGAAAAACTAGTCACTATTTATTTGTATTTCCCTGAAGATACTTTAGATCAGTGACTTCCATTCCACCTGATGGATAGTGCAGTGGGAGAGAGAAAGGGCACAAACGTATTAATACACAACTATTAATACTTTCACCCTTCTGCCACATCCAATGCAGAGCTCTTGTACCTGAGTTGTTCAGAGGATTTCTTACGTTTTAAGATTATGTCTATAAACTATTTCCCTCCAATATATACTGCCTGTTTTTCTATGTAGATGTCCCTTTCTCTGTTATTTCCTATAGCTTTTTTGTCCTCTTTTACACCTTCTCTGGGCAACATTTTACAGTAAAAACTAAGACTGAGCAAGGCACATTGTGCCTCAGAGCCAGCAGAATCCAACAGCACTGGTTTTTTTGTGTGCCTTTCTCCCCTCATTGGTATTCAAAACTCCTCCTTATTCAATGTTGTCTGTTAATTTATTATTGTTTGATTTGATTCTCCCTCTCATCAGTCACTGATGGAGATGTCAAACAAGGCTTGGTACTGATCCCCAGAGCTTCTCCAATACACACAACACTCCCATCACATGCTCTACAGTTGGCATTCTTCCATAACACCTTCACAGGCGAGCTCAGGGAGTGTGGGTTGGATGAGTGGACAGTGAGGTGGATGAAGAACTGGCCGAATGGCAGAGCTCAGAGGGTTGTGGTCAGTGGTGCAGAATCTAGTCGGAGGTCTGTTGCCAGAGGTGTTCCCCAGGGTCAGTATTGGGTCCAATCTTGTCCAACTTATTCATCAATGACCTGGATGAAGTAGGCCTTTAGCCAGTTTGCTGATGATGCAAAACTGGGAGGAGTGTCTGATAAACCAAAAGACTGCTGCCATTCAGACAGACCTGAACATGCTGGACAGTTGGGCAGAGGTGCAGTGAAGTTCAACAAAGGCAAATGCAGGGTCTTGCACGTGGGAAGAATAACCCCCTACACCAGCACAGGTTAGGGGTTGATCTGCTTGGAAAGCAGCTCTGTGGAGCAGGCCCAGGGAGTCCTGGTGGACAAGTGATGGTGGAAAGCAAGTTCAATGCATACAAATATTTTCAGAGCAAGTGTCAAGATGATGGAGCCAGGCTCTTTTCAGTGGGGACCAATGGCAGAACAAGGGGCATTGCGTACAAACTGAAACACGGGAGGATCCATCTGAATAGGAGGAAAAACTTCTTTACTTTGAAGGTGACCGAGCCCAGGCTGCCCAGAGAGGTTGTGGAGTCTCTTCTCTGGAGATGCTCAAAACCTGCCTGGACATGAATTTGTTCAACCTGTTCTCGGCAGATCTGCTTTAGAAGCAGTGCTTGGACTAGATGATCTCCACAGATCCCTTCCAGTCCCAACCATCCTGTGATTCTCTGGTATTTCTTTTACCTTGTTTTACATTGCTGCATGCATATTGAATAGTTGTATATATATAAAGGATTTTACTTTCCTTTTCAAGATGCTTTCCATTTTGACCAAATGGTTACATTGAAATGATTTTTATCCCCACAGAGATGTGCAAAAGTATATGTAAACAAGATAAGGAATAACTCAGAAACTTCCTGAGTGTAACAACTCTGACAGAAGATTTTTGGATTAGAACATCCAGCTCTAACATAAAAACTGAGAACAATCTAAGCCAACCCTGTTCAAGGGGGAGGTTTTAAGATATTTAGCACAATACTTGGAATACATGCAACAAAATAAGTTAGAATATGAGGATGAGGAGTTGTAGGCTTGGGAGTTCTTTGAAGAATGATTTTTGCATTGTAAAGAGGTTGGCAGTTTTGCTTCCAGTCTTGGATGCTGGAATAAAGTCAATATCCTTTAACTTTATCCGCAGACTGAAAAAAACCCAAACATCAACAGTGTTAACATCTATAAAAGGGCTAGTTTGGCTGGGACAGACCCAGTTTCCCAGAATCATCACAGAGTGTACAACATGCCCTGGTCCTATTACGGTTCATGCCAGCAGGGAGCAGCTGCCCTAAACCGAGACAATATTTTCCATCTTTCCCCCTGTCCTGTTGCCCGGATGGCCTTGGTGCCAGCAGCAGCTGGCTTCAGCTTTTCCCTGTTGTGACTTTCATTCAGCTGTTCAGGGATGAGGTTGGAATTGGCTGCTGTAGAAACCGAGAAAAACATTCATTAGGGAGCAGGGGAAGCAGCAGCTGAGTGGCTGCTGGAAAGGAGCCTGAACGAGGCTTACATGCCATTCCCTGAAGGCCAGAAGCAGCTGTTGGGAGGAAGAAAGGGGAGGACATTCCTCAGATTTCATCTGACTCAGAGCAATATAGGCATTTCTGAGTGTTGGTGACTATGTGAAAATTTAGGGCTCATCTGTCCATTCCTACCATTCCTTTATGCAATAGTGTCCACATCAAACTGTATTGCAAGAGATATAAAACTGAACACGGATTTCATGCAGCTTAAAGACTGCAGCATCCAAAAGTGATGATGGAAGAAGAGAAAGCCTTGGCATCAACTTCTGACATTGTCTCCAATATGAAATGAAGTCTCCCAGAGAGTTCTCTGTTTCCTAGAAAGAACAACACAGCTGAGGAACAGGAAAGGTTCTGGGGACCTGCTGCTTAGACCTCTGGAGCTTTCCTGACCAAGGGCTTAATAGTATTGGAGCAGTTGTGGATATGATGCTCCTTCTTGTTATTGTGAAAGATTAAAATGATAACTATTATCACTAATACCTCTTCTTTGAGAGAAGGAAATACAAGTAGTGACTGGTAGTGGCTAGGAAGCATATATGGGGATGAGGAGGAGGAGTTGAAAAATAACAGAGTATATATATATAGGCAATGTTTAGTCTTACCACTTTTAATAATATAATGTCACACACCTCATGCATGCTGTTGCTAAAGTTTAACATAATGGAGGGAGTAGGTAAAGGCTGCAGTTTTGTCTTGGTTTGAGACAATCTAGAGGGGCAGAGACCTCAGACGGAAGTCTCCTCCCTTGGATTCAATTCCCCTGGTTTCTCCAATACAGAGAAAGAGAGAAAATATGCCCAGATGTAAGTGAAAAAATAACTCTTTACCAAGAAGAATGCTGATAACAATACTGATAAAACTGAGTTAAAGTAACCAATGAGGAGAAGCTTCCCAATTCCCACCCACAGGACAAAAACAAGAAGGCAAAACACCAAGAAGTCAAAAAGGTATATTTGGAGAGAAGAAAAGAAAAGAAAAGAGAAGAGAAGAGAAGAGAAGAGAAGAGAAGAGAAGAGAAGAGAAGAGAAGAGAAGAGAAGAGAAGAGAAGAGAAGAGAAGAGAAGAGAAGAGAAGAGAAGAAAAGAAAAGAAAAGAAAAGAAAAGAAAAGAAAAGAAAAGAAAAGAAAAGAAAAGAAAAGAAAAGAAAAGAAAAGAAAAGAAAAGAAAAGAAAAGAAGAAAAGGTGAATACTAGAATTTTTGTGTAACCCAGGACAAGTTACTTGTGTCAAACTGTGAACACAAGGAAGAAAAGTCAGAAATTTGGGAATGGGAAGAGGTAAGACAAAAGATAATAAAGAACAGCTGCACTTCTGAGCATTTCTAATTTACTTGATAGCACAAACCTGTTATTTTGACAGTCATTGACCAAACTTGAAATGAAAGAAATATTTTGTTTTCCCTTGTACTACATGACACAAGACACGCAGCCTACTTAAATAACAGAATATCCCCGGTATATATCTTAATTCAGTTTAGAAGGGGGAAAAAACATGGTCCAAATAGAAGCCTACGCTCTTATTTACATGCCTTGTTGTGATGCGTCTGACCACTAGTTTCATCTTCTATCAACTACTTGTCTAGTAATCCTACTGAATCCAATTTCTATGATGAGCAGGGAATAGCATCAGCAAATTTATCTTTCTTTTCTCTGTCAGTCCCTCAAGACAATTAATTTGTTTTGTTACACATAACTTATAAGCTGGGGGCACTAATCATCATCCCAATTTTAATAAAATTCCTGAAGCAGGCACTCAGGTTATACATATTGTTGACAGAAGTTTTATTTCAATTTTTTTCTGGAAAAATATTTGAATCCTTATTTATTCTCACTTTATGTAAAACAAGGTCCCAAATTTAACAATGGAGTATGATAGAATCCATTTTTTTTTAAAGTAGCATAGAATAATTAAATATTTTCTAATATCAAGGGAAACTTTTCTTGTTTTCCAGCATTTCAATAAATAGTTAAATTTCCAAAAATTAATTTGACAGTATTTTTAAAACATCATGATAATTTATGTTGTGCTAAAGTCAGGAGTCTGTATTAACAGATGTTTATCTATCAGATAGGCATAGAAAATCTGAAATAATGCATACATAACTCAGATGCACCACATTTGCCCACAGACACACACAAAAAATATCCATACTATAATGCCATAAAATACTTTGTATCTTTCTTTCCTTTGTGACTGGCTTTATTGTAGGAAAATACTTGCATATTCAACTTTTGTCCATGCATGGAGAAACTAAATAATCTAAACCAGTAAAAGCATTTATTTTTTTTTTTAATTTTTTTTAAAAATAAAGTAACATTTATGAGGGATTTTATTTTGCTTTCCCAAGCACAAGAATCAAAGAGAATATAGATTCTTCAGGTTTAATTTTATTTAATGATTGTAGGAACAGAAAACTTCACATCTTCTCAAGTAATTCCATTTGCCTTAGAGTAGTACTTCTGAAGTACCACTCAACACCTCTTCATCCTCTTATTTGTTCTTCACTAATTTCTATCACCTATCTGGAATCTGTCCTCAACAAACCTGAATTTATTGCTTAGAGGATATCAAAGACAGAAACTACTGTCTCTGAAATCTGACAGCATTTGTGAGGAATCTTACCTCTTTATTGTCCTATTCAATGTGATTCTGCCTAGTGTTCTCTGCAAGAATAGCCCCTGGGCTTCTGAGTCTGGACATGCATCTGTTAATCATAGCTGTAGCAAAAAGGAATAGAATACTGATGTTTCCAAATCCTAGACAACACCTATTACTAATACGAGAAGGAAATACTCATCTATACCTTTTAAAAGACTGATTTTACAATGTTTGTTATTCTTCAAAAGTCTTGGTGAAGACTGAGCCATTGTGGTTGAAAAAAACCCCATGAATATTGAAAAAAACCCCTCTGGCCTGAATATACTGTAAGCACACTTAAAGTCATGCTGGTTACAGGGAACAATGTGATAGAATAAAGGGTTTGTCTGACACTGGACACAGCATCACAGAAATGTTGAGGTTTACAGGGACCTCCAGAGATTCTCTGCTTCAACCCTCTATTAAAAGCAAGGTCAGGTAGAGCAGGTTGCTCAAGACCATATCCAGCGTTTTTAATAGTTTAAAAGATGCAGACTCCCAAGATTCTCTGGGCAAACTCTCAAGCAGATGAGAAGGATCAGCTCCTCTGACCTGCTGCCAAAACTCTTTCCTGCGCACCTGAAAATATTACTGGCCTTCTTTGCCTTGACAGCATAATTCATAGCATCATAGAATCATAGAATGGTTTGGTTTGAAAGGGACCTTAGAGATCATCTAGTTCCAACACCCCTGCCATGGGCAGGAACACTTTTCAGTAGACCAAGTTGCTCAGAGCCCCATCCAACTTGGCCTTGAACACTTCCAGGTATGGGGAATCTACAGCTTCTCCAGGCAACTTGTTTCAGTGCCTCACCACCTTCACAGTAAAGAAATTCTTCCTGGTATCTGATCTAAATCTACTCTCAGTTTGAAGCCATTCCTCCTTGTCCTGTGACTACATGCTCTTGTAAAGAGTCCCTTTCCATGTTTCTTGTAGGCTCCCTTAGGTACTGGAAGGACACAATCAGGTCACTTTGAAGCCTTCTCTTTTCCAGGCTGAACAATCCCAGTTCTCTCAGCGTCTCCTCATAGGAGTTTTGGCTCATGTTCAACCTCTTGTCTACCAGGACCTTCAGGTCCTTAATCGCAGAGCTGCTTTCCAGTCCCGGCCTATACTAGTGCATTGGATTAATCCTTCCCAATTTCAGGACTAGGCTTTTCCACGTGTTGAACTTCATAAGTCTCCTGTCATATCATTTCTCCAGCCTGCTGAGGTCCTTCTGAACCCTCTGATGTGTTAACCACTCCTTCCAGTCTTGTTTCATTTGCAAAATTGCTGAAGATGCACCTTGTACGAGCATCTAAGTAATTAATGAAGGTGTTATTCAACAGTGATCTCAATATGAACCCCTGGTTATGCAACCAGTGACTGACCTCTAACTGGACTTTGTGCCACCCTTTAAGCCTAGTTGTTCAACTAGCTTTCAGTCAATTGCACTTTTTGCTTACCTAATCTTCACATCAGTTTGTTCATGAAGAAGACATTGTGGAAAGACTCACTAACAGCAAATTAAACAACATTCCCTGCTCACACAGTGAGCTGCTCGCCTATCTAAACTGCTGTGGGGTTTTTTTGCATTTCTGTTTGGAAATCAGTTCTGTGATTTCTTTAGACATAGCGTACCAGCAAAGGTCACAGTTAACTTTTCAGAAGCTTCCTTCCAAATATTTGGCTTAATTTAAGTCTCATTTGTGTTTACTAGAAGTAAATTTTTATTTTTTTTTTTTTAATATGGCAACTGGGAGAATATAATCCTGGTTCAGTTGTCAAAAGGCTGTACAGCTGCACTGGGAATTTATTTGGTTCATTAGGCTGTTTTATTTCTCTATGATATTTAACAATGCTGTTGGGTGTGCAAGACTAAACAATAATTGTTGTTAACTGCTTTTCATGCCAGCATTCTTTAATGCCTTTAGTCAGTTGGGACATTTATACCATCAAGCTTTGGAAAGAGACTCACCCCTAAAACTCTCTGTGGTCTGTTCAGTTGCTTCACTCTGACTCTGGTCACCGTTCCCAACCAGATGAAGTTAAATGTGGAAATAAAGTTCCCCTCATCTTCAAGATTTATATTTCCTTTCTAGTAAAAACATGCTGGGAATAACTGCTTTGATTAACTCCTTTTTTTGCTAAACAAACCAGAAATTATAATATTAAATAGAACAAGCTGTGCATATAAAAAATGGTGCTGATTTGGTACTCATGTGGCACATTATAATTAAATATAATTTTAAATATTTTCACTAGAATAAACAGTGACTCACTTGTTTTATTTTGGGTATTTTATTTTTGCTGTTTATACCTGTAACAAAATCACAGTTCTTATTCATTTCCAACAGTGACACTGCTGTCAAAATCTGACTCCATTTCAAAAGAATGAGAGACTTGCTTATATATTTAATAGCCCCCTGTGCTTTATCTGTCATCTCATAAATGACAAGAGCAGACTTAAAAACCAAATAAAAAATCTAAAGCTTTTCATTTTCAACACCATTTTTAAAATCTCCCTGTCCATCTCTCTAAGATGATAGTATAAGAGAGAGGCTTGTAGCATTCATTACATTAAAACCATGCCAACTTCAAGCTCTGTTCTTTTATGAGCTAGCTAAATATATTCTAAACTGCTTGTATCCTTCTGCCATCCTTGCACATTTTTAATGCCTCTTTTAGCTGCTTGATTTATCTCCAAACCTGCAGATTGCCTTTATAAGAATCCCCATTGACTGAAATGATATTCATTCATGTGAGCAGAGCTGATAAACTGCAGGCCTCATTGTCACACAGAGCTGTGCTGACTATGATGCTACAGATTTTGCTTTCTTTCAGTGGGCAAAATAGGTTTAGAAACACATTTTCCCTTCATCCCTCAAAGGAACTTGTAGCAGAGTAGCTGAGATCCGAAAACTGGCTTTTCAAATGACAGTAAATCATTTTGAATAGTTTCTGCTTCACCTGACATATCTTGATCTAGAAAGACTTTGCCACAGTAATAGATGTTTTCAGCCCAGAGAGACTCAGGCATCAAGGTCTTGTCTTTTTTATGTAATGCTTAGTGCAACATTCCCTATCTACCTGGATGGGTTCATGAACCACTCTGGGAAAATATTTATGAAAAAATAAATTAGTGTTGTACAACTTATATGAGCTTTTTAGTAATAAAAACATGTCAGACCAATTCACTGAAGATTAAAATATATGCACACACACAAAAAAATCTTAATTCAAATCTGAATCTCCTCCCTAACAGGCATAATTCATTCACAATGGGATTAAGGGGTAGGGGAGAGAAGAGGAAACACACTTTAATCATCTGCTACTATATCAGTGTCATGATATTGTGGTTCCCGAGTGAATGGAGCTCAAATAGGAACTATGGTCCCCCATCCTGAACAAATATATGTCTGCCTCCTGTTTTTGCTTCCTCGTCTATTCACAAACCTGCTAGATTTCTGACTTCCACAGCTAAACCCGTATTGGGTGGCTCAGATAATTAGCATGATAAATGGTAAACCAGCTAAGTCCTTGAACAGCAAGTCACAATATTTCTTCTACATCTGAAATAAACCTAAATGCTGATTTCCATCTAGTTCTTTTACTATACCTAGGAAGTAGAGAATAAGAATAATTGAGGTTCTACTTGCCCAGAGAAACCAGAATTAAGAATGTGTTTAACATTTATATGGCTTAAATACAGCAATATATGGAAACAGAATTTGATTTTCAACAATGGAGTTTTTAATGGCTTCATACAACTCTTTTACCACAGTGAACATCCCCGTCATTCTTAAAAGAAAGAAGAAAAAATAGGAAAAAAACCCAAATCAACCACAATTCATCTGTCCTTTCAGATTAGGAAGAAGCTGTAATATTTGCAATCTGGGTTCAAGTCTGAAAGGAGAATTTGATGAACTGCAAGAAAGCTGAGCTGAAAGTCAGAAAATGGAGCCAACTGCTCTGTTCTGGCTCTGCTCACAAATCCCTTGGCTCAAACAAGCCATAGAAGGGTAGGTCCCAAGTTACCCCGTAGCTGCACCTTTTAAGGGTAACCTCTTGGTGACATACAGTTAGTATACACAGAGGTAAAAGAAAGCACCTGAAGGATAAGTCCATGGGAAGCCAATTAAAGTTCTCTTGAATACCACAGTTCTGCCTGCTCTTTTCCTCCTGACCTATTTGTGCTTACCTCTATCCTTCTCATCAGTGTTTTGGCCAGTGTTTTTACTGCAGGGCTATAGGCAATGACAATATTGGTTGCTTCAAAACCACTCTCCAAGTGTACCACTCCTCATTACAGACCTAAAACAAAGTTACTAATTTCTCCCTCTACTTAAAAAACCCTTTGAGAATATTTTGTAGGAAATACATCCATGATGCAACTGTGGAGCACTCTGGCATACGCAGAGTTTTAAAAAAGTTTAACTTCTTTTCAACTTTCAAAATAAATCTTTTATTCTGTAAAATAAAAGTGTTTCTCCTCCCTGATATGGATACACTCACATTTCTTTATATCTTATATGAAAATCAGTATCCTTCTTACCTACTTTTGGAGCACTATAAACTTACTTGAATGAATGCTCCTCTAAATAGTCTGTTTGAATGACTCATCAAAGTATTTTGAAGTGTATAAAGTGTATTTTGGTGATCTCATTAACTGCATGGTAAAACAATGCACTGGAAGAGTAGCCTATAAAATGGATTTCACTGTTGTTTACCATGTGGTCATGTCCTATATGTGTAACTGGGGAAATGTAGTTGCAAAAGAGAAATTTTCTCGTGTCAAAAATCATCTTCAGTCTTTAGAGATTTTTATTTTTAGTTGTATTGTCATCTGCTAATTTCTTTTTCTTTTCAAGTCTCCTTATAAAATTTCAGGAATGAAGGAAGTGAATAGGTCTCCCCTGTAGATGTGAATGTTTCCGAAGTCTGTTTTCTGGGATATACGTGTGTATTACAGGTATATAAATTTTTTCAGGTACATAAATTTTTTATGTGATGATGTATGATATATGTATGGTATAGAACTTCCTTTAGGTAGATTTTCTTTCCTTCAGAGAATATCTCCACTGGCTGTATTTTCACGATAACAATATTACCATCAAGGAGGTACACAATATGATAGGAAGATAATAGTTTTTTATAAAAACTGCTGTGAAGACCATGACAATCTTTACTTGAAAAGCAAGGTATGTGGATGGACTAGCACCTTGCAGAAAATTAAGAAGTCTTGGCTCGCAGAAAGCTCAGATAACTAATAAAATTAACAAGTCTTCAGAAATTATGCAGACAAACATGAAGACTGCTTGAGAATACAGCTTTTCTTCATGGTAACAATAGCAATTAAACTGCCTCTGTGTTCCCAACAAGTGGAATAAGATGTATAAAGTTAGGGTTTCTAAATGCAGGCAATTGTAATTTGTGATATCATTTACAGACGTAGCTGCTATTGCAGTTAAATTAATGTTTTACTTTGCGTGGCCATTAGAACATATAAATAAAGCATGATGACCATAGTAATATCTTTCATGTTAATTGATTAGATTTGGGCCTAATTAATGGCCAGATTCACATTTTACATTATTCTTAATTTTTTTTAAGCTAAGTAGATACTAATGTAAAACCAGTTTTATTTATGAGTATTTGAAAAACCTAGAAATGTCTGGCTTATGCTTTGTGCTGTGTGTCTGAGTGTTTTGATTTATTCCTGTTGCTAATGCATTTGGTGCAGACACTTGTTATAAAACAATGTTGAAAGACATTGTTTACCACATTTTGTGAAGGATGTCAAACCAAAAATCTGCTGGTTAGTTTTGTTAGTGTCCAAATGTTCTTCTGGTAAAATGTCTTCCTTTTGAAAATCATTTGGGAATGTGTGTAGCCCTCTTGATTCTATTTGCTTATTAAGTCCAATGGGAAAAAGAAAAAAAAAGAAAAAAAAAATTTATATGTGAATTTATAAATACAGCTGGTTTTTTTCACTTAAAGAAGGAAGGGTCTTCCTTGGCCTTTTGATTAGGGGTAAATTCAGTATGTCTTAGTTCAATGATAATTCCCTACTCATGGACGTGGATCTGATCCCACAAATTCTTACTACTTGGTTCAGATTTGATTCTACACTGGGTTGTAACTAATTTAAGCAATATAACAAGAATGGATGTTGCATTGATGCTTCCAGCTGTTCTAATAATTCCTATAATATCTCTTTCTCATTTCCACTCCATCACACAAGCTCATGATGATTGGTCCTTTTTATTAAAAAAAAGTAAAAGTAAAGGGTTTTTTTTAATCTTTAATGTTTAATTGTGGATTATTAAAAACAAAAAAAGCAGTGTAGAAAGAGGAAATGGCATTCTATTTCCCTCACACCTAACCGTAAAACACTTAGCTATGGAGGTTAAATCCTAGGTTCTAGATGAATCCTTAAGTTCCCAGAGAGTTTGTGGAGAAAGCCAACCTCTCCAAAGAACGTTTCAACTAGTAAGTTACAAAGAGCACCCATTTCTTTATCAGCCATACAGAAATTTCAAGTCATTGTGCTATAAAAGTTAGCCCTTCAGTTAAGCTGAAGTTATAAATTACATGGGATAGATCAGAGTAAAACTGTTTCCTATCATTTTTCTGGCTGAAACTGAAATTATACTTCCCACTTTCCAGTAAGGCTGACCCAGTGCATATGGAAACTCAGTTCTCAATGAATACCCTGTTAAACATTTAGATGCAAATTAACCTTCTTATGCCTTATGACAGGACTGTCAGCAGATAATATCTGAATATTTTCTATATTTTCAAAATGTGTGGAAAAAGTCTGACAAGAATGAAAGACTTTTGGGGATTAATCACTACAATGATGTCTTCCATTACATGTTTTTAATTCACCTCTTCTTACTGATGAAAAATGCTAGAGTGTTTCCAAGTTACTTATATAATCAAAAAGTGGAGCATCTTCACACAAGGTCTTCATTCCATGGAAAATTTTCATATTTCAAAATTTATTTATCTTCTTTTTGAGGGCCATAACTGATACCTTCCAAGTTTCCTACAATGACAATTTCAAATAATTTAATTATAAGTTTTCTTCATTTTCAAAATATTATTTTGTGTTTTAATTGAAGATAAACGTGTTTTTTCATTTGTGTTGTATTCTTATTTTGATACTATTTCATATCTGCTTCTCACTTCAAACATCCCCCACTTCTGCCTCCTCCCCCCTACTTTATATACCGAGCATGACGTCATATGGTATGGAACATCCCTTTGGTCAGCTGAGGTCACCTGTCCTGGCTGTGTCCTCCCAGCCTCCCATGCACCTCCAACTTCCCTACCAGTGTGGCAGCGTGAAAAGCAGAAGAGACCTTGGCTCTGCATAAACACTGCTGAGCAATAACAAAATCATCTCTGTATTATCCACCCTGTGTTTAGCACAAATCCAAAACATAGCCCCATATTAGCCACTGTGTAGAAAATTAACTCTATCCCAGCTGAAAGCACACTTATTCATATTAATAGATTATAATACTCTAAGCTCCATGGGAATACCTATTTGCTCAAATATAAGTCTGATAAAATAATGAAAGGACAACTATCAGTTTAATCTTTCCTGTCTCAAATAAATTTGAGTTTGTTCTATGAAAAATATGGTAATTAGATAAAACAAAGATATTATTTCTTGTTTGGTATGTTTGTTATTTCTTGTATGTTATAATGAAAGGATTTCATTATATTAAACAGGAAAAACTGTATGATGTAGGATACCTAATATATAAAATCATTACTCAGCAGGAGCTGCCAGCTATTATTTCTTTTGTTTATTAAAATATATATATGTATAAAAAATGTATTCAGTGACATATTGAGAGGTATCACAAAGTAGTGTAGGAATACTATAGAATAAATACATAAGTTAACACATATGCAAAGAAAAAACCCCAAAAAGATACTATCTGTAATTCTAATGTTAAAATTTAGTAAGCATTTTGTGATTCTCAAAAATATTTTTTAACTGTGACTGTTTTGGTTTTAGTGTATTTTACTATGAAATTCTATGTTATCAACTGTATTGCTTCCCCTTCATCATTCCTCCCCCCAAAGAGCCGCGTATCCTCACAAAGATCTCTGATTAAACTGCGAAAGTGTTGTAACTAATTTTACCTTTCATGAACTCTTCTGAGGGAAATTTTCATTTGGGTCAAAGCATCTTGCATTTGAACTCGATAAATGTGGTATCAACTTTTTCCCTCAGCAGAAGACTAAAATATGAGATATGATCAAAGAGAACACATTTTTACCGGTATCATTTTTACTGGTGCACTGGAACTGAGTTCAGGCAGGTAAGCCTGAACATATTCAAAAAATATGAAGGAGGTAATTAAAACGGTATTAATAGGTAGGTAATATGAACAGATAAAAAAGAAGCCCTGAAAACTTTTAAATATAGTTAACTAGTTTATTCTCTGTAGTCAGGATCAAGTTTTTATAACTAACTTTGACTTCATGTTCCTTAGGTTAATATTAATTTCACCTACCTTTAGAAATCTGAGACTTTTAAAATTAATTAGCTCTTTTGTTTGTTTTCCTTCAACAGTTAATAGAGAGAAAAACAGCTTTTCAAATGGCTCTTTGAGATCTGTTTTCAGAAGAGAGATGTCCCTCCTGAAACTCAAGCTTTTCTGTTTTTGGCCATGAAGATGCCTAGCTCAGTTACAGATATCCAGTTGTTAAACGTCTAAGTAAGGAAGTTCGTTGTCCTTTTTCTCCTCCTACTCTTCTTGTCAGTTGTAACAATTTATCCAGATGTTAGAAAATTTAAGTCCTGGAAACTTGTATATGATCTGTACAGATCTATGTGGAAAAGATGTTTAAAAGTAGTAATTAGAGCATGGTGAACAGCCACCCAAAGAAAAATTGCATGTGTACATCTCAGTCATTATTTACACAGTTCATGGATTTCTCGTATGTAGTGAACTGTGACCTTCACTCATTTACCCCTTTTAAAAAACATCGGTATATCAATACACAAATAAATTGACTTACTGAATAACAAATTGTTTTAGTTCTCCACTCTCTAGGTCTAATCTAAAGCTGAAGCAGCAATCACATCAAGTGGCAATTCTGAGAATCTTAACCTTGGTCATCATAGACTAAATGAAAACTGGTTCCCATCTCATCAAATTTTATTCACAAAAATAAATCTTTCCTCACGAATGATTTGGGTTTTAAAATTGACAGTTTGAGAGAAAAAAAGTCTACTGAAACCATTTTGACCTTTTTAAGTCTGCTTTACTGTATTTACTAGTGTATGTAATGCAATTGTATGTCTATTAAGAAGAAGATTATTTTCTAGCTCATTCTGGCACATTAACACTAAATTAGTGGACAGCAAACTCTTTATTTTGCTTTACCTCCTCTTGTATAAACACCCACAATACTCAGTGTACTTTTATTTGTGAGTTCCCAGATGATTTTTTTATGCCATAGAAGTTTTGAGGTTTTTACATATCCTCAGGCTATTTTAGTCATCTTTAAAAAAAAAACCACACCAAAAATAAAACAAAAACCCAACAATATTTGTTTATCTCTTTGCCTCTACTGGTGTTCAGAAGGAAATGAATATTCATCATTGCGCATCAAGGTGTAGGTCAAGTACACAAAGGTCTTGAAGATATATTTCACCATTGACTCTGATTTACTTAAAAATTCAGTCCTGAGTAATTGATATATTCACCAAGGGGGATAGATTCTTGCACACACACACACAAAAAAGAAAACCCACCTAAAAACAAACAAACAAACAAACACACAAAAAAAGAAGCAAAAGAGAAAAAGAGTTTATTTCTCATTAATAAGCATTTTCTGAACAAAGAAATCTTGGTGAAACATTTCATATGTTATACAGCCACTAAGGGAGTCACTTGTTACAGCAGAAACTCTTTAAAAACATCTCTGTGATTAAGAATCTTCATTTCTGTATGAGAGAGAAGAAATGAAGTTGTCATGGTTATTATAGTCCAATTTAAGAATCAGGACCCTTGAAATATTTTGACTTACTGAAGCTTTAGTGAGATCAAAAACCACTGTATCTCGGTCTTGATTATACTCACAGCATTTTTCTTAGACATGCAGACATGCAGAATAATCACACCAGTTGTACTTAGAATATACTCTGCTTAGAATGAAATTACATTGCATTCTGAGTAAGGCATTTTCTGTATATTCATCAGTTCAGCAGTTTAGCATCTGTCTAACAGTTATCTTCCTGGATATATTTGTGAGAAAACTATAACAATGATTGTCCCAAGAAGAAGGATTTCCATTTTCTTTAGTCAGATGGATGGGCTTTTTTTGCAGATTCTCAATACTTGCAGATGTCAGAAGTAGGCTTGTCAAACCTTGTTTCAGCAAACCTTTTTGATTTTTTTTTCCCTTCATGGAAAGAAGAGCTACACTGCATGTGTCTTCAAAGTGACTCTGTAAAGCGGCATGGTGAGTCAATATCCTCCACATCAGGAAATTGTGATAAATTAGGAGGTTTGTGAGATTACATAGCTAATTTAAAATACAAAGATACAAATGCAAAGCCACATTTTACACTAAGACTTTTTAAAGGCTGATAATGTAGACACTGTTTTGATCAAGAAGGTAGTCTCATGGAAGGACAAGTATACCCTGTATATTCTGGTATACAAAGAACATGTCCATGACTTAACCATTGTTTTGTCTGTGTACTTTCCTGTTTTGTTGCTTGTTCGTATTAAGGATTAATAATCACCAAAAAAAATTAATATAAGATGTTTCTATTTATATTCCTTTTTTTCCCACAACACATTAGTGCTGAGAAATATTCTACTACCTTTTCCAAAGCTCATACTATAATCCACATCTGCTCATACTATAATCCACAATTTAATAAGCTTGTTTGAAAAAAAATCTTTAATTTTTTTATCAAGGGTTTCCTATTTTTAAGTCCTCTGCATATACCTCTATGGGTGACTATGTAACACAGTGACAATGCTTTTATAACAAGCTAATGCTAAACTTGAGTAAAGGTTATGAGTGACTTGTTTATTTCCCCGAGCAAGCATTGACGTTTGAACTGCAAAAACCAAGCCACATAGATGCTTTTCTGTCAATTCAGTGAAAAGTGTATCTAGCACCAGCTTTCTTCACATTGAATATTCTTGGAAGAAATGTTACACATAATGTAACTACATAGAAACAATATTTTGCAAATATTTTCGTTGGGTACCTTCTGACCACAGTCAGAAGAAGATACAGTTGCTCCAGAAAACTGTATGTAAAGCAGTGCTTAACTACTGATTTTCACTCAGCAATTTTCTTTAACACCTCAGGTATCATTTAGCAAATCAATCATGTAGTGAGTTATGGTTGATGTTGGTTTTCCCCCTTCCTCGAGTCAGGTGAGCAGTGCTGTCCCTTAAACTAGCTACTGTGGTATAAATGAAGATTAAGTGTTGAGGTTTCGCTACAGTGCTGCACACAGCCTGAGCACAACCAGATACCATTAACACATTTCACTGGGTATCTGGAAGAAGACTGGCCTTACACGCTGCAGCATGCCTTATTGGCTTTTCTAGAGACACTGCTGGCTACAGGTCATCCTTGAACAAACAAGGATTCCAGGAACGGTGAGATTCACTTGTGCTTATTAAAAACCCCAAACCAAACACTTTGATAATTGGGGTTATCAAATAAATACGAGAATTACTTAGATTCCTGGATAGGTTATTTCCGTGAAGTTACAAAATATTCCAGATAAGTGGGACAGATTTTCTAACTAGTTTGTGTCTGTGAAAAATAATTAAATAAACACGTTTAAAGAAAGTCACGATGAGAGCTCAGCAAGAATTTTAAATTAATGTCTTTCAAATAGTTTCAGAAAAGAGGTCTTAAGCGCTTAAGGAAACCGCTGTTAGCACCTTTCTCTGTGCAATTCAGGCTGCACTAAACATGATTTGCCACAGTCAGGACTTCAACCACAAAGACATTGCTCTGAGTAAGAATTAAGGGTAAACAAATAATGTAGATGTCATTGTGGTTATCTATGGTAGATGCTGGAAAGCAGTGCTGCAGAAAGGGACATGGGAGTCCTGGTCAATGGCAAGTTGAATACGATTCAGCAGTGCCCTGGAAGCCAGGAGGGCCAACAGTGTCCTGGGGGGCATCAGGCAAAGCATCGCCAGCTGGCGCAGGGCGGTGATTGTCCCACTCTGCTCTGCACTAATGGGGCCTTGCCTTGAATGTTGTGTGCAGTTTTGGGCACCACAATATAAGAAACATATTAAGCTAATGGAGGGTGCCCAAAGGAGGGCAATGAAGATGGTGAAAGGCCTTGAGGGGAAGCCATATGAGGAGTGGCTGAAGTTGCTTGGTCTGTTCAGCCTGGAGAAGAGGAGACTGAGGGGAGACCTCATTGCAGTTACAACTTCCTCACGAGGGGAGGAGAAGGGGCAGACAGTGATGTCTTCTCTGTGGTGACCAGTGACAGGACCTGAAGCAATGGCCTGAAGTTGTGTCAGGGGAGGTTTAGTTTAGATGTTAGAAAGACATTCTTCACCCAGAGGGTGGTTGGGTGCTGGAACAGGCTCCCCAGGGAAGTGGTCACAGCACCAAGTCTGACAGAATTCAAGGAGTGTTTGGATGATACTCTCAGGCACATGGTGTGACTCTTGGGAATGGTCCTGTGCAGGGCTAAGGGTTGGACTCAGTAATCCTCGTGGGTGCCTTCCAAGTTAGCATATTCTGTAGTTTTAGAAATATAAAACCTGGAATGACCTTTCTTGCTTTTTTGAGGGGAGGAGGACTTGAAGGGAAGAAAGGTTTTATTAATTTTTTTTTAAGTTACAACTATTTTATTGCAGATTGTGACAAACAATGTGTCAGAGACGCGGAAGAGATTTGAGACCAAATTTTCCCTTGAAATTTACTCAAAGTAAAAATTAATGTATTATTCAAATGCTTCTTAATAAAAAAAAGGCTTCTAATGGCTTTTGGAGAGCATTAAAATTTTAAGCCTATTTGCAAGAAAAGCACAGAATGTACATGGCATTTTTGTGTATTATAAACTTATGGAAGAAAAGAAATAAAGACAAAAAAAATAGCCTCTTTTGACACTCAGGACCAGACGGTTGATTTAATTTCTACCAAAAGACTTTACATAGTTCCTTGGTGGATAAAGTGTGTATCAGTTACATTAAACAATTGAAACATTACTAATTGAAAAAGATGGTATTACTTGGGTGGGAAATGTAACCACCACTTTCAATACCCTCCTGAAATCTGAGTTGCACCAAGGACTTTAAAAAAACAGTGGATTCTCTGCTCTGATCTTATTACAGATAACTCTATCTGTGTGCAAGTGATGTATGGGCAATTTAAAAATCCAGAAATTAAAAATATCTCATCAATAAATAATTTAAAATTTCATGTACTATTCAGAAGCTTTTGTCAAATATGCATCTAATCACTAAATCAGTAAAACAGATATATGGAAAAATCTTTTTTTTGCCTACGTCTGCTGCCTTTTTTTTATTAGTCAGAATGATTCTTACAACAAAATCTTTCATGGAAAACGTTAAGGCAGAATGATCATAGGAAGAGATTTACTCTCACCATGAAATCTTATTATCCAAATAAGTCCTATCATGTTATTTCCTGATCACATTATAAACTCACTGATACATAGGTTACTCTGCTTCCAGTGTTTTTTTCAGGTTGCAAAGTAAGATAACAAAGCTGTTGGGTGTTTCTTGAGTTTTTCTTTCTAGGAATAAGAGGGAAACTCAAACCAGTGATGCCATATTATTTTATAATGCCATATTATTATAAAGTAAAAAAAAAACATAGTTTGCTCTATCAAACAGAATTAAGCAATGGTTAAGTTTTGAAATTTAACAATGTGATCTCTAAGATGTTGGCTGTTATTCCTTATAAAACCAATATATAGCTACTAATGTCTAAAGGAATGCTTTGCACATTAACGTTCAATTCTGGAAGATGAGAAATCTAATGCTGGTATCTTCTTACAGCAATACATGAGTTGAAGTTTTTGGTAAAAGGGATTAGGGCAACAGGCTCTAGGTGGCCCTGTTTGAGCAAAGGGCTACCTGCAGATGAGTTTTCCAACCTCAACCACTCTGCCATTATGTGAACAGTTTTATTCAGTAGTGGAAGTGTCTGTCTTCTTCATTTTCCTCTCTTTTTCTACCTTGCTTGGCAACTATTTATGAACCATCACCTGCTTCCCTACCTTCCCTCCTTGACGGGTTGCTTATTGCCAGGCCCTTGTGCACAGGGCACAAATTTTCCATCACAGAAATAATAAGTCAGAGGTGAAAACCCACCTGCAAGGCAACAAGAAGATACCAAACATCCTGCAAAACAACCTATCCCCCTTTGGGCATCTATCTTCCTGGCTGGGTGACCAGTGGTGGGAAGCCCTTCCCTCCCCTTTCCCACAGTTTGTCCCCATCTGTCCAGTTGCAAGGACCTTTGGGTCCTGCACAGGGGTTGTCTGGAGCAGCCCCTGTCTGTTTTCATCTGGTCCAGCAACAGGGGGGAATGGTGGACAGTAAGCTGAACATGAGCCAGAACTGTGTCCCACCCTTTAGCAGAGCAGTCCAAGGGTATGCTGGGCTGCATGAGTAAGGGACTTGCCAGTAAGACTCGAAAAGCTACTTGGAACTGAATCTATCAAGGAATGCCACAGGCAACAAGAACTTCTCTAACCATCTAAGTGGCAAGGAGAAGACTAGGAAAATTACGAGCCCATTGCTGAATAGGTAAGGAGATGTGTTACCTTTGCTTCAGTGATAAGCTGGAGCTGAAAACTAGTCTGCCACGCCACAAGAAGATACCAAAACATCTCCCCAAAAGGCTTTCTCCCTTTAGGGTACCTTCCTTTGGGATGGCCAACGATAAGTGGCTCCTTGGAACCAGTGACCCATGGAATGTGACTGTGACATCGCCCCAACCTTCCTGCTTTTCAGCAGCCAAAAGTTCTATCCCTTGGCACTCTGTCCAGAACTTTTGTGGGCACACACACATGGCGAGCAGGATCCAGGAGGATCGTGGTCTCGCTCTTTAAGGTTTGGCTTGGTAGAGAGCAGCAGCTCCAGGCACTGAGAAAAGGCAGCCTCTTCTAAGCTCCTCTCCCATCTGCCCAGTTGTGAGGACCTCTGGGTCCCACGCAGGAGCTGTCCTGGGGCCGTGAGAGCCAGGAGGGTGCTGGGGCCATCCAGCACTGAAGGCTTTCAGCAAGTTTCCCTGCTCCGTCACTGTGTCCTTCAGGTACCTTGTGCTAAACTAGGCCGTGTCTGGGAGACATTGTTGGGGGCTCTGGTGTCTTGGGCACAGCAGCTCTTTCCCCAGGGCCTCCTGACACCTCACCAGAGCCTGCCCCAGGGCACTCACCCATCTGGCTTGAGCCCTGGGGAGGTGTGGAGGAGACTGGGGTTTCCCCTCCTGCTATCCCTCCCTCCGTGCCTCCCTCCCTGCCTCCCTCCATGGAGCAGACCTCCACAGCATCTGCCCAACACCCTTCCAAGTCCCAGCAAGAACCTTTCCAACCTAGAGCCCCATGGGGTCCCCTTGCCCAGGGCCCTTTGCCCAAGCCTGTTCTTCCCTGGGGGCACAGGCAGGAGGTTTCCCCAGTACCTCAACATCCAGTGGGGGCTGCTTGCCTGGGAGAAATAAGGGTGGAAGGTAGAGTTGCAGAGCTGCCTTTGGGTCTGGCTGGCCCACATGCTGCTGCTGTTGCTGCTGCTGCTTCGAGGCACCCAGAAGGTGACCCCTTTGGGATAGTCACCTTTCTCAACCCACAGCTTGCTTGGGCCTTCCTTGTTTTTCCCCTTCAAGCACCAAGAAGGCTGGGCATCCAGGCACTTTGCATGTCTCTCTGGGCAGGGCCAGGTGTGGGGCACTGAAGAAGCCCTGGAGAAGAGACTCTGCTACCAGGGCCAGCATGAGCCAGCTGCCACCAGCAGGGCCATCAGAGGTGGCAGCAGCAGATGGCAGATGCCCCATCTGCCTGGGTGACCTTGAAAATGCCACCTATGTGGAGGTCTGTCAGCATTGTTTTTGCTTCATCTGCATCCGAGAATGGGCCAAACTGACAGAGACCTGCCCACTCTGCAAGCAGCCTTTCGAGCGACTAATGCACACCGTGACAGTGGATGGCACCTATGAGGAATATGTGTTTGGCCAGTCTGCCCACCCCAAAGGAAGGCAGCCAGGACCCGGAGCAGAACTCCACAGTGGCACTACAACCTGTGTCACAGGTCCACTGACAGCAAGCCCTCCAAGAGCCGGAGCAGATCCTCCCAGCAGCATGACAACCCACATCGCAGACCCCTGACACCCAACCCTTCACAGGGAGGAGGGGGAATATAGGAACTGAGTACAGGGGGATCCAGTAGCTGTGGGGCCCTCCAGCGCAACTTCCTAGCAGGCTTCTGCAGCCAGCACTTCTCATGAGGGAACACCACTGAGCCCAGAGGAGCGCCTGACCCCTGTGGCAGCCTGACCTCTTTCATCTGCAATAAACAGCCAGGTGCTTTCAATTTAAAGATGTGTATGATGATTTCCATCATTAACTGCTGCAACATAAGGTGTTTCTCTCCTGCTTTCCTCACTTCCCGCTTCCAAGCACCAATGTAGGGGTGTCCAAGGCCTTTGACCAGCAGCTGGTCCTGCTAGTGCCTCTGCACCCAAATGTTTCTGGCCATTCTTTAGGCACTACTCTCAGTCTATCTCTGACAGCAGCAGCTGGCCCAATTCCCCATGGCTGTGGCTGGCAGGCAGGAGAGAGCCTGTTGTGCTCTTATGACTAAATGCTCTCTGGGTCACAAAACCCATTCCAGCGGAATGAGGACTTTTGGTGACCCACACACCTTGGCTTGATCTCGCTCAGGAGAGCAAAGCTCTGAATCTCAAGCATCGTGGGTTTTCAGGAACCATCCAGAAGTAAGCTGACTTGCAAGCAAAGGAGTTTTTCCACAGACAAAAGTTCTGGAGAAATGGGCATTCAGGAGCTGTGTTGGAGAGCCTGTATTGAAGAGAAAGCCTGGACAGCCTATTTCCAACCAGAAGTTAGGGGTAAATACACAAGAAGTAGCTTTGGCTACTCTCACCACCATGAGCAGTCACAGACCAGATGCAGCGGTGCATCCCTCTGTGTCCAGGGAAAGCAGAAAAGAACTCTGAGGAGGAGTACTGGAGATGGATTGCCTATGGAAAGGTGCCAAGGTCTAGGCCCAGAGGAAGTCTCTGCAGCAGGACTCCAACTTGCATGTTGAGAATACAGTGTCAGGTTCTCAACAGAAGTGCATGGCAGAGGATGAGAGGCATCAGGCCTCACCTGAAACAAGGCAAGTTCACACTGGAGAGAAAGGGCAAACTTCTTCCCTATGGGGACTTTCCAGTGTGGAAAGCCTAGAGAGGCTGTGCTGTCTGCATCCTTGGGGCTTTTCAAGACCAGGCTGGGGAAAGCCTTCAACTGAATCATCATGCCTTCTGGCTGATGCTGCTTTGAGCAGGGGGCTTCACTGGGGACCTCCTGGCATCCTTTCCAATCTGAATTTTACCATGAACCTATGATTTTCCTTTTTCCATGCTGCTTCCTTCCACATCCAGATGGAGCCAGATGGAGATATTTAAAAAATATTTATTTAACCCACAATGTGAAATACAGAAAAATGGATGTAGTGGTTCAGATCAATGTACTTCTAGCCAAGACTTCATTTTCAACAGTGTTAACTATTAATTCACAATAATAAAAATGAGCATGATATTTAGCCCTCAAATTTTCCAGGCTTCAATTATTGTCTGCTGTAGAGACATTTTAACCATGATATAATTTGTTACTTAATAACTCCACAATAGGTCCCTCTGAAAAATATTTTTCTGCATTCCTCTCATAAAAATTCTGGCAACCATAATGTAATTCATTTGAAGAAAAACCTTCCTCAATTTGTTTGAATCTGCCCCAAACTATATTTTTGATGGCCTCATTTCTATATCAAAATATGTTTTTATAAGTTGATTCTTATATTGATCTCCAACCACTCATGTCCTGCCCTAATGCTTACTGAATGTATTCACTCTAGATGTATTTATTTGAACATACAACTAGCAAAGAACTGTACATTTCATTTTCAGGAGTGGCTGAGGGAGCTGGGGTTGTTTATCCTGGAGAAAAGGAGGCTCAGGGGGGAGTTTATCTCTACAAATACCTGACAGGAGGTTTTAGCAAGGTGGAGGTTGGTCTTTTCTCCCAGGAAACTAGTGACAGGATGAGAGGACATGGCCACAACCTGCTCCAGGGGAGGTTCAGGTTGAATATCAGAAAGAATTTCCTCATGGAAAGGGTTGTTAAACACTGGAATGGACTTCAGGGGAGGTGGTGGAGTCACCATCCCTGGAGATGTTCAAGATACAACCGGACATGGCACTTAATGCTGTGGTCTATTTGACATGGAGGTGATTGGTCAAAGGTTGTACTTGATGATCTTAGAGGTCTTTTCCAACATAAACGATTCCATGATTCTGTGATTTTCACCAATTAGCAACAGACAGGAATAAGAAAAAACCCCCAAAACATGTTTTCTTTTTACCAAAGGAAAGGTGATGATTATAAGAATATTACAAGATAAATATTTCATCATTTTACTGTCTACTTACTGTAGAGTCTGCCAGAGAGTAACAGGAAAGACATACTCTTTCCTGAAAAAGTTGTGTGTTTTATGAAGCACGGATTTGAGAGCATCAGACCTGCAAACATGAAGAAATTATACTAAGTACATTTCTTACTTTTATCAGTAAAAAATGTTGTACTGGAGTGTACGGTTTTGATGGTGTTACTGCCAATTCAAACTTCAGTCGTGGTTTATACTTTTTTTGTTATAAATTGTAGAGTGACGGATACAATAGCCTAGATATTTCACTGTCATTTTCAAGTTGTGTTAACACATCTCAGTCTCCAAGTTTACTGACTAACACATAGTTGGAAGTGGATTTGATCAAACATACCATTGAAGAAAGTCACATCTCATTTCTCATATAAGAAATCTCTTACCAAAGAGTAATTCTGCGAAAATCTTTAGCAAGTAAGTGTTAAGGCTTACAAAAGAAAAGCCCACCACTGGTCTGCACTTTTAGAGCTGAGACTATAGGAGCTTATTATTCAGTGAGGATATTTTTAAACGTTTTTTCTAACAATTTTAGCATTTTGTTTGGATTATAATTTGAAAAAAACAAAATAAACAAACAAAAACCCGCCTAAACAAAAATTATGCTTTCCAAAACAACATTAATCTGGAAATGGGTTGTATTTGTTTCTTTTTGTGGCTATAGAAACGATGAGGAAAAATGACTTTTAATTACACTCAGATATTTGTACTTGAACCCACACATAAGACAGTCGACTCCCAGTGATACAATTAGCATATTATGATAATGTACTATGTCTCTTGATAAGACTGTTTAAATGACTGTCCTTTACAGAAATGATCATGAAGAGTACTGGCATTTTTGTGTACAGATCTCTCAATATGCAACAGGTTGACTAACAGTTCAAATGCTGTTATCAGTTACATGAGAAAACCTGTAGTGACCCTATTTCTCACTTTTTCATTTTTTATTTCATTTAAAAAATAAAACAAAATCTTTCAATCTAAGAAAAATCAAGCTAGATTATATAAATCTGTTATTAGAATCATAGAATAGCTCAAGTTGGAAGATTCCTGGAAATATCTGCTCCAACCTTTTGTGGTAAAGGGAGACTAGATGAGTTTTTCTAGAACCCTGTCCAATTTCATCTGATTGTTCTTACTCAAAAGAGCCTCTCTCAGTGCATCCTGTGTTCTTTGCATTTGCCTTCTCTGGATGGCTCCTCATGAAGAGAGAACCTCCTTTTTTTGACTGCCCTTTAAGTACTGGAATACTGTGATGACCTCACCCACAAGCCTTCTCTTCTCCAGTGACAAGAGAGATGTAAGTCCTTCAGTCTTTCCTCATAGATCAGGTTCTCCAGTGCTTGGATCATCTTTGTGACCCTCCTTTGGACACTCTCCAGTCTGTTTGCATCTTCCTCTAATTGTGAAAACCAGAACTGAACACAGTACTGCAGGCGAGGCCTGACAAGGACTGAGTGGAGAGGAAAGATCACAACTTTACCTCTACCAGTTGTACCCCTGTGAATGCAGCCTGGGACATGATTTGTCCATCTGGCTCATCCATGTTAGCCTCCAAAAATCCACGAAATGGCAATCAACTAATCATTTAGAATCATAGAATCATAGAATCGATTGGGTTGGAAAAGACCTCCGAGATCATCGAGTCCAACCCTTGGTCCAAATCCAGTCCATTTACTAGATCATGGCACTCAGTGCCACGTCCAATCTGCATTTAAAAATCTCCAGGGATGGTGAATCCACCACCTCTCTGGGCAGCCCATTCCAATGCCCGATTACTCTCTCTGTAAAGAATTTTCTCCTGATATGCTTCTGTTTATCTGATGTCAGAAAGAGTTATCCAATTTAGCCCAGCTATATTTCTTACTATGCTAACATAGATCACTTTTGTTTATCTGAGACACTCGAATTATAAATAAATCATTTGATAAATAAATAATAAATAAAGAGTTCCATCATTATGCTAGAAGGTCTAGAGGGCTCTTCTGTATTATGATTATTCTTACTATATTAAACCTGGCTAGAATAGCTGTGACTAAACGAAATTTATAGAAGCCAAAATGTTTCCTGAGAGGCATATTGGTTTCAATGAATTTTTCAAAGGAAAGTTTTCTGCAGTCCAGAGCTCCCTGGTCACCTTTAATGAGAAAGAGAGAGGAAAAAGTGATGAATTAAATCCCTCAGGTACTATATTGAAAAAAATCAATTTTTGACAGAATTCCATTGTCAAAGGAACACTTGTGGCCATTCCAATGTGAAATAGAAACAAAGTTTGAGGTTTTGAAAATTCTTTTTCTGCCAAGTTCTCTACAACGTGATGATTCTTACTCAGAACTATAATTTCCAGAATATTATATCAGTGCATGGTTCAGTGAAACCAGTTTCTTATGCTGTGGGTTGTCTCAAGACACAAAGAATTATCTATATTTTGATACCTGTAACCAAAACTATAAAAAAACTGAAAGTGAGTACAGAAAACAAACTATAAATTTCATATTACAGGTTATGTGTATACTGTCTGTTGACAAGGAAAACAGCATAATAATCCTCAGCAGATGCTCCACTCTGGGGTTCACTTCAAGCTCTAATGCAAAAATGAAGGCAAAGTTTCACAGGTCAAGATTTAAAAATTATATTGTTGTAAGAGATAACTTTGTCTGGGAAATGGCAGTAATGGGAATAATGAATAAAAATTGTGAGAAATTCTTTGTGGTTCTTTCCTAGCAGGTGAATGGAACTTGATTGAGTCTTGTGGCACTACTGCACAGACTTGCTACCATACCCTCATGGAACTGTGTCAGAGTTCTCCTCCAGTGTGGGGGGTGCAGTAGGATCTGCAGGGAGTCAGGGGCTGGCACAGCTGGCATGAGCAATCCTGCAGCCAGGCACTACTCTCAAGGACCATCCTTTGAATTAAAATTGGTTCGATGTGAGTATGGGGACTGAGGAGGAGGACTAGCTCTAAGCAAAATGCATACTCGCAGTGTAGCTCAACTTTGTGTAAGACAATAAAAAATTAAAGAAAAACAAAAACAATGCGAAAACTTATTATAGTGTAATTATGCTAATGCAAAACTTCAAAGACCTGTTTGTAAGTTTATGTAGAATGGTTATGAAGTATGCAAAAATAAATGGAAAGTTAGCTGCTTTGCTCTTTTCTGAGGATATGCTTGTTTCATTATCAACTTTTTCCCCTTCACAGCACATTTTATAGCCAAAGTATCATTACACTAAGAATTTTAGCCTTATTTGCATAATGCTAATAGCACAAAGACAGGTTTGCTTAACTACCCATACAGGAACAGGATTGCTGCAGCCCTAGAAGAAATGGATCCACTAGTTAAGATAAAGTAAAATAAAATAAAATAAAATAAAATAAAATAAAATAAAATAAAACTGATATTATACTGTCAGCCAGAAACTGATTTTTTTTGTTAATGCAAAGTTTTATTATCTCAACTAAGCAGATATGTGTCATTAATTCAAAAGAAAACATCCTAACAATCTTCTGCCTCACAATGTTCATATTGTGCATGGGAGTGTGGGGTACTTATTGAAATAATAAAACAAGACTTCAGTCAACAGCATACAAAAAATTAGGACACATCGTATGGCATTTTTACTTTTTTCTTTTTGAAGAGAAACTAAAAAATCTTCATTGGTCCCCAAATAGTGTTTCAAACTCTTGACACATGATTAAGCCAGAAATACAACATGCTTGCAATATCCTATTGCTGTTAGAGGGAATTCAAGGTATAGAAAGGGCAAATTAAATTTTCTTATTGTAAAGAGATTTTTCACTAGGATGAAATAGTTACAACACTTCTAGCTGAACTGGTTGACATAAGCTCTGCATCTCAGCTGTAAAGGAGAATTTTAGTCTTTCAAAATTGCATAGATTGGTTTTTCTTTAAACAAACAAAGAAACAAACTTTTAAAAATAGTCCTTTAACAAACCTATGAAACAGTCCTATTTACTAGAAAATATGTCCAAAGTTTTCTAGATATTTTCTGACTTTACAATAGTGACATAATCTATTTTTTAAATGATAAAAGAGAAATTTAACCAGTTAGGCAGTTTCTTACCTAAGAAGAATTATAACAAGAAATTCTTTTTTTTGTAACCTGCTACATAGTTTTTAGCAAGAAATTGATGTTTGCAAACAAAAATGGGATTAATGTGGACAAGCTAATATAAAGCTCTATAAACCATAAAAACTATATTTACCATTAAGAATATTCTAATAATCCTTCAGAGGATGTCTTTTGTATTTTCTTCGTTTTCTTCAGTTGGTGTTTGTAATTTCTAATAACATTTTGGGAAAAAAAATGAAACCAAACCAAACCAAAGCCCCAGCACTGGTTCTCAGAAGAAGTAGTCCAGAGGAAGGAAAGTACATGTATATTATGAAAGCATATAGGATCCTCTTTCAGGTGCACTAAAAGAAATTTTTCCTATTAGTGGTCACAAAAGGAGCTTTTTGCCTTTTTAAAGGCATCTATTAATTCTAGACAGATTTTAAAGATTGGTGAAATATGTAAGTTGGAAATAATGATTATTGTTTTAAATTATGGGATGAATTACAAGTCACGGGTCTAAGAAAAGAAATACACAGAAGGACTGATATTGAGTAGGAAAGGAGCACTAACTGTAAATAGGTCATTGTGATGGAAGCTCAGAAATATTCTAGGAGATTAGGAAAGAAAAGTTACAAAAGCTAGCAGTTTCCAGAGAATTTCATAAAAGGAAGAAAAATAAAATTAATATTGTTTTGTAAGGGAGGGTCAGTTTTTGTTCAAAAAAATTTCTAGTTTCTTTAAATCAAAAATTACTAGAGAGTAGAAAGAAGATCACTAGATTCTAATAGCACCATGTAGTCTAAACCTGTCAGAATTAAAGGTATTTGCACTGGTTAATTATTGAACTATGTTCAGTTGTGTTTTATGCAAGAGAGATAAAAGTAATGATTAAATGCATTTAAAGCTCATATTCTTAGGGGAATCAGGAGCATAATATGCTGTAAAGTGTCAATTCAGAATGCATTTTTTCTAAACAAGTCAAAATCAGGTAATTATATTTGCTAGTATTGTTTTTCTACCTGCCAGTCATTTAATTTATGTTTTTGAAATGGCTTAGGTAAACAGTTACTATCAAAAGCTAAATTTTATTTGCTTGAGGCAGATTTTGCTCACCTCATTCTTGTTACTCCACACAAATATTTAATAAAAATTTATACAAAATCTGTTGTAAATGGAAAGCAAATAAAATGTACATAGAACAAAAATAGGAAGGTCCAAGTTCCTACAATGAAGTAAAGAGGGAAAATGTCCCATTTTTAAAGTTGTTTTAGATCTTGAGAAATACAATAATTTCCTGTTAGTCTGCTAACTTTGAGCATACATGAGACAAGAACAGAAAAGATTGATCTAGTCACCTAAATATTTCTCTTCACAGTGAAAGGCAGATCAATGTGTAGTGTCAAGATTTTCATGGAAAGAAAAGGCTGCTTCGAAACTGAAGCCCAAGAAGTCTGGCTCATATATGGGAAGCTAGAGCTGGATATTGGCAAAAAGTAATCCTGTCATGTTGAGACACAATTGCATGCTCAAAATCATACAGGGCTCATATTCTGCAGTATTATTCTATTAGTGTGTGCTTATTTTTCTTTCAAAACTGAAGAAAGATCACTGTTTCCTTTAAAAAAGGCTTTACTTTAAACATTTTTTTTCTGAATATATATGTGTTTAGACTATGGCTTTACAACAAGGGCAACCAGGCAGTACTTTACTGCCCTCACTAGTGACTCTGGGCTGTGGAAGTTCCTTCTTGCAGAGAGAAAATATATTTAGTTTTATCCCTTAATCCTTCCAGACTGAAGTACTTATTAATAGTCTGTAATTAACAGGTAATCAGAAAATTAAGCAATTCTGAGAAAAATAAAAAATATAAACTAAAATATTGGACACTTGTAACGTTGATACAGATCTGCAAATTTCTGAACACCTTTTGCTAACCCCTCCAAATTACTGGCCTACACCTATGGGTGAACATTCACACAGACACATCCCCTGTTCTGCCAGGCTGCAGGGGTTGCAACTGAAAGCACTCACCTGCCTTGCCCATCTTGTTTCCTCCTCAGGGTCCCCAAGGTTTCTCTACACTGTTTTACTGTAGTGACCCAGTTGAGACCACAGATAAAGCTGAATCTTACTTGCAATACTTATTTGACAAGAAGAAGGCTTTCGATCTAGCTCCAGGTCTCAGGACTGTTTCGTATTTTGCATTAATCACTGCCAGACCAGAAAAAAGATAAGTCCACAAATTGTTTTGAGCCTACATGCACTTATAATGAGTCTCTCAGCATGGGAATTTAGCTTGGACACTTCTGTAGAATAAAACCACATGAGTTCAAGGACCTTAACATAGAGAATGGATTTCGATCTGGGTTCCCAACACCCTGGCTAATACCTTTAAGACCTGAGCTATTTAGAAAGAAAAGCAGAGATTCTTCCATTTATACTGTGAAAAAAAAAAAAAATCTCTTACTGAATTCTCTGCAGATCACAAACTCTGAGGCATGCTTGGATAATGCCTGCATAGAATAATTCTCTTGAGTGTGTACAGGAGCAGGACCCAGTGACTGACTGAACTACCAAAAACTACAGTGTCTAATTGTCTGAATTAGACAGTATATGGAGTACTTCAGCAATCCAATGAAAATCTGATTAAAATTCATTTTATAAGAGATATTAGGAGTTTGTTTTGTTTTATAAATGTGGTCTTCAGCCTCTGTGTCATTTAGGAAACCTTCTTGAAATTACAATGTGTTTAGAAAATCTAAATAATTTTGAGTTATGCAAATACAGTAGAAATTACCCCTATACTTTTGAGAGATTACATAATTATTTCAAATGGAAAAACCCCAACATTAATAAAATAAAATAAAAAAACTGTTATATTTTTTCTTTTCTCTAACTAAAAGCCATCTACCAAGGCTACTATTTCCATACATTGTACTTAGGAGTGTAATAGTTATCTATTTGCATTGCCTTGATTAGCATAATAACTAAGATTGGCAGTAATATTCCTAAAGGATATTTTGTCATAGTTGAGAGCTAAATAACTGCTCAGTCCAGAGAGTTGTAAAATATACTTACATCTCTCTCTAGATCAAAGATCAGATATCTGATAAGTGATTTCTGTTTCATTAGGAAATGAGACACCATATAAGAAGAATGGAGGTACAATCAGCATATTCACAAAGATGACAAAGATGTTTTGCAGGAGCTGGATATGTACAATCAGCATTAAGGAAGACTCATGTCTTTTACAGATATTGCAAGTTTGCCTTCTACCAACAGGCAAGTCTTCTTTCCTGAAGGGGTTCCCTTAGCTCCAGGCATATCTCCATATGTAGCCCAAACCCACTGACATTTCATTTTCAAATTGTAAACCTACCTACCTTTGCATTAATTTGTGGTGTTCACATTCGCAGATGCAAACCATTCAGGATTAAACCATTTAACCATAATAGCTTATTAAAACAACCCAAACAAATAAGATAAGATAAGTTACCACAATATACAAATTACACAATTGTTCCTTGATAGGTAGCCTACAGTAACAGAACACAATGGTCTCTTGCAACAAAAATGAAGCAGAAAACTTCTTTACATGAACTATTTTACTCTGAGGTGAGTGCATACATTTCCTATAAACTGGCTGATGTGTTTGTGAACTGCTACACTTCTTGATCACAATGTATTTTGTTTATGTGCCCATTCCTTTACTAACACTTGGAAAATTGTCAGTGTAATTCAGAATCTGCTTCTGCCAAAAAAGAAGAGAACAGGTTGCTTCTGAGTGAGAACTTTCTTGTTAATTATAGAACTGTTGCCTTTCAGACTTTCTGTTGGCACAAGAAATGAAGCTAAAACTGGGTCAGAGAAAGAGAAATCTGCTACTGCCAATGGCACATCACTTCCTCAATATGTGCTTCATTCACCAAGAAAGGAACTCCTAGATAGTCTTATTTTTGCTACTCTAAATGATTTTAACTTTCCACTCTAACTCATTTTCTTCTTGACCTCATTTTCACTTATTAGAGTTAGCCATGAAGATCTTTTAAATAGTTCTGTAATGCCAAGTGTCTGGTTTTTGTAAATGTCCAGAAAAACACCAGATGGTTGATTCTGGTCATTCCAGTTGGGAATATCACACCTGAACTGTCTTACTACAGAGAAGCCTTCAGTTATTTTCTACTTGCTACTGTTTATTCAATAAACTGAAGTTTCATTTTCTGTAACCCCAGACAAAAATCCAAGAAACTCAAATAAATCAAGCAGCGAATAGAAATCTTCAGGCCCTAACTGCAAAACCCAGTCAATTTGGTTACTAAACTTCATCCCACTTAAATGGAAATGTTTAAAAGCCTCCTGTTACCCTGTAACATCATTTATGTCTTGTCAAGCAGAATCCTCAGATATTAATTCAGTTCTTTCCTTCTCTGTAAACTTGCTAAATCAAATAAAATTACCATAATCAAAAAATTTAACAAATTGTCTAACAAACTACTAGAAGCATTCACTTTAAAGAAAATCTGGAATCCTGTAGATACACAACATTTACCATCTGCAATAATCCACTATAATACCTTTACTCAAAGAACACTTCTTACCCACCATTTTGGAGATGTATAATATAATAACAAGTCTCAAGCCAGGTGGATTAGAAAGATTAGCCCATCTTAAAGTCCCATTGCTTTTCAAGTTATTATGCTAGAACAAAGTCTCCTGTCTTTGCTCTGATGTACTACCAATTGCAAACCCAGACTGAACCTCTGCCTCCAGCAATAACTGTCAGTGACAACCTATAGGTGGAGAGGAAGTAGGGGGGAAGAATCATGTATTTTATGTTACCTAATAATGGATATTTCTAACTTTTTTATTTGCCTGGTCATTATTATTCCCCACATCACCATTGTCAACTCTTCTCATTTACCCCTCTCTGCCTCTCCCTTTGTTTTTCCTTTTTTAACACCTGCACTAATGATTCTAAGTCAAGGTTACAGCTGTTACATTTTTTCTTCTTTAATTTATCGAACTGACCTTTAACCAAGTCAGCTAAAAATCAACTACACAGAAAAAAAGTAGCTACACTACTTTAAAGTATGCTGACTTGAAAATATAGGTCTCTCATGTATATTTTCATTTTACAATGTAAGTGTTACTTTAATGGTTTCCCAAGTTTTTCCCAGGCACTTCAAGAATTTACTTAAGCTACTTTATTTTTCATATATTTTGAGAAATATATTATTATCCCTTCAGGTTAAGAAGTTTCTGTCAAACTGTTACCCACAAAATTTATGGGTTTTATTTTCACAAGGGCTTATAGCAAAGCACCAAATTCACCAGACTATTCTGGATGACAACAATCTGTAGATTCTCTCTAAGTCTGAATTTCAAACTGCACACAGATAAATAGCAAGGAAAACATATATTGTTTGAGCTCTATTATTCAAACTCCACTTTCTAAGTGTCAAACAGTTGGGGCACATGCATGTGGACATGTGCAAAGTCTGCTTGAAGGAGAGGAGTTAGTATAATGCAGAAAATTGAAAATCTGTGTTCTCAGCAGTGCATGACTACAAAACATGTTTCCTTTCTAAAATCTGCTTCACAAAGATTTTTCTTGTTGATATCTTCTCATTGGCAACAATTCAATTAATAGAATTTAAGCTCCACGACTTACAATGTTTAATGTCATTAAGCATGTTATGCTTAACTGCTTCATGAGCTGTACTGCATGAAATTTTTTAGCAATATTTGGGCCTAGTGTTAAGCTATCCATACTAAGAAGATTATTTCTAGAGAACCTCAAGTAAAATTTTGGCCTTGACTGGTCAACAGCAATCCAAGTCAAGATTTCACATAGAGTTTGTAAAATGCCATTTGATATTAATAGCAGACTGACATAATACCTATGCTCTGATTTAAATTCTGAAGACAACATTTAAAACTTTTTCAAGAAAGAAAAATATAGAAAGGAAATATACAAAAGATTTTATTATTCTCATAAAAACTCTGGGTATTTTGGTGATACGTACAGCAGCACTGACCAGATGATTTAGGACTGTCTGGGAAAGGTGGCTTTCTTGTTTGTTTGTATTCTTATGTAAATAATTTACGATTTCAAAGTAAACAAAAAAATTTTAAAAAAATGGAGCTGGTGAAGAGGGACAGGAACATTGTTTGAGATCCAACATTTTTTTTTTACATATAGCATATAATACAATAGAAAGAAAAAATAATGTAAACTATACTCTATTATTGTAATCAATGAAAAAAATACAAAAAAGTATAATCTAATGATAACATTCTTCTACAGGGCTAAAAGAAGGATGGGGTTTTTTTTCTCTTGATCATACTTTTGATCAGTTTTTCTTTCTGATAGATAAAATTTCAAAATCTCTATGCCTATGTGAGTGATTTGGGAGAATCATCATTTTCTGACAGGAAAAGAATTCTCTCTGACCTGCTCTTTGGGTAATTTTTGCTCCAGTTATGTCTATCATCCTCACAGTGCTTTTCACTCCCTAATAGCATCTCTCATCTATCTTGGCCCTGTTTAGCCTGAGTATTTCCTATTGGCAGGGTAACGTTTTGAATCTCTTAGATGATGGATAATTTTCAGAGCATTAACGGTGAAAAAACTCAGCTCTTTTTTTCACAGAATATTTAAAGCCAATATACAAAGGGACTGTCTGAACAGTGGCTTTTAGCAGAAAAGTATTTATTTATATACAGTTCTTTTGTCAATTAAATACATTGATTGATCCAGCTTTAGGTTTTCTGAAAAGTAGAAAAAGTAAACATGAATAAACCTTTGTGTTGCACTACCAGGTTACCTTGGCTATGGTAGGTAACTTAGATATTTACTTAGTTGCTGTGTTATCAAAATCATGACAATGTTTTCTCCTGTTCTCATAGTGTTTGCTGAAAATATTTTACCTTTTCATCCATTAAAGTAATGTTCTTTCTGATAGCATTCAGATGCAGTATTATGCTGATTTATTGAAGCATCTCCTGAATTAAAATGCTTACTTATGTCATTAAGGAAATGAGATTATGATAAACTAAGGTGCTTGTGACATGGATCATTGTGCTAATGATCAATATCTCAGTCCTGTAGAAATTTCCACTCCTAAAGAAGACATTTATAGATGCCAATTACAACCTATTAAGTTGTCATTTCAAGATAGGTTTATTTCAAATTCATTATTATTAGCTGTTTCAGAGATTTTAGTGTACAGGGAGAAATACATCATTTTCAAAGAGTGATATACTGTATCATGAGTGAAGTAACATGCATGCAGCACAGTGTTAAAACAACTAAAAAACCCACCTACATATTTTTACTGATGGTTTAACAATTGTTATGAAAGTCATGAGGTATATGCAACATAGTTAAGAATATACACACATAGGCTATATTAAGTTTGCAGAGAAAAAAAATTGGGCTTTTAAAGTGAGTATTTTTTTCATTTCATGGGTCTAATTAGAATTCTTTGGAGAAAGAAGGTAATATTGTGACAAAACATTATCAGACTAGGTAGTGGAAGCATCTGTAATAGCTGAGTTTAGCATATGTGTAATAAATTATTTTACAGAGTGATTTCAAAGAGAATGTGGTTGATTAATGATTTTTATAAACTTGAGAAATGCTTTCATAAGGTCATCCTGTCATGCTGTTTTCCTTCTGTTACAATGGATATAAAATAACACAGCCCAAATACAGTCATATAGAATTGACTACATTAATAATAATGAGACATATTTTGCCAAACATTTAATTTCTTTTCCTTTAAAATAACACAATATGACATGAGCAGCAGACAGAGACTACTTGTCAGTTTGTACAGAATTAATATTTATTGTTTCAAGCAATGAAAAGTTATACTTTAGGACAGAAAACTTTGCTATTCAATAATAAGAGGCAATAGAAAAAAAATAGGTGGAGACAGACTAAAAAAAAAATCATCCTTTTAAATTACATCTTTTTTTTTTAAGATTAATTTTTAAAATTTAAAGTTCATTCATCTACCCAGCAATCTTAATTATTATTCTTACTTCATCATTTTCTTTCACTACTTAAATGCAACTCTTATCCTGGCAAGTCACTCATCCACCTGTTAGCTGAGATAATAGTACTCACAGAAAAACAGTTATGTATTGGCTGGTTCTGTCTTTGCAATCCTAGAAGTAAAGACATCAGGAATATTTTAATTGTTAATATCTGTAGGAGACAGACATGAGATAAAAGAAAAAATACAAACACACTCAGTACAGCATGAGACATAATACTTTGATTTTGGAGAACAGAGACTGTCAGTAAACAATGGTTGACTAATCAGGATTGTACCATATTGCATTTTTGTCTCCAAGCTATTTTGCAGGTTGATTTTACAGTTTTATGGAGTGCCTTTATGGCTTACTATGCATTATCCTTTTACATTAGGCCAACATTTTCAGCTACATATGCTACACACAGGCATGTCTTGACAATAGTGCCTCTCAAGAGTCCTTTTTGTGAGGTCTCTTTCATTTCTCGATGCTGAATTTCCATCTGCTTCGGAAATCTTCAAACTCACTTTCTCATGGGGATAATTTTATCTGAAGTTTTCCCTTTAATTTTGCCTAAATCTAAGCTAAGTTTCTGGTTTTATTGATTGCATTTTTAGGTATCTTAGGATACTTGCATATCTAAAGTGCTATGTAAACAATTATTCTATAGTATTGAAAAATTAACAATAGATACTAGTGCAGTCCCTTTTTGATGTGTTCTTCTGCCATTCTCTGCTCCTTTTTGTGTGACATTAATTCCTCAAATTCCTATTTCTGGTTTAATAGCAAATACCTACTTCAACATTTCTGCATCAGATAAGTGCAGAAACACGTACAGGACTGCAGATTACAGAGCAGGTACAAATGCCTATTGCCGTAAGGTGGGCTGAGAAAAGAAATTTGTTGGAGATTGAGATGGAATGTGCAGCACAGACTTGAGAAATTCTTTCATGCTCATTGCTTTCTCTTTTATCTTTTCTCCTAATTCTATATTTTTTCCTCATTTCTCCAATGGCAGTTTTACTGTGCAGAATAACAATAAAACAGTATTTAATGAAATCTCAGAAGACTTTGAAAGTGATGCATCAGCAACCTGAGTTACTCTATTACAAATGCTGACCCCAAAATGTAAAGACTCAAAGCTAAAATAAAAACCCACAGCAGTTCAACTTTAGTCCTGTTAAATATATCATCACTCTTCCTAACTTTTTGTCCTAGTTTTGGCTAAGTCAAAGTTAATTTTCTGGCAGTTGCTGTGAGGAAGGCTGAGCCTGGAGCTGTGTGGGTATGTCTAGGTTGCTGTTCTATACTACCAACATCATCACTGGGGGGCATGGTTTTGGGTGGAAGAAAAAAGGAACGTGCAGCCACTTTTTCTCCTCTTTCCAGGGGAGTAGGGTGGCAGAGCGGTGGGGGTGGCATGGCATGGATGATCCAGCTTGGAGGGTTTGTCTGTCATTGTTTTTTCTTGTCTCAGGCTTGGGGAAGAGCGGGTGAGGAAGATTTATCTGCCATTGTTTTTCATTCTCTTAGGCTTGGAGGAGGAGCTAGAGCTGAGGTGGCATACACCATTTTCTCCTTTGCCTCTAGAAACTATGTCACTGGCCACAGTAGATGGGTTGGTCAGCTTCCATAAGCATTTTTTGCATGTAATCAGCCTCTTTTATGCACTGTTATTATTACTATTGTTACTGCTACAGTTTGTTTTCCTTATCTGATTGTTGTTTTTCCACTAAATTATTGTCTCGCACCATAATCTCTGCCTTTTTGTCACTTTCTCACTGGAGGGGTTGGGGGAAGTGGAGATGGGTGCTTGGAGCTTAATTTACAGCTGGTTTTAAACCACACTGCTTCTGTACAACTGGTGTCAGGTAGTTAGGTAATTCAGCTTTAATACTGTATTAATGATCAATTTAAAGTACCATTCATAAAGATACACTCCCCATCTAAATGCTTTATTCGCATACTTCTGTTTTGCTAAAACGCCAAAAGGTTTAACAAAGATTTTACCCAAACATGCTGCCTTTCCAATAATTCCAGGTGCATTCCTTGTCATTTTAATTGATTCTTTTATTGTATTGGCTGCCCACATTGTAGGAAATAATTCTCACGCTCAGTTGTTTCTGTTGTCCAGTAAAGGACTGTGGGAATATGTCCCTGACATTTGCTAAATGTAATGTGAAACTTTCTAATGAGTTATAAGTAGTAAATACAGAATAAATCAGTTCTACTGTTAAAGATGCCAAGGAAACAAACTCCAGTGGTAGCTTGTTATGTCAAAAATATTAAGTAGATGAAGCTAAAATAGGTAAGAATTAGGAGGAAAATTCTGTTTTAAGGAGTCACAAGAACACTTAAAATTTGAAGACATATACATTGGTATTGTATACACGTAACTGTGCTGTGAGTTTATGCCAGATCTAACAATGGACTCTACTTAAGAGAAATAGTAAAACAAAAAAATGGTTATCACAGAATCATAGAATGGTTTAGGTTGGAAGGGACCTTCAAAGACCATCCAGGACAATTCCCCTGCCATGGGCAGGGAGATCTTTCTCTAGAACAGGTTTCTCAAAGCTCTGTCCAACCTTAACTTCCAATGATGGGGCATCCATCACTTTTCTGGGCAAACTGTTCCAGTGTCTTACCACCCTCATAATAAAAAATGCCTCCTTTAAGTCCAATCTAAACCTACCCTCTTTAAGTTTAAAACCATTTCCCCTTGTCCTATCACTATGGCCTCGGTAAAACGTCCTTCCCTGTGTTTATTCTTAGCCTCCTTTAAGTACTGAAAGGCCATAATAAGATCTTCCTGGAGTCTTTTCTTGTCCAGGCTGAAAAGCTCTAACTTTCTCAGCCCTTCTTCAAAGGAGTGTTCCATCTCTCTGAATCATTCCCCATCACTCCAGCTCTCTAATCATTCCCCCTTGTCCGAGTATATATTTTGAAGGCATTGTGCTTGTAATAGAATATCTTTGAAAAGAGTTTTGCAGTGGTGTGAAGTAGGCACATGCTTTTCCAGTGAGGAGATTCTGAACTAGATAAATTTATTTTGGTAGTAGTCATCTGTCCTGGACTGTATTGGTTTACTAATAGTCCTTTTCTAGTTATCAAGTCTGGAAAAAATGTGGAGGCATACTGTGTGGAATAATATAAATAGAGAATTTTACTTGAATTTATTTATTTATAATACAGTTGTGGTTTATAGTATGTCAGTAATTGAGGAATGAAAGTAAATATTCTTTTATTTTTGTAATAAAAAAAGACTACTTATTAGTGTCTGTGAGGCAGTACAAATAAGAAAAAGAAATAGAACAACACAAGACAATTTCTAAGAAATCATGAAAATCTGATAATAAATCCCTTAAGAATCATAAGTATACCTTTAAACACACATGGTAGTGGATTTCTGAGGAGTTTTGACTAACTCAGGTATAATATTTGTTTGAAGGACCCTTGCTACTTCTGAAGTAATATAAATAGCATGTTTTGACAGCTGGGATATATGCCTGTCTACCACACACACAACATAACATGCCAAAACTTCTAGGGTAAATGCAGATGTGATATAAGGAAGGCAGTGATGGAAGGAGAAAGGGCAATTTTAGGTTATTCTCAAAAAAAAAATAATCTGTGTGATCTAGGAATATCATTATTTAAAAATAAATCTTTGTGTTTTGAAGGAAAGCAGCCCCTTTTTCTTCATCACAAATAAAAGAAAGAAATAAGAAAAAATCTGAAAATTGTTATCTATTATCAAGAGACTGATTTTTGTCTCTTATCAGTTAGTTTTATGAATTATACATTCAGAAAGTTAATTTGCTGTACTCCCTCAGAAAAGCAGTTGCTGTTTTCTTCTACTACCTATTAATTTGGTCTTTGTTATTTCTCTGTTTCTGTTTTTCTTCTGATTTCTTTCTATCAGCCCTTCATGCTTAGATGTAAATATTTTGGATCAAGAAACAGCTTTCCTCTACTTTTGTAAGAGTCCCTTCTGCAATGTGACTGACTTATAGGCAGTATACAATTATCTGTACTATTGCTAGTATATCACTGGCCATGTCCTTTCTTGCAAGATTGTTAGGATGGGAAGTCCTTACCCAGAAAAGCGAAGTGAATGTGATGGGACTTTTTCTTGCATGGAAGCAAACAGACTGTTCTCTAATGGTTATCTACTGTTACTCTAGTCACAGTTTGAAGTAGACTCAGCAAGGAACATAAGAACCACAAGTTCTTGCCATTTCACAAAATATTTAAAGGAATTTGCTTCTGGTTGCTTTCTCTGCTGAGAGTTTTGCCTCCTCTCTGTAGCACAAGGTGTCTCTGAGAAGACAGTGTGTGCAAACACGTGTGCAAACCTGTGTGCTAACAGGTTTGTTATCTCTGACCTTGACTAGGGACTAACCCTGTATGTATAGATTCATGTTTGTATATTTGTATGTAATATGTTTCCATGTCATTTAATTTCTTGTGATGCTAATCTTCGTGGGCCTTCATAGAAGTGGTCAGGACTGTATTTTTACACTGTCTAGCTTAAAAATGAACCCAGTACAATCAAGAATGAGGATTTTGGGCCCTTGAGCACTATTTCTATTTGAATAAATATATATATATAAGGAGTAGGTTAGATCTGATTATTTTAGAGCAGGCTGTCAGATGTAGTATTCGTTGAAAAGGCATATTCTTAACAAAGGCATAAATACAGAGACAAAGAATTACTTGTCTTCTGGGATAAAGATGTCAAAACTAAGATACAGGAAGGAAATGGATATTCATGGATGTCTGATATGTTAATTCTTCTGGTTGATAATAAAGAGAGAAGGAAAGAAAGAAGTAAACTAACAAAAAAAGTATTCCAGGAAGACTGATGAGGGGGCAATACAGCTTCAAATCACTGAAGAGATACAAAAATCAGAGAATCATAATAACACAGGAAGAAATGTGGTAAACAAAGTCTAGGTGGGGAAAAAAAAAACCAAAACAAAACACCAAAAAATCACAACAACAACAAAAACACCATCACCAAAAAAACCCAACCAAACAAACATAAAAACCCCCAACCAAAAAAAAACCAACAAAAAAACCCCAAACAACAAAACACCAAACCCCACAAGTCCTGGTTTAAAAAAGAATAAGGATGCTGAAGGAAGAAGAGTGGTGAAAAAAGGACTGGAAATGAACAGGAGAAATAAGCAAGAGGAGAAATGCCAGCGTGGCTTGCAGAGAAAGAGACAGCAAAAAACCCTAAAAGTTTTGCATACTGTATTTAGGCAAGATTTTCACTGAAAATAATGGTGAGGAAAAGAAAGGAGTAGTAAAAACCAGTGCCTAGGAAACAGTAAAAACTGGGAATGAAAAATAAAGGCAGAAGGTTCCCAGAGGAGCTATGTCTTACACACAAAATGGAGGAGATGGTAGTTGCCATCACTTTTGAGGCTCCATGTTGAGAAGGAGGGCTGGGTTAGCACTTTGCTGATGAACTATGCTTAAGCACAGTCACCAACAGAGAGGAACATTCTTGATCTTTTACTAGATTTTTACTACACAGCCTGCAGTGATATTTACCATTCTGGTTTATAGGTTTTTAGTCTCTTTTTCAGATTAGTTTTGCTGGACTGCTTGATAAAACTTCTGCACAGGACATGAAGGCAAATACCTGTTTGCACAGTCCAGATGGAGTGGCTTTGGTGGGCACCTGGCATCCAGCTAGGGTCAACCCACCATGTTGTTTTGTGAAGATTTTATGTTTGTTTCAGGTAGGGTTTTTTTGGTGGGGTTTGGTATTTTTTTAGTTTGATTGCCCATGTGTTAACTAGTCTATATGTAGCATATAAACTAGTTTAGTCACTGGTATCTGTTTGTCATTTGACCTATTTTCGGTTTCAAATAAGTCTACTGTGTAAGTTTCAGGGACACCAGTTCCCAAAGATTTCATAAATGTTAGCAGATGGTTAGAAAAGAAAGATTATACTAGTGCTTCTATGGAGAAAAGATCCAAAGAACTCAGCTGTTATACATTAGTGTGCGGATGGCTGGTAATCTTTGGCAGAATACTGTCAGACCAATTAGCCAGTCTCCACAGGAGCTGCACAACAATTCTGTTCTTCCTGTTTGCTGAAATAAATACAGGTATGTAATCGAGATAACTTATAGTAGTCAGGAATACAGTCTGGGTTGAAGCAGTGTATGGAAATAATATGCGAGAATAAATCAAAGGTTTAGAATAAATCTTAGAGGAAAGAGCATGTGGATATTGCAATCCACCTGTAGCTTAAGGAAGTCAAATATGAATCAAAATTCGCCCCATTTTCCTGCCTTGTCTTCTGTTACTAATAAAGATTTTTAAACTTTGGGGAGAGATAACTGTTGTCATCTTGTCAATGCTTTATACCGTATGTCAACAAGCATTAACTGGTAAATATGAGGATGTCATAAAGTAACTGTACCCCCCAGTTTCCTACATTTAAAAAAATATAGGGTATGATTGATTCATTTGAGAAACAGCATCTGGTAATTTAATTACAGTGCATGTTTACCATAAACTATTCTATGGTCTTCTGAATGACATGATAAAAAGTTTATAATAATCATACATTAATGGATTCTCAATTATCAGCTTTCTAAATAATAGCATAACAGCAAAACAGTTTATCTTACATGTGCAGTATTTACAATGGTATTACTAGACTTACTTATTGAAGAAGTCTTTAAAAAATATTTCGTAAAAACATTTGTATCATTTCTTCCTACATCTTGCAGTTTAGTCAGCATCAATGTATAGAATCGACCAGCACACTCTGCATGACCTGTACTACTTTCTTTTATAGCAGTAGTTTATAACGGGGACTTGTTCTCTTACATGGTAGTTAAACAGTTAAAGCAAAAGTGGTTTTTTTCTTCTTGTTCACAACAGAGCCCAAAAGTTCAAAAGATAACAAGAACTACTTGCTATTAAGGAATTAGGAAATGTATTTGCAAGATGTGTCTAATGGAAGTTGTCAGAAGCAATTAGGTTCAAAAACATTTCACAGTTTAATCATGCTGCAAAATGATTCTGAACTTTAAGGATATAGACTAAATAATGTGGACACAGTTTCCTATTAAAGAGCATGAAAAATACTAGACGAAGATTAATTGCCACAGATTAAACTAGCATACAGTATTTAGGTCTCATTCATTAGTTTATAAACTCTGACTCCTTAAAAGAGTATCAAGTATTCATATAATGACTCCAAGTCCTGAAATTTTAATTTAATGGAAGACATCTAAAATTCTTTTTATTTAACTTTACTTTTAAAGCTTCAGATGGAACATGAGTCACCTAGTTAATGATCAGACAAAAATTACCATCTTCATCAGTTTTCACGATGAAGATTCTATGACACAATTACAGTCCTTACTGATTTGTCCTTATTCAGCATCCTGGCTGTTAAGAGTCACAAAGAATAAATCCTGAAGAAACAATTAGATTGTCTGAGTTTCATGAAAAAAATAGTTTTTATTTTCATTTGAAAAATGTAATTAAGGGAAGCTACTGAGAGCAAATGGAGACAAAAGAGTGATGCTGGAGACTAGAGATATTCTAAGATGAATGTGTAAAATGAGAAAGGAGTATTTTAGAGTAAACAATCAGATAATGGAATGATAGTATTGATAGAAAGAGATAGAACAATAAGAGAATGAAATAAAAATAAAAGGAGAAATGAAAATGCATCTCATACTTAAAAGCAGACTATAAAGATAAACTGCACAGAAAATAGTAATAACGGAGATTTATATGTCATGTATTACTTAACTGTAATATACAGGAGAGCTTTATAATATGGGTGCATGGGACAGTGTTCTATAAAATACTAAAGAAGATTTCTTCTTGCCTTTTATTGTTTCAAACCACTGAGTCATGATGCCAGTGATTTCTCCAGGGGATTTTTTTCCCTTTTTCAGAGCCTTGTGACTGTTTGTAAGCAAAAGATGGAAACTGCTCTAAGATTTCTTAATAGCTGCTTAAAGATCTACTGTACAGGAGAGATTATCAAGCTACAGGAGGGACTCCAATGAAGGGCCATTACAGTGACTAAGGGATTGGAGCATCACTTAAATAAGGCAAGATTGAGAGAACTGGGGCTGTTTAGCATAGAGAAGAGAAGGTTTAGGGGGGATCTCATCAATATGCAAAAATGCCTGAAGGGAGGGTGTAATGAAGATGGATCCAGGCTCTTTTCAGTGATGTCCAGTGAGAGACAAGAGCCTATGGGCACAAACTGAAACATAGCATGTTCCCTATGAACATCAGGGAAAATCTTTTTCCTGTGAGGGTGACTGAAAACTGGCATAAGCTGTTGAGTAAGATTGTAGATGGAGTCTCCAACTTTAGAGATACACAAAAGCCATCTAGACATAATCTTGGGTAACTGACTCTAGGTGACTCTGCTGAAGCAGAGGGTTTGGATCAGATGATCTACAGATATCCCTTTCAAATTCAACCATTCTTGGTTCTCTGATTGTGCGATACAGGTCAATTCATATAAAACTACCTTTTTTTTTTCCCCCAGGAACTTCTGTGGTCATAAAGATTTTTAAATCTTAGTATATTGTGGTGGACTGACCTTGGCTGGACTCCAGGTGTCCAGTAAGCCACTCTGTCACTCTCCTTCTCAACAAAAACAGGGGGAGAATACACAACAGAAAGGTCATGGACTGAGATAGGGACAAGGACACTTACTAATCACCATCACAGGCAAAATAGAATTGGCTAGGGGAAATTAATTTAATTTATTGCCAATTAAACAGAGCAGAAGAATGAGAAATAGGAATAAATCTCAAAGCATCTTTCACACTCCCCTACCTTCTTCCCAGGCTCAGCTTCACTCCCCACTTCATGTCCTTCCCCCAAGCAGTCCAGAGGAATAGGGAATGGAGATTGCAGTCACTTCCTCTCACATTGTCTCTGCTGCTCCTTCCTTTTCACACTCTTCCTCTGTTCTGCTGTGGGGTGCCTCCCATAGAATATGCCTCACAGACTTCTCCTGTGTGGGTCTTTCACAAACTTGCTCCAGTGTGGGTCTTTTCCATGGTGTGCAGTCCCATAGGAACAGACTGCTCCAGTGTTCATCCCCTGCAGGGCTACATTTCCTTACGGAAAACCTGTTTCTGTGTGGGCTGCTCTCCACAGGGTCCTGCCAGAAGCTTGCTCCAGTTCTCCACAAGCCACAGTTTCTTCAAGGCATATCTAACTGCTCCAACGTGGGGTCCTTCCCAGGCTGCAGGTGAATATCTTCTCTCCTGTGGACCTCCACACACTACAGAGGACAACCTGTGTCACAGTGGCCTTCACCACAGGCTGCAGGGGAATCACTGTTTTGGCACATGAAGCACCTCCTCCCCCTCCTTCTTCACTGACCTTGATGCCTTTAGAGTAATTTCTCACATTTTCTCACATCCCTCTCCCACTTGCTGTTGTGCAGCAGTTTTTACCTTTTCTTATATATGTTATCATACAGGTGTTACCAACATCACTGATGGGCTCAGCTTTGGCGAGCTGCAGGTCCAAAATGGAGCCAGCTGGAACTGTCTCTGTTGGACATGGGGGCAGCTTCTGGTGTCTTCTCACTGAAGAAACCTCTGCAGACCCTCCACCACCAAAACTTTGCCATGTAAGCTAAATATATGTATGAAAAGATAGACTACAAAGCCAAGTTCAGGGACCACAAAATGAATGATGGGATGGAAGACAGATTCCATCATGAAGGATTAAGGGGTTTGTCCTGTTCTTCTTACCAAATAAATGGAAGTTAATAAAACTGATGATAGCAATTACTTCAAGTGGCAAAAATATTTTGACAGTGGAAATAAGGCTGTCTAGCAAGCAATTAATTTGAGAACCAACAGTCATAATGTACTTGAGCTCCAAGAAAAATTATCTACTCAGTCTAAGGTTTCCTCTCCTCTTTCCAACTTGCTGATCTTTGGTACACATGCTTTGGGCTGATTTACCTGCTGAGGCTTACGTAAGGAGCAATGGGAAAGGACTTTCAGCAGAAAAATAAAAAGGGAAGCAGATATGTAACATGAGGAAGGAAGAGGCTGATCTGAGATGATGTAAATGGAAGCAAAAATGCTATGTTTGTTTTGAGGCAGATAGAAGGCCTTCATTGATTTTCAGTACTATCAAAAAAGGATTAAAAATAAAATCTCAGAGACATGTAAAAGAACCTAGAAATGTTTAACTACAAACCAGAATTTATCTTCCTAAAGAGGAACATTGAAATAACGTTAGGATGGATTGCTTAGAAATATACTTTATAAATAGGACTTTGAACCAACTTTTGGAATCAATTTTTGACTCTTTTTGTACAGTGTGGGCAGTTATGAAAGCTGACTGACAAGCTCTTTGAATTCCACTGTGTATTGTCTTGCCTTTTGGACCTTGTCATACTAACAACATTTGCAGCTGTTTTCAAAATCTGCAGTTAAGCAATGCCACCTTAGGGCTTCAGCTGGTCATGTGCAGGTATTGGGAGATCTTTGCTGTATAAATTGGCTTTGATTACTTGGGTTTTCTTTTCATTTTGTCCCTTCTGTAAAAGTGAATATATGATGCACCTAGAAATATGCTATTGAGAAGGTGACCCTAGAAGGTGCTTGTGAATCCCTTCATATTTCTAGCACATGTATCTTGCTTACTAAAATTGAATTTGAAAGAAGATGCAAAGAAAGCATCATATCTACACTTTCTCAGTCTTGTTTAGGCTTTCTAACAACTTTCTCAGTTACATATTTATCTGATTATACCACACACTGAAAAGGTTGACAGAAGACATGGGTAAATGAACTTATATTTTCACAGACAATTCATAAAAACCCTTCTTCTTGGCAGAGTTCTTTTCTTAAAATCACAAAAGCAACCAGCGTGTAACTCAGCAGGAGTTATATATCTCAGAGCACAACCTGCTTTGTGTGTGACTTTAAAATTTTGCCAAGTTAGTTTCTGATGTGGCCAGTTCCATCACATTGACAGGATTCATAGGACAAGCCAATGACAGTACTCATTTACCTAGGAAACATAATCTGGAGTGGAAATATAGACAATTCATCTGCCATGAAAAATCTACATCATCTATCAACTTCATATTTCCTTGGGCAGTCTGAGCGCTTGGTAGCCTATTATGAATGTATGGGGTTTATTTTTGCCTTAGTAGAGTTCACTCGATTTGCTTGTGTGTAAATACAGAAGTATTGAAAGCACAGCTGGTATCATCACATCCTCTGGTATTAATTTTGTTCCCGTATTTGGATCTGCTGGCACAGACTAGATGACTTATCCAGGACTGTGCTAACAAAAGCTCTCAATTCCATGTGTTCATACATTTTAATATATTTTCTTCTCATTTTTAAGAAAAAAATGTATACTTGCTTGACTGTATAACTAAATCTAATGTAAGGAAATACCAAAGAATTCCCTAAAGTTGTGCGAGAAGGTTGAGCCTCATACTCTCTAGCTTTAGCTAGAAAGTGATTGATATCACTTTAAAACATATATGCCTGTGATAGAGGGATTTTTTTTTTCTGGATCTAAAGCCAAGACAGTTTCCTAGACTACACAACTAAGTTTTAGATGCTTAAAGCTGGATGAGAATAATCTTTTGAATGGTTGTGTACTAGTCCCTCGATTGTCTTGTTAGTCATCCCTGGTTGCTGATTGTTTCTGTCAGAAGTGTACAAATGAGTTGATATTTTTATTCTTAAAATGTTTGTCTTCATTATCAAAGTGTTACTTTGAAATAATAATTGTTGCCATAGGGGAGTAATACTCCAGGATGTATATATATCTTCTCTATCTGCAAAGGATATTCTTGTAGGAGAGAATTTCATGACCTCAAAAAAAAGAACTCGGTAACATTCATAAGACTAAGATATTCTTGTTGATATTAAATTACTCCTACGATGTTCAAAAGCAAAACCAGGATATTTGCTTATATAATATATACTTAACATTTGTTTGATTACTTATGCAATTTAAAAGATTTGAAATAGTAGGTTATAGGTGACATTCATGTTGACATTATTCAGGTGAAATTAGTAATACTTCACAATTGAAAAAGAAAAGCAGAAGCTTCATGTTTAGTTATGTGTTATTTAACTTGAAATCCACTTTACATTTGGGGGTAATGGTTCATTCTCATCCTTAATCCTCATCCTAAATTCATTTTTTCAATCCTGTCTTCAAGAGAAAGAGGAGGACCAGAGAAAGTATACACCAGTAAACTTCAACTCAGTCTCTGGGAAAACAATACAGCAAATTCACCTGGAAGAAATTTCCAAATATGCTAAGTAGAAGAAAGTGATTTGAAGTAGTTAGCAGAGATTTACAAAGGAGAAGTCATGTTTGAAGAACATGGCAGCTTTCTATAAGAAAAATTACTAGTTTGGTCAAAGAGGAAGGAGTAGGAGCTGTTTTTTATCTTGACTTTAGCCTGCTTTAGATAACTGTTTTCTGTAACACCCTCAAGGACAAACTGAGGAAGTACAGGCTAGGGTGGTGTTCAGTCAGGTGGGCTGAAAATTGGCTGAACTGCCTGGCTGATGGAAAAAGCCCAGATGGAAGCTAGTGACTAGCAGTGTGCCTCATGAGTCATTACTAATCCAGTCATGTTTGACATCTTCTTTAATTACCTTTCCACTTGATGGCAGCAGAGAGAACACCCACAGAAGCTTTGCAGCTGATATAACTCGGAGGAGCGGCTGATAGACCAGATGGCTGGGCTGGTTCAGAGGGACCCTGACAGAATGGAGAAGTGGGCTGACATGAAGCAGAACTAAGTCCTGCACCAGCAAGGCATTGGGTTAGATGATCTCCAGAGGATCTTTCTAGCCTCAAAAATTTTGTGATTCTGTGATTCATTTAGGCTATTTTCTGAGTAGGTTATTTGCCAAAGCATATAAGCATGGACAGGATTTAAAAAAAAAAAATATTTTCAGTTTTCACTGCAGTTAAGAGAAACTTAAGTTGTTTGTAAAAATCAATGTAGCAGTGGAGTGTAATGAATAGAATTCTCTTTCACCTTTGGACTCAGAGAGAGGTCTATATGATTTGGCATGTCACTTCCTAACATGGTTTCAATGCCCAGATGCAATGATGTGCTAGTGTACTTAGGCTGCTTTTAGTCCCAGGCTACTTTATACGAACACATTATTCTGCAATAAATTTGCAGTACTGGGACAAGCTCACATATTGCCAAGGCAGGAGTTGTCTGTGCCAACAGCACAGATACCAGGACATGACAATTAAGCTGAAATGTATTGCCCATTTGAATTGGTGAAACCTTTAGTATTAATTTCAGTAGGGTCAATGCATCAACCATATAGGCAAATGACTACACTTTAGAAGTGAAGATTTTTAAAACCATTGTTTCCCACTGCTTCCTGAACCCATTAATTAATCTCCTCTCACATATGTAATCTTCACTTTCTTATCACAGAAAAAAGTTCACATTTTACACACTATTATATTCCTTTGAGGCAGGTCCTTTCTGTTGCAATAAATATCATCACTGGTTTGTTATTGCTTTCCTTAAAAGTACTGGTGGTAAAAGGCTGTTTGAAACAGTTGATTATGAATAAAAAGTTTACAGTCCTAAAAAAGACCAAATATTTTACAGTCTGGAATTTTTTGGTTTCTTTTAGAAACTGAGTCCCTTAGATTCAAATTTTTAATGAAAAATTATGCCATTTAAAAGAAGTGAAAAGTCTCCAATAAAATATTTACTGAAAGATAACATTTTGCTTTGAAATTTTTCAATTTAGTATTTTCCATAGTTTAGGCTGAGGTTCCAGCCAGTCACATTATAATTGCAACATAAAAGAAGTCACATAAATGAAGAGGAAAAGCAGACATTTCTATTTCTGAAATAAAAACAAAACAAAAAAAAAGCAAAACAAAATCTTATTGGTACCAGAGCTTCATTTTTTTTTTTTTGGCTTGGCCAACAGTTCACCAGATTTTAAAATTAACATTTTCAAGAAAGCTCTGAAGAGGAATTGCTTGTATATACCACTTTATAACCTCCATCACCTAATCCACTTCTTCATTTAGGTTTAGAGGTAATTATCTCAAAACAGGATATCTTTGTATCGTATGTATTGATCAGACCAAAGCTTCAGCTAACATAATATCTTCTCTTCATCTCTAATTATTCTATAATGCCTACATAAAGAGTTTGAGAAATGCACAAGCAGATAGTAATACTTCTCTGGCATAACCTCACAGCTGTCTTACTTCTTGAGTTAGAATTGATATCTTTGTGCTTAATAGCCCTTGATATATTTGTCTTTCATGAATTCATCTAATTTACATCACTTCCACATCTACATCCATCTTTGGGACCACAATGCCTTTATAAATATCTTGTCAAAATTCTTCAGTGTCATGGTGACCTTAAAAATATTCAATCATAATCATTGGTGTCAAAAAAACACAACCTCATAAATATTTTATCAAAATCTCCTTATCATTCACTGTCAAAACATCATTATTACTTACCACATTCGCACTCTAATCCAATAAATTATCATATGACAAAGCCTTGTTTTTGTCTAGTAGAATGAATAGAATTTGCTGTCATTAGATTTACAACTTTCTTCTCCCCTCTCTCTTTCTTAAATGTGTTCTCAACACAGATTACAAAATCCTTATAATTATTAAAATAAATTAAAGTAAAATTACATATTCAATATGAACATTAAAGTAATATACCTCCCAGTATGTGATAGGGCACCTCTGCTCAGTCCCTCTGAAGGTGTCTTCTCCAGGCTGCACAAGCCCAGCTCCTTCAGCCTCTCCTCATGAGAGAAGTACTCCAACATTTAGGACCTTATGGTGGCCCTAAACTGAACTTTGCCCAGTTAACTGATGTTTGTCTGATACTGGGAGCTCAAAACTGAATGCAATATTTGAGACACTGCCCAAAGTGTCATGAATAGAACAGAATAATTCATTCCTTTTATCTACAAGTTGTGCTCCTGTGAACAGCTCTTCGCTACCAGGTTCATGTTCGCGTTACTGTCAGATAGATCCCCAGGGAATTTTTTACAGAGCTGCTCAGCAGTCAGTCAAGACACAGCCTCTATATATTTCAAGGGGCTCCTCCTCCCACGTCCAGAGATTTGCATCTGACCTTCCTGAATTTAATGAACTTCCAGTTAGCCCATTCCTCCAGGTTTTCTAGGTTCCTCTGTATGGCAGCGCTACCCACATACCAGATGTTTCTTCCGGTCTGGTGCCATCAGCAGATCTGATAAGTATGTTCCATCACTTCTTGAGCCCAGTCATTGACCCAGGTTTTTTACCTGTGTAATTGTTCACCCACCCAGGCAGTGGTGTTCTAACTTGGATACAAGAATATTGTGGGAGTCAGTGTTGAAAGCATTGCTGAAATTAAAGTGAATGGCATCCCCTGCATCTCTTCAAGATGGGTGCAACATTTGGTTTCTCCAGTTACTCAGGAATTTTCCTGGTCTCTGTGACCTTTCCAAGATGTCAGAAAGCAGCCTTGCAAGAATAATTTCTCTCAGCTTCTGTGAATGCAGTATGGGTGAAATGACTGATCTTAATCCACTGCTATATATCCTCCTCCTTGAACTCTGCTTCTAAATAAATACAGAATCCTGAGACACCTTGCTGGTGAAGAAACAAAGGGGACAAGGAGTACGTGAGGTTTTTCTATGTCTGTTGTCACTGTGTCTACTTTGATGCTATCTTGTTTTTGTCTTGAAATTAAAATAGAATCTTGAAATCTGTTACATCCGAGATGACTTTTTCTGTACAAACTAATGTTGAATCACATGTTAAATTATTTAAAAGCTATTTATAGTACATAGGTTAATTAAAAAAAAATCTGGATTTTAATCTCTAATGATGGATATTCCTGATTTATTTAGGACTGAAGTTTATTTGGACTTTACAAAACTTAGAAATTAACAATGTATACAGCTTTTATTAGGAGAAAATTAATCTTCTTTCATAGCAGACTTTTTCTGTGAAGGCTTTTAGTGTCATTTATTTTCTTGTGAAAAAATTGTTTGAGAAGCAATTAAGAATTTAGCTATGTTCACTTGGCCTTTAGTGCTTTGTAGCTACAATATCTGTTTTCTCACACGATTTCTTCTGAGTGCAATATTGCAACCATTTTTCTCCACTCATGTCAGCAGGCCCAGCATACAGCAAATTTCTTCAATGCTACCTTACTTATTAATTTCACAGTTAAGAGAGAGGTACTCTTTGTGCTGAAAAAGAACACTTATAAATCTCTCTCAGCATTGATCCAGCTTTGATACTGAAGTGATCTGAAAGATTAAAAATGTTTGCTTCATAAATTCCCATTAGGCAGAGAAGACTGTATAAATATGTTGACGTGTCCCATTATAATTTTCCCTGTTTACTTCTTTCATATATTAGCAGATGCTGGATATTAAGTAATCTAGGAGTCTATTCCAGAACTGGGACATCACTAAACACCATTATTTACTAGAATTTGTGATACTTTCCTATAGCTTCCATGTGCTATGCAGACTGGTAAACTCATTTTCCCAGTCAACTCAGTAACATCATTGTTCTTTGGGTTATTCTCAGACAGCCAAGGTCTTGTGCTGTAGTGCAGTAGAGTCTAGTAAACTACCTGCTGCAGCCCACAGGATTCTGCCTGTACCGTAAGAGGTTCTATAATTAGAAAAGTGTGGAACAGTCTCAAATAAGTGTGAAATCATGACTTCATGGTGGATTTTGAGATTTAGCCCCTCAGCCTTCACCTTGTAGGTATAACTGTGCTCTGCTGTGTACTGTCTCACAGTGTGGGGGGTGAGGATATAAAGTACCATTCTATGCAAGGCCTTGTACCAAAATGAAGCCTTATAACAAACGTGGAGCATGTAGGAATACCTCTGCCACTATAAGAATTCACCAGAAGGGCTGACTCACAATGAAGTCTCTATACCAGACCTTTGCATAATATTTAGAGCTATCACCCTCTGTGAGACTGCTTTTGCAGATCCCTGGAAGAAAACTCAGGAGGTGATCTTCTGCAAGAAATTTCTTATATGGTTTTGGCACCTTCTACTAGGGTAATGGATGACTACTTTTCCCTTTTAGTGGAGTCAATAGGGCCCAGTACACATCTTTAAAGACCGGCTTAAAGCAATAAAGGCATTTATGTATGCAGAGGCTTGAGCTGTCGGTTCAAGCTGAGCAAAGAGAAACCTGTCACCAAGAGGGATGGAAAGGGGATTGGATCTAGGGTTGGACTGCTAAAAGCAGACTAATGTAGCAACTGAGATGGACCTCCCTATCTGCTTGGTTGGATCTCCCAGTCCATGTGGTAGTGAAGGTTAGTGTTGGGTTGGGTAAGCAGGTGGCTTTTTAATCTCACCTTAAAGAAAATAAATAAAAAGCAGAGCTGACAGTTAATAAGATACATAAGTAACAAATAAATGAAATGGAAAACAAACAAGAAGTAAAAAAAAAAGGCAAGACATTATGTTATTACAACTAGTAAGATAAAAAAAATAGAAAGGCTCATGAAATAATATTAAGTATGCTGGAAGATTTTTCATTTAACTGAGCTTGTACTTTTGCAGATATGTCTAATATCCAATCTAAGACTGTCTTTCCACAGTTCAAGCCCATTACCACTTTTCTGTTCTTTAATTAATGTCTTTCTATAGATATCCTGTACATATTTCCAGTGATAGTTATCACATCCTCTGTCAGTTATAATTTTGGCAGAATTTTCTTGGTTTTTTATCCTTTCTACTTCAAAGGTTTTATATTCTAAAACTATTAACTCTCTTTCCCCCGATACATTAGTGCTAGTTGCTAATTCAATATAATGTTTCACTTCAGGGCTGAAATAGAGCAGGATAATTGTTTTCTGTACTTTATATTCACTTCTATTAAGACCAGCCATTGTGGCAGGACTTTTTTCTGCAGTAGTTACACAAGTAACTCAGTCCTTAATCCACTTTAATTTCCACCAACTGAAATAACTGCATCTTCATGAATGAACTGCATTTTGAAAAAGAAGTCACTGAACTTGTCTATCACTATTTATTGAAGAAAAAGTAAAGGGAAGAAAAAAGATTTATATGCAACTTCTTGTTTAGGAAGTCATAGAATCATAGAATCAGCTGGGTTGGAAGGGACCTTCAAGATCATCAAGTCCAACCCTTGATCCACTACTGCTGTGCTTACTAGGCCATGGCACTAAGTGCCACATCCAGTCTCATCTTAAAAAACCTCCAGGGACGGAGAATCCATCGCTTCCCTGGGCAGCCCATTCCAATGTCTGACCACCCTCTCCGTAAAGAAATTCTTTTTAATATCTAACCTAAACCTCCCCTGGCACAACTTGAGACCATGCCCTCTTGTCTTGCTGATGGTTGCCTGGGAAAAGAGACCAACCCCCCCCGGCTACAACCTCCTTTCAGGTAGTTGTAGAGAGTGATGAGGTCTCCCCTGAGCTTCCTCTTTTCCAGGCTGAACAGCCCCAGCTCCTTCAGCCTCTCCTCATAAGACTTGTGCTTGAGCCCCTTCACCAGCCTACTTGCCCTCCTCTGGACCTGCTCCAGGACCTCAATATCCTTCCTGAATTGAGGGGCCCAGAACTGGACACAGTACTCGAGGTGTGGCCTCACCAGCACTGAGTACAGGGGCAGAATCACTTCCTTGGACCTGCTGGCCACACTGTTCCTGATCCAGACCAGGATGCCATTGGCCTTCTTGGCCACCTGGGCACACTGCTGGCTCATGTTCAGCTTCTTGTCAATCCAAACTCCCAGGTCCCTTTCTGCCTGGCTGCTCTCCAGCCACTCTGTGTCCAGCCTGTAGCACTACATGGGGTTGTTGTGGCCAAAGTGCAGGACCTGGTACTTGGCCTTGTTGAACCTCATCCCATGGGAATCAGCCCAACTCTCCAACCTATCCAGGTCCCTCTGCAGAGCCTTTCTGCCTTCCAGCTGATCGACACTCCCCCTCCAGCTTAGTGTCATCTGCAAATTTGCTGATGATGGACTCGATCCCCTCATCTAAATCATCAATAAAGATATTAAACAGAACTGGGCCCAACACTGATCTCTGGGGGACACCACTGGTGACCGGCCACCAGCTGGATGCAGCACCGTTCACCACCACTCTCTGGGCCCAGTCCTCCAGCCAGTTCCTAACCCAGCACAGAGTGCCCCTGTCCAAGCCATGGGCTGCCAGTTTTTTCAGGAGTATGCTGTGGGAGATGGTGTCAAAGGCCTTGCTGAAGTCCAGGTAGACACATCCACAGCCTTCCCCTCATCCACCAGGGGGGTCACCTGATCATAAAAGATCAGGTTGGTCAGACAGGACCTGCCCTTCCTAAACATGTGCTGGCTGGGTCTGATCCCTTGTCCATCCTGTAGGTGCTGTGTGATTGCACTGAGGATGATCTGCTCCAATAGATGTTTTACAAGGATTAGGACCACTAATCTTTGCTGCAATAGATCATTGTGTTATAAATGCTTTCAGTCAACTACTAACTGATGTGTAGCCACAAGTATTGTCAGCAGAACATGGAAAGTTTGCCTCATTGTTTCTTACTCCCTTACTCAACGCATGGACTATCCATCACTGTCCAAAATCCCATCCTCAAAGTGGCATAATTCTGTTCAGTTCAGCAAGAGGCACTTCTGTGGTAAGTTCTAAATCAGCCACACACAGGGAAAGAAGACTCCTAACCTATTTTCCTGCATAGCTGTCCCAAGACTAGGTACAGTCTAGCTTTAAATTCTAGGGAACTAGTGCTTGAGTTGTGCTTGAATTCAGCCTCCTCAACAAAGCTGAGATCAGCATGTATCTCTAAGATGAAATGTGAATAAATTGTTTGCAACTGTATGGAAGAAATATGTGACAATGAAATATGTGACAATAAAATATGAGCAGATTTTGAATGTATAGGCAATAGAGCTTTTTGTTATCTATAAACTCTGGCATCTTTTTTAGAAAAAGGAAAATTACTGTGGATATTTTGAATTTAAATAAACAACCACGTGAAGAGAAAAAGGAAGCAAGCTTAATTCAGGAATCTATATAATCACTAATTAGTTTTCATGCGCAAGGACAGGACTTTAAATTCACAAAGTTAATTAGCTGTTTCATTATTCCATAATGTTTTCTGTGTTTATTAGGCTCATAAACAAGTCTTTTTATTAGAAATTGATGGTTGTTGAAATAGTTGCATAACAAAAGTAGACTACACTAGAAAAGTGAGGATATGTATCACAAACACAGCTAACCCATGTATGCAGATGTGGTGGGTTGCTGTTCTATCACTCCCCTCTCCAACCATAAAGGGGAGAGAGAATGAGATGGAAAACAACTCATGAGTTGGGATAAGGTGGTTCATTAAAGCAAAAGCAAAGCAAACAATAACAGGGTTTATTTTCTACTTCCCACCAGCAGCGATGGCTGGCCACTCCCGAGAAGCAGGACTTCGGCACACATAACAGTTTCTCAGCAGGCAGCCATTGGAGACAATGAATGCCCCTTTCCTGCTCCTTTTCTTAGCTTTTATATCTGAGCTGACCTCGTATGGCATGGAATATCCCTTTGGTCAGTTTGGGTCAGCTGGCCTACTTATGCCCCTTCCCAGAATTTTGCCCTTGATTGGGGAAGGAATGTTACAACACTAATGCTGTGCTCAGCAGCAGCCTAAACACTGGGGTGTTATCCACACCCTTCTAGCTATCAATGCAAAGTACAACACTGTGAGGGCTGCTATGGGGAAATGAACTCCAGCTCAGCCAGACCCAGTACAACAGACAAGTCTTCATCATAAAACTGATTCATTCACAGAACTTTATGGCTGTTAAAATAAGTCTGGCAAGGAAGCCAGTTAATGGAATCTCTGTTAATAGTTGTAACAAACAATGGTTAAAAAAAATTAAAAAGACAAACACCAAAAAATTAATACTTAAGCACTTAGTGATTGACAGGTCCTGTTTTGAATGGAAATTCATATCATGTTTTAAATGAAACCCAAATTATTTTCCAAGCGTGTCTCCATTAAAAGGGCTTAGCATAATTGTTGATCTGCTTCTGAACATTCATTAAATGGCTGCAATCTGCAGAACCTGGCTACTTGCTCCTCCCTATATCACAATCATTCCAGTTTAGTAGTCCTTCCAATGTACACTGTTAGGACTGGACCACTGATGAAAAGCACTATAGCTGTTCTTTTCTTTGAATTTTGTAACAAGCAACCACCAGACAAAAATTAGAGCTAATTGTAGTGGCAGAGACCAGAACCATGACTCTGCTTTACCAAGAGAACACACAAGCTAAAGAATAATATTACTGATGATGCTCTTTCCTCTCAGTCCACAATTCATAGAATCAGAACAGTTTGAGTTGGAAAGGACCTTTTAAAGGTCATATAGTTCAATCCCCCTACAATGAACGGAGACAGTACACCAAGGCTACACTGCTTGTTCTATTATTGTGCAGTGTTAGGATGCTCTCTTCCCAGCAGGACATGACAATCAGAAGGATTTGGAATCCAAGCCTTTGAGTCCTTGAGAAAAGCTGCGTTCAATCTGGTACTTATAAAAAGAGTAAAAGGAAGGCATTGACATAATTTCTTCTAGCATTGTTTTAGAAACAAACTAGTAGTCTTGATTAGTCTTTTGTAAATATAGCTAATACAAAAATTGTCAGTTTCTGTACAAAGTTATTAGTGTCACATAGATGTAAGATATCATTTCTACTCTAAAAAAGTGGGGAGGGTTGCTACATACAGTGCTTTGTCTGGACTTTATAGTCATGTAAACCCTTTATTGGATTTGTGTGTATTTACACATTTCTCAAAAACAAGCACATTTGTTTTAAAAATAACCTTAGAAATCTTTTGTGCAGCTAGCAGTTGACAGTAAAGAAAGCATGAGATAACTGTAAAAGTAAAGTTATGATGTCTGTATATATCCTTTATTTTCACAGCTACTGAGCAATGTAGAAGATTTTAAGAATCTCACCTAAGTGAACACAGCAAAATGGGCAACCCAGCTTGGCTCAGTCTCTTAAACAGAACTGTAATACTTAAAATTCACATACAGAACAGCCCTACATGCACCAGGATAGGTGCATTTTGTGCTGCTGAAATAACTCAAAGAGCACTTAAAATTACTCCCTATATGCAGCTGAATGTACTTTTATATTTTCCTTTTGATAAAACAGGTTCATCCCTCCCATAGTATGAGAATATCTTTAATGACACAGAGATATCATAACATCACATTTTCTTTTCCATAAGAGGAATTGTATCCCAAACCTAGGCAGCAGAATCAGGAGCTGAGCCTACACCTGCTGATCTTGTCAGATAAAAAATTTCCTTGCGTGATGTGGTTCAAACATCCTTGATAGAAAGGTAACACTAGAGTTAGGTATCAGGGTGCAGCTTGTTATTTTGAAGATTAAAACTGCATGGACACTTCCTGCTGCAATGGCAGCTATAAGCAGTCTGGTTAAGATGTCTAAGGAAATCTAGTATATGTACACCTGTATTTCTACTGATAGTAAACATAAGGAAGAAAACAATGAAATAAACATTGCAATTGCCACTGTGAAAATACTGTGTTTTTTAATATGGCAGGTCATTAGATATGTGAGATTTCAGGGATTCGTTGTTACTAGACTCAAAGATCTCTCCGCTAAAAGGGTTGTACGCTTTATGTTGAAATGTAATTGATTTGTATTTGTAAATGATGCTATCTTTTTATTTTCTAGCAGACAAGAATATCTGCTGAGAACACCTATGATTCTACAGTCTTTAAAAATCTCATACTCTGCACGTGCTAATCCTTAGTGTAAAATATTACTAGTTTTGTGTCCAGGAATCTTGACTTGTGAATTATTGGTGAACGTGTATGTCAGCTTCGTTCTTCTTTAGTAGCAATGTCTGAACATGAAAGTACATTAACCACACATTAGTTGACACTGTAGTTGTCAAAAAGTGTTTGCTTTCTTGTCTGTGCTTTTGCACCATAGCAGATATGGATGAAGACGGATAGATAATAAAGTGATAGGATACTAAGATATCAGGATGCATTTCAGAAAACAAAAAGTGTCTATGAGTGCCTATGTAAGGCAAAAAATTCCTTACATAGCTTACTTAAATGTTTCTTTTTAAAGAATCTTTAGATAAGAATCAGTTTTTTCCTTTCTCAAGTGATATTTGTATGTGTACATAACTAAATAAATGCATTTTTCATACGTATGTATATGTTTCTACAGACAAGCATCAGAAACATATGTACACATATATTCAGTCTTCTTATATGTTGCTGTTGTGTCTGAACTGCTGCTTCTGGTTTTTTTACTATTCTTACCAAAACACAATGTGGCACAGAGGTACCCTTCAGCTTTGGTAAAGCACAGGAAATTTAATCCTACTAGTAGTGCTGTACTTGCTGATTTATAAATGAAGGAAAACCCCACCTCTGTTAGCATGAAAGGCTGTTTCCCTAACATATGCGAAGGAGCAGGTCACCTTCAACAGCTGTAGTTCTGCTTAATTAGGTACCAAGTCCAGAGCAGGCATCTGGGATCCCTTATGTAGAATCAGGAGTTATAAAAGGCTGCTGTCACAAGAGGTATGCCAAATAGCTTCATACAGGGAATAAACTCAGACAAACTCTAGATCACAACCAAAACTCATGGCCAAAACTCCCAAATAGGGGTGCCCATGATGACACCCCAATCCCGTTTTGCAGGTTATGGGTTCCATGTACTGTCAGGGATATTGTTACTGCTTGGACATTGAACCTAAGTGTGCACACACACAGCAGAAGGGCTCTTGCTCAGGGGTACCCAGAAGGTGGATTCATAGAATCCCAGAAGATAAGGGGCTAATGTGTATGTCTCAAACACCAACAGCCAAATGGCTGTGGAACCAAGGACTCTTGGTAACAACAGACAAGAATTGTTGGCAATAACCAAGGACTCTTGGTATTAAAATGCTGTGATAAAGAGTAAGATTTGATTGGAGAAGGGGGGCCATGTGGAGATAGGGTAGCTTTTTTCTCTGACAAACAGCCTTGTAGTTCCTGGAGATAAGCACAGTACAGTACAGTGCAAGTATGTTGCGGTCCGAAGGGGGGACGGGAAACGAGGAAGGATGCAAGCAGAGTTGTTTATTCAGGCGTGCCCACTCTCTTTTTATCCGCTCGGGAGTGGAACGGGCCAGAACATAGGGCGGAGCATGAGACTGACAAGCAGAGGGACAAACCAGCCTAGGGACACCGGCAAAAGGGGGAGGAGTGGGGGCAAACTCATGGCAAGCCTGGGTTTGTCCAGGCTGTACACTGTGCAGTGTGAATACAATGAAACCACATAATAACAGCAAAGTCCACACGACAAAGTCCTGCCAATCGCTGCACGCTTCTCTCCACACCCGGAACTGTTCCATCCTGAATCTTGTTCCCTCACACAAGTATAGGAATGAGGCCAAAAAGTAGGCATGGACTGTAGAGGATCATTAAGACCACCAAAGACCCTCAAAGCCCTACGACCCATTTCCAGAAAGACTTGAAAGAATGGACTGCAAATGATAATTAATTTGCATAGAAAGCGAAAAACCTTTCACCCTACCCCTTTGTTCAAAACCCACTGCTGTGTGCTTCAATAGCAGGTCAGGGACTAACATACCAATTTCCATGTCAATTGTGCAATTTACTAATAAAATTTTCTGTTCATTTGTGGACCCTCTGACTTTTGTTTTTAGTTTTGACCATGAGCATTTACAAATCTTACATTTCCTTCCCCTTAAGGGTGGGTTGTCATAAAGTTTGCAACATCCAGAGGATGGAACAGTTAGTCACGGGTATCCAGGAGAGAAAAAATTAGTCACTTATATGGGGGATGGTGAGGGCACTCAGTCCTGGGAAGTCTCCTGGGAGCTGTCCCAATCCCCATGGAGGGCTTCCCCTCAGAGACCTGCTCTGTGGGTCTGTGCTGTACCTGCCACAGCCACAGGGGACGCTGTGGGTTGCGAAAGGCTGGCAACCACCTGGATCAGCCTGGGAGTGGTTGTGGGGGGACGCACCCGATACAAGGACTCCTGTGATCCTCTCTTCACTCCTTACATGTTCAAGGGCTGCCTTCCTACTCATGTCTAGTTCAAACAAAAGTGTTATCCAAACAAGATAACAGGATCACAGAAGTGTACAGAAATCCAGATTTTGGAGTGCTATGATATATTTGAAAGGTCCTGGGTAACTAAATCTGACAACTGCCTGCAGCATCTTTATCTGCCCTTTCTTCAATAGTTGCCACTTCTGGTTTTTTCCCCTCTTTTACAGATCGAAGATGTGACATTTCCTTTGGTCATTTTTCACACATTTTTGTTTTTGTTTGCATGAAAGATTAAAAACCTAGTAGCTGTAAGAAAAAATAATTAACCTTCCTATTAAAAAAGGATCTTTATAGCATTTCTAAAATAAATGTTTCTACGGTATGTGTCATATATAGTGCATGATTGTATCAGATAATGGATTCATAGGCACCTGGTTTATACTTAAATGCCCAGATACCTGTTTATTGCTGTTTATTACTCACTAGATATTTATAGGTACACTAATCTTATTTAGAGTATTTCCTGTCTATTTTTCATATTCATGTAGTATGAACATACATGTGACAAGTATAAAAGTTCAACTGATGCAGAGCAGCAAAATCTAACTTTTTAAGAGGACAGGAAATTCACAAGTAATAAACATCGGATGCAAAGGAAAAGGAAAGGTTTTGTCTACATATATGAGGAAAATGGACTCCAGCATTCCCTGTACCCATATTCTGGGTCAGATATTATTTTAGTCCAGTTCAGAAGCAGTAAAATTACTACCTAGGGTATCATTTGCCTGGGATTCCTCTGAAGTTTATAGAGATTTTTTGTGACTTATAGATTGGTGTCAGTTCCTGGGAGGGTAATTTAGAGCTAAGACAGAAGAAACATTACTGTCTGAATCCTTTCACAGAAACATATCATCAGTCAACCAGATGTTTTATATGTTGTATAGCACTTAGTTATGCTGGTGGAATCCCGAATTTTGAATTTGCTATTTTGTTAATGCCAGAGAAGGATAAGAATAAGGTGACTAAAAAAAAAAAAAAAGAAAAAAAAAGGTTGCATTGTGTGAAGAATCCTAGAACTAATCAGCATAGATGTATTCGAATATAAGTGCTAAGAGCAGAAACATTTTAATAAAGTTGCAAGCATTTGTCTCTATGTACATGACAGCAATATCCATAATCTTTCTCATTTTCTCAAAATAAGTCCCTTCACAATTTCATTGAGCAACTACAAGCTGCTCATGCTTTTCATCTGCATTCCTAGTTGAATAGGAGAAACAGTGCCACTGGTCAGCTTTTGTATAGTGCCCTAGCTGTTAGAGCATTTATTTCAAATATACTTCTTCCAGAGTAGGAGGCTTAAAACACACACATTTTACTTTTCTGGGTGGAGTAATCAGCAGTCACAGATCATTATAATATGTGATAGAGCCCTTCCAATCTCCTGGTGACTCTAGGCCATGCTACAGAAAAACTCAACATGCAATTAGTCCCAAAAAACATTCTAGAGGGAAAGTATTCTAATGTTTAATTTCTAGGACATTCAAAAGAGGATACAATTTTTCACTCTTCTAAATGAGACCTGGGGATGCTGGTAAACAGGTGGCAATGTGCCTAGGTGGCCAAGAAGCCCAATGACATCCTGGGCTGTATCAAAAATAGTGTGACCAGCCAGGACTAGGGCAGTGATTGTCCCCAGTACTCAGCACTGGTGAGGTCACATCTCAAATCCTCTGTTCAGTTCACCACAAGAAGGACATTGAGGATCTGGACCAAGTCCAAAGAAGGGCAACAAAGGTGGTGGAAGGTCTAGAAAGTAAGTCATATGAGGAGAGACTGAGGGAACTGGGGTTGTTCAGCCTGGAGAAAAAGAGGCTGATGCTGATCTCTTCTCTGTTGTGATCAGTGACAGGACCTGAGGGAATGGCCTGAAGTCATGTCAGAGGAGGTTTAGGTTAGATGTTAGGAAGAGGTTTGTCACCCAGAGGGTGGTTGGGTGGTAGAACAGGCTCCCCAGGGAAGTGGTCACCAGCACCAAGTCTGACAGATTTCAAGTATAATTTGAATGATACTCTCAGGCACATGGTGTAACTCCTATGGATGGTCCTGTGCAGGGCCACAAGTTGGATTCAATGATCCTTGTGGATGCCTTCAAACTTGGCATATTCTGTGCTTCTTTCCCCCTAATCAAACATCCATGCAGATGGATAAGACAGTCACTGTTGTTGTCGTCTCCCCCACCCAGCCCTTGCCCCCATCTTCTTGAGGTTAAACAGCTCAATTTTAAGAACTTCAGTTCCTTCTCTGGCTTAGCCATTTCTTTTTGCACAATATTTTTTAATGAAACTATTTTGGTTGCCTCAAAACTTAACATTAGTTATCTGTACTGAAGACTAAATAGAAGAATGGCTAGGTAAAGAAAAATCCTCTTCTGGTATCCACTGATATAATAATTTTCTATATATGCACTCATATCACACTCTTAGGAGGCATGTGGTAGTTTTATTTCCCTTGTGAAAGGTAAGAACAAAAGATTGCAATTGAACAAAGTTATCTTCATCTGAAGAGTAAAGGCTTCTTCTCATTCTTGTGTCCACAAGAATTATTGCTCTGCTTTCAAAACCTCTTGATTTTTGAGTAAACTTTTCTATATTTTTAACTTTCAGTTGTGAAATCAATATAATCTGTTTGTCCACCTCAGTTTAAGAAGCTCAGTAATCTTTCAAACTAATCCCAATTAAATTGCTCCTGTGTTTTATCAATGCATTAAAAAAGAGAGAAGAAAAAGAAAAAAAGTCATTCTGCATGGTCAGATCATATCAGGTCTGTACAGTGAAACTAGGCAGTTGCTGCCAAAATCATTGGCAGAAATACCAACTGTTTAAAAGCTCAGTCCCAGACCGAACTTTTGCCATTCTAATTTGATCACTAGATATAAAGTTATTTAATATTATTGCTGTGAAAAAAATGTTTCTATCAGAAATACTGATTGGAGGAATAAAAAGTTTTGTTCATTTAATTTTGCATTTATATCAGGACATGAAATTTATAGTTTATGTTGAATCTCTTTACATAAACCTATGGATGAGTTTTTTAAAATAGAAGGCACTGAGATAAAATATTAAGATTACATGTTAGAAAGTAGACAGCTAGTCTCAACTTTTGACACATAATTATAAAAATTCAGAACTCAAAATCCCAAGAAAAGGACAAATACCTTAAGCTAAGCAGATGCTAATGCCAAAAGAATAAAAATGTTGACAAGTCAAGAAGTATTAGAATTCCTATGGAGTCTAACTTAATTGTAAAGTATATTAAAAAGTGTGGAGTCAAGCTATTACTCCCTCTTAACATAAACTGTTAGTTCGCAGTATTGTAATTTACAGTGCCAGTGAAGCAACATTACTAAAACTTCAGAGTGATTATAACCACCTGTGAATGGGCTGAGGAGGATTACCCCAGCTTTGCATTTCCTTCGTGAGTCTGCCATATACTTCATCTTCTTTCAAACTGATTTGCTTGGATCAGAGTCAAATTCCCTCATGCAGCCCATAAATCTGGGACTAGAAGCTCTAGTTCAGGTAGAGGTGGGACAGGCAGACACTCAGAGTTAGCCTGTTATTGCTCAGACATACAATGAAAGTAATGTGCTACTGCAGTGTGATATAGTAGCTAAAAACCTCTTCAAATATTGCTCTTTAATAAGGAAATATAACTATGGTTTATCTTTCCAAAATGGATAATGCCTTCATTGGAACTGCCTGGAAACTGCAAGAAACCAAATATTCTTTGAAACTGTGAGTTTTCATGAAAATTAATCTATTTCAAATGTTTTTTCCTGTCTCCACAGTCAATTTGAATGTGAAAGAGTAGAAGCCCCTCCTTTGCCAGTAAAGAAACAGAACCAAGCTTTCTGGCTTTCAGCACCTTTGCCAAGCTGCCAGACTACAGTTACTGTAGTTCTTATTATTCCTTCAGAAGCCAGGAAGATCTCTGTCTGCTCCAAATGGCAGGTCAAGCTGTGGTTAGCTTAGCGTTCTGGCACCTAAATTCCTCTTGCAATTTTAATTTAATGAATTATTTACCAGCTCCTGTTTCTCTAACTTGCTTGATGTTGTTACTCAAAAAGTGCCTGAGTACATTTCAACAGGATGAATTGGACATCAGAACAGAAGGAGGGTGGGATTTGTCTACACTTGCACTGACTCCTTCAATAGTCCCTATCTAGAGGGATAGTTGAAGATTAGCTGAAGACAGAATGTACTTTAGCAGCTTTTTGAAACACAAAGTGTCAATTGCATGAGTGGATGTGCAATCCACCTTTATTCATTGTATATTTTCATTTAAATTCCAAGGTATGGAAAGAGATATTGACATACATACTGAGTAATGCAACTAAAAATGAAGCAAAAGAGAGTAGAAGAAATTGGTAACATTATTTTTCCCTCTTTAGAGGAGATATTTTTGAACATCCTATATTTACTCTCAGATCAGTGAGGATAAAAACCCAATAAGGTTCTAATTTTTTGCTGTCCTTCTCATAGTCTTTGGTTTCCTTTAGTCTGTATTGTGGCCTATGTACGGCTTTTTTCTTCTTCCTCCAAATCTGAGAGAAAGCTACAATATATCTTTGTGGTATACAAGATCAGAGCCTCTACAGAATGTACAATCAAGTGTTGATATATTTTAGGTAGAACTGTTTTTCACTGAAAAAATGCAGTTTAATCTGTAGAAATATCTAACAGGAACATAGTTCATAGAGAAATCTGAGTTTACTATTTTAATAACATTTTTACTAATCTTATTCAGATATTTGTATTACATAGATTTGAAAAAATAAAGATAAAATTAGTATTATGTATATAAGGTTTTTTTTCTATTTTAGCATATTATGCATATTTAATTTTCTCACAAAATTTTCAATTTTTCTTCCCAGACAAAGTTGGGTTTATTTTGTTTGTTTGTTTGTTTGTGGGTTTTTGTTGGTTTTTAGATGTTGATATTTCTTATGAAAGGGAAATGTTGACTCCTACCCATCCTTCTAAACTGACTGGTAAAATGTGGAAGCAGAAGCAGAGGAATAGATGAGTATTTTTATTTGTGAATGAGTTGTAAATATTCCCAAACACAATAAAATTTATTTTTAAAATATAGATAAAAAACACAATAGCGTTGTTCAGATCCTAGCATCCCTCTCTGTGTACTTGTAAGTAAATATGACTAGAGCTGTAGTTGAAAAGTATTTTCATTCCAGCAGAGGGACTGTTAGAGCTAAATGAGAATGTGTTAACAGAATTATCTCCACGAAAATAGAGCCAATCAGATTTTAAAATAACGATAAAGGTCATTGAATTAAAACATTTAGAGAGTAGATTAGGTGCTTGGAAAGTTTATACCCTTAGCAAATAAAGCAAATAAGGCAACAGCAGTGAGGACATTCAGAGATTGCCTCATGCTATTATGGGAGGAAAAGGTAAGCTCTGTGATTTTTCCCAAGGATATTGCCATGATAACGCCAAGGGGTCAGTGCTTTGTGTTGTGAGCTGGTTGCCACATACACTGTAAAATGAGCATAGTTATATAAGTGATATTGCAACAGTTCACCTTATTTTTAAATGAGAACATTTTTTACACAAACATGATCATTAAATAACAACAGGATGATTCGCTCAGGAAGATCTGAGCATACAAGTCAGTAGAACAATGCAGCCTGCTTCATTCAGGAGCCTGGCCAGCAGGTTGAAGGGGGAGATTCTCCCAGTCTACTCTGCTCTTGTGAGCCCTACCACCTGGAGTGATGCATACAATTCTGGTGCTCCCAGCATAATAAGGACATGGAACTGTTGGAGCAAGTCCAGAGGAAGGCCACAAAGTTGATAGGAGGGCTGGAGCACCTTCCCTACAAAGAGGTTGAGAAAGTCGGGGCTGTTCAGCCTGGGAAAGAGAAGGCTTATAGCAACCTTCCAGTATTTGAAAGGGACACACGAAGAGAGGGAGTCTTTGTCAGGATCTGAAGTGATAGGACAAGAAGTAATGGGTACAAACTAAAAGAGGGGAAATTTAGGCTGGATATTAGGAAGAAATTCTATACTTTGAGGCTGGTAAGATACTGGAACCAGTTGCCCGGGGAGGTTGTGTATGTCCCAGCCCTGCAAGTGTTCAAGGCCAGGTAAGGCCTTGAGCAACCTAGTCTAGTGGTAGGTGTTCCTGCCCGTGGCTGGGGGGTCGGGACTGGGTGATCTTTAAGGTCCCTTTCAACCCTTAACATTCTATGATTTTATGATTCTATGATTTACTTCAGTAGGTGCTTCTGTAGAGACAGTTATGTGTCTTTCTTCCTTTCTTCCTTCTTGGGATATCTTCCTTCTTCGTGATATCTCAAGCAAAAGCACTCTCTGGGTTCATAAAGGATAGTGATAGCAAAGGTCTTTTCCTTCCCTTCATACTTTGAGGAAATGGCATTCTTTTTTATGACCTTTCAGTGTTCAGCAGAGTGAAATTAGTTAAAAATAAGGTGTACACTTTTTCATTCAGATCATAGAAACTGCGATTTCATATTCATATAGCTAGTTATTATCTTCACATTATTTTTATGGGGAGGCCTTTTTTCCTACTTAGAGCAATGTAAAATCAATGAATGCAAAGGAAGAAATACGGGGATCTTCTTGAAACATGACTATAACTTTTCATACCAGAGTATGCTGAGATAAATTTTCATGTGCTTGGTATCTCTAGACAGTAGGGAACCAAGACCTTTGGATTTATTCAGACCACTTAGGAACCTGCTGGAAAGAGAAAAAGGAAGGAAGAAAAGAACAATTTCATTCTCCCAGGGAGAGAAAAAACCATTTCTTTGTATTGTACCTTGATCAAGAATACTTCATCCAGCTGAGCCTAATGAAACAGAGAGAAATATGTGGCAGTGTTTGCGTGTAGAATATACGCAAACTCCAAGACACCGTATGAGGCATAATGTCTGCTGTCAGGCCCTCTCCCCTCTGCAGCATATTATTTTTTAAAATCCATTTTATGTCCTTCAGATTTTGTTAGTGATTTTTTAATTTATTTTTTTAAACTCGTTTCATCTACTCATGTTTAAACATCCATTAAACAGAAAATGCTTTCTTTCTGTCTCAGGGATGAAGCACAGGGATGATAGTCAGGAGACAGTTATTTCTTTGCCTTTCTCTGATATTGATTGAGTGTGTTTCCTTGGAGAATTCAACTTCTCTCTCTGAGACTCAGTTTCTAACATCAAAAACTGAATAAACACCAAAACTGCTACATGGCTATTGGAAGACATTATATGAGATATTAAAAAGAACATAAACATGCAGGTAGGTTATACTGTTACTTCCTGCAGTTTCCAGTGATCTGCAAGGCTCAATAACAGGAGATGGCTAGGCCTGCTTTGAAGAAGATGGATATCTGATTTTAATACTCCACAGTTGTTTCTCTTCGATTCTATGAATTCATACAATCCATGTTTGAACGTATGTAGGTTTTTAGCATCAACAATATTCTGTACCAATGATACACCAAATGAAGAAATTGTTTATATGCTATCTTCTTCTCTAGTTGGATGTTATTTAGTTATTATAATATAATCTGCTATATATTTACTCTATGACACACGTGACTTTATACATCTTCAAATAACCCCCCCATTTGCTTTTTATCTGGCCTGGAAAGCTGCGATTTATTCAATAGGTCCTTCTAAAGGAGCTAGTTTGGTACTTCTAAACATTTTTTGTCACACACCTTGTCATGCGAAAGGGGGGGTTTCCTTGAACCCTTTATATTTGATCAATCTATCAGCATGCCCAAGGAATATGAGACCCTTGTGCCTGACCAGCCTGTCAGCATCCCATTATGTGAACACCACTGAACAGCTCATTGCATTGAACTGTGGTTCAATTAATCTGCTCAGGGTTACACACTAACAACACCCCCAGTTTCAGCTGGAATATTACCAGTTTTGTCAACTATGTTATCTGCTGTCAGCCACTGCTAGTAACCTTGATGGACTCACACTAAACACTATATGTAATAACACACTTTATTGACAAACACACTGATAATAAAAGACTGTGATAGGTTATGGTTCAGAGATTGCCACTGATAGTACAATGACTGCAAAAAATTAATTTGAAGTGAAATACAAACAAGTTCTTATCATCAATGAAAGCTAGTTTGAGGTAATCATTCAGTGTAGATAGAATGAGGTTCTTACCCAATATGTGTCCCGATGGGGAAGACAGGTTCAGCTTGTCAACCTAACCCAGAAATTACGATGAAATCTTCTCTAACCTCCCTCCCCTCTTAAGTATTTATATTAAGTACTTTGAGGGAGAGGAAAAGGTAAAGTTCCAGGTGATGTCAGCCCAAGTTTAGGTGGAGTTTGAGTGACTTTAGTCATTATCATATATGGGGCCTGAAAATTAACGTGCATTCTTGAGTTAATGAAGCAAAGTTCAGCTTTTGATTACTGTCTAAATTATTCTTTGATTTAGTTCCCATTAGCTGCATTGTTTTAAATGGAGCATGACCACAACACCACTGTGTTGCTCAATCCATCGCTTTATATCCGCATTGGTTTCAACAGAGCATGAACACTGCAGCTCCTTGACACTCCATCCTTTGTTTCATGTTTCCCTTACAGATGCACCAAGCTCCCTCAGAGTTCCTGCTCCTAACTGTGCAGACTTTTTGCCCCTGGTGAACTATAACCAACACACACCCTCCTTGCTGAACTTTGTTTTTTGGTCTTCTCCCCACACACCTCTGGACCTTTTTCAGTTATAATATTTTCACTAGTAAAAATTATACAAAATATTCAGATGTACATATACCACATATTTCTATGAAAAAGGTCATAATGAAGTTTTTTATTTTGTTTGCCATTTCTTTCAAAGATCTCATTTCTCATTAATGGTTGTCACCTGTCAACCTAGCACCGTTTACACAAAGATTTGTCATTGTTTTTTACTAATGCTGTTCAAGATCCTGATGTGTCTGATCCATAATCTCTGACAAGATCCCAAGATTCTTCTATGCCCAGCGACTCTCCTAATTCCAATGTGGATTTTATTGTACTTGTTGTCCCCTAGTGACTTCTCTTGGAGCTATTCCACTCTGTATAAACAACCCACTGAGGGAAAGATTAAAATATTCAAGGCAGCCCCTCCGTGTTATCCTGGGAATAACTAATTATTTGTACAAAATTAATTAGCCCCATAGGAAACAAAGGAGTTTGAAAGGAGGCTAAATTTCATAGAATTCCTCTATATCTAGGAGAAAGAAATTTGTGGAAAGGACTACCTGACGTGCCCTAAACTTTTCTCCACTGGCTATTAAGGACAATTGACCTGTTGTATGAACACCTGCTTGATTCAGCTCAATGAAGCATTCACAGTCATTCACAGAAGTAACATAGGGATTCCAAAGAGTATCCATCATTTGAGGTAAATTATCTAGTTACTGAGAACTAGTAGTTCTGTAGTTTTAAGGAAAGTCTTGTTCTTTTCCTGGTTTAGACAATACAGTCTTTACCGAGTCCAAGAAACTTTACTTGATGAAAGCTTATGGGTTAATAAGAAGTGATACTCACAAAAATTGAGTATGGAATAGTAAGAAAATAAAAGAGCATATGAAAAATAACTACTCCGGACTTACACAGGAAATAAGTGAGATATCATAAGTATGAAAAGTTAAAGAGTTAAGAAAAACAAGCTTTAAGTTCTATCTAACATTTTAAGATTACTTGCAGCCACCAATGAGGGAAAATCAACCTAAAATTTGAATTTTGAGTTTTCATTTCTGTGGTTTATATTGGATTCACAGTGGGGCCAGGCAAATGAGTGCACTACAGCAAGAGCTGGAGCTGGAGCTCTGGCAGGACCAAGGTGAGTTCCTCAACAGAAAGCACCTCCCCAGGCCAGGGGTTGGCCCCATAACCACTGGGAGCTTCTCCCAGGTCACCACTGGCTCACCACCTCCTTCCAGTATCACTCTCAGCTGCACTGACTCTTAAATGACCCAGAGCCTTATCAGTTGAATCTCAAGGAGCCCCTCCAGATACTCTCATGGCCCTTTAAGTATCTTTTACTCAAAAGCTTCCTAAGTAGATAGCAAAGATCACTGTCATTGCACTTGGCTGAAATGTATGCAAAATATTCTGAGATTATCCACAAGGTAAAGCTCATTTAATGTAATGGACAAAGACCAACTAATTTCTAAGTAGTCACTGAGCATTGACAGGATTTAGGCATGAATTCATTTAAAATTGTGCAAACTGAAGGGTATCTTGACAGTCTCACAAACAGAACTGCAGGTGTGAAGGAAATGCTAAAGTTGAAAATGTAAAGGATGAAAGATTTTAGCTGATTTGGAATGAAGCAATAGGTTAGACAAAAGGAATAGTGTCACACCTGAAAAAGGAAATACTTGAATTCCATTTCAGTCATTCAAGGTACCTTGTTCATCTTCTGGACAACAGTTCTTTGGATCCTGATTAAAAAGATGAGCTACAGTTAACCTTATAGGTAACACACTATTTGTGAGATCTGTCTCTTCCAAGAGACAGTTTACACATTTTGTGTAGTTTCTAAATAAACCTCTGGATTAATGCTGGGAATAGGGCCTCTTCCCCTGAACACTTGCACATGAAGTTTTGCTTCTTTGCTTGATTTCTCTATTTCATTCTTTGTGGTGTGATGGCAGCTTTCGTGAGCTTGAGAACAAAGTGTAGGTGTCCCACACTAGATTGCACAGCAGTTGGTGTTTGCTGACACAAAGGAGTGCTGTCAAGCTGAGTACTCAGTACTGAGTATTGAGATGTGGTTGCTCAGCATCTTGGAGAGATCTGTACCTTTTTTATTATGGGCCATGTCCTCCTCTAATGACTGCACAACAAAAAATAAACTAGTTAAAATTGCTTTTCATTTTAGGCTCAGTCACACCAATTTAGATGGAATTTACCTTTCCCAAATTCAGACATCTAATCAACAGGTAATCAACAACTTCCAATGGTGCTGGATACTGGGATTTATTAAAGAACCTTCAGGCTTTTGCCCTGTTTGATTATCTCACACACTCACTCTAAAAAGTGCTATGCTCACAATTCCCTTTTCCACAGGAAGGTCCCTGCTTCCCAGGGAAGGCAAGCAGACAGTCATGTCTGGACAGTTGTCAAGTCCCGGGGTATCCCCCAACATTTAGTTCAACTCATATCTTTGACCTCCAGGATCATTCTCTACTTCTAGTATCTTTTCTCCAATCACATAGAATCACAGAATCATTTAGATTGGAAAAGACCTCCAAGATCATCAAGTCCAACCTTTGACCAAACACGACCTTGTCAACTAGACCATGGAACTAATGCCATGTTCAGCCATATCTTGAACACCTCCAGGGATGATGACTCCACCACTTTCCTGGGAAGTCTATTCCAATGCTTAGCCACCCTTTCCATGAAGAAATTCTTCCTGATGTCCAACTCAAACTCCTCTGGAGCAGCTTGAGGCCATTTCCTCTCCCTTGTTTCCTGGAAGAAGAGACTGAGCCCCCCCGTTGCTACAACCTCCTTTCAGGTAGTGGTAGAAAGCAGTAAGGTCTTCTGTGTGATTCTCAATATGCCCAGGGGAACATGCCTTGAAAAGAAGTGTGATTGTATTTATGTAACAGCAGCATGGCTCTGTATCCTTGAATCAGCCATTCACCACCTTTTCAGACCCTTCTGTTCTTTCTGAGACCACTTCTCAATAACCCTTATTTTGAACACTGGCTTTCTTTCCAGAAACCCGAATCCTGAGCTTTCCCACCTAAATAGTGTATGTGCATGTGCTTAGTTTCCTGATTGGTGTTTCTCTCTCATGTCCCTATTAATTATAAGATCCAGGGTGTGTCACTTTTGCTCAGTTCAAGTGTTATCAGAATTCATGACCAGTCCACACTGGTTGCAGCTAGCAAGTAGCAAGTTTCTGCTTGAAAATACAAAGGCTCAGTTCCAGACATTCACCCATACACACACATGTACACCAAATTATCTGCTGCCTGTTAACATTTACATTTTAAGCTACATTTATCACCTACAACAGATTTAGACATCTGCTTCTATACTAGTCATTCCAGAGTGAGTGCCTTTAAAGGCAGTAGAGAGGAAAATACATTTTTAGGGTATCTCATCTACTTTAAAAGTGCCATTTGAAGATGTCATGGACGGAGCCATGGAAATGCCAGTTGTCTTCATCTGTAAAGTAAAGGAAAAACTGAAGGCTGACCTCCAGAAATTTTGATCAGGTGGTTTGTACTTTTCACAGCTGACTACAATTTAAAGATGTAAATATTTTTCTGTCTAGTTTGTGAAACCAAAGGTTTGGGGGTTGAGAAGGTCTGATGAGGTCTGAACACAGTGCAGCATTGCAGGTGTCAGGTGCCAAGAGAATGCTGAGGTACAGAGGGGAGTTTCCTAGCTGTCTCAGACTTCTTTAGAGTCAGCAATGACTAAGAGAGATTGTTCTGGATCTCAGTTTTACTTCTGAACATGTAAGAACCCTACTTAATTACTCTTGTTTCTTAAACTGCTTTTCTGAACTGGCTTGTCTCTTGTTTTTGTGTTTGGTTTTTGTTTTTCTCTGATGTTCTCTTTCTAGTTCTTTAATAAGAAAAAAATTACAACAGAATTAAAACAAGAAAAAAACTCACCTTTTCTATAATTTTTAATTAGGCCCTGAATTAATGACTGTTAAATTAATGTATAATTATTTTAAGTTAGAGCTTTTGTTTCTTCTAAACTTTCACATTGGTACAGAAAGTGAATAATTTATATTATATTTTAAGTATGTAATGTAGCATAGCGAATTGCAGAATTAAAAAAAAATCCCTTTAGAGCAATAGGCTTATTCAAATAATTATGTCTATGCCTTTGGCAGATATTTTTATGTATAGAGAGATAGGGAGACACACATTCCAGTACAGGTACTTTGTTATTCCTTTTGACATTCCTATCAGACATTAAAGCGGCTTATAATCAGACTGAACTTTTCTGTTGGCTTTAGGGAATGGCATACAAACTACTTTTTCTTTTTTTCTTTGGCTACTACTCAAATGTCTATTTATTTAAAATTCAAGGTGCATTTACTAATTATTGCCAGAGGAACTGTAATCTTAATAGGTCATAATAGGTCATATATGTCATACTGTTTTATATGCACCTAGGAATATATAAAAATGAGATTAATGGGGGGGGTTATGTGTCAGATTTGATAGCAGGTAAAATTGTTTAAACCTATGATTTAAAAATTAGAATATGTCACATGGAAGTCTTGCATGAACCCATCAGCCTCAGGGATTGAGGTGTTGAATAGCAGTCCCAAGTGAAGAGTTTAATATTTTGTTTTCTTTGGCATATATAGTAAATCAACCTCAGTATATTTAAACAGGTATTTTGTATCTGATATTTTGTTCTCTGAATGTCTTTGCAATGGCACAACTTTTGAATGTAGAAAACAATAGAAAAAAAGACTCAAAATAATAAACTGCTATTTGTTCTAATTGCCGTAAAATTATCACTTGGGAAGGAGGAATGAGAAAACTGTGTCATGCAATTTTTGTATTATATAAATGTACTAATCTGCATGTGTTACTAACATAAGATACAGTCCCTCTACCTTTGCAAATATTCAAGCTCATTTATTGGAAGGAGTGAAACAATCTAGCTCTCCCTTTAGCATCGATGGGGTAAAATACGTACTCCAAGTCAGCTGAAGGCAGTCATGGGGAATAACACTATTATATCCCCTATTTCACATGCTTAATGTATTTGCATATGTGAGTTTGGGAGATGGGACATTTGTGAATTTGGGTACAGATGCTACTGACATAGAGTGACATGTGCCAAGGCTATAGAGTCAGCTTTCTTCTCCCTTACTCTTTTTTTTAATGTGAATGGCTCCCATTGATAGAAAGGGAAGCTGTAGGGTAGTAGGGAGTTCCTGTGAAGTGAGCACATCAGAACCGCAGTTTTTTGAAACTTTATAGTCTAATTGTATAAAGACACATTTTATATGCCATCAGTTTGTAAAGGCTACCTCTCTGTCAAATTGTCCTGGCACCCCCTCAAAGGTAGGGCTGTTCAAAGAAAAAACCTTTGCATCTGTTTTAACATGGGTAGCACCATATTCCTCTGGGTTTTATTGTTAAAGTACTTATCACATTAGTTAAAATGTTTCAGAATTTTACTCTGACTCTAGGTCTGTAGACCATTAGTGTGAGCAGTAAAAATCTCTACACACCGGAGACAACTTTATGTTGCCATTTTGCAGAACCTAAGAAGGGATAAGCTATTTTAGGTCATCCAGAAAATATTTCTTCCATCGCACGAATTCTTCTTCCACTAAGCTTTCCAACTCTAACTGTACTCTACATTCACTCCTGTTCTAAAAGTTTCAAGAGACAATTTCCACTTATATTCTAATCTATGTCACATTCTTACCTCACCTTGATATGGCAGTGTGAAAAGAAAACCCACAGATATCTAAAAGAAAGAGTTCTTTCATTGGAGACAATAAATGAATTTTTTTCCTCATTCACTATCAGGTATATTAGTGAAAAGTGTAATTTTCAAATTTAATTTTTAAAGGAAAACAATTTAAAAGCTGATTTTTATGTTTATTTTTAAATATATTTAATAAAAACTTTGCATGAATCTAGACATAATGGATTTTTGTTTGTTCATACTATTAATTCTTTACAAAGAGCACCTAAAAACCTCAGAATTTTCCTTGTGCTAGATAAATAATGCTGTTCTCAAAGATTAAAACCTCAATAATCTACTCTATTTTCCAATGGAAAAGGCATCAAAGGGAAAATTTAGAGGAATGGATAGTGAAAGGCAAAAATTTTAGAAAGAAAAAGATGGAAATGCATCTAGGGAAGCTTTTGACATTTTTTGTCTTATTGTTTTAAAAAATGAAAACTCTTCAGAAATAGCTATTGATAGTTGTTTGATCACCTTGTACTTTGGTACAGAAATAGTTGCAGAATCTGCTTATTACAGTAAAGAAGACTTCAGCAACCCTAAGATGCTCACCATTCCTGAACTAAAAATCTACGGTTTCTTTCTTTTCACTGTAACTCCACAATGTAGTTTTGTTGGGTAGAGGCTTATACTCACCATGCATATATATAAAAAATAAATTATTTTACAAGTCCAAACACTTTTATTACCCCTTTACAAATATTAAGCTAAATTATGCCCTCAGTTATGCTAGAATAACAGGTTTCATCTCACCACAAGTGGTCAAAATTTTACTTGTACAAATCAAAATAGATTTTGGCTCAACCACTTCAAACAAATGGGACAGCTAAAATTAACACTGTCTTTAGAGCTAACTAAATTGTTTTTGCATGCTGCTAATCTACTTCACCTACCATGAAAACTACAATCTACCAGTGCTTCAATGACTGTCTTCCCTGATTTTTGAATTTACAACATTGATCTGAATCTATACTTCTAGTTCTTTCTGAAATCCTAGAGCTGGAAATTCCCCAATTTTTTTTTTTATCTATTCCTGGACATAATAGTGAATATTTTAAATTGTTTTATTCTTTATATTAATATTAGGTATTTGAAATCAGTTCCAATGACACCATGAAAATACTTCGCCTTGATTTAACTTTATGTTGTATCACCATAGACGTTCTTTTCCTAAAAAGCTTCAGTTTAAATTACTCTTCCTATATCAATACCACTTTAATTAGGCTTTTTTTTCCTCTTACCAAGTCAAGGCAATATTTTGCAGTTATTGGCCAAAAGTTTGTTAAAAATTTGGAACTGTTCTATGGACAAATATGCTGACAGACTACACTAGTCTATTAGGAACAAACTAGCAGATATTCTCTGACAAGCTGGGCTCCATGGCATTGCTGCTGTCTTAAGAAGATAGCCATAAAACTGGCATTTTCCTCATTTTCACTATGACTTCAAAGTTAATTACTGAGAGTCGAAAGCTTACATGCAAGACAAGAATGAAGACGGTTTCTAAACTGAACCAAACTGTACTCTGATGTACAACTGACTCTTAGTGTCCCTAAACTATGTTCACTGGTGATTCTTATCCTATATTTAAATTGGGATTAACCAATACAAGTATTTCAGCACATGCCATGTAAAACAGATCAGTGGTAGGAGAAACTGTACATATTTGGTGCATTTAATTGCATTATATAAGATCAGACTCCAAAGCATTCATATCCATGTAAAAGAGCTCATTTTGCTTGCTTTAATGACTGTAAGGCTATAAGGGCAATTTGAGGTCAGACTGCAAAAGCTGTCTACTTTGGTAACGCCTAATATCAGGTCTCACTTGGAAAGGTGGGGCAGACAACTCTGTTTGACACTGGCCACATGGCATTCATCACTATTGCATAACAGTAGATGAGACACACCAGCCTTTTTAAAGTATGTGCCAGGGTCTGTTTAATAAAGATATGCATTTTTATAAATAATCATGATTTAAAAATGTCCTTTGAATAGAGGCTGATCTGCCCTGATACTGTGTTGACTTAACTATACTGGTATAGAAGGTGCTGTAGAAAACTCTGTATCACAAATAGCATTTAATTTTTTTTCCAGGACAACTACATTTAATAGAGGTTTCACAAAATATGGAGCAAGCTCTCAAATAAAAAAAGTTATAGAAAATAATTCACACAGCAATTTAGCTGTAGTTATTTTGTATCACAACAATATTTTCCACATTCCTTCTTTCCTCCGTCCCTCCTTCCCTCAGAATGGTCCAGAATAAGAATAATTTCTTGCAGCTTGAAAAGAGACAAAAGTGATTGTGGCAGTATATCTCCTTGATTCTTTATCTTCCAGATCTGCAACACAACTGTGTGTATGCTGACTCTTTTGGTTGTGCCAAAGTCATTAGAGCTGATTTAAACATTCAGATATTAGGATTTGACATGGATAATTCTGACGGGAAAAAATTCTTTTCATTCTGGCATACCTAGAAGAATAATGACCTCTGTCAGTGAACAGCTGTCAACGTGTTGAGGACAGTAATCTTTTCTTTCAACTCAGCAGCAGCCAAGACATCTTGTCAGAGTGTAGCTACATACAGTAGAAAACTGCTGAATAAAAAAAAAACCAAAAACCCAGACAACTGAAGGTAGAAGTAATTAACTTCATTCTAGAGGAATCATCTTTGGTAGCACTACAGATTCAGATCATGGAATATTGCCTTGATATTTTCTTCAGAATAGTATGATAAAATTGAATACTACTAAGACCATCATGCTCTTTCAAGTGATAGACTAAAAGATAAGAAGCATGGCAATGGTAGATTCACTCAGTCAAATACCCTATCCCTGGTAGTGACCAATATTGAACATCTTGCAAGGGAGCACAACAGATAAGCCTGCAGCTTCCTAGCTTCCTAGCTTCCAGCAACCCATGATTCAGAGACAAAGTGTTACTTTTATCTCTGTGTTTAGCTTTCGGTGGAATTCTGTTCTCCTAATAAGCGTAATTCCTTTCTGAGTCCATTTGTGCTTTTGGCATTCATCAGTATCCCAAGGCAAAGAGTTTTCCACATCTTAAACACATACCTACCTTTATATGACTCTGCACTAAACAGTTTTCTTTGATTTCTTAATCACTATGAAAAATTGTGAATAATTACTGTATATTCACCTTCTCCTTATTAACTGTGATTTTTTTGTGTCATTACCATTTGATTCTAAAATTCATCACTTTTTTGTACTAAAGAATGTTATTTAATTTCTCCAACCCATAAATTTATCCACAGCAGTGATAAGATTTTTACCATATCTTTTTTTATTTCTACCAAATATTTCAGTGAGAATCAGCAGAACTCTACAAAGCATTTAAACTGCAGATGGTCTAGGGATTTAAGAGGTATCATGTTTTCTGCTTTATACTCCATTTTATTGTTAATAATTCCTTATCTTAAGATTTCTGGAGAACATTGTTCAGTTTGTCTTTAAAAAAATTAAAAATTAGTCAAAGAAAACCCTGCTTTTTTTCCTAGAAATGCTTTTAAAACATTCAGGAGAAATCTAGGAAACAACCACATGTGGTTGAATTCTGAGCTGTTTTGTTTTGCATGTATGTACTTGTAGTAGCAAACAAGTATCAGGCAAGACATCAAGCAGATAATAATAATTATAGATAGATGATAGGTAATAGAGAGCAGAAAGTAATAGAAAGCACAATTATTTAATCTGGCGTCAATTAAAGTCAGACCTCTACTTTGCTGATGTAGGTCCTTCATTCTATATATACAAAACCAGCCGGTGCAAAAACATCTGGGTTTATTCTCACAAAACATCCCAGAAAATCAGAATATTTACCTAAAAATCATTCTGGCAATCTCTACAGAGGATACACTGTGAAGACAGGGACCAAGATCAAGTCACTGCTCTTCAGTTGTTCTGAACACATTTTATATTTTCCCTTACAAGCTATTCTGCAAATGATTTGGACACCATGACTCCTTTCCCCTGTTTCACTCACATGAAAACTGTTACCTTTTATTTTTTTCTCTTTTTTTGTTGTCTTTTGTGTCTTTCATCTGCAGGCCATTTTACATAACATATTTTCATCACTTCTGATAGCTGAGCTAACAAGAACAAATGTTATGTTTGATTTTTTGTGTCCAGTACCTCAGTGAATCTCTGTTATTGGGTGGTAGATTCTGCTTTTGAGTGACAAGAAAAGTTACATGATTTCTCCTTTGTTAATATGCTGCATACTAATTCACTCTTATATTCATTCCTAGCTAGTTTCTTGGCAAAATCTCTCATCATAAATTTCTTCTTGTCAGAAACAACAGACTGGCCTAAGGCTTTTGGTAAATGACAGTAAATTGTATTCCTTATCATAATGGCTTGAAAAAGTATTTGTAAACAATTGGATTTTCTCGTGCAGTGTACAACTGGATACAATGACACCATTTTTCTAGCTGAAGCACAGTTCTGGATCAATCTTTCGCAAGAACAAAAATTAACCCAAAACTAGAACAAATTCAAAAACAGGGTTACTGGAACTTTTACCTTATCATATCTTAACTCCCATGATAAGCCCAGCTTTAGATCAAATTTATTAAACAGTAATGTTCCTGTAAAAATAGCACACTCTGTTCAGAATTTTTTATTCTGAATTTCAGGTATAATTGGCTTGCTATTACAGATCTATGAAATACTTTTTTATTTTTATAGATTTTTTATATTTTAATATTTTTTTCGATGTAATTCAATCAAAATAGTATTTTGCAATAAACCAAATCATTATTTTTCTGCTAAATGCAGAGGTAATTTACAACCATTTTAAATCTAGAAATCAAAATATTTGGTGATTCCAGAAACCTTTCTGATAGTCCATTTATTCCAGAGCCTTGATACTGAGTTTCACAGAACATTGGTCTGTGAATTCGTTCCCTAACGTCTCTTTTTTCTTTCTTCCCTCCATATGGTTTTATACACTGTCAGTTTGAGCAATGGATAATGCAATGCTTTTGCAATCTCAAAAACTGCTCTCCAAATAGGAAGTCCTAGAAGCTGCAACTAGTTGTATACTTGCATATGGAAGATGATGTTCACCTGTGACTGGAGTCTTAGGAGACTAAGCAGCAAATTTAAAATGACACATGAATTGCTGAAATCAATGTTACACAAAAGAAGCAAACTTTGCTGAGCATGGATAGTAAACTGATGTAATTTGCCGTGTTGTGGTTCCTTTTGTTTGTTTTTTTCTCACCCTTTTGTTCAATTGCCATTCTATACCCTACTTTGATTATGAAAGGTTTTTCCATATTCTTATCAAAGATGTAGCACTTCAACCATGCAATGAAGGTGTGAACCTGTGAATTTCAATAATATAACTCTGCTAAATGCTAATGAGGAACTGTTTGAACGATTTCAGACATATCAAGTTTAATAAAAGTTTCAGAGTTAAACAAAGTGATCACATCAAGGGAAATGGTCATGCAACAAAATTAATTATGAGCACTCAAAACACAGAAGCAGGTCCTGAATTAACTTGAAAGGAATAAACTCATATTCTAACAAAGAAAAATAAAAATAGTGATGGAATACCTTTCTTTTTCTGGAATCTATAAAAAGACTTGACTTTTTTTGTTTGTGTATGATTATGAGGCTTCAAACCTGGATTTTCACAAGAGATTTTTATTCAGGACTATTTCGGGTGTCAGATAAAGTTGCAGGTGCATTTTTCTTTTGACTTTTTTGGTTGGTTGGTGATTGGTTGGTTTGGCCTTTTCTTCACAACTTCTTTTCTGTGCAGATTTAGAAGAAGCTGGAGAGAAGAACAAAACACATATAAATATGGTTTATTGTCTGCCTGAGTGTTGCATTTGATTCCGTGGATGTCAGCAAACTCTCTAGGACACAAAGTCATCAGTTTGATGATGCTATCCATTCTATATTATTTGTCAGTTAGTGCATTATCTGCCTTCATACCAGGCATGATTTCATCAATGCTACCCATTGAGAGGCCTGTTTTTTCCCCATGGAAGCTCAATGTTACTTTGGCATATGTTTTATATTTTTTGTGTTATTTACATATTTTATATTTACAACAGTGCTTAGATGCTTTCACTACAAATTTTGCAGTATATTTTTAAAGATCAGAGCAACAGACTGCCCACAGCTGTACTTAATGGTTTTTTGTTGTCTTTTTCTTATACATGAGGTGAACAATATCATTACTCCATGAATTATGTAGTGTAGCATACAAAGCTGAAAGAACTGCCCTTCTCATTACATCAACATGAAATGCATCATGAACTCCAGATTAAGAATTTTTAGTCCTCCACTCATCTAAATTGTTGACCAGTTCCTTTCCAGCAGTAAAATGTATCTCTGGCAACACAAAGAACCAAAAAATAAATGCTGGCAGAATATAGCACTGTTTTTAACAGCACTAAATTTTGCTCTTTTGTAAATTCTGATTAACTGATCCAAAATTTATATTCTTGGAGTGATTTAATTTTACTGAAAAATAACACTGAGTTGCATTTTTAAATGTCTTTTTTTCCCCTTTAATTTAATAAAGATAAAAGCTGTACAGCTCCCCATGCCTCTGAAACATGTTTAACTAATGCTAAGAGTTAGCAAAAGTAGACTCCAGTGGAGCTTTGATGGCACTTAAAGTGATTATCAATGTCTCTGTGATTGAACACCGGGGTTTTCTAATTAGAATGGCCTTTACTGATATTGTCTATATTTTGAGCATTGTACTGTATGTCACTATTCTCTGAATCTGCAGTGTCATTAGCAATTCTGTCCTTGCTGAAGTTATCTTTTTAATACCAGGCAAACAAAATTCTTATAGAAAACTTTACCCGAACTATATTGTTCAAGGGGCATAATTTTTGTTTACTTGGAAAAAATTATGTGTAAAGAGCTTTTTCTGTAGGCTTGGCTAGCAGGTGTCATATTCTTATACCAATGATCAAAGAGAAGATAGATTCTATGAAGATGGAATAAAATCAAACCAGAAACATAGCAGGGAAAGAAAACAAACTGTATGATCTCTCAATGAAGTCTCTACACATTCACCTACAAACATTTGTGGGCTTTAAGGACAGAGGGTTTACATAAATAAATCTAGGTAATAAATACAGATGGTTTATCCAACTCCATAGAGATACCTGAGACTTCTACATGAATGGTTGTTGTCTGGTCACCCTTTATATTTAGTGAAGAGAACCAGAAACCTCTAGATTTTGAGCAATCTCTCCTTAAAATGGATGGTGTCCTCCAAAGATTTTATTTCCCTTAACTAAAAATTGAATTCAGAATTGCTTTAAGTCCAAATTTGGAGTTAGGTGTGGAAGTCTGAGATTAGATGAGATGAATACATTCAAATTCTGCAGAAAATGTTTTCAGAGTTTGGGGTTTTTTTGTTTGTTTGGGGTTTTCCTTTGTTTGAGTGTGTTATAAACATCCTCTCTGAACACCTTGGAAAAAACTCTCCACTGGCAGTCAAATCTTTTTCTTCATCACAACATAATCTTACAAATTTTTACTCAGGACAAATGAGGTTAAATTTATAATGGTTAAATTTTAATGAACTAATTACTCTGACAAATCTTCACTTTTTGGAAATTTAGTTTCTGTGCCATAGCTTGTCAGATAATTACGCAATACTACTTCTCCTGTTTTCTGAGATGTAATTTAACAAGCTGGCTTAAAGAAATAACAAAAATTATTTTGAGGAATTTTGTCAGTGCTACAGTTGAAAATTTTATTTTCTTGCAAATATAAAATGTTAATTTCAATACATTTTTATTAAAAAATACACAGCTTGAAAATAGTTTTGCTATATAAAATTTCATTTTCAGTTCAAAATAACTTTTCACGTTTAAACATGAATTGTAGTAGCAATCACACAAGACTATAAGGGGAACACATCCTGGTGAATCTATTGAATTCACAGATTAGCAAGAAAAGTTAACATTTGTCTGCTCTCTTGGGACATTTTTCCCATTTCTGGCCTCTCAGTGTGTTTTTATAGTTTAGCCTTATCTTACTTATTTAGTTGGGTAATTTTTTTTTTTTTATTTCTTTTTAAATCCCAGCTAATTCATAGTGCAATTTTATGTAAAAATGTGACATTTTAAAGTTCATTTACCATTCAGTATGCAAATTCCTTCACTACCACATCAATCATGAGGAACATTTGAGGGTTCTTAGTAAACAAAGCAGTACACTATTGCTCATCAAAGGCTGTACCCTAGATAAATACTTGAGTAACCCGGGTAACCAATACAGCATCCCCATAGAAATTCCTCATACACTCACTAATTACACAGTTGTTCCATAAATATGTGGTGGCTCCAGGCTGAAACACTTAATTGTCTTCCTGTGTAAAAGCTTCATAATAGAGAAACAGAAGTTCTCATGTCTGAAGAACAAATATTGGAGATGTTATTTAGGTATCTAAGACAGTTTTGATTTTCTAAATTTGAATGTTGAAGCGGGGTTATACAACTAAAAATATTATTTATACTGATTATCCAATATTTCTCATATAAGTTAATTACAGTATCTGCAAGTATGTCTAAAATTCAGTTCAAAATAATTCCATGCAGGAAATTCTCAAAACTCAATAACAGTAACCACAATTCTTCCCATCCAGTTGCTCTGTCCTCACTAAAGACAGACTGGCTTCATGCTACCTGTCATTTGTTGAGGAATGAATACATTAACCCTGAATATGTTATTAAGAGCCAAGTAAATGTTTTATATTTTTCATACTAAAGATATTGTTTATTTTATTTCTCAAGAAATGAGATGCATATATGAAATGCATTCTGCAGATTTTACTCTCATTGAACGTTTTTTCTGGTCAGACAACTGAGCAGGATTTTGTTTTTTCTTATTTTTATTAGGTACCTCTATGTCACCAGTGAGGCACAGAGGGTGGCCACATTGCATTCCCCTTCGTATAATGTGTTTGCTACACGTGCTCTCCTTGCAAACTAAGCTGGGACTAAGTGACAGTTGCAGGCACACACTTCCCTGGTAACAATTCACTGCCTAAAGGAAATAATATTCACAGACAAAGGTCCTTTCATTTTCTAATTATTGATCTTCTCAAAATGCTAAAGGAATGCTATGTCTTTTTATATTGCAATATTTTCACTTTAAGATGGGACCTGAAAGAATTAAGACATAATCAAAGGAATATATATTATTCATTGATTCATAATTATATATACAGTTTTAAGATATGACAGGAATAAAATATCTTCCACAATTTTCTGAACTTAATGCGAGGTTAGATTTCAATTCTTGGTCGTAATGAATTTTTTCCCATTTTAATTATTCTTGAAGGACTTACATGATAGGAACTTGCTCTCATTTCTTTCTCCTTGACTATCTGTAAAATGAAGATTGATTAGTGTAGATCAAGTAATTTTTTTAAAGAGGAAGGATTAATATGACAAAAAATATGTGCTTAAAGAAAAAATTCTATAGTACATGCTGATTCTGTCTGAATAACATGACATAATCTTTCAGTTGGAATTATTACTTTAGCTTCCTATAAAAATTTGATAAAATTTAGTGTATTGATTGCAGTAGATGAAATGTGAAACCAAACACTGACAAAAGAAAATACATGTATAGAAGGGACTTTTTATCATACCTTTTTTTCCTACAGTTTGCTCATATGATAAGAATATGTTTGTTCATTCTTCCCAGATCCTTTTCCTTAACTACTTAGTCAGTTTCCATCAGCTTGTTTTAGTCATCTGTAGTAATACCTACCACTTAACACTCATTGAAAAAGAAAATTATGTCTGAAAGTTTTAAAACTATAGACTTAGAAGAAACTTAATTTCTTATAAACATGGGGAAAGGAAAATTCTGTACGATGGAAATTTGATTATGAAATAATGTAGCCGGTCTCTTCACCATCTCCTCTTTTCATTCACAACTACACTCAATAAACAAACTATTCTTCTTTTATTTGGGGCATTAAGAAACACTATAGAATGAATGCCGCCTTAAGTCTTTTGCTTACATTTTCATGAGGATCAAGTAAAGGAAAAGAAGCTTGTTTTCAGAGAGACAAGAAAACAGTGCATTCAGCTATATCACAGAGAAATCATAGGACAGTTCTGTAGGCAACTCCAAAGCTGTTACACTGTTTCCTTGGGGATATGCCAAGGAACCAAATGCTAAAAGTTGGAAAGGATTTGTATGCTTAACGTATGGCCTTTATCATGGCCAGTAATGGCTTCAGGGTGTCCTCAGGTGCTGCCCCTTCTAAAAAAAATAATAAGAAGGAATGGAAGAGAATGATGACAAACAAAGGCTGGTTTATTTCATCGTGACCTAAGGCTATTCAAAAATAACACTGAAGATCACCTCCTACAGTGGCAATGATCTGCAAGATCTGCCTTCAAGTATTCTTGATTCACTTTATAAAAAGCAAAACTATTTCTTCTTATGTGCAATGTTCAATGATTATTGTAATATTTTAATTTATCAAGGAAATATTATATAGTTGTTCATGGAAATATTACATAGTTGTTCACTCCAGGACAATTTTATCAACCTTTTTTAATCACAGATAGTTCACTAAACCATTTTGTTCTAAAGTAGTTATGACACATCTTGTATTAACAGAACTTACCTTATATTTGTACGTAAAAGAATCTTTCAAATTTTCTTCCTTAATTCTGTAGTTCAGGGTTCCATTTTAGGTACCAACTACTCCTTTTCAGCTACACACTGAAAACACAAAGAACTTCCAAAAACATTTTTGTCAAATATGTTCTACTTTTCAGCTCTTATTCATTACTTTCAAAGCAAATCAAGATTATCTCTAATTAAAGAACTCAGAAAAAATATAATGGGAATGTCTAGAAATAAATGAAAATTAATGTAAAATGTTTCTGCTGTTGAAATTTCTTTACAAAAACTTAGGTGGGTAAATAGAGGACAGACTACTGTTTGTTCCTGTTTATTCTAGCAATCCTTTAACATCTCCCACAAACTTATTTATTCTACCTGGTTTAGAAGATACTGTGCAACAAGCAACAAGGGAAAGACAGTAAGGCAGATTTATTGCATCATTCTACCTTCTGTCCTCTACTTCTTGTTTCTTCATTGTCTGTGCTTTCTCAGGGGGACAAAAAGCCTAACAAAAAAAATTAAGGGAAATTATCATAGGATGACATTTCTCATTCAGCATCATTGAAAACAAATATACATTGTTATCTGACAGCACTTTTGGTAATTTTAAAAGTACTTGAACTTTTTATTTTCTCCAACATCATCCATAAATTCACATTTTGCTGGATCATGGTTTTTTCTTAACATTTCAGTACAATGAACTGAACAACTTCACCTGCCTATGTCAATGGGTTTAAACTAATCTATTTTCTTAGCCCCGGACATAATTCTAGATTATCTGTTTTCAATTAAAACAGTGATATTAAGCTTATCTAAGTTTTCTTTGGGTGTATACACTTTCTTCTCAGATGACCATGAAGATGCTGTGTTAAACATGTAGCAGCCTCGTGTGATGAAGTATTTAGCTTCGGCATATGACCCTTTTGTGAAAGAACACTAAAGAGTTCCTAAACTTTATTTTGACAAGATGAGTGAGCTATACAATGCAATGTGATCTATCTTCAACCAAAAAACAATACATATGCACTACAAAGAAAACATTTTTCTGTATAATGTTGTAAAAGTCCTGAAAAAAATACAGCAAAATTATTGGCAACTACAGTGTATGAGAACAGCTATAAATCAACTTCTCTACCATACATCAATTTATATTTAGTAGTAACTGCTAACTCACTATGGATTTTATAGACACTTTTATGACATATTCACATTACAACAACAAAGGAGTGCTGTTCATCTACACAGTATCTAAGTAACAAATGAAAGTGATTAATTGGTCCCATGGCAGTAGACATCACTACCTTATATCTTAGATATCCCATGTGAATCTATTTTATTTTATTTTTCCTTTAGTTATATTAATCAGTGGAAAAGAGCAAGAAACAGGATAAAGTGATAAAAAGAGACCTCAGTTTATTGGTTAAATATTTTACCTTAAATCCATTATAATGAATGTTCATTATATGATAAATATTTTATTATGAATAAATTAATTTAAACTTTTTATATATGAGTACATATTTTATGCCTCATTCCTCCTAAGAGCATAAGAATTTAAATTCCTATGCTGTTCCAAGATATGCTACATGGTATGCAAACCATTTTTTCTGATTTATATATTGGGAAACTCAATGAACAATTACAGAAATTGAATTCCTTACCTACACATTTTCTAACCCCAAAGTAAGATGTTCTGAAAGATTTTCACACCAAGTCTTTTCTTTCCTGGTTTATACTTCATCTCACCTCAGAGAATAATTCTTATACTTCAGTGTGGAGTTAATTAGATTTGGTCTTACCTTGAAGCAAGAATATTACTTGCGTGTCTGCATGCACATTTCAATGGAAGACATCAAGGAGATTCAAAGCAGAAATCTGTTAATTTATCAGCATTCTAATTCTTGGGAATGATGACATTAGTAATTGTCAAAACTTGAAAAAAGTTTATATATTCCATGATTGTGTTTAATAAATAGTGAAGATCATAAGAAAGATCTATAATCCTTGAATAAAAAGGAAGAAGAAAGCCATGGCGGAGAGATAAGAAAAATTGTGCTGTTCACCACAAAAATGCAACAGTTCACTAAAATTTACCCATGCGGGCACTTGGCACAGCCCTGGCCCTGGGGCCTCGGGCCGGGCTCCAGGCGCTAGGGCCCAGCCCCGGGCGCAGAAAGGAGTGAGAGAGGGGGAGCTTCGCTGGCGCAGACTGTGTCCTCGTGGGAGATGAGAGGGGAAGCCTCGGAGCACACAGAGAAGAAGGACAACTCTAAACCTTGCCAGATGGAGCTCGATTAGTCCTGTAAGGCCATCCATCTAAGAGACGGTCACTCTAATTAAACCTACGTCCTTAGGACCTCGCTGCCACCGTTCAAGCTCACTTGGCCTTGGCAGATGAACCTTAGGATTAAAGGGTGGGTTCAGTTCGGTGCACACAGCGTCTCATCTAAAAAATCCATTGCGCAGGCTCGAAGGCCTTACCCACATTTGCAAAGCCCTGTAGCGACATCTTCTACAAATGCAGTCACACAAAGATCAAAAGACAAAGGCATATACACCTGCCTCCAAAGGTGCTCCCAAATTAACTCTAGCATGCTGGAACATCAGAACCATGCTCGATTCAGCAGATAGCGGACATCCTGAGCGTCAGTCTGCCCTAGTTGCCCATGAACTGTCATGTCTCAACATTGACATAGCTGCTCTCAGTGAAGTTCGCCTTCAAGAGGAAGGCAGCCTTAGAGGACATGGTGCTGGTTACACACTCTTTTGGTCAGGTAAGCCCAGAACTGAAAAGCATCTCTCAGGAGTCAGCTTAATGATTAAAAACTTTTTTGTTCCTAAACTCGAAAATCTGCTGACAGGTCATTCTGACCGCATTATCTCCCTATGCCTTCCACACAACAAGCAACACGTTGCCCTCTTTAGTCTATACGCCCCAACTCTCCAAGCTGACCCTGCCGAAAAAGATAAATTTTACACCGACCTGTGCCACCTTCCCCAAAAGGTTCCTGCAGATGATAAGATCATTATCCTTGTTGATTTCAATGCCAAAGTAGGAAAGAATTTTGAAGCCTGGAAAGGAATATTAGGCAAGCACGGTGTTGGAAACTGCAACGATAACGGTCAACTTCTGCTACAATTCTGTGCGGAGCAACAGCTCACCATCACTAATACTATCTTTCAGCAGAAAAATAGTCTGAAGACAACCTGGATGCATCCTAGATCCAAGCATTGGCACCTCATTGATTATGTCTTGGTGCGACGGAGAGATGTCCGCGATGTCCACCATACCCGCTTGATGCCCAGCGCAGAATGCCAAACAGACCATTGACTGGTGTGCTGTAAACTTAACCTCAATCTCAAATTCAAACCTAAAAGGGGCAGTATCCCAAGGAGAGACCTCCAAGTTAACAATCTCCAATCAGCCACAGTGAGAAACAAATTCCAGGCTAATCTTCAAACTAGGCTTGAAAACCATTCCATGGATTCTACAGATACCTCTCCTGTAACACTTTGGCACCATATTAAAAATAGCATCCTGCAGTCCTCTGAAGAATCCTTAGGGTTCTTCCTCAAGAAGAACAAGGACTGGTTAGATCAAGAGATCCAGGAACTGTTGAGGAAGAAGAGAACCGCCCACCAAGCACACCTTGCACTGCCATCCTGTCATGTAAAAAAAGCAGCCTTTTGTCTTGCATGCAGCAAGCTCCAACAGAAACTCCGTGACACCCAGAACAAGTGGTGGATCAATCTAGCTGAAAAAAACACAATTATGTGCAGACACGGGTGATCACAGAGGATTCTACGAAGCCCTGAAAACAGCATACGGGCCTACATACCAAGCCCAAAGCCCTCTACTCAGCGCTGATGGTCAAACACTTCTAACAGATAAAATCTCCATTCTGAATCGGTGGTCTGAACACTTTCAGACTCTTTTCAGTACCAACCGTGTAGTCCAAGACTCAGCAATTCAGTCCATCACACAACAACCAGTAAAGTATGAATTGGATTCTGCCCCCACTTTAGGCGAAACCCGCAAAGTCATACAGCAGGTGAAAATCGGCAAGGCAGCTGGGGTTGATGAAATTCCACCTGAAGTCTGGAAACATGGGGGCCTTGCACTCCATGCTAAATTTCACGATTTCTTACTATGCTGTTGGGAACTCGGCGAACTACCATCAGACCTCCGAGATGCAGTCATCATCACCTTATATAAGAAGAAAGGAATTTAATCATACTGTTCGAATTACCGTGGTATCACTCTGCTCTCCATTGCTGGCAAAATCCTGGGAAGAATACTCTTGAACAGACTAATACCCACTATAGCAGAAGGATTCTACCTGAAAGCCAATGTGGTTTCAGAGTCAACAGGAGTACCATAAACATGGTGTTTGTTCTCAGACAACTGCAAGAGAAGTGTAGGGAACAGAACAAAGGTTTCTATGTAACCCTTGTTGACCTCACCAAGGCTTTCGATACTGTGAACAGAAAAGGTCTATGGAAGATTTTGGAACACTTAGGTTGTCCCAAGTTCCTTAAAACGATCATTTCACTCCATGAGGATCAACATGGCCAAGTCAGATATGGCAATACACTTTCTGAGCCCTTTCTAATAACCAGTGGTGTGAAACACGGCTGGGTTCTCGCACCAACCCTATTCACAGTCTTTTTCAGCATGATGCTCCAAAGGGCCACGGCAGACCTTGATGAACAGGAATGGTATCTACATTCGATACCATACTGATGGAAGCCTTTTCAACCTAAGGCGGCTGAAGGCCCACACCAAGACTTTAAACCATCTTGTCCGGGAGCTGCTTTATGCTGATGACGCCGCCCTCAGGAAGTCTTCCGTCATCCCCATATCAACATTGGCAAACCAGAGCTCAAATCAGTCCAGCAGTTTAATTACCTAGGTAGCCCCATCTCCTTGGATGGTAAGATTGACGGAGAGATGGACAACAGGTTAGCAAAGGCATATAGTGCCTTCGGAAAGCTTCATAAAAGAGTTTGGCGAAATAAACACCTGAAGAAAAGTACCAAGATCAGTGTTTACAGAGCCATAGTGCTGTCTATGCTCTTATATGGATCTGAATCATGGGTCATCTAACGCCACCACCTGCGACTCCTAGAATGCTTCCATCAACGCTGTTTCCATAAAATTCTAAACATCCACTGGTCAGATTATGTGACTAACATGTCTGTTCTTGAACAAGCAGCAGTCACAAGTATTGAGTCCATGTTGCTGAGAACACAGCTGCGATGGGCAGGGCACGTCTCCAGGATGAAGGACCACCGCCTCCGTAAGATCTTGCTTTATGGTGAACTTGACACTGGCTGCCGCATGAGAGGAGCCCTGAAGAGAGGATACAAGGACTCCCTAAAACAACATCTCGGCCTTGGCCATATTGATCAACATAACTGGTCTACTCTGGCCTCCAATCAGGAGGCCTGGAGACACACCATCTATAATGCTGCTGATGCTTTTGAGAAAGCACGCAGGATCACCCTTGAGGAGAAAAGACAACGCAGAAAGAATTGTGCCTTGCAGAATATACCATCTAAGGAGTCTTTCTGCTGTGCCTTTTGCAACCGGACGTGCCTGTCTCGTATTGGTCTTTTTAGCCACCAGAGCACTTGTAACAATGTGGGTAGAGCCCTTCCCAGATCTTTGTTCATGAAGCCTAGCCATGAAAAATTACCTTAGAAATTTACCTTATAAGTTTACCCTAAGAGTAAAAATTATTCTGTTGTACAAAGGGAGTGTTAGAAACATCACAGAGTAAAACATCAGGGATGAAATCCTGTGAACTTCGGAAGAAAAGCACAAAGATATTTAAGTACCTAGCTCCCATTGATTTCAGTGATGCCTAGTACTTTTTGGATCTAGTCCCAGATCTTTAGCATTGAAATATGCTCATTTTGTGAAGCTCTGCTATATCCATCCATGTTTGCACTTCACCATTTTTAAGTTCTTGTGGAAGGATGGTATGAATTATAATTTAGAGAAATTGCAAGCATGGTTTCTGATATGTGTGCATGTCCTAACATTTAAGGTACTTATTTGATAGCTCCTGAGGATACAATGGTAAGGTAATACTCTTTTCTGCCTAGGACCTACTTATGCACTAATGGCCCTGGAAATAATGTACTGTAAAGCTATCCTGACAGCTTTACATTGCTGTAGGAATTTCCCATACAAAAGCATTTCTCAGAAAAACAGATACTCTAACTTCATCCGAATATGACACTTATGCAAACAACTATGACACTTATGCAAACAACTATGATGATCCAAAGATAAAACTGGTTTAAAACTTGTAATGTTTATGAACTAGGAATTTTAAAAGATAACCTTAGCTTTTCTAAATCAGTGATGTGCATTACTTGTTTCTGAGGTGAAATATTCTATAGATTTTGGTAAAAAGAACATTATGAATGGGAACAGCTCTGTTCTTTTTATAATAATATCCGTGTTACCCCTGAAATTTTATATTAAAATGTCTTTAATATTCAGTGCTTATTTTATATCATATGGAACAAGCTGTCATTAACCACATAATGAAGAAAGGAAATTATTCTAATAGGGTTGAAACATTAGCAGAGTAAAAACAGAAGACAGTTTTGATAGGAAACTCTATTTCCCAAAAATCTGTATCAAATCATAAATTTACCATTCAATGGGTAGTTTATACCCAAGGCCTGGATGAAGACATCCTGCTGCTCTGAATGCTCTCAGCGGTCTACTGATAATGAATTGATAAGCTGGGAATTGAGCAGAAACACTTAAGCAGATCATTTTATTATATGATTTATTAAGAAAAGGTTCATTTCTTCTCTTGCAAACAATAGTCAGTAGTTATTCTACAAAACACTTGGCAGAATGACAGAACACATATACAGAACCATGATCACGCAATAAACTGATATATAGCATCAGACTTGCTCAGCATAATTAAACAAAGACGTTGAACTCGTGTTTTAAAGAAATATACAGTATGGGAATGTAGGCTTAATGGTAACATTTCTTTCTCCTGGATGAATGCAAAGTAAGAAAAATAATTTTCAAAGATGTGTCTGTAAAGAGGAAACCCTTTAGTTTTAAATCCTTGTCACCATCCCAAAGGGTGGGAAAAATTTTGGGCCAAGAGCCATGAGAGCTGCAGCCCTGTACAACCACAGGAACAAGAAGGAATGGAGGAATGGATTATCCTCAGAAATCCTCTGTTATTTTAAGTACACTAACTTGTATAATCCCTTTCATCAAACATTGAGCAGACTCCCTTTTTAAAAATAGCCTCTTTTCTGGACACTATTATTCCTATTAGTATTTTGGTTTAGACTAAATTTAGTATGGTTTTGTTGTTATGGGTGTTTTTTGTGGTTGTTTTCATAAAAGCAAGACTTTCTCAACCAAAGGAAGAAAAACAAAATTCTGGGCATTTTTGGTTGCCTTTTGACTAGGTAGAGTTAAAAAGCAATTAAACCAGAAATCTGAAACACTACTCTCCCTGAAGTCTAATTATACATATTTAGAAACATTAGTCCCTCGATGGCTAGAATTTAAATAACTTTCAAAATAAAACTGTATTATAAAATAAAATATTCACTCCATGTAAAAGAAAAAAATCCTCTTACTACAAAAATCATTGGAGTGTAATATTTCATAATAAAATTTGTAGTAGCACTATTTTTAAGAGATTTCTGTATTTTATTAAATAGATATGGGTTCTTGGAATTGATCCCTAACTGTGCTCTGTTGACATTTACCTCATTAAAATGCACTATACCTCTTAGACAAGAAAGAAGTAGTGAAGATCAAAACATAGAAGAAAACAAGCTGCACAGGCTCAGTGTCTGGAAACCATCTTTTTTTTTATTGCAATAAACAGTGTTACGGCATTTACTTACTGAAGAACTTTCACATTTCAGAACCCATATAAATCTTTCAGGTGTGATCTGTGTGTTTTTAGATGTCCTATGTTTTGGTTTATTTTGACCTTTGATCAAATGAGCATTAAATATGTATCTTGAAAATATCAAGTCACTTTTTTTTCTTTTTCCAATATTGAAAGACTGAAAGACTATGGATCTTGAACACATCTAAAGATAAATTTTGTGCATTTAACCAGTAACCCCATATTTAGTGAAAATGTTGCAACAATAGCTCAATCAAGTTGCTAATAATAGGATTTTGTGGAATGTTTTCCAGTACATTTCTTCCTTACGCATTATTTTGTATTACACCAACAGAAGTAAATATTCCCCTGAAAATATTAAAGTTCAGAGCAAAATAAATTTTCACAGGGTGAAGACTCAACATAAGAGACGTAGCAATGCTGAAGGAGAATACATTTACTGCAATTTGCAACTTAGTGTTGCCTCCTCTAAACCAATCCTCACAATATCCTTTTTTTTTCAAATCTGCTTTGACAAAATGCTAAAGAATAACATAAATTTTCAAATTACTGAAACCATATCCTTAGCAGCAATTGCTGCTTGGATAAAAAAATGTATCTTGAATCTACAAAACAATTATTTGGTGATTACTTTAGCAGGATAAAAGGAAATGTGCTTTCCTTGGTTCATTTAAAGGGAGAAAAAGCTGAGGGTTTTGTTTCCAGAGTTGATGAGATGGGCTAAAAAAAACAGATTGGCTGCAGAGCAGATAAGTTATCTCTATCTCCTTGAAGTCAAGGATCATGCATTATTAGGAAGTTAGTCTTACACAAATGCTATTATTTTATGATGCAAGTGATACAAGCATCTTAGGATAATATTACAAAACAACCTGGTGTGTCATTCTGTGATATAGTTTTTGTTGTGGCTGTGCACTAGGTTAATCTTTTTGTTGTGGCTGTGCACTAGGTTAATCTCAAACAACAGAAATAAACATACAGATTGTAGATACCTCAGAAATATTATTCTGATGTATGGAATTCTGACCTGGTCTTTCCTTAGGAATATGAAAAATTGCTTGAACAGGGTATTAAATGATTTTAGACTTTATAAACATGGAACTTGAAAAGTTAAGTCGTTTCAGTTTTCTTTATGAGCAGGATTAAAGCAAGACTGGAAGAAAATGGGAAGTAAATAAACTAATCAATGAGCCAAACAAGAAGTGTCTAAACCAATAAGCACCAAAAATCTCACTACTATTTTTTTTCTCATTTTTTCCGGTATTCCAATTTGCACCTGTATGCACTTATAGACAGGAAACAGAGATAGGACAGGTTTGAAATAAACCATATTTTAAAAATAACATTTTACAATAATTAGTTTATAGTAGAGGTTGTAGATGTGATGACACGGAGTATGGATGACAAAGGTCTCTGAAAAAACAGTAACAAAAAGTTTATATACATGATTCTTCCTACCAGTATTTGTATTTAGACTATTATTGACTTGTCTAACATTCCTAAAATTTAGGCACTGTAATTTAGTCACTTGCACTCCTCCATGATTATTGGACTATGGTTTGTCACAGTTTGCCTCTGCCACAGTCGAAAAATCTGGCAGAGAGTTAGCGCTGGAAGGAAATGGCAGATAACTGGGATTTGATAACAGCAGACTCTTGCATGGTGCTGGAGTGAGGCTGTGGTGCTGGTACAGGCAGTTGGAGAAGAGTCGTAGACCCCTCAGGCAACTGGAAAAGATCCACAAGATAACCATTGGATTCAGCAATGAGACTTGCTTGTTGCAATTTTTGGTCGAAGTGGTGGTTGTAGTCCTGTCAAAGTGGAGGTCACTGTCCAGGTCCGTCAAAGTGGTGGTGGAAGTCCCAGGTGGTGAGGGAAGACCCAAAACTCAGAGTTGCTTACGCTCAGGTTCAGGTGGAAACATCTCCAATACTTCCCCCGGGGTGGAGAGTTTTACATTGGATGATGTAGTACTGTGAGTCGCAGGATACTTTTGGAGTCTTTGACACCTTCTAAGGCGTTACAGTTGTCTCTTACATCCATTATGGCCCATTATGACTCATCAACAAGAGACGAATAGCTTCAGGCTAGATGTGAATGTTCCAGGGAGTTATCACAGCTGAGTCATCCGTGTAAGGAAAAAGAAACACTACCCCACCTCAGAGGATTTTACTCTTTCCTTATCTTTTTTTAACACCCAGCTTGTAGCCTGAGGTTTCAGATGTGCACATCTTCAGCACTTGGCCTGGGTGGCCACTCTGCACATTGTCAGCAAAGCACACTGCTGACTGAGACATCAGCACCAATAGTCCAGTCTCTCACAGTACCTGGGCAGTCACTGCAGGTGGTAGAACGTTTGAGTCATATCAGTTCAATACCTTTAAAGAAGGCAAAACACCAAAAAGCCTAAAAGATGTATTTGGAGAAAAAGAAAAGGTAGATACCAGCATTTTAGTGTAACCCACAACAATACCAAGACTACATAGATGGGTTGTAGAAGATGATAATTTCTCTTCTTCCATGGACCTAATGGGATAGTTTGCTTCATGCTCAAATGCTTTTACTCAGATACCTTTTCCCTCCTAGGCCTTATCTAGTTTGGATTTTTGAAGAACTATATATTTTAATGTGCTTTCTTGGGTGACAAGATATCAAGCACATCTGGATCTCTGATTTTGAGAGAGCTCTTTATTTATAACAGTCAGCTTTGCCAAGAAATTTATATATTTTTTATTTATGTTTGATTCGAATACAATTTTAATAATATAAAGATCTTCCTTCTGACTAGAACACGAAAATAACATAAAATTTTGATACCAAGAATAAAACTAGAAAATACCTCCTCTTTCTTTATAAATTAAATGAAGATTCAATTATATACTCATTAGATTACCTTTTCTGTCTTATTTTATGCTGAACATTTGTTATGGTTAGCATATAGATGCAGGTGTACGAACTGTTGCATATTAATCAAAAGATAACAGTATTGTATTTGTAAATATAGGTAGGAAAAATAAATCACAGTCAGGACTACAAATCTATGGCACCTGACGAGATTCATCCAAGAATCCTCAAAGAGATGGTTGATGACATAGCAAAACATCTCTCGATGTTTTGAGTGGTCTTGGGACTCCAGAGAGGTCCTAGCTGACTGGAAGCTGGCAAATTCTCCCAATTTTCAAGGACAAGAAGGAGGACCCCAGGAACTACAGGCCTCTCAGTCTCACTTCAGTGCATGGAGAAGATTATTCTGGGAAGTATTGAAAAACACTTGAAAGACAACACTGTCATTGGTCACAGCCAATGGTCTTCATGAGAAGAAAATCCTGCTTATTAAACCTGATTTCCTTTCATGACAAGGTAACCCATCTGGTTGATCAAGGAAAGCCAGTTGATACAATTTTTTGAATTTCAGTGAGGTTTTAATGCTGTCTCTCACGGTATCATCTGGACAAATCTGTCCAGCACACAGCTGGATAAACACATCATGCAGTGGACAAGCAATTGGCTCACAGGTCGAGCACAGAGGGAGATAGTGAATGGGGTAACATCAGGCTGGTGACCTGTCACTAGTGGGGTTCTGCAGGGCTCCATCTTGGGCCCTGTGCCCTTCAACATCTTCACATAACTTGGACACTGGACTTGAAGGCGTACTAAGCAAGTTTGCAAATGACACAAAACTGTCATTTTTGACATTTTGACAGCTCTTGACTGCCTCAAAGGCAGGGAGACCCTGCAGAGAGACCTTGACAAACTGTTGGACTGGGCAATCACCAACCATATGAAATTCAGTAAGAGGAAGTGCTAGATTCTTCACCTGTGGTGGGGCAACCCCGGATGTCTGTACAGACTGGGGAATGAGATGCTGGCAAACAGTGCTGCGGAAAGGGACCTTGGTGTCCTGGTCAAAGGCAGGTTGAATATGAGTCATCAGTGGCCTGTCAGTCATGAAGGCCAACCATATCCTTGTATCCTTGGGGGCATCAGACAAAGCATCACCAGCTGGTCGAGGGAGGTGATTGTCCCACTCTGCTCTGCACTGGTGAGTCCTCACCTTGAATACTGTGTGCAGTTTTCACAGAAACACAGAATCAATTAGGTTGGAAAAGATCTCTGAGATCATCAAGTCCAACCTATGACTTAACAGCAACTTGTCGAATAGACCATGGCACTAAGTGGTACATCCAGACTTTTCTAAAACACCTCCAGGGATGATGACTCCACTACCACCCTGGGCAGCCCATTCCAATGCCCAGTCACCCTTTCTATGAAGAACTTCTTCCTAATGTCCAACCTAAACCTCCCCTGCTGCACCTTAAGACTTTGTCCTCTCATCTCCTCACTAGTTGCCTGGGAAAAGAGACAGATCCCCACTTGGTTACAATCTACTTTGCAGTAGTTGTAGAGAGTGATGAGGTCTCCCCTGAGTCTCCTTTTCTCCAGACTAAGCAATCTCAGCTCCCCCAGCTGTTCCTCATAGGACTTGTGCTCCGGACCCTTCATCTGCCTAGTTGCCCTTCTTTAGACATGCTCCAGGACCTCAACATCTTTCCTAAACTGAGGGGCCCAGAACTGGACACAATATTAGAGGTGTGCCCTCACCAGTGCTGAATACAGGGTCACTGCAGTGTGATTTCAGGATTTTGATAGACAAGATCTTTATGTTCTGAAAAATAACTGGTGGCTGATGTGACAGTCTGTAGTCATATTAGGTAAGAAAGTCGAAAAATGCAGAATTTTTCACAGTAAAATCTTGTGTCTTAATTGAGTTGGAAATCTAATTTACATTTGTAGAAATACGTGAAAAAAAATGTGGGCTTAAGTGCATAATTATGCCATTGTAAATTCACAGATAATCACGTGTCATATGAGCCTGGATAATCTCTGCCTTTATGGGTTTCATTAACATGCTCACTTTGGGTCTCCTAGGGGCTGAGATTTTCACTAACATAAAAATTAACACAAAAGGATTTCTGAACCTCAAGTCCCATTGCAAGCCTCTCCTCTCCATTCATGTCATATTTGAAAATAGGACCTAGGTGCCTAAGTTTCTTAGTAACACTTGAAAATGTTGGTTTTTGTTTGTTTCTTTGTTATAGTTTTTTTTAGCCATGTGCTACAGCTTTCCTTCATATATTCTCTACTCTGATTTGTTTACATTTGGATAAAATGAGATCCAAAAGATGCTCTTGTTTATTTTATATTTTCTTTTCCTTATTTTATTCTCTTCCCTTATTCTCAAATATACTACTTAAAATATTTTCTTTTGTATGCACATGTAAGAACATACACAAACTACAATACAAGTTTACAAATGGATTGAAATACCTGTATAGACAGACACAATCATTAAATAATGCCATCTGGGGCCCTTTTTCTTCTTGTTTTCCACAGCATTAATCTGACAGCAATGATTTAAAGCTACAAATTAACATTTAGTGTAATAATCAAGAGCAATTGTTTTATTTCTTCTTCTTCTTCTTCTTTTAAAACTTAGTTTCATTATAATTTTACAGCTCATTTTTCCTGGCCTTCTGTTCCTAGAATGAGCTTCCAGCTGCTGTTACTAGACAGAAAGTCATGCTATTGAACATCTGTGGAGTGCATCAGCACAAAGTATAAATTCAAGATCAGGTAAGAAAGACTTGATTTTCTACTCACCCCAGTTTTCATCACTTTCAGAATGGGTACTTAGCAAATCCCTGCTTATAGACCCCATGGTTTTGTTCAGTTTTTCCATTATTACTGAGAGTATGATGATCTGTTCTCTCTACTGAATGTCAGCTCCCTATTCAAGGGCATAGAACATGCAAATTTTTGAAGCAGACCAAACAGAAGTAAGTCAATTAAGAAAGAAAATAAGGGAAAAATCAGTATAGAAATCTAACCACTATACTAATTTCCTCTAATTGAGCCTGTTGCACATTCAGAACCCTCATGGACACATTTACATAGACTTTTAAACTGCTTATTCCAGCACTTTGTACTTCAGAATTACTTACTGGGCAGAATTGCTTTTTCTTCTTCTAATTTCCCAAGAAAAAGACTTCCTGTGACAGAGACTATTTTATTGCTTTCACAAGCAATCTGCTACTGTGCTAGTTTGAAGATGTTGCCCCAACCCAACAGAACTCCTAAGTGAATTCAGAGTAAAGGATATGGCTAAAGAGTTTGTTTTATAAGGCCTAGCAGGCACATGAATCATTTAGATTAGATATGGGTGGAATTATATAACCACCTCCAGTAAATTTTCATTTTTTTCTTCTAAGCCACTAAGCTTTTTCTACTAAATGTTGTGACTGGTTAAGAAGTCTTCCACTTTCCCACTCCCCTCAATATTTCCTATTCTGGCAAAGGATGGAGAGTGCTCTTAAGGGGCATGTAATTATGTCTGCAGGGAAGAGGACAGGAATATTGGACTTGATTTACTGTGGCTGCTCATTTAATTTAGAATTAAGCAGGATTTAGTCAGCTAAATATTAGGCAGAACTAAAATCCACATTGAAGATTTTCTTTTTTATGTCTTCAGTAGCCTAATCTATGTGACAAATTGAAAAAGTGAAAGCTAAAATTTAGGAAAAAAAAGGGTTTCTCTAGTTTTACAGCAATGAGATCTGAAGCCATTTTTCTGATTATAAAGTTCCTTACGAAATATGGTTTTACTTTGTTTTTAAAATTTCCTTTTTGAATACTTATTCACTACTTTCTTTATTTGGAACCTGGTTGTGGTAGTATCATGAGCTCGACTGGAGTAATCTAGACAACTGAATTCTAATACACTGCCCCATGGCTTGCTGTAGTGAGGCACATTAATGAAGTTGGAGCACCCTGTGATGACTCCCTGAAATAATTGGCACTCAAGCACTCATAGCATACTTTGATCACAAAGTAACATGAATTTATTTAGAGTTTCAAGATATATAGACTCTGCTGCCCCCACATTATTTTCAAGGAGAAACTTTTTAGAGCCTGTGTCTTAAGCCAGAGGAACTATTTGAGCGACATTTGGAGTTACACCCTTAAAGTCACTTCAAAATCAAATGAATTATTTGTTTCAGAGAGTGAGTGGGCTAAAGCTGTCAACCTTCTAGGACAAGCCAGGCTGATCAGTGCCTTCTAACATACTATTGCTACCAGGATATTTGAATGTTCTGGAGAATACAGAAGGGATGTAAGTTGTCTGGAAGCCTCTCCATGAGCACATTGCTTTAAAAGCAGTGTGGACCGGTACAGCAATTCCTATTCTTCAGCTATTTGCTATCATTCCCTAACTTCTGTATACAATGTGGTGCTCCCTATCTCCTTCTTTTCCTTGTTTGAATCACTTTCTTCTTCAATGTATTTGCTATTTACATTACTCACGATTGTGACCAACACCCAAAATGGGTAAAGTCATTCGATCAATGATGTTTTCAGTGTCAATATTTCCTAACCATCTTTTCTTTGTTCCTGTTTTCAACCAACTGTGTTTCGTATGTAGCCATTAATCCAAGAACAAAGCATCTTGGGAGTGGAGAAGGGATTCCATTAAATCATTCTCAAAAGTATTGTTTCTTTGCTCATTTCAAATAAAAAAACCTGCTAAATTTGTTTTCAAGAATGTTGTTTAGATGGATCTGGCTAGAGGAGACTGAATTTACACATATAGCTGTTAGTCTGTGAGTATGGCAGCCCCCATTTCTCACAATCTGTTTATCTGATCTGATCATGTATCTGAAATTATTTTCCTCTGTATTTTCACTTTATTTAAGAAAGGATTAAAAAAGCTACTGTGTTTGAGTATGTATATTCTGGTGGTTGAGTGCAGCACAAAATTGTGTTCCAAGAAACCAAAATATCTGGAAGTCAAAATGTAGGCATGTCAGCCTTGACACTGCTTTTTCTAGACACTATGTTTCATTTCATCTCTACTATATTAATCTCTTTATTCCCATAAGTGTTATATTTCTCTGTTCCTGAGAGCAATTCAAACACATTATTTAATCACGCAGAAGTTCAAAAATATTATTGATCTAATATAAAAACTATCCTGAGGCACTGCATGAAACAACCTTCTAAAGGAGGATATATATAATATACTACAAGGTGCTTTGTGGATTTGATTCCACCCAAACTATTTAGGAGGGGGATGAATACCTCTCAAACCAGGTGATCTTCTGGAGGAATTATTGGACAACAAATTCTCTAGCAGAGCTGTTAAACATTCATTGGCTTTGTCTTGCAGTGTCTATGTAAAGGTTGTATTCAGTTTCCTTTTCTGCAGCATTTGCACCCAGCCTTGTTTTGTTCAATAGAAGCTCACAATTTGATCAAATTTAGTAAAACTGCAGGTTAGCTTCATTTGGTTTTGAATTTAGCTACTCTCTGAATCTGCTGTATTACAAAATAAATATATAATGCAGTGCTTGTTATTGAAAATAAGTTAAATTCAGAAGTTTTGAATGTAAATGGCTTTTATAATATGCCTTCAACATCCCTTTCAGTGAATTTATGCTCAAATTTACTTTTTTTCATTTTTTCATACAAAAACCAGTGCCACATTAAAAATATTTTAGGGATTCCATTGTAAACAACTTTGTCTTACTGTGGCTTTCCACAGGCACAAACTCCACTTTGAAGATATCTTAGGCACTGTCAGCATTCGTCCTTTTCCATAGCAGGTCTTCGTTAGACCAAAGAAATTTTAAAATAAGGGCCACCTTACAAGACTACATGTGACAGCCCAATATCTAGCTTTTGTAACCTTTCAACAACAGTTTATTACAAGAAATTAAGCTTTCTAAGTGTTCATGTAAATTGTTATACTCTAGTAGTAGCTGGTTCATTTTGTATGCCTTGTCCATTAAAATAGGGTTTTTTTTTAATATCTTTCATGTCTAGCAGACAAATCTCTGGCACAAGATATTGCTTGGGTTTTTATCAGTTTCACCAGAAAGTTTGAAGCTTTGGGGGTTTTACCATAATTAACAAATAGTAATTAAAAATATGGTATGCATAGCAGATATATATATGAAGGACAAACAATATGAGTAACAATAATGTCTTAAAAAATCACCTCATTCTCCCTGAAGACGACTCTAACCCACGTAGACTGTGCTGTTATAGGTTCAATGACTCATGTTAATGGAGATGTATGTTAAACTGTTGTGGAAACTGATGGGCACTCTTTATTTGAGACTTTTGATGGAGACAACTAATGAGATGTTTCTATTGTACACATGTTGATGGAAAAGATGGGCTTCATCTCACCCAGATTTGGACTTCCAAAACTTAGATCTCAAAGTCTGAGTAAATTGCCTTATATTCCCTTTCTGACTGAGAACAGATGGAAATAATTATGAATGTGTTCACCTACCTTAGGGGCCTCTTTTAGGAGGTGATATATTATCTATAAGAAATGCACAATTCTTTTCAGTGCATATAAAAATAAATATCTATTTTAAAATTTCTAGGTTAAAGCAGATAGCTGCTATGCTAAGAATGATTTTCACAATTAAAAAAGAATTGTTTAATTACTTTGCTAAGGGCCTTACAAAGTATACACATATCCACTGAGTGTGAATTTACACAATTGATTAAACATAGTTTAAAACACAGATATCCTTCTGATATTTTAATAACTGTTGTTAAAAGATCTTTCCCTACATTATAGCACTTCATCTGATTTATTTAGACTAGATAAATTATTACTTTTAAGTTCAATTCACTTTTATAAATTGAAAATGCTTGCATGTTTTGAATAAAGTTAAATTAGTAAGGTAAAATTAGAGTTGAACAAATAATTCATAACTGTTAATTTATTTGACAGATTTTGCCTTTTTTTTTTTGTTCGAAGATTATCCCTTCATGGATAATAATATAAAGCACATATCATCCATGAATAATTATTGAAGTACAGATAAGCCTAGGGCGGCTTTTCAAAACCTTGCATATTTGAAATTCATGATGTGTTGGTTAACTTTGATTACACCTTTGGGTTACCTGCTTATGCTCCTGTCATTTTCTTTCAGACATGAACTGCAGTGCTTTCGCTATTACTAAATTATGAATCTAATGTTACAGGATCAAAAACAGTAAGCGCTTTGTCTGCTTATGTTATTCCAATTAAACAGTGGTGAAAGTTATGTTAATGTGAGCACATACAGGGCAACATAGAAAAACCTTTTTTAAATCTATATCATATTATCATGAAGTAGTTGTGATTATCTATCTGTTTTATTCGATATTCTTTTAATTCATTTTTCACTCCATACCAACAATAAGATTCTTTAAAAAATGTTCCTATTGAAGTAACCATGAAAGCATTAGACTTTTATAGAATTAAAGTCTTGAAAATTGCTAAAACTGACAATTTTTTTCTTTACGCATTACTGATTTTTTTATACAGTTGCAATCAAAACTTCCTAAACAGAATCTTTTCTGTAACATCATGACCAAACTCTGCTACTGTTCTCTTTTGTCTCAATTTAATAACTTTTTAAGCATTTTAAACCTTACTGCTTCTAGTCTCAGATCAATACCAGCAGAGAGATTTGGTTTCCTTTGTGGCAAACCAAACCAGGATGACTGATCCAAAAGAGTAACAGCTATTGTGTTTTCGCTGGAATAGTTTTCAGCTGGATCTGCTCCCTGAATAATTCACTGGATAGACAGTGAAATGCTTGTTGCTGTACAGAGGAGCAGAAAAAGCAGAGGTAGGAGTGAATGACTGTGACTGTCAGTGAAAGATGAGGCAGACTGTTTTTTTTAACTAACAGCACTGTCTTATACCAGTGTCATTTTTTACTTAAATTTTTCTCTGGGCCTCAGTGTGAAATGCTAATACTGTTATTGAGGAGTTGTTGTCTACTGTGAGGCTCATATGACCTTAAACATAAAAACTAAGCAGTAGTTTTGGTTCAGAATGTAGGACAGGATATAGTGCTAGGATTCATTTTAATCAGTTTTTGATGTACACCAGGTACAGAGTGAGGTCTCCTGAGCTGAAGACACTAAAATATAATTGTCTACATGTAAATATCCACAGCTATGCTGAGTGACTGAGTTTGCACTGCTAGTGATGCAGATGAATGGCTCAGTTTTTTTGGCTAATTTTAAACATCTGAAATGATACCTGAAATGTCCTGAACTACTCTGCTGCCACTCCAGCAAGGCTCATGGATTTTGTGTCCACAGCTTCCAGGCCTGGTAGGATGTCTCAGATACTGTAGGGAGTTTAGAGGCTTGATTTGTGTTATTTTAGTGTTGATGTCAGCCTCATCCATGATTTTCATTTCTAGTCAAGACTGTTTCCATTTCTAGTAAATGGATTTTACTTACAGTACAATTTATGTCTTGTAAGGCTTGATAAGGACTTAATATCAAAAAATAAAAGCCTCAGAATCAATTCTAAATGGTCTGAGTACCCAGCCACTGAAAATTACAGCAGAATACATCACCTTTAATTATTAATCAGTTTAGCCTGCTGTGTATGAGAATGAAAAGCTTAGTGACTTCTGTTTGAGGTGACAGCTGTCTCTTTTGAAGCTTATGTTTGGGAAATAATAATAACTTTACTTCCTCTACCTTTTGGCCTAGGAGCAAGAGATCAGCCTTTGGAGTACCTAACAGTGTAGACACAAAGGCTGACATCCATCTGCCGCTGTAGTAATTTGCGTACCTAAAGTATTTTACAGGCAGAAACAAAGACATAAAGGAGTTTGTGGTGTCTCCGGGACTGCCAGCATTCCCAGGGGTCATGTTCAGTGTCTAATGATGTATTCAGTTGCCAATGGCCCCAGTGAGAGTCTACTCTATAAAACATGCATTAGCAAAAATTGCGAACTATAAATTATAATTAATTTTCCATTTCTGTTTGATTTTATTTTAAGGGAATTTTAAATTGGTGTCTGTTGATATTTCAAGCCAATTACTGACTAATACAATGCTTTAATTGCAGCATTTTGGAAGCAGCTGAAAAGAATCCAAGCATAATAATTTAAGTTCTTGCTTTGTTTAAAATAATTCTGGCGTCATGAGATTTGGTCTTAGAGTAGTCCTACTCAAATTGCTGAAGTATTAGAAGGCATGAGTATCTTGTGCAAAACCAGAAAGGTTACGCAGGTTGGAAGTGGACACTGTATATCTAGTTACACATTAGAAGACCGATGAATACTCAGTAAATTCCCTTAAATGTCAACGAGCAAGGAAAGGCTTTGGCGGGTACTTAAACAGCTGATCTTTAGATAGGTAAAATTAAGTTTATTTCAGCATATCTGATGTTAATTATTTCTAACTATAAAATATAAATCTGATAAAAAAAGTATATATATAAATAGTTACTTTTGTCAGACACACACATTCTTCTAATATATGCAACTCTTTGTTCCATAATGAAATTATTGAAATAGAAAGGATTATAAAAATATGTGACATACGTGATACTTGTCTTTAAAATGCTTGAAATGTTATAGGGACTCCAACCACTAAGTGGCACCTTGAAAACAAAGTGAAAAAGCACCTAAGATATGCTCTTAACTTAATCATGTGAGTCATGGACTCCCACTGCTGCACTCAAGACATTTTGAAATAAACCATTTCTTCCTTTGCAAAGGAATATACTACACCTCCAACAATCTGTGTGATCGCTCACTACTAAACCACATTTTTAACATTGTAGTAAGTACTCTTTCAAGGAATGCTATCATCATTCTCTTACTCTCTCAACTCCTTGTTTGTAAAATATATTAGGAAATACAAAATAGTACTTATTGTAGAGCTTACAGATCAAAGCAAATAGTTAATATGAAATTTTCAAAAGTTTAATTTGTAAGATTCATTTACTCTTTAATGTGAGAAATATTCCCTAAATGTTTTATCTTCTTTTTTTCAAGAAATATTATCATTTTATAACTGCTGATATATGCTGCATAAAATTAATGAAACATAGTGGCAAACACATTACAATGAATTTAAGCCTGCAGGGAATTCTAGCATCTTGACATTTTTCCTCAACCCCTGTCTTGACTGGGAAATAATAGAAAATAATGGAATGTGAAAAATGTTCCTGTAACTGAAGAATTGAAGGAAGAAACAAAGACAGCATGGATTAAGAAATAGTAAAGTACTTAATTTTGACCTAATTAGACAGTAAAAGGCACATCTTTGTAGGACCAGAATGGTCTTCTTCAAAATATAGTTCAAAGAGAACTTGCTGTCACTCTTTCTTGAGAGCATTATGGCTGTACTATCTGTGCTGAATATATTTGTTAGCCTGAGAAGGATAGATTTGTGCAGTCAGAGGTGTAGGTTGCTCTTGGCCTGTAATGTCTATACAGCATAATAACACTACATGCAGAAGTTATCTTAAACTCAAGAAAAGGTTAGTACAAGTAATATGACTGTCTCTTTTTGAATCAAAATGAAATATATTGCTTATGGTTTTCCAACAATGAAGTTACTTTGCAGAAACCATACATACAGTTGAAATTGCTGTTTTGATTTGAATTGGAAATTACTGACCAGTATCAGCTGCAGAGCTAGTTAAAAAGATGATTACTGTGCTATTGATATTAATTATTTTTAAGAGACAGCTTTTATACATCTAATCACATTGAACAGCATCTTTTTTCCCATAAGCACTTTCTTGAGTGTTTACACAAGAAACCTGCTCACTACAAGAAAGGTGTAAGAGTCAGGAAATCAAACTCTAAATTACTATGATAAATTACATTATATAATAGTGTATGACTATATCCACATTTATTTCCATGTACTCTTTTAATCCTCCGATGTCTTCAGCTTAAGTTTTTTATTGTCTCAGACAACAGTCCTTTAAAGAGCCAATCTTGTTCATAATCTTTGCCTCTTAGTGATTGAGTTTACCTGATCAGACAGCTGTCTTTATCTATGTTCATACTTAAGGGATCATTTACAGTTGGAGTGGATCAGGTGTTTCTTAGTCATATCCTAGGAGTTGCTGTTTCCCTCCATCTCCTATATAATCTGAAGTAATAGTTCTACTGATCAGAACCCACTAATTAGAAGAATAATTTAAGCCATGTCACAGTATGGTAGCTACAACAAAGGGAAATATAAGACAAAACCAAACACTTCAATCTCCATTAGATTTGGGATATGGGAATACATCTTTTCTACAATGTGCCAGATGCTGACACTGTTACTTCTTCCATAGCTAACTGTTTCATCTGTCACAATTTATTTACTACAGGATGTAAATGTGCTGAGAAAGACCACAAAGGACCACCACTAAAGAGCTACATGGCAAATTTACTAGATTTACATATCTTATTATTTAAAGTGCAAAAGATCATGTAGGCTTCCACAGATGATTTTGATGTTTTGAATTCTTTGTAGCTTATCTCTATAGCTGTTAGAGAAATTGAAGAATTCAAAACTCTGGACATTATTTTGAAGGTTATTGGTTACCTGTGACTGATCGTCTGGAATGACACCCTCTCATTTGTTTCTTATGCTCATGCCATATACTATGATTCATGATCACTTCTGTGTGTGATTTTATTATATAATTTCTCAAGTATGTGACATTTAAAGTTGCCTTTGTACTAAACATGTTTACCAGAGAACTTCAATTCTGCAAGCATTCACTATAATTGAATAATATGGAAGGTAAGTGTAGCCAGAAAGCTTTAGATATAAAATAGAGTGGACAGTCATAGAATCTATTTCTTTTTATTATAGTTATTTCCACTTTAAAGCTACCATGCACAGAATGAACAGAAAATATTTATAGTTTTATTTCACCAAGCCTTTAAACAGTGTAGATATCTTTCCTTTTGGAAGCTATAATATTCACTGTTTCCTGTGACACTAATGAACTATACTTGCTGTTCTGATAGAAATAGACACAAGCCATGACCTAGAAGATATAATAAAAAAACTTGTTCTTATCTCCTCAGTCACTAAATTCAGCTCATAAGTAAAATGAGATTTTTCCAGCACTGTCTACAGCATCCTTTGTAGCCAAACACTGATTACATATTGTACAGTAGATGTAAGAAATATTTCTACCAATTCTACTGATAATGTGGTAATATCAGTTCAATGCTTATCACTCCTCAGCTATCAAACTGACTTTTTCATCCAGTGACGACATGAAATGCCTGACTGATTGTCTTTAACTCAGTAAAAGCATGACTTTTTAAAGAAAATTTTGCTATGCAGGTGGCCTTAGGATTCTGTATGGAAATCAGTGGTGTTTTTTGATTTATTGAAGGGAAGAGAAACCTGCTAATTGTGCTATAGCCTACCTCAAGACAATTAAATTCTTTTTATGTTTTCATAATTTTCTTCCTTCTTTACATATGTTTTTATGTTAAAGAGAAACTCAAAAAAGCTATTGATTTTTAAAGTTTTACAGCACGATAATTTAGTAATCTGTTAATATTGCAGAATGTAGATGATTAGTAGTTGTTATATATGGTTATTACTGTCAATTCCAAGAAATTATTTCAATTGATGAGCTACTTTACTGTGTTGTAGATAAGATTATTCAACCACATTTCCTTTGTTCATTTTATTTACAGCTTTTTGTCAATTTTAGCAGGCTGCCTCAGTGAGTGTCTTCAAAATGTTTTGATGATTTTTTTTCAGTGAATTTGGAAAAGTGCCAGTTTTTTTTAAAGCTAGGAGTGAAGCTTTAAATATTATACAAAGCAAGTCCTACTCATTGTAAAGAAAAAAGAGAAAAAGAATGTTGAATTGTGAAAATAGTTTTGAAGTCCTGAAAAGATGCTGTTTATGATCCTCTTACAGAGTTTAACCCATGCAGGACTTAAGGAACATTTAGTTTTTTTGTTGAATATACTGTAGTTAAGAATTTATTTTGACATTTATTCATAACACTGAATATATTTCCATTTTTTTCCAAAAAGACTGCAACACGATTTAAGAACTTAATCTATGTAGCAGCAGAGAGGGAGAGAAAAGATCCCAGCCCTTACACAGCTACAAAAAGGCTTGCACTACAGCTATCTGTGTTTAGGCATCTCTCTATAAGATTTAAACACAAATATGAAAGTAAATTATTTCCTATATGTCATATATCTCTTCACTCTTTTAATTTTTCTATTAATGTCAGACTTAAGTCTGTCTGTTAAAACTCCAATTTCACTATGAACAGAACAATTTTTTTTATTTAATTTCATCACTGTTCCCCCCATAATTATAAGTGTCTTAGGCACTAATCTCTCTTTTCCTTCATGCACACAACCTTTTCCTCCATAAAAAGAACTGTCTTCCACTTCTTTTACCCTCAACCAAATCAATCTTCACTAGCATTCATGTTTTGAGGATCAGGCTCACTGGATTATAGACATCTCAGAAGCTACTTATCTTACATAATGCTGGATATCCATGCTAGTTCCTTAGTACTTCTGTTTTGGTTAGTGATAAATAATCTTTCAGTAGAAAGAAATTAGGACTGGATTAATCTGATCTATTAATAAACCTACTATGCAATGCTTAGAATTATGATGCAGAAATGTTAATTTCTTTCCGTTTACTAATAGGTTCTACCCAAGCTTTTTAAATTTTGATTTAATGATATTTTTATTTCTATTCCTTCTCAGTTTATCTTTTTCTGTCTAGTCCTCCTATCATTCTTCTCCAATGTATATAAAACTAGTCAAAATTTTAAAAGAGGAAATAAATTTACAGTTCAATATATTCGACCTAAAAGCTTTCAAAGGAAAAATTCTGTTTTTATGCCTTATATCTGCTCAAATTGATAGAGAAATGGCAGAGTTAACTTATGGACTGTGTATCCATTCTGAGTAAATACAAGAATGCAGGCAAGGGACTTTACTGTCAGTTTTGTTGTCTTTTTACCTAACCTAATAAGCAGGTAACTATTTCTCCGAAAGAGAATTTGAAAAAAATTAATTCAAATTCAATGATAATGGGAAAAATTCACTTGAAGGAAATTAAAGAGTAGGGAGATACACTCTAGATTCCTCTGTTCAAATCAGATGCTTAGCCACAGAATAGTATCTTCATTGGAGTGAAGGAAAAAAGGTTTTAATTATTTTAGATTGATTTTATTTTCTGGAAATTCCAAGCCCTATTTTAGAAAAAATAAATCTAACGACCTTCTTCTTCACCTTATCAAACTCTTGGGGTTTTGGTTTAGCCAGATACCTTTGGGAGTCCTAATTGCTGTCAGCAACCGAACCACAGAGCTTGTTGAAGCTAACGGTTTTGTCAAGAGGTTTCAGGCTGAATAAAAGGAAAATATTGTCTTTTTGTATATCAAAGATAGCTGGAAATAATAAGATAATCATCCAAGGCAAGTAGCAGGTCAGAGTTATTTTGAACACAGGCTTTGGACATATGAATAGATTAATTTATATGGGTTCTAATTGTTCTGATTTCTAACACAGTTGTGAGCATATGACAAATATGAAAAGTTATGTCACACCTGCTAGGTAAATGAAAACTAAGCATCCTGCTTTTAAAAGCCCATTTCTCAGTGAATAGCCAGCATAAATCTCATATGTGTAAAACTAAATGTTTAGTTTTACACAGCTGACATAGTGTAACCTGCGTAACTTTTAATGTTCTAAGTATTGTCTCCCTATATACCTATGAGCCTGACTAAGTGTGGTACTTACCTGTTTGAAGTTGCAGGCATTAGGCATTTGGATGGCAAAAAGATGGTGTTTAAATGCAGGAAGCTGGGAAAGATCTGAAAAAGTAACTGTCAGTGTCAGTGTTTGGAGGTGCAAAGTTTTTGTGGTAAACAGCTCTCTACCTCGCAGACTGTGGAGCAAAGAAATTGTGTCCTCTATTATTTCAGCTGCAACTGGGAAAAGAGTAATTAAGTTCATATTCCTGTTGTATATAAACAAACTGAGATATGCAGGGAATGCATCTTTGGCGTGTAACCAGTTCATCCTCCCAGCAGAAACAATCCCTCCTGACTGCTGTTCAGGTCAGCTTGGTAATCTATCCATAAAGCTGCAGCCAAGTGCAGCTTTTTTCTTTGCCTGCTGACCTTTTGTACTCCCCCCTCCAAATCCCCTTGATGGCAAACTTTTACTACTCTACTAAGTTTAGTTTTCCAGGATTGTTGCTTTCAAGGCCCTGCACAACCGCCTGCATAGACTTTAGCAGATTCACTTAGGTAAGCAAACATTGCTCATCTTGAGTAAAGCTTGAAGAGTCTGACCAGAAGAGAACAGTAGGATTTGTTTTTTTTCTACAGCCAATATTGCTGTTGTGCATTAGGAAGTCTTCTCTGACCCCTTTTCATAAGCAGATCTATTTACCCTGACAGATAGCTTTGAGTCTTTCCACAGCCTAAGTTGAGAGCAGACATCAATATTCATTTCATTCACGTATCAAGTTCCTAATACACAGGAATACACCACATGTAACCACAAAACAGACAGTGACTGACACACTCAATGTTATGCTGTATATGTATGTTTGTGTATTTACTTATTTAGTAATAATGTGAATATCTTTTCTTCTTAATAGTTTTACTGCCTGGAACATAGCAGAAACTTGTACATATGTAGTTTCAAGCTCTATAAGGCAGGAAATTCAATGCTCTAGAGCAAACATTAGTCCACGTACTTTTTCTATTTCCTATCATTGACACAACTGTTGCAGAAATACAAGTAACTGATCTAATAAACTTTATGTTTACTGATTGTGGATGGAATCACAAAATTTTAGTAGGTTATGAGATTGTACCCTTTGCACTGCAAGGTTTAGCATTGCAGTTATTCACTACCCATTAAAAAACCTCTCATGGTCTCCAAAATCCATTCATACATGCAATACCAAACTTGTGATTATCTAACAGGAGAATTTTAGTTGGTTGGTTGATTTTTCAAATACATTATATGACTGAAAGTCTATATATATATATATATATGTATATATATATCTATATGTATAATATATATTATTTATGTATAATATTTTCTTATACATAATATTATTTATAATATTATGTATAATATTTTCTGTTTCAAAACCTTTATTTTGACACTGCAATTGCAGTTGGAATGGCTAAGATAAAAGACATAAATTGTATTTTTCCTGAGTTCATTGATTTCTTAGAGAAAAAGAAAACACTGAAATTATACACTTGTCTTATATTCATTTATACTACAGAGAGATGACAAAACTGTGATAATTCCCTTGAACATGCTACATGCTTGCTTCAATCATGAAAATACCTCTAATATAAGGAAAAGCCCCTATATGTAGGCTTCTAACAGTAGCATCTGCACTATGAACACCTGCATCTTGCTGATGAATGAAAAAGTTCTCTCAGGCTAGTAATTTTTTTTGACCTCTGGGAGGAGTTTCTCCACCAATAAAAGCAAACTAATATAGGAGGAGAGTTTTTGAATTTCTTGCACCCAGGGAAACTAGCTGAAATATGGTGTGACTGCCTGCCCAGCTATGTTTCCTGCAGAAGTATGTATCATACTCACAAACATTTTTCATCTTCCTACTCTATTTATTCCATTAAGATTAAGGATGAGGAGAAAACCCCAGGTGAGTAGTTATATTCTTCTTTCTTTTTTTGTTTCTGAATGTACTTCCTGTGTTTTCTGCTTTTTAATTTCCTTTATTTTCTTCTCCATGCCATGCCAGAAGTGCTTACAACTGGTAGGGTAGCAGTTTACTTCAATCAAAATAATCTTATTCCAGAATTTTTCCCTTACAACACAAAAAATAGTAATCACTTTTACTGCCTCCTACTCTGATTATATAATTTATTCAGTGATGTCAATGGTTAGTTTGTTATATTAGAAAGGTTGTTTGGTTTGTGGGTTTTGTTTTTTTTTACCTAGTTTCCTTTTAATCACAATTTCTTGCTTATTTCTAGCATTGGGACCACAAAGTTATGTTTAAATTTTACACCAGCTAGCTATTAACTGAATGATCAATGAGAAAAAAAAAGTGTATATAAAAGAAAGTAATGTAGGTTTCTAATTCTCATCCAGAAACCTTTATCAATTATCTAGTCTAATATTAATACTTTTTTCTAATAATTAGTTAAAAGTATTGCAAAGCATGACGCACATCTTGTGACTGGCAAGTTTGAACTTGTTGGATTGTTTTAACACTCGTCAGACTGGGGTATCTATCTTTTTTAGAATATAAGAGTAGAAGAGTACCCTCTCTTCTTTTTATGTTCTCTCTCCATTAGATGGCCACTGTTGTTGGTTTTCTGGTCTGCTTTCTAAGTCTAAGTAGGTTGTAAATCATGCCAATCTCAGCTGAGTTTATTGCTGCCCTAGGTGAATATTTGACACTATAGCTTTGCTATCAGCACTCATTTTCCCACTATATAAAACCTGCATTTAACCTAAATAATTAATTTTTACATATCAGGAAGCAAGACAAACCTGCATTTAAACAGCTCTGTTAAGTCCCCAGTGACAGGAGAAGAGGGAATATTGCAGTACTTTTTAAAAAGTTTATAAAGGAGGACTCTGGGAACTGCTGACCAGTCAGCCTCATCTCAGCACCCAGTGAAACCATGGAACAGATCCACCTGGAAGATATGTCAAAACACATGGAAAAGAGGGAGGGGACTAGTGACAGCCAACACAACTCCAACCAAGGGCAAATGGTGACTGATTAATCTAGTGGCCTTCTATGATAAAGTGACTACATCAGTGAACAAGGGAAGAGTCATATGGATTTCTGTAAGGCCTTTGATATGGTCCCCCACAACATTCTTGTCATTTAATTGGAGAGCTATTGGTTTGATGGACAAAACTGTTAGATGGATAAGGAATTGTCTGGATGGCTAAATGCAAAGAGTTATAGTCAATGGCTCAATGTCAAAGCCAAAACAAATAAAGAGTGGTGTCTTTCAAGGGTGCTTACTGGAACCGACACTATTTAATATCTTCCAATGTGACAGAGACAGTGGGATTGAGTGCAATCTCAGCAAGTTTGCCTATGACACCACGCTGAGTGCTGCAGTTCATTCACTTAAGGGAAGGGATGCCATCTGGAAGGATCTTGATAGGTTTGAGAGGTGAGTCTGTGTGAAATCTCATGGAATTCAGCAAGGCCAAGTGCAAGGTCCTACACCTGGCCTGGGGCAAAGTTCGTACAGACTGGACAATGAGTGGACTGAGAGTCAGCCTGCGGAGAAGAACTAGGGATAATGGTGGATAAGCCAACAATGTGCACTTGCAGCCCAGAAAGCCAATTGTGTCCTGAGCTGCACCACAAGAAGCATGGCCAGCAGGTTGAGGGAGGTGATTTTGTCCCTTTACTCCACCTTGGTGAGACCCTACCTAGAGTACTGCATCCACTCTGGAGTCCCCAGTACAAGAAAGACATGGGCCTATTAGAATGGGTCCAGAGGAGGGCCACAAAAATGATCAGAGCACTGGAACACTTCTGTAATTAGGAAAGGCAGAGAGGAAGGGAGAAGGCTGGAGAAGAGAAGGTTCTGGAGTAACCTTTTTGCAAGGTTTGAGTACTTAGAAGGCTTTTATAAGAAAGCCTGTAGTGGTGGAACAAGGGGCATTGGTTTTAAGCTGAAAGAGGGTAGATTTAGATTGGATATAAGAAAGTAATTTTTAAAATGGGGTAGTGAGATGATGGAAAAGATTACCAAGAGAAGTTGTTGAAGTCCTATCATTAGAAGTGTTTCAGATTATGTTGGGTGGGGCTTTGAACAATCTGATCTAATGAAAGATATCCATGCCCTTAGAAAGGGAGTTGGACTAGATGATCTTTGAAGATTCCTTCCAACACAAACCATTCTGTGATTCTGTTATTCTAAGATTATTTTTCTACAAGTTTTTATCTGTGGGAATCAGTAACTGTCAATCTAAAGTGATCTCAGGCTACATGTTCCAAACATTCAAGCAGGAAGCCTGGAATAAGAAGAGTCACTCAAAGAGTGGGAATGAAAAGTACTAATTGCTGAAGCTGTGTGATTCAGAGAAATAGGGGAATGTTTTATATTCCTCCTCATTAGAACTTTAAAGCTAAGCCAAGAGCCATTGTATTCCAGTGAACACAATAGCTGGATCAGATAGTTAGCAGATACTTAATTGGAAAGCATCATTATTTTTGAGCAGTTCTGATAAGTCAGCTGCCTGTATATTACTGCACTTTAAAAGTAATTCAGACTCTGAATCAATACCTTTTCTTTCAGAAACTTTCTGCATGTTTATTATGTTTACATATATATGTGTTACCTGAATTAAATGTTACTGGGAGGAATTCATACTGTTATAGTCTTGGGCTTCATAGAGGTTCATGAATCAGAAATCTGCTTGAGAATTTATTGCAGTAGTGAGTGAAAAGCAAATAGACTAGCAGGGAAAGCTTGCAGGGAAACTGGCACTACAAAACATGAACCAGCTGATCTCCATGATAGAGAATAGAAGTAGTTTCACATCAGGATCATATGAATAATTAATTCACCTTTCATTCAACAGCATGCTCTGAATGGAAAATATATGTGAAGTGGTATGTCATCTTTACTTAAAAACACTTTTTTGTTGGCATGATTTAACTACTGAACTGAAGTCTAAAAAGAGAAAATGCCTCTACTATTAATCTTTAATAAGCCAATAGAAGAGCTGTAATTCAACAGGCTACAGTCAATAATTCTGCATCATCTTGGATGTTATACAACTTTAATTTATTGAGAAAATATAAATAAAAAAAGACAAATTGTTAGTACTGTATACAAGGATGCTAGTTTATAAAAGGTTGTAACTAAAACTTGATTAATGCTGGCAAAGAAACTCACTTTTCGTTGGCAAAGTATTATATTTATTTGTCTGTTCTGTAATACTTCAATGCAGTGAAACAAATTGGTTACATATAACTTGGTTTCCTGATCACTTTATGACACTATGTATGCAGTGACCTCAAGAACCCATATATTCTCAGATTTGATTTTATAAATGTAGTACAAAACCACTCTTCACATTAATAATACTTACAATTAATAATTTGTGTTAATTTTCAATTTGCATGAAAGAAACTGAGACCTGAAGTAGTCAAAGTGAAAAAAAATCCATTCAAATGTACGAAATACCAGGTGTTATAGGTACATTTATTAAAAAAAAAAAAAAAAAATAAATATAGAGCCATGCTTTCTATATTGAAAACTTTAGTATAACTTTACTTATCTGCATTTTGTTAGTAGACACCAGAAATGTGTTGGTGGAAGAATAATATAGCACTGTCTACTCAATTATGATCCGATATTTATTTGTCCATATTATGTTTATATATTTGCATATTTTATATATTATGTCTATACATTATATATAAATATATATAAATATATATATAATATATTATAATTATGTTTATATATATGTTTATATATATTACATTGAAAAGGAATTATTCATGACAGCGAATGTGGGAAGACAGGAAGAAGAGTACTAAAGCAAAGAAAATAGGCACAACTGTCATTTAGTTAATTTGTGCAAGTAAGTCATCGTGTTAGGCACAAGGTTTGGATTTAGGAGACCTAACATGGCCTTCCTCTGCAACTTGGGCATATCACCTATTTTGTATGCATGTTCCTTTTTCAATCCTTTAAGCACAAATCAATTGCTGTTTGATAATTACACACTTAGTTCATTATTACAGAAGAGAGACCTATCTATTCATCTAGATAGATTCCAAATGTTAATCAGAGCAGATTTTCTTGTAATTTTTCTGATTTTTAAACTCTGATTTACTCCTCTGAAGTCTCTGAAGAAAAAAAAAGGTTGGGTCAAACAATTTTTTTCCCCTTCAAACTGATTATTAAATTTGTTCCAGCAAAGCTATTGGCATGGATAAGCTGGAGGTAGCAGTAATTGAAAGCAAATATTGAACAGGAACTTAAATAGGTAAGAAAAAAAAGGCACAAGACCAACACACTTGCAGCAAATGAATAACTGTTCCTACAGCCTTGAATTTTATCTATGTACACCCTTCAGTATTATTGTTGTATTTTTTTTCATTTCTTCTTCAAATAATAAAACTATTTTACACAAAATCTTATTGAAATTTATACTTCTTGAATAAAAATATTGTTTTAGGAGAACGCATTCTATAGGCAGATTTGAACTTCACAAAATTGTCTGTGTTATCTATATTATGGTGATTCTCTGATGTGAAATTTCCAAAGATTGAAAATAAGGCAAAGATCTGCCTATCAGAATCTGAAATCTCTACAGAAATACCTCAACTTCAGAGGTTTCAGAGTGTTTTTGTGAGTTTTCCCCTTCTCCTTCCCAACCCTTCCCTCCCCTCCCCTCCTCTGGCACACCAGAAGTCCTGGTAGGGGGGTGGGAAGGGGGGTGGCCACAGGGGGCCAGAGAACATAAGAAAACACATATGGTCTCCATGTTGTTGCATCCCTGCCATGTCCTGGATTTCTGGTAGCTGGATCTACTCTGGATCCAGGGGTGGTAGCTCTAATTATCTTTTTCCCTCTCTTTCTTTGCTTCTCCTAATTTCCTTTCTTGATATTTGAGTAACTTAAAGCTGTACAGGTTGGATTTTGGTAAGTCATATGGGTTAGCATGTGCTAAGCCATTGCTTTCTGGGATACTTTGTTTTGGCTGAATGTTGCCCCTTAAACTTTGGCCAAGTCCCCTTATTTTCTAAAGTTTGCCAGTAAAAGTGTGCTATTTGACCTCCTGAGAAATGTGTGGTGTCTTCTCCCACACACTCTCTCTCAAGGTATAAAAAGAACTGAAGGCCCCTGTAATATACCCAGAGGGTGGATATTTTCGCTACCTTTTATATTTTTAATGTAAAAGCCCTTTGATGATCTTGTGATAAGACCCTGGGGTGTTACACACTCTTATGAGAGGTTGTAGCAAAAGGTGAAAACAGTACCACAAGTGACACTGATGCACTTTTAGAGCAAAGATATAAATGGAGAAAAAAAATTAATATGTTTTGAATTTCCATAGAATCGCTTGGCTGTAACTGTGAGGATGTTCCTTAATGACTTTACCACAGGCTACAAGAAACATTTTTAGTATCTTCAATACATTTGAAATAAGTGCAAGACTTTTTATTGGAACTGACATAAAGTAAGCATAGAGCTTTTTATCTAAATTAATTTTATTTAAAATAGATATTTTAATTGATTCTGTGATAGTGTTATGCTGACTGACATAGGCAAATGTATTAGGGACAGTATATTAGCATAACCAAAAGGTGATCTCTGCCTCATGAAACATTTTACTGTACTGACCACCCTTTCTCTACCCGCAGTATTCCCGCATGAGCACTCTGTAGACTTTCGGGTCCTTACATTGTTTTCACCAGAAAATATGATACTGTTCTCTCCTCAGTTTAAACACAATGTGGCCAAATCTGAGCTTGCTGTTTCATCTACCAAGATCTTCATGCTCTCTCTTTAGGTATTGGTCTATACTGTTAATAGAAACACAAACATTGCCACTTAGATTCACAGACCAGTCTCACCTGGGATGCTTCTGTTCCTTTCCTGTGCATGTTTACTTCCAGATCCTACTCTGTTTTCTGCCTTTCTCCTGACTGGTTCTTTTCATGAAAATGAAATGCAAACATTCGCTTTTCTTGAGGACCCACTGCAGCTCTACCCCTTGCTGTTCAGTCTCATCTCTGTCAACATCATTGCCACATTTACCAAATTTTTGTTCATCTTTCCTCCTCCAATACTCTATCTTTGTTATAAATACCTTTCCTAATACCTGAAGTCCTCTTCAGGTGTTATAATTAGCTATGATCTTTAGTCACTCATTCTTCAAATTCTTAGTTTTGGTTAAAGGACAGCCCTATTGAACTCACAAGGATTATTTTTCCTTTACTGTACTGATTTTTGAGAATCACCAGTCTCTTAGTTTACCTTTCACTGTAAAGACATATAATGGATGATATTTCAAATACATTATGCTTTTCAAATCTTTAAATAGAAGGTCATGGTTTTGAGGAAAAAAAAATCCAAGAACAATATTGCACATCGTGGTAGTTTTAATTTACAAGATGTAGAAGAGACTGAGAAGTTATATTCACATCCTAACAGAAGTTATAGTAGTATGAAAATTACAGGGTAACATGCAGCAGCAATGCCCTGGATGGGGTGGAGTTGACAGCTCCATGGTGATTTCCATGCAAAAGTAAGCACCTGCTAAGAGAGATGGAACGGAGGGTGGAGCAACGTAGGGACACCATGACCAGGCTCTGTGGAAACCTCTGTAGGGAGGGAAACTCGGTGGTACTTTGCAGCTGATAACTCACATAGCACCTGTCAACCAAGGGAGATAGGAGGTGATGTCCTGCTGCTAAGCCAACAACTGTGGTGAAATCTCTCTTCTCAGATGAACTCAGTTCATTAAAGCCTAATACTAACACATGATCTCCATCCAAAAGTTACCCTCCTCCAAGGTATGACCACCCTCCATCGGGCATGTGCTCTGTATTTTTAAAAGGAAAGCGAAAGAATTTTACACCAACTGGCAAAAAAGTCACTCAAGCTCCACCTAAGCATAAAGAAATAGTACAAAAGTTGAAAATGTGGGAAAGTGAGGGAAGGCGCCATTGTAATCAGTTGATGGGCTGAACCAGTCTTTTCCCCCATTGGGATACCTTTGGGTAAGAACTGTACTCTATTGGGATTTGAGCTTGTCTGCGTATTGCTTTAAATATATTTGTGCAGTCAGATACTATCACCAGCAATCTTTACACCTTAATCTGTCACAATTTTATATTAATAAAGAGTGTTATTCCATAAACTGTTAGCAGTGGTCCTTCCCAGGCACTGGCTGTTGCTGGCAGCAGGCAACACACTCGAATAAAGTGGGAAGACCTGCTGAGGGGTTTCCCTTATATGGTTGGCTTAGGTCCGTGCAAAGGGCAATCAAGTAACCCTCTAATTCAGCAGGACTGTTCAGTGAAGGCTCCCCATAACAGGATGCTGATAGACTTGTCGGGTACAAGGATCTTGGCTTCCCTGAAGCACTGACAGACAAATTAAACAATAAAGGTCGAGGAAATCCCCCCATACTAAGAGTAAAGGAAATCTCCCCTTTTCACATGACACAATAAAATTTATCTTAAGCTTAAATCATTTGTCTATTACTTTTGTTTTCCCCATTTTACATTATTTTTATTAATTTTTGTTCAAATATTTGGTGCTTTTGATAGTTATCTTTTCAGAGTTCATCTTGTGATGTTTAATGGAACTCCTACAGAGATCACTTGGAAACATAACAATCATTAATATGATTAGTCAGATGGATTGGGAGGTAGAATGTCTTTTCATTTATTCTCTGTATTCGAACAGATCATGAAGATTTTGATGATGATAAATGAAAACTAAGGTGTTTTTTCTAGATAAATTATTTTGATTGAAAGATAAACACAGACCAATTTCTATGCTTTATATCTGGATTTATGTAAATGTAGGGATACCAGTGCAGGCAAAAGAAAGGAAACTAGAAATGTGGTAATGTACTCAGGAAAAAGAAAAGCAAGGAAATTAAAACTCAAGCAATCAATCTACACTGAAGATTCTGCCCCAGGCAATGATTGTGTTCACAGACTGTGAATCTCTAGTTTTCTTTCAAAACAACCCCATAATGTATACGAATAAGTACTTCCAAATGAGAAAGCAGTGTTTTTTCTCAAAATCTTTGAAGAAATGAGAGTGATTCTAGAACAGGGAAAATATAAGAGCAAAAATTAGATGAAGACTTCTTCATTAAAATAAAGATATTATGCCAGACTAAGACATTAAGAACTAGTCAGGTATTACTGACTAGTTACTCTATGTGGTATAACTATATAGATTGTGGTATTCCTTGGATCTGATCAAAGTCATGACACATTATTATCTATCAAATTCTAAGGAAAAACTGTAATATATAACAGAATAACAAAATAACATTAAAAAATTAAATAACATGGATAGAATATAATTGTTTCAGTCAAGAAAGTTATAAAAAGACTATAAGAGGAAAATAAACAAAAACTTGAAAGAAATACACGAAATGTATCAGAGTTAATCACCTCCTGTGGATTAATCCCAACTGGCAGCTAAATACCATGCAGCCATTTGCTCACCACCACCCTATCCCATGGAGATAAGCAGAAGAATCAGAAGTGTAAAGGTGACAGAAGTCATGGGTTGAGATACAGACAATGTTAACACTTAATGCAAAAGTTGCACACACAAGCAAAGGAAAACAAGGAGTTTCTTTGCCACTTTCCAAGGGCAGGCAGGTGTTCAGCCATTTCCAGAAAACAGGGTTCCATTGTGCATCATGGTGACTTAGGAAGGCAAACACTGTAACTGAGAACATCCCTTCTTCTTCCTCTAGCTTTTATTACTGACCATGACTCCATATGGTCTGGAATATCCAAGTCCAGCACAACTCCCAGTGAATTTATCAGAACTCTATCAATGAATGTTCCATTCCAAGGCAATGCTAAGTCTGTCTCATGTTTACGCAACATGAGGAATCTATTAACATTATTTATTTCAGAGCATAACTACAGCAACCCATTTAGGCAAAGATATTTCCTGTGAGATGAAAACATCAAACAAGAGGTAACAAAGTTCAGATTCTGATTGACAAGCTAGTTATAAAAAACTGTCAAATCCATAAAGAGAAACCTCTGGGGTAACATGAATGGATTACAATAATGCTTTTTATTCAGGCCTCTGTTTAGAAATCCTGAAGATACTGAGAGAGTAAACTGCTGTGAATAAAAAAGCAATTTTTAGACTTTTACTAATCATCACGAAAGACTGATATTTAGCTATTCTTGTTATCAGCTGAAGATCCTTTCAAGAAACTTTTTTTCCCATTTATCTTCAGTATTCGCATTTTGACTCTCTTTTGAAAAAACATTGGCTGGACTTTAGCGGGAAAAAGAATCTACTATTATATGGGTAATGTATAAAATACTTGTCAAGTGAGATTGAGAGGACTGGACTAAGATGCAAGAAGAGGTGGTCTGAGGAAGTAACAAATCATGTTTTAAAATTTATAGTTAGTATGTCCTTGATAAGGCTAACAACAACGGGTTTGAATCTGTGACCCAAAAGGTCTCAGCTATATAACATTAAACTCTTCACAGAAATTTAGATTATTTGTGAAAAAGATATGAAGCAAGGTATAAATAAAATAGGATGGTAAGTATAGTGTGATGTTACAATGTGTATCATTAGTGTCTGCTCAGTGTTGATGCAGAACAGACACTAGAAAAATCATAGAATCATGGAATATTTTGGGTTGGAAGGGAATTTTAAATGTCATCTACTCCAACCCCCACTGTAATAAGCAGTGACATCTTCAACCAGATCAATTTGCTCAGGGATCCCATCCAACCTGATCTTGAATGTTTCAACAGATGGGGCATCTGCCACCTCTCTGGACAACCTAGATAGCTAGATAAATTGTGTCCTTTGTGATGAGCACCTTTTTTACAGGGGTTGAAAGACGTAAGAATGTTGCCTGAGAAGCAGAAATGATTACATGAATTTCATATTGGATTTCCACAGGCTGTTAGAAGCCAGAATATCAGGCAGTGTATTGATTCAGAAATCTTCACATTCAAAAAGCATACTTGTAAAGGCTATGAAAGAAAAGGCTTTTTCTTTGGACAAATACATCTCTGAGAAAAAAGAAAAAATCCCCCACAAATAATAAGAGAAAAAAAAAAACAGCTGTTAAAATACCACTTGTTGCATATAAGTGCTCTTTGGTCTGAAAAACTTGTAGTTTTACTCAGTTCACATTTTTCTTAAGCATACAGTTTCCAAAATGCTTCCAAAATTTTAAACACTTAAGCCACCTACCATATGTATACAATATATTGACCTGTAAAGATACAACTGACACCAAACACTCTGAGACTTTATTAATTCATATCAATAGGATAAATTAAACAAACAAAACAACAAAACTCCTAAAACATTACATGTATAGTAGCTATTAATTAGAAAATATTCCTGTTATTCTGTGCAAAAAGCTTTTAAATCCTACAAGTGATATCACTACTCTACAACTTTGTCAAGTGTGGGTTTCTGCTCTTGCTAAGTAGAGACGTTATGCTCAGAAACAGTCCTAGTCTTAACATGGAGTAATTTCATTGAATTGACTTCAGATGTGAAAAATACTGAGACTGAAAATGAAAAGTACACTGGAGGTTATTCATACGAGAAATATGAGTTGTCCTTTTTCAGAAAAGACTTAAATTTTTGTTTTACATTCAGTGTTTGACTTAATACCTTAATTGAACCAACTCAGAAGAATAAACAAACCTTTCCCAGCAAGGATGTGTGCTAATGACTTTATCAGTAGAAAATTAGGTTGGAAAAGTGAGAAAGTTAATGGTTCAATTCTCCAATCTCTTCTGAAAGTCTGTTACTAGACTAAATGTAACATATAAAAAAATAGGTGAAGCTTTTCATAGTCACGGTGAATTTTAAGCATAAGCACTTATTGAAAGGCCATTAAGAAACGGAGGGATAAAATGAGGCTTCAGGAATTAAAAATATCTTTCAATAAATAGAATCAATGAACTACAAAACACAATAACTGAAGAATAAAGAAGTGAGAAAATGTTAAGAATTTTTAAATTAAGTTGCTGTGCAGCAGTTAGACCTTATTTCAAAACAAAGTCCCTTATCTTGAATGGATAGAAGTAGTGCCTCAGCAGATGTAGAGTAATCTAGGATTTTGTACCAAAAGAATTTGCTGTTAAAGGTACCAGAATTTACCTTTATTAATTTTTTAAAGGTCTTTTTTTATTTTAAGAAAATAAAATAAAAAAAACTAAAATGAAAGTAAAATGAAAACAAGTAGCAGATCATTTCAGATCTGAATAAAGCCTATGGAAGGGCAAATATCTCGGAATGGAAAACACAATAATACTTAGAGGAATTTGCTCCTGTTTTTCTTTGGATTTAAACTCAAAGTCTTATGTGAAATAATTTGGGGGTTTCAGGGACAGGCCAATCCTTTCTTCTCTTAATATAGAAGCTGTGAAAAAAGATTATTGAAGATTAAAAAATAAACCTTAAACAGAAATATAAAAGAGAACTAGATAAGGAAACATGATGGAGTAACATTGGATTTTGGTTGCTTTGGGTTTCTTTCCCAGTTATCTTTTACCACCTATGCACCTCCTATTACAGTGGAAAATTTACAATTATATCTTTGTTTTAACTGAGTACTCTGTGTCTGCCTTTCACCCTCATCAGGCACAGGGAAACAGAAATCCACAGGTTTGTGCAGGGAAACTGTTGTTTTGCCAGGCACCCACCAAAGCCACTCTATCACTCTCCTCCTCAGCTCTACAGAGGAGAGAAAATATAATGAAAGGCTTGTGGGTTGAAATCTGGACAGGTAGAGATAAATCAGCAATTAGAGTTTAGGGCAAAATAGGCTCAGTGAGGAGAAAATAATGTAATTTATTGTCAATTAAATGAGAGTAGGGTAATGAAAAATTATTAAAACTCCTTCACCCCACCTCTCCCTACTAGCCAGGCTCATCTTCAATCCTGATTTTTCTACCTCCTCCCATCAGCAGTGCAGGAGGATGGGGAATCTGGTTCATTGTATGTTGTCTCTGCTGCTCCTTCCTCCTCAGGGGAAAGACTCCTCAAACTCTTCCCCTGCTCCAGCATGGGATGCCTCCCTCCCATAGGAGACAGTTCTCCTATGTGACTCCTTTCAAGGGACTACAGTTCTTCACAAACTGCTCCAACGTGGGTCTCCCATGGGGTCACAAGTGGTACCAGAAAACCTGCTCCAGCAAGGACTCCTCTCTCCACGGGTCCACAGGGCCTGCCTTGAGCCTGCTCCAGTGTGAGCTTCACATAGGGTAAAAGCCTCCTTTGGGCATCCACCTGCTCTGGTGTGTGGTCCTCCATGGGCTACAGGGGCACAGCTGCCTCATCATGGTCTGCACCACAGGCTGCAGGGGAATCTCTGCTCCAGTGCCTGTAGCACTTCCACCCCCTCCTTCTTCACTAACCTGGGTGTCTGCAGAATTGTTTCTCTCTCATTCATAAATTCTCACTGCTCTCTTCTGTGGCTGGCAAAGCTGTTACCATTGCACTGGGTTTCTTTTTCCCCTTCTCAGCTATGTTATCACAGAGGTGCTAACACATTCGCTGATGGACTTGAATTTGGCCAGTGGCAAGTCCATCTTGGAGCCGGTTGGCATTGGCTCTGTTGGACATGGGGAAAGTTTCCAGCAGCTTCTCACAGAAGCCACCCTTGTAGCCTCCACAGTACCCAAGCCTGGTGATGCAAATCCAATTTAGAACCATTTTGCTTTTTGTGCTGTTTTCTGAATCTGTAAATCTACAGTCTAAAAAAAATTGGCCTCATTTGTATTTCAAAATCGTATTCAGTGCAACACCATAGGTATGGTAACTGTACATTTGCTAAAGAATGCTTAATATTGATTTTGATTAAGAAAAGTCATTACCAATGCCAGTAAAATCAGAATAAAAGTGTCTATAGAGAGAAGGTTGCATCAACCCAGCCAAATGATCAAGAGAATTTTTCTCACAGGCCCAAACTTTACGTAAAGTGGAATATTCATAGACTACTGATGCTCAACATAAGATTAATAACCCTGTAAATGCATGTATATGTAGTTCATAGAGTTTTATATAAACTACTCAGATGGATCTCATAATTCAAATAGATCTTAGATGCATGGAGTTGCACTGACATCTATTGCTTTCTGTTGGTGGACTGTAAAATATCAGTACTACACTTCTAATTTAGAGCCTCATTTAAGCACCTGAAGCTAGATGAGATTAATTCAACACAGATTCAGTCTCCGTTGATACATCCTTACACACAACTAGAGTTCTTAGGTGCAGCAGCAACAAAAATATCATCAGACTTCTTTGTCTGTCATCTTATTGTCATATTGCAGTAAACTCTAGATATGGACTGCAAAAAAATAATAAAAGTAATGTATTTATAATATGGTTTGCATACAATAATATGTGCACTCAAAACAAACTTGTATGATAGAATACAGCATAGAAGAGAAGACTTATACAGCGTTTTCTCATACCATGGTCACTCAATCATTTGACTCCCTTCCTTCCTAAATCTCCAGTTAGGGTAATTAAAAATTAAGTGATAAGGTCTTATTTTGGAAAACAGATGCTGTTTCACCACACTTTAGCATCTGAAGAAATGCCTCTGCAGAAATGAGATACATCTTTGACAGCATTATTTACAACCACTTCAAATATGAGGTTCTAGGAGAGATGTTTCAAGGAAAAAGAAATCTGATGTAATTAGTTTATCACATTTGTACTTAACATAATGAAGGGTTTACAAAGGTGAATAACCCTAGTTGCAGATTAGGAATATTCTTTAATATTCTTATTATTCTAAAATAAGTACTGATAATAATGTGACTATTAATACTATCTAATGACAACAAGCAAATATAATGTAAGAAAATTTATTATTATGTTATTAACATAATTAAAAACCAGCTGCTGCTACTTTGAAAAACATATTATTTATATGTTTCAAGTCAAAGAATTCAGGAACTAGAATCAGTGATGACAAGTTATGTTCTCTTACATTATCCTCTGCTTCTCAGAAAGAAATAATAAACACCAGTTGCAATTGAATATAAGGAAGTAGTATTGATATCTTAATTGTTTCTCACTAAAATATAGAAAAATTATATGTTATAGGAAATGATAAATGCTTTAAATGTACTTTTTGTCTAACTAAAGGTGAAAATTAAAAATTTGGCAGAGTTTTTTCCATCATAGCTAATGAAAATTTCCATCACAGTAATGAAAATATGTTCAACAATAATTAGGAAATAATGCAAAATAAGGAAAAACAAAACAAAACAAACAACCCCCCCCCCCCAAAAAAAACCCAACAAAAAACCAAACCAAACCAAAAACAAACAAACAAAACCCCCAAAACAAAAACAAACCCCCAACCCCAAACATTTCAAGTTTTCAACAATCAGGTACAATATGAGGTTGATAATTTCATTGTAATCCAGATGTTCCCAGTGTTTCTTTTCAATGGAATCTTTTCCACAGATAAACTAAATCCTCAAGTTCTGCTGATCTATGACAATTCCAAACCACTGAGTGATCATGACTTAATCCATTGTTATCAGTAAGCATTAAGATGTATATTCACAGAATCTCAGAGTATGCCAAGATGGAAGGGACCCACAAGAATCATGAAGTCCAACCCTTAGCCCTGCACAGGACCATCCCCAAGAGTCACATCATGTGCCTGAGAGTATCATCCAAATGCTTCTTCAACTCTGTCAGGCTTGTGACCTGGCGAGCCTGTTCCAGGACCCAGTCACCCTCTGGGTGAAGAACCTCTTTCTAAGATCTAACCTAAACCTCCCCTGACATAACTTCAGGCTATTCTCTTGGGTCCTGTCACTGGTCACCACAGACAGTGGTCACCACAGCCTGCCCCTCCTCCTTCCCTCATGAGGAAGTTGTGACTGCAATGAAATTTCCCCTCAACCTCCTTTAGGCTGAACAGACCAAGTGACCTCAGCTGCTCCTCATACGGCTTCCCTTCAAACCCTTCACCATCTTTGTTGCCTTCCTTTGGACACTCTCTAATAGCTTAATATCTTTCTTATTTTGTGGTGACTAAAACTGCACACAATACTCAAGATGAGGCCGCACCACTGCAGAGCAGAGCAGGACAATCACCTTTTAATATGAATAACACAGTGACAGAAACAGCCAATCTGAATTGAAGGCTCTAATGAAATTATTCATGAAATATGAATATCTATGTAGTGTGAGGAAAGCAGCTAAATCTAATCTTAGTAAAATAGTGAATATTTTTTCTTTGTAAAGAGTATTGATATAAACTTATTTTCTAGTTTTCAAAGGAAAATTAAGGTACTTAATATCTTAGTTTTATCACTTCAAAAATGCTGTTTTCTTATCAAGCTGAAATTATATTAAGTCACTAAATGGTAACAATGATATTTTTGTAATTATTAAGCACAGCCTTTTTCACACAAGAGGTTAGTTTCCCTTATTTATGGTTTGACAACTTTTCTATTATCTATTCCCATATATTTGCCTACTTTTAATCTCTCCTTTTGACAGCCTCTGTCTTTCAAATTCATGTTTAATTTTGTGCTTACCTATGTCTTAGCAATTGTCAGAATATGAAATTCTGGTATAAACACAGTTGCACTGATATAAAGAAAACTTTCTTTGGGTACTTTAACAAACTTAGCTAAGTAAATAAGCATGAGACCTAAAGCCCCACTTTGAGAGAAATGAGCTTTCAAAGAATTATCCTACTGATTTCATAAACCCATTTCAGAATAGGATGAATCCCTCTCTGGAGTTGCCTATATCTTTCTCTCAAGAGTAAAAAAGTTTTATACTGCTACAAAGTACTAAATATTCAAGTATATAAGTATATATATATATACAAAGAGCTCAAACTATGTGATACATAATAGATGACATGAGTTACTCTATAAGTAAAGTTACTTTGAAGATTTATTCCTGTTGAGACCAAGAAAAAGTATCATTGCAGTCTTATCTGTATGATCATGTTCTTCTTAAGCCTCTTCTTGATAGCACACAGAGGGGAACCTGAGTCCTTTCTAGAGACATCCTCCCTCATGGAAATGGTAATCTGTCTCATAGCAACAAAAATTTGTCAGTAAGCAGGTGGAGCCTGCAACTTCCCTCCTTCCAGATGTAGATCTCCCCGGGATCTGGTCAGCTTAGCACCATGTGCTCAATACTCAACAACAGGGTTTCAAGCCAGCTGCCTTTCTACTTCATTGCAACTTCCTCCCACAGATCACATCATTTGCCATGTGTTTAGGGCCCATCTGTGCTCAGTTTTTTGAAAGGTAACCTGTAATAGCAGTTGTGTGCCTGAGGACCAGGTGTTTCTTAGTTCTTGTCCTAAGCACATTCAGCAAATTCATTCAGAAAATCTGCACAGGTTTTTTATCTTTTTTGTAGCATAAACCTTATGTGAGCAACCCTATGACAAATAGCAAATCAAGATATAAAGCCAACAAAACTGTGGCAAATGAGGAAAGTGAAGTAGAGGTTGGCCCTTATTTGAGAAGGAATGAAGGTGGTAAGCAGGGTGAACTTGGGAGGAGAAAAAAGTAAATAGTGTGATAGTGATTGTAGGATGTTCCTGTTGAGCAGCCCTCCACAAGTTCAGTGGAGTTTGCAGCAGAACAACAAATCTGTCATTTCTCTGACATTTGCATCTGATTTCACCCTTTGGCTCAGGCACTTGGATTGCTCTCCCTACTACTGCCAAGGCAATGTTAAGAGGGGATGGATGAGATACCCTGATGACATAGCAACTGATACATACACAGAGAGGACGGAAGATTCATTTCCTGCCCTGCACAGAGTAAATGTGCTAATACTTTTATATGATGAAGCTTTATGTTGAAATCAGAATAATATGGAATGATCAAAATGTAAATTGAGTTTTCACACTCACTGGCAATGCTTTTCATGATTGCCATTCAATCTTAACTACGATTTTCTCATTACCTTGAAAGTTATCCTTTAATAAAAATGATCCAGTATGGGCTGATAATTGGCACAATGAGTTATGTTGTATCTTTCAAAGTTTGTGGTAAAGTGTTTCTTCTAAAATAAATGATTATGTCCTTTGCACATTCTCACATTCCCATAATTTCTGCCTGCCAGAATGGTGTTCTTGGAGTAGAATGAAAGTAGCCCCTTACAAACAGAATTAGGTGTATGCTACACACAGAGTTTGAATGGTGACAAAGTTCACAGGACAATCAGTGAAAATTCTCTGGAGTTCCTAAAGTATTATGTTGATGCTAAACCTGACACAGCCAGCAAGTTCAGTCAGCTGCAGTTTCCCTTGTCCTTGCTTGATGTTTCATTTTCCATTTCTTCATCAAGTAAGGTTCATCTACTCTATAAATGGATGCTAAGTCAAACTTTTTTCTTTTTTTTTTAGGAAACATGAAGTCTGTTTCAAAGCACGAAGGGAGAAGAGTGCATGTGAGCTATATGCTTTGGATGGCAGATGATTTATGAGTCTTGACAAGGCAATTTACAGATTTTCTCTTTCTGCATTCAAAATATGGTTTGTGTTTAACAGGAACTGCTATTAATTACCACATGAAGCAAATTCATTGTTGTTGTGACATAAAATATGGAAGATTATTTTAAAAAGTACATACTTGATCATGTATCATAGTTGAATGAATCAGTGTAAAGGAAATTTGATAATGATTTTTCCCAGCTTTTGGTGTATAAACCAAAGCAAAATCCTCTTTCTCTGATAAGTAAAAATAAAGGGGACAACAAAGGGGAAAAAATAAAACATGCACAGCAAGTTAGTTAATTAAATATATCTTGGCAGTTTCAGTCATATTTAAAGTCAACTTTGGCAGATTACAGGCCTGGATTTGCTGTTTTTCTGTTCTAATAATAATGCAACATAATGTAAGAGGATTGTTTCACTGAAGTATTTACTACCAAAGAGAAAATTGTTTTTATAATTATGCATCCCTGCTAAAATTTACAGAAATACTGAAGACCATAAAGAAATCATCAATAAATTACAAGGTTTGAATTCTCCCGGTTACAATCTGTACAACACTTTCAGTACTGTTAAAAGGATTTAGATACCTGCATTGAAGGATAAGCATAGCTGATTGTATTTTTCATTGTAATTTGCATTGTCGTTTATCCTGCTAAGGGTTTTCTACTTCAAAATTTCATTTATTATATTTTTTCATTTTTAGTGGTTTAAAAAAAAAAAATAGATGTGAAATTTCTGTGATAGAACATATGTGAATGACCAAAAAAACCTTAATTTCTCTCTTCTTTTATTCACTCCATATGTAAAGTTCAGTATTCCAGCCATGTGACAAATTGTCTAACTCAAATGAGGCTTTTTCTGCACTCTAGGTAGATAGATAGATACTTACATATATACACACCCTTAAACTGTCATGATGTTTACACTTTTCTCCACTTGGAATTCATCTGGTCATTAAAAAATACACAACCTTCTCAGTAGAGAAACTTACTTTTCTATTACAACAAAAATTATAAACCAAAATGGTATAAACCTCTCTAACAAAGACTTTATATTAACACTTATATGTACACCTGTTTTCTGATCCATATTGTCCATAATACTTAATAACTTCTTAAAAAATTACTTTGATTTTGCTTCTTGGTATTTTGGAAGTCAGAATACTTTTTTCAGGAGGCTACTCTGCTGCTCTAAAAATAAAAAAACTTGGTCTTGATATCATTTGCACCAGCTAGACCTATTTTATGGCAGCAATGGCTATGTTATGTTTTACACTAGGAAGGGGATATGTAAATAAAGAACTGTTTTAAACAGATAGTTTGCAGACAAAGAGAAACTAAATCTTCCTCTTTTTGAAGCTAGAATAGCAATAATATGTAATTTTGAAGAGGATTATTTGTTAGTGATGGAAAAAAATATTTATTTGTTGTGTTATTTGTGGTATCCGTATCCGTGCAATGAAAGGTAATTAGGTGCCGTACTTCCTTGTGATGCAGAGGGATTACTGTGCTCTGAACTATATATCTGCTGAGTATAGAAAAGGCCACTTCTTGAGAGACATCTGTTAGTTTGGATGTTACTCAGTTTCTGTTCCCCACCAAGCTCATCATTACAAATGAGACAATGGGTCATTGGCAGGAAATACTCTGCCCGAGTTATTCTTACTATGTTGAGCATATGGCTCCATTATCTGTCACTGCTTAAAATGTCACAACATTTTATCTTGTTGCTAAAATGCTTCTTGATTTCTAAATGCTCAAGAGATATAAAAAATTCTCAAGGATCAATTTGATCATGAGAGCTTTGCTTCCTAGGCTTTACAAGAATTTTTTTTTTTTCCTCTTAGGACCATGAATTCTAATTAAAACAAGTATAAGACATTTAAAAAAGTGTATTATGCTTAATGCCACTAATTATATTTTTTTCTTATGGATGTCTCTAATTAACATAAAGTTACCCTTTGAGACAAAACATTTAAAAAACTCCATTCAAGCACTTTCTATCTGCTCTGTCAATTCTTGCCTAATTTTTCATATTTAAAAAATAAGAAATGGACTGTTTTATATTTTCTGGGGTTTCTGTGGTTTTTTGTTTGTTTTTGTTTGTTTGTTTGGTTGGTTGTTTTTTTATCCAAGCTTTAAGGTAATTCATTCCAGAACTAGTTCTGTAAGAGTGACCTGGAAAATAATTGAGAATACAAAAGTGTGACATTTTAAATCATATTAGGAGACATCCAGTGCTTGGAATACTTAGCTGAGTGGTCTAAAACAGTGAAGAATTGAAGAGATGATTAAGTCAATTAATAAAGCCACAGGGAACTACAAAATATTTGCAACATGTCACCCTGACATGACTTAATGTACTCCTGTATTGATGCAACATCACAGTGAAAACATTGCAAGGCAATATTAAGGCATCCTGCTGTGATTATTTTGTGGTTCTCCATGACTATCTGAACTATTTTTCTTGTATTTGTTCTCTTTCCTCTTACTCATGACTTGGAGGACCCAGATTATTTCACTTTGTATATCTCTTTCCCTCTTTTCTAAACTCCTTTTTCACTATAGTGGTTTTGTTTGTTTGGTTGGTTAGGTTGTAGGGTTTTTTTTCTGTTTTTTCAGTAAACTGGGTTTATTTGTTCATAGCTTTATGAATTTATTAAGGCAACTGCAGAGATCTTACTCTCTGGGTATTTTCTGGTCATATACAATAGAAAAAGAGCTTTATAGAGTCTTACTGACTATTTAGGAACTGTAGGCAGGGATCAAAAAACATACTCCAGAAGGATCCCACTAAGTCAGCCCTTTGTTAGCCTTGATAATATGATTATAATGTGAGGAAATATATTGACTTTTAAAAAGGAAAATCTTCAAGCTTTTGGTATCTCAAATTTCAGCCCTAAGGCAAGATGTCAGAGGTACAGATTCGGCACAGCATATGGCTTTAAAGTTGTTATTACAGATTTAGAGCATACAGCCATTTTCTGTTCTGTGAAATGACTTCCCATGAAATATAGTCTTCAATTTGCATTTTACTCTTCTATTCTCCTTTATTTTATCCTCTATATATATTTTAACTCCCACAGCACTCACTACTGGATAATACTAGCTGATGAGTCAGCAATATGAAGGCAGCACAGACACTATCATTACTAAGTTTCATTTTCTAGTCTCTGAAGATGCAGCCACCAGTTTTGTTGCAAAGAAAAATGACTTGTATTGCCCATGAGATATGTGGATACTCAAAGTGAGTTTTATATGATGGTCAGTATGAACTTAAAAGGGAAATATAATGATGTGTCCCACAGAAGGTATTACAGTAGTTAAAGGTAAATTTCTGTGCAAGAAACAATCACAGATATAAATAACAATTGAGACAAATATTCCACAGATATATCGCACCAACAATGAATCCACAAAACACTTCTGAATGTTACAGACAAGCAAGCAAATTAAAAAAGTATTATTAATAATGGTAATATTGATGTAAGAAAAACTGCCTTAAGTAAAAGTAAAACTAATCATTAAATTATGCCTTTTTAAAATGATGCCTAAAGACCCTTTTAGTTTTTTTGATTTTGCTCATTTTTATAAGCTTTATACGTAATTATAGTAGAAGTAGATTTTAGAAGTAGCTATATTATATCCCTCACCATTTAGCACAATAGTTTTTATATTCCCTACCCCATCACCCCATTCTATGTTCCCATATCAGTCCTACCCCCGAATTCCAGTAGAAAATGTTTAGTCTTTTGTCAAGATAGGCCTCTTCTGTTTGAAGACATCTAATCCTGGCCTTAACTGCAAGAGTGCAGTCAAGAACTGGGTGATTGTGTACCCTCTGTGCTTTGAAGAAGATGAAGGTGATGAAGAGGTGGTCCTGAAAAACACCCCAGACCCAATTTCTAGGGAGTGGGATGGGGGTGGACCAGGGCAAAAGCTACGGGGTGGAAACACTTTGGATTGGTCGGGCAGTATTATAAATTGTAACATCTCAGGCACAGAAGGTGCACACGTCTTGTGATCTTTATGCCCAGGCACAAATTAAACCCTTTTCTTATCTCATCTCCAATTAACTGCTCCGGAGTTTTTTTTTCTCAGCTCCTGACAGGCAACAAAAATAATTTTCTGAGAAGCAGAAAGTGATAAAAAAATATCACCTGCATTCTTCTTTGTCCTCCTCTGACATGTTGGCATGGTATTTGTTTGTTTAGTATTTCTGCAATAACAGAATAAGGGAAGCAGCAGTTCACAGGATACCCACATAGAGATAGGGAAAATGATAAAGCACAGACTTTTTTTTTAATGTAAAACCAAACAAATATTCCTCTCTGTCTCTGTCAGCAATATTCCTAAAGAACACCTTCTTTTTTCTGTATTTGTGATTGAATATTTTCTTATTTCAGAAAATAATGGCTGTTGCTGCTGCTAACTTTTTTAATAATTTCATAGGGAAAAATCATGTGCCTTCAAACACAGCAAAGAGCATCTCTGTTATGCAGTTTGAAGTGAAGTTTGGGATAAGCTTCCAGGAGAATACCCAGTGGCTAAGACTGAGGATTGTTGTAACTACTAATGAGGTATCACATTTTTCTTGCTGTAAATTTGTAAAACTACAGTTTTTCATTTCTTTATTTTACTGTATCATGATCTTGTCACTCTTGTCACATTATCATGTGGCCCTACAATACAACTCAGTAACATTTTTAACTCACTAATAATGATTTCCAAATTTTATCTCTTCTGCCTCTAAAGCAGAAATCACCTTGGCTGTGATGCCTATACAGAGCAATTGACAGAAGAGTCTCACATGGAAAATATTCCTATCTAAATGTCCTTATTCAGCACCATTCATGGACTCTGTATCATTGAGATTTCCTGAAAGGGTGAAATTATTTCTCTCAGCAAGCAGCATGAAATACTGGCCTATGAATACTTGTCTGTACCTCTTACCCTCAAATTTCAGGTGTCTAATACTTACATCTAAAGTTGTATTTTTTTTATTTTTTTTTTTGGTGTGGGTGTATGTGTTTGTTTTTTGGTTTTTTTTGGTTTAATATCCCAGATTTTTTGGGGTCTTTTGTTTCTTATATGTAGAAAAGTGTGACTAGGTTGGAGAATACGTCATAGCCTTATGTCCTGATAACATATTTAGAAAATCTCTTACAATATAATGTTAGGCACAAAACTCTCTTTGGAAATCTTCAGAAGCCACAAACTTTTTTCACATATTTTATAAGAATTAAGGCAATTCCCTAAATGGGACCAAATGTTCATTTCTGTATGTAGAATTTAGACGTCTACAATGCAGAGATCTACATCTGAGCTAAACTGAAAGATCTTCATGGTCAAGTCTCAGTCAAGCTGAACAAAGAGCTTTGGCTGGAAATCAGAAAAATAAAGAGAGCTTATATAAAGAGTTACTTAAATCATAATATGCAGCAATGAAAAACTTTCTGAGAGACAAAACCTTAATTTCAAATGTGTAACACCTTTTTTCTGCTAAATTTTGGGAAGCAGATTTACGAATTATTGACTGTTGTGAATGTAATCCAAAACTATATACAGAAGCATCATTATCCCTGTACTGCACATCCATTTACTGAGGCAGAGAAGAGAAAACTAATATTAGCAAAAGCACCCACATGAATCACAAGTGTGGTTATATTTGAAATTAAGGTACTGCTTTTAGTTGTCTTCAAGTTAAAGTCTTTGTATACGTTAGATATTATAATCAGTGAAAAAAGATTACCTTAACCAAAGATGCATTAATTACTTCACTTAAATATAAGAATCTAATGACATTTAAGACACCCTAGGATATTTGAGAAATATGCAAAAGTCCAACAGTGGGAGCCTGGTTACTTTCTGGAATGGTAGATGGGTGTCAGAGAGAATTCCCTAGGTCAACCGAAATTACATTAAACATCTCTGTGTGAGCAGTTGAATCAAGTTCTACATTTCTACTGATTCAATACTATTGAAGACTTCGTGGACTGTATTGACATGGTCTCTACTAGTTATAATCTATGTCATTAATATGTCTACAGATGGACATCCAAATATAATTATCTTACTCTTGCACTTGATTATACCACTTAAGCTAAGTCCAGCTGCCTAAATGTCATAATCTCAGGCTGTCTGAGATGCCATACAGTACCCAAGACACTTACACAGTACTTGCAAATATAGTGTAGTATAGAAGCATTATTGGATATGCGACCTTCACCTTCCAGGGAAGTAGCTACAACCCAACCAGGATATCCTTATGTACCTCAAATGGTCCTGGATACCAGTTTAGTTGACTAAATGAAGCCAGGATTCAATTTTCCAGACTAATTAATGCTTCTAAGCCTTCTCAGAAGGCTTATTTGTTCACACAGTTAAACTATCATATTTTTATTTAAGCTCTGAAAAATCCAGTTGACAAATTTTTTGTGTTTTAGCCAGAGTATGAACACTCAGAAACTACTCCAAGCCAAAAGACAGTGAAGAGAAAGACCTAAGCTATTACATGTATGCGGTAAAGCGAGGAAATGTAAATCTTTTCTTAGCCTTCTATTTTGAAGAAACAGCGCAGCAAAGAATGTTAGTAAATTCACTTCCTAATATTTTTTAATTTAAAAGTGATTCACTGTGTTTCAGATCATTAAGTTTTCTTTCTGTGTTACACCTTTGGTTACTAAAAAAAGAATAATATTAAGATGTTCTGAAAAGTCTTGATGCAATTCTCTGTATGTTCAGTTGTATAATCATTAAGATAGAAATTTTTTTAACAGAAATCTGGCTTTTGATTTAGCAAAAAGTTAAACTGAGAAGCACAATTAGGGTTGCTAAAGAATTGTTCTTGATATACGAGAACAGAACAATAATGATGTTGAAAAAAATTCCATCACCTGATTAGTACAGTAGAAGTTATGCCTTGTAATTAATTTACAGTTTACTCTTTTTACCCAGAAAGACAACAATCACTGAGAAGTCTCTTGAAACCCCTATTTCCCTAGCTATTGATAACCCCCATCAATTGAGGGTTTCCCCACATGCAAGACTGAGCACTGGAATCCTCTGGACTGGCAGGAGTTTATGATCTTTTGCTATGGCTTAACTGAGTTTACCTCTCCTTTCAAGCAAGCCGTGATTGTTTTACTTTTTGCTGCAGAGAATCATCTGAAATTAATTTTGGGTACTTTCTAATTTGTTTTGTCTTCCAAATCTTCTCCTTTCCCCAGCCTGTTCTTTTATAGCTGGAGATAAAAAGAAAGTAACAACCGTGGTACTCATGATATTTTTGCAATTGTTTTGTAGACTTCGGTTTCCCTCTCATTATACTGTCAGAGGTTGAAATGGTTAATGATTTACACGTTCTGAGATTGCCAGGGGACTTTTGCACACTGGGAAGAGGCAGCTGGACCCAATCCCCTTCCACCAGTGCTGCTGAAGGGGTCGAGTCCTTAAAGGACAGGAAGAGCCTTGTTTACCACTCCCTTCACATGAACTCGGTGTGTCTAGTCTGGGCTGCTGAAGACATTGGAGGTTCACGGCATGGCCTATCAAAGCCCATCCTCCCGCCAATCCTGAAAAGGTGGGGAAAACCCTTTTACCACCCCCCTCACAGGAATTCTGTGGGTGCCCTGGAGACTTTGGGGGTTTGTGGCATGGCCCATGACACTATTCCATAGTAAAACTCCCCACCTCGGGGAGGTGCAAAGGTGTTCTGGAAGTATATAATAACTCATAACTTCTTTGAGTGTGTGGGTTTTTCTCTCTTCTAGCCCCTTTGGATCAAGACCACAACTTCAGCTGATGGGCATGGAAGCTGCAACTGCCAACTTTCATCGCTGGACCCCATGGGCAGTGACTATGTATATCTTTCCATCTCTATTCTTTCTTTCCCTTTCTCTCCCTTATGCATTTTCCCAAAGGTTATCTTTATGCCGTATTGCTATCTCTGTGCCACATTGCTATAGATGATAGATATAGATGATAACACCTGAAATGGCTACATACCTGTTTACCTTTGAAACAAAAGTGTCCTAAAATAAACCCTACATATATACGTTTTCAAACACCCATTATTCAGTGTCGTTTCACTCTAATCCACTCCAACGGATTTATTAATAAGAACCTAGCTTATCCTCCCCTTCCGTAGGGCAGGTTGCAACAGATACCTAGAGTAGAAATGAAAGAACACCAAGTCCCAACACTGTTCCTTTTTGCAGGGTTACTGGGAGTAGGGCTGAAGTACAAGAACTCTGTACCTTACATGAGGAAAGTGTAAAAGGATTGCTTTTCATAATAAACTATTTTGATCTTTCATTCTGTTGCAGGCTAGCTTGCTCAAAAAAGAAAGCAAAGACAATGCAAGACTTGCAGATTAGTTCAATGATATGCTTTGTCAGATAATATGATGAGTTTTTTAAATCTGTAATATTAACATTGATAATTTATAAGGGGAATTGACTCCTTAAGATTTGATCATGTTCTGGTTCAGACCAATAAGGTTTTAAAAAAATAGGGTCACTTGATTTTAACAGTTTGACAGAGAAGCCAGAGATCTCTCTCCCTCACAGCCTTCTTTCTTACTGTACATTAGTTAGCACCTTACTTCACTGAAGATTCCTCAGATCAAAGCATTCTTTTTAACAATAGCTCATGGACAGAAATGAGAGGTGGAAACAGATAGAGAAAAAGTGAATGAGAACATAAGCTGTGAAGATTTCAGCATTGCTCTAATTCTCAGGTAAGGCAGCAGCACTAGAGGTAGTCCTGGCAAGAGATCTGTCTCATTGTTTTGCAAATGATGATGCAATGATACTGCAATGCAAGATAAGCAAAAAACAGCTGAATTTTCATTCTATTGTTACTCAGTTTTCTGTTTCAACCTTTCTTTTTCAGGAGATTTAGGTATTTTTAAACCACTAGTGTTAAGTGAGTAATGGTAACCCAGCTAGAAGACATTCCTAAAACTTCAAATTATAATACCTTCAAAAAGTAAAAGAAATTAAAGGGGGAAAAAGAGTCATACAAAATCAGAAAAAAAAACCAATTTATAAAGCTTTCTAACATCTACATCTGCTGGGTCAATGTATGATTTTGAAAGGCATATTTGAGATTCCCTTGTAATTGCTAATTTGATATCACATTGTAAAAGGGACTACAGATGTCAAACAGGGAAAAATATTAATAGAAGATACAAAAAAAGATTTTTTTAAAAAGCACAGTAAGCTGAAGAATAGAATGAGAACAGATTGGAAGTACTGTCTGAGAAACTACACTATACTGTGGTAAAATTAGGTAAAAGAAGAAAACTCTGCATGCATGCATAACTGAAGAAAACAGGCCTGTTCTTTACCTTTGACTTTTTTTCAGTGATTGCATTTGGAAATGATCAGAGGTGCTTTTTTTTTCTTCTATTGAATAGCTTCTAGGCACAAATTATTTTTCACTTAAACCCACAGATGTAGCTTTCACAGAGTGTATGTTCTTTAATTGAAAAAAGTCATTAAACAAATTTGAGTTAAAGAAGCTTTTGTGTTATCACCACATAATTGATATTCCTCTGAAGACACCAAAGAGCATGAATATTAATTTAAGTTTAAAAAAAGTCAAAATTCTAATGAAGGTCCTAAGCACAAGTTGAGTTTTTTTCTTTTTTTCCCCTTTTATCATGCAGACAAAGACTAGTACTGCAGATCACAATTAGTGGCACTAAGACAATTTGGAGGCCAGTAGCTATTGGTGTACCCCAGGGTTCAATATGGGGTTCTGTCCTATTTAACATCTTCATTAATATTTCAGATAATGGGGCAGTGTACACTCAGCAAGTTTGCTGATGGTGCAGGGTTGGGAGGAGTTGCTTATACTCCAGAGGTTTGTGCTGTCAAGTAGAGGGATCTCAGAAGGCTGAAGGAATGGACTGACAGCAATCTTAAGAAGCTCAGTAAAGGTAAATGCAAAGTCCAGCATCTGGGGAGGAATAACATTCCTTCATCCCTTGACAAACTGGGAAAAGTGGTGAGATTGCAATAGGATTCACTGAAAGAAGTTTTGCACTATGGTTTCCTAAAATAAAATAGGAAGAAAATGTGACCTAAACTGTGAAAAATGTAACCTCCATTATGTGAGTTGGTGGTCGCAATCTCCCCCGCCGCAATTACCTTTTACCCAGGCAGAGCTGATTTCAGCACAGTTGCTGAGTTGGCCCAAAAATTCTGCATTTTTTTTTTGTCCCTTATCAATGATACATTCTTCTTCCTCAGCTTCATTAACCTCCTCCTAGGTCTCAGATAACACTCTGGATGATTGTACCACCTTTATCTTATCTAAAGTTCCTGCTGTGGTGGCTTAACTTACAGTCCACATTTCAAGTATCCATGAAGGCATATTCAGAGGGGTCTTCAGTGGTTGTCTGTCCCATAACTTGGGGTGATCTTCGTTTGACCAACGATATGCACATGAGCACTTGTTTCTTTGCACAGTTTCCCAAAGTGAGAATTTTTGTCTGGATGCAGACAAGGATATGCTATTACCCAGATGTTACCCTGGAGATAGCACCATCCTGTCACTCCATTCGGTGCTTATTTCATGGCAAAACCCTTCTGTGGTTTGAGAGAGGCAACTGTGATCTTTAAGTCCTTACAACTCCACTGTTTTTCTCCCTACCCTTTTATGCAGTCTTTTTAGCATTCTCAGTTGTCAAGAACTTCTGAATTTATGAAACGTGGCATTTTAGTTCTTTTTGTTCAACAAAACTGTGAAACACACAGGACTTTCTCTTCTTGCACATCATAACGTTCACATTAGGAGCATGAGGCTGCACTCCTTAAAAGCTACCTACAGTTCATGCAGGTTCTGTATAAGACTTTCTCTTTCCAAAGACTTTTTTAAAGACAAATTTTCATTTAGTGTTTCTTTAAAAATAAAGTGAAGACAAGGTAGGGAACCGTAGAGCTGTTTCAGATGAGCCTAATCCCTGTTTTAGAACTTTTTTACAGCAGTGTAATAGCCACAAGTCAAATGGAGTGCCTGGTGACAAACAGTAGCCTGTAAACTCAGCAAATTATTTTATTCTCTAGACACCTATTCTTACATCTTATTTGTAGATGTATCTGAAAAGTAACTGTATTTTGGAAAGTAAAACCTTACAAAGCATATTTTTCATCATAGTTTGAGAAGACCTGAGAATAAAAATAATTCTGTTTCACAGACCTCAATTTTCTGTTAATAATATATGTCTTTGAATCTGTCTGTCTGTTTGAATCAATCTGTCTGTTTGAATCAATCTGTCTGTTTGAATTGAAAGGCAAAATGTTTCAGCTGTAAAAAAATTTAGTGGGTTTACCCTGGTTGGACAGCGGACACCCAGGCATCCACCAAGGCCACTCCATCACTCCCCTCTGCAACTGGACAGGGAAGAGAAAATATAAAGAAGCATTTTTGGATTAAGATAAGGACTAAGAGAGATTACTCACCAAATACTTCAAAACAGACTCGACTGGAGATATTAAGTGAATTTATTACTAACAAAATCAGAGCAGGATAATAAGAAGTAAAATAAAGCTTAAAAACTCCTTTACCCACTCCTCCCTCCTTCCCAAGGGAGACAGGGTTACAGTCAGTTCATCACAAGTTGTTTCTGCCACTGCTCAGGGACAGGAGTCCTTCCCCTGCTCCGTCGTGGGTTCCCTCCAAGGGGGGATAGTCCTACACGAACGTCTTCAATGTGAGTCCATCCCATGGGCAATAGTTCTCCACAAACTGCTGCAACAGGAGTCATTCTTTCACAGGGTGCACTCCTTCAGGCACAGATTGCTCCAGTGTGGGTCCCCCACAGACTCACAAGTCCTACCAGGAAACCTGCTCCAGTGTGGGCTCCACTTTCCATGGGTCTGCATGTCCCTGCCAGGAGCCTGCTCCAGCACAGGTTTCCTATGAGTTCACAGCTCTCAGGCATCCATCAGCTCTGGCATCCAGCAGCTCTGGCACAGGTCTCCTCCATGGGCTGCAGATGGATCTCTGTATCACCACAGTCCTCCCTGGGCTGCAGGGGGGAACAACCTGCTCCACCATAGGGTGCAAGGGAATCTCAGCCCCAGCACCTGAAGCACCTCCTCCCTTGCCTTCTCCACTGACATTTGTGTCTCCAGAGTTGTTCCTCTCACTTCGCTCTTCTCTGGCCACAATTATATCTGCACAATAACTTTTTTTTTTCTGTTGTTCCTAAATATATTATCACAGAGGTGTTACCACCATTTCTGATTGGCCCAGCCTTGGCGAGCAGTGGATCTGACCTGGAACTGGCTGGAATTGGCTCTGCCGGACATGGAAGAAGCTTCCAGCAGCTTCTCATAGAAGCCACTCCTGTAGCCCCCCTGCTAAAACTTGGCCATGCAAACCCAATGCAGAAAATTTCTCTGGCTGGAATGCTATGGATTCAAGAAGTTATAAAGTATCTGGGTCTACACCTGGAAAGGTAGACCCTGATCATAGCCCATAAGAGCTTGGTCTGCTGAGCAGCTGTGCACTTGGAGCAGGAAACGCAAGTTTTGTTGGGAGTTCTCAACTCTCCACCTGGCAAGCTGAAAGCAAGCCAAGAGCCTTGAAGACTTGGCTAGGTAGAGCAACCTGGGAGTCAGGACTCAGCTCCTAACAGCTTGCCATGTGGACTGCTGAAAAGTTGGTAGCCTGGAAGTCCACCAACAGCCTTCATAAAAGGCAGGTGGGTGAGCTAGCTTTGAGGATTACTATTGGAAACCCTCATCCTTTCTGTCACAGCTTTGTTAAAATTGAACTGTCTCCCACAAACACTTTAGTTTTGATGTATTTGTAGTCTCTGCTCCATCTAACAATTTCCAAAACACTGATTCGGGAGTCTTCCATTTGGAAAGTAAGGCTCTTCACAGGAAGACAAATGTTCTCAGAAAACACATACAGTTATATTCAACTGGCAAACAAAAATCCATACTAAGCTAATCAAAATATTCTTTCATGCATGGCGAATGAAATCTTCTTTGACTGGCTTCTTTTCAACATTTTTAGTTTATTGTATTGCTCAGCTGCACTTTTGAGATGGAGAATACTGTTTCTTGCTTGTGTGCTTATTTGTCAGATATTTGTCAGTTCTCAACATTATTTTGGAAAGGGATGACACTAATGGAATGCATCAGTGAAGTAACTCAGCTAATGACTCCATCATTAAAATGTTGGTATTTCTACAGATTAAAAGCTCCAACTAATACTGAGGACAGAAAGTCGAAGTACATTAGTATCCATTTTTCCTTTTTTGCATAACCTATATAAATTTAGGGTTTATTTAATCTATTGGTTCTACAACTTGAAAGACCAGGAGTAAAAATAGGAAACTTGTTAGTAAAGTCCTGATTTTTGAATTTTCATATTACTAGAATAACTTTTTCAACAAAAAAAAGTCATATTTTTCTTGCCCTTTATTTAATAAATCATTCTTTATAAGCAGAGAACAATATAATGTGATAAATATATTTAAATAGCTTTATTTGTATGAATTCCCCTTTTTACACAGAATGGCATCGCGATTTTGTGGGAGTTTTATCTCTGGTCTCTGTAAGCACTATTTAAAAGACATATTCTGTTTCTGTAAAACAGATTTCAGATAGTTCACAAGAGCATTAATAGAAAATAGATAACACAATGGTAATACTTCAGCAAAGGTTCAGCAGTTCTCAAGAGTATCCTTCATACAAATGAACCTGACTGCACTTGCAATTGCTGGATCTTCTGGATTTCAAAAGAACTGTGTGTTATTCATTTATTATGACTGGGAATTTCAAAGCCAATAAGAACTGGATATTGTCTCCTTTTTTTTAAAACACATCCTCTCTCACTATATTCCATTTTTTTTCCCAGGAGTTATCGTTTCTATGAGAGTTTGTTTTGTTGGAGCTTTGGGGTTTGTTTTGTCTTAGTTTGATTTTTTAAAATTCTATCATGTGATCTAATTGGGATTTCACTACAATTTCTTTTTGTTATAAAACTAATGTGAGTTTAGCTCACTAATGTGAGTGTTCTTAATTTTATAGGTACTGTGCAGTGGTTCTAGCAAACACCTTGAAATCACCAGAAATGTTATCCCTTATAACAATGTGAGGGCTCTACTGATCTTTTCCTGTACTGAAAATCACCATACATCTACATGACCTGTAGCTGTCTAAACTTACTGAAATTAATACCTTGCTCATTTTTTTTTTCAGAATGGTGGCTATGGGTCACATTTACTTTTCAAATGGTGTAGACTGTCCATTTCAAGAAGGCAGTCATATAGCCTGGCCATTCCAACTATCTAGCCCTTTCTTTCATGGTTCAAAGCACCCTTCCCTGAGAATGTAACACTTTGGATTAAACTCTAAAAAGATCATAAATGCTGTACAAACATGCTGCAGAATTTCAGGCATTGGTTTGATATATGGGTACCTTAATGTTAGCTTCTTTCACCTCCTGCAAAAGAATGTAATAAGTAGTTTTCTTTTTTCTTCCTACGAAGACAGAGCAATGGATCAAAATATGTTCATGCTATTAACAGGCAGGGAGTCAGATCAAATCTAATGAATTTTGAATTATTCTCTCACAGTGAGAAATATGATTATAGAAAAGGTGTGCTGCTGGAAAAAGAAAACATTGCATATTTCAAGTAACTAATCATAAAGACAACAGAGAACATAAACCAGGAATTAGTTATTTCCAACTTCAAGCTATCCTGAATTTGCTTCAGTCTTATATGTTTTTGTATTTATTCTAAGATGTTTTGAAAGGGAATAAAAGAAGCATGCAGAAAAGAGGAAAAAATCCACGAAGAAAAATAAAGTTAGAAAGTTCTGAAAACAAATGTAAAATTAGATCAAATGAAGGCTTAGATAAGCAAGTTAAAAAAAAATCTAATTAAAAAAAAAGTCATATCACCTTTTACCACAACCTGGAATTCTTGTATTTGTTTTACTCACAAACAATATATAACTTTCTCTTTCCTCTAGCTATCTGTAATATTAGCTTTAGCTTTATTGACTTCCCTAGTGGGAAATTAGATTGGCTGAAAAATTTACTCTTTTTTTTTTTCTTTTTTTTTTTTCTGAAAAGCAAACAAAAAATGTAAAACCAAAAGAAGATTTCATAGAAACAGAAATTCTTTCACTCCATTAGTAGTTCAAAAATTATTTCAAGAATAAGTATTCCTGCCTGTTATTTTGTTAATTTACATATGAAGCTTTTTCTATTCAAGAAGAAATGATGCATTTCATGCATGTTGACAGGTATATGTTTTCAGATCTATCAGTAGTGTCACAGAATGCCCAGAGGTCTTAACTTTCAATTTTTCACTTTAAGTGGGACAGTACCAAACTACCTTATTCAGTCCTGAAAACAGATTAACTGAGTTTATTCCCTCTCTTGTAAGAAAACCAGAATGTGTAGCCAGGTCATAATATTGTAAAAGGTCTGTCTAAACAGCATATTTTCCCTGAAGAATTCTTCAAAGTCCTCTGATGAAAAGGATTCAATGAGCTTTTTGTGCTTCCTCCTGACCACCGCATGTAAAAGCCTCAGCCAAATATTCAGAGCTCAGTTTGGGATCAGCTGAGGGTGGTAGTGGGGGAACTGGCATGAGACAAGATGTGGAGCCTCGGTGAGAGATGGGACACAAGGAGAGAACTGAATCATACCAGACACACCCCACAGAAAAAAAATAAGCAAAACAGAGTGTTGGTGCAGGTTCTGAGGTGACAGGAACTGTGATGCAGCCAATGTGAAAGCAATTAAAGAAAGTTAAAAACAAACATGGTATCAAGCCTTAAGAAGGGAACTGAAGCTGAACCTATGTGTTCATCCAGTTATAAGAAACATGTCATTTAATTCTTTAATTGCATTTCTGTTATTATCTTTATCACTAGGAATCTTATTAACAAAAATGGAGAGTATAAAAGCATATTACACATGAGTGATGTCAAAGGGTTTGAATATTCTTCTTAAGCTGGCAGTGAATTACAGCTTGGAATAAAGATTTGCGATAACAGAGTTGTTTATTGTAAATAGTTGCTAACAATTAGATCTGTACTTCTATTACTGCTATTTGGAAAAAGGGTTGGATGAGTTCTCTGAACTTACTTCCAATGTTGAAATGGAATTAAGTAGATTTCTTCAAATGTGGTTCATAATACTTTGTTTTTCTACTTGAACTGTTCATTTGCTCTAAATAGGAAGTGCAGATGAGGACTTAGGATAGAGAGGTAACTGGAGGGCCTATTGGTATATAAAGTGATGAAACAATAAAGCAGTAAAATTAGCTAGTCTAATGAGTGATGATAAGGATTAATGTAACAGCATGTGGAAGGGAGGTGGGAGAAAAGCCTGCATGAAAATCTACATTTACCAGTAAGTAGTTCATCCTTCCATTACTTATTAAAGGAAAATTAAAAAAAAAAAAAAAAAAAAAAAAAAAGACTGGGAAAAAATGTGAGCAAAATTTTGCCCTTCTGTTCTAGTCATTTCATCTCAGAATCCCTTTCATAAGCATACTGAGTTCTGTCTCATAAGTGATAAGTTTTTTACCTCCTTTCAGCCCCAACAATCCGTTCCTGAACATGTCTAACTGATCAATAAGAAATTTCATCTCACTGCAGATTAAATTTTTCAACACCAGCTTGCACTTCTGTGTGATATGATAGTTCAACACATAAATGCTGCTGTACTTTTCTGCAGGGTCTCCGGGTTTCAGTAGTTAGTATTTAGGGACCTTGAATTCCAGAACCACCACATTGTGGTGTCCACATTCTGGACACCAGAAATGTCACTCTGGTTTCTCTCACTGGCTGGAATGACAAAGCAAATCTCTGGCAAAATGATGGAAAAATGATAAAATATGTTGCATAACTGTTCAGTGAGGAAAATCTAAATGTGACAAGCCAAATTTTTCTTTCTTTACAATACGTGTTTCAGTTTTGTTTATATAAAGAGATGTCTGCAGATCTGGGTCTTCAAACTGTATTTATGCAGCCCAGGAATCCAGATCAACTTTAACTTTTTGGCCACAGTTTGGATATGGTTTTTTAAACTAAATGTTAGGATGTACTTTTCCTCAAATCCAGTTTAGGGTAGATGAATTGCATGTTGTTGTTGTTTAGGTTTTTTTTTTTCCCAATAATTTGTCAAGGTATGTAGATGTAACAGATGACAGTTCTTTGTTAGCCTCTACATTTTGTTTTTCTTATTAACTACACTTATACCTACAAATACTTCTTTGATATTAGCAGACAGCAATCAAGTAACATCTTATCTTTCTTATCTGGATTAAACAAGTCACATTCTTTAACCTGCTACTGCTGTCAAGCAGTAGCTGTTTCATTCTCTGAGAATCTTCCTAGGCCTTCCTGTGTTTGCTCCATTCTGAGTTCTTTTTTTATAAATATGAGTAACCGTAGTCATATATGCATTCTGCAAGAAGGCTAACCCAGCATAAATTGTACAGAGGGATCAGTATCTTCTTGCCTCTGCTGGAAATCTCTGTTCTGCTGTACTAAGATTTCTTTTGTCTTTTTCACAGCTCCATCAATTTAGCAGCTGGAAATTTTTCTGTGATCAACAAGCAGAATGAAGTCCTTTCGTTTGTTGTTCTATAGATAAGTTCCTAGACTGATGTCACAGAAGTTTATCTTATTAAGCCTGAAGCATATGATCCTCCATGTTTACCAATTGTATTGCATCTCAAAATTTCTGTCATCACAATAGTTGGTTCCTCCTGTATATATTAATTTTTTTTTTATAGACAGCACTTCCCAACTTTATTTCATCACATATTCTCTAAGCCAAATCCTGTCTTCTGTGTTTTAGATAAAAATAAATATAAATAAATAAATACATAAATAAATACAGTCCTAAAAATTGTACTTATGAAATACCACTGAACTGGTATCTGATCTTTCAAAATCTCTTGTCATCTTCTTGTCAGGTTGTTTCTCCCATGCTTTTTAATTGAACTATAAACCCATCTTTACTATTTTTTTCTATAAAGAATTGAAAGAGATGCCCTGATCTAGTTCAAATACAGAAAGTATTGCAGTTCTTATCTATCTAAAAAACCCACAAAACTGTTGCAATTTATGTTAGCATATTTTATGATTGATAAACCAAGATTACACATTTCATTTTTTATTTATTAAATCTTTACATATTCTTACTTATCTGTTGTAAAACTCTTTAAACCATAAAAGTCAGAGAGCTTCTGAAGAAATCTCTTATTCTAAGATGGCAACATCCAAATTTCTTGTCTAAAATGAACTAAGTAATATTATTTTTGCCTCATCTGAGCTGTGATTGTTTCCATTCTGGATATTTATTTCCATTAATCAACTTATTTTTCCTCTTTTTTGAGTGCAAAGACAAAATATTTTTTTAGTATGTGTCTACATCTTAAATTTGAAGTAATTTCATGATTCTTTCAGATTTAACTTCACCAGCTATTACTTCCAACTGATTTGATTTGCTGGTCCTACTAATAATAATAGGCCACTTTTTTAAACTGCATTTCATACACAGCTTGTTTGCTTCTTTTTTGTAGCTCAATTCCAGTAATTTATGAAACTTACAATTATTCTGTCCATTTTTATTGTTCAGTTATATGTCTTACGAACTTGTAGAAGACAGGTTTATGCCACTGAGTTTTGAGACTCACCTCCAACATAAAATTTTCCTAATTAAGATATGTACCTGTAACCTAATCCAGCCAGGATCCTGCAGTAGAAACTGAGCTACATTTTACTGAGAATGTATTGTGTGGATTTTACATTGCTAGAAGAAAATGGCTATGAATAAATTTGTCTTTGGATGTCTCACTTTCCACTTGAACACATGGGAAAGATTGTAAATGGAGATTTAGGTGGAGTTATTGGACTGATTGTAAAACATCCCAGTACAAATGAACCTATAACTTCTGTTACTTCAAATACATATATGGCCCTGTATTCAGGTGCAGAAGAATCTGTCAGCAAACTCTCTAAACCAACATTTGTGAAACTTTTTGATGACTGAAGTGTTCATTCTGGTGCTAGCAACTTGACTGCTGTCAATAAACTTTGGTTTAACTGTTTTTCTAAATTAAGACTCTTAAAGTACACTTAGTCAGACATATGTGTTTTCTGATATATCTGGTCCCACAGAGACATTCAAGATACGAAACTATCTTACATTTTAGACCAAGGATTTATAGTTAGGCATGATTTTCAAGAAGGAATTATTCTAGTTTGCACTGTCTATGATAAAACAAAACAAACATATGTTGGTGCATAATGCATATTTAGCAACTTCATTAATGGTCTCCTGTTACAACCTAGTTTTAGTTTAGTATGACACTGAACTATGAACTGAAATTTGAGCAGACTCTGAGGATACCTGTAAGATTAAATAGAAACACAGTTTGGGATGATACGAATATTTTTATCATCAACTCTATGCATAATATAATGTAAAATATCAATATTTATTTTTCATTTCCCAGGAATAAGAAACCTTTACACATATTTAATGACAGTAGAGACTGGTCTCTTTTACTGCAAGATGCACCCTAAGCATCAAGTAAAGAAGTGTCGTGGTTTAACCCCAGCCTGCAGCCAAGTGCCACACAGCAGCTCGCTCACTTCCCCACTAGTAGGTTCAGGGAGGAATCAGAAGGCTAAAAGCTACAAAGCTTGAGATTGAGATAGAAATAGTTTAATAGGGAAAGCAAAAGCTGCGCACAGAAGCAAAACAAAACTAGGAACAATTTATTGCTTCCCACGGGCAGGTGGTTGTTCAGCCATCTCTGGGAGAGCAGGGTCACAACACAGGTAACATTACTTGGGAAGACAAATACCATCACTCCAAATGTACCCTCTTCCTTCCTTCTTCTCCCTCACTTTATATACTGAGCATGATGTCATATGGTATGGAACATACCTCTGGTCAGTTTGTGTCACCTGTGCAGTCTGTGTCTCCTCCCAGCCTCCCATGCATCCCCAACTTTTGTGCCACTGTGGCTGTACAAAAAGCAGAAGAGGCCTTGGCTCTGTGTAAGCACTGCTCAGCAATAACAAAAGCATCTCTATATTATCAACCCTGTGTTCAGCATAAATTCAAAACATAACCCCATATTAGCCACTGTGAAGAACATTAACTCATTAACCCAAAACCAGCACAAGAAGATAAACTCTTTTCTAATTTTAGTTTTACTATTGAATCAATTCTTTTAAACAAAATATTACTCAAAAACTGTCAGATAGTGGGAATAAGGAGACAAGACACAACTTATCCTAAAGCAACTTATTAAAAATTGCTTAATTTATAGCTGTTTCAACTATTACTAAATGATTTGTTTATTAATTCATTAATGATATTGTGAAAATAATATTATTTTAGGTAGCATATAGTCTGTAATGGGTTTTTCAATAGGAAAAATCACTTCCTGACCTATGACAACTTTTCTTTATAGTAGCATACTGCTTTAAGAATTGTATGTGAAAAACAGCCTTTTGCTATTAGTGTTCATTATATTACAAAACTGTATTACAAATATTCCAAGTGGTTTAATCAGTTCTACTGAAATGTCACTATTTATGGTCCTCTTACATTTGGTTCTTCTTGTGAATGATAAACACTTTTTTTTATACTCAGCATGGGAGGGAGAATTTTAGGTGACAAAACTCATATCAGAATAAGGAGTTGCTTACTAACCAATATTAATAGCAGTAGTATTAGTATTATTACTAATATTAATGAGTTTATACATCCATTTTTCTCCTTGGAAATTTTCTTTCCCTTCAAAATATCAAATCTATTAGTTTAGAGTGGATGAAACTTAATGATGTATGTTGTATGTCAAATTGGATTAGATAGCCTGACAGGAACCCCTATAGCAAGCATACCTATGAAACAATGGATTACAAAGAATAAAGTAAATTCAAATCAATTTAAATATTTGTGAAAAATTTTTAATTCTGATATTCTGATATTTACTAAAGGATTACCTAAAAGTGAAAAGCAGTTTTAAGTCACATCAGGTGACATGGTCAAGACGGCATTTGTTCGGTATAACACAAATTTAATATCTAAGTTATGATGTATATACAGAGTCCTGATAAGGCATGTTTAAATTATTCATAATTCCTTTTTCTTATAGTTCCACTTCCTTCTATTTCCATTCCTTCTCCTTTTTAGGTTGCAGGAATTCAAAGCTCTGTGGGACTTCCTGGAAAGTCATATTCAATTTCAAAATTAACTGGAGTTTATCGCAGAAGTAACTATGCATCCCAATGGGCATCACATTTCAAACTGTATTTGCTTCCGAAACACCATCATACAGTAATTCCTCTATGTACAGGTTCTGTCATTTAGTTTTCTATGAGCAGCCACTTTGTTAGGCAGACATGTGTTGACTGATTGTGTCCCAGTTTTTATTATGAAGACTACGTTGTCTGTGATCTTGCATCTGCTTTTTGTGAAGGAACAAGATCCAGGATGGGAGAGGTTCCAGGCGTGGAGAAAGGCGTGCAGCAATTGACAGGACTTTATTGTATGGACCTTGCAGTTATTATATGGACTTTGCCGTTGTTGTGTGGTTTCAGATGTGTTGCATTGCATCCACACTGCACGGTGCACAGCCTGGGCACGCTTGGGCTTGCCATGAGTTTTGCCTGCTCCCTGCTTCCCCACTCCCCTCTCTGATAGGCTGAAGAAGCTGCAGAGGGGAGACAGTTACCATTCGCCCTCTCCTTCCCCAGTTCCTCCCACGTTCCTCCCCCTTTGCCTGTGTCCCTACCCTAATTTGTTCCCCCATTTGTCTGTCTCATGTTCCATCCCATGTTCTAGCCCTTTCCCTGCCTGAAACCCATAAAACCTCTGGACACCTCAATAAAGCATTCCATTTGCACCTCTACCTTGTCTCCAGACCCGTCTGTGCTGTGTCATGGCCCCATTCCCCCTTGGACCATGGCAGCTTTTATTCAAAGAACTTGTGATGTAACATGGTTTATTTTAAATCAAATAACTTTTTGGTTATCTAGATAGATAATTTAATACATATAGTTTGAGAGGCCCGGGCATGGTTTCTTATAGCCCTTGGAATTTAAATCAAATTGTCACTGTGAATGTTGTACAGAACTAAGCATATATTTATTATCTCAAGTCACTAAATTTGTTACTCTCATTCCAAGATGCTCTTGCTTTCACTCCTCACAGGTCCCCTCTCCAGTCCAAGGCATTTCTTCAGCCCGTTTACATCGTGGGGAATGGCAGGTGATAATGTGGTATTTTGCATTCATTTTTCCACATTTGGCACATTGAAACAAAATCTTCCTTCTCCCATAGGATCTCCTTAAATGATTGATTAGCCCCAACACTCAACCTATCTGGTTTCCACAGCATGGACATGATCGATTTTTATCTAGGACCTTCACCACTGATGTGTCCTCTGAAGCCAGACCTGTGCTGCTCTCCAGGACAGGAGAGTTCGCACCAGAGAGCTGTTCTCCTCTTCCTCGCTACTCTCACTTTCTCCCCCACCACGTCTGATATTTCTCCGCAACGTACTTTCAGAGGTAAGAACCTCAGATACCTCGGGATACCTGGCCAAGCCCTCCCACTGGATGGAAGGATGATACCCCTCCATGTTGACAACCACAGGGTTATAAAACTCAGATCTCATTAAAACAATTTTATCTTCCACTGGTTCACTGTGGATTGTGGTCAAATGCGTGGCCAGGATGTCATTCCAGTCTGAAGGATCTGAAGGACTGGTCTGTGTGGCTCTCCATATGAACATTAACTGCATTGATTGGTTAATTTTGTCAACTTTTGTCAAATCAGTCAATTAGTGTGAGGGTAATATAAGTCAACAGTACACCCTCAGTAACAACTGTTGGCTGTGCCCAACTAACAACCTGGGGCCCAGGCTTTGTGTAGCAAGCACATTCAATTCATTACCATAAATTTGTTTCATCTTATCTAGTACTATTGCTGGTCAGTGAGTCCAAGCAATAGGCAGAGAATAATTATAACTACATATCACTGCGACAGAGGTCGACTGGGTTACCTCTAGGGGTATCTGATGGGATCCCAGGGAGGTGCAACCTCTGCAGCTGATCCCAGTTAGCAACAACTGTCCCATCTTAGGAGAGTCATACTCATTCCTGCTATGGAGTGGGGTCTAGATGCAGTCTAGATGACATAAACCACTTCTCTGTATATGTTCCTCTATCACATCACTGTATGTTTACATTTACACAGAGTCTGAACTTGCTAATTAAATCAACTCAGCTTATGCTGGAGACAGGATACAGAACAGCTGTACAATATCAAAGAATCTGGCCACTGATGCATGCTACATTAATCTTATGGGACTCTGCTGCCTCCTGATTCAAGGAAGTCCCCAATGTTAGGGATCCAGGTGGAAGATGGTTATACAACATCCCATTTGTGGTATGAATATTCCCCAGTCTCCGTTATGGTTATTTTGGAAGGGAGGAGTAGGATCAGATAGACAGTGCCTCTTTACCTATTTTTTCAGCTTCAGTAGAAACAGCTTCAGCAACTCATCCCTTTCTACCATATGTTATGACCCAAATCTAGGTCATATCTCTGGAGAGTCTCACTCCGAATGATTTTCTAAAGAACTCTGATTAAAAATTTAAAATATTTTGGTATTGTTTATAAAATAAAATCAATTGAGGACTGCATGTGAATGAGTTTAAGATGAATAAGTCAGATACGCAGGGATCTCCAGGCCTGCAACAATGTGAAATCTTTATTTGGACCTTTGGTAGACGGTAATCCAGGAATAAAATCAGATTTATTATAATGGACCTCAAGATATTGTCAAAATATTGCTTTTAGAAAAGAGATTCTATGCCTATCTATGCAATTTAAAACATTTCACTGGTGACTAAGAAGTCTGTGCAGATTCTAGAAATACCTGAATTCATCTTTCTGCTATGAGCACACAAGACTTTTAAGGAAAGTGGTAGTGCTTTTAGAACATCAGCAATAATAGTGAACATTTTTTCTTTGTTTTGATGGGGATTGGCTGTTTGTCTGTCCTTCCCTCCCTGCCCACCCCTTGGTAAATAAATTATTTTATATAACACATTGGCATATTCTTTTGTTGAAAAAAAAACAATACAAATTGCCCCCTCCCAAAGCACCCCAAAACAAAGCAAAGATAAAATAACCACAAACCACACGAAGAAAACCAAACATTTTTGAACCTTTGACCAGTTTGAACCATTTTTTTCAGAATAATGTAAGTCACAGAAAAAAAGAAAAATACTAGATATCGGTAATTTTTGTGAGAACTAGCAGCTAAATACCAAGAAGAGATCCACTAATGTTCAAAGACAATGCTATAAGACAGAAAAAGCTACAGTAGCGTTTTGAGAATCCATACAGAACCTCTGTGTAAAGAAACAAAACCTGCAGTAACTAAAGTATTGATTCCACTACTGACAGAAAGAGCCATTTTGCAAAGCTTCTATGTATGCATTATGATAGGAATTCAGAAGATTGAAAGTGTGGATGTTCAGAAAATAAACTACCATATAGTCCTTCACTATTTGTTCTTTTATTCTTCTCATACACTTGAACATTTACATTTCATTTGAAGCAAAGATTTGAGAAATTTTTTTGACAGCCAGGTTCTCTAGTTCTAGAAAGAAACATTAGCAGTGGAAAGCAGATGACCTAGGGACTGTACCTCTTCCCTGCCTCAGTTTTGCATTTTATGTGAACTATGTTAAGTAGACTTACATCAACCTATAAAAAGAGGTACTGAAATGAGGAAAGAAGTCAGGATATTGGAGAGGTTTGGGTTATGACTTTAGGCCTGAGGTAACTTCTATCTGTAAAATCAAGCCTGAGCCTGGATTTAAAACATATGAAGTTCAAAATTGTTCCCTGTCATGTTTTGACCATGTCCCTACATACAGGAATAAAACAGTTTCCTTATATGCAAATATACACACACACACACGCACATGTATACATAAGGATGTTTGTTGGGTATGTGTATCCATATAATCCCCCACATTGAAAAACAGAGGAAGAATTAGATGTAAATAAAATAATTTTTGTAATGTTGCTTGGAAATTATATTCTCAGTGCCAAAATACAAGGATATAATAGGTGTGATTTATCATCAAAACAAGTATAATTTGTATGTTTATGTAGATGTAATGAAAAAAATAATTCCTAGAATATGAGATAACATCTTTGATCTGTTCCAAACAAAATCAAAGAACATGCTGGAAATTTCTGCATTTGTCATTCAACACTTTTTATTATATTTAAAGAAACAGCTGTTTCTTTGAAGGACAAAATGACACGTATCTTTTATACCAAAATATATTTACAATTGAAAGATTGAAGTGGATGTTGCAAGGTTGAAGTGTTCCACCACTGTAACTATGTGTGGATTATTCCATGAGAGTCTCAAAACACAGGAAATGTAAAGGCATGCTCTGTATGGAGAAACCATCCCGTCAATTGAGATAAACTTTTATTGTGTATTATGCACAGTAGGCTAAATGCTTTCCTATTTTCTTCTTAGCAGAGGAGTTGACTTTACTGAGGTAGCATTGTTTTATAACATTTTCTGATGCATTGAAAATTATCTGATGCCATCCAAGTATTAAAAATCAATCTGTCTTACATCTAGTTTTCATAGATTCTTTTTTTAAATTTCTATCCATTCCATAAAAATTAACAGAATATGTGCTCATTGTCAGTATGTTCAAAGTGGAAATAAAAAAAAAATGGTTCATTTTGCATTCAGAATAATTTAATTGTATATTTTATCCATTTTATTTTACACTGCATTAGATTAGGTATGGGAGCCAGAACAATGACATTTTCACTGAGAAATTACTTCTTAAACAGTTCTCCAATGGTCACCTCTAAATATTCAAATATTTCTTAATGTTTATTGGTATAGGTTATTAGAAATCTGATACTTTATAATGGAGATTTATTTTGACCCTGTAGAAAATTTGTTTATGTGTATTGTGATGTTTTCATGTGTATTTTTTCCAGTCTATTCATATATCAAATAGATAAACTGTCTCTGGACATGTCAGCATATAGCTAATTTTGTTTTTAAGAATGTGCAGCAGTAACTTCAAAATAATGTATGTAAAGCTAAGTGTTTTACATCATAAGCATACTTAATTTAAATGTTCAAATGTCTGGAAAACTTGACTCTACAGATATTTTGCAGATCAGAAAGTATTCCATAATTCATTTTTTGTTTGATTATATTCTCTCACTTTTTTCAAAATTTATTGACCGTTTTCCAACAGATCAATATTTTTTACCATTTCTTTGGAAAGATTATTTTACAGAACTAATGACTTTTGATCATTATTTGATTTTCTATTAATGCAAACACATGTGACATTGTTTCTAATCTATAATAAGTTAAACATTATTTGGGAAAAGCACATTGAGAATTCATTGCTCATTAGTCAAAAAGGGCAGAGCTTTAAACTGTTCTGTCTGTGAGGATTCAGAACATTAAAATCCAACCACATGAATATTGGTGATTGTCTTAGCTGGCGATAGGACAGTCTAAAACTGCATACACTTTTTAAACAGTTTCCATCAACAGGCAGAGCAGAGAACGCCAGGTAGGTATCACCAGCTCGATTTTCAGCATGTTTCCCTCTTCAGGTGGTACTGGCTCTTTGTGACTGACTGTAGATGGAAAGTGGACATTTTTAACAGGATTAATCTTACCAGACGTAGAGCCTAAAATATAGGCTGCTGTGCCTGAACCTGTCATCTGAAGTTGCTTTGTAGTCAATGGGAACAGGAAGACACTTTAGGACTAAATGAATTTAATATCATCTGAATGTACTCACCTATCAGATGAGTCATACCCAAAAAGAGCTTGTTCTCTTCAGTGACTTTAAAGGGTCCAGAAGTGACCTTCTTGGATGCAGACACCTACTAAATTTAAGTGAGATAAGGTTTGTATTTGAAGATGGACAACGTGAGGAAGAAGTATCTCAATAATGGCTGAAAATTGTTTCATTTTCATAAACCAGCTACAAGTATAGCATTCTGTAACAATTTACAGCATCCTTCCTACATCACATAGGAAAGGCTATACTTCCAAACTTTGATCAGATAAAATAACTCACATTTCAGGAAATTTGCTGAAAAGAAAAAGGAATGTAAATTCCATTCTTCTTATACCCCAGTAGCGAAATATATATAGGTCATTGATATAATGTGAGTACTGACTGAATTACCATTAGTTTTAGAGCAATACTCTGTGGCAGATCCTTAAATGTGTTCTCTCAGACCAACAAAATGTGAACAGTCCTAGCTGGCATGTTACTGTATAGTTCAGTGGGAGAGGGAACACAAGACTTTTTTAGATATTAAAAGTATTACTATTAACTGTAATTCAGTTTCTCAGATTATTAAATGATACATGAAAGACTTCAGACAAGGACATATTTTGAAATGTTTCTTACTGTGTATTTAGTGAACCACTATTAGGCTACCTTTCCTTTGTTATTTCAGCTGGTATAGTTCTAAAATGGAAATGATTTTCTGTCATGAAGTGCTAGATACTATTTAAAGTCAACAAAATTTGCCCAAGGGCATCGAGTGTGATGTGTTCATCTGTCATCTGTTTTACTCATGCAGCAGAGTCTATTTGACTAGCGTGTTGGAGGGGAAAAGCAGAAATAAAATAGAAGAAAATTGAAACCAAACTTGTTCTTTTTAATTTTGAGGACAAGGTGCTTTCAAAGTTATATAGAACTTTGGGACTGACACATACACACACAACATAGAGCTAAGAGTAAGCAAATGTAAACCAATTTTATAGACTACTTTGAGGACGCTGTGGTCACAAGCCCTTTTCATGTTAAGGATTTATAAATCATTTTATCCTACAGATGAGAGTAAAACTGCCTCTCTCAATTACTAAAAATAGATTTTTAGAAATAAGTAAATATTTACTTCCCTAAGAAAAGTACGACTGCACTTCAATCATAGGCTGGATTCTAACCTCATTTATATTAGTTAAAATAAATTGAAGTTACTGATGTTACACAGCATGAATCTGAGGAGAAGCAATATATATATAACTATAGGAACTTACTTTATATGCTTCCCAATATGTAATGAGCTCAGCAGGCTACTGTTTGAAGAAATAGTATAGCTGTAAGATTTTGGCAACCTATAGACCTAATGAGTATTATTACTGTGTACTTTAGCCTTAAATGTCACATTTGGAATTAGTTACTGCTGAGGTACCTCAGACTATTATTTGTCAACAATTTTATATTTTGTGTGCATATATATACACACTATATAACAAAAAAAACCCCAAAACGAAACAAAAAACCCCAACAATAACAACAGAGAACCCCACCAACCTCCTTTCCAAACCAGTGCAGTTATATATATATATATGACTTTTTAACAATGTGTATATATATATGTATGAGCATATATAATTATATACATAAATATATTAGTATTTTTTCCCTAAGAAAAAAAATTCAGAACTCATAATGAAGTCCAGTATATCTCTATAGTGACATATACACACATGTATATATACGCATGTCTGTGTGTGTAACTTGTCCTTGGAACTTTCTCTTTGGTTTTTTTTGTGATGCTCAGATCTTCAGAAAATCACAGAATCACGGAATATGCTGAGTTCGAACGGACCCACAGGGATTATCAAGTCCAACTCCTGGCCCTGCACAGGACCCTCCTCAAGGGTCACACCATATGGCTGAGAGTGTTGCCCAAATGCTTCCTGAACTCTATTGAGCTTGGTGCTGTGATCAATTCCCTGGGGAGCCTGTTCCAGTGCCCAACCACCCTCTGGAGAAGGGTAGAACTTTTTTCTGATATCCACCCTAAACCTCCCCTGACACAACTTCAGGCTATTACCTGAGCATAATCAACATTGCAATGGTATCATAGAGTCATAGAATCATAGACAGTATGGGTTGGAAGGGAGCTTTACAGGTCATCTACTTCAACCACCAAATGTTTTCAAAAGTTATGAACTCTCACATATATGGCAGTCCAAACAGCTTAATTCTTATGTGTTTTGATATAGTCTTCCCTTATATGGTCACATTTTTTCCCACTTTGTCTGTCTTTCCTTCAGTCAAAATCATAGAAAGCTTGTGAGACATAGATCATTGATTAATATTTCATTGTGTTTTATTACTAATAAGTTTATAAGACTAGTTTTTTTTATGTTGCCCAGTATCCAAACTATGATCTGAAGAAAGAAATAAGAATTTCCTTACTTACTTTTTATGGCTTTCATCACTTGCTAGCATGCTGAAGTTTTTCAAAGGCATCAATACATCCATTTTTATAACACTACTTTTCCATTATCTTTTCAGTAGATAACTGAGCTAGATGCTAGAATGAACACAATAGGGTTCTGTCTTTATTTAAAATGCATGGGTTTTTACAACCTGCTTTTCATTAAATACAACATGTAAGTTAAAAGTACTGACAAAATTTTTGTCAGAATTTCTGCCAGAAAAATCCAGGGTTTTAAGGCAGTCATAAGCAGTCTGTAGACTGTAGGGACACAGAAAAATTCAGTCAACTCTTTTGCCTATCATCCCATGGCACAGTAAGTAATAGAATCCAATTTACTAGGTCCCTTTCAAGCTACCCATACAGAAAAAATATTGTCTAATCCTTTCTTCAATTCTTTGCCTTGCTTACTAGAGAAACCACTAGATCTCTTTTATTGTAACCTTATTCTGACAGAATTTGTTGAGATCAAACATGCTTATAGAAATGTGATGACTCCATCAGGCCTGCTAACAAGACAGATCAGTTTTTCCTATCTGTTTTTTTGCTAGCTCCCTTGTTCATCTTCTTTGCTTTTTGCTTGCCCTTGACCTCTTAGGAGTAGGATCACAAAATCCTCCATCCTCCAGTTCCCAAGGATCCTCTTGTTGTTGTTTTTTTGTGTTTTTTTTTTTTTGCAGATGCCTTGTCTGAAGCTCCCTGAACTAGGAGACTGGGGATTTCCCAAAATCTGTTGTCTCCATTTCCTAAACCATCTCACTACAAATTTTCCCCACATATTCTCTCAGAGATAGATCCTTAGCTTACCACCAGTTTACATGCGGACAAAATCCTACAAGTGTCGGACCAGCAAGTTTGATATTTTAGGCACGAGATTCAGCCAGTGGGACCCTACTTCTCTCTATTCCCAAATGCTGGTATCTCCTGTAGTGGCCATGTGGCAGCTTGTGCTTTGCTCTGGGTCCCAGCAAGGCTCTGCATGCTGACAGGTGTGACAGCTTCTGGAAGAGGTGTTCAAGGGCAGCAGAAGAGGGGACAATCGCCATCTCAGGGGAACTCAGCCACAAGGGTTGGTCTCCTAGGGCAGCCCCAGCTCATCAAGCAATCTCAAGTGCCATCTTTGTGCTCTCCCTGGCACTTGAGGCACTGCTGCCCCATGGACAGCCAACAGTGTAAGGAAAGTGGAGAAAGGGTGGGAGGGATCATTTGTTTATCTCCAACGCAAGATCATCAAAAATTTGTGCATAAACAAGCAAAAAGACAACTATTGCACTATATGAAGACTTGATCATTCTTCCAGAGAGGCAATGAACTCTCTTGATGCCATGAGTTGTCACCTGTGGATATTTGTTTAATATTGGCTTGAAGATCCTTGCAACTGCAGTAGAAAGGTGATTTATTAGTATAAGAACTTTAAACATCCTGTTAATATACAGTTAGAATATTATTACTGTACCATTTTTTAAGCTTTCCAAAGAATCTATTTCCTGAAATTTTTGTAGAGATATTACACTGAATGAAATATTTTGAAAGACTACTTTGTAGTCTGTGAAAGAATACTCATCTTTTCCAATTGGCATTTTGTTAATTTTCTCCTAAATGTCCCTATTATTAAGAGTTTTTACTCATAAATTACTTCTAACTTATAAGTTTTCTGTCTTTGAATTATTATTAATTAAAAATTCACTTATACCTGCAATAGGTAAATATGGAACTGATAAAGAGTAAAGTAAAGGAGTCCTCTTGGCTTTCCTCTTGGTTTTGGTTTAGGGTTTTGTTGTATCATTTTTCCTTTATTTCTTTCTTTCCTCCTATTTTTTTTTTCAGAGCTTCCATTTTATTTATTATTTGTGGCTCAGTTTATTTTAGTTTAATTGAAGCCTGGGTTACTCAGTGTCACACCAGCTTAGCCACAAAAGCAGCTTACAAGACTGGGAAAAAGACAGCCAGTGACACCTTACAAATAGGTATTTAAAATGCTGGCAAGCTCTTAGAGAAAGTGAGGGAAGTTAAATTTACTTGAACACTAGCATCTGAAGAGCAGTAACAAAAGTGATTGATTGCTACACAAAACACACCATTATATGTTGCATGGGTTAGTATATTTATTTACTGTATTATTTCCAGTCTTTTTGAAATTTCCATGTAAAAGTATCCTTGTGCAGATCTTGATATGAAAATACAGAGGATATAGATAAGTGGCACTTGTGTTTATATTTGGAACCAGAACACAGGCAATCTTAGTGATCATGTCACCACCCTCTGGATAGTCTTCACACTGTAAGGCTACAAACATGTTTTTTCTTTGTATTATTAAAATTCAGTAATTTTTTAGTGGATTTTCTTGGGAAAAAAAAAAGTATTTTCTGAGAAAAAAAATAGATTTTCTTTCTCTTGCAACTGTTATTGCCACCTACAGAAGGACAAAAAAGTCACAAATACATTCTATCTACAGTAAACCAACAGAATTCAGAAAAGTCAGGTGTAGTTTGAAAGTAGTTTCCCATAACAGAGGTAAAGTTATGTGACATTGCTTTTGTTATCCTATTCATATATTTATGTTGCTAAATCAGCTATGTTATATTTTGAAATCCTAGTCCTTCAAGAAGTATAATTTATGGAAGACTAGCGGACTGAGTTAGATCACCTATAACACAGGGACTTAAAAAATATACTGTAATTATTTGTGTTCCTTTACTGAACTGGGGGCATTTGTTTAAATTGTGTATTTAGGATTATGGCCATGAAGCAAAAAGGTTCTGACTTGGGTCTAATGTACTTAAATAAAAATAAAAATAGTTAATTTTATTTTCTTGCTTTTTCCTTCTTTCTCTCTCAAAACATATGTTTATATGTGCATACACATATATATGAAGCTGACATTGATAATTTTTTTAAATTTGCTATTTTTATAATAATTTTTAGAACACTGTGAACTTCTCAAGGAGGTATTATAATGTAATAAAAAGTTATTGTTTATTTTATATTAATAAATAAATAATAATGCATTATTCATGCAGTATAAACTTATATTTTTTATTTACTTGGTTAAATGTTCTACACTTCAGAAAATCACAGGCAGTAAGAATTTATAGTTACATCATTGGGGAGCAAAACCACAAAACAATCACTGTTCATGGCTTGTCAGAATACAGAGAAGTTAGAAAACATGAGCTTCTAATTATATGTTCCAGTAAGCACTGGAACTTAATGCTTTTCTAAAAAACATTGGGAAAATTCAGTGTTCTGTGATACCCTGAATTCCAGGTCAAAGAACCTGCCTAGTAGGAGGAAAATGGTGCAAAGGGAAGACATATTTCATTATTTTTGTTATGTGTTTCATTTAACCTTAAATGTATATAACATGTAAATTTGTTTCTTAGCAAGAATGAGTTGCAGTAGGATGTTCTTTCCTCATTTCACATTGAAACAATTTGTTCGAAAGCTGACCAAGATATTCTTTGCTTTATCTAGATAAAAGTAATAGCCTTGTTAGTGAGAGAAAAAATGTGGAATTAACTGGTATCTAATATGAATGGCATTTCTGTGTCTTTCAGACCTTTGTACACAGCTGGCTGGAATGCAGGCAGACAAAATCTTGGGAACACTGGATAAAAGTAGTTGATGATCTGTCAGAAAAACATTTCCTTTCCTCGGTAAGATGTTCTTTGGAAGGTGATATAACAAGATTAAAATGATGGATGATGACACGGTCACAGTCTAAACAGTAGAGAGTATTTCACAGGTCATATACGTAAGTCTGAAAGTCACCTGGAGCTTTTTCAGTCTTTGTCTCTGCAGTTTTGATATATTTTGTTAAGGCCTAGCACAAAAAATTCACCAAAATTAAAGCAACCATTCACAATAATAATGCTGACTCTTTCTTATCATTCATATCAAAACACAACAGTGCTGAATGAACACTCTTAAAAATTTTTCAGTACAAAAAAATGGACAAATAAAGACCACAACTGCTTCAGAATTATTTGCTACACAGAGAAACTGCTGGTTCTTTTTAAGGCCCTTCTCTTTTTCCATTTCTCTTCATCTGTTTGTTTATCATGAAAATGGATTATAAATGTTCAGTTACCTGGGCTGTCTTCTTGATCTTGTATATATTTTTATCACTGGAATACTTTCATGGATAAAATTAATCTATTGGCTAAATGGCAATATAAATGTTGTTTGTTATAGCTCTCTTTTTTTATTTTTTTTTTTAAATCAGTGTATCTGTGAAAAAACCTCACTGATTTTTATATTTTAACTTGTGTAATAAGCTGTCCTCTTTAATGACTTGGGTGATGGGATGGAGTGCTCTCTCAGTGAGACTGCAAACTTCGCTGGGTGGTGTGCTCACTATGCTGGATGTTCAGAATGGCTTCACCACGCTGGAGAAATCGGCTGACAGAAAACTCATGAAATTCAACAGAGGCAAGTGCAAAGCCTTGCATCTGTGACAGCATAAACACTGGAACAGTAGAGAGCGGGTAGAAAGCAGAGCCAACCAAATGAGCTGATGTAAAAGTTGTATGAGATGAACCCTTCTAGCAAAGAAGCCAAACTGTTGCCAGCAGCTCCAGGGAGGTGAACCTTCCCCTTTTCCAACACTTGTGAGACCTCATCTGCAGTATTGTGTCCAGTTGTGGTCTCTCTCACACAGGAAACTCATTGTCAGATTGGAACAAGTCCAATAGAAAAATCAACAAGATGATTGAAGGTTCATGACGTGGAAGGACAGGGTGAGAGAACTGGGTTTATTCAATCTCTAGAAAATAAGGCAGCCAATGAGACGGCGAAGGGAAGGCACAGCCAGACTCTGCTCCAAGGTGCACAGGGGTAGGAAAAGAGGCAGTAGATAAAAGTTTGAGCAAAGAAACTCTAATTGAATACAAAAGGAATATTTTTTACCCATAAGGATGGTCAAACACTAGAACAGGCTGCCCAAAGTTGTTGTGGCATATTGATCATTGAATATATTAAAAACTCATATGTACAGGTGCCTGAGCAACCTGATCTAATTGGGCCTGCAGTGAGGGAATGGTCAGACTAGGAGATCTCCACATGTCTCTGTAACATAAAATACTCTATGATTCTGTAAAAGCAAACCATGATTCTTCCTTAAAAAGAAAATAACTTATAGCTTAGATATGGTAACAGTCAATACCTTTCTGGATCTAGCATAAAGGTCAGCTGTTTGATACTTCCTTACAACTGTTTTTACTTCTGCAACTTGTACTTTTTTCTCTATCATTCCATGAATGTTGCCATATAATGTATGAACTCTAGTTGCTAGTCTTTATATAGCCAGTAACTGTTCCCTTGCACTCCAAAGAAACTTGCATTCTCGTCCCCTAGTTTCCTCATACTGGATCACTGTTTTCAAGACTTCTGTGCTGCTAAATAATGAAAATGGAAGGAAAAAACATTAAATGATAGTAATATGAGATCTCTGACTGATATTGATGTGAGTTGCTATCTCTACCAGAGTTCGAATCCTAGTCTATAGATTTCACTTGCAGATAAAATTTTCTGAAGCATGAAATTTGTTCTTTTTACATTTTAATAGACAAAATAGGTTTGTGAAATCACATTACACTGACTCTTTACAGTGTAGCATTACACTTTATTAACATACCTATAATCAGGTCTTTGAAATTTTGTAAGCAAGAAATCAGAAACCTGATTAGAATAAGTAGGTTTTGATCTTGCCAGTATTGTAGCATCACAAGTTATTTACCTTTAAATTGTTACTGTTGTCTCCTATTGTACTCACAGACACCAATGTTAGACACCCCTGCTGGTGTATGATGAACTTTTTTATTCTTTGTATGACTGGACTTGGTAGATTTCGGTCACTGAGTGACTGCTTTGAAACTGTGTAGTGTGAGTGTGAACTGTTGGCACTACGCAGAGAGAGGAATACATTAGCATCAAGGACTGTGATCTCAAGTCCCATTAGAATCAACTGGAATTTATCATCTGAAAGTTAGCAAATTCCTGACAGAACTAGGTCCTTAGAGTCCCAGGACTTAGCCAAAATACTTTTCATCTCCTGAAAATCTGACAGAATTTCTCCCCAAACAGACAAAACCTGCAAAGTATGATTAGCAGTACCTGGACAGAGATTTTATGAAGCCATTCCACATGACATCACAAGCAGCAGAAAAAAAAAGTTAGTGGGATAATGCTATTACTGTGTTGCTGGTGCTTCATGTGAGAATAATAGTGAATAAAAGTAGGGTACCAATAGCATTAATTAACCAGGGATATCACGCTGCTGAAAGATATAGAATGTAAAAAAATTTAGAGGCAAAAATAGAAGCAAAGCAAGCACAATAGGGCAGAAAAAGAGCTGAGGAAATGGAGAAATGAAATAGAACAAATTATTTTTCAGGGAAAAGGGTGCTTGAAAAAATTGATCATCTTGAAGGTAAAAATAAACCATTGATTCAAAAGCAAAAGACTGTGGTAGCAAAACTAGATTGAACATATGTATCCTCATAGAGACAAATGGAAGTGAGATGAAAAATGTGAGAAGAAAAAGAAAATTGTCATGCTTAAATTTCCAGCCCTATAGTGATACAGGGAAACATATAAATGGTATATTAATAGTCTTTTTTTTCAGACATACTAAAATAACTGCAAGCCTGTACAGATTTTAATACTGAGGGTGGAAAACCTGGATGTCAGTGAATGACAGCACATGCAGTTTTAGCTGGTTTCAGCCATAAAAAAGGCAGTTCCTTACAAATGTTATTTATCCTTATCTGCATTTGGATATCTAAGCCAAAAGTTGGATTATAAAATCATGGAATGTTAAGGGTTGGAAGGGACCTTAAAGGTCATCTAGTCCCAACCCCTCCCCACCCTCCTCCCCATCTCTGCTACAGACAAGGACACATCCAACAGACCAGGTAGCTTAAGCACTTATCCAACCTGGCCTTGAACACTTCCAGGACTGGGGCATCCACAGCCTCCCTGGGCAACCTCTTACAGTATCTCACCAACCTCACAGTAAAGAATTTCTTCCTAATATTTAGCTTAAATTTCCCCTCTTTCAATTTGTACCCATTACTCCTTGTCCTATTACTACAGTGTACAATTACTCTGCATTTTTCATATTCTTTCCAGGTATTACTTAAGCTATACTAAATTTTATACTCTTGTGAGAGTTTAATGAGACTAGCAATAGTTACCTACATTTAATTTGCATTTCTCTGTTACCAATATTGTGATGCTAAAGTCAAGACAACTTGAAGTGAAAAGAAGCCTGAAACCTAGGGAGGTTGCAAAGCTTTTCTTTCTGACAGTGTAATTGAATTACTGGAATAGACAGGCTCAAATAATACAATATTTGTGTTGCAAAACAATTTGTACTCCTGGGATTTTATCAGTTTTAGTTTGGCTCTTGTTAAAGGTCAAGGTATGTTTCTCTGAATAGAAAACAGCTGAGGATCCTCAGGATGACACAGCATAATTTTCATAGATCATATTATGCATACTCCTCTTGTTATCTAAGCTATAACAAAGCTTTGGATAAATTTGAACATGTCATTTTTTATAAGTAATGTAATAAAAATGAAAAAAGCCAAAGTAACAATAATTTTTCATTAGCTTTCATTTAGGTATTTGCTGATATGATCCCTCAATAATGGAATTCTATTCTAAAAATAAATACATAGTAGATTTATAGATAGAGGATGGTTTTGTGAAACACACCAGCTCAAACAGGTACATTATTATTTCAGTGCTATGTCTACTTCATTTATGCAATCTAAATATAAATAATTCTAAATAATGTTAATTCAGCCACATGGATGTGAGACTATGATGTGGGGAAAATATTAAGTGCAAGGCAAATCATACAGAAACTATAAAACTCAGAGTTGTGATGGACATGCCTCTGTTGGAAAGGGTCACACCTCACAGCCTGTAGTCCAGACACCAAGTCTGGCAGGTAAGCAGTGTGCTTCTAATGAGCAATCTTCTTCTACTGAGAAAATCACCTCCTGCTTAGTCTGGAGCTTTAAAGCTAATTTGGCAACCAAAATAGTCTTTGAAGTAGTTTGAGTGTTTTGATTATTAAGTTCTTCAGAAACATTGGTACCACTTAGGATGTGTTTGCTGGAATTCAAATCCTCTCAAATAATTAAATGAAGAAGTGGAGTTAGAAACATCAGATTATCCATTTACTGAAGCATGGGTTGTGCTCATTCCCCATCCTGATCAGGATTTTTTCAAATGCTGGTGACTTTATCTGGATGTTTCCCTGTCCAAAAAATGATGGTCTGTTACCAATTTTTCATATACAAGATTTCTCTCACAATTTTTGTAGGAACAAATCAGTTCTGCTGCTGCTTCATGGTTGATGCCCAGTGAGTACTGGAAGCAGTACCTTGAGCTAGTATCACTGATTAAAATGAGGTTGCTATGACCACTCAGTTGCTTGAAACCTTAACATAATTGTTTGCACTGTTGTCTTCTGCAATATATTAAAATATATTTCAATAATACTTTTCTTATATTTCATTCCTTTGCAGGAATGTATGATCATTACTAGTATGAAATACTAAAATTTTCACCTAATTTTTGGTTTTTTTTTTAAGAAATGCAGAACTGTAGAAAAGAAAGGTGGTAAGAAATCAAAAGTCTCTCGTTATTGTTGATCAGTACCTTGCATATGTCTACTATTTTATATAGGTATATAAGTATGTATGGATATGTGGGTATGCATTATTTAGGGTAGAAGAAAAACTTTTTTTATATTAGAAATTCTATGCCATTATCAAATAGCACGTCGCCATCTTAGAAACATAGTAGTACAAAAATTGTCAAAATATTGTCTTATATATTTAAGATATGGTTTAGTGGTAGCTTTGCTAGTGTTATGTTAACAGTTGAACTCAATTTTAAGAGTATTTTTCAATCTAAATTATTCCATGATTCTATTTCAGTGTGCTCCTGAGAAGGCAGATGAGGGAAGTATTACATGCCAAATTTCTCACTGAAAGTATATAAGATTGTACTTTACAGTAACAAAATCTTGCACGAGTATTTTGTACACAACAAGAGCTGTACTTCACAAATAGTGAGTTACATCAAGTTAGTGGTTTCAGGTTTTATTATTATTCTCTATTGAATGTTTTGGACATGATTATGATATATATCAAATTAATATCCATGCAACAAAAACAATTTCTTATTCTTAGAAATTTATTAATCCTTGAAATTGCCTCTAGTATTATGAACTTTCAGTAAGCTAGTGATTTGTATTTTCCAACAAATTTTGTTAACTTACAGCCTTAAAAAAAGATATGAACTGAGTTTTTTAATACTGAATAAGTAATATTTCCTTACTGATATATGTTGATTTTATTTTTGCAATATCTGAGTTTTATGTTTTCTTTCCTTGCCTATGGCATTTAATAAATCCCTGTAGGTCTATCAAATCAACAAAGTTCATCAGTTATAGAGAGTAGGATTCTATTCCAGTAAACAAATATAAAAATATAGGGGAATATCAACCTATTAAGATATCCATTGACCTAACCTATCAGCACCCATCTGGTTCAGTTCTATGGCATCAATCACCTTGTCACATGGGAAAACTGGACGAGAAAAACACATGCTCAGCTTTTAAAGATTCTTTCTTTCTTCACCTAGTTATAATGTAAAAGATTACACTACGTGTACCTAGATAGGAAAATACAGTGAAAGAAGGTTGTGAGGAACCAGACTTTTTAAATTGCCTTAAAACATTGCTGTTGGAGTAAGCTGTGCAAGCCACCGGCCAGGGGATTGAAAGCTGAGGGGAGGAGGCCCTATGGGTGAATTCTTTGGTGTCTGATGCTTCTTTAGGTGTGTGATGTTTATCAAGGAGACCAGTGGCATTCTCTGGGTATGTGATGTTATCTCCTATGAGCCAGGCTGTGTCAAAAGGGGCCCTGTATGCACACAATGGTAGTGATTTGTGCTACAAGACATTGTAGCAGGGATGCCTTTGAGGTACAAGCTACCCCCCACCCCCCCCTTCCTCTACCCCCTCCAAGCCTAACACTTTGCGGAGAAAAAAGAGACTCCAGCCTCTCCAAAAACATCATACCTCTGCAAAAACAGCTTACACACACACACACACACACACACACACACACACACACACACACACTCTCACAGGGAGAGGCACCAGGAGGGTTTTTTAGGGTATATAAACACATCAGACTTTGTTTCATGGGCTTCTCTCCCACACTACTCCCTGATGGACTAAGACACCAGTGACCACAACAACCAAGTTTGACAGAGACCTCTGAGTGGTGACTATAAAACTTTTGTTTTCTCCCTTTCCTTCTCTCTTTTCCCTTACATATTTTCTTAGGTGGCTATGTTATAACCAAAATAGCTAAATACCTGTTTTCCTTTGCCACACCTTTATGCCTTTATATTGCCGTGTTACTGTAGACAGTAACAACCAAAACAGCTACATACCTGTTTTGCTTTTCAACCAAACTGTTCTAAAATAAATCTTATATATATATATATATCTGCAAACACTGATCATCCAGTACCATTTTACTTTCATTCACTCCAGGGGATTTAATAATAAAACAAAAGTTACTCCTGCCTGTTAGGGTGGGTTGTAACACAGATGAAAAAAAATAATATTCTTTGCCTGCCAAAGAGAACAGAAGAATTTCTGCAGATAAACAATGGCATTGATCAGGTATAGCATTCCTAAAACAAGGGCATTACTAGAATATTTCCTCTCCTTTTTTTATTCATCACACCCCTCCCTCAATATTTAAGTTCTGTGTTATTGCCTTTGTTTTGGTAGCACATGGGGTGATTTACATTTGCTTCATGTATGTTTTTTTGTTACACCATAAACAAGCTCTGTCCAGCTTTCAAGGTTGTGTTCCTCTGGTGATCAGATATTGACTGTTTCTGATTTGCAGCTACGTCTCCAGAACCCACAGTATCATCTATGCCTGTATTCTCAAAGCGTTTGTTGTTATCTTCTGCTCACACACTTACCGTACCATGTTACAAACTATATTGTATCTGTCTGTCTGTCTGTCTGTCTGTGTGTCTAGATAGATAGATAGATAGATAGATAAATAGGCAGGCTGTATTTGTGTGTGTGTGAAACTGCAGTTATGACTGGGGCTTTTTGCCAGTTTTCATCTCATATTCCATCACTCCCTGCTGTACTTCTGGCCATAAGACAGAAAATGAAATCATGAAGAGAGAAAAGACTCCTGTGTTCTTAAATGAGTAGGAGTGTAAAAGGAGCTGATCTGCAGCATATGTTGAAGCAATGATAGAATTGAAAGACTGGAGCGTTTGCTGAGGGAGACTGTGGAGAAGGTATGCAGGTCAGCACACCCCCTGAAATGCTCTGAAGACCCATCAGCCACTTTCTGCTCATGATTTTCTCTTACTGAAGAATTGGTTACTATCATGGAATCAGCACATGGTAATGATCCAGTTTCACACCTATGCTCACAAACCCGAAAATAGTGTTGTGTCTCTATATACAGAGACTGATTGAGCAGATATCCTGTCCAAAATCCTGGACTGCCTAGAACTCTATCAGAGAGCTAAAAAGACTTCATGGTTAATAAAATGTGGGAAAAAAAAATCTCAGTTGATTAAGCCCTACTTTAGTGGAGGTTCTGGAGCTACTAAGCCATTAAATAGTGTTACACAATTCAGGAGAGTGCACCAGACCCTGCTAGTGACTGGACATTGGTGTTGCATCAGCCCTGTCAAATTGCATCTGTAAAATCACCAGGTTTTTCCATAAGATGGAAACTGAGTTATTAGAAAAGCAAGAACCTGAAACATAAATAATTTTCTGGACCTGCTATATATCTGCAGGAAAAACATTAATTTCACTTTGCCTCACATTCTCATAGTTTTGTAAATCATGTTAAACAGCAAAATATTAGGTCCAGAATGATACTACCACTAAAATTAACTTCAGTGTTGATATGGAGAGGTTAAAAAAATACCACAGTCTGTATAGAGTTCCAAAAGGTACTTTGGCATTGATATGGAGCATTACAACACATAGTTTACTGGCAGGTGGTCCATAGAGCAGGGTTCACAGCTCACAGATGTCCTCAGGAAGTGTTGACTGCATAAATACCAGACAGGAAATAACTGGCTTGGTAACACTTCTTCAGAAAATATTTTAGGTCATGAGTCAACAGTATCATGCTGTTGAGAAATAAAAAAACCCCATCACACAGATGTATACAAACAGGAGTCCTTTCTGGGGGGGGAAATTAAAAAAAAAAAAGTAGAAGAAGAGAGAAAGAAAGAAAAAGAAAGAAAGAAAGAGAAAGAAAAAGAAAGAAAGAAAGAAAAACAAAGAAAAAGAAAGAGAGAAAGACTTGCATTATTCAATACACAGAGTGATGATTTCCAGCCCTGAAGATGCTCAGACTTCAAGAACATAAAAGGCTTTCAAAAAGTAATAGAATAATCTCTCAAAGCAGATGGGAAATAAAAAACAGCTTAAATTGCAGTGAGACAGTTAAAGTCTTGCTAATAATAAGGGTGGTAACCATTAAACAGACCGGCTGGCAAAGTTATAGCCTCTGTCACCCAAAATCTGATGGAATAGGTTAAGTTTATATCTGGGGAGGGTGAGGAAGGGGGGGAAATCCTGAAAAATATATGGAAAGAGAAATGGAAAATAGAGACAGTAAGAAGTTTCTAGACTATAATAATTTCTGTATGCAAAGATCTGTATTTTGTTCCAACTTCAAATACATGTATTTCAGTACCATATCTAGTAACACTATATCCATTCACTATTTCCTAAAGAATATATTACTTCTTGATTTTACAGTTAAACAAAATATTTCATAATTTCTAAAATAATGTCCTAAGCAAGATCATAGAAAATCATTCAATGTCTCTTTCTTCTGGTCATATGAATCCTTAAATATGTTTGCTTAAATAGTGTATTATGTGTATTTCCTCTCTTTAGCCTCAAATCTGTTGTTAGGGTATTCCTACTGAGGACAGAGTTTCCATCTTCCTCCTTCTGGCAGAGGAAGAAGTTGAATATTGTCCCCGGTGTCTGAAGTTTGGATGCATATTCTAGATCAGCTTGTGATAATGAGTTATGTAAGTCCCAATTCTGCTATCTTCATTTTCCTACTAATTTATTCAGTATTACTACTATTTCAAATAAATAATACACACACAAACATTAACACTAAAAAACCAGCTATTCAAAGCACATTTTCAATGACGTTTGCAGACTTTACATTTACACGTCCAGGTTTACAGCTTATACTAACAGTATCTGAAGTTATGGATTTATAATCCAAAATGGTTTGACATCATTGTCAACAGCTTTTCTTTATAGATTCTTGACACTAAAATGTAATTTTAAAAAGTAAAAATTTCAGTACTAATTTCCATGAAATTCTGATGTTCAAATAGAATGCCATTTCCACAAATATCCTTGAGCTCAGCTTTGAAAAATCTTTCCTATTTTCTGTGACAAATATAAAGAGTTAATGCCTGAGAAGTGCTGAGATAAACACTTATTGATCACTCAGTTAACATCTTGGAGTTAATTGAAATATGCCTTCTCCTTTTTATAGCTCAACAAGTGATAGAATGCAGTAATAAAAAAGGAAATGGAATGAAATTGAATCAAAACAAACAAAAGACAAACTCTCAGACTGTGATGCTGATGACTCATTTTCAACCCCATTTTCAAATTGTCATTTCATTTTCTAGGTAGGACTCCTCACCTGTGCCTGCTTGTGTGACATTTATAAATGAAAATGTGGAACCTACTTATATAAGCCCTTCTAGTGTTTCATGAGCGTCTTACACGTATTTAATTCCATCTTTGGATGTGCAAGATAAACTATTTCCAGCTAAAGTGAAGACTGCGTGATGGTATTGAACCGTTGAGTCACAGGGCAGACAGATGGTGCTACATGTCAGAGGCATCCACGCCAAGGCCAGTAGACTGATGTCCACCACAACTTCAGTGCACAGAGCCCTCATGGTGCCTGTGGGTTACAGGAACTTTCTTCACTTAAATTCAGACTACACCGATGACTGCAGGGGATGACCAGCTCCACAGCAACCCAGCAGCAGCTGTCATTGCAGAGGAATTTCAATTAGTCAGGTGGCAATCAGCTGCAGTCCCCAAGGAGACTGTTACAACCTTTTCTGCGCAGTGCTCTGTCACTGCTATAAAAAGCTTAATTGTGACACCACTTACAACACCAGGTGTAAAGTTGGAGACATTTGTCCTCTCTGTATGGTTTAATTTAAAAGCTGAGAACTTCTGTGTTTGTTGGGGTATAAATGAGTCAGTTGTAAACAAAGAACTAAAAAAGATGAGGTTGACATGGAGAGGCAGCTGAGTCATTCTGTAATCCCTGTCCCTTGAATGTAAATGGTAGAGCTTTTTTATTTGATCTAATAACAGGATTTTAGCTTAATTAGCCAGGAGACTTTTGTAGCAAAATGGCACCTGAAAACTATTGGCTCAGTCAGTGCCTCCACTTTAAACTTTTCTATCCAAGATTTTACTTCCTGACTACTATGAAATGAAACTAAATATATTGTATTCAGGGGCTCTACTTTTCATTTGAGCTTTTTATTTTAATAAACAGTGTTTGAATTGAGTACCTCTCTATCTTATGAACATAGCATTTTTTCATTGCACTATGTTTTTTATACAAGGGGGGCACAATCAAATGTTGGTATTAAATCTTCAGAGTTTTGATTCAGAAGGAGAGGTTAGCACAGAAGAGGATTGTTTCTAGTTTGGATTAAAATAGCTGAAAGTACTACCGTAACCATTACAGGTTTCAGCAAATATATCCACTGTTCAGATGAGGAAAACTTTCCACAAAACATGAAATAAAATTTCTTTTTCTTCATCAGTACAACTTTGAAAAGACACAATATGAATAGATCAATAATAATTCACAGAAACTGATAAAATTTGTCTTCCGTGCAACATTATATTAATTTACCATAATGTACATATTCTTTGAAATTAAAGGAAAATTCTGTTTTCTTAGAATACCTTACCAAAATAGATTTACTGCTTTAAAAGGCTAAAGAAAAATTAAATTAAATTCTCTAATAAATTAAATTCTCTAATAAATTCTTTGAAAAAAATTGAATACAGTTTTGAATGTACATTTCCACTAAAAAATTTATTGCAAGCAAAATGGAAATCTAAATCAGAACATATTCCTCTTATCATCATTAATAGCACTGGTAGTTACCACAAAAGATAGGATAATTGAAATCAACAAAGAACAGGGTTCTCTAGAGTAACAGGTTATGACACTAGCTGGCAAACACTATTCATGGGTCCAGAATTAGGAATGTTGAGTATAAAACAGTGATTTTACTGTGTTCAGAGCTGATAAATCCTTGGCATTTCAAATTTGGGGCAATGCAAGTTAAAAGGAATGGTTCAACTAAAAAGGTTCTCAGGGAGAGCAGGAGGCTTGTCAAAGGTCTGGAAAAATCAAACACCAAAACAAAGATGAAAGGTTTCAGTATATTTAGACTACAGAAAGGAAAAGATGGTAGTGGTGCTCATAGATATAAAACATTGCTTCTAAAAAGTTTATTCCCTTCTCAAAACTCATTGCAGCTCAGACATTAAATAATGGAAGGGAAAGTCTGTGTTAGAATGTGGAGCAGTGAGGACTGTGAAGTACTACAGCAGTTTGTTGGGAGCCTGTGGCAACTCCCTCAGATCTACTTCCTCAGAACAGGTTGTAAAGCTGTTTATTCAGAAATGGCACAGATACAGCTGACTCAACCTTTGCAAAGGAGGAAGGAGTAGAAACTCTTTTCAAATTAACAACACTTTTAAGTTTTGCAACAAATATTTTCAGATTGAAATAATAGTTTATCTTCAAATGTTCTAACTTTCTCATAATTACTATATTATTACTCTATGGAGTTATTTCTTTACTTACACAGTGGTTTATTTACACATAATATAATACCAATATTAAGCACTAACAACAAGGCTGATAAATGTAATTTCATGGTGACAGCTTGAGATAGTGAAGAGTTTAGAAGTTTCATGCCAATCCAAAGAAACACTACAAAATATAGCTGTGAATTCTCTTTCTTTTTTAATCTCCTTAAATATTTTACAGTTCTCAATGAAGATGAGACAAATTATAAGTTCATTTTAAAAAATATAATGGATGGCAGTTACATTTGTATTATTTCATATTTTCATTATTCTAATTATCCTGACAATAGGCTGATGCTGCTCTGCCTCTTTGTTCCCATGACAGTTTGCCAGAGAAGTGCTATATCAGAATGCTAATAACTTGCCACATCCCCTCTTTGACAGTCAGTAGTAAACCTCAGCGTTCTGATCTTTTTAGTGTTCAATAGTTTTGTGCAGTGGGTCCATATCACTTTACAGTAGTAACAACTCATGTGGAAGAGTTAAGAATGGACTAGCTGTCAAAATACAGAAGAGGTTGAACCCTACTTGTTAAAGTCTATACATTTAAAGATTTTTTCATATAATGTTGTAAGACATTGCATTTTAGGTATATTTTTTAAAACGCTAAGGTTAAAGATATACTAGCTCATTTTTTTAAGTAAATAATTCCCAGCTATAATTTAAGAGTTTATCTGGGAAATGTATGTGTGATCATTGAGGTGCCATATATTTTATCAGAAAAATATCCTTTTTCAATATTCAACCAGCCAAATAGGATATGTGCTTTTGATCAAAATTGATTCAACATTTGTCTTGCAACGTACTTCTTCAATAATCAAGCAGAATTTCGTTGGCTATATTCTGTTTAGAAATACAGTATCTTAGCAAAATATAATGGATTTATTTAATATTAATATACTCATCTAGCTTTAGTTTTGATATTAGGAAGAAATTCTTTGCTGTAAGGGTGGTCAGGCACTGGAACAGGTTACCCAGAGTTGGGGGTGCCCAATCTCTGAAAGGGATGAGCCAAGCTGGATGGGGCTTTGAGCAACCTGATGTAGTGGAAGTTGTCCATACCTATGGCAGGGGGGGTTGGAAATAAACGACCTTGAAGGTCCATTCCAACCCAAACGATTCTATGATTCTGTGATATCATTTGCCCAGCATATTTTTACATATTCATTTCAGTATGCACAAAACTGAAGCTGGTGGATAATCATCCCACTCTGTAAAACATAAATAGTCATTTGATTTTAAGTTCACTGAATCAGATATTCTAGCTTCCTTAAATGTGAGAAGGTGTTTAACTGCTATGCAGTGATGGGGCTCAAAGTATTTAATGAGAGTCATTTACTTTACGTGAGAGATAAAAATAAGAAGCTTGTTGCTAGTCATCTAACTTAATTTTCTACAAATCTCCAAACTCCGAGGTTCAGGAGGAACAAGCTTAACTTTGGAACCAGAGTGAAATAATTATTGCGGATTAAAGGTTGATTCTGTCTTTGGATGAGAATAAATAAACTGATGGTTATGGAGTGGATTATTAGTGTTTAAAAGAAAAGATAAAAAGAAGGGTACAGCTCTTCTTGGATTTGACAGAAATAATTGAAACTACAGAACTGGCACAAAAAAGTAAAATTTCCTCGCTACTTTGTCAGTATCCTGCTTTAGGGAAAAGTTTAGCGTTTCTTACTGCTTTACTAGAGGTTGCCGCAAAAAAGAGGGGTTGCATAGCAGTGCTGTGCTGAAGAATTGAATTTGATACTAGATCCAAATGCTCATCCACTTAATTCAGATCAAGATACCATTTTTGCTGCAGTCAACTCGTTTGCCTAAACATTTGACACAGACATTTCATTTTATTAATTTATTATTATTTGAAGACAGGAAGGAGTTCAGGGGAAAAGGGGAGATATTTACACTTTTAAGATTCAGGTCAAAAGCTTGTTCTCCTTCTGTTTCTTGTTTTAACATAATTTACATTGAAATATAATTCAATAGTATTAAATTAAGCCCACTGAAGCATTTCTGCCTGTTGAATCCTGGATATCAGACATAGCAGAATGTCACAGGAGTATGAATTAGTCATGTTTCTGCACTCATGATCATCATAGACCTAGAGCTTTTTGAAACACTGCTAGTGAAATAATTAATTTCCTTGTTTCTTTATCAGTTAATTCAAATGCTGATGTACAGTCAGAGTTTCTGCACTCCAAGGTTCTTTAGTATATCAAACTTCATGGCTCTAGACCAGCCTAACCTTACTGAGACTCCAAAAACTTATGGGCAATTTGGGAATTTTTAATAAAAGAAATTGCCCAGGTATTGAAATAACAAAATTGCATACCAGCAATGATTGTGAGACATGCACTGCCATCAAACAAGCAAATGATCAGAGTATTCTTGCAGCCCTACTCAACTTTCTAGTACATTTTATTTAATCCACTTTTTGTATAAAAAGTTAATTCAACTGTTTTTATGTCTGGAATAAAGGGATAAAGACTTTGTTTTAGTTATTGAAGCAAGCTCTCACATAAAAATTCTCTTTTTTAATTATGAAGGACTAAGCACATGCTTTCCACTCTTATCTTCTATATTACATAAAGGTAATATAGAATAGAGTTGTGAGTCTAGTCAATAAAGGAAAGTAGGAAAGTTTTTATATCCTAGGTTAAACATTTTCTTCAGAGTTAGAAGGCTTAAGTGACTCTCATCAGGTACCCTGTTTCATTCCTTGTTATGGTTTCAAGTCTTTTATCCCTCTCTGTACAGATCAACACAAATTTGCAATGCTTGTTTTATTATCTCCATGTCTAAATGTCTTCAGCCATACATTAGGGAAACAAAATCTCCCCTCAAATTATACTAGAAAGGCTTTCTCTAAGTTCAATCCTTCAGAAAAACATAAGTCAGAACAAATACATTCTTCAGTGAATTTCAAGGAGACTCTTTTGTAGTAAGCTCTAATGATAACTTAGGAAGCAGGCAATTACTGTAAATTGAATGTTACAATTGAAGGTAAAGCAAAACTGTTCACTGTGCTTCTGTGAGGTCATTCCTCTCTGCCATTAAGTAAGGTATATATTTTATGTAAACAAAAACTTCTGCAGCATCTGCTAATAGTTTATTTAGGGGCAGTGGGAGGATGATATGAGCATTTATCTGTACACAGTAATTGCAGCCTACCTAAAAGTTACTACCTTAGCTGAGCGCCAGACTTTCATTGTTTAGAATATGACCATAACCACACTTGATAATGACCAGTCAATTTGCATCACAACCTCTCTTTTCATCTGGGAAAATTTACTCAGAAGAGATAATTTAACAAGGTTTTTAATTCTTCTAGGGTGAGAGTGCAATTTGTTCTTATCCTGCTCTCAAATCTCTTTTGCAAAGAGAAAAAAGGCTATCAGTTTTTTAGGGGTCTTCGAAAGAATGCTGAAAGATAAATAATGACCATTAATGCCTCTTGGGGAATGCAAAGAAATTTATAAAACAGAATTAATTGGCTTTTATTCCAATAATTTGTATATTCATAAGAGAATTTTTTTCAGAATATCACCTTTCTGTTCAGGCCCTACAAAGAAGTGTAATCACAAGCATTTAGACTAACATGTGTGATTGATTACTAACATTTTCATTATAATATCTTCCTAATTTTAAAAAGTCTCAATTTTATTGAATAAACCCTCTCATTTTTATTCAAAAGAAGTTTCACTTTTAAGTAATTCCACCAGCAAATAACTTCAGCACAGCCCTACTACTAGTCACATACTCAGAAACCTTGATTTTTCAGGAAAGAAAATTTATTAACCTGATTCCAGTTTGCTCTCCTTTCTTGGACATTATTTATTTCTTCTGAAAAGAGGTGAAACTCTTGATCTGTATTTCCCAGTATACCTGCATCCTACAGCAGTAAACTGCTTTGCTTGAACAAACTGTGCCATAGCTACACTTTTGAAAGGTGCAAGTAATAGGGTGTTAAACTGAAAAATAAGAAAAAAGAAGTGCTGACGCTCATGAATCACAGTTCACCTAAGAGCAAACATGATGAAATTGTTCACAGGAAATAAAGTGGCACTGAGATTCTGTGTGAGATGGTACAGATGAATCATTACCAAATAGAGAGCTTCTGTGCATGTCTGTTCATCAGAATGGATGGCTGAATTGATAGAGTACATGATGAATAAAAGGCAACAACCTATAGACCTATATACAGAAAAATGAGCTTTGCAATCAAGACTTGAAGATCCCCTTGGTGCCATAAAAGAGCTGTTATTTAGCTTTCCTGTTACCTTTAAGTATTCTGGCACAATTTTTTTTTTTTTTTTTTTTTTTTTTTTGGAAGATCACCTGCATTTTTAGATCCTGATTATGAAACAGAACAATTATTCAGTTGATCTGTTCTGATATTTTAATTTTTTGAGACGTGCATGTTGCCAACATATATTTTCCTCAGTAATTTCACTTTTATAGTGGCAGCTGGGAACCACAGAAATGTTTTATTCTTTGCTCAGTGTATAACACAGGTGTTATAATATCAACAACATTTTCTACTCACTTGAGAGACCTGTGTGAAAGGAAGATGAAAGGCATGCTGACTGGGTAGGAAATGTAATGCAATAGAACTAGCTTCAAGCAGAAAATGTAGACATTTGTCTTCTGTGATTTGTGCTTTGGAAAAGAGGGCAGATCAAAAATGTATGGGTTTCTATGAGGACAAGTTATACCCAATATGCACGTATGACTTAGAGCATTTTGTATTGCTGTAACTTTGATGGTTAACTGGAAATATTTTAGATTAAAGAATAGATTTTATGTTGCTTATGTTTATTAAAAAATAGATTGCCTCAACAAAAATGGTAAAATATATTTCTTTCAAAATAAATAATTTAGAAGTCTCACTTTAAAAATGCCTAAGTTAAAGAATGGAGACATTTGCGATTCTTCCTCATTTTTTGAACCGAACATTGACCAATTCAATGTGGGTATAGAGATAGCTTCAATAAAACCAGGACTTTTTTCAGCAGATTATAATAGTTGGTATGTGTCTGCCTTGCTGTTAAAATACTCATCAAGTCTATTCTACTGAAGTTCTTTGCAAGATCTACATAGCAAGAAGAAAAAGTTTGCAAAAAATTAATGATAAAAATACAATTTAGGAAATTAATAGCATATATTTATTAAAATATTCAGGTTTGGGGGGTGGCAATAAGATTTATACATCAGAAATAAATTAAATTTTTTCTACCGTTATTGAAGAGATTTACTCAGCTGTTACTGAATGTTCAAACATATGGCGATTGAAAAGAATTGATGATCGTGAGAACTCTTTCAGTGTTATTATAGGGTGAAGAATTTTTCCAATTTTATTTACCCTCCGAAGTGCACTGTTTCTAAAATGTTAATCTCTTAAAAAGGAGAAAGAGTATGACAAATCCAAGCACTAACACAAAGTCAAACTTTGCAATTTGCAAACACTTCACAGATAACAGATGCTGAAACAGTTTATCTGGATTATTAAATCAATATGTATGAATAGTGAGGGGGCCTCTGGTGGTCTAGTGGTTAGAGTGCCTGACTCTCACCACTGCGACCCGGGTTCGATTCCCGGCCCCCTGGGCAGGTGGAGCTCGTCAGCCTTGGTAGGCAATCCACCTAAGAGAAGGTCACTCTAAACAAACCTACATCCTGGGGACCTCACTGCCACTGTCCAAGCTTTGCTCGGCCCCGGCAGACGAACCTCAGGACTAAAGGGTGGGCTCAGTTCAGCGCACGCTGTGTCTCACCTAAAAAATCCACTGCGCAGGCTGGAAGGGTTAATGACCTTTCCCAAAATCTTCGCTCGCGAAGACTGGCCATTATATTATATGAATAGTGAGTGTACTCACATGGAACATCATGGAATCATGTATTTGTAAGAATATTCCATATTCATGGATTTATAAACTTACAGGTTCTAAGAAATCTGTTATGCAAGTTTCGAGCTGGCTTCCCACCAAGCCCCTGAAACCAGACAACAAGGACCTGCCTCCCAGAGAGAGAAGAGAAAAGAAAAAAAAACAACCAAGTAACCAAAGCTATAGCAAAAAAAATATATATATATATATATATTTTACATATGAGACAGATACACAAAATGAGAATACCACACACCACAACTCCAGAAATCCCAAACAGCTCCCCAAAAAGGGAAGAGAGGGAGGGAGAAGGGAGAAGGACAAAAAGGGGCAAGGACCAAGCAAGTCAACCAGCCAACCAAAGGCAAACTAGCAAAAATCTCACCACTTCCCTTCGAACAGGCAGGATGGCTCTCCCCTCACATGTGGCAGATAACAGCAGTCACTGCAGGCCTCATCTCCAGATAAGCCAGACCGAGACAGGGACCCACCGTTCTTGAACCTCGCCGGAAAGGAAGAGAGGGAGGTCCCTCCTGCTGGCTTTATTTATACCTCAACTTACATAAAGGAATAGCATGGAATACCTCCGTGATCACGTTCCTAATTCCTTCCTGGTTACAAGCTGGTCTCCAGGAAGGCCTAGAGTGAAACCACCACTAACTGTTTTTAGTTTAAAAACTCTCATATAGGCAATGAAGTTTTACAGTCAACACTAATCCATGGGTTTTAGCATCATAACGGTTCCAGTAATCAAAGTGCACAAAAGCTGGTAAAAAGGATTCTTGCTTTCCAGAAAAACTTGAATCAAACTGTATAGAAGAAACAACATGTTCAGGCATGATGGAAATTGAAGGTCTTGAAAGTTTATAAAATTATTCAACTGTAGTTATTTTTTTTACTTTCTCAGTTTTATAACTCTCTGGCAAGATCTAGCTTTCTAAATGTCTTTTTAGGTGTCTATGCTATAACTATGATATTTATTGTTGGACTGTTTGTGGGATCAACTCTAAACAATCCATCTCCAAGAGAAAAACAGATTCCATTTTCAAAATTGAAAGCTCGATTTTAATTTTTAACATTCTTACACTATTATTTAAATTAGGTTTCTCTCTTTCTCCACTCAGATTTTTTGTTTTCTTTCTTTTTATACCCAGAAGCTACTGTTCGCTGGCAATGTGTGCTCCTATTCTTATATCTGCTGAAATGTTTTCTCATACTGCTGGATGTTACAGCTTAAATGTTCAAACCCAACACCTCAATTTAAATCAAGTGTGAACTTTCAAAGAAACACATTACATACATTTAAAAAAAGAGTAAAAATATCTCTATCTCTAATATACAGTTTTCTTTACAAGCAAGCCTAGGTGATTTCTTTTTCTAGCTTTTTTTTTAATTGGTCCATGATATGCTGCCATTGCCTTAACAGTTTCTTTCCTGTCTGTTTTCTCAAGATACTTTAAAACGTCTGTGCCAGGGATGTCAAACCTTTATCAGAATTGAACACCATGTATATCCTTTCATTTTTGACAATTCTTATTAAAGGAGTTAAAAGACTTTTTGCACAAGCTTCTGTCTTTGGAAATTGAAAATAGGTTTCCATCATCTTGAAACCTGAAAATCCAAAGGTTGCTCTTTGGACATCTCCTGAGAATAAGGACTGATGCTAACAGCAAAGGCTGCCAGTATGTCACAATATGTTTAAAAATCACAGTAAGTTTAAAGGAAATAAGAAGACTAATCAAACTGCTGTGCCTTCTTTTTTGAAATGTTTGGCATTATCTATTAAAAAAAAAAGAGAGAAAAAAATAAAACAGAAAAGTCCTGTTTTTCTTTCTTAATTTTCATGTGAAAAGATAAATTCAAACAGTTTTTCATGTTTATATGTTGTCAGCCAAATGTATCTAAGACGTTTGAGAAAACATATGGAAATAGGAAATCACAAAGAAGTAAAAAAATGAATAAACTACAGAAAGTGAAAAAGCTCTAAGTAAAAAGTTAGGTTTTTAGGTTTCATCTGAGCCATTCATGAAAGTAAAGGTAAATGCAGAAGAAATATCTGTATTAGCAAACTTTGCATCATAAGGGCATTCCAGGTAGTGACTCAGGAAAAAGAGTGATATCAATTTAAACAAATGCACCCATTGCTGTAGCTAACTACCTAGATGGAGAGGAATTCAGGTTGATGGTGGAGAAGTGTTGGGAATGCATAATGAAATTAGCCATTCAATTCTAATGAAAGACATTTTAAGACAAATAAGCTTTCAGAGTAGAGATCTTTTCCTAAGATAGCCTCAGAAGTATAGAAAATTATGCTCTGTCCTCAGGCCTTCTGTGGGTTGCTCTAGACAGCTGCAAGTTGCAGAGAAGCATGGGATGATGCACCATGATGATGTATCAGTATTGTATTATGTTAACACTAAAAAGAAGTGACATAATTCTGAACTTATCAAAATTTTGGATGCTATTTGATTTATGGATGAAATTTGAATTAACATTCTCATTAAACTGGTTTTAACCCACATAATTGCAAAGACAGAAAGGTAAGAAATATGATATATTATCAACTTGTCTGTTTTGCCAGTCCAAGAAAAAGTGCTCTAGAGAAAGAGGACTAAAATTAGTAGAAATTAAAAGAAATTGTATTGGAAACAATTAAAACACAGGAACTGTTTGATGATGATGAGGGAGTTGGCATTCTTCAGCCTGGAGAAGAGAAGGCTGTGAGGAGACCTCATTGTGGCCTTCCAGTATGTAAAATGGGCTTGTAAGAGAGAGGAAGAGTGATCTTTTACACAGGTAGATAGCGATAAGATAAGGGGGGATGGTTTTAAACTGAAAGAGGTTTAGATTAGATGTTAGGAAGAATTTATTACTCAGATAGTAGTAAGGCACTGAAACAGGTTGCCCAGAGAAACTGGGGATGCCCCATCCCTGTAACTGTTCAAGGCTAGGTTGGATGGGGCCCTGAGTAACTTGATCTAGTGGGCAGAATCCCTGCCTGTGGGAGGGTGGTTGAATTAAATGATCTTTAAGGACCCTTCCAAAACAAGACATTCTATGATTCTATGATTTTGTCAAGTTATTTTTAACTCTAAAATGCACAAACCAACTTGATCTCTACTTCCTTCTGGTATCACAACAGGATTGTGTTCCTACATTTGCAAATGACATTTAATTTCTCTACACATCATCCTACATTTCCATGCTTTCATGTTATCTATATTTACTTTAGAAATAAGGCAATGCAAAAAATCTTAAATGAGATATGCATTTATCATGATTGTTTTCACTAAGTTGTTTTCTTTTTCTTTCATCTTGTAATTGCAACCCTAATTGGACCACTTGAGGATTAAGATATTCTCAAGGTATTTCACAACAGTATTTTCTCCTTAACAAGGATGAATGTCCCCTTGTGGAAATACTTGCTGATATTCTGGTTTAGAAATTCTTTTCTATTCCAAAGTACTAAGAAATTTAGGGTGGGTGTGCTGCATGGCCTAGGTTTTATAATATTAAGTGCTAAATTAGGTGTCTAGGATCTCAATACAATGAAGAATTAGATACTTCAGGTAAGCAGTCACTGACATGAGCAAAGAAGGTTTTACTTTAAACAATAAGAAATGTTGAAAAGCTGAGTAAGACATTATTCTTACATCTCTAAGAAATGTGCCGACTGCACTTCAGCTTTAGGAATGAGCTAAACTTCTGTACAGTTTTACGTACTTCTATCAGTCCAACCAATGAGATGGTTTGTCTACTGACTTAAAAGTGTTTAAAGTGTTTTTTAAAATCAATCCTTGCAAGGAAAAGAAGTCCTTTCACACATCAGGAGAAAGTTATTAGAGTATGTGTGAACTGTCCAATTCCAGAATCTGCCGATAATAATTTTTTTACTAACAAGACAACTCTAGATATTGTGTTTGGAAAGCATCACAATAATTATAAGTACTTCGCATGGTAGGAGATATTTAACTACAGGTTTCTGTGAATAAGCCCATTTATCATAACTTTAAATATTTTAATATATTCCTCATACTTTAGTTCATAAAAACACTAATTAAAACAGCCTGTTATAGACCTACTGCATTTACTTGCTGTTTAGCTTCATGCTAGTCCTCATTATTAATTTTCCTTTACCCGTAAAAACCGGTCTTAAGAGAAATTCTTATCATCTTCATATTACACCTGGTTCAAGAAGCATTGGATAGAAAAGAATGATGTATTTATTTACAAAAGTCAGAAAAGAACTAGAAAATGGTGAGGAACTACAAGTTTATAAAGTTTGGTGATGGCCATGAGGATCTGTAGATGGATCTCCTAATAATTATCCCTATTATGCAGATGACATTCAGTGCCAATAACTTACAAGTAAAGCATATGAGGAAAGAGTATTCTGAACTAGGTATTGCCCCCTTCGGAAAAAAAAACAAGAAAGACAAATTATAATAATTCTTTGAAGTCTATTCAATATCAAAAAAGAAAAACAAACAAGCAAGCAAATAAATTAACCCCAGGAAATTCTGTGCAGGTATTACAGCAAGACAGAAACATCCTTATGCCTTATACATAAATTAATCACAGATTTAAGCATTTGACAGTTAATCTCTGTTATTAGAAAGGTATAAGCATAGAAGGCTTTAACTGAAAGGAGCTGGGACAACTTCAGGGCTAGAGTGAGTTCCATGCAAATAGAAGTTACAAAGACTGATTCTTTGGCCTTGTTTGTCAGAAAAGAGATATATAGAAGTCTGAGCTGCACAGAGAAGGCAGAGAGAAATTAATTATTCCCAGTTTCTTCGAAAGTAGGCAAGAATCAAATCATATTTTTCATGACGTTGAAAAAAAAGGTGCGTTTTCTTCAGCTCTGGAGTTCATTATAACAAGACATTGTAGGCATGAAAACTTTACTTAGGTTCAAAAATTGATTGGACAAATTCGTTGAGGATGTTCAGAGAAACCTTTATCTCAAGCACTTCAGAAAAAAATTTTAAAAGGATATATCTGAAGAAGCATCTGCTTGCTTTGTCCTCCACTTTTTCCTAGACATTCAGTTATGACTAGTGTCAAAAATATTGGACACAGTCTCTGATGGAAAGAAAAGAGAAGAAACCCCCTGATATCAAAAATATGTTCTATTTTTATTTGTTTAACTGTGAACCATCTGCACTCTGATAACTGTTGAGAATTTTCCTCAATTTGACCTACTGACAACTGTTGAGAACTGACCTCATGGGCTCTTTTAGCCACCACCCGGGATATAATCTTAAATGTTACTTAATTAGGATTTGGTTGCTGGAGAGCAGCAGCTCCAGGAGAACTAGTCAAACCCAGCTTGACCTGTGCCCTCCCCAAGGAGCACAGTCCTATGGGGTATGGGCACAGCAGGCAGCACCTAGATGCTGGTAACAGGATCCATCAACAGACACAAATATGGTAAGTGATGACCCAGGTCCAGAGGATGTCCAGAGATTTGAGTTCAGAGCAAAGGAGATGAGTCTGGGAACTAAAAGTGAGGTAATGTGACTCAATGTACCTGAGGGAAAGAGCTTCAAGCAATGTCAATTCATCTCCAGTTCAGATGAGATAGGTGAAAACTCATGGAATGGGCTCAGATGTTGGGTCTAGATCTCAGCTCAGCCTGTTGTGTTTACATATTTGTGTGTTTCGCTCTGCTTTATGTAAAGTCTATAAAAGAAAAAAAGGCTGGTTTTCAGTCTTGCGATGTACGTAGGTTAAATATTTATCTGAACATCATAAGCATATAGGTAAGTATGACATCACAGTTGCATTTGGCATGATATAGGCTTACTCGGGATACTAAAATTAATCAAAATACTTATTCTGCAAACACATGGAGGTATTAGTAAAACTGACACTTCAAAGACTACTGATGGTATAAATTTAATTTGGCTTGTACAATGTCAAGAATGAGTTGCCTTACATCTAAACAGACCATAAGAAATCATCTTAAACTTGAAGGAAGTCATATATAATCTTTGAGAAGAGGAAATGAAAATCAAATTCTCAATTTTAGTTGAATTGAAACATCTCAGGCAAAGGTGACAGAATAGATAAAATATTTATATTAAAAAAATGCCATGTTGCCTGAGGCTTATTGATAAATGCTGCTTTATTAGGCTCAGCTATTCCTGAAGATAAACACATCCAACTTTCATCGACTTCCTTCAGCTTATATTTTGATAATCATTCAGAGTACCAGCACATTCTGACATTCCATACTACTGAGTCAAATTGGTTTTATTGAACAGCCATAAAAACTGTAGAATCACTGAATCATTCATATTCGAGTCTTGAGAAGTCACCCAGTTCACCTTCTTTCTCAAAACAGAGACAACATAAAATTCAAACATGAGATTTAGGGTGTTTTTCCAGTAGTCTTGAGTTACTCAAAGAACTCAGATTCCCCGTACAAGCTATGCAAATTCTTAAGAAATCTGATCGTGAAGTTGTTTTGTTTCATTTTGGTTAGTTGGTTTGGTTTTTCATAGCTAGGTTGTCAGAGCATCTTCTGTTTCAATTTATGTTCACTGACTCTCATTCTTTCGTTGGATACCTTAGTAGAAAGCCTGGCTCTATCTCTTTGGTTACCTACTTGTAGATATCAGAAGGTTATTTACCCTCTCCCTATGTTTTTTTTTTACTCTCCCCCTATTTTTTTTTTTTTACTTCTTCAGACAAAAAAGCAAATTCCCAGTAAAACAGGATAATATTCCTCAATTTGACCTACTGACAACTCCAGCTAACTCAGTAGCTCTTGGCCACTTTTGCTGCAAAGGTAGAGCTGTTTCATGCTCATCCTGCTGCCCATGACCACATCCAGGTCCTTTTTGTCACAGTGGTTCCCCAGGCAGCCTGCCCCAGCCTGTGCCACTGCTCAGGGCACCACATCTGCAGTGAAGGCTGCAGAGAAGGCTGTAGCTGCCAATTTTCCAGGGGTACTTTCTCCTGTCACTGATGGGGACTGAGCCTTGTGGTGTATTAGCACCATTTTGATTTCAGAATTTTGAAAATGGATTTTTTTTCATTATTGTGTAATGTTTTTCATCCTTGTTCCTTGTTTTGCCAAACTCAGACAAAGTATGTATACATATACATACACAAAAAAATACTTATTAATTTCACTTTGAAAACTCAAGTTTATATTTTTAAAGTAGCCATTAAAACTTTTTTGTTATTGTTGTTCTTGTAAGTCTAATAAAATGTATGTCGTCACAGGAATAAGTGCAGAAACAAGACAGATTGTTGCCTAAAATAACAAGTTATCAGGAAAAAAATGCCCCAAAATCTTTTCATGAAATGTTATATCTAGTCAGGAAAATGGTAAAACTCTTATTAACTCTGATGGGAGTCGTGATTCCACTTCATCCCACCACATAAGGCCTGTGTCAACTCTTTGGCACAGTAAAATATTGTCTTGGGAAGCAGCCAGTAGAGAGTTGTCTTCTGCCTTATGTTGATGGGGAAGGACTGGATAATTTAACCTAAACTGTGTCCTCACGTAATGAGGAGCAGCTGGACCTTGTGAAAAGGTGACTGTACTTCAAAAGCAGCCTTCCTTAATGCAAAAGTCATGTCTCTGTACCTGTCCTGAGTATGCCCTCTGACAACAGCAGGAACTCAAAGCTCGAGAGGAGAAGGCTGAAACATCTTCAGTTTAAAAAAAGAAACTGGACTGTCGGGAAATGGCACAAGCTTGAGGTCAAAGTTTCCATAGAAAATCCAGTTATTTTTGTTGATGTGTTTTGAAGTATTTTTACAAATATACTTTATCACAGGCTTTGAACACACATATCACAGCATCAATGATGACATCCACATAACGTTAGAAGAAAGAAAAAATATCAAAGAGAAAATTTGAGAAAAAAATAATTTAAAAATCAGATAAGAACAAGTTCTAAATCAAACGTTGGCCTGTAATGTTTTACCAGATAAGAGGCAGAAATGTCACTTCACTTCCCATTTGCCATCCATATTTCCTGTTAAGCACTTAACCACTTTCCCATAACCTCAGAGGTTCATCATTCTTTGTGAATCCTTTTCTCTTTGTCAGCAGTTACCTATTATTGCTGCTGCAATCTATGTAACTAAAGAGACTCCGATGTCACAGCTGCTGCAGAGAAAGGTGGCTGCAGTGATTATGTTAATGGGATCACTAATTTCTGGCATAAACATAGCTTAAAGCTGTTGTGCTGCTTCACGTGTCACTAGCTGGTTCAACGAAATATCTTGAACAAAGTAGAAAAATGTTAACAACTCAGTTGTTATTTATTTGTATTTCAGTAGCACCTACAGGCCATAATAAGCTGAGATCCTAGTATTTGAGGCAAAAAATATCCTGTTTCATTGTAAAAGCCTATATAATCAGAAAACAGGACCTTACTCCCTCTCCATATGCCACTCTTCTACCCCTCTACTTCACTTCCCAGTTGAAGTACTGCTTCCAACTCAGGTCCCCAGTACAATAAAAAGCATGAACCCCTTGGACGGGTCCAGAGGAGGGCCACGAAAATTATCAGAGGGCTGGAGCACCTCTTCTATGAAGAAAGGTCAAGAGAATTGGCATTGTTCAGACTGGAGAAGAGAAGGCTCCAGGAGAAAATTTTGCAGTCTTTCAATATATAAAGGGGATTATAAGAAAGGCAGAGAGGGACCTCTTATAAGGACCTGTAGTGATAGGACAAGTGCAATGGTTTTGTTCTGAAAGAGGGTAGATTTAGATTGGATATAAAGAAGATATTTTTTACAATAAAAATGGTGAGACACTGGAACCGATTGTCCAGAGAAATTGCAGTTACTCCATACTTTAAAGTGTTTAGTATCAGGTTGGACAGTGCTCTGAGCAACCTGGTCTAGTGGAAGGTGTCCCTCTTTATGGCAGGGGGTTCGAACTAGATGACCTTTTAAGGTCCCTTCCAACCCAAACCATTCTAAGATTATACTGTTCTACAATTCTGTAAAGCACAGAGAACACAAAGAAATAGTGAGATAATGATATTATGTACCTAAATATACCAATTAACAGGTAATACACCAATTAAAAGACTGTCATTAAAATGTTGGAAGCCTCTTTGCTCCTAAATTTAAGATATAATAGGGAAAATATTTATTTCAACATTAAAAAAAAAAAAAGATAACTTTTAGTACGTAAGGTGGTCAGTTTTCCCTGACCATACAAGCTTCATTCCTAGACCCATGAGATATAAACCATCTCTTTCATCAATCAAGATGCAGAAAAGATCTAGGATTAAATCTAGGATATGTGCTGACTCTGGGACTTCACAATATGTCTCTGGAGATCTTTTTCCATTTCTACAGATAATGTAAAATTTTGTGGTTAATCTTGCCACTGAGCAACTTGGACAGCTAATGTGTCTAAACCTGGGTAACATGGTATCCATATCTGTCTTTTACCAAGGAGTGTTGCAAGTTTTTTACAAGCCCACTTACCTGTTAGCATGTGCCCAAGTGCTGTTATATTCACATCCAAAATGCAAACATCTTAACCTAAGTCCCTTGGAAGATGGCAGCAGTTAAAGCAACAGACTAGGAAATTTTCAATCTCATCTGTAGACAAGACCTCCAACTCTTTAGAACTTTTATAGTCACATCGTTTTAAATAAAGCTTTCTACAAAAACAGGCAGGAAGCCAAGACAGTTCAGTGGTAGCCTGCTCTCAGCAAGAAATGTCACAGCATGGACATTTGGTGGGCTTTTTGTGTATTTTGAATATGTATTTTGAATATGTACACTGTGTTGTATTTGCAGAGTACATCAGAGAACTTAGCAAGTGTGACAAGCACAGATAGCCGAAGGCAATGTCCATATCCAAAGATGAGCCCAAACAGCGATGGAAATCTTTATTCTGACAGCTGTTGATTCTTGGATCTCTGAAGATTTTGGGCTTATATTATACAATGTGGAAAAACAAGCCTGTGTATAGACACAATCCAGAGTGTCTTCTAATAATGCCTCTTTTCTACATTTTACCTGGACTTAGGGTTTGGCTTTCAAAGTCTTCAATTTAGCTCTTGAAGACAAGATGTGGTATTTTCATTGTATAGCACCCTTCCAAGAAATTTGTGTAGCAGCTTGTAGCATCAGTTAAGTGAGGAAGACACATATATGATGCCCAGTCTCAAAGTAAATATGGAAAAATAAGAAAGAAAGTAACAATGTAGTGTAACCTCAAACAGCTGAAAAAGAAATATTCTCATAAAGAAAAAACACCATAAACAGACTAATCAAATCATAGGAGACTGCACCTAGGTTTATTTTTAAATTAGTTTTTTTAAGACTGAAGTTGTTCAGAGATACCCTAGGTACCTCTGAATGAAGTAGTTTGAGTGCTGAAGAACACCTGTGCTTCATGGCATTTTTTCAAAATTATTTTACCCCACTTCCCATAGATCCCAATGGGAAGACTGCCACAATACAATATTAGTCAACACCCAAACTAACATTTTTAGAGCTAGATCAGAGTGTTCTTTTTAACTCTGCACTGATCTGTGATAACACCCTTCCTTATGTATTTCATAATTAATTTCTTGGTTAGCTTCAGCATTTCAACCTTCAGCAAGTCCCCTAAAACTGTATATTAGTATCTCCATCTATGTTGCTCTCCTCTCCCAAATTGACTTCAAAATGTGCTTCAAAAGCAATTTATGCTAAATTGTTTTCACGCTCCTTTTAGGCACAACCTCTTCAGTCTGGAGCATTTTTTAGTTCTCAGTTTACTCTGGCTGAGAGTACCTATACAGCATGCTTGAATACGTATTTCCATTATATTTTGAGAATGAAGTGATATTTTTGTTGTAAAGATAGGTGTCCTGTGAAAAATATGAGTCGAATGACAGACTCTCCCACTGGTGAAGAAGCAACTACAATACTACAGTACTTTACTGAACATTCAGTCCTCACATGATACTACAAGAAACCGTTCACCTAACTGATCATTTAGTTTTAGGTTACACAGCTGTCATGTGAAAAGGGGAGACTTCCTCAACCATAAGTGGGGGGAGATTTCCTCAACCCATAGTATTTGGTTTGTCCATCAGTGCCCCAGGAAAGCCGAGACCCTTGTGCCCAACCAGTCTGTCAATGTCTGTGACTCACTACCCTCCCTGGGGATGAGTTTTTTGCTGGGGATTCTGCCAACTCAATTAAGTTCTGTCTCAGTGCAGAAGGTATGAGCTCTTCCTGAGGCAGAGATTTCTCCTGAGACTGGAGGAGGACTATGCCAGCTTTCTGTTTTGCTTTATTTCCACTATTTTTCTTTACTGCGATTAAAGATTGAATAGGCTTATGGAGGACATCCTTAGAGGTACCATGCAACCAAAACTGAGATACTCCCAGCTCCTGAGCTTGATGCCACAAGTCATTCCTATCAAATTTGGGCCTTTCCTCAGACATTTCATTAAAATTGGGCTGTGAAGTGTCAAGCTGGGGAACTTGCCATGTATGGTTCAGCAGCTTTTCTGCAGATGATTTAATAGTCCAGCCCATATGGTGACCGTAACTAACCACTTTATGTACAAACTCATCCCAAGTGATACTGGGATCTCACTGAACTCGTCTGCAACTGTGAATATTGTGTCTGTCATTTTGCAGGTGATCCTGAATGTCTGCAACAGACATCTTTAGACTTTCAGACAAATGAGAGGAGTTAACCACGCCGGATCAGTGAGGGCTTGCATCAGAGATTTCCTTGTAGGATCTCTATCATACATTGACCATATGCATGCTGCCTTCTGCACTGATGCAGCCAACTCAGAGAGACCATTAATTTTGATTACCAGCGGGTCTCCTTTCTCTTGAGGGTCCATACCTCCTGCCTAGTACGCAGCCCATGCAGTTAAGGAGTAATCATGGTTTCCTGATGTGGAAATTAGAAGCACTCCCAGGCTGCAGTAGCTTTTTGGTTCCTTCTCACTCAACGCTTGGTACACCTCCAGTAAGAGAAACTCATTACACATATTTGACTTCAGATTCACCTGGACACCTAGAATATTTTTCTTGTAATTTTAATGACTCAGTTGGCATCCAAGGGATTGTACGCATCGTGGTATGTCTCATCATCACTATTAACTGTAGTTTTGGTTTTAACTAATGACCGCAAGGAAACCTTCCAAGAATTGGAATCCAAGATCCTCACACATTCTTCATCATCACTACCACTCCAAATATCCCCATTCCACGTCTCAATATCCAGATAAGACATTGAAAAAGTTTTAAGCTTTATGAAGCTCATTTTCAGCAACAAGTTTATCAACTCAGAATTCCAGTTTCTCTCCTAAGTTACTCTCAAAGGCTAATGATGACCTCAACACTTCATTTTCCAATTTCAAAACAGTATACTCAACATCAGAAACCCGTTCAGAAGCAAGTGAATTTTTTGTGCATGAGAAGAACAGCCTCCTAAAACTGCACAAATCGTACCTTTACCTTTTCCTTTTTTACACTTCTTCTCAGCCTGATGTTGCTCAATGCATTCTACTTCTTTCCCTTTGTCCTTCCAACATGTTTAAGCCCTCTCCTTCCCAGTCTAGAAAGGGGTACATCTGTATTTTTGCAGCAAGCTGTCCATGGCAATCTCGTCCTTGACGCCAAGTTTCTGTCACGTGAAAAGGGGAGATTTCCTCGACCCTTAGTGTGGAGAGTTTACCTCAACCTTTATTGTTTAATTTGTCTGTCAGTGTCCCAGGGAAGCCGAGACCCTTGTGCCCAACCAGTCTGTCAGCATCCCGTTATGAGAACCCTTCACCAAAAAGTCCCACTGGATTGGAGAGAAATTTGATTGGCCTTTTAATGGAGCTAAGCCAACAGCATAAGGGAGACCCCTCAGCGGGTCTTCCCACTTTATTCGAGTGTGTTACCTGCTGCCAGCAACTGCCAGTGTCCAGGAAGGACCATCGCTAACAGCTTACAGAATAACACTCTTTATTAATATAAAATTGTGCCAGGTTAAGGTTTAAAGATTGCTGGTGATGGTATCTGCCTAAAAAAATATATTTAAAGCAATACACAGACAAGCTCTAATCCCCAAGTATTCAGCATGCTTAGAATACAGTTCTTACTCAAACGTGTCTCCATGGGGGAGAAGAGAGATTCGACCTGTCAACCAATCCCAGTAGTTATGATGGAGTCTTCCCTCATTTCCCCCCCACACTCTTAACTTTATGTTTAGTTTGAGCTTGAGTGACTTTAGTCATAAATACCTTTGTTGCTGATTGGTGTAAAATTCTCTCACTTTGCTTTTAAAGATACAGTCAAAAAAATATAGAGCACATGCTCAGGGGGGTGTAGTCCCTTGCAAGCGGGTAACTTTGGCATGGAGGTGTGTGTTAGTATTATAATTAGGCTTTAATGAACCAAGTTCATCTAAGAACAATTTTGCCTAATTTTGCCACTATTGTCGGCTCAGCAGCAAGACATCTTCTCCTATCTCCCTTGGTTGACAGGTACTACACAGTTTATCAGCTGCAAAGTACCATTGAGCTCCTCTCTCTGCAAGGATTTCCACAGAGCCTGGCCACAGTGTCTCTGCTCTGCTCCAATCTCCATTCCACCCCCTTTGACCAGCGCTTACAATTGCAGACTGTATATATGGGGAATCATTGTGAAATGCCAGCCGCATTCCATCCAGGGAGTAGCAGCTGCATTTTATCCTATAATTTCCATACTGCTATAACTTCTGTTAGGATGTAAATATAATTTCTGTTTATTATTTTTTTTAACCCCAGCCATCTTCCCACAGCAACCCTTGCAGTAAATTCACATACACAATTCCAAAATACTCCTGTAATGGGAATCAAAAATTACATGGTCCACGTACAAATATATTCTGATGAAATTACATCATTCAAGACTCTGGAAGTATCTAAGATATAAAAAATAAAGACTCAAAAATTTAATAGTGGCATATTATTCACTGACTTCAGTAGGTCTGATTATGTGAGGCCAAGAAAGAAAGGTAGACAGGCTGAAGCATAAATTCTTTAAGTAAATGAGCAGTTTGCTGCTTTTACATAAACCTGTTTCCTTGCAACTTACTGGGAATTACACGCTCTCTGGTTACTGCAGCAGTAGCTCAGACTTCACATAGGCAAGGCAATATGATTTATGAATTTGATGTTCTTGCAGTTGGCTGGTTCCTGTTTTCCAAAAGCTGTCTTAATAGCCTAGATCAGTCATTAAAAGTCAAAAACTGCAACAAAAAGAGCTGGAGAAGTTTCATCTCAATACATTAATAAACTGATGTTTCCTACAGGTTTAAACATTAAACATTTGGAGTTCCCACAAAAATTAAATCAAATGTGTTTTGGGCTTATATCTTTGAAAATTCTAGTTAAAAAAAAGAAAAGAAAAAAAAGAAAAAAAAAGAAAGAAAACATTTGGAAAGGCATATGATTTTTTTATAGAATCCTATTATACTACTGACCATAGATCCTTTGCTCTTACTGGATATAGTGGATTGACACTGACTGGATGCCAGGTGCTCACCAAAGCCACTCTATCAGTCCCCTCCAGAGCTGGGCAGGGGAGAGAAAATATAACAAAATATTCATTGATCAGGATAAGGACATGGATGTTATTCAGCAATTACAGTCACAGGCACCTGCCACAGGGGACAGATCTCCATGGAGTTCTCCAGTGTGGGCCCCTCTGAGTGGCTGCCCAATGTGGGTCGCCCATAGGGTGACAAGTACTGCCCGCAAATCTGCTCAGTGTGGGCTTCTCTTATCACGGTTCCAGAGGTCCTGCCAGGACCCTGTTCCACTGTGAGCTTCCCACAGGGTCACAGCCTCCTTCAGGTACCCACCTGGCCTGGTGTGAGGTCTCCCACAGGCTGCAGGTGGGTAACTGCTCCACAGCGGACCTCCATGGGCTGTGGGCGGATATCTGGTCAAACGGGGACCTTCACAGGCTGTAGGGGGACAGCCTTTCTCACCATGGTCTTCATCATGGACTGCAGTGCCTGGAATACCTCCTCCTCCTCCTTCCCAATATTTGGAATTTGTATTTTTACTATTTTAGTTAGATAGCCATGTCTCTTTCAAAGTATTCTTTATTTTTCCACTGATGTTCTATCCTGTTAAACTTTCTGACCAAGATGCTGTAAAACAAAATATTCAGAGAACTCAGTGAGAATCTGGTCAGAACCTGTTGTAGGTGTGCCTGAAATAGCCAAAGGAGTTCTGATGTAGTGGGAGGTAATTGAAGCAAACTACCAGATCAGCATTCCCTCCTAATGATAGATCAGTGACTGAGCATTTAAACCTATGGTTCTATTGTATCTATCTAAAGATAATTCAGGAAACACTAACTGCTGTTCAGCTACACACTTATTATTACATATTATTATTATTATTAATTATTATAATTATTTGTTAATTTCCAAACTTCTCTTTGATTTTCAGAATCGTTGGAGTTGTTTGAAGTAAGTACAATCCCCTCTGGAAAACCTGTCTGCTCCTTTCAGCTCAAGTCAATATCCTTTGCTGGCTCATTTCCATTAGAACATCCGAGATGAAACTGTTTATCTTTCATGTATTTTCACTGTAGGAATGCAATGTGGTTTATGCTGTTTCTTCTTTTGAGAGAGGACGAGTAAGTCACTTTATCAAAAGGATCTTGACTCCTATAGACCCTAACTATTAAATTCCCTTTTATTTAAGCGCTTTATAGTACTGGCATTTTTTTCTGACCAAAGCACAAAAAGTTAGGAACAGTAATTCAGCCTGCTACAGCTATAATTTCTATTTTTACCCACATATAAAATTTGATCCTTCGTACTCTACATTTCACAATCAGAGGCTTTGTAAGCTTTTGCACATTAGACAATTACACATAGGTTCGATATATATAAAGCTGCCAGCCAGCTTAACCTTCTTTGGAAAAGTTACATATCAGTCTCAAATGCTTAAAACTGTAGTCTTTGGTGCTTCTTTCTATTTACTCAGGCTTGCTACTGCCTTCTTTTTTCACCTATTTTTATGTACAGAATTTATGTTTTACTACACAGACATCCTTTTTATATTTTAGACATTCCTACCAAGATACACCCATATTTATCTATAATTAATAGACATAAATCAATAAAGAATCTGAGATTATTGAAGTGTACTTTCAATACATATGTTTAGAGGTATTGAATACAGCAAAAAAAACCAATATTTTAAAATAAGTTTCTGCCTCCATTTTCTTACTTTCCTGACTTGCGGCCCCACTGAAGGTACTATTTCACAATTTCAGAATCACTGTGGGTTTAGACATCCTCATGGGAAAGTTCAAAATCTTTTCTACTGTTTGTCTCCTCCCTCCTACTGGCTCAGTCCTGAGCTACATGAGATTGGATTTCAGGGGAAACTGTCACTGGGCCCAAACTGTGTTATTTAGGATCATAAAATTCCTTTTTTGTCCAATTTATAAAGACAGGTAAATTGTTAAAAAAAAAAGGAACAGTTAAAGGTCCAAAGAAATATCATTACATCCAGACTATTAGCTAGTATGATTAGTAAAATTGCCAGCTGAGACTGTTTCACTCCCTATTAAATAATTGAACATTCAGTGGGACTGAGAAAGAGAAGGAGAAAGTGCAAACCTGATTGTACAGTTTGTTGGTTGGTGTTCTCCTCTGGGATACAGAAAAGTCAGGTTACAAGTTTCTGCTCCAAAATTCAGTTTAATTATTTATACAAAGAGAAATAACTTCAACTGTATACCTAGAGGAGTTTACACTAGAATATCCAATATCTTGATGATTAGGGTACTCCCATGGGATACTGGGAGACCTCTCCTTCAATTCCTATGCCAGTGAATATTTAATAATTTATACACAGTAAAACTGCTTCAAGACAAACTCATACCAGATGATCCAGCACCTCAAAGATTAGAACATTTATTTGCAATTGAAACAGACATGATTTCAACCATCTGATCAAATCAGAACTCCAAATCAGGAAGCACAAATGTTTGAAAATGGATTCCTCTCTCTTAATGCTTTGAGCTCTGGACTGTTGAGTAAAATAAAGATTTTGTAGAGTAGAGGATTTGTGAGACAGGTGACCTGGAACTGGATATTTTTTTTCCTGAAGAGGATACTTTATTGTAAATATATAATGCCAATAAGACAGGTTCTCAATACCTGTCTTAAAGTGCTTCCATATCTTGGCATTCCCATCTTGTAAGTTAGCTTTTGTGAATCTTACTGGTAGGCACCAGATTCTCTATACTCTACATAAGAAGTCTGGCCTTCAAGTTTGGGACCAAGGTTATAGTAGATTGCAGTGTGCCTAAAGGTTAGAAATGTTAACATCCAACGATAACAAATTTGATGTCTATATGCAGAGAGAAAATACTTATTTGTATATAAGTTGCTTGTACATCCATATCATGGAAGAAACAAGGTTACTTCAAAATGTGCAGCACTAAAGACGTATTCCAGTTGGCCTCCAAAAGAATACTTTACTTAAATCAATTCTCTGTGTAGTGATACGGAAATGATTAGTAACTAAAAGTACTCTAAAGATTTTATAAAAATAGAAATAAGTGATAAAAAAGCTATGTTTTTCTGGCATATTATGGCTCACTTAATCCTTATTATATAGCCTTTATAAAGTAGATTTATTTATGTGCTATTTGCATTCCTTAACATATAAGGTAAATAAAAGTACCAATGACCTTGTTAAACATTGGAAAACAAAACTAAGGAAAAAAACCTTCTTCTTGACTAAAGGGGAAATACATTTCTTTCTCTAGAGAATATTAGCTTCCGAGTGACAAATTCACAGTATGCATGAGTCAGGTAAGTGTGTAATACATAAATATCCTTATTCCCCTTGGACACCTATATTACTTATATATACACAAGGTCTATAAATTTCTCTGATTGTCTAAATGAAGATATTCTTTCAGTATTCAAAGCAGAATAGGAAAAATGGGAACTTCAGGCATTACCGGCTGGAAGAAAATTACTTCAATTTCCTAAAGAAGACTTTGGATTTTATTTTACATTACTGTTACAGACAAAAAAAGGAATTGCACAGCAAATCATTATTCTAAATTATCACTATCACTATTATTGCAAATAATAAAAGGAATAATAAATATAAAATGTGCATCCTGATTTTATTTATTTCTAGTAGGTGTTTCTGAAACTCCTAAGTGAAAGAAGAACTGTTTAGAAGCAAGTGCCAATTTTCATACCTCCCCTGAGCAATGAAATTATTTATTCAACAACAATAAAACTTGAAATTTATCACCATGAAACAAAATGTATAATCTACACTGTGGAGGGAAATAATTGTAGTAGTAATAATAGTAATAATAAAGTTGCCAACCATAAACTGTATTTTCCCTTTACAACCACCAAAAAAATTCTCTAACACTTTTTTATAGACAAAAAATCCTTTAACATATTTTTCCCTTTTACATGCCTACCTTGTCATAGAAAATGTATAGCTCATTTTCTTGCCAGTTATTCTGTCACAGCATTTTTAAACTGCATGTATATCACAGGTTTGATCAGCACAGACGTAAAAAATTAAATTGGAGTACACAAATAGTTAAAGGTGGATATGATTCCAATACACACTATGATCACATCAATTTTCAAAGAAGGATATGTCATAACAGACTTAGAATGATCTCCTTTATAGGTTTTACTGTGTGACCTCCTCTCCATCCAGCAGTTATAAATTCTAGTGTCACCTGCCAGGCAAACAGTAATTGAAGTATCTAAAACTTGTATTTATACATCTGACCAATATGTATCCAGAACAGCCAGTGAATAGTTATTGGAAGTGAACACATTCGTTGTGAAACTGTCTAGAACTAATTGATGAAGATGAGTCATATTATGGCATTTTATTGGCATAATATTGGCATATTATGGGATTTTACAGATTGAGGTAGCCACATCCATTGCATTCTGCATCCTTAGAGACACAAAAAAAAACCCCTGAAACTGTGTCTATGTTTCTTTTAAACATTTGAATAGAGCTTGAATAGAGTTAAAATACGGTCAGTAGTTGATACTGCCCTTATTTAAGCCTTTAATCTTACACAAAATTTGAAGGGAGGTTTATATCAAGTAAACATTAATTATCTCAATGCAACATCTACTCAACATCAGCCAAGAAAATCACCTTTTTACTGCCCTTCAGAGCTTCACAAGTAGATGCAGTAGGGCAAGGCACTTGGTATCTTTTGTACAGCTCAAGAATGATGTCAATTATTACCTTATGGGGAAGTCGGTCAACATGTCATTTCTGCCTCAAAAAAGGAAGAGGCAGACTGCAGTAGATCAAAAAGTTCAAATACCTGATTAAGCATTGACACAAACACGTCTTCCTTCTTCCTGCCTCGATCCAATCCCACATCGTTCTTCCAAGACAAAATTCCTTCTGCTATGTTTCTACCTACTTAGTCACCTCTTTCCATGAAGGTCTTGAAACTCTCATATACGAAAGCTCAGCGTGCCTGACAGATTTCCTCCTGGATATTTTCCTTTAGGTCTTTCAAGGCAGCATCCTCAGACACCATAACTGCTTGTACCTGGATGACTATCAGCACAGTGGCAAAGATACAGAAACTGTCTTTGAAATTCACTAAGACTATGGCTTACTTAGGTTGGGGACTAGCATTAAACAGCTCTTGAAAGATAAGAATAGCCAAGTCTCTTTCCTGCAAAAGTATTTTATAAAATTCTTATGCTGAGTCAGAAGTAGTTGTGCTGAGCATTGTCTCTGCTATCCTATCAGACAGCATAGAAAAGGAAAGAGTAAGACCTAATGACAAAACTGGAAACATGAACAGAACTTCAGGGAGAGAGAAATTTTCAATCAACAATATAAAAGGACTGTTGATTTTGCTTATGCCAGAATATTCTGGGTAAAGTATTTTGGTGTTGGGAGGTTAGTTTGTATGAAATTCCATTGATATGAAGTGCAGTTTGGAAAAAGAGCTTCACTTGGAAATGAAAACATCATTCTTTGTTTGCAGTTTATGATGTAAAGCATGGGGGAAGAAACAGTCCTTTACTTCCCCATGCTGAGGAATGGGCAGATCTTCATCAAGAAAGGCTTGCTCAACAGCATGGTTTGAGAAAGACAGGTTTACGCTCTTTAACAATACCAATCATTAATTCTTTAAATTGTCCAATAGAAAATGTACTTAACAGCTTGAAGTAAAGGATATGGGAAGCTATTATTCAATAAGAATTGATGTCCAATACATAGTTCAGAGAGTGGTTTGAACTTGAGTTTGAGATTTTGATTTTTTTACTCAGAAGAATTTTTTTCCATCAGTAAAGTGAGGTCATCAATTTCAAAAGAAAATGAGAGGAGAGGAAAAGAGGAAATAAACTAAACAAGCTCCAGTCTAAATGGTAAAATGAAAAAAAAAAAAAAAGAAGAGAAGTAAAGTATTTAGCAAAATTGTTTACTGTTTAACTGTTTGTTATGATCTGGTTATTAAAATTATTAGAAATGCCTCTGCCCAAATTAAGGTGCAAATGAGACAATATGCCAAAGTCAATAGTATGGATTTTATTTAACAGTAAATGTGAGGCAGAGAGAGAGAGAAAGAAAGAAACAGGGAAAAGGAGGCGGCAGGGGAAAGAAAGAGAGTGACAGAGAGAGATTAAATAGAAATTGTATCACCACTGTGGAACCCTGTGGCTTTACTCCTTCTGTTTTGTGTAGAGAGATTTCACCATCACCCCCCCCAAACCCTTCTCCTCCTCCACCTACTGAGTTTTGTTTACTTCTTCTTAGACCTGAAATAGTTAGACAATACTTAGACAATAGTCTTATGTTCTCTGTCATGATGGGGGGGGGGAGGGGAAGGGGGGTGCTTCAGTGGTCCTAGACAGCCAGTTGCTTCCTTCCAGTTTAAGAAAAAGTCTTTCTATGATTTTGACAATGTTTAAGACATTAACAACATTTCAGTCTATCACACCATTTTTTAAATTGTTCTAAATCCAGCTGGCGGCCTGGAGCTGCATCCAGCTGGCGGCCGGTCACCAGTGGTGTTCCCCAGGGATCAGTGTTGGGCCCAGTCCTGTTTAACATCTTTATTGATGATTTAGATGAGGGGATTGAGTGTATCATCAGCAAATTTGCTGATGACACTAAATTGGGAGGGAGTGTCGACCTGCTGGAAGGCAGGAGGGCTCTGCAGAGGGATCTGGATAGACTTGAGAGATGGGCTGATTCCAATGGGATGAAGTTCAATAAAGCCAAGTGCCGGGTCCTGCACTTTGGCCACAACAACCCCATGCAGTGCTACAGGCTGGGCAAAGAGTGGCTGAAGAGCAGCCAGGCAGAAAGGGACCTGGGGGTACTAATTGACAGGAAGCTCAACATGAGCCAACAGTGTGCCCAGGTGGCCAAGAAGGCCAATGGGATCTTGTCCTGTATCAAAAATAGCGTGGCCAGCAGGAGCAGGGAAGTGATCCTTCCCCTGTACTCTGCGTTGGTGAGGCCACACCTTGAGTATTGTGTTCAGTTCTGGGCCCCTCAGTTCAGAAAGGATATTGAGGTGCTGGAGCGGGTCCAGAGAAGAGCGACAAGGCTGGTGAAGGGACTGGAGCATAAGTCCTATGGGGAGAGGCTGAGGGAGCTGGGGTTGTTTAGCCTGGAGAAGAGGAGGCTCAGAGGTGACCTCATCACCGTCTATAACTACCTGAAGGGAAGTTCTAGCCAGGTGGGGGTTGGTCTCTTCTCTCAGGCACTCAGCAATAGGACAAGGGGGCATGGGCTTAAGCTCCGCCAGGGGAAATTTAAGTTGGATATCAGGAGAAAATTCTTTACAGAGAGAGTGATCAGGCATTGGAATGGGCTGCCCAGAGAGGTGGTGGATTCACCATCCCTGGAGATTTTTAAACGCAGATTGGATGTGGCACTGAGTGCCATGATCTAATAAATGGACTGGATTTGGACCAAGGGTTGGACTCGATGATCTCGGAGGTCTTTTGCAACCCAATCGATTCTATGATTCTATGATTCTATGATTCTATAAATCAATACATTATTGTGTTAAATAATTCCTCTAAAATTATAGAGTTTACATAGCATACTCACACTATGATATACACACACAGTCTGAAAGTTGCAAAAAACATTGTAATAAAGAACAACAAAAAAAGAATCTTAAGCTCTATGATTATTTTTATTATTAAATGGTACAGATCATTGAAATGCACAGGAAGAATACTAAAGTTAGTATCCTTTGATTTCATTGACTGTGATATTGATTGTGTTGATATGAAAGTAAAGGACACGTGACCCTGAGATTAACTCAGTTGGTTAGAGCATGGTGCTTATAATACCAAGGTTGTGGGTTTGATCTCTGTATGAGCCATTTACTCAAGATGTGAACTCAATGGTCCTTGTGCATCTCTTCCAAATCAGAATACTTTGTGATTCTGTGATCTTTGTTCCAGAAAAGCCTGTATGAACCCATGTTGAACAATAACTTCAATGGCAGTTTCAGAAAGATTTTTCTCACCATATGTATGTTTAGCTGTTTCAATTGTGAAATCTATCTATTTAGAGATCAGCATATAGAATATCCTTCCTTGTGTCTGGAGGGCAGTATGACCATTGAAGCTGCTACAACCATTTATGCTATAATGGCAACCTTAGCTGGTTTTCATTCTGCAGGCTTCCTTCACTATGTTTCAAAAGGCCAAATGTTGCACTCATGTAAACATTGCAGATTGATAAGCAAGTGCCAATCACAATTATGGAAGTGCTTGACAATAAGTTGTTTCACAAGACCATCATGCATTTTGAAAAAGAAGAAATTGCACATTTTTTTAGGTGTGAGGGGAATAACTACTGGAAAGACTGGCAGAATTCACCCGTAAGATCTTCTGAGACAACTTTGCAAATGGGACATGGTCATATTGCATCTACCTTGCAGATGGCTGTGGTGCAAAGTACTAAACCAATGTATAACAATGTTAGGACTAGAATATATATATCACATAGCATTACTGAATACATGTACTATAAGACACATAATGTCTTAAGCCTCCCTACAGAATCAGTGAAGACAAAGAGACTAGGTGATCCCATCTACTTCAGATATCTAATATAGGATATAAATTACCCTGTAAAGCTTCCTTGCTCACCAGCAACTACTAAGATGTAACTTACACAAGTGGTTTAGACTGGATACTCAGTGCTCAGGCAGATACAGTTGTTTCATGATTCTTGCTCAAGAGTTTTTAAGTTCTTTGATGCAGTGGCCAAGATGTAGTAGTAGTTTGGCTGTTATATTTATTTCCTGAATATTGAATGGAAAATTGTTTAGCATTTAGGATCAAATGAGATTGAAACTGTGCATTTTTCTTTTATTTGGTAATTTTATTTTAATGATATTATGTGGGTCTATATAAGACAAATTTCTGTGACTTATTTTCTTATCCCAATCATTTAAGAACCACTATGAAGGAGAGTGGGCTATAAAAACAGATTTTTGCAAGTGTGTTTTCTGTGTCAAGTGAAGGCTTTTGGCATGTCTCATGTGACCGGTATAAGTGTTATTTGTCAATGTGAGAACTGAATCAAAATCAGCAGGAAACAGAAAACTTGCACTAAGAAACACTGTCAAGAACAAAGGAAACCAATAACAACTGACAAGTGGTTAATGAAAATGGATGGAAAAAAGGAGGAGGAAGAATTGACAAAAGAAGACTGCTCATACTGAGGATAAAAAATGAAGTAACGTTGTTTATCTTCATTTGGCTACCTATCTTAAAATAAGAGATAAGCCCCAGTGTTGACACTGCAAAGAAAGAGAAAATATGAACCCTTTCTAAACTTGTACATAACATTGAGTCCTGTTGTGGAATCTTCTGCTATCTCTCTTCTTTTTTTTACATTAAAAGTTATTTTTTCAGTGGAAGTCACAGACACCCCATCAAAAAATAACAAAACAATGAAGCTTTTCTGGGTTTGTTTCATATTTTGCAGAGAGCTGTGTAGCTAAAAAGAAATAAAAAATAATAATAAAAAAATAGTTCAGTTCAGGAATAATTTTGTAAATTTCCTTTTAGGTATTCCATTTTTTTAAATTTCTCACCTCTCATATTTCTGAACTTTGTTATGATTATAATAAAGAAAAAATATGTTTTGTTTTTCTTTCAAACTGATCTTATTCTTCCAAATATCTCATTTAGTAATTTTTAGTCACTTTGTGTGCAAAGATCTGCAGAAAAATCTGTAATTTTCCTATTCCTTGGTTCACTATTTTATGACTGCCCAAGACAGTAGAAAAGGTAAACAATGAAATCACACAGTTTTATAATCTACCAGCTACTGTAGAATTACTCTAGTACCTTTTTGTTATTGCTGCGCTCTTACTCACTCTTTTTCCTTATTTCAAATGACATTCTCACACAAATGACAGATCACACAAATTAAGACATAAACAACATTCAAAATATGTCACCTGTTCCTCTATAAGGAATAAAGGCGCATTGTGAATGAATATTCCTGCAGAAAGAAGAACCTTCCTCTAATTACTCTTAAAATGTAATCATTCTTTCACTGGCAGGAAGGTGCCACTACCTAGGATCTATGGTCCAGATCTGAAGATCTGCTGGAAAGACACACTTCCCTTGATTTCAGTTGTTTCCACTTGGTGAAAATTAGATTCAAAACATAGATTAATCTCAACTTTTTCTCCAAAAACCTTTAGGATCTTGTCCCGTGTGCTGATTTTGGCTGGGATGGAGTTAATTCTCTTCATAGTAGTTACTATGGATTAACAGGGGGAATGAGTGAGTGGCTGTGTGGTGCATAGCTGTTAGTTGGGGTTAAACCATGACATCCCTTAAGGACAACTCAAAAATTATTCAAGTTTGTCCACTAACTGTTTTTTAAGGAGACCATAATAACAGTCACAAATTGCTTCTGATAAAATACAGAACTTTATTCTCAATGGAAATCTGAAATTGCAAAGAAAATTATTTTTATATAGCGAGAATATGTTATCAGTTACTATCAAATCTTTTTCAGAACTACTTTAAAAAAAGTAAAAATAAGCACTTTTTAAAATATGGCTGCACTTGAGGTATGATTCATCTCACCTAGACTTTGCTGTTAAATTTAGGCATTTTTTATGCTTAATGCCACAGTTTAGGTTATTCTAGTCCCTCAAGAAGTTACCTCCAGAAGATCATTCATCCTACCAAAGACATGTAATTCAGACAACTATGAATCATCCTCTAGAGGTACCTGTGTTGGTTTACCTACTTTGGAAGGAGGATAGGTAAGTAACTGACACAAAAATTCAATGTCTAAAGATATTTAAAGTTGAATGTTATTTCCAGTGACTTTTTCTACCTTTCCACAAGAATCAGAATTTGAAATGTCTGCAGTATTTTAGGCAATGGACACATGCATGAGTCAATCCTTGGTAATTGATCTGCCTTGATTTTAAATTCACTCTGTATGGATCATGAGTTAATTTACTTTTAATTGAACATTTAATGTTAATGCTTACAACTACTGACCTTTCATTACATAGATTACTTCTTTCTCAGATTCCAAAATATATGCCCTGATCATTCATGTGCAGCTGCTAGTGATGCAGTTTTGCTCTAGATTTATGCTACGAGGTTGAGTGTTTCATTCATTTGCTCATGCATGGTGACTGTTTTTTAAAATTTAAATCACATTACCTGGCGTTATTTGAAGGGGATAATACTATTAATATAGCAAGTGATAGTCTGCTAACAGTAATTGAATGAAAACTGATTTTTTACTTTTTTTCTGAAAGATAAGTCTAGGTTTTTCTTAATGATACTAAATCAAAAAATTTCAAGAAATCCACCAGAAGATTGTTCTGTAAAACTTTTATAAAATCCAGCACAAATAGTCTGCAATTTTCCTAAGTCAAAAAAAGTAGTCTTCTGGATCTATTCCGATCTACAGTATCAAGACAATAAAATCTCACATTCAACTACCATCTTCTGGTTAGCTTTAGGGCAAAGCTTTATGACATACAACTTGGATTTGATGTTGTTCTGACTTAAAAAAAAAAGCAAAACAAAGCAAACAATCAAAGATATTTAACTTTAGACTGAACTTTAAGGATAAAATCATTAATTCAGTGGAATGAATTGACCTCTTGCCACTGATGTCTTTCAGACTGGTATCTCTATAGGGAAAATTCTGACATGCATAAAGCGCTGCCAAGGTATTGCTATTTTCTTGCTTTTGTATCAGAAGATGTAAGGGAAAGACCCACCCCATGAATGTGCTCATAGTCTTGAAATAGGCCATGTCCCAATTCTGGGAATCAAACTACGAACTTTTATGGTGGAATCAAATTGGTTCAAAGAGCTACTTTCTACTTCCTTCCCCTTTATATACCAAAGACATACTGATAATTCTGGTGTGGTACCCTGATAATCACCAAAAGTTCATTACATCATGAAAATTGACAGTGGCTTTTAAAGCTCTGCAGAAAAACATTAGTTTCTAGTAAATTTCTTATGACTTTACTATACTAGTTGACTTACACAATACTGTGTTTTCAGCTGTTAATGAACCACACATAACTTCTTTTAGCGAGATGCTTTGAGACAAATTTTTCCCTTACTTCTTCTGTCTTCCATTTAGCAAATACTGGTTTTCCACTACAGAGTTTCTAATGAACTGGAAACAAACCTATCTTCCTTTATCTACCTTTTTCTTCTATACAGTACGTTAGCATTCTCAAATTACATGTAGATATGTGCAGTGCAAAATTACATGTAGATATGTGTAGTGCAAAATACTATTTTAATTGAATTTAGTAAAGTTTGGAAACACTTTTAACAACAGAAAAAGACATAATCACTTTTTTTTTGTACAGAATTATTCTAATCCTATATTAATTGCTAAAATTAGAATATTGTTGCCTATCATTCTATTGGCTTTACAATAACTATTACTTAGGATTTAGTATTTTTACTCCATGCACCAGGCAGCACTGAGGATATTTTTATACTCTACCACAAACAGTTGTGTACTGTAGATATCTTTAAACTAAGACTATATTGCTAAACTAAGACTATATACAAACTAAGACTAACACTGATACTATTAGCAAAACATCCTGAGCAGTCTGCATCTAAGCAAAGTCCAACTGCACAAGAAATGCTGAATCCTGAGCTATCACAAAATATAGAGGTGTCCCAGTTAACTATTTTAGCTCTTACCTTATATATCCACTTCAAACAAGCAACATGGCAAGGGCAAATGGGTATAAGGAGAAAACAAGAAAGCAAAGCTGCTTACTGGTGTAGGATCTGTATGAAAATAATCTGTTGTATTAAAGAGTCCCAGTAGTACTTTTGGAAGTCAACACTGTCAATAAAAATAAATTTTGTCTATTATTTAATGTGAAGAAAACACTGAAAGTTCCAGGCATATGGGAATTCCAGAAGAAATTAAGTTCTTAATGCATTCAAAGATTTTATGTGTTCACTGAAAGAATTTAAACCTGGTCTGAGAACGTGGAAAGCCATCACTATCCAGATTACTCTAATGGTAAATAATATCAAAATACTAATAAATGTTAAAGGTAGCAAAGAATCTTCAAACAGCAATGCAAAATATTTTCAGGAGTATTCTGCAATTTAATTTTAGTAAGCTTAAGAATATTATTTATCTCAAATAAAAATTGGGTTTGTTTGGGGGCCATGCTTGAAAAACATTCTTGTTATCATTTGCAGGTGCTGTTTTATACTTAGGAAAAAAAAAACCTACTCATGAAAAGAAAATTTAAATAACTTGCTTTCAGTTGTTCACTGCAAAAAATTAGTGTGTATATGAGTACCTGGTTTATTATAATACCAGATATTATAATAAATAACCAGCTTATTTTATCCAATTTTGAAAAAAAAAGAGTGCAGATTGCAAAGCTAATTGTACTTTTGCACTTATTGTTTCAAAAGAAAAGGAAGAGAGAAACTGAATTAAAGTATCCTTTAGTTTCTTTCTGATACTTTCTTGTTCCATTGACAAATCTCCAATAAAGAGTGGACCAGCCCCTAAATTACTGAAAAAATATAAGATAAGACTGGAATTGGTAAAGATGAAGGAACATTCATCTTTTAAATGTTCTCGGGAATAAAACCTCAAGATATTTTTTGCATTGAAATGAGATATCTGTGGTTAAGAAGTGATTGACAGATAACTTTCTTGGATTCAAATATCCTTATTCCTGCAGAAAGGTAGTTCAAGTAATTAAAAAGTATATGGTAGGTTGTGAATTACGCATAAAACTGATACAACACATTTCTACTCCACAGCATTTAAAAGACCTCATTTCATTGGTGAGGAGCTGAGGCACAAATGTATTGAAGTTGCCGAGGTTCCATAAGTAGAACCATGCAGGAAGTAGGAGAAAGCTATTAACATATTCAACATGTCTACGTCAGCTGCATCCATTTCTACATAAATATGACAAACTATCCTGAACTGTGAAATACAAAACCTTTTAACAAAAAACACATTACCTTCAACTTTTCATGTTTTGTGATTACAGCTTTAATAGTTATATACAAATTTACGAGCTTTAAGGAGCATATCTAAAGAAGCCAAATAAATTATCCTTGTTCTTCTAAAGAAATATATAGCTTAGAAAGTTCATCATCATATATTTAATCTTATTCCTCCAGTATCAGTGTAGCCATATTATTTTCAAAATTGTCACCTAAAACTGGCTTGAGAATTGTCTTTAGGGTTCCGTTTGTTTCTTCTATTTCAAATCAGAAACATGCAGGCAAACACACATGTTAGTTTTCCTCAGGAAATTCCTTTTGCATCTGTGCATCACTACTGGAAAACCTTGTTTCCCTGCCTTACATACACATTAGGATTTCCTTTGGTTATTTCTATTCTTCTGGCATGGAAGAATAGGCTGAACTCCTGTCCAAGGCCACCAATAAAGTTTTTTGATTAACATATAAAAATCTCCCAGCTCCTGCTAGTCAGGCAACCAAACATGAAATGCAGGTCTTCCAAATGGATCTGGCAAATGACATCTCTAATCCACTGAACTTTCAGCATTGTCAAGTAGTTTTCATAAGTGATTCCATTTTTTTTGCTGCAGATTTATTTTCCAGTTAAAAGATCTGTAAACTCTAAATTTATTTTCTTTAATTACTATTAGAAGCTGACTTCCATCTTAGAAAAACAATCTCTCTCATCTGATTTTATAGGTGGATAGCTTAGTCTAAAACACATGTCCTGAAATTAAAGGAACCAAAACAGCTAATCCAGAAATATTACACTAACTGAATATGAACTATAACAGCAGAAGAAATAAGACCGTGCACAGATGAGACATCAATGGATTTTTCGCCTAATCAGAAAAAACTGGAGGTTATATTGTGCAAAAGAGAAACAAAAAAGAAAAGTGAAGCATAGTGTAAAACTCTGTTGTCTTGGACAAAATGGGACAGTAAATAGAAATGTCAAAAGTGAAAGAAAGATTGTTGTGTACAAAACCCGAAAAAATGAAAAATATATCCACAAAGAAAGTCAGAGTGCTGAAGAGAAATGCTGCTGTCTTTGTTTCATGCGTACTTCAACGGTCTGACAAGATACCTGATAATCACACAGCATGTTAGCATAGGAGTTCTTCATGAAACCAATCCCAGACACATAAAATTGTCCTTTTTTACGGGAAATAGCAGTTGAGGACATTCGATTATGAATAGACAAGTGTTTCAAGATTATTCAAAACAAAGGGACTGGATTTACTTCAGTTTTAATTATTACTTTTTTCTTATTCTCTGCTTTAGATTGCAACAGAAATATGAGAGACAAATATTTAAAAATCTTGTAGGTCTTTGATACTATTGAGTAATTACTCACTCCAAATAAACAAGTGACTAGAGATGCTCACTTTATGTGTCTGTTTAAAAAGCAAAGATCAGGTAGTTTCAGAAAATGCCTAATTGAACTTGAGTCCTAATGGGTCATCTTTCTGCATGGGGAATACATTTTGGGTTGAGACAAACAGAAGTTATCTAGTTGTGTCAGCATGAAATCAGTGCCATGCAAACACAGGAGAACCTTTTAGCACCTTGGATACTTAAAATGTCGCCAATGTTGTACAGTTTGTACACCTCCACAGTTATATTTTTTAAGGCAGTAGACATTTTCAGGATTACAGGATTAGCACTATGTCCCTGCTGTCTCTTTAATTCTTTTGTCAGTTCTAGCCCTAGAAGTTTTTAATTACTAAATTTCCTAAGGAAACTGGTTAAGATATTTAGCTCTGAATATGGATTTTGTTTTCCACACATTCATGTGGTTTAGATTACAGTTTTACTAAACTGAACAATCATCAGTATGATAATTTTCATCATGTTGTACTTAGATTTATGCAACAAAGCTTCAACCAGTCATTAAAAAGGGAAGAGAATAGACCAAAATTCCAGCCTGCAATACATTTAGTGCCAGAAATTTGAAGTACATCATTACTAGATCCAAGGACATTTTACATTCAGTAAGGTTAAAACTGGTGAATTATACTCACAGCAGGGATCCCATGCCCATCAGAATTTGCAGGTGAAAATGATAATTTGGATAAGCATGTCCAGTTATAGCATTTTGAAAAGACAAAAGCTTAGGGAAATTGACTTCCTAGAATTCATAAAAACACCTCATACCTGTTATCTGAACAATAACAACAAAGCTTAAAACAACACGAAATTGCTCATACTGTGAGGTGCATAGTTGAGATACTTTGGTGAGTGTACTAGGTTTCTATGCTTGGGTTTTGGTAGTGGGGGGGGCTACTGGGGTGGCTTCTGTTAGAAGCTACTGGAAGCTTCCCCTGTCCGGTGGAGCCAATGCCAGCTGGCTACAGGAAGGACTTCCTGCCGCTGGCCAAGGCCAAGCCCATCAAGAGTAATAGTAACACCTCTGTGATAACATATTTAAGAACAGAAGGTTGTTGCACAGGAAGAATTCCAGCCAGGGAAAAATGGAGTGAGAACATGGGAACAACAATGTAGACACCAAGGTCAGTGCAGAAGGAGGGGCAGGAGGTGCTCCAGGTGCCAGAGCTGAGGCCCCTGCAGCCCGTGGTGCAGACCATGGTGGAGTAACTGTGCCCCTGCAGCCCATGGAGACCATCGGGGTACAGAGACCCACCTGCAGCCCATGGAGAAGCCCATGTTGGAGCAGGTGGATGCATGAGGGAGGCTGTGACCCCGTGGGAGGTCCAAGATGGAGCAGGGTCCTGCCTGCAGCCTGTGGAGAGGGAAGCCCATGCTGGAGCAGGTTTTTCCTGGGTAGGACTTGTGGCCCCTGTGGGGGACCCACACTGGTACACCTTATGGAGAAGTGACCAACGGGACAGCAGTTTGGGAAGAACTGTTGTCTGAGGGATGGACTCACGCCAGAGAGGTCCATCAAGGACTGTCTCCCATGGGAGGGACCCCACAGGAGCAGGGAAGGACTCCTCTCCCTGAGCAGCGGCAGAAACAACAACTGACCATAACCCCCAGTTCCCATCCCCCCACACCACTGCGGGGGAGGAGGGAAAACATGGAAGGAAGAAGGGGTGGGGGGAAGGTGTTTTTAAGGTTATTTTATTTCTCACTCTTTTGCTCTGATCCTGTTAATAATAAATTTAAGTACTGTCCCGACTTTGAGTCTGTTTTGCCCGTGAAGGTGATCAGTCACTGACCTCTCCCAGCTCTTATCTCTACTCATGAATCCTTAGCTGTTTTTTTCTCTCCTCTGTCCAGTTGCAGAGGGAGAGTGAGAGAGTGGTTTTAGTGGATACCTGGCATCCAGCAAGGGTCAAGCCACTACAGTGAGTAACTGCTCTATATATTTATCTATTAATGCACTTCCTACTGGTCTGTTCAGAAAAAGATTAATCACAATCAACATTCAATTTGAAAAAATAAAGATAGTTTTCCAATTAAGGAAAAAGGTATTCTTCAAAACGTACTCTTATTTCTTCAAAATGTTCTGAAATCCCTTGCCGTAATCATCAGTGATCTTAATATGGACAGGACGTTACCAAAAATGAAAGCAGACAGAAAGAAACAGATTTGGAAGTCTTACAATGGTGTTTTCATACAAGCTTTCATGCTTTTTTTCCCCAAAATGGATGAGAGCTTCTTGCGGTATTTCTACAAGCTTTGCCAGACAAAAGTATAAATGTGCTTATGTTACATTCAGGCAGACAACAGGTGAGGTATAAAGAAAATTCACATGTTTTCTAGAACAACAAGATTTATTAACTTCTAGAAGAAATGATAAAAATAAGAAAAGGGAGAAATAAAAAGGAATGGAAACTCAGAAGCTTGTAGAAATGTTCTTTTTCTCTATGTCAATATGAGAAGCTAGTGACTGTCTTGCTATGAAGAGCCTTCCTATGAATTTGAGTGAATATTCTGAAACAAATAGTCATTAGACTCAACTCCTAATAGCTGTTTGTTGTTTGGGTTTTTTTAAAATAAATACAAACTTACAGCTCCATCTGTGAAATCTGTGAAATTAGGACAAATTATTTTACTATGTTCTGTTCTACCTTAACATTTTGTTTTGTGAAACAAAACATCACTCTTACAAAGTATCATTACACTATATAAACAATATCCCTTGTTTCTTTTCCATTATTAAAACACATACAAATTATCCTACAGCACATATTTTCTACTTTGATAATCAGAATTCAGATTCCACAAACAATTGCAACTGTTTTAAGTTCATTCTGTGAACATTTTCCAGCAAAAAAAAAAAATTGGAAAACTTGTGAACAGAAACACAAAGCATTTTAAAATGGCACAATGGAATTAATATAAAAATGTAAATAAAAATTTGAATTTTTCTAAGAATGCAATTGTTAGATTTTGTGCATATTGCATTTTGAGGTTTACGCAGCACTTATGAGTCAGCTTTGAATTTTTTTTAATTTTTCAGTTGTTTATAAATTTTAAATATTTTCTTGTGAAGGAAAAATTGTCTTTTTGTCTGTTTTATTTTGGCATGTTTTGTTCTTTTGCTCATGCTCAGAAAATTCAAGTACTACTAACTAATACAAAATATATTATTCTATTCAACAGTGAGGAGACCACTTCATTGAAAAGAGTATCACTGTTTTGATTTTTTTTCCCTGTTATGGAAGTGGGAACAAATTTTGCTTTTTTTTTTAGTTTTCTGTTTAATATTTATTGAATAGATTTTAATGCAAAATGTTTTCAAATATGGGCATGGAATTATTTATATTTGACAATCCTGAATCTGATGCAGGCAAAAAAAGGAAACGCAGAACACTCTCACGGGCTGCTAAGACTTTTTAGATATAATATCCTCCATAAAACAATATGAAAACACATTTTTTTATTCAGGATCCTAGTTCTGTTATTTCCAATGAAGCTTTGTTAGGTCAGATGCCTTGAGTAAAAACCATGGCATATTTCAGTGTCAGCAAAGGCTAGGCAATTCCTGTGGTCATAGAGGTTTATAGTATTGTTGTTAACAGGAAAGGTTAACCACAAGGTTTTAACAAGTTTGTTATCTAATGTTGTGTTTGCTGTTATATATCATCAAATATTAAAGAGCTTTCTACCCAAGGCAATGCTGTCTGCTGATTCGGAATGGCAGAGAAGTGATTTAAAGAGTAGGAAAATAACATTGGTCAACATGAGTGACCTATACATCAGAAATTTAAAATTTGTAAGACAAATGTCTTTTGCTTCACTAGGCATTGGGATTCACTGAAGGACACAATGTAGAGGCTAACGTGTGAAACAGAAATAGATATCTGTTGCAAATAATGGCGCTGAACACTAATACATTTATATATTTTATAACTACTCTGCTATGACACTTACCTGAAAAATATTCAGTTGTCTATTCCCATTTTGAACATATCTGTGAAATGCAATGTATAATTATTCAGTACTATTGCATATTTATGTTAATAATTATCGCATAATTCTATCTTAATAAATTAATAAGATCAGTCTCTGGTTGAATTCTCATCTGTATTTTAATGTCTTACCTTATGAAGTGTAAGATTGAAGGCTGCATGCTACTGACATATTCAGTTCATAGGATCATGCTTGTCCTCTTTAACAGCAATGAATGTTAATAGAGAGAATTAATCATGAACAGCTCTTTAATAGGGTCAACAGCAAAGATGGAACTGGAAGAACAGAATTAGCTTATACTTAGGGGATATCACATTGCAATCAGCCAGATATTAGAGCATCAGCATGAGGCATTCACAACAGTGATTAAACAGGATTTTACTGAAGTGTTCACAATTTCTTCTAAGCACAGGGTTTCTGACACAAGAGTTTGACCCTTGACACAGCTCATTTGAAGTTGTAGTTTGCAAGAAGGATGCTAAAGATATTACTATCACTTTCCATTTTTGTTTTTAGTTGAAAAATTCTTTTAGTTTAACATTTTGAGACCCAGTATCACAATTCCAGCTTTCATACACAGATGCATACTTTTTAACATATGCTCAGAGAATGGAGGATTTTTTTAAGTATTTAAGACTTTCCATTTCTTCAGAGCTAAAATTTATATTCAAATTGACGACAGTGGGAAGCGAGAAAAGCAAGAATAAAAGAAAAGAGAAAATTTGAAAACTAAGCAAAATTAATATTTTCACTTATTTTTCCTCTTTCCCCTTTCATCTTATGGGAAAGAATACATTAGCAAATGTCTCTAGTATTCATGGCAAAGTTACTATAAGTAGTTTGTGTTTTAGTTTTGTGCTTGAAATTGAGAGTTCATTGGTCATTCTATTGTCTTGCAGGAGGGCAATATCTGGTAATGACTCCTTTAAAGGTTGCAATGAAGGGTACAATGTCAGTGATGTGCCTTAGGATGTCCACGAGTGCAAAAGCTCAATTCTGCAAAGTGCTCAATTCTGCAAAAGCTCAATTCTGCAAAGTGTATCACAGTGTATGCCAAAGAGTATTGTGAGCTCTTTGTCACGTGCTTGGAGTACTCAGCACATGCCAAAGAGTACTCAGCACCTTGCTGTATTATCCCAATGGATCGGAAGATTAAATAGGATGAAAAAAGGCATTAACAATCTACAGCTCATCTAGTACATACTCTGTCTGGAGCAGTAAGCACTAGCCAGTAGCTATTAAATAGAGCATTTTGCTCTTTTTTGAAGAAGAAAATATAGATTATTTTTATTCTGGGAAATGTTTGCTCTTTTTCTTTGATAGAAATAAGGCATTTGCAGTGTAATTCTTCTGCAGCAAAGATACTTCTTTGTTCCATATTTCTTAATGAGAAAAGAACTGAGTCTATTTTTTTTCCATTATATCCTCTGTTATCTGAAAGATTTGAATGGCATCAAGTAAGCCAGATAACTGTATATCTGTCTAGCTGATGGAAAAAATCTACTGATCTCTTTTGGAAATTCTGGATAACCAGTGATTGGTTAAATAAAGTTATTCAGTACTCCACTCTGTTCTTGGGACACTGTTCTCAAGTTATGATTTAAATGGTAGTTAGTAAATGTGTTTAATTCTAGTACCTTCGCAGTCTCATGCAGCTTACAAGGATTATTCAGGTAATTAAATTGCTATGTGTTCTTAAGTAACATGTAGAGTCTAAGTTTAATCTTTGCTTTCAATACTCAAGTGGCTGCTGAGAGAAGATTTTGGGTTTATATTATTCTAATAAGTAGTGGCAACTTTAATCCTCCATTAATCCTAAACATTCAAAAAAAAAGCAAGATGCAGGACCACAATGCTCTTGATACTACTTTCCTGAAAAATAACTCTATGAAAGATACTGGATTCACACATCAATCCATCCCTCTGTTTTATCCTTTTGCCTTTGCAGGGAGGTTGAGCATTCATAACAATTTAATCTGCTTTTGCAGTTCCTTTTTCTTTTTTCATTCTTTGGATAACTGACTAACAAAGATTTACAGTGAGGTAGTCTTGGTCTCAATCTGCTGAAAGATATTAATATAAACTTAGTTTTTCTATCCTCTTTTATCAAAATAATGCAATCAAAATAATTGAGCTTCATGAGAAGAAGGTGTCTGTATTCTTGTCTCCTGATTCTAGCTAGTAGAACATTATTCCTCAGAATATTTTGTACAGTGGTAGTAATAAAAGAATAATTGTTGTTTTCCAAATTTATTACTGGGAGAGTGTCTATCCTGAAAAATTCGTAGTTTAATAAGTAAAGCTGTAAAAGTTGGAAGGAAAAAAGAGTGAAGCATTAATTTAAAACTGAAATGCAGTAATCCCCTACTAACCAAAGGGGTTTATAGGCATTATGTCTGCAATGTGTTCTAAAAAATCTTTGAGAAATGAGAAGCAGTATTTTTATATTTCCTAGCCATGGAAGGATGCTTCCTTTTAAAGATAACAGGCTGGAGTGCTAGAGTGATAAGAGAAGTGAAAATGCCTGGGATTAATTAAATTAATAAAAAGACAGTGCAATGATTATGTGTAATGATATCTGAGGCAAATGGAAATGACCATTAAAATGCCTGGAATAACAGATGCTTAGGCCTGAAAATGATCAATAACATGACTGTGAGACAGCTGGCTTCATTAACTGAAGAAATTAGCTAACTGGTTAGGAACTTGCATCAGTTAGATCAATTAAAAACAACTAATTGAATAGAAGGAGAGTTGTGCTTCATTGGTTCAAATAAAATAAGTTTAGTAAAAGATTTAAGAAATCACAGATGGGTGTCTAATTAATAACAACAACAATGACAAAAAAGTCTTCAGTGGTTAAATGGTAAAAAAGGAGTTTGAGCAGACATAAGGGTTCGAGTGTATTGGGGGCAAATACCTGAGGACTTTAAGGTAAGGGTTAGGTTAATTGAAATCTATTGGATCAGACTGTAGCAGAAGTGAATGGCTGTCTCATGTACAGGCTTTAGGGTAGCTAGTTCCTCATCTACTCATTCAAGAAAACAAGATTTGGGAATAAGTGTCACAAAAATAATGAGGCATGTTTAAAACATCTGCTAGGGTACAAAAAAAGGAGAGGTAGACACCAACAGATTCTAACTGGGAAAACATGATCCACAAAACTTCATACCTTGTATTTCATAGGAGTACCAGACTTAAATAATCATGTTTACTTTAGCGTGAAAAGTGTTTTAAACAGTAAAACTCAAGTTCTGATCTCTGCTCAGAAAAGTCCTAGCCCAAGACTGCATATACTTAAACTCTGATAAAATTCGAAGATCAAGATTTTCAAGTGACCAAAGTTAAAGGCTGCACACTGTAAGAAAGCTGACCTTGCCAAACCAAAGAGCCTTGTTCAAAATAGTAGTGCGATAGAACCTGAAAGCCTACTGCAATCTGCAGAAGGAGTCTTTGGAAGTCAATAATAATTTTTCTTAACCACAGAGAAACCTAAGAAAATAAGGAAAGAAATCTATATCTCTCTGTAGGCCTGACATGTACTCTTCAATATGGTAGCATCTTGGTTGGGCATCTTTTCAGGCAAGGCAAATACAGTCTCCTGTTCTAAAGAAGAAGCTGAGCAGGATATATGCACAATTGACTAGAAATGTATCAGAAGCTGCCAAAAGTTATCCTTCAATCTTCAGGAATGTTTATATAATGTCAGAGTACAAAATGTCAATATTAATTCCTTAGAATCCTGCACTCATATCTAAAGCTGCAGTGTACATTGTGCCAGCACAGCATAAGGCACAATGTTAAGGTCACAAGAAACAACTAGATGTGGTTGTAGGTTATACTAATTAAGTAAAACATAAGAAACTAGATTTGAATGGAAAGAGGAAGACAGCTGCAAACAAGAGGTGCAGAGTAATGGTTTGTAGCAGAATAGCTAGAAAAAGGCTCAGGGAAGACAGAATATATGAAAAAAGGAGTTTGTGAGTAAGCATGTAAAACAGAAAAAAGTTTTATGTTGTTGAGATTGTCCACTCCTTATAGTCTGCAAAGAAAATTTCAGAGAGAGCATATTGATAAGCAGACTGTAATAAAAAGACAAGGAACATCCATTGCTAAATCTACTTTGATGTACATTTAAGAAAAAAAAGTGAATGCCTGAATAATTGTCTACAGTTGCTAAATGAAGTCTGGCTACAAAGCAAGAACAAATATAGGACAAATGCAAGACTTCAAAATTAGTAATATGAATGGCTTGCACATTTGCCACTCTAGTACTTACTTTCCTATCACTGCACCTTTGATAGCTTAGTAACTCTGCAGCTTGGCAAATTATAAACATAAAAGAGGAAAAGGTTTAGAAATGCACATCAAAAGAAGTGTGACCAGTAGGTTGAGGGAGGTGATTCTGCCACACCACTTTGCTTGGATGAGACCCCACTTGCAGTACTTCGGAGGCACCAGCATAAGAAAGATGGGGACCTGTTGGAATGAATCCAGAGAAGAGCCATGAAGATGGTCCACCAGCTAGACCACCTCTCCTATGAAGACATGCTCAGGGAATTGGGGTTTTTCAGCTTGGAGAAGAGAAAGCTCTGGGGAGACCTTAAAACTGCCTGCCAGTACATAAAGGGGGCATACAAAAGAGCTGGAGAAGGACTTTTTATAGGACTGTGTAACAACCTGGTCTAGTGAAAGGTGTCCCTGTCCAATGAAATGGGGATTGGAACTAGATGTTCTTTAAGGTTCCTTCCAACCTAAACTATTCCATGATTTTTTAATGCCCTTATGAGTAGGCAGTGCCTGTGAGATATGAAAGTGTTTTCCAGACATGAATTAAACATGTATAAAGAATACATGCCAAATATAGAATATGTATAGAATACATTTTACTACATATAGAACATACTATTAGTATGTGGAACTAATACAAGTGCCAAAAATAACTTTTTGCATTTTCTATGCAAAAACATGACTAAAAAAAAGAAAGGAACCTTTTAAAATAAATGGTAATGTGCATAGTTCTCAAATAGCTGCTTTCAGCTTGTTATTTGGGTCTGCAGGGGTAAAAAAAAAGCACATATGTATTACTCCTTCTGTTCTAGAAAAAATTATACTAATTAATTGAGCAGTTGTAGTATGTTCTTCTGATGGCAATATAACTAGCTTCCATTTGTATTAATTCTCCTGCTAATTATTCTTGTTATAAAAACATATATTTGCAACAGCATTACAAATATCCATCTCCTAAGGCCACACCAATATAATAAAGATGTAGTGTTTTTAGTTTTGCCACATTGCAAATACTTGGCTTCAGACTTTACAAAACCCCTTTGAATTCAATTAACCCTAACAAGGAGCTATCAGACCTGTAAAATGCTGCTAGATGTTGCATTACCTAAAACGACTAATGAGTCCAAATAATCAGCAATAGTGGGGCCTTATTCAGAACTTAATTTTAGTAATTGTTTTTACACAGAAAAACAGTCTATATCAGAGCTTAATTTTGGTAATTTTTTATACACAGAATACACTATCATAGTATTCTGTGCAAACCTGGCTATATAGGAATTCTGGATTCTAAAATTCCAGTCTTGTAAAATTATGCAAACAACAGGGAATATTGGAAATGTTTTAAAACTCTTTTAAGATAAATTTTACATTTGTACCTCTGAGATAGGGCAATAAGCCCTCCGACTCACTGTTAAACTTTTTAGGTCCTAATGAGAATGTTCTATAATCTTTAGGTACATCTTCTACAAAAGGTTTGGAAAGAAATCATCTTGAGGAGGATAGGATGTTTGCAAAGCAAGAACAGCAAGTTCCCTACAAGGGGACTTTCTTCCTTTTTTAATGGCAAAGGGAAAGAAGGAAGAACTTCATTCTGCACAAGGATCTCTGTAACACCCTGTCTTTGGCATCTATTTCTAGAACAATATAGTTTTCACACCAACCACTCCTTGTTCCTATGATAAGGACAATATTGTATTGATGCCTTTTCAAAAAATAGCAGTAGAAAGAGAGGGAATTAAATGGAGGCTCTACAATCAGAAAGTTGAAGTCTGCATCAATTAGGCTCAACAGGAGACAATTCTTCCATTCTTTTCAGAGGAGCTAGCATTTCTTTCAACAGGTTGCACAGTTTTAGAGCCTAAAAGTACTACCTGTGTAACAAGGAATTTCATCACGCCAAGTGAATTCTATTAAACAGGCCAGAGATCCCACAAATAGGAAAAGAGAATTTATAAATCTTGAATACTGCAGCTATACAAAAAGACATATTTTACAAATACATACACAATATTTTCAAGGAGATTTATTTTATGTTTGCTATAAATCTAGATATTTCTACTTCCTGGTTTTCATCTTTGTCTTTATTTGCCATCTAGAAATAATTTTGATTTTCCTATTGAATTTTCAGGTTATCCACCTGATATGTTTGAACAGGTACAGGCAAAACACTTTTAGTATTGAACTTAATTCCTCTTTGTCTTCCATAATGGCTTCTCCATTCTCCTTATGTTTTTCCTTTTGAACTCTGGAAAGAGTGGAACAATTCCACTTTTGAAAGAGTGGAACAATTCTTTTTCCCCAAGTGCATAACTTTTTTTCTTGTCACAGCCAGGGTCTGCTTTCGATCTTCTAATCTCAAGTGGGATGAATCTCTTAAATTGAATTATTAAGAACATTATCACTTTTGATTTCATACGCATAACTATAAACATGTTAATTTTTTATTTTACCTTTAATAGCAAAGCATTAATTGCTGGTCTAAAGTTAATTTATTCCCCATGTTCTGTCAGTTCTAATATCCATATTTTAGCTATGTGTCCTCAGACCACTGTGAATAACACTTAGAAATGTAGTTCATTAATTAATACAGGGTATTAACTACAATTGTTCCAACTAAGTTTTACATGTGCAAGTCTAAAACTTTTTGTGTCTTATTCTATGTAACGGCAAGGGATGAAAAAGGTATGGTGCAAAGTATTTTAGGACAATCATGTTTCTATAGGAGACCGAGCATACAAAAATGGGGCTTTTTAAGAACTTAGATAACTTTTGAAAAAAAGTCATACATTTGTGGCTATATGATGCCATTTTGAAACACACACATATAGTTCTAACAAATATATTGTACCGTGTTTTTTACACCATGAATAAAAATAGTATAATCCAATTTCTAAATATTAGTAAATATCTATTGATTCCACAGCTTAAGAAATAAAAAATCCCTTTCTGAAGCTCAGATATGTTGCTGATATTGCAGATCTGGTGGAGGTTCCATAGGTCTCATACCAAAGAGAGGTAAATCACAGCTTCTGCTTGCATTTTTTTACTTGAAATGAGAAACTTGAAGTTGTCACAGTAATCAAGTAGTATAAGATTATAAGAAACCATGTTTTTCCATTTTTTCTGGTTTTTTTTTTTGATTGCATATGCAATTTGCATGTCTTTTTACTACATTGATGTCTACCAGTGTATACTGAAAGTGAGCAGATCACAATTTGCTTGGTTAATACAGAACATTTTAAAAAATTACATATAACACAAAGTGAAGTTTCTGTCACAGTACGCTCTTCTTGGACTTTTTGAAGTCATATGAGTTATATGTGTCTTACCTTTGTAGAAGGATACTCATTGGTATGTTCTTTTGTTAGTTCAATGGGTGTAATCTTTTAATATATTTAAATATAAAGAATTTCCACCTTGATACTGGTGATGAACTGTCTCTTCTTTCTGAGTAAATAATGACAATAGAGAATAAAATTTTGATTTCGGCAATCATTCTGCCAAAGTTACTCATAATATGCACCTATCTCCAGTTTTTCTAATGCAAACATCAGCAGATACTATCTTGGGTTCAAGACACAAAATATTACACCCTTATATTACCTCTCACTAGCCACACAGATACTCTTGAAAAACAACATGTGAAGTAGTTCAGGAACTTGCAGACACATGTTCTGAAGCACTGTGATAAAGGAAACAACAAAAAACAACTTTCTATCCTCTGCCTTTCTCATTGATTGCTTAAACATCAGAATTACTTAACGTTCTCTAAATAGAAAATTTTGTATGCACTAATAGCATTAGATTAACTTAGAATAACATTCTTCATTAGGTAAGGTACAGGGAAATGCACCTTGAGAAGTTATCTTGGGGTTGGTTTTCACAGGTATCTTTTACCTGCTGGAACTATTTGCATGAAATTCAGTCTGTGTGAAAGGATTAATAACATTATCTGAAGGAACCAATAGGGAAAAGATCTTTAAATATATATTTATTTATAACTTTTTTATTTTAATTGCTGTGTGTCCTTATAGGAATAACAATGGATATTTCAACAAAGATTTGCATATGAATTGGAATTGCATCTAGGTGGGAACTCCAAAGAAGGAAAGATGCAGACCAAATGTTCATCAGTGCCATCAGAGAAAACACTAACTGTATAAGGGTTTTTCATCACTGCAGACATACATATGAGCTCCTCTGGTAATGATTGACACAATGTATGTACCTTTCCTGGCATGTCTGACTATGTAACACGTTGCTACTTGGCCTAAACCCACCTTTCTTCTTTCACAGTTCTCCTTTGAAAATCAATGTAAATTTTGTCTGAGTAAGAAAACCAGAACTGATATCATACATCCTGTAGTGGTTTTTGTTCTTCAATCTGAAGACACTAAAAAACCCTATAGTTTGAATGTGTTGTGTTGTATTTTATTTAAAATAAAATTAAGGAAGGTGATTATTTTTGATAGAACAGGTAACAGGTGAACCTAACAGCTTCATAGAATGGTATGAAGATTTTAATTTTTAAATGTTGTTCAGAAAACAGAATATTAATCTATTACAAGATTAAAAGCATAACTAGCTGAAAAGATACTTAGTAAAATTCGTTTATGAATTATACACATTTACTGTGAAGTAGCTCTTAAAAATCCTTTTTCCTCATGATGGAAACTATAATCACAAGAAAAATGAATGACTGGCTTTCCATATAAACTGAGCTGAGCTTTATTGCACTGCAAAAATAATTATATTTAAGTAATAAAACAAATTTTAACATTCTTTTTATTATTTTTTTCTTCCCATCAGTTGATGAAGTACTTCTTTGTGTATTGTCACAGGTCTCAAAGTCCATATATGTTTTCATTCATGGTTTTCTCAATTGAATACTCACTGCTACACATCTGCTAGAGGGCTTTTTATCTCTTTCTGCTCCATGTTCTTGGGATGAACAAAAGATTTGACTCTACCATCAAATATCTGTCTTCCAATATTACATTTTCTTATGCAGAAAATGGCCAGCAAGCTTTTAGAGATTAATCTAGAGTTTAGTGCAACACTACTGGACAGTACAATCTGCTTATCACTGCACAGATGCCAGGGCTGGAATGATAAAGTCATAGATTTGGTCTTGTTGTTTCACCGTCCTAAAATGCACTAGGCAGTCTGACTCTTAAGTCTGGTTTTCCAGATTGTGGACATTAAATCAATTACTGATTTTTATATGCTTGCTAATAATTACTTAGTTAATAATTATGATATGTATCTCCATAAGCCAGATAGACAATTTGAATTAAGAATAATGGATTAATTATCTGTCTACCAGATCTATTTGATGATATATCTAATCACCATTAGGTAACCCAATTCATATGTAAAAGACTTCTGTATCTATTCTTCATTTAATCTTTGAGTTGATACAGCAACATAATGTTATTATGGCTAGTTGTCTTAAAATTTATATCAAGTTTACATCCCTATTATAGAGCTGTGTGAAAGTCACATTTAGTGACATTTACAAAGTACTCAGGAGATGGCACTGGAAAACAGAAGGCACAGCATGATTTGTATTGATAGAAGAATGACCATGCTCTGCAGAGAGCAGTGTGATTTAGATGAAATCATGATTTGCTGTGACTTAACCTAACTCAACATGGACAGATATCATAACCTTCTTTTAAATAAATAGGAAATTAAATGAAGAACAGATAACATGCTATTTTATTCATTGTCAGTTGTTTAAATCTGACTTTTACACAGACCCTTTTTTTTAGTTCTTACTACAGACCAAAGTTAAGTCATAGGTGCTAGAAGCTGAATATTAGGCACTCAGATTTATCATTCACTATCTAAATGCCCTTTAGTTTCTGAAGTCTAGGCTCCCAATTTCACTTCTATGCTTGAAATATTTTCCTTCAACAGGAAGCAAAAAGCAAGTAACAAAAAAGATCATTCCACAATTACTAATTTTGCTTTTTCCTTTGTGAATCAACCAAGTTCTGAAGCAGTTTACTGAAATACCACTTCTTTCCCTAACGTTTAGAAGTACATTGAGTTGCAATTGGAGAAGAATTATTACTTGTTTATTTAGAGACATGAAAGTAAAAGAAAATTGTATCCTTTCCAATGCATGTCAAAAACATTTGATAGTCCTTGGGAGTGCAAAATAATAAATATTCTTTCAATTATAAAACCAACCTGAATCTGATGTTCTTTTTGTACTATAAAACTACAAAATATATGTATACTGTCCACATTTATTTTTAATTTTTACCTTCTGCTCTTGGCATCAAAAATCAAAGTGTCCTACTTACCATTTCATTTTTTCCTAGTATTTCACACATTTTATACAATAATCCTGGTTTCAGATAATAAAATTATTACATCCATAAATAGTGGTTTCAAATATTAAATAAATATCAAGAAGGATTTAGGCAGGAACATCATACCATATGCAACAGATGGCATAAAACCTGTTGAAGGCCCTAAAGTCCTCCAGGAACAGAAAATTATACTACCAAATATGCTTGAAAAGGTGCCTGAATGAATGAGAATCTTCATAACATAAAATTCATTGATTTAGGCATTATATCAAGCTCTATGCTTAGCTTATTCAAATTAGTATTATGTAATATTATTTATTTATATGTGGATATGAATTAATAATTTTTTTCAGTGGTTAAATTACAAAAAAACCCATAACTATATTTTCTTCACTGAGGTTTATTTGTGATAATTAAAAGATCTGCAGTAACATATGCTGTACAATGCCCATCTGATGTAGATGTCCTATTTGTTCTTCATAGTTGTTTGCCCCATATAATTTTTGGTACTTAGGTCACCTGTGTTAGGATCATGCACTATGGTAAAGAATAAGGCCGACACCATGAGAAAAGAGTTCAGGTGCCATGATTCATTCTTTAAAGATACCTTTCTATTTTCATTTGCTAATTATACTCGACAGGGTAACTAGAGTCTTAATAAGATTAGAGTCCTTAATAGTAGTATATAAGGGATACCTTACATAAAAGATGTTTACCTACTTCTAATTTTTACTATAAAGCTTCCTCAGTGTTGATATCTGTTCCAGGAAAACAGAAAAGACCAAACCTACCTTTCATAAACTCACATTGACTATCATTAGTGAATTGCACTGTTTACAACTTATTTTTACAAATCCTAAATTTTCCTAAAGTGTTGAAACTGATGCTAGTTACATTAAAATTCAAACCAGAAATTCTTCTAGTTTGGCCTTTTACCCTTTTTCTCCCTTCAGTTTCTGTTACTAATAAAACGGCAAATACAGCACTAAAGTTTTTTACTGGCAGAATAAAAGTTTTAAGTCACTGGAAAAACAACATAGGAAAAGCCCACATGATGATTTCTGTTTTCAAACAAAATGAGAAGGATTTATTTATGCAATATACTTACGCAAAGAAGAAAGAAGAGATATAGTATTTGTTAAGATTACATCTCATTAAGTCAAAAATCCCTGATACTTTAGTCAAGAGTCATAAGGGAATTACCTTGGGAGCTTTTCCTGCAGAACTGACCTGAAGTAATAAGTTCTTTTTTTCTTTCTTTCTTTTCTTATTCATTTGAAACATAGATTTCTGACCAAGTAGACTACCCTAAAGCTCACAAAGAGAGTAGACAGCAGTGTCTCGAACATTTCAACCCCTTGATGGACTCAGCAAATTATGATCACATTGAAATCCCAGTTTGTGATGAAAAACAATTTTTCTTTAAGGTTGTCAGAGCAATCACCATTTCAGTGCCAAAACTTAGATAATTTTTTGGATTGTTTAGCTGTATCATATTCCAAATCATGATTTCATGGTCTCTGATTTTGTCTGTAATCTAAAATATTTTCTCTGCAATCTAAAAGTTGAGTCTTGACAGGCTTTAATCAAGGTAAAAGCTCTGTCACTTTACAGCCAGTGACATGCCAGAAATTATGATTAAAATATCCAGGTGTTCTATGCTGTTAACTCTACGAAGTAGTCAAAATCATTTTTAATGCCTAGATCTTGTAAATCACCAGTCTTACATTTAATTGAAGAAATTATATTGTTACAAAATGATATTTTAAAAATGGGTTAGAAAATGGTTAATTCTAAATAATTTTTAAATACTATTTGATTAGTTTTGGTTCTGAAGAATATTTAAGTTCCCCATACAATCATCAGAGAGGGAATCCAAATCCTCTTTGCTTGGCATATCTAACTATAAGCCACTCTCTGAATAGCTTATGAAATCTGATTTCTACTCCCCACCCATTCAATGAGACCTGTTTAGTAAACCATGAAACTGCTGTCTACTTTGCCTCTATAAATGGAGTATGAAGGCAACAGTGTTTATTTATGAACACTTTATGAATACAGAAGACATTATGTCCTCATCATCAGTAATCAGCAAAATAGAATTAAATCAGAAATTCCAAATTAAAGATTTTTTGTACTCTTAAAATTTAATTCGGTATGGTGCATAAAATGGATGTCAAGGTTAATGGCATGTGTAGTAGAGAATCATAAGAAGACATTAGACAAGGTACAGATGTATTTAACTTTATGGTACCTTCAGAAGAAATTGAGTCACAAAGATACAGACTCTGTTTATCTGTGTGCCTGTTTGAATAAGGCAAGCACACAAATTAAGGGTGAAATCAAAGCGATCTGTGAAGTTTCCTATGTGTTTGGTTTCTGTGTAAAAAGTGGAAACTCACTCTTTTCTGATCTTATAGTGGTAGGATAGGCAGCAATGTAACATGTCTGTGGTCAAACCCTGTGTCGCTTTCATTATTTAACATGGATACAGAATTCTGAAAATGCAAAAAAAGCTTAAACATAGCATATTTTTAAAAGAACTTAAAGGAAATGCATCTGTTCCTTTCTGTAAAGCAGAGAAATGTTTTCCTCAATGTTACCGTTGTGTATTTTTTTATTTGCATTATTCTTAACTTAGTTACTGCTATATTTTTTCTTATAGGCAGAGTTAGATGATGAAAATTGGTTTATTGTAACACTCTGAAGAAGTTAAAAAAGAAAGACATTTTTTAAAAAATTATATTTTTCCAAAATACTGAATGTTCATAAATAGTCAGTAAGGGAAAAATAAATAAACAACAATAATAATAATAATGGCCAGTCTTCGCGAGCGAAGATTTTGGGAAAGGTCATTAACCCTTCCAGCCTGCGCAGTGGATTTTTTTTTTTTAGGTGAGACACAGCGTGCGCTGAACTGAGCCCACCCTTTAGTCCTGAGGTTCATCTGCCGGGGCCGAGCAAAGCTTGGACAGTGGCAGTGAGGTCCCCAGGATGTAGGTTTGTTTAGAGTGACCTTCTCTTAGGTGGATTGCCTACCAAGGCTGACGAGCTCCACCTGCCCAGGGGGCCGGGAATCGAACCCGGGTCGCAGTGGTGAGAGTCAGGCACTCTAACCACTAGACCACCAGAGGCCCCTAAATAAACAACACACACACACAAAAAAAAAAAAAAAAAAAAAAAAAAAAAAAAAAAAAAAAAACCTCCAAAAGAAACGCAAAACAAATCACAAAGCAAACAACCAGCCCCCAAACAAGCAAGCAAAACCAAACCAAGACAAACCAGAAATCACATCTCCCAGGATGAATCCTTGCTGCATCCTGGTCAGCACCTCTGAATTGTAATTCCTAACCTTTATCCACACTAGGAGATATGAAAAAGCACACCATCTCTCCCTCCCAACTGCCATTCTGTTTCTTTTGGAAGAAAACTCGGGGACTTGATGATGTGATGTTCAGGGCAGTCTCCTCTCACCATGGACTTAGGATATGCTGCATAATGTTACCACAACCACAGTTCACAGAATCACAGAATATTCCATGTTGGAAGGGACCCATAGGGATTATCAAGTCCAACTCCTGGCCCTGCACAACACCATCCCCAAGAGTCAAACCATGTGCCTGAGAGTATCATCCAAATGTTTCTTGAACTCTGTCAGGCTTGGTTCTGAACAGTAAGATTCTGCTTTAGGAACCAGGAACACCTATTGTTTTTTAATATTATGATAATTTATATTATTATATTAAGTATTTATATAATATTATTGTTCACAACATTTTTTCTTGGATAGGACAGAGATCAGTTCACCATATTTATTATGGCCTAATCTGGCTGTACTTTTTCTCTGACTAGTTCCACCTACTTTATTATTTTTCCTTTAAAATCACAAAAGTTGGTACTATATATGTGCCTGAAATATATTCAGAAATCTGAACTCCTGACATCTGTTTTGTGTTTGAAATCAGTTACACAGCTCCCACAGAATGCATTGGGTGCAAAATTAGGCAGCACAGAAATCACTAACACAGTTGTACCACAACAAAAAGTTCTTCTGAACATCTCCTAAATTTCAAGCCGTACCCACTTCTAGATAGAACTCAAAATTACTAGAACATAATTTTCTACTTTTTTCTGTAACATCAAGAAGACTTAATTAAAGTTTATAACATATAATTATCCACTACTTGTCATATTACAGCAAATAGGATTTTCTTCTTGGTTGGTTGGGATTTCTTTTAATTTACTTGGTTTTTTTGACCCAGAAAGATCATCAAATAGCAAAGAACTGTTAATCTCTCACAAGCGACCTCCAAGTGTGGTACAGTGAACTTTCTTTTCTTTTCTACTTCATATATACTGTTCTAAATGTCAGAAAAATAGACCATGTGGGGGATCAAGTGTCCATGCTTTGGTTATACCTTAGACAAAAGGACAACTTAAAAAGAAAAGTGTCTCCAAGTGATTAGAAACTAGAATGCCTGCAGTAAAACCTTCTTTTTTTTTTTCTGAGTTTGACCCTTGTGAGTCACCTAGCTGCCAGTACTGCAAATAATGTATTGATTTTGTTGTATCCAAGGTTTTTCTTTTCTCTTCTTTCACCTATATCAGAGAGATCTATGACACAACAACTGTTATTTTGAATAACACTGAGAAAGTATCTGAAAATATAATTGCATATCAGGTATGTTCATTACAGTATAAATTAATTGAAGACTCAGCAATTGGAGGAAAATGTATTTACTTGAAGAAAATCAATCTCATAAATGGTGAAAACCCCCCAAACCCTAGTAATATCAAAGAACAATAAGGCTCTCTATTCTGTTTCAGATGTCTAGTTTCTCAGTGGAAGTGGACATTTGAGCAATTTTAGATATTGCAACTTGTTACAGGTGTCACTGCTGTAAACCATATACATGCATCACATTATTTAAATAGTTTTCTATAAGTATGCCCACATCCAAAGAGTATTAAAACTGTCTATAGTATGTTTATAGACCTGAGATATAATGTATTTTAATTTTTACAAGCACATGGTAGATTTTACTCAAACCAACTCTTTTATTTGGAAAAAAAATGCATGCAGAGAAGATCCACAGTGTTCATAATGTTACTCCTTAATTCTGAGGTGTAATGTCCCTTCCATTAGGTACCTTATGTTGCTTTTTTCTGAAGAAAAAAAAGAAGGCACTTTTGTACAAATGCATTTTAAAAGTCTCTACCTGTCTTCTGATTCCACACACAGAAGAAATCTGTCACTACATCACATTTTGTAGCAACTGCAGGCTATTGTTAGCATTTTAATTAAGTTCACAAATGGGTTATAATACAGGAATACAAAGAGCTATTCTTTTAATATCTCAAATGAAATCTTTATTCTTATTTCTGTTATAGCCTGAATCTCATATTGCATGGCTTAAGCCACAAAAAACTTCTGCTCTCAGGTGGTTTAAATGGTTTATTGGCATATCAGTACTATTTTATTGATCTTAGTACAGTAGACTAGAGACCTATAAATTGGCATCCCTCTTCTTTGTTTAATCAAATTTCCAATAGTATAATATTCAACCATTTTAAAATAATACTTCAAGTAGTCAAGCATTTTACTTTTCATAAAGTAAGCTGTAGTAAGGTGTTTTGTGTCATGGAATTGAATATATCCATCACTACTGTCTATGTATATTTACTTTAAATATGAAAGTACTTCCCCTTCACTGCTGTAAATTAATTTTCACACTCACTCTTGCAATCTAAGTATATACATTAAAAGACTATCTTTTATATTTTAAACACAAATAACTCCCATTTGTCTGGCCTACACTTTCTCTCTTTAAAAAACAGCTAGCTAGTTTTAAGTGTCAACCTCATCAATTTTGTCACTGACAGAGAAAGCAAATGTAATTATTTAATTCTGTAATATATTTGATATAACAGAGACAATATAGTCATTTTGATGTCAAATTGGACAAACAGATACAGAAAGTTTCCTGGCTATTGCTATGGATATGTATAAAAAAACAGTAGGCATTTTCAACACCTGGTGTAACCAATCTGTAACACCTTCTAGTCTGTAATAATTCATAGCATGAATCTATGTCAATATTTTCTCTAGTGAGTGTTTCTGCAAAGATTAGTATGGGCTCAGCTTCTGCTCCTCGTTAATAGTGGAATCTCTTGCAAAATTGACAGAGGAGGTACTTTGATGAGAAAGTGGTTATTACGCTTATTAACATACCATCTGCATTTCCATGGATACAAAGCTGCTAAGGGATGCTCTAAGGGCCACTACCTCTGGTGGGCCTAAGGATCAAGGGATTCCTCCTGCCCAGGTGCTGCTGCCCAGCCTGGGTGTCTCTGAGTTTTGTTTACTCTTTTTCTTTCACTTATTATCCCACTGGAAATAAAATTTCCTTGATCTGGCAATCTTACTGAAGCAGATGGTCTCACAGGCCGTACATCCTTACACAAACATTTTCTCAGTCTTCTTAGGTGGGGACAATTCCAAGATTTTTGCATGGTCACCTGATGCTATGCTTGAAGTGCAATGACGTACACTCTCCTTTTTTATTTACAGTTTGAATTACACCAAAACTAATTAATCTGATGTATTGTAGTACACCTGCTGAGTATGGTCACACTTTTTTTCTTATTAATACAGGATGGGGTTATTTTATAAACCTATATCAAAAATAAGATGTTTCTGAATATTCAATAGTTAAATGTATATCATAGATTTAATGTTTATCTATTTTCAAGACTTCATTTAGGATAGAGCAAATAGAAGCATGAAAAGCCTTGATACCTCTAGAAAGAAACTAATTTCTGATAGGAAACAAAATTTATTTCTTCACATAAAATTTGGACTTTTAAAGAGAAAGAATGATACAATACCCACCATAAAGATATTTTAGTGAATATTGCACCTATTGTGGCAACCACAGTAGTTAAACAGAATGTATATAATGTAGGTCTGTATAATTTATGATTATTAACTTATACTATTTTGTAATTTTGGAGCCAGAGAACTTACCCTAACTACATTTGGGTAGATAATAGAAATGGTTCAATATTTATGTGTATTGCTCTTCTCTTTTGTCAATAACAGAAGTATTTTAAAGGCAGTTGTTTTTCCGTGTATATGTCTTCCATCACCATATACTCTTTAAAAATCAATAAAAAATCCACAAGTGAAAAGTTTGATATTAATTTCATGAAGGGACAATTTAGACCACTGCTCTGTGTCATCTCCATGTCCTTCCTGTACATAAATTTAGTATTACCAAGAGTTCAAAACATTTAAAAAACAAAAGGACAGAAACAAGAGCAACTTGTTAAAGGCCCCAGTCTATACAGCTTTGCAACACACAGAAAGAAATTATCATCCCATGTATAATAGTGATCCAGTGGGTGTCTGTGGGACTGTAGCTTTGCAACACATTTTCTCCCTTCACAATTTCAAAACAGAGACAAGAGACTGATTTTTACTGAAGGCATATTGTTAGTTATAAAAGAAGTGCAATAGCAGTATTTGCTTTGCTACAGCTGAATAAACATCAACTGCATAATATTTAAAATATATATCGAGAAATAAAAAGGTTATTTCTTTTCAGCAATACTAGATTGAACCTATTATTCATCATCTAAACTGTAATCTCTTTTTTCTTTTCCATGAGTACTTAGGAGGTCTCTAATCGCAGCATCCTGGAAAGATTTATTGCTGTGATGTTTCAAAGCTTGTGATTATCTTTTGGCAAAGATAGTGTTGTGTTTATGCATATTATATTCTGCTTGTTCATACATACAAAATAATATTTCAAAGTGTTGAATGGAACATTTTCTTTTAAGTTTGAAATCAATACACTTAGTCCTTCATTATACTGTATGGAATACATTTGATTTCTGGCAGAGAAAATAATACGTTACCATAAATATTTCAGGGAAGACCAATGTGGAAATAACACTGATTTAACATTTTAAAATTCAGCAGGAACTGTAGACTTTTCATGTTCAAGACTCCCACTGATTTAGAAATGGCTAGAGACACATGGCAGGAATGCAGAGACTTAGGAACAGTCTCTTTGTTCTTTATTTGTGAAATAGCATATTCTATAGGCAAAAAAAAAAAATAAAATAGGTAACAAACAAGTAAATTTTAGTGTGTCAAACAAGTAAATTTTAGTGTGTAAGACTTCTCTGTGTTGTAGAAGATAACAACATGGCATATTTCTATGCATGCCAACTACTAATATTTTTTACCATATTCATTATCATAAAAGATAATTGTGCAGACAATGGTGTGTTCACTTTTACAAGTCATGAGGTAGGAAAACACAGTATCTTGAACATCAAAAGCTGTGCAAGAATCTGGGGGAAAGGAAGAAATTATGTGGGGGGTTTTTCTCAGCTGTCTAGACATTTAGATCACTGACTAGCATATCAAAAAATATTGAATTAAAAGTGCTACTATAGATTCATTGAAAAATTGTACCAGTAGAATATGGTTATAACATCATATCATAACTGTTATAATATCATAACATTTGCCATTAGACTAATGAAATATGCAGAATTCCCATCTGTTTGTCTGTTCTTTTCATACCACAGAAGAAATCACACTGAAATTGCATCGCCCAGAGAAGCTGTGGATGCCCCATCCCTGTGAGTGTTCAAGGTTACGCTGGATGGGGCTTTGAGCAACCAGGTTTAGTGGAAAGTGTCCCTACCCATGGTATGGGGTTGGAACTAGATAATGTTCAAGGTCCCTTCCTACTCCAACCATTCTGTGATTCTATGATTCTATGATTGATACTTTTTCTTTAAAGGTGTTCATGGCAGCATTCTGCTTGTCATAGGTAACACACTGTTGCACAGTTAATGCAACAGTTGCAGTTAAAAGTCCAACTCCCATAGTTTCTGAAGAAAACTAAAATTTAAATTTAGAAATGAAATGAGATGGGAGGGACAAAATGAAAATCCAGAACCCTGAGCTACATGGTTTATAAAACACAGAGGAAAAAATCAGCTATTTCAGAAAAAAATAAAAGATCCTGTAGAGTCAACATGGTGAGCAAGAACCACAGAATGTGTTTTACTAACATGATGACTGGTGGCTTGAAATGGAGCCTGATACTCTTTCTGCTAGGATCATTCCACTCTGCCTTCCTGTAGAAGAGCAAAGGTAGATGTACTCTCTCCCCAGCAGCTAAATGCTCTATCCTCCCCACCTTCTTGTCTGTGCACTCAGAGTCCTATCAACTCCTGCTACATCCATTTCAAAGGAGAAGCTGAGGTCCCACCCCACAAGGGGGTTGCAAGCTAGCCTTCTTCGCTGGTGAGACTGCGCAAATCCTATCTCTTTCAAGGCACCTCTGAATTGTAAGGACTCTGCAATTCACTCAGCAGTTACGACACTCAGGCCTCCCATGAAGGCTGTAACCAAAGTCCTCCTGACAAAAACATCAGTCAAGTGTTTACTTCAAATCAAGACCAAGTGATTTTAGCCAACAGTTCAGCAGTTATAAGATTTAGATAGGCAGTGGTATACCTGCATCCAAATCCTTTCTGTTCCCGACAGGAACTAAATTCACATTTTTGACTCAATAAGGTTAGTCTGGAACCACTAAGTTATATCAGAGTTTTAAAAGAGATAAAACAATAGTTCATCTTTGCTTGGAATATTAAAGGATTAACTGGAATCAGAGGAAGAAAGAACAAGCATAAGGACAATCGATTCTTTCACCAAGTAATAAAAGCATTTTACTGATAGGAGGATGAACTACATTCTATTCTCCCTTCTTAAGAGAGACTTAAGCTTTTTGTAACTTAAGTTTTTTGCTTCCTACTCCGTTGTTATTATTTTTGATCTTTACTCCCCATGTCCATCCCCATTTCCTCCAAAAGATTTGCTGGTAGAAGGCTTAATACAATTAGTATTGTAGAGGCCTAAAGAAATATGCAAATATGTTCTAAACACAAATAACGTCAGATTGTTTTGAGCCTAGGAGGAACACAGGAATGGAAAGAATTTAATTAACAAATCTCTTAATAGTGCTAGCAGAATAGACTACCTTTAATAAGAATCCGTCACTGATAATTGTTTTCCAGCCTCAGTAAAAGCTTTGTATGTCAGGCATGATAAAACAAGATTGTTTACCTATTATAATTATACAGTGAAATAAAGATATTTTCAGTGACCAGACCACACTTTTCTGAACAGCTCAATAGGCAGAATTAAGAAAAAAAGTATAAAATACGTGGGGTTTCTTACCGAAGTAATTGTAATGAAGAGTTGACTTTAGCTATTGAGCTATAATAAAAGTCATAACCTGAGAGAGAAAAATGGAAATAGAAAAAATTCTAAAAAACAGAACTCTAAGAGTGATGTTGGCTGATAACAACAGAATTCAGCTGCAGGAACAAAATTTTCCTCTTATGTATTTTCCCCAAATTATGTGTTAGCTATATAGAACTGAACGGTGCACAACAAACAGAGGACCTCTAGGCCTCATTACATCTCCTCGAGTCTCACATTTGCAAGGACACATATTCACTAGCCCACCTTCAAGAAAAGAAAGATACTTCTTCTGTGCTCTTAATCGGAGCCACTAGCATTTTAAAGATCTGTAACGTGATGGCAGAAGCAAAAGTCCCTTGAAATAATTCTCCCAGCAGTTGGTTTCTCTGTGCTTTGTCTGAGCAAGTTACAGAAAAAAATGAAGTTGTCTCCTGAAGCCTATTTTCTCAGTCTGGTTGTTTCTCCAGCAACTACTGGATAATGTCTTACTGGGAATCCCAAATCCATCTGCTTCTTTGAATTCCAGCAATGAAATAATATTCTGTGAACATTTTTTTTCCTTTAGTAACTCTTGAAGTATTTATTTAATCAGTGCTTCTTCCCCCTCCCTTGTCCATCTTTAAATAAATTAATAACGATTTGCAGCTTCTGAAGCTTATAGGTGAGTTGAGCAGAAAACTATACCTATCCCTTTTCATCTGCATCACCAACATGGAATCTAGTTCTTGTAACTTAACTAGTTAGAATTACCTCTTCATACTGTCTGGAGCTGCTGGGCATTCTTCTGCGTTCAAGATACATAAGCCTTTGATGTATTCCTAGCCTCCCTATAAAGGAATTTGGAGCTAAGGGGTAAATAGAAAGACTGTTAATCTCCCACCCTCATGTTCAACATGATACAGAAAAGCAGAGAGCTGTGAGTTTTTGCAGTGATAGGTTAACAGTATAAATAGCCATCTCTAAGTAGCAACATACATATCTAATTTAATGAAAATCAAATTTTTTTTTACTATTTTTAAATCATACTTCAAATCCTTCTAAAACCTAGTCCTTCCTTTCTACTTCCTGTTATTTCTACATAGCAGCAATTTGTTTTAAATTGAAGTTGGACAAAGTAAATCTAATATATACAATTCTTGAGTGTTTTCTTGGTATTTGTGGTATCTGTTCTGTCACTGCTAAGATTCTGCCTCTGACCTGAGTGACTGCTTTCCTTCATGCTTAAGTGCCAACTAAGCTCTGAAAGTTATACACAAGATGCTGTAGTCAGGGAACTGAGCAAATCAGTAGTTTTCTTTTATAGTCACTATTAAAACACATTTTAATTTCTCTTGTGGACAAGTATGCCTTGTGGTACAGAAGACACATGTGTCCGATAGAGCATCCAAAACTGGCTTATCCCCAAAGAACATAAATAACATAGGCTGTTCTGCCAGTAATGTTTTGGAGCATAGACAGGCAATAGTGAAAACTTAGAAAGAAAACAAGAGTTGGTGTCACCTCAACCCCTTAGAGATAATGAAGGCTTAAAATCTCCTAAGAAAGACAGTTAATATCTAGGGGATTTACCACAGAAATTAATTTTCCTAGGGAGAAACTAAGTCCAAGCTCTCAAGCCTGTTCCCCAGAAAAGATGACAGATTGTTCTTTGCAAAGCTAATTGAAAAAATGCCACAGAGCAACAGCAACAGGATTAGCAACGTCAGAAACAAAGCAAGGCGAGTGGGTGAAGTGCCCTATATTTAGAAAAGACTCTCCTCCAGTTCTTTACAGAGACTGGAAAGACTTCTCTTCAAAAACAGTGTTGTGGACTTTCCTATACTTTATAGTGAAACCTAATTACCTATGGTTTAAAACCAGCAGAACCAATAGACTTTTCTGTATAACCGGCTGATCTGCTGACTAGCATCTTATAATTTACCACATTTCTCTAGCAGTAATCCCCCAGGGAGTTCTTTATGGTAGCAAATACAAGCAGAAATGCCAAATGAAGGATCACAGCACATGAAAGGAGGAATTTGATCTGCTGTACTGATTTGGTTTTGAAGAAAAAGCAGCCTGGTTTTTGTTCTAATGCAAAATATGACATAAAGTCCTGGAAAAGTTTTGATCTACTTCTGTTATAAGAGGCATGCATACCTCACTATGCTGAGAAAGAAATAACCCCCTGCAATAACCCTTCTGTTGATGACACTTTTTGGTCTCTCTCTAATCCTGCTGCTCAAAAATATAATGAAATACACGATGCAGCCAGAACAATCACAGAGCACACATCTTTGAAATTAAAAAGAATCTTGGGGAGTTTACACATCTTTGGAGCAGTTTTCTAGCTAAATCTGTGAAAAACATCAATATGGCAGTGTGAAAGGAGAATCTTTACAGAAGACTACGAGGCAAAATTGTAAAAAGGTTCAGTTACCTAAAAGACGGATGATACATGGGGTTTCCAAAATTTTCTGATTTTCACTGATATAAAGGAAAATTCTCTTTGCAGAGTGCCCTGAAGATCCATCTTGTGCCTGGCTCCGACTGCAGTAAAGCACTTTTAAAAATCCCAGTAGATACCAGTTTGAAACTTTAGGCACTTAAATTATTTTAAATTCTTGTTTTACACCTCCAGCAAACTGCAAGAGAAAGGAAGTGGAAAACAAGAAAAAGCAGACACCAGGAACTCAAGACTGTTTCCAAAGGTTACTTGACATTCATTATATTATCTATTAATGGTTTTGAAAGCATATTTTGCCTTCCTTTCAAAGTAAGAAAGCTCATTTTCAATTCCATCACCACTCACTTTGTATTCTTTGTACATATTTAGTTTATTTTAGATTTAGTATAGGTCCCCTCTGTGACAATTCATAGTTAACCATAGGGATACCCTGTTATAAATAGAGTACACAGAACCCTGTCTTTCCATGGATGTAACTATTTTATTTCTGCTTAATCCCAACTCTTTCATTACAAATTAAAATGTGGACAACACTTTAATTAAAAATTAAGATGCATAATGAACTGAAAAACTAATCTTACTTCTACAGCTTTTGGCATGGAGTCCTACACATCTCTAGAGCCTCATTACAGATAGAAAAAGTAAACAGCCTACAAGCAACCCTATGTTTGCCTATACTTAATTTCAGTATATTCTTTTATAGTTATTGTCTTAAAAACATAATAATTTCAACATACCTTGAGAACTGACTGAAAATTGAAGGAACATAAGTTAATAATGTACTGTAATATAGTGTCATGGTTTGAGATAGCCCCAAAATCCAATCCCTAGCTCCATTCCCCCTCCCACATCCCAACCTAATGTGAGATGGGTTTTTTCCAGACAAAACACACCAGACTCAAAGTGGGGGAAAGGGAATATATTACAATGACTGTACAAATAAATATAACATCACATTATACACACGATCACAAACTATCTCTACCATGACATATGTATTTACAGTGGATCAGATCTCCTCTCCCCTCCAAATAAAAGTCCAGGAGGGAAAGAAGGACAGATCCCTTCCAGTCTTTGAGCAGCAGCATCTTCTGAGGCAGCAGTCTGTCTGTCTTCTCCACATGCAGCAGCTGATAGCTGGCTTTCTGCCAGCACTCAACGAGGGAGATATCCAACCTCCCTCGGCCCCATCGCCTCAACCGAGGGGTCTTCCGTGGGCTTCGTAACCCCAGACAAGGTCGTATCACCACGTCATATCACGAAGACACAGGGGGGTCTTCGTGACTGTCTGGTATCTCTTGCAGGAGACTCAGCTCCTTCTTGCAGGGCCTTTGTGCCACTGCCTCTCAGGCTGCCACCGCGGCAGCAGTGCAAGGGGGGGAAGAACCAAGGTCAACTCCCCCCGCATCCCATCTGACCGTCCCGGTCCAACTCCGGGACGTCTCTTGAGCTTCTCAGCTCCTCTCCCTCTCCGGTGTTGCTGTACTCCAAGGCTCCTCTAAAATAGGAGTCCATGTCCCTCTTCTCCAAGAGGGTCTCCAAGGGAGTTTTGGGAAATCTGGTATCAGTCTTACCCCAAACTCTGTCTCTCAGCTGCTGGTTCTCCTTCTCTCGGCTCTGTCTTCCAGGAGTCTTCTCTCCGGTGCTGCATGTTGCTTCTGCTGCTACTTCAGTTCAGGTCCTTATCAGTCCTGGCTCTCTGCCACCGTTTCTCTGGTCAGTGCCGGCTGCTGTTCTGTGCCCATGGAGAAAATATTCTCCCGGCATAACTACAGGCACCTAGCCCAGCTTTATGCTGTTCCAGGTCCCTGCAACCCCCCAGCCAGGGGCTGGGAGGGGGCCAGAGGCCCCAAGGGGCACAGAGCCCCTACCTCGTGGCTCACAACATGGCCACCACTTCTACAACAACCAAAACTACAACTCTTCTCTTCCGGTCTGGTTGTGATATGTTTACATTTTCCGCAGGAGCACCCATTGGGCAGAACTTCAAAACTTCTAGGGGTTTTCACCCCTTGGGGTCTACCACTTTTCTCAGCCTCTGGGGGAAAACAAGGTCCAAACCACGACATATAGTTAGAATTTTTTGGTTTTCCCTTGAGTAAATAAAATATGTTGCTGAGCGATGGGAAATGAGAATTTTACTCAAATGCCACTAATATATACAAGGGTCCAGCCAGCTTCCCAGAGACATCAGAATGATTATTTAAGTATTTTTCACAGAACAACAAAATTCCACAAGGACATCATTAAGGGTATTATGTCTCATAATACTCTGCTCAGTTTACTAGAATGTAGAGAATGTAAGAAAAAATATATTCTACTCCCTCTCTTGCATTTCAGGAAGAACAGATTTGAACTTAGATCCTCTGCTTCAGGTGAATGGCTTGACTGTCTTTCCTTTTAGAAAATTTCAAATTAGGTACATATGTGGTGTCTCATATGGAGCAGTGAACTATCCTGGAGATCAGAAAACAAAAGTAGAAAAACTGAGTTCCAATATTTACACATTTAAATTATTTACGTAAAGCAGAAAAGCAATGCATCCATTGATCCAATTGAGAAGTTAGAGCCACTTACCCAATCTCACCACAGGAAAAGAAGAGCAAGACAAGGTGAGATGCATTTGAATGAGGTAGGTGAGGTAATGTGGGTACAAATATTAAATAAAAATTTAACATTTTTACTTCTAAGTAGAGCATACGTGCTACCTCCTGAAATGCTAGACAAGAAGCATGAAATACTACTGCTTCAATCCAAGTAACATCAGGACAACCAAAACTCTGTGTTTGATGGGGGACTTTTTGTGAATTAACTATTCACTAAGGAAAAACAAATCATTCAACTCCGCAGTGGCTACCCAATAACGGAAGAAAATCTCAAAATTTGCTATTTTCTAATACTGGTTAGTTGCCATTTGTCTTGGGATAACTTTCAATGAATAATACAACTGTGAATTATGTAAACACCAATGCAGTAACAAAGCTCTCTTGCTAATGATGATTATTTCTTAGTAATTGTATGTATCATTCCTGTAATTATAATGTTATTTATTATGTTAATTTACTACAGTGTTCCCATTAATTATTTCTAAACGTGATTGGACTGCTTGCTATTTCTGCCACTTGCAGTTAGGAATGATGTGGACTACATTTTAATTAATGCTCTTGTTTGTTATTTGCTGTACTGTGTACTGCTTATTTTGCAAGTTTCTGTGGGTTTTTCTTCCTTTCCTGCCTGTCCTGGTGAAGTAGCTTATTCTAAAAATGCAGAAGAGAACAAAGACATTTGCCAAATTTTTTAAAAAAACAAGCAAGCAAGCAAGCCAACAAACAAAACCTTATATATATAGATTCCCCAATGCTCAGCTCTATATTTCTACTATTAGGTGGAACCTTAATATATATATATATATATATATATATATATATATGTATATATGTATATACATATTTATCTCTCAGAAACCAGTCATAAATTATACAGTAGCACCAGCAAAAAATGACATATCATTTCTTAAATGTGAGATCTTATTCTCAAGTTTGGAAAGAGTGAATTAACCTCTTGGGAAAGAGGAATGGAAGCATTACTGAGCACTTTATTAAAAGGGTAGGGAGAGTTTGCACATCTTGATTGATTCTCAGGTAACTGAGAAAAGAAGAAAAAAGGAGACACTGCCTAAAGGTATTGCATTTTTCCATACCTGATCCTGATTGTTCTTCAGGAAATTATCTGGGCAAGAAATGCATTAAAAAAAATCAAGAAAGAAATCAACAAGACTGGACAAGCAAGGATAAGTGCAAGAGGTGAATGACAGCAAAATGTAATCTGAATGAGTATAAATGGAAGTTTTAACTTAAAGTGTCTTACTAAGCACAAAATATCTCTGGTCTCAAAAGCCCCAGAAGACCATCTCTGTGGCAGCCAACCTATTTAAATAGAAAGGTCAGACTGTCAAAGAAACCAAACTGCCTCACAGAGCTGTAGAGCAGATGATGAACTGGGAGGTAATTTAATGAACTCTTCCAATCTCCCATCTTTCAACATTTCACACTTGGATGTATTTTGGCTCCACAGTTAGCAGTGCAACAGATATGAACTCACTGACTTCCAGGCACAAGTAATTATCCTGAGGAGAAGGAAAGGGGGCAAAGCAAGATTTAGCTCTTTTTGCCATTAAGACAACTCCAGTTTCACAGATAGTTGTCTTCCATAATCTGTTCACCTTTTCAGAGTTGTCTGGTTCTTCCTCTAAAAAGAATGACCTTTGATGCTGGAGAATGTTTTTGCTGCTGACACACAGGGAAGAACAGAGCCCTCATGGTAGAGCCTTCAACTTTTTCTCTCATCCCATAGTTTCTCTGGTCAGGGTCTATATCTGGTCACTCAGGGACTACATGTGGTCACCTGGAACAATGAGCATTGTAACTGGCATTTCCAGATAGAACTCAGAAGTATTCATGTTTCTGGTTGAATGATAGTCCATTTCCTCATAGGAAATATGCAATTAAAAAAAAGTGGGTTTTTTTGGTACAAAAACTGAGGTCAGTGACCAAAATTATTTTTTTTATAACTCTCTCCTGTGAACTTTGATACTCCTTTTCAGATTGAAAAGTCTTTTTTTATCAAAATTAAAAATTATGAAACTAAAAAGCAAATTTTTGTATGCTACAATACTTCATTCAATGGGCAAAAATACACCTGAAAAAAACAAATCTATGTGATTATAATATTTTTATCAATTACTACTATGAAATTAACAGTGACTTACACTATATTATCTCATATGAGCATAGTATCTGCTAGAGTGTAAAGGTTAACTATTGTGGTGAAATAAAAAGTATAGTCTGGAACGCAAATTCTGAATAGTTTCAGCAATCTGAGACAATGTTACGTCTCAGCTCCCTGCATAATTTAAAATATTCAAAACTTTTTCTGAAACAGTTGCAAACATTTATGTGTGTGCTTTGAAATTGACTCTGCACATTCTCATCTATTTATTGATTGTCTGTAGTTTTTAACAATTTTTTGCAATTTTTTTTAAGAATTGTTACTTCTCAAAGTAAAAATATCATTAGCACTATCCTTCAAAATGTGAACTGGGAAAAAAATTGAAGAATCTAGGATCAATCGTGTTCCAAACCTTCTGACAAGACCAAATTCATTCATGCTACAAAAATTTTGGTACCTTATATAAGGGATAAAAACTAGCATTCAGAACAATGAAGACGCATAAGAAGCTGAGGCTTTATGTATCACCCTCTTAAAATATATACATTTCACAAAATTCATTAAGAAAAAAGTTTTCTTTCATAAAATAGGTAAACAAAATTATTAAAGGTCATTATTTTTTTATTTGATGTATGTTAATGTGGGTTGGTGTGGCACTAGACCTGCATTATATGGGAAAACTGTTGTTTAAACATGTCTTAAAATGGCTTTTTGTGGTCTCTTTGCAAACACGTGTTTCTTCTTCACAACACCCCCCACAGCAACTGTTATCTCCCATGCAGGAATATCCTGGGAAAGGTGTCCTGAGGTGTTTCCCATTGGTCCTTGTTAACCCCTTCCTGTGATTGGGTGTTCCTGTAAGCCCCTTGAGACTTCTAATTGGTTAACCTGTGATTCTCCCTAACCCTATAAATGTGACATCCCCCAACAATAAAGTCTCTCTTGCCTCCTCTCCACGCCCGGTGTGCTGTCTCTGTGCCTGCCATGGGGCCACGTGGGTGCTGGGGGGAGGGGAGGGCACCTCTCCCCTCCAGGCTCGGGGCCTGAAAAACCCTGTCGTTGGAGTCCCCTTTCCCCGTCCCTCAAGACGTCGGAATGGTTCTTCAGATGGAGATGGAACTAGAACTGGGCTCCCCCACGTTGTGGGTGGGGAAAGGGATCCAGAGGTTGGGACCCTGATCAAAACTGTGTAGCACATTTCCATGCAGTGACTCATAGAGCAATTTACACTGTATGAAAAAGGACAAGGATATCTGAAAAGAAGTCAATTGTAATTGGAAATTATAGTGCTGTCAAACAATTTAAAAATTTAAATGTTATATGCTTCAAAGCCACACTGGCCCTGAAGTACAGTGTGATCTCCTGCCCTCCAGAAGTGCCTATGACAGAAGCTAGAGCTTTGCCTCATGAGACTGGAAGTTTGCTTTTTGAAGACTGACCAGGCCGCAACTCATCTCTGTTCCTTCCTCTGTCTCCTCACAGTTGTTCACGAAACAGATGCCAAGAAGTTTAGAGCCGAGCATTTTAAAATTAACCAAAGTGCAAGATCAGTATGCTGCACCAACCTGGCCTCAGAAACTCCACTTCTTCTAATCCCTAAACCCATGAACCAAATTCCAGTTCACTTAACTGTGGCAGTTCTGAAACTACTTCAGAGGGCAAACAGGTAAGGATAGTAATTGTGTTATCCATCTCAGGGCAAGTTATTCCCATCTGCAGAAAAAAAAGTCTATAGCTATCTGTCTGCATTCTTTTCATATGGCATGTTAGATATTATAACCCTCTGAAGGGAAAGAAGATATTTAATCAGGAAATTCAATTTTTCCACTTGCAGAGGAGGGAATTAGGCTATATTTGCCCAGCACAGTGAGCTGACTATAAGCTGAAAAGGTTTTTATAGGCCCTGTTGACCACTCCTGCTGAATGTTTTATGCAAGACAGTGATTCTGCAACCATAGGTTCCCCTAAACATGTTAACTTCTGCTGTCAGTACATGCTGCTTATTAGTTTTCCCAAGATTCTGCTTGTAGACATGTATTCCCAAAGAGTCTTTGCAGTACATCACAATCCCATTTAATCACTGGGAAATAATATTATTCAGTTTTTTTCGTAGGATCTGAAACAACCAGGCCAGAGGGCAGCCAGGTATAGAAGAGAGAAAAACTGACCTTGTTACAAAAACTGTTTCGTTTAACTCTAATGATGATACAAACTACCTGTGGGCATGGGAAGGCTGCAAGAAGACAAAATGGATGGAAATGTTGGCTGTCCCAAGAGGATGTGATAAAACCTTTGAACCACGGAAGAATTAGTTTTGCATGGCATCTTGGGTGACTGAGGGGAGTACAGAAGTAGAGAGAAAGGTATAGAAGAAAGATGATTTTGACATGTGAACCACAAATCACAGGATCAATTAGGTTGGAAAAGACCTCTGAGATCATATAGTCTAACCTATGACCTAACAGCACCTTGTCAACTAGACCATGGTACTAAGTGTCACATCCAGTCTTTCCTTAAACAACTCCAGGAATAGTGACTCTATCACCTACCTGGGCCCATTCCAAAGTCTAATCACCCTTTCTGTGAAGAAATCTTCCTAATATCCAAACTAAATATCTCCTGGTGCAGCTTCAGACTATGTCTTCTTGTCCTGTCACTGGTTGCCTGGGAGAAAAGCCTGACTCACACCTGGCTACACCCACCTTTCAGGTAGTTGTAGAGAGTGATAAGGTCTCCCTTGAGCCTCCTTTTCTCCAGGCTAAACACCCCCAGCTTCCTCAGCCTCTCTTCATAGGGTTGTGCTCCAGACCCTTCACCAGCTTTGTTGCCCCACTCTGGGCATGCTCTAGAACCTCAATGTCCTTCTTGAAGTGAGGGGCCCAGAACTGGACACAGTACTCAAGGTGTGGCCTCATCAGTGCCAAATACAGTGGGAGAGTCCCTTCCCTAGTCCTGCTGGCCACACTATTTGTGATACAGGTCAGGATGCCATTGACATATGGGCTATATATAAATAATCACATAAGAACTGTTTTCCAATAGAGTTGTCTGTAAAATCAGATCATACCTAACTGTAAGTTCACCTGAGCAGATGTAGAGTTAATTTGACATGTCCTTTAGTTGCTGCTATGTCGCACAGTCACATGTCAGTCACACCATAAGTGATCAGTCACACCATAAGTGACTGACAGTACAGTCTGTTTTTCTATGTGCTCCATACATTGAAGTGCCAAGGGAAGCTTCTGTTGCTGCCACAGGGCTCCCTTGCCACCAGTGGTCTGTAGGGACTGACTAGTGAGCTGGCAGCACCTCTTCCCTTAGCTGGTTGCTCTGACTCATGAGCGCTCTCAGTGATGCTCAGAAAGGCTTCTGTCAAGGCTTCCAGCTTTTGTATATCTAGTACTGGCTGTCTCAGTTTAAGGAGACTGAAGTGTTTTGCTAAGGAGGATGAGTTACGGGGTAGACCAAACTCCTCTCTCTCAGCAATTGTAAATCCAAAATTAAGAGGCTCCAATCAAGAAAGTATGGAAAAAAGGAAAAAATAACAACCCATTATTAAAGGATATATATGTATTGGCAAAAACAGCAACAGAACACAAAAACCACTGAACAATAATCCTGTACCCAAAAGTACCTTTCAAAAAGGAAACAGTTTGATACTTCCTTGTCCTCTAGCGCAATTCTAATCACAGTTGGCAGGAGCGCTGTTGGATAACTGGAGGAGCAGAGCCTGCAGTTGCTTGGTGTTGGTCAGCAGGGGGCCGTGTTAGGCTCTGATGGTTGCTGTGTGGGGGCTCCAAATCCCAGGAGAAGCCAAAAAATGGAGATTATTTCCCCCCCCACCACTGAGAAGGGGAAAGGGGAAAAGTGGAAAGAAGGGGGGTTTCTTTCCCACTAAACTCATGCTGTCTGTGGCTGGCTGTAGTCAGGACTCCCTCTTGTTCAATGATGAGCACAAACTCCCCAATGAAATCTGAGCAGATTCGGGCTGGAGACAGAGCAGCGCACAGCCAAGCCGAGGTCGGAGAGCAGCCAGATGACCAGGTCAAGAGCAGAACAGGCTCAGAGCTTTTTCCAACACACACCTTGCCTCCATTAAGGCAAAAAATGAAGTCCTGCTTTTCAAGGAGAGGAGGGGAGAAAAACTCCCCACCCCCCCCTCCAGTCCCAGAGAGGGCTATCAGCCTGGAATGTAGTTCTGCCAGCCAGCTCCTTTGTGTAGGTAATCACCCAAGTCAGAAAACTGTCCTCCCCATTCAAGAACCCTCCTCCACATGCAGCAGGGGAAAGAAATATTCCCATTTGTTTTTTTAGAACAAGTAAACCCATGACACTGGCCCACTGACATCAGTTCTCTTGCCTTGTTGTTAGATTAGGATAGATTTTAGGACATTTTTGCCAGCATGCCTTTTTGACAGAAGCTGAGACTAAGTGTTACAGTGAGGGAATGTACAACAGCAAGTGTATTCCCATGGTGCTAGATACATCAGAATATGTTCTATGAGATTTTCTTCCATCTTTCTGCTGTTAGTATCTTCATAGGGTTAATTACCAGGCTCAGCTCTATTGTGTGTATGATTAGATCAATTTAAGTGACTAATTGACCATGGAAATCTTGTATAACTATAGATGCTAAAAATTAAAATGCTTCTTAAAAATCATGTTTATTGTAGTATATAAATCAGAGGAAAATTGCAGACAACACTCTATTTGAGCTATTGTAGCAAAAACATTGGTAGATAATGAAGAATGTATTTGTTCTCTCAGATGAATATGTTTGGTAATTTCTCTTTAATAAGCATGGAATCGTGTTATACAGTTATCTCTCACAGACATATAGAACATGTTCTCAGAAAGGTTTTCAGGAAAAGTAGACATAGAATTTTTAATTCACATGTAAAAGTCACTTTTCCATCATTAGTATACTTCATTTGGAGTATGGAGTTTGGGCATGCAGAAGGCAACAGTATATATAGCCTATAGCCGATTTCTTTCCAGTAGGTTCCTTCTCCAAGCTCTCTCTCTGGGCTCTGAAGCATCAGCATCCTCATTTCAACAGGTGGAATGGAGACTTGCTCCCTTTTATGCTACCTTATTGCTTTGTATTTAAACCACTTGAAAACTGGAATGTGTACCAACATTTAAGCAACTATATAAACCCCGCCACTTTCCTTCACTAGCAGCTATGCTTGCCCCAAGAAAAGATTTTGCAGTCACGAGGATGGAATGGGTCCTGACTAAGCTGCTGAAGCAGAGGACACATTTGCCTAGATCATACCCTCTGTCATTTTTTTTGCCTCTGGCTGGGTCTAAGCAACTCACTGAACTGCATGCAAAAGCCATAAACTGCCATCTACAGGCATTTGGCACCATGAGGGAGGATGAGCCGCTTCTTTCAGTCACATGGCATGGTGCTGTGGGAGCAAGCACCTAGAACTGGCTGGGCTCAGGGAGCAGAGGTCAGACAAGGAGGTACAAGAAGTTGGTCTGAATGTGGATGTAGAGCCTCATAAACCACTCTGGGTTCTTTATTGGGATGGATTGTGTCATATTTTGTGCATCCTATGAAAGAAATTTGTAGCCAGGTAACCCAGTGCATTGATCAGTGTTTGCATCAATTGGCAAGTAGAAATCTCTGGAGGGCAGAAAAGACTGTACCTTTCTTCAAAACAGAGAGATGTGCTCTGTAAAGGGAAAATGTATGCAGGGGTCATCAGGCAGAGCAAAAGGGAGAGTATAAGCATGGAAAACCATCACTAGGATGTATACACATATATATATATATATATAAAAACCCAACCCAAACCAAAACAACAAAAACAAACAAACAAACAAACAAAAAGTAGAAACACAAACCTTTTGGTAGGCATCAAAGGTTTGGACAGTCTTTAAACTGAAGGAAATAAATTTATTCTACAGACTTATATATGACTGGGCAAATTTACTTCTACACTAGGAAGATTTCAGGGAAGATCTCACTCTGCCAAAACACAGTAAAAAGATTTGTCTTAAAACCTTTTATTTAAACAGTCTTACCAAGCAAGGCTGAGGGTTTTTTCCCTCTAAAGGAAGAAAAAGAGGAATGGAGGAATAGATGTTTTTAGTGTGGAGATGTGTTTTAGCAGAGGGATAAGGCAGAGGAAGAAACAGATTCTTTCATACAGGATTATATATACATTTATCTCAGTCTGTGTGAAACATTTGGATACAATATCTGTATTTTGTTACTGTAAAGCTCCTGATTACCCCACCAGGAGGTCAAGTGAGCAGTAAAGCATCCATACTAGCTAAAACTGTATTATGAAGTTGTATGCGATCCACACCTATTGGTTTGTGTATATCTTACATATCTTACGGTACATTTAAATAGCTTTTACTAAATCACATCAAAGAACATAATGCATGCAGTGTAAGTAGCGCAAGTAGAGAAAAACAAGAATAAAAATTACATGGAAATAATCCATTCTTACCACGTGAGCATAGGATCTGCCTTCTGACATATTTTCGTCAAAAGGTAGGACAGCAGACAGCTAATGCTCTGAAACGTCAATACTTTCTAGCCAAGGATTCAAAACAAGAAAAGACCTTTAGTATATTGAAATCAAAACCTAAAAATACATAAAATTACTAAAAATGGAGAGTTCAATATCAGAAAAGGGAAAATATTTCAAAACATTTATTTTTCAAGCCTTGAGGCAAATAAAATACTATTAGATCACAGTAGATGATCCCTAGTAACCGTTAGGGAAGGCAACATACTAGACTGATCACATAAAAATATTATATTTCTGTCTTCTATCACTATTTTTTATCCAATAGTCTGAAATATATGGGTGAAAGATTTCAATTCTTCAGTAGGTAAATATTTCTGATGCATCGTTTTCTGAGAATTTAATAGTATCACAGTTCAATTTATGGCTAGGCATGGACAGACTACAAATGGAAAGAGAGCTTGAAGGTACAAGTTAGAAAATGTAAAAAGGGCAAAAAATAGAAATTGTGTCTATCTTGGTTTAGTGGTAATTGAACTCGCCAGGTATAGCTGTTTGCGCATGTTTTACCTTCAAATAACACAAATGACCGACAGAGCAGCAGTACAGGGAACAAATCAAATCTGCTGATAAAGCAGAAGTCATTAAAATTGAGATTTCAATTGTTTCAGTGAGAAAAATTAAAAAGCAGTACTAACTAGGCCAATGAGGCAAGTTATACTGAAGTGATGAATATCAGGTTTAAAAGTGAGGAGTCTAAAACCAAAACAGAACCTCAGACATGCATTTTCATTGCTGAATTGGTGAGAGAGTACACAAAAGCTCCCACAGAAGGGAAAAAAAAATCCTTGCTCTGGAGACAGACAGTCATGATGGAGATAATTTCATTCTAGATATGCAAAATGACAGTGTTCTTTTATTTGACAGGGTTAGTTAATGGATTTCTTACAGCCCAGACTCCTGTAGCTTTGGTAGGGACAGGCTGGTATCATTCATGTCTTTGTTGGAGAGACAAGATCTCCTCTGAATGCTTCTCTTCTGAGTTCATCAGATAGTGAGCAAAGAGAAGGTTCATCACATAATTATATTAGTCTTCAATGAAGCTGAAGGAAAAGCAGTTGACCCCTTGACAGTACAGCTGGGTTATGGTATCCTTGACATATCCTTCAGCTGTTGTTACATAAGCGGACGTAAAACCCCATATGCTTCAATCCTTAAGCAGCTAGAGTATTTTACTGCCATAAACCAGTAAAAAAGTATCTAAATTTCTGAGTTTGGTTTCTTTATTTATCATACAGGGAAACAGGGGACAGGTTAACAGTCCATGCTGTTATAAGTTTTTAATTTCTTTTCCAAAGAGCGTATTCTTTCACCAAAGTGACAGAGATCCTGTCATTTTATGTTTCCTGAGCAATGAGTTGCCCTGTGAAGTGTCATATCAGCTTGTGTTAATCAGATTGTCTTGCTCAATAGTGAAATGAATAGATTTCAACTGGAACAGAAAGTCTGAAAGGGTTTTAAAAATAGCCTTGAGGTAACAATGAACTTGCCCTTTACAAATACCTACAGAGAAACAAATTAGAGAGATTGATGTTCTTGCAAACAGAAGATGCACTTGTTCCCCATCACCCAATATCGCATCAGTCATTATTACAAGTATAATTCTCCAGCCACTTGGTTTTAGCCCACAAATCTGCAAAGCATATTACCTCTGAGTCATTTTGTAAGGCCATCTATCAAGAAGCTGGATATAAAGATGTTTGTGAATAAGAACTAAAAGCATTAAATTCTTTTGCATAGTATTCTTTTCACCTTATAATGAAAGAGTTACTGATTTGATGAATTTAGAAATTATATGTGATATAGTGCCCTGTCAAACACTGTAGAATTAGGGTGAAAATAACTCACTATGAAGCACTTTGCTTTCTTATTCATTGTGTGCAGACTCTAAGAGTTCATCCGGAATGCTGACCACTGAACATTCCCCCTGAAAATCATCAAACACTAGCTGAATTGTATATTATATTACCATAGAAAGACACCTGTGGGTAAAGAGGGGAAAGAAACATAGTTTATCTTCTCTTACTTTGAAACCAAAACATGACTCCAACTCAGTTTTTTCAAAGAACAGTCTTAACTTCAGAGTGGGACTTTCATGACAGTGTGAAATGTACACGGAAGTAATTATGTAGATTCCTTCATAGTCAAAGGAGACAAGTACATGCAAGTCATCCAGCTTTTCTGAGGTATCTTCTTTAAGAGTATATGGATTAGTTCAAAAATCTCCATAATAAAAGGAACCTAGTATGACTTTCTTAGAGGTAGGTACTCACATAGTCTATACCTGAAGCTATGTGAGATTGTACCATCTTTAATTCTTGGAGTAGGTTTGCAGTGTGGATTGTAGGTATATAAAATTCACTATAGTCAAATAAGATATTGTTTCTGGTATATTTAAGGTATAGTTACACTTCAGGAAATTCCAAGGGCTCTCTTGTCTTGATTTTTTTAGATTAGGATAATGGAAGGTACCTTGCTTGGTAGTGCATGGACTTCAGGAAATGGCAGCATGCAGTAGAGAGGGATATTACGTATTTCATGCAGAACTGTGAGTTTAACTTTAAAGGTCAGATAACTACATTAACCTTTGGATTTGCTAAAACTTTCCAATTTTCTCTTAAAAAACACCCCTGTATTCACAGGACAGACTTGTGCTAAACGTAATGCTACATATAATATCTAAGCCTTATTTACTATGGGCTTTGATATCCCAATGAACTACAGTAGACTCTTATAGCCTTGAGTACCTGATGACTTACCAGAAGACCTAATAACACAAGTGAACTTAGAAGGCTGAAAATATTTTGCTAAATGACAATAAAATAAATCTAGACATTACACGATAAAAGTTAAATAAATGTTGATATTATATCGTCTTAAAATATATCTGACTCAAGGATTTGACTCCACTTTGAGCATGTTCTACTTTTGAATAAGAAGGCTTTAGAATATTAACTCTGAATTAGGTAGAAAGTTTTCGCTCAGAAATAACACTTTTGCTCATTATGTGAAAAAAAAAAAATAAACAGAACTATAGTGCAGCTGCTCTTCTGTTTTACCTTACTTCAAACCAAACGAGGCTAACACTCTGGACCCATTTAATTAAGAACAGCTGGAAAATGTTCTAGGCCATTTTTTGCATTAGACAAATAGCTACAGGCTTTAACACAGAATGATGGTTTTCCCAGTAGAAGATGGTAAACTGTTCTCTAGGGTATACTGACAGTATGTGAGATACTAATTTGGGAAGCTGTAGACACTTTAAACTTCTCGTGGAGCTTCTCTCTGGCCACATAAACAAATACTGTTCTTGCATAGATAAGAACCGGCATAAATGATAGTAGATTGGACATATATTTTCCTTGTCAAATGGCTTAGGTGTCTGGTGTCCAATTCCCTGATCCAGTCTGTATGCAATCTGGTCCTCTCCTGAACTCTCTTTTGAAGCAAACCAGCTGGTTACTTTTGGATATAATCTAGATGTAAAACTCTCATGACTTTGCTCCAGGGACTCTTCTGTCTAGGAAAAAAAAGGAATGAAATGCACAAAATTGCTTCCTTCAACCTGCTTTAGCCTATAAGACCTACCCTTATTCTTCATATTGCCTCATGTCTGTTTTCCTTCAGGAAAGGAAAATAGATACTTATATGCTATATATGCTTCATGTTATACTTGAAAAACAGATACTTAGTGTTATGCTACAAAAATGTAATTTTTGAAACCCTATGAAACAATACTATTTTTCAAGCACTGTAGCTTCATTCTGGGGCCATTTCTTATATTTCACAGGAAATCCAGAAGATAATTTTGTCTGATACAGTACAGTGTAACAGCACCCCATGGTTAAGGGCTCATCACTCATACAGACGCAGGAAAATCTGCAACTCTTGGCTTGGAGGCCTGAAATCACTCCCGAACAGCACACCTTTAGTAGTACAAGTATAATGTGTGCATTTGTCACTGAGCCAATGACTTCCAGGTTCCACTGAGATTCTGTCTGTACTTGATGCCTCCATTCAAGAATAGTCATAATGATACTTTTCTCATGGCAGAGTTGCAGGAATGATTAAAAGATTAACTAAAAAGTCACACTGTGAAAGACTCCAGAAATTCTCTCTCTTTAGCTTAACAAGACGGAGGTTAAAAGGCAACCTCATTACAGTCTATAAGTAGTTATAAAGAGACCAGAGATGTCAGTGTGCCAGCACATCTAAACAGAAAGTGGAATATAGATATATTCAGGTTAGGAGAAAAAAGACACGGGGAGATATTAACCTTTGGAACATATTACTGAGAGGAGTGGTAGATTTATCATCACTCAGATTTTTTTAAACTGAGATAAGATTTTATTTCATTTTTCTGGAAGTCTTATTCTAGTTCAAACAGGAATTAATTTATGAAAGTTCTTTCCTTTATAGAAGGTCTTCTTTCCTTTACAGAAGGTCAGACTATGTGACCCTTTTTTGATAGGTAATCTATGAATCTATTAATATAACAGCAAATTATGCTGACAACAGAACTCAAACAGCCATTTGACCTGTTGAGAGGATACATCCTCTATAACATTTAGACCTACATTGATAGAATAACACTCAATTTTAATCACAAATATTCTTCATATGGGCTGACTAACCATCTCTTTTTCTTGTATAACCCACAAAATAGCAGCATCCTAGTTTTGCTGTTCAAACATGTAATCCATATTTATTTCCATACTGTTCCTAAGATTTATCATATAATTACAATAATAAATCTGTTTTAAAACTTTTCTATTTTGTTATTTTTATCTCAATTCATTCTACTGATTAGTTTCAGCATACTACCCTGTTGAGGCTTCTGGTCTCAGTATGCTCTGTTGTACTGGTTATATTTACCATTCAATAGCTCCCTTTTAATGACTTCTTTGTAGGTCTAATCTAACACATGTAGCATCCATATTTTTTTTTCCTTTCACATTTTCCTTCTGACTTGGTAATTTCAGATTGTTCCTGCATGGTTCAAAATCATCCTATTGCATAGAAAGAGAAGAATTGATGTCAACATCAGATTACTACTCAATCTGGCATATGAAAATAAAATCTTAGTTTGCACATATATATGTCTTTATTCATAACTTCTCTCATCTCTCTCTCAGAAGAGTTAAGGAATTAAAGCAGCACAGCTGAGTTTGCAGTAGGAAAAAAATAAAAGCACGAAAATTTAATTTAGTTGAAAAGGCATGTGTTGAACAGATATGGAGATGTTATTATCTTCCAACCTTCTTTCATTTATTATCTTTCAACCTTCTTAACATGTTGTGACTACAACAATTCAGTGTTCCAGAAATCTCTTTATACAGCTCTTTTCATCTGCAATATCTCACAGCCCTCTATATGAAGGACATTATATAAGAATTATCACTCTGCACATGGATTTGCTATTTGCTCAATGAAATAGATCAACTTTTCTATTTACATGTATCAGGGAAAACAGAAAGTTTCGTCTGGATAATTTGAAAACCCCCTCCAATTTCTTTTATAAATATAGCAATTAGACTTGACTCTTTGGAAATCAGGATGGAATGACTGGATTTTGGTATTTGCTTTTTCTGCTTCACACTGTTCTATTGAAATAACCATGGAAAGAGGGATCTAAATTTTTTTTCAGGAATACTATTTCTTTAACAGATTCAATGCATATAAATTCCTTGAGTTTCTCATTGGTTTTCAGTGATGCTGAAACAATTGTTTTGTTCTGAAAAAGAAGTATCATTTTAAATTATTGTATGATAGAGTTTATGTTTTTTCTCTAAGTATATGCATAGCATGCACACCACTCTCAGATTTTTCCACAGTTATCAGTCTGGCACACTGAGATGTACATTATCTAAGTTGCTGATTAAAATTAATTTTAATTTTTTATATTAATATAGCTCTCTATAATCCTGACTAGACATAATCTGCAGGGTATGGATATTACATATTCCATGGCCTGACTACCTTTTTCACATTAGAGTAATTGTTTTTTCCTCAGATGCACATTTTGAATAGATTTCTCTTGTGAGTTTGATGTTCAGATAATTTGTATTGCATTCCACCAAAGAATGATGCTATCCACATTACAAACTGTATTCTTTCTTTCCCTTGGTATATACTTCTCATTAGATGTATTTTGGATCAGTATTGTCTTACTATGTTTCTTATATTAGTTTTGGATTGATGCTAATTCAAATGGCTCTGACTTGGCCTTCATCTGTTTTCTAATACTAGTTCTACAAGAAGGAGACTAAGAGCTTGCAGGGTTTTCTGACCTAATATTATCCAATTTTTTGGTATCAAAATAGTACTGAAGGATTGAACCTGTGAGGTAAAATGTTAAATATGTAGATACTGGGCAAGTGTGGAAAAAAGATTCTCTATCCCAAACTGCTTAACAAGCGGAATATGAAACAGAAGACAATACAGGATATATTGAGAAAAGATATTTTGAGAGGAAAAAAATCTATACTTTCAAGGTTCCACTGTGTGAAATCACTTTTCTTCATTGTATAAAACAATGTATTAGTTTAAAACAATTACTTACTGCCCAGCACACACAACAGATAGCTAAGATTAACTGCTGGGTTAGGTATTAATGTGCTCACCTCTCCCAAAAGCCAGTTAATGACTTTTGGCTGGCGATGCAGATATTACTCAGGTGGGAAAGATTGTCTCGTTCTTTGGAGTGGTCTGACACTTGCTGATTTGCTATCTCCTGCTTTTTTCCTTTAAGATTTTTCTATCTTTTATTTAAGAGCTTTCATCTTTTACTCTTCAGCTGCTAATATTCATCATCTCAAAACTTTTGCTTCTGTCTGCAGCTTTATCATCCTTATCCCACATGGCTCTACTAGGCTGATGTTCTCACATATACTTCTTACAGCTAAACTGTCCTCAGGAGTCTGAGTCAAAGTTACACAATTGGGATATATTGGGAGTAAGTTCTGTACAAAAAATATTTGAGCTCTTGATCAGTGTTAGGGTACAATCACAGAATCACAGCATGAGTAAGGTTGGAAGGGAGAACAGTGGGACGTCTGATCCAACATCCCTGCTCAAGCAGGGTCGTCCCAGAGCACATTGCACAGGACTGCATCTAGACAGTTCTTGAATACTTCCAGTGAGGGAGACCCCTCAACCTCTCTGGGCAACCTGTTCCAGTGCGTCGTCATCCACACAATAAAGTTCTTCCTCACATCCAAGTGGAATTTTCTGTGCATAAGTTTCTACCTGACAACATTACATGACAACATTCCAGCTATGGGAGCACCCCACCACATCTCTGTAATAACAATGAGATCAAAGCCCTATGACTGCTCACAGATCTCAGTATGTTCCTCATACTGCATGTGTTGGTGTACAGGCACTTTACAGAAGTATTTTATTGTGGCAATATCCCAGTAAGGGTGCAAAGGGACATCCTAAAGACCTGTCTTGTGGCTGTTTTATCTTGATCCAAGGTATTACCTCAATTATTTCCTCTCTGAAACCCAAAAAAACTATCATTATTTTCTTTATAGCAAAGCAATTCAGAGGCTGATCATGCTTCATTCTCTCTCCTCCCTACCCTCATGTCATGTTCATAGCTCTCCATAACCCAGGAGTTGCTACATTGTGAGGACAGACACTATGGAATGGATTGATTCCAAAGACAGGGAAGTCTTTCACTGATAAGCAAAAATCTTCATTGATAATTGTGAGTGCCTCAGCACTGACATCTTCCTCTCATGTCTCCCAGAAAGATTTATGTTACCTAGATTTCAATATCTTGGATTCCTAAAATGCACCGGTCTCTGATGAGAGGCCAGAGCTGTAAACCCTTAGCAGCTGAAAGGTCCTATGCTGTCATGATAAGGATTTTGGTGACCCTCCTGTTTTCTGCATTTCCTACTAGTTAATGTAGTCATGTTTCCCCACAGGACTCTGTTTTCTGCAGAGCCCATTCAGAGGCAGTCTCCCAGTTCTGTTCTTGAGGAATTTGTGCAGCTGATTAAGGTGTGTGGATTCTTCCTCTGAGACAAAAGCTTAAAATTTAAGTACCACTACATGCAACTCCCCTTATGAATCTAAGCATTATTCTCACTGGTTGGTTTCTAATTGAGTACACTGTGACTCCTATTATATACCGTTTCACTGCATGGTTGATCAATGATTACACAGTTGCATGAATACAGCCTGTTGCAAATTATAGTGAGGTTTTTTCTGCTTTTATTTGCTAGCTGTGATTATTATCAAGATTATGTAATGTCTTGCCCATAGAAAAAGATTCTATATGGATTTTTTTGTTGGTCCTTGCTTTGGAAAAATTATCTCCTATACCCTTTTAGTATCATTATGTTCTCACTGACAGCTAGTTAAGTTTAAAAGAAAAAGAAATCCCTTGTGTTCTTATTCAGCTCATCTGCCAAAATGAGAATTGATTTAGGAACAGAGTAATTAAAAGGTGACGTATTACAGAACATAGAGCAAGCTAGAGTTACGTCAACTCAATAGTCTTGAAGTCAATGGAAACTGCTGGCTTCTTCACATTTTATACAAGATTTTAACCTAAGTATTTTAAACCAGATGATGCACTTGTAATAATTTCTTATTTAAATTTACGATATCTTTAATATTCTTGAGTGAAAAGTGTTCAAGGCAATTAAAACATGCAAATTCACCAGTATGTTGTATGCCAGCTAGGCAGGCAATTAGCTGTTTGGGTTGTTTTAAGGAACACATAAATTTTTCTTAGTTTCAAAACATCAGGAATATATTAGAGAACACCCACTTAAACATTCATAGAACACATGTTAAAAAGCTCAGAAATAAAACAGATCCATTTCCTATCATAAAGAAGAAATCACAAATACATGCCTTCCCAGAAAAGGGAGAAGAGAGGGATTACTATATCAATAGAGATATAAAATAGGTATTATCAATGCAACAAACATAATAAAGAATCTGCAATAAATTATTTGATTTCTGTCAAGTTCAAGCTTTCAAACATAGTTTGAGTTCTCAAGCATATCTTTTATGGTACTGGAAAATATGATGCAATTTCTCCTATTTTGGGCAAGCGTATGACTTCAGCTATTATACCCATTCTGCTGTCTATTTTAGGTGAGTTTCCTTGACCAGCTAGAAGTGTATTTACATGGCCCCACTTGTTATAGTGTTAGAATGTATTACAGCTTTCATGTTTTGCCTTGGTTACATCCATGTAGAATAAAGAAAGACAACTCTCTTTATTCTACCGTAAGAATTCTAGCAGATAGTTAGCAGCAAATATCTCTAGGTTGATGTTGACTTCTAATAAGTTTGTGGTTCTGATAATATAATTATTTTATCTGCGGTTTTAATCTTTATTTTTAAAGAAACATTTTGCCAGAATTTTTATCAATATTTTAAATAAAATTATATCAACCTAAAGAGGTTTTTTTTTGAGAAGGTAATTTACTGTTTAATAGCTGAAAGATTCCAGATCTAATTTCAGATAATCTTTTTCATGAAGAAAATCACTATACACAGTGGGTAAGCTTGGGTTTTTTTAGTTCATTATGCATTTTTGTAATTCATACATTTTGGATAACTTTTACGTCTAATGGTGTCTTTAGATATTCATTGTAAACACAGTTGTGATACTTTAACATATGTTGTAGGACTGCTAATTGAATTAATCTTTGTATTTTTCTTCTATAATCAAAATACTTGTCAAGTTTAAGACTCTCTTATCTATGTTTCACTAGCTATATATTCTTAGCCATCATTTCATCATTCATCTTAATTATAATATAATTTCCTTATCCTTAAATTACTCCATTTACTGAAAGAATTATTTTATTCTGTTCCAAAGAGAATTTTTTTTTGCAGAGAAGTTAGGTATATATTAAAGATAACTGTATTCATTATGGAAATATCTGTCTTCTCCAAAAGATTTGCTCTCTGGATGCATCTCAGTCTACAAGTACCTATTTTTACTGAAAAATATTTCAATTTTGTCAGTGTAACTGAAAAAGTGAAACTATTGGAGAGTTAACTAAAACACTATTTTACAGCTTCTTGGTAGGATTTGTGCTGCTTAACTAGTTCATTTGTTACACATTACAAACACAATGTTGATAAAGGAATGTCTACGAAAATCTTTGATTATCAGAAAGGTTTCCTCAAGGAAGATGTCAAGAAGCTTTAGAGATGCATGCTTCCATGCTCTTTCTGCATTAGGACTTGCTGGTCCTAATGACAGTTTTTTTGCTACACAACCGTAGGTACTTTGCAGGAGAGAGGATTATCTAACTAAAATTTCTTTGGACATTTATCAGTAAAAGATCTTAGCTTTGTCCAAATAAGGATCTTCTAAATTTTTTCTGATATAACCCTAGAATCATATGAACTCTCCAGAAAGCTATCTTTTCAGTATATAAATCCCTCATTTATTTCTTCAGTCATTCCATTAAATATAATATGTTATTGCTTCTACACTTTCCCACTCTGTTCACTACTGTTTTCTTACATAAAATCTATCTCCTGATATTGTGTGGTAAATATAGTCAATACTAGATTCAGACACTTCAGTTAGTTTATAAGAATAAATAAATATTTGGTGACAAATAGTTTAAAAAATGTTCAAAACTGCCACAAAATGTTGTCTTGAAGACTTCTCAGAGAATGTCTTTCAAGGGGTATCAAACGTTTTATATGGACAAGACTGGCCTGCTTAGAATATTGAATTTTCACATCCCAGATAATTTCACTCACGTTGAAGAAATAGGATATCGCATGTTCTTTTTGGTTTTTTTATTTTTTGATCCAAGAAACAAGACCTGGTTTGTGTTATTAGGACCTGAGGTTGAAAAGGTTTTATGATCTATTCTTCATGTGCTCAGGATTGTGTGAATCCAGGACAGCGTTTGTAAACCTGGGTGTCTAGTCCTGAGACTGTGCATTACACAACCAGGTGTCTTTGGGCCAAACCAACATATAGACCTGAGTTTTTGGAGGGCAGTTCTTGTAGAAATTCATATGTACTGGAACTTGCTACCATTTATTTTAATTTCAGGTAATAAATAGCTCATCAGGTGATTCATTAACTTTAAATTCCTTCAAATCAGGCCTACTGGAAAGTCCTACAACTAAAACTGCAAGGAGTTCTACAGTAGAGCAAAGGTTAGCTTTCAACTTTTCTTAAGTGCAGACAATGGGCACCATTTGGCCCAGTCCCTTTCCTCCCACCCCTCTCCCTGTGTCCGTTATCAGGATTGATGAACAGCAGAGAAACTGCTCCCTGAGCCTGAGGCTGGGGAGAGAGTTCTGAAGTAGAGAATGAAGAACAAAGGCCAGGTGAGAAATGCAGGAAGACTCACCTTCAAGGCCCTTGTAAATCCATATGTGCACAGAAGTATATATACACACAAAGAAAACATCCAAAACATCTGCCCTTGGGATCATCATGATTTTAGCTGAACTGTAATTCTGGAGAAATGCTGCTGGTTTGGCTTCAGTTTGTGGTCAATGAAGAGCTTCACTCCAGTTCAGGGCCATTTAAAAACAAGTTATAGGCTGGTTTGAAACACGTTTTAGTGGATTTTAATTTTGAAGCTGATCCTTTGAGTGCAGCATTGTAACACCTAAATTGCTTTGTGCATTTACCTCAAAATAACACAGCTCTGTGGCGCTGCTACAGGTACCAGGCACCGTGCCCAAGTCATAACCTCCATCACAGCTCTCAGCTATTCAATCTCTTCCTATTTCCCAGAAAATATCAGATCAGGAATTGGATGCAGCAGGCAAGCTATTGTAATAGCCAGGTTTATTTTTTTAGACAGTGATAATTTAGTGACCTAGAAATTACAACCTTCCTGTTAAATTTGTAGCCTCCTGGATGTTTCAGGGAGAACTAGATGCCCTCAACTTTTAGATACAACAATATCTTACAGAAAATCTTTGATTAACTTCACAGTGAGAATAATCTAGTGCTTATGGTTTTTCATAAATGATAAAGCTTACTACATTCTGAAAAGCATATTCCTATCTATAGAAGACTTCTCAGTAAATCATAATCAAAAACTACCATCAGCCATACATTGTACATGCACAGAAATGTCCAGAAATGTCATAGTGGCTTCTACACTAAATTATAGACATTAGCTCATCAGCCTTAAGTGTGATACAGAACCACATGGTTACACATATTCACAGAATAAAAAAATTCGACTTTTCTTAGCTTCTAGAAATAACAAAAAACTAAAAAAAAAAAGCAAACTTCAAGCAGATGTCAGTTAGAGATTTCTCATGGAAAAAACCTGAAGGGCTGGGAGCAGCCTAGTGGGTATTACTATTAAAGCAAAATCACTGAAGCCATTCAAAAACCATTACATTGAATGGCTCCCTGAGGGACACTACAGCTCTGAACAGAAGTAAGTTCCTGAAGGATGAAAAGCCTTCAGTTCCTAAGCCTCAAATCTATTAGACTTTGGCTGTACTGAGTACACCTGCAAATCTGAGATGCATATTATCGTTAAAAGATAGTGGGTTACACCATCAAAACATAGGCTACTATGACAAGGTCAATTAGTCAGTGTCTGTTGCATATAGATCACTCTGGCCTGACAAGTCTAGGTTGTCCTAAACAACGGCCAGGCAGGCAGGCAGACACCTTTAGACCAACCATATAGCATTTCTTTGGAGAAATTCTTTAATCTTGGGTTCTCTCAGCGTTTCTGATCATAGGCGAGTTAAACAGATAGCACTGTTACAACGTGGAACTCATGTTTGCCAATCACTTCTTTCCTGTTTTCTGTGAATTACACACAGTGGGTTTTACAAGCTGGATGCATCTTAGTTGCAGGCTGGTGGTGTAACCAGTAGTTTGGAGAATGAAAAAATGCTTCCAAAATCAAGTAAAATCCCAGATTATCCTCAAAAACTGTCTCAAAATTGACGAATTACAGCAGTGCTGAACAATGACAAATGATCTGTGAGTCTCAGTACTGCTACCATTATCTTTAAGGATGATTCACCAGTTGTGCTCCTCTGGATATACGTCCTATGAGCCAAAATACCTTTGTCAGATACTGCTGATGAAATACAAACTAATGTTCTTACACAGCTTGCAAATTCTTAAATGATAATAATTAGAATATATCATCCTGCTACAGTATTCCAACCATGAGAACCTAGTTCAAAAAGATAAATGATGTTGTATTTAAATGGTATGAACAGTGCATGCAGTATTTGATGACCTTCTTAAACTTCTTATAGACTGTATTTCGTAGAACAGATTATATGGATTTATGTTCTTGGGCCAGCTTCTGAGCATGCAGACTGGGGACTAATTGCCAGAACCAAATATTTTGAAGTGTTGATGGAGACTCTCATATAAAAAACAAGCACCAGCTTCTGATATTGCTACACTCATCTTCTGTTGGAGGTCTCTGAGGGCTGACTTGCACCTGCTAATTTAACTTGACCTTTATAAACAGGGAAGTACCTGTCTAAAAATTTTCAGTTTCACATGGATCGACTTCTGCCTGTGTCCTGGGTTTCTATTAGTGTCTACTTGCTGTCATAAGCTAAAAGTTTTTAGGTAAGGAGTAGAACTATAGTAGAAAAAAAGGTTACGATTTTATTGTAATTAAAATATTCATCAGGTTCAGCAGTATTTTAAATAAAATATGGAAATTATCACGTACAAAATGCCAACAGCCAGCAATTCTTTGTAGGATATCCTAATTTATTTTCACAGAATGTTGGATAATTTGTTTTATCTTACTGCAGAACACTTTCTGTGGGTTTTTTTGGTGACGTTTTTTTTCTGTGCAGGAATAGTACCTCTGTAGATTCACTTATTTTTTCAGCAAAGATCTGGTTGACTGAATACTTTGATCTCTTTGTATGTCAGCACATTGTTATTTGCATTTTATATTTGAATAGAAACCAGGGATAACTGGTGTAAGACCCCAGGCTCCAAGCTACGAGCTTATTGAAGGAGTTTTACTTTAAAAATATGCAAGGCTCCAAAAATTCACCTGTCAAACTCATTAGAAGAGCCCTCAGTTCTTTTAAAACATAAATAGAGAGCACAAATGAGAAACACTGCACACATTTTCTCAGGAGGTACTTTTACTAGTAAACTTTAGAAAATAAGGGAACTTGGCCAGCGTTTAAGGGCAATATTCAACCAAAATAAAGCATTCCACAAAGCAATGACTTAGCACATGCTAGCCCATACATCTCAGTAAAATCCAACCCATCTGGTTTTAAGTTACCCAAAATATTAAATAAGGAGATTAGGAGAAGAAGAAGAAGAAGAAAAGAAAGAGAGAGGAAAAAGAAAATTATTGCTAGCACCCCTAGACCCAGCACAGATCCAGGTACAGGAGTCCAGAAAGATGGTAGGGTTCAAACAAGCATGGGGAGGATATGATGCTGCTTTATGTGCTTTGGTCCCTGGTGGCCAAACCCCCGCCCCCAGGCGTGACTTGCATTGTGCCAACCAATCTGGGGATGCATTTGGGTCTGCAGGGTGTGTGGTGTAGGGCAGTGCTCCTGGGCTGTTTTGATGCACAGATGCCCAGAGTTTGCCCAAGGAGACTCCAAGGGGCTGGAGTATGGGATAGGGCATCATCTCACCTCTGTGAAACTTGACCAGTCCCTCCCCCCCAGCCCTACACTTGAGTTGTTCCGAGACAATAATTAATATTATAATCCAGTGTCTCACACATGGTATGTCAGTCAATCTACACTTTTAAGGTTTTGACTTCCTTTCTGAAAGCCTAACCCAGTCTGCCCCATGAAAAATTACAATCCTGGCTGTGTACTACATATCTGTTGTCAAATTCAGCATTCAGTGGAAAACAGCTATGAGTGAAGATATTTTGGAACCTCGAAAATTACTTGATACCACTCTCTTCAGTTTAATGTCTACAAGTAACTGTGAGTTCATTTATTGTAAAATTAACTTCATAAAGTCCCCTGTGAGGTCGGAGGGGCTTGTTTCTTGGAAATGTCATTATCTAATTGAAAGAAAAAACACGATCTACCAGTTACTGTCACTTTACCGGATAAACAATAACATCTACATCCTGGGTTAGGATGTGTTGCAAGTCCCATGTTATGCAAATTTTTTTGCATGAATTGTGTTGCTTCCCCATGGCAGAGAGCTGCGAGTCTCATTTGCATCAGTAGCACACCAGCCCTTTGGCCCTGGCAGCTGGTAGCTCAACTCCATTGTATCATGCAGGAAAGCTGACAGTACACTTCTTGCTCTCCAGAAAAGCTCTTGCTTTGATCCCTGACTTCATATCTATAGGAAATTCACCCAGATGGGGAATAGTTTCAGTAATGTTTTCCTGCCACAAAAAACATTCTACTGTCATTAGTCCTGCTTAGGGCAAACCTGGCTTTCAAGCACAATCTCATCAAACATAGGTCAGGAACTGTGTCAGATGTCTTGGTGCTAAGAGGTATACAGTAGGATCCAGTGATGGAAAAAGTGCAAGCAGCTGCTTTGGCAGTATTATTTCCTTGAAGTGGACACACAGGATTCATTAAAAAGAGGTCATCCACCTATGAATGGCTGACCCTCCTTTTTCCTGAAAGCAAAGCATGATGTATTTTAAGGAGGCTTATTACAAAAGGATAATGATTCTTTCAAGAAAAAAACACCATGGAAGAAGTCATAGGACTTGAAGTACGTGTAGCTCTGCTCTGTAGGTAGAACAAGCAGAAAGCATGGTGTGATTACTTTTCATGAGCATATTACCTATACTGTCTCATTTCTGTTTTCTTGGCAAAGCAATACACATAACTATAAAATTCACTGAATTAATCAAACTTTCTAAGAAAACAAGTGGTTCCTTTCTTTCATCTATAATATTTATGTTGTTGTTGCCAGTGCTGTTGTTCCTTTCTTTTCTAGTTTTATATGTAGTCTGTTTCTTGAAGTAACAGCTCATTTTTCTTAAGTGAAGAAACAGTTTCTGAAACACTGACATTTGAAACTACCTCTAGAACACAGTTTCAAGGCATCTGTCCTAAACTTTCAATGCTTTAGGCGGTAATTTATAAAGTACCATCAGTCTGGCATTTGAAATAATAATATTATCATTATTTTATCTTGCAAATTGTGTGCTTCATAGCTATCATTCAGTGAAAAATATCCTGAATTTCATATAAAACTAATCTTTCTGTCATTCCTTGTTCAACATCACACTGCAGATGGTGACAAAGGATGAAAGCTCTCACAAGAAATGATAACAGCTATATCAAAATGATTGCAACTTGTTCTGCATTTTCAGATAAGTGTAAGAACTATAGAAATGAAGAAATAAACAACATTGCTTTTAGAAATGTTTATCGCTTGTGATGAAAAACTATGTGGAGCTAGGGCAGAATATACAAATATTTATATTTACAACTCTGTATCCTCTCAGAACTATGAACACTATAAGAACTGTGTATCTGATTTAAAAAGAGTAGAAAAGCAATACTGAGATTTAGTCTTTACAGTCTACAGTATGTGAGATATGTAAAGAAATGGACAGATAAATAGAAGTATGGATAGGTTCATCTGATGCAGACTTACTAACAAGTCCCCATAAGTTCAATAAGTTCAATATATCATATGCATCTCCAACATTCGTTTTCACCTGTTCACTCTCTTTTTTTTTTAATTAAAATTCTACTAAAAATATAGAGAGAATTCAAAGTCTTAAATCAATATTAAGATTTTCCAAGAAAACAGCCACTGAGGCAGACTTCCAGCAGCAGCCTGTGGAATCTGTCTTTAGATATGGTTATTCCATTCCCCAAAAGAAAGCAATCAGTAGTCTCTCTAACCAGGAATGTTTTCTGGAGTTGTCTTACTTCCTTTAAGGAGCTTTCATGCTCTTATTCCTCATATTTATCCTTTTTTTGCCATGTATTTACTCCATTGATACGTTTTCTTCCATGATACCGAAGTCAGTAGTTGGATAAAGAGCTCTACAGGGAGTACAAGAGAACTACTAGAAGCTGTATCAAGGAAAGATTGTAACCAGTCAAATCAAACCATATCTATTGGAAAGTTCATCAACTCTCTAGCAAGATTAGGAAAAAAAAAACTTATAAATGAAATAAGACTAGTTTATTTTCTGAAAGGTTGTACTTTGATATTGATGTGATAATGATCACACAATAAAGACACTGCAGCCTACTTGGGGAGTACAATAGGCTTCCAGAAACAGAGCACATGCTGTATCAGGTAAACAGGAAACAAAAGGAAGGCTTTCAAACTAGCATTATAGATGGTAATTCTTAATGACATCAAACTTGCAGAAAAATTTTGCAGAATAATGCTAACCTTTGGCTTGTCAGTTATTCAAAGAGCCTCCAAGACACATGTGCATCAACCAGGAAGTGATACCAGCCATGTAATTTAAGTTTTCCTTCCTTTGGGATCATGATGAAGTTAGTGCATTTGCAGTGTTGCAGATATTAGATGACCCTGTGCTAACAAGACACTCTGTAATGCTTGTACTGACCAGTGTGTGTGTTTTTGGTTGTGTGTTTCTTCTATTTTTAACCAACAAAGAAAAAAACCCTGGCACAATTCTAACAGAAAGTAGTTAAAGCTGTTGGGTATACTCAGTTGGATATGTTTAATATATTGATGATCTGGAAATTCAGAGTTATTTTAAGATAGAAAATTTCAATTTTACAGGAAATCTTTATTTTGGAAAATAATGTCCAGTTCCCTCTCAGACTTAGTTATGACAGGCCAGGAAAGCCCCAGAGTTTTTCTGAAATCTCAGCACTGAATTAGTCATTAACAGAAGAGAAGGAGCTAATTCATTTGCAGAAAGACAGGTACTGTCTTATTTGTTATGTTATGTTGCAACCTTTGATCACAGCATTGTGAATAAAATGATAAAACACTTGTATGTGCAGGTCTTTGTGGAAGTTGTGTGTATTTCTTGGACATCATCATATTTTCTTGAATTTCAAAGAAAAATGACTGAATGTTCTTATTGCTGCCTCATTCAACCTGAACTCTGATGGCTCCCATTGATTATTTTGTCGTGTTTTCTCACTGCAGTTCTGTGGAATATGTAAGATTAACACACACTCTGGGGATGGCACGTGCCCTTGACAGAACTCAGTGTGTACCCTTTGGAGCTGACACAGTGCTTCAATAGCGTAACTTTTCAACATTTTGTGCTGCTTTCAGAGGGTTTCAGGTATTGTGATTCTGTCACTGCTCTTTTATTTTTCTTTTCATACTACCTTGCTTTTCATGTCACACTGCTGTGTTTCTACCAAGAGTCAAGTTATTTGTGTAATGGAAACAGAGGCTTTCTTTATCATTCAGGATATTGTGCATCCTACTGTACTTCTGACATTGTTTTAGCTTTGGGGGACACTACTGTTTTCTCTTCCCTGTTGTTGCACCACTAAAAATATTAAGTTTCTGGGACCTAAAGCTAACCACCTCTTATCATACTGTAACGTCAAATGACAAAAAGTATTGCACTCCATTAGTTTAGTGTTGCAATGTGACGGAAGAATTTATAGTCATAAAAAAAACGTGAAATGTACAAAAAAATCTACAGTAACCTTTTACAAACTTTGAAAATCTTCTTAAGATTTCACAAACAAGCGGAGCACACTCCTAATTTGTAGTTCATTTCCTGATAAAACTTAATAGAGTCATTACTAAGGTTTCCAATTTCCTTTATCATAACCAAAATGGTTCCAGATGAATTTGTCTTTCTCATCAGCCAGCTTGTTTTTGTTGCACAGATGCAACAGATTATTTCCACCAAATGTATTTTGCCGTTCTCATGATCTTACTAGTAAATTTAAACCATGTAAGATGGTAAATTTTAAGCTAAGTAGGAAGCTAAAAGGAGGCAATACAACTTACATATATTCAGAAGTATAGGATGCAGTTGGCAGATATGTTCTTTCTTGTATTTGCTATATCCCATTAATCACAATAATTTACTTTTCCAGGAACATAACAAGGACTAGTGATACATATACCTCAGTCTCCTATTAGCTACTGAAATTTCAGGACAAAGTCTGAAAGAAATGATTTCTTACTGAGAAAAAGACCATTTCACATTTTGATTGCAGGAGCTAATAATCCACAGCAAATGCAACATGCATATAAAACATGAAATTTTGTTTTCTGGATGAAATTAATTGCAGTATGACAAGTACTAAAGGTGCTATTAGATCAGTTACTACTGAAACTAGGAAAAGTAATGCTTATCTCTTCTGTCACTGTATTTTGCTCTTAAAATTTTACCAGAAATTGTAGATGCATGTGTAATTTCTGAATTTGCCACATGGCACATAAATTATTTAAAAGTGTAGTGATGTCATTTGATTTAAGGGCTGATGGGGTGGTGAAATACGCTCGTTCATTTATGTGCATTTTCAAACCAAAAGTTGCTGCTTCATCCACTAGTCTATGTCTTCTGCTTTGATATTCTGCCTTTAAGTAGATGCATAAAGGAGCAAGTTGTCTTCTAATGCAATAGATTTATGAACTGGATCTGTTAAGAATACTTAACTTCTTTCCTTGTTTAGTAATAAAAATTATCTATTAATTGGAAGAGAGGTAATGGTGTTAGTTAAAAACCTTTCTGTGAAAATTGTTATTTAGGCATTTCTGGAAAAGGAGATTTTTGACGAAGTGCCTCATTACCCTTTCTGCAGAACAGTTAAGGTACTGTCTATAAGTTCTGTTTAATTTCTGGTTCATTGACTTGATGCACAGAGTCATTCAGATCTCATTGTATCTATCCTGCAGACACAAAACAACATTAAGGACTTATTTCTGATGTCAGTAAAATGAAGTTGTGTTTCTTGATGGAGTTGCTTCAGCATGATCACATTAAAATGATTAGTAATAGCAATTGAATAGTCTCTTTCTCCATGATTGGAGCTAAAGCCTAAGTTTGTACAATAAAGACTTTTTACAATTTTAGATGGAAAAAAGTTACTGTGCCCACAAAACAGTTAGTTATTAAACTTCAAGATCTTAGCTACTGAATGTCTGTGAAATCTGAGTGGACCATTCCATGCAATTGCATAAACTGTACATAACTACACTATCAAAGCGAAATTTGTAGAAGAGTGATGTTCTCTAATTCTCATGCTCATTTATCTGATTAGTTATGTTAATACCAGTGGGACTTACAGTCTTAATATACTCCATGTTTTTGATAGAATTATATAGAAAATGCATAGAATAATTTGCATTTCTAACCTACTGTTCAACCAAAAAAAAGTTGTATATTGGTCTTGGTAAATCTTTTCAGAATAATATTTTCTTGGACTACTGTAAAACTGGAAGATATTTATATATCATATACTTTATATGTATAAAAATATGTTTACGGGCATATGAAATGTGTTTTAAAGGTAATTCTCATATACTGCTTTTTCAAGTGTATATTGTTACGCTGCAGTTATCATGTATAGATATTTCAAAATATTTAAAACTGTTTTTCTTCTGGATTGAAAATTAAACTTTTCAAAGATTTTAAAATATTGTTTTTCAGATAAAACAGGTTCTCTTGTCTTTTTGGAAATCCATCCTAGACATGAAAGTCTGTCTTGTTGAAACATCAATCCATTTTTACATGAAAACTTAATTTTTTTGAGATATTAGCTAACAAAACAGAACTAGAATTGCTTTATTTATGACTTTTTTTTTTTTTTTTTTTTTGCAGGTCTCACTGCATTACCTGCATTACCTATATGCTTAGAAGTAAGCATATGTTAGTTTATAGGTTTGGCTTTGATGTGCTTGTGGCATAGTCAAAAAAGGAAATTTCACACAAAATATCAAACAGACAAACACAAAAAAACCCACTATGCCAAAGCAATCATCAGATAATGCTTCAGACACTTAATTTCTGGGGAAAACTAAGAATGTTTTATCAAATATTTTGAAAATGGAAACACTGTCATGAGGTTGCTGACTGTGTTTTAGTTTAAATATTGACATTGCAATAGAAAGAGATTCAGTTTCAGATACTTCAACTTTCATTCATGTAATTTAGGACCCACTACAGCTCCCTTAAGATATGTTATAAAAATACAGCTGCTGTGAGGATAAAAGCACGAGGAGCCATCCAGGCTATGTCAGGAGACATAACATTTAATAATCAGCTGAATGTGAAGACCCATCAACTTGACGAATGTTAAGTACTGTACGGAGCGAAAAAGTCTTAAAGAACATCACAGGTATAGTAACAAAGTGGACAGTTCCTAGCTGTCTTTTTTAAATTCTTTAGACGGGTTTATTAACATGATAGATATCTATATGAATTTCTCTTTCTCTTTGCATAATAATTTCTAATGCTCATGCAATCATGGGAGTTAGAAGATGTGAAGATTGTAGGTGGACATTTATTTCTTTGATTTGTAGGTGTTTATAAGGCAATAGTACATATATTCACTAGACTTCTGCTTTCCAAATTCTCCATTGATTTCTCTTTTGTTATTTCAAAGTCACCTTTATTGAGATATGCAACTACTACATTCCCCTGTCAGAGACAGGATATTAGGCTGAATAGGCTTTCAGCTTAATCCAGTCTGGCTGTCATAAAGTCTTACAAACTGTAAGTTCCAGAAATGAAAAAGATCCAAATTATTAGTGGAGACTCGAAAATATAATACAATGATACAAAATAATTACCATCAGGACTCCTTTACTTTACAAACATATAAAATGCACTTACTTTGAGGGTGAGAAGGGAGAAAAAATCCTTCCATTAGAAAATATAGTCACAAAGCTTTGAACAAATAAATTCACACACTGCTGAGTACACACACACACACATGCAGACAGGCATGCACGTACGTACACACACGGGTGCACACACACACACACACACACACACACACATGCTTAGAGTTTACACTGCATTCTTCTGATGCCATGATTATTATTTTATTTGTACACCCACCTTTACTGCACATTCTAAACAAACAATAGACAACAGTGTAAAGACTTTTTTTCCCTTAAAACTGCAACAAAACAAGTCTCAACATTTGCAAAACATTCCTTTATTATTAGAAATAAATTATTTTGTATAAAAATTAGCATGCGTTGACCATTGCATTTATTTTAGCATAACCCAGGACTTAATTCAGTCAGCCGTCACAAGAAACAAACTCATCTTCTTTTACGAGTTGAACAATGTAGGACAGGAAAGGAAATTGTCACAGTCACAAAAAAGTACTTACAAATATAACATCAGACATGATTTATTTCAACAGCATTTTTTTTCACAAGCTAACATTTGTTTTCCTTTTGTGATTTGCTTCCTTTTGTGAGTGAACAGTTCAGAAGCTTGACACTCTGCCTCTATGTTATAAAACTGGACTTTTCCTTCCCCTGTCTCTTTTTGCCTTTTGCCTCTTGTTTAATCCTTGTTCTTTAGGAGACTGACTATTTATTTGAATGTAGTCTACTGACATTTTCAGGACTGAATTCTGGTAGTGGTAAAGTCTATGTTTGCAAGATCCAATCCTGCAGATCTTCCAGTAAATTTCATCCCTGCTCAGTTTGCCTGATTGCTGTAACTGACATAAGTTGTCTTGGTAGAGGAGGCTGCAAATAAAAATAAAATAAAATAAAAAAAACAACAACAACAACAAAAAAGTTCAGGATTTTTAGAATCAAGAGAGAAGGAAAAAAAAACATACTTAGCATTTGAACTCAGACAGTGTCCTGCTATATTTCCTAACAATATGGTCTATATTCATGGAATAAAGTAAGAATATTTAAGAATGTATAGAAATGGTGATTAAATTGGATCTCAAGTTCTGTGCCCTTGATAACAACTTATTTTGTTAATGACTTGTGCAAGCAGAGGTCAATAGAGAGGAATAATGATGAGTGGTTTCAGCATACCCACAACAGAATTTCAACATCTAGTATTATTTTGATAGTTTTTACTTTAGAGATTGGAATTCTCTTTCTCTTCTACTGGTTAAAGACAAGTTTGCAGCTAGCGGTGGTTTGTCCATCTAGAAGAAGCCTTATGTTTCTTGAAAGGAGCAAAGACTAATCTAGGAAACATCTCTCCAAATTAGTGAAACTGAGTAGGTAGTCCCTACAGCACCCATTATCTGGAGAGAAGGATGGTTTCCTTATACTGATGGTCAGCCGATCATGTCTTCTTTCGAGCAAAGCTGATACCCCTTGTTCAGAAAGAGACAATATGTTGAGAAAGTTCAACATCTTTACTATCGTTAACATGAAACACTGATTTTTTAATGAAAGTCTGTGTGAGGTTCTAGCCCTTACGTCTTATCCTTTTGCTATAAAAATATTAAAAATATGCTATAAAAAATATGACTTACGTGATATCACTCAAGGTTAATGTAGCAATGGGAGGATGAAAGTGGTGGCATTAGGCCTTTCTTAGAGTTAATTCTCTAATTTTATATCAGTTGAGTACACGGAAAATCAGACTGCTGGGGGACTGAGTCTCTTTTTTGTCTCTATAATAAGGTCTGTGTTAGACTGCATAAAGAAGAATTTGGCTTTTTAAATATGTTTTATATTCCATCTGGTACAGACATGTTCTGCTTATGATACTGAAGAATTCAGCTTGCAAGATGAAAATAATTTGATGGTAAAAAACTTTCCTCATCTATAAATTCAAAAATTCTATTCCGATACTTTCCTTCCTTCCTTCAATTTCTTGTTTTCTGTATAGGATCTGGTGACAACTGCTGAGATAGATAGGAAAAGCAATCTTCTTGCTAACTCCTAAATTCAGCCCAACAATCTCATGATATGTGAAGAATAGATTACAGAAACTAAGTGATGACAGTTTCTCACTTCTGCATCAAAGATTAAACTAAATAAAGGATCATTAAAATTGACGCAAAATAATAGTGGTTAGTATAAATAACTAAATTTTCTTTGGTTTTCTGAGAAATTTGATTTTAATACTGCATGTATAATTTTTTAAGACACAGCAGAACCATTATAATTAACATATCACTATAAACTTTGTTCCCTAAGAAGGTATATATAAGAATGAATAATCAAAAGAAAGCTTCAAAATGTAATATTTCTTATTTTCATTTGCACAGGTAGCTCTAGTACTTTGTGTCTGGAAAAGCTAGTTCATGAAAGGATTACTTTTGGCACGTGAAGGAAGTCATTCACATAATTGATCATAGTAGCTGAGCACCAATATGAAATAGCTTTATTTGCATGTATTGGGACACTTGAAGCAAATATAACCTCATTTACATCTTCCAGATCTTTCAGATGGGATGTACTGATCCCATCTGAACTCTCCCATGCTCCCACAGCTGGATTTCTGAGGATTCTATTTTTCCTTTTGCCCATTAAGTTCCCACTGAAAATAGAGCAGGACTGCTGAAATGGCACCAAGTTTTTAAAGCATAAAAGGATTTTGTTCCCAGCTAAGAAATAACAAATAAATGCACATCTGCAAACTCTGCACACTTGGGAACAAAAGAACAAAATAATCAGAGCTTATTTTTTTCCCTTTCCCTGAAAATAGGCCGAGATACACGATCAGGTTAAGCTAGCTTACCATATTATCTTGTATGAGCTGAGTTCTGCGATAACTTTACATGTGCGTGTGTTTAGCCTACAGCAATGTAACATAATCAGATTTATCACATCTCAGTAAGCTGAATTACTGAGGACATTTGCAAGAAGCTCAAAATACAAAAATATGGTAGTTGCTACACCTCATCTGATATAGAGTAACTTGTTAAATTTTTGTAATTTTGTTGTATATCTTAGAATTAAATAGTTTTAATATAATTAGTCTAGAATTGATCAAGAAAAAAATATCCTTTTGAGCTCTGAGTGTTTCTACTTTAAAAAATGACAGCACAGGAAGTTAGTGTAGATAGTAGTTTGAAATATATTAAATCTAATCTCATCTCCAAACAATGTTTGTTTTTTTTTTCACTTGATAAACATTGCACATATCTTTATAGTTCAGTTGAATAAGCCTAGAGTTCCTGTTTGGGGATCTGAAAGCTTCAGCAGCTGGTGTCCTGCTCTTGAAGACTGTTAGCATTTCACAGTAACAACACAAAACACATTTGGCAGCATAGATGGCCAGAAAAAGTAACGGACTTGGCTCAAAATATTTCTGGGAATTAACAGCCTTTTATAGCTCCAGTTACTACTTTGATGTTGGAACAAGACAAAAATAAAAAATAAAATAAAATAAAATAAAATAAAATAAAATAAGATCTAAAACAATTCAGAATGATTATTCTGATCTGACCTATATGCATTTAAAGCACTTGTCATTGCTATGCCTTCTGTAACTGCATCTGGATGTTTTTTTTCATCCTGTTTCCCAGAACCAATTTGTTTTCCACTATGAATGTATTTCTGCAAAAAAACCCAACCCAACCCAAACCAAACCAAACCAAAAAAAAAAAAAAAACAAAACCAAAAAAATTAAAGCAAAAAAAAAAAAAAACCAACAACAACAAAAAAAACCCCACCACCAAACCAAGCAAACAAAAACTAACAAAACAAAACCATGAATGTATTTATGTGGGGACAACATAGAATAAAGTGTGTTACATGGAACAGGACAGACTAGATAGAGTTGTCTCTGGATGGGAAGAAAAAGGAATTATCTGACTGTCTCACCCTATTTCTCGCCTAGTTATGGTGTTGCTATCATTACCAGAACTTGTTCTTGGTAAATGGTGGGAAACACTACCCACTTCTGGTATTCTAGGAGTAGACTGATATTTTGCAATCAGCCTCATATACTATCACTGCAAAGAAAGATCTATCTCACATGGAGTCAGCGAAAGAAAAAATTTTGCTATGTTGAGAAGTTGTTCCTATTGGCCTAGTGAAAAAGACTTATGTGGCACTGTGCACTAGTAATTCACAGGAACTTCCAAAAGTTTTGCTAACTATTTTGCAGAAGAAAGAAACCCACCTTGAGGTCTAGAGCTCAATTACATAGGGAGAGCTCTCTGGAGTGCAAATGACTTGACTCTGAATTTTTGCCTATGAAACATTATGATGCCTGGATAAAAGCCTAGTCAGGATACACTCCTAGTGAGTTTGGGATTATATAGATCTGTTACTGTTAAAATCATGTTTAGAGCACAGTAAATAAGCATTACCCTGCATACACGCACTACTGGAGAAGCAGACTTGTTTCCAATAGCAGCTGTTGCTATGAATTATGCACAATCATAGTTTAAGGAATATCAGAAAGAGCATTTCTTAATTAGGTACAGTAGATAAACATCAGATACCCAAGACTTTCTTATTAATACTCTTTCTCACCCTACTGTGAAAACCCTCCTTTGTCCTTTCCTCAGAAGTTTACAATTTTGCATACTCAGCAAAAGTTTTCTTTTGGTGCCTTCTTGAAGATTTGCAAAATTATTGAGTTCTTCATATTCCTACACTCTTATTTGATCCACAAGGAATTTCTCTGCCTCTTTTTTTTTTTGTCCTTTGTTATATGTCACAATCTGAATCTGTATAAACCCATAGCTCACTCTAGAAGTTTTAAGCATTTTGAAGGGTCATGAGTTTTTCAAGTGAAATAGTTTGTTCTCAGTATCCTCCATGCACCAGCAACTATAGTATGGTAAACTTACAGATTATTATAAAGCCTTCAATCTGAAAAACTCTGATTGAATTTAGTTAGGGGTTTCAATTTTCATAAATAAGTATAATATTTTTCTGAAAATTTGGTACTGCTTTGTCTTAATGTGCTCAACCACAATAGTACTATTTAATCATCTGTCAACACCATCACAAAGTAATAAAAACTAAAAATAAACCATGTCATATCTAAAATATGTAAAATGACTGAAAAATTTAACTGTAACAGCTGTTGTCCATCCCATGTGATCCCTAACTGCTAAATAGAAAACAATTCTACATTGCTAAACACTGGGGGTAAAGTTAATGGCTCTGCTCATATTTGATTATTATTGTTATTATGAAGTCCAATTTATAAGATGGTATGTCACATGGTAGAATGGTAGCTATAAACTCTGTTTTCTTCTATTCTAGAGCAACTTAGAGGTGTAGCAAGATTCAAGAACTTTCCTGACATGGGAAAGAATTTTTTGCCGTTACAAACTGACATATCAGAACATGTAATGATTAAGTTTTATATGAATTATCACCATTTTGTACCAAGATGAGTAAGACCACAACAAAAACCTGGATGGGAAGCATTATTCTGGGAAGTGTTAGTCATGAGTCATGATAAATGAACAAGTCAACAAATTTGAGTTGAGTGGAAAGGTAAAAAGCATTATTTTCACTTCCATATCTAACTGCAAAACAAAAGCAATGTTAACTGTTTCCATTATACAGTTTTTCAACAGCCTTTGAGTTTTGAATATACAATGATGACCATAAATACACCTCATGAACTGTCAGGACATATCACAACTGGCACAGCAATGCACAACACATCAAATTAGCACTAGCTAAAACAAATTATTTTTGAAAGATGTGGCTTTTCAAAATCTGCTTGTGCTTTTTTATTTCTTTACTAGCCTCCTTGAAAATCAAATTCTTTGAAACAGCTCTAGACATTCCTGTATTTAGCAGTACATGAATTCTGACACATCTCTGGATTCATGCAGAACAAGCAACAAAAATAATAAAGTTTATTATTAAAAGAAAGTGCATTCTTGTGAACGTACATCTATTATGATGTGCTGCCACTTTTGACCATGGGAAAGTCTACAGATGACTTACTGTTGGTTTCAAGACTTTCACACAGTTCAGTCTTGACCTCGCCATTTGGTCTGTCATTTCCTTTTTGGGTCAGTTTGCTTTGCATTGTAGCAGCTGTCACAACAGCCTTGAAGCTCCGCTTCCGTTTTTGAACATTCTGCTCTGGATGAAAAATGATAATATAAACCTTGGGCATGTAGAGCATGCCCAGAGACACAGAAGCACTTAAACTCATGGAGATAGTAAGTGTAGTTGTCTGGATGTACATCTGGGAAAGGAAAGAAACAACAACATAAAAATCATTGTTATGTTGATTTAATAAAAGAAGGAAAACAAAGTAATTATCTTAAAAGTAATATGTGGAAAGGGAACATACATCAGAAGGACTCTTGGCTTTGGTTGCTTTTAATTGTAGCTGAGTATGGCTGTTTCATGTTGGTTTTATAACCTTAAGAGTAGGTGATAGAAACAACATAATATTCCTGAAACTTCATTCTCATAAAAGTAACCAAGATGCTGAAGCAAACAGAGCTTTAGAAAAGAAAGAGTATGTCTGGACAAGAAAAGAGGAGGGACAATAGGGTTAGCTGTGTATCACCTACTTTAACACACAGAAGCCTCTACACCAATATGTCATGTGGTGATTCAACAGTGTATGCAGTATGGCTCAACTGACAGCAGCATAATGCAGAATCTAACAAAATCTTTGATATATTCTTTGAGTTTCAAACTCAGAAAAAATATTAATTTCTTCATTGTGATGCTTGAATATTCTTAGGTTTGTTTGGGTTTTGTTTGTTTGTTTGTTTTTAACATTTCCCCCCTACTTTTGAATTCTAATCACAGTGCTCTGTTGGCACACAATAAACTTCTTAATATGTCATAGTCAAAATCAGAAAATTGAGGAACCATGAAATTACATCACAGAGGATCTCAACTCCCTATACATACAAAGGAAAAATCTGGCATCTTTGAGCAAATCTATTTACTGTTCATTATCACCTACAAAAAGAAGGTAACTCTAGTCTTCCATAATCTCATAAAAGAAGATGACAATGATCACTCCATAAGAACAGCAGAGAGAAGTTTCTATTTGAAGAAATATAGTATATTATAAATACTAATTCTGCTCAACATTTATTTTGTCTTAGGAAATTATATTTTATTAGCTATATTATGAAAAAAGAATTTTACTTTACAGTTCTGTGTTAGGTAAGAAATCTCTCAGTAATCATTGTTATACTGAGAAAGATACTGAAGTAAAACCTGCTCAATACCTTGTCAGATGATTCACTGATATTGTTACCAGGCATGATTTTAAGCACTGGCCAATACCATCACATTAACCTGGAGATAAGGTGGTAAGTCTGTCTGCAACGTCAGCTTCAGATCATCAGTTTTTATGAAGTGCCCTTGGGTGACTTGGCCCTTGGCAGAAAAGTAGAGATATAATAAACTGTTTTGCAGTCACTATTATAGTTGATAATTTTTAATGTCTTTCAGCCTACAAAGTTTTTCCATTAGATACTTCCTCCTTAGAGATCAAAATAAACTGTGCTCTCCCACTTAAAGCAAAGTCAGGTAAGAAAAAAAGCATAGACTCTGAACACTTTATAAAGTAACTGTATATTTGTATAGAAAACTGCCAAATAGTACCATAAAAGGAGGGATTGACCAATCTACTCTTTAAGAAAAGACTAACAGTTCTTCAAAATCTGTAAGAAGCTGAACCCACTTTCAGGGACAGCACCAGACTGAAAAGACAATTAGCATTGTCTTTCTATTGTGCTGAGGAAAGTTGTAGGAGCAACATATTCTTTCATTTCAATAATACATCAAGAAAATACTTGAGGAAATGAATGCAATATAATCTTTTCTCACACCAGTGAAATAGTTCTATTCCCTTCAATCTCCAAAATGACAGTGGTGTGCCTGAAAGCAGACCTTGAGCTATATTGTGTATGAACATTTCTAATGAAAACCTTACGCGGTCACATAAACAAGCAAGTTTTTTCGGACTTCTGTGGAAGGATCTCTGTGTAGATGCATGTTCACATGCAGACAGCACCACCAATGCATTAATTTCCCTCTGAACCAAATCTCCAATCAAACTGGTACAGTAGTGGCTTTTAGGGTTAAGTATTGCATTAACTGGTGCAAAAAAGCAAAAGTATTTTGGTTCCTAAAGACGCATAAATTTCCTAATGGGATTTTCAAAACTGAAATCAATGCAAGTAATACCTTTAAAAAACCATATTGCATATGAAAATTCCATTAAACATAAAAAAGTCCTTTTTGAAGTCTTACCATTTTTAAAAACCATGTCATGGTAGTTAAATGGCCAGCTAAGCCTCACCCATGGATTCTGTAACAAAAACTGGCCTTTAAACATGTATTTTTTTATTCCTTATCAAGTACCCAAGCTGTAACGCTTGTCTTCTGTCATGGTTTAGTATAAGGTGAGATGATAGAAAGGATAAAGAACCTCTGAATGTTACAGGTAAAATACGTACATTATTTAATAGCCATATTAACAACAAATCTATGCATTATAGTAGATCTCAGTGACCTTTTTTGCAATAAGAGGTCCCAGAGTGCCAAGATGTAATTTTGGTCACTGTAATATAAAGAAAATATTAAGCTATTTGAGAGTGTCCAAAGGAGGGCAATGAAGATGGTGAAGGGTCTTGGGGGGAAGCTGTATGAGGAGTGGCTGAGGTCACTTGTTTTGCTCAGCCTGGAGGAGAGGAGACTGAGGGGAGATCTCATTGCAGTTACAACTTCCTCAAGAGGGGATGAGGAGGGGTAGACACTGATCTCTTCTCTGTGGTGATCAGTGACAGAAGTTTTTTAGATATTAGAAAAAGGTTCTTCACCCAGAGTGTAGTTGGGCACTGGAAGAGGCTCCCTGGGGAAGTGGTCACAGTACCAAGTCTGACAGATTTCAAGGAGACTTGAACGATTCTCTCAGTCACATAGTGTGACTCTTGTGGATGGTCCGGTATGGGGCTAAGGGTTGGACTTGATGATTCTTGTGGGTCTCTTCGAATTCAGCATATTCTGTGATTCTGTGAAATACTGAAGAGGCTTCTCTTATTATGTCAATGTCTGCTTAGACATTTGCATTCGATTAAGCTTCAGAAGTGAAACAACTCTAAATCTAATTATACGTGCATGGAAATAATAAGAGCCCATGGATTTCAATATACTTAGTGAAAATATTTCGCATGAGGTATGTCATTACATCTATTTTCTTTGGATTTAATTGATGATCAGCACAACAGCTTATTTTAAAAAATGTTACTTTCATGTTGCCCATTACAGTTCTTCTGCAGTGGGGTTTATTTCTAATGATTCCTGTGTTTTTGAACCAGCTGCTATAATTATTGAAACATTTAAAACAGAGTGAGCTGGGAGTTTTTGGACGGGACAGTTTTCAAATGGTGAATATAGTCTTTGGAGGGCTTCAGTTTTAGGGATCCTGTTGTTCATGGATCACCCATACTACTTACCCTTTAATGAAGCCAATGAGAAAGAAGGGTTTCAAGAAACTTGCTAGGCCTTGAGAGGAAGGCTTTGAACACATGTACACATTGTGTGGAGTGTGTACATTAGTCTGACTTCATATGCTAATGAATTGCTACTTGGAGACTGACTGAGTTGTCAATGATAGTCTGATTTCTTTTCCTAATGTAATCATAGCATAGTTTGGGTTGGATGCGAACCTTTAAAGGTCATCTAGTTCAGTCCCCCTGCAGTGAGTAGGGACATCTCCAGCTAGATCAGGTTGCTCAGAGCCCCTTCCAACCTGATCTTGAAGGTTTCCAAGCATGGGGCATCTACCAACTTTCTGGGTAAACTCTTCCAGGGCTTCACCATGTTCATCATAAAAAAATCCTTGAATCTAGTCTGAATCTACCCTCTTTTAGTTTGAAACCATTACCCCTTGTCCTATCACAACAAGCCCTACTTCTTTTTTAAATGGTTATTTGCAAGTTAAGAGTCTATTTATAGGACAGGAACATCTCCTGCATTTAATCCTTCTGTCTTTGGAATCCCCATTCTTGCAGCCTGATGAAGCACAAGTCTAGCAAACAGGATACCTACCAAATACTTGGTTTGACTTTTGTCTGACTCTTCCCTTGTTTTATCCCTGACTAGAGGACAGTGATGTTTTATGGCTGTGCATTCTGGGTACTTTTATTATTCTGGGAACATAACTACCTGTAACTTTTACAGAATTAGCTGCTCTAAAAATCAAGGAGCAACAAAAGTAGTTCAGTTTAATAAGATATGAGGTCTGAATAATTTTTCATGTGTCTCACAGTGGTAGCTCACTCGAAGTTTCAAGAGAATAAAGGTTCCTTTCTCAAAATGATTCATAGTTACACTGAAATGAATTTCAGCTCTCCTCACACTAAAATCCCTTCTGAACTACAAACTTTTTGTCCAATAACGCCTTTCACAGATGTAACAAAGACTGCTATATCTATTCTCCTTGTTCTTGACAGTCAGAAGATATAAGTCAGAAAACTAAAATATTGGTAGCAAAAGAAAAAAAAACATTTTATACTATGGGAAAAACTTGACGCCTAAATATCTTCCTGTCTCCATCCCCCAACCCAACCCACTTCAGAATCCATATAGGATTTTTTATGTATAGATTTTAACCTGCCCAATTGACAAAGAATTCCTCACAATAGGCTGTCTCTCATGTAAAAGATTTAGATCCCCACTTAGACATATGATCTTTCTATCTCACAAATGACCTGGACCCTTTCCTCATCAGAAAGATCCCAAAAGCTTGGTAATATAGCCTCAACAGCTAAAATAGAAATTACTGTGTGGTTATTTAGGGATTTTCTATCTTCTGCCATAGATTCTAGGACTATGCATCTCATTCTTTCTACTTAGAAACTTAAAATGTTACATAGGAAATATTGTGGCACTGAAAGATGCTATTTTATTGAAGCACAGATACTCTCATGTGTTCTTCAATTTGAAACCAAATTGCCCTCCTGGTAACCTGAAAAATTTCTATTCATCAAAGCAGGTGCGTGCACCAAATTGTCCCAGTGCAGATAGCTGAATGACTATGTCTTAGCTAGGCTTCACTGCTTGGAAACAAAATTTCCCCAGCTTCTCAGTATTATCCCATCAGTCTGGTGCTTGCTGAGGCAAAGTTCATGACAAAGCAACCCCTTTCACTAGAGGAAAACAAAAATAGTGGTAATGTTACAACTTTGTCCAGATTGCTTCCTTGGTTTAAGTCCTCCCCTATTTTCACACGTAAGACTATATCCAGGCTCTCTCCAGAACTGCTAATTTTTTCATCCTATTTATTTTTCTTTTCTGCTCAGTTTCAATAGGTCAAATAGAGAGTACCTCTCAACCATTTTCTTCCCTAATCTGTTTTGATAGTATATCCTGGAAAGGTGGGAGATATGGCTACTTGAGTAAACCCCTTGAGTATGACCCCTTGAGTAAATTTTAAATTTGCATCACTTTTGTGCAAGCTCTCTTAACTTCTAGTAGTTGTAACACATATGAACAAGTCCAGCAGTTAGTGAAGTGCTAAACCAGAGGGAACTCAGTGCATCTCAAGCTATGAGTGTGCCTAGTGTAGAGTCAATTCGGCTACTTGCAGTCCAAAAAGAAATGGATGTTTAAAAAGACGCAGCTGGTCTAATGATTCTCATTGGCTAATTCTATACAATTTTCCCTTTAGAAGCATCTTTCTCCACAGGCTATAGCAATAGCCTTGGTATCAAACACTGGAGTCTGAACCATCCTGCTGAGACAGATATACAGAGACAGGCACTCTTGAACACGTCCCACACTGCTAGTAACAGAGAAGAAGATTGAATTATGATTTAATTTTTCCTTTATTCGTATTACCAAATTTTTTATGTCTCTTATATGAATCTTCTCAGCTCCTTCAGCTCGTTTGATTTTATAAGGCCAGACCTGCAGCAAGCTTTTTTCCTCGATAGCTTTTTTGCCTTCACTCGGAGCTGTTAGAAGCCTTTAACAGACCATTTATAGCCAGGAAATAAATGATACATCATAAAATATCATCTATCTACAGGCATCCCTCAGATTGGGCAAGACAGCAAAATGGTCCCTCTTTGTTTGTGGTGGAGAAAACATGAGTCTTTTCTCAGGAAAACATGAGTCTTTTCTCAGGAAAACACGGAAAGCATTCATAGCCCTCCTCCCTGTGCTGTAGAGGGAAGGCATCTTGTTGTGGCCTTTCAACATATAAAGGGGGGTTATAAGAGAGACAGAGAAGAGACTTTTTACCAAGGCCTGTAGTGACAGGAAAAGGGGCAACAGTTTTATCCTGAAAGAGGGTAGATTTAGGTTAGACATAAGGAAAAAATCTTTTACAATGAGGGTGAGACACTGGAACAGATTGCCCAGAGAAGTTGTGGATATCCCATGCCTGTAAGTGTTCAAGGCCAGGTTGGATGGGGCCCTTATCAACCTGATCCAGTGGAAGGTGTCTCTGCCCATAGCAGGGGGTTGGAACAAGATGATTTTTAAAGGTGCCTTTCAATCCAAATATTTGTATGATTCTATGGTTCACAGCCACATGGTATTTTCTCAACATGACAGACAATAATGCCAATTGTCATTTCTATTGGCAAATGTCACCTCTTACCATAAAATTAAAACAAAAAAAATAATTTTTTTGCCTGTTTCAATTTTAAAGGTTTTTTTCTCTTCTCTTCCCTTTGCTTGTTTCAGCATGCCAGTTTCAGATGCTTTAGTTCTTCTGTAACTGCTAAATTTTAAAAAGATTTCTGTTCATGTGTGACACCTATAGGCATAATCTGTGATTTTCCAGATAACATCGCAGAACATTGGCACCAGAAATTATGCTGTTCTGTGACAAAAGCTGGAGAAGATAAGACAAAGAAGTGTTGCATTATTAAACATTCTGCTCATTGGGAATCAGCAGAATTTTTGAAGGGAAAGAAATGTTCATATTTAGTTCATCTACAACATTTATTACAATATTTTATAATAAACTACTAATAAACTGAAGTCTGTTTCTTTACTGTTGCCCATCCTGTGCACTGCCTAGTAGATCTTTAAAGTAATTTAAAATATCAGTACATAAATTGATTCTTTTTTCTTCTCATAAGATAGGCTAAATATCACACTGTCTTATAGCTTAAATATACTACAGCACACAATTTATTGCAGTTTTATGGTTTTTAAAGTCCATGTGAATCACACTTCTCATTAACTTACTATAAATAGAGCCACAGTAGTCAGTAATTGACCGAAGATCAATCTCTACTATATCTGTTGTAGTGTATGTGTCAGTCCTGATATTCAGTAGTACTGAGTTCCAAAAGTTCAAGTAGAAATTTAGCACTCACGATTTGTAAAGTTAATCTAAGCCATCCTCAAATACAAGTAAAAATAGTCAATGAACATATTGGGAAAAGTTTGCTATATGGAAAAACTGAGAAAGGAGATTGTTTAATAGTAATTCCTACTTATATATTAATTGAATCTTCAACATAACATAGAAGCAGGATTTTTATGGTATATTATGTTGCACTTAAGACTTTCTTATTGACAAAATGCCAAGCAAAGAATTTATTGTTTATCTAATTAATATCTTAATAGCCTACTCAAAACCATAGCAAATCTTATTATTAATCCAGTTACAATTATACCAGCTTTTCAGATTATTTAATCATTACAGGAAAACTCATTATTAATGTAACTAAATCTGAATACGTATAAACTTTTGAGAATTAATCCCTTTTCTCCAGTGATACACACCCTCTCCCTACTCCTCTGGTTCCTAAGGCCAACAAATTCAGCCCCCACACAAGATAAATAGGATTTCACAGAATACTCTGAGCTGGAAGGAACTCACAAGGATCATCAAGTCCAACTGTTAAGTGAATGGCCCATACAAGTATCAAATTCACAACCTTGGTGTTATTAGCACCAAGCTCTAATCAACCAAGCTAATCAAAAGGAAAGTTATGTTGTCAGTATCCCAAGATCCTTCACCAGGAGAAAGTGCTTATTGTTGATGTCTGGTGTTCCATCTTCCTTAGTCTTGGATCTGGCTGAGGTTATATTTACACATTTTTTAGCACTGTGTGTTATTTGCTCTTTTTTAAAAATGAATTCTCATCTACAGTCAGTCTATGTCCACCCATTAACTGCTTATTGATTGCAATTAAGTCCAAGTTACTTTATTACTGAGTGGTTTCAGAGGTTTGTTAGATCTTTACCATGTACAGTTCACCAAGTTAAACTGAAACAACTTAGGCAGTAGTCTCCCAACTGCTGGACAGCTGTTATCACAACCAACAAAAGCTCAGGATATAAACCAAAATATATCCCAAATGCCCACATTGACACGTCAATACAAAGTCTGTAGACTTTTCCTAGTAAAAAAATCACCCCCTATATTTATTGAGTGGCAGCTGGATACTCTGCAAAACCTTACTTCCAATTCTATCTGATAAAAACTATTCCTTTATCATAAGATTTCCAAAAAGCCTTCAAATCACTGTCATATTACTTTCAAATACTTAGAAAATTAAAACTCTCTTTCATCAAATTCATTCTGATTTTCACAACTTAGACTTATGCATCGAGATAAGATGCTGCACTATTTAGAGAATAATTTTATTTTTGCACTTGTATCATTTTTAGCAGAATTTAAATTATATAACTTGTTTGTTATTAATTCAGTCTTCAGCTATTTACTTTGAATGCAGATTGTATTTACCCTAAGGCTAAATCAACTAGCAAATGTGGCAGGTGGACAACTATTTAAAATAAATTAAGGTAGGTTCAAACATTTTCAATTACAATCCATTTGAAAATATGGGAGGTGCATTTTGGAATGCTTAAAACTTAAGGACCCAGTTGGCAACCCTGAAATTGTTGCTTTCATATGCATAATTGTCTAGTAATGAAAAAGAGAAAGAAAGAACTGCCTATAGTGAACTAAGAAAAGATGCTTCTGGGGAAAAAAAAAAAAAGTATGGCCTGAATTTAATTCATATCCCAGGATTAAAATAAAAACTAAATATTTTTCTATTCCACAGAGAGACCATTGATGTTGACTAACACATTCTTATAACTAGAATATATTGCTGAGAAAGCAATTTTTTCTTGTCCAGTTTTGAAGTACAAAGACTATTGCAGGCCTGTCTTTTTAAAATTCCCAATACTGACTAAAGATCTATTTCCTATAATCATAAAACATAAAAAAGGTTAACTTTAATTCCTGTTTTATTATGCTACTAACTGCATTTTAGTTTCTTTTTTTCTGAAGTCTTTAAAATATGTATTATACCTGAGGTAAAGAGATAAGTGTGCCCTAAAAATACTGTAAAACAACTTCTAACTCTGTAATAATTAACTTACTACTAGGTTTAGTTTTAAAATGTGTTTATTTATTTAGTGCACATAGCTTGAGTGTCAGAGTTTAAGTACCTGATAGAGACAAATATTAAGTGAAGTACACATGTTCAGAAGATAATTTTATTTAGCATCTTCAAGCAGGGCATAATTAAGTTACTCTGTCATACAAAATGATGGAGGCTTAAATAAGTAACAGCTGGTTACCCCAATGGCTGTACAACTGCAGGGCAGCCTTTGGCAGGAAAAGCTGTGCAAACACAATCAATACATTATGCTAATGGGAACAATGTAATGAGCAAGGAAGCAGCTAAAATGGAATGACAGAAAGAAAAACAAACACTCAAACATGTCCCTGCAACCCTTAGCAAGCATTTCAATTACAATTTGTGAACAGAAATCTTACAATGGCTGTACTCAAGTGCTAGTCTTTTCTAGAAATGTTTGCCGTGTCCATTCCTTATGTCAGAATAAATTTAATGGCAGCCAGATGAATCCACTGATTCCTTGGTTTCAGTGAATCTACACTGAATTAGTCCAAGTGGTGAATTAATCAAAACTTATACTATTGAAAATATTTTTCATTATTTTTTTCTCTGGTATTTTAACAAAAATAAATTAACTAAACTGCAGTAGTAGGGCCAAACTTAGACTTAAAAATCTGAACATTTCCTCCCTTTTGCTACTGATCTCCAAAGGTCTCACATGTGTGTTTAGTTGCCTTGGCATTGCTCTGATTTTTTTGTTCTGTAATTTATTGTGACATTTCTCCAGTATAGAGTTTCTGTTAGATTCGTTCCCTGAAGAAGACCATTGTGAATTCCCTGCCTCACTTTGCAGCAGGAAGAAACCTGCTAACCTGAATGGGATTTTAGAAGCAGGCACCACGTTCCCAGCTTCATTGCAGAAAGTATGTTGCGTGCTAAACAAAATACATTCTGTGCTGCAATTAGCCCACAGTATTTTTCAATGTCCTCTGCAAAAACCTTTCAAAATAGGACTTTTCAAAATAAGTCTTTTCAAGTAAGACTTTTGAAAGACTCTATGTTGCATGATCAACATGATATATTCTGTGCTGCTCTGATAATCTTTAAATTTCTTGTCTACCTGGAGGATTCTCAAGGCAAGGCACGATTCTGCTTACTCCCACAGAAATGTGCAGTATGATCTTAGAGGTCCATCTGATAGAGAAGTGAAGACATACACACCTGCCTCTGCCCCCCTGCCCCATCCATGCAAATCATTTTTCTACCATTCATCTTCTTTTTGCTGTTTTTGTGTTCAGGATGATTTGAATCTGCCTTTTTTTTTTTTTTTGGTTTTGTTTTTTTTTTACATTTAACTGAACTTTCTCTGATGAGGTTTCAGTTAGTTTATCCTGGATAATAATACAGTGAATACAGTGTAGTCCTTCCACAATTTTTATATTTTATTATTGACAATTATTTATCCATTTGCACCCTCACCAGCTACAATGTCAATTATCTATTACAATAGGTAATACTGCATTCTTTACTAGATTCAGCATTAGAGTATCTCTGATGTCAACATCCAACATTTGCTTTCCCTCTGTCATTCCTAACTGTCAAGAATTTTAATCCTGAAATAAACCTTAACATTTTAACCTTTCTGGAGCAATGCCAGGAGATAGGAACTTATGTGTATAAGGTATGCAGCAGTAGATGTGTATAAATTCGAAGAGATTCAGAGCTGACTTTAGTATGCCTTGGCTGTAGTACCCCAGGGGAAATATGAGTTACCCAAACTTTTATATTACTCTCCCAAATGCAGCTAATCATACAAGGTGCGTCTGTCATACTGGGACGTTTACCCATCCATCTACTCTCACTATGGTCTTCTCTCTATAGAGAAGACAGTTTCCCTTTAGAAAGCTGCAATGCTTCCTATATAGTCATTGTTATCATCTGCCACAAGACTAGGAGAGATTTGTTGTCAACATGAAAAGATATTGTCTACAAGGACAGAACAGACCTAGATTCAAGCAGAATGTGAGGCATAGCTACCAAGAGATTTCAGTTTCCTACTGTTCAAATTTGAACTCTAAACTTGTCAAATTGTCATGTTGGCCTCAACCATGACAAGTCGATGCAAAATCATCTCTTAACTTTTTAACAGCTGCAATGCTCTTTGATCTACTGCATTATACAATGGTGTCAGCGTTACTGCTGAGAGGGAAATGGCTCATCCCTTGTGTGATGAGTCCCTCATGATTTCTCAGTGTGAAAGGTTTCTTGTACCAGATCAAGAACTGTTTTTCCTCAATCTGTAAATCCAAATAAAACATACAAAAATCTAACTCAGTTCAATTGAATAATTTGACTACATTCTTTCCAAAAAGACTGTTTCATTTATAATACAGTTAGTTTAGGGTAGAAGGGACCTCGGGTCTCTACTCCCACATTTTCCTCAAAGCAGGGTCAGCTCTGAAGTCAGAACTGTTGACTCAGGTTTTTATCCAGTTAAGTCTTTCAAATGCCCAAAGATAAAGAGAGACTGCACAGCCTCTCTGGGCAACCTGTTGAACTCGACTGCCTTCAGAGGGAAAAACATTTTTCCTTTTATTCAAACAAATTACTTTTATTTTGATTTATGCCCAGGGTTTCCTACTCTCCTACCACACCCACCATGAAGACCCTGATTCGATTCTCTCAGTGACAACTGGGGGCTGCTTCTCAGTCTGTCCAAAGCTGTCTCTGCTCTAGGCTGATTGATCCCAGTTTCTTCAGTCTCTCCTCATAGAGCAAGTGCTCCAGCCACCAACCGTCATGGTGGTCTTGTAATGAACTTGCTCTAGGTTGTTGGGGTGTGTTTTGTACAGGGAAGTCAGTATTTCAGATGTCACCTAATGAGAGCTAGGTAGAAAGAGACAATCCTTTCCCTCAATCTGTCTATCTGCTTCTGTTAATAGAGCCCAGGAGGCTGATGGCTCTGTTGGCGACCATGGCTCTCTTAACTCATGCTCAGTTTGATGTCTGCGAGGCCTCTGTGGCCTCTTCCACAGAGTTTCTCCCCAGCCAGTCAATTTTCACTCTGTACCATTGCATGGTCTCTACCTTTCCAGGTGCCAAATTTTGCATTTGTCTTGTTAAATTTTATGTAGTTCCTATTGGCTCAATCCTCCATCCTATCTAGGTGTCTCTGTATGACAGCTCTTTTGTTTAGCAAGGCTGTCAACAATTATACCCCAATTTTGTACCATATAATATTTGGTCATTGGTAAAGATGCTAAACGGGATAGGTCCCAGAACAGACCTCCTTTTGTCTCCAAGTAGAACATGATATAGACCCATGATCCTCTGATCACCATCATCTAAACTTACTCCTACCTATTTCATTGTACACCCACTGAGATTATAACATCCTAAACTTAGGAACCAAAATATTGCAGGACACAGTGTCAAAAGTCTTGCTAAAAGTAACATTCCCAGCTCTCCCCTCATCCATAAAAGAAGATGTCTCATTAAAGAAAGCAATCAGGTTGGTCAGGTATGTTGACTGTTTCCAGTAACATTCTTCTCCTTCATGTGCCCAGAAGCATCTTCCAAGAGGGCTTGCTCCATGGTTTTCTCAGGGGCCAAAATAAGACAAATTGTCCTGCATATATATCTGAATTTTTTCAGCTTTTAAAATTGTTCTTAAAATTGAATACTACCTTGTTACTTATATGAAAATGGGGAAACAAAAGGTGTCACCACAAACCATATAATAATATTAGTTATAATTAGGAGGTATTCCCTCACAAGTCCTGTAGTAGTAGTAGTAGTAATAATTAAGATGTGTTGCTGAATTATCTGTAATAAAAAGTTGAGTAGTGTTACTGAACTACCTAATGATTTTATTACTACTTTTCTTCCTTTGTCTCCGCGGTATACGCTTGACATTTTGACCTTCCTTATTCTGTCTTCTTGAACAAATAAAGAAGACTGAGACAGCAACCATATTTTAACTTGCTTTAATTTGATTCAGTGTGCTCCAATTTACACATTATGGATATTTAAATAACCTAAATAACGATGATACCAATAACAAATTAGTATTCAAAGTGAGATGATAAAATATGGTGAAATATGTGCAAAATATGTGGGATTACCATCAGTTCAATTAATAATCTGCATTTTTATGGCATATTTTACTCAACTATTTTACACAAATTAAGAGTTCCAGTCCTCAAGGCATTTTATAAATGTTACTTATTAATATAAAATAAAGCCTTTTCTTCAGTACCATGCATCCAGTCCTCAAAGCCAAACCAGAATTCAACAGATTGTATATTTTAAGATGTTGCCAATGTTTTAAATAGAACATCCCTTTGGTTTATATTCCCATATATCCAGATTGTTGTTGCATAGCTGCTGTAATGATTTAATAGGATGCTCCACCTCTGGAGGAAAACCAACTCAATTAGGTGAAAGAACTGAAAGGCAGTTTTCCTTCATCTTCTTTAAAATAAATTTTAAAAGGCACTTCTGTATTTTCTGCTTTTAAACTATAATCAATATCTGTCGTATAACAAAATGACAAAGAACATTTGCATGCCAAATGGAACATGACCACACAATTGCTAGCTAGTAAATACTGATTTTCTGTCAGTAAAAAAAAGATCTGTTAGTTATGGTTCCAATGCATCTAAATACCGGAACCAACACTCCTTGTTCTTTTAAACTAATGAGATGACCTATTTGCTTCGCTTTCAGTGAACATGATTCAATAGTCTGGACTACAGCCTGCAGCCTGCAAAATGGTGGCCAGACAAGAAAGCCAACTTTGTTGGTTGCCTAACTGATTTCTTTGACTATTCCAATTTAAATGATTTATCTTACCAGATCACCCATTTTCAATGCAAAATTTAATGCTTGTCTAAATTAAAAAGCCTCTGCAAGTAGCCAGTCTGCTGGGGCTGTGTTGTCAAAGTCCCTCAATGTAAGCCAAGAAGAGATGCTCTCCTGCCAGCACAGTTACATCACTTCACTGAACAACAGATGCAAAACTAACATTAGCTTTCCTCTTTTGGCATAGCTACATATTGGGATTTTGCCAGTGTAACTATGTTAGTCGGGTTTGGTATGTGAGTGTGGGTTGGTTTATTTTATTTTCTTCTCTCCAGATTTTTTGGCAAGTCTTTGTAGATATGGTCTAAGAATGCTACTCTTAATGATCAAAATGGCAACTGAAAATGACTTCTCTCTATAAGGTATTTAATTTACTAAAGTGTACTGGAAGGTTAAAAAAGTACCCTTAAGGACTTCTGTTTGATTTGATTAGAAACAAACAGTTCACTGGAAATGTTTCTTCTAGCTGTTTGATCAGAAACTCCACAGTCTTTATGTGAAGATTTTCCTACATGGGACTAGTCACAGATTTATTCTGCAGTGGAGGGGTAATAAGGTGTAGTTCACACTACAGCTTGTTCCTCTCTTCTTTAACTGTCAGTGTAGAAACTCCAATTTTACATAAAAGTTGGCTGAAACAGAATGCTAAGCTTGCTTTTATTTATTTGTTTATTTATTTATTTGTAAATTTATTTCTGGTGGAAATAAGATAACTAGGCCTGGTCATATGTAAACTCCAAGTATTTTTTATATGCATATGTTCTCTATACTTTATTCTGCCTGGCATAACCTCACAAATCCCTGTGTTAGCCTGACAGATTTTATTTTATTTCCTTCCATCATTCCTATAAACCTGGAGAACCAAGTAGCTGTTGCTGTTATTTTGTCAGTGGTTGGTAAATCTAGCCTGTATTTCAGACATCTACAATATTAATTTTCCAAAATGAAGGAGATTGTTTTTTCACACTTTTGGAAATCCGGATGACCAGCAAACAAAGAATAAACATGGTGCAGTAAGATGCATGTTGTTATTTTATTAATTGTTTTGCTTTATAACTGTATAAATAATCTGGCCTGGAATAAGAACAGTCAAATTTAATATACCATTGTTTTTATACTGTAGTGGTTTTTGTAAATTGTGTTTGTGACAGACTATAACAGTACAATATTTTGGATGGAAGTAACAGATGACCCACAACAATTCTAACTAAAATATATTACTGGTGTAACACACCAATAAACCCATCATATTCCATCTATTGAGCTTCACTAAGAAGTAAAATAATACATAGTGCATGATAAAATATCTATGAAAAGGAAAGCCCTGTTATTTACCAGCTACGCAAACATCCTAATAGCCAAAAGGGATCCTAGCCACCATCTCCCTGCTGAGCCTTTTAGAATAAACCCTTAGCTCAGGACACTTACTTTGTTTCCCGGTGTCCTACCTTTGTAACCTCTTTTGCCTTTATCTCTGAAAGCATTTTTAGATTGTTATTATCTGACAGGTTGCCTACATCACCGACACAGTATCCTGCCTTCACTGTCTTCTCTGACTGGATGGCCTAATTTTTGCCAACAGGAGCAATGAATGAAATCATTATTAATGACTTGAGACTGTTCAGGTGAAAGCTAAGAGTACTTTAGAATGAGAGACATAATAAGAGACAAGAAGTATGGGAACACTTAAAAGATGAAAAATAATTTCCCTTCCTTTCCCACAGCCTCTCCCCCCACTCCTGAAACAGCTTTTTTTTGTCATTTTTTGACTGTAAATATGAACTCTAGAGTTTATATTAGCTGTGTTTCTACCTTTCAAAGGTGAAAAAGAACAGTGAAATCTAAATCAGATACAATATTTAACAAATTTTGCAGATCCTTTCTCTTGCCATTTTATTACCAATTAGTTGCTATTTCTGCCACCATTCTCAAACTTCCTTTGCCAGTGCTGATCACTCTAATCACTGGCAGCCTCTGTCTTTCACTCCTTGGATATTTCCAAGGCATGCTTAAATGCTAAGCAAAAGTTTTCATGGGGCATTTGCCCTCAAGTAATGAGTTCTTGCACTCTTGCACCATACTGTTGAAGAAAGAGGTGGTATACAATTGTTCTCTTCACAAGAAATTTTTCTATTGCTCATACATACACAAGCCTTTTTTTTATTATTTGATATTATGATGCTATATTTTGCTTCACAAATGCGGATATTTTGCATTAATCCCCTTTTCTTATCCATATTACTCACAGCTTTTCTCCACTTCCATGAAAATACAAAATCTACAAAAAAGCAGGAATACCAAAGAGGGGTTGAAAGCCCATTTATCCTCTATGTATATGCTCCAAGCCAAACTACAGCTTTTTGTAGATGTAACAGAAATGTAAGAAAATAGGGAAAATGCTTACTGAATCACTAGTCAAATTGCATAAACTGATCCATAAATATATTATTCCACTGTTTACTCAGCTCTAAACCTGACACTTAACAAGAAATGTTTAGCCATATGAGACAGGAAATTGAATCTTCTCACTTATCCACATTCTCGCTCTGTCTCTTGCATTTGATTTGTGCCAGATTAGCAGAAGAGAGTGAGGAATGAAGCTAAATCGTTCCTCCCTGTACAGAGGGAATGCAGAGATCCCCCAACAGCAAGTGGCTTTCCTCACCATATGTGCTTCTTCATCTTGACCCAGCAGGGCAGGAAAATGAATTTGAGGATTTTTACACAATGCATGTTATGTAAGCGTTAGCTGCAGTGCTTTGCTTCATTTCCACTTTCAGTGGCTTATTCATATGCATTTCACAGAGAGTGTCTGAGCCCAAAAGTTGAAAAAGACTTAGTGTGTGTGGCAAGATCTATGGAATTCAAGTTAAACTTGTTACATGAGGGTGAAATTCAGGCTAGTATTTTACATAAAATCACGAGGTAGCTCAGTAAGCAGGGCTGTGTTTTTGTACACATGCAACATAATTACTCATCAGTTCCTAGAGCAGTCCAAAATCAGCCTTGCCATTCCAAATCAGCCTTGCAAAATGGGAAAAGTTCAAGCACTTGCTGAAGAGGTGAACTCAGCAAAAAACAGTTCAGGGAGTTTTATCCAAACCAGCTGACAATGACATTGCAAGGACTAGTCAGTGACAGCCCATTCTGTTTGAGAGATTCCATTCTCCACATGAGCATCACCCTATACAACGTATTTCAGCCAATTAGTGGATTCTTTAACAAGCGTTGTGACTGTGAATGTTTACAACACATGAACCAAAGAGCTCTGAAAGACATTTTTTAATGATAGACTATCGTGTTGTAATTTCAATTGCCAACATATCAGCTCCCCTCATTTGAGCATTTCAGATGCAGCATTTAAAGTTGTTTCTGTAAATGTTGGATGTTCATGTCTACACTGTTTACACCAGGTTGCATGATGGACAGCTTTCAATGAAGCATAAGTGAAGTCATGATCATCCTGTCCTGCCTTCATCATATTGACTATTGATGATCCCCATTACAAGGGTATATATAGTACTGCTACCAAAAGGGATGAGATGAGGAAATGGCTGTAGTTTTGCTACCAGTTGTGAGTACAACTCAGCCAGTGCCCTTGAAATTAAATGATGTGCACTGCCTTCTGGAAAAAAGAGATTGAGCACTGATCAGACAATGTGATGCATTTTACCTTTGTATCCTTGTCCAAGTAAATTCAAGCTGTATTAGCAGATGCTGAAGCCTATAAATCTTATCTCTGAATTTCTGAGGAAACAGTAAACTCCTTAATACTATTTTTAAGAGCGTGTAAAGAAATTTTCTTGGAACAGAAGAGATCTAAGGGAATCCATAGTTTAAAATTTTGGCTGTAGGTATTTTTATGTTAATCTATCACTGTGTCATTCCATTAGAAGCAAAGTGTAGTTTGTAAGTGGATGAAAAGACCTTCCATCTTTTATTGACACAATTTATATAGCAATTATATGCTTGAAAAAAGCATATGATTGCTATATAAATGTTCCTAAGCTATGGACAGAGTTGTTTAGATATTTTGTTCTACACAATAGACTTAAGTCCTTTTTCCAAAATTTCAGACTCTATTTTATATCATATCAGATTAGATGTTCTTTATGACTTATAAACAGGTCCATGAAAGAGAAACAAAAGTACAGTTGTGTACAGAGTAAAGGAATGTACACGTTATGTTTGTGGATTTATGTTTTAGGCTGCTAATACTTTAGGACTGATCCCATGAACAATGCCCCCTTTCCTAAATAATTACTCTATGTCTACTCATATTTTCACTAGAAAACTAAAATTCAGAAAAACACAAGTACAAAGTAAGACTAAACTATCTACATATGCCTACATAACTACTAAGCTTAATACATATGCCCCTTTATTTAGGAATTCTAAGTTATATATGAAGATTCTGAAATTTAATATTTGTAATCTTGGAAAACAGGAAAGATTTTGATGACATTGATTACGTGACTGAAGGGAATGTGAATGTAAAACCTTTTTTTGCACCAATTCACCAAACATCAAAATCAATTTAAACAAAGTAGTAAAGACAAAGTGTATCTCAGGAACATTCTGAATCTCAAAATTTCAACAGAATAGTGATACTATCCTATTGTAAAACTCTTTAAACTCTCAATTGTGGATCTCAATGTACTTTAAAATCACAACTGTATCTTTCTTCTCACTGAAAACCTTTCAAGTTAGCAGTCATTTGAAGTTTTTATTTTCCTATGACTATCACACTGTGAGGTTTTTCTGACAATGCTTTTTGGGGGGTGAAAATTATCCTAATTTTCATTCTTTAAAAACCCTGTGACTCTACAGCAGTCAGGCTTTTCTGAATACACGGATAACAAAACTGATAGTTTACCTCTATGCTCCCCCTCTGACAACAAAGTATCCTCCCAGTGCTTTGTCAAAGCTTACTCATATTTCTGCCAACAGAGTTCTTCCACTGTTTTCATACATTTTTCATTTTCCTTTCTTTTCAATACTAAAAAGTTAGATAACTCACAGCAACAAACTATCAGAAGTTACAGGTTGTTAAAGGATCTGGCAATAAAAACAGAATTTTAAAGGAAGAGATTATATATGTGAAAATATGATTGAATGAAATTATGTGTGGGATAAACTACCAAAAAACTTATCTTATCATAGCAAGGTAATATAGAATATCAGAGACATGCAAAGGCATAATAATGTCTTCTGGAAGTCACATCAAATCATATGCCTTCTGATAATCAAAAGGGGGAAAAAAATTGAAATACTCTTTAACTCTAATTCTTTAATGTAAAATACATTCCATTTCCCCTGAGAAAGAATTCAACAACCACAGTAATGTTCTCTATAAAAAGTAGAAGCTATAAGGTTGATACTTATGACTGGCAAAGGTTGAAAAATTGACATAGCCAAGACATTTAGTAAAATTCTTGTATAATACAGTGTTTGCTTGCTTAAAGTTCACCATTGCGGATCACTGAAGTACCACAAGAGTAAGAACTCTAATTATGATATTTTTTTACAATCCCAGGTAATTACTCTGTGTTAACCATTTTAGCAGATACAAAATAGTAGCTTCCGTGCTACGATAAAATTCACTTTTATATTTGAAAACATACATTTCATGTTCGGAGACACAGTGTTTGATAATTACTGCACTTGTAAATGCGGAAAGGTGACAGACAAGCCATTGACAGGTGCACACTGACATTTCTATGATTATTCTAAATGAAATTTCTAGTAAGACTATGGATTTGAGATTCAGCATACTGACTAGAAGCCTAGGGTGGCTATGCTCACATAAAGTATGTGTTCACATACCGACAAATAATTCCCACCTTATCTGTCTGGAGAAAAAAATTGCAATAAGGAAACTTCATTGTACATCTCCCTTACATCAAGCTCACTATGATCTTGTGTTCCTTTATTCATTGAGCGCTATCCACCAACTCTGTACAAATATCCGTGTGACCAGTAAGTATGTTTTTATCTCATTTACCTTTTCTGTTGAAATATACAGCAAGCTGGTTTTCCTACAGTAATCATAAGGCTTTAATTTTTTTAAAAAGTCTTACTAGAATTTAAGTGGAAATATTCTACGAAGTCAATTTAAAAGTGTTCATAAATTACACTACAAAATAAGCCCTAGTTTGTTCCAAACCATTATGCCATTTGGTTAGTCACAGATGCACATATTATGTTCTGCTCATGGGCTGACTACAGATTCCTCCTGTGCTGAACACTCAGGCCATCCTCATGCAGTGTCAGGGTGCAGTCAGACTCTGTGAGGCAGACAGGTCCAGAAGACAGGCCAAGTGAGGGAGACCACCTGTCCCCATTTTACTTCCAAGGAAGTAACTAAGCAGGCTGTTCATAAGCCACACAGTACTTTTCCATCAGAACAGGCATCCTGTAGATTAGGAGCCTCCTCTAAAAGGAGAGGTACTTTTTAAACTGTTGGTGCCACAACAATTATGTCAGATAAGGAAATTTCATGAACTGCATAAAACCTAAAAGCTTCTACTAGGACGAAAAGTCATACATTATGCATTTGGAATGTATTTAACACTGTGGTTTGCATTATCAGATGAAAGCATCTTGGAGTAATCACAAATAATTGAGTGACACAAGTGTGTTGTCTCCACTTAAAAAGTATACTGTTGCTATGCAAGTAGAAAATCACAGCATGTTTGCAGATGTGTATTCTTTTAGCTGCAGAGAATACGAATTTCAAAATTCCTAGGATGAAGACATGATTCTACAAGAAGGAATGTTTTTCATAACCACAGCTACCTAAAGATAGGAGGTGAGGTGCTGGCGTTTGGTTTTACTATGTCATTTTTTGTATGGAACAGCTGACCAGATCTCTCACATGAAGCAGGGCTGCGAAAAACAGATGAGGAACAAAACTGAAAAACCTGAACTCACAAAGGTTTTTCAGGAGCTTAGAAATGCCATATAAAGGTAAACTAAGGAGAAGGAAAAACTGGTGACACAAAGTCCATAGACTTGAACAATAATAACAAATATTTTATTTTTAGAAATATATACTATAAACTGAAAAAATACCTTGTTTTCTAAATGTTTAAAAATGTAGAAGTTACTAGACTAGAAGTGTGATCCTTGTGGTCAAATACCCCGTCTTAAAGTGTGGCCAAAGCAAAGTGCTTTAGAGGAAGGTATAAAAGAGACCTAGTCATGGAAAAAAGTACTCTCATGAAGTCCTTATCTTCATTATTAATCACTAGAGACTGTATTAAGCCCTTAAGTATGATATTTTATTCCCTTAAAAATTGTTTCTAGCACTAAAAAAATGCTACTATACACTCCTTTTAATTATTATAATATAATTCCTTGTGAATATTGTTAGATTCTTGGTCTCTGACAGGCTTATCCAAGTATCTACAGAATTATTAGTTGTTCTATGACCTACGTCCACACTTTTATGGGTCTATAACAGACCATGGTAATGTGCATTGGTACTCAGAGTTTACCCTCTCACTCGTCTGCATTCAGGTCCTCTGAATATTATAAAAGTAAGATACTTATCCCTTGGGTAGAAAAAACCTCCTACCGCAGTAGAATCCCTACAACATTCACTACAACTGAGGGCCCACTCTGTACTTCTATATTCAGGTACATCTGTATTTTTGACCATGAAGCTACATCTGACTGTTCAGGAAGGTAGGCATGGAACTGCTTGCAAATGCCAGGCAGAGTCACGGGCCAGGGTGTATCTGCCTTGAGTGCCAATGGATTTAGAGAAGACTACACTGAATTCTGTATGGAATTGCCAGTAACAAAGACTATTGTCATACTTTTAAATGTCACTAAAAGATTCAAGGTCAGCAATCATTTCAGCAGAGATATCCTGAGATATCCATTATCTCCTGGGAAAGGAGCTGTGCAATTTTTCTATGTTAGTCATCAGTTCCCATTTACAAGTAACTGTAGCCGAAGGCTGTGTTTCCCCTAGGGCTACTGTGGAATATTATATACAGCACTCCATGAAGGAAGGACACAAGATAGTGAAGTTAAATCAAGGACAATTTTTTCCCTCTGGTTTGGTAAATGAAACATCACTCAGAAATTGCGACTGAACCAGATGTATTTACTCTGATTTTGCTCATAGAAAAACCAAAGTCAATTACGTTAACCATTTTAATTAATATATTTTCTCTTAAGGCCCCTAAAGAGAAACAAATGAAATCAAATAGAACTATGAGAGACAGAAGAGTTGGTGGCACCCTTTCATCTCATAAAATAATGTTGTTTTGCCTCATAAACAATCTTGAGAATGGAGGGACTTTGTCTCATATTTCCCAGAATAGTAGCTTCAGAACCTTGCTACAGAGCATCCTGGAATTTTATTTTCCATACCTTCAAATCGAAATTTTCTACATGAATTAATAATTCAAGATTCACTGAAGCCAGAATCCCAACTTTCTTTTCCTAATTAGCTCCTTTATAGAGTATTATTCTCAGAGAAAATGCTCAGGAGTAGCTCAGGGATAAAATCAACTACCACTTCCAAGGCAATATTGACAAAGCCTTGGCAAATATGCCTCTCTCCATTTTATACAGTCACTATCCCTGCAGGAAATGAATTCACAAATTTTGCATGATCCTATGGTAAAGCCCCCATATTATAGAGTGAGATTTCTATAACAAAAAATTATCTCATACGCTGTGTGCCCTTAAATTATTTCAGACACTTTGAAAAGGAAAAGAAAATGCACCAAAAAAGTAACTGTTATGTTCCAGGTCCAAAGATGCACCATAACAGATCAAGAAGAGCTATATTTTTATATGCTTTGTTGTATGGATGTAGCTGCTGTAGTTTCTATTCCTGCTTTGTTCAGCATTGGAGATGTAGACAATGTGTCCTGTATATTGATGATTTTCCTTGATTTTTAATTCTTATTTTAAATAAAGAATGTTTCCTTTCTTTACAAAGATTTCACACACTAATAATTGGACAATGTTTTCTATAAATTTCAGCTGTCTAACCCAAGTGATCAACACTGTGACATTTCAGAGTACCCTGCATCCCAGAGGACACAATATTACCCAGAAAGGTTGTTCACCACCTTCAAGTCCTCCTATGTAGAGTTTTATACTGATCTTAAAATGCATGGTAGGACTTGGGTCTGCTATGCTTGTTCATTTAGATTTGCTCTTTCACATTACCAGTGGTGAGAGATCTGCAGTTCATCTTCAGGTATCTGTATTTCTGTAAAAGGTAGTCCAAACTCAGAAAATTGAATTCCATCCATTTATGTTCTACTAAACAACATAGATGTGTGAAAGCTTCATTGATCACATAATAACTGCACACAGTGGCTGACAACACTGTAGGGATACACTGAGATCCACACTAGGAAGTAATGTTTCCCAGTCTTTTCCAGGTACTTCAAGTGGCACAAAGTGCTGTGCAGAAATTACTCCTCTGACCAGTTTAGGAGTCATGTTCTATCTTGTTTTGCGAGAAGCCAAACTTATCATACAAGTTCACTGGAACGTGGCAACATCCTACAGCATAGCATAATCTTTTCTCTTAGGAAAAAATATGATCCAAAACTGTAATAAACTTTTTAGATGTTTCTGCCATCAGTATGTCATAAGAGATCGTGCACAGGTGACCCACTCCCTTCAGAATTTATAGCATATTATCTCTCTATACACCTAGTCAATCCTTTCTCTTCTCCTATTGTGCTCCATTTTGAGGTTTTTCATGTCCAAAATACTAGCTTCAACAGCCCATATATTCAAGAAAGAACAAGGACTGATATTTTCTGCTCCTTCCCTTTCACTCTTTGGCACAGTGAAAAAGAAGAGGAAGCTACTTCAAGATCTACAGAATTTATGTCTCAGAGTGCCAAAATTAAGGGTGCATGAAAGCTTCAATTATGAAAATACCGCATTAACTAGAGGGTTTTATTTTGTGTCTTTGTCAGCTTGCATAGATTTTATTCTGAGGCAAAATGGAAATTCAATTATTATAAAAAATTACCTGAAAGCAGAAATAGGAACACTAGACAAACTATCTGCTGATGTGGTTTTGTCAAATAATCCAGTACAGCAGTTGTGGCTCTTTGCCTCCTTTGAAGTGTCCTGTGTGATATGAAATAATACATAACCAAAAAGAACTCCTAATGAATTTAATCTTTTTAATTGATGTGCTGATCTGTTCCATTGGACTTCATGGTACCAAAACAATTATAATATCTTGCTGAATCTCCAGAACTGTGTTTGAATTTGGCTCTGAAGTGATCAGGCAGTTGGACTAAATGATTGCTGTAGTTCCCTTCCAACCAGAATATTCTATTCTACTTCTATTCTATTCTACTCCTATTCTATTCTATTCTATTCTATTCTATTCTATTCTATTCTATTCTATTCTATTCCATTCTATTCTGTTCCATTCCATTCCATTCTAGTTCTCGATGAATAGTTCTTCCGATGACCATGTCATAATGGCTGGTCAGAGCATGGAATTAGATATAACTATAAGCAATGTTTGCTATAAAACTACCCTGCATGGCTTGGTTATGCAAGTGTGTCTTCAAACACCTGTATTAACTCATTCATAGACTCAAAAAAGTGGCTTAACATACCTTAAATCCACATGGAAAACTCTTAATTAAACTGAAATTTGAAAGTAGAGCTTCATGCCTGGATTTGTAGGAATACTGGGAACAGAGGTGAAGACCACTGACCTGGTACTCTCATGCTGTGAAAAAAAATCAGGATCTAGGTACAAAGCAGCAATGTTTTCTGTACAGTGATCATGTGAAATTCTGTCCAAATGGCAAACTTTCAGGACAGTGACTCCACCAAATGTCCTGCCCACCTTCATTAATATTATAAGCGATCCAAACACCATTTGCTGAGAATTAATTCAATATTACCACATCTGATTTTCCATCTACTGACAGCTAGTTTCTCCTCATTTGCATAACCAAATCAGAACACAGAAATAAAAAGGCAAGCCTTTACTAAAACTTTCTCCTTGTGCAGTCCTGGAAGACCTTTCATGACAATCTTTATCTAGTCACTCATTGGAAAAAAAGTCCAGAAAAGTTGCTCACTGAAAAAAGAAACCTGCTGCTTTCATAAACTTTCCAGAACAGCTACTGGATGTTTTGTTTCTTCTCAAAATTCTTCAGTAATATTAGAACACAACTGAATACATGTAACAAATACAAGGAAGAATGTCTATCATGCATACTGAGTCAAAAGATAAACATAGAATTAAGGGGCTGGACTTTGCATGAACTGTATATATCTAGTAGATACAAAATTAGGATTAGGAAGCCAAGTGCTTGCAGAATGTCTTGGGCATATTAAAATAGTAAACCAGGCTTTTCTTCAGCTTCTTTCCAGCCTGCTCCCTAAACACAAACAACCTGTTTGTTAAAACATTTCCTCAATGTTTTTTCTCTATTTGTAAAATAACTACATCTCCTATTAGACAGCTGTTTATTCATCTGAAATAAGCAGACATGATATCTGAAATTGCAGACAAGTATACTTTTAATAGACTGTATCTGGGGGTGACTTGTCTGAGTGAAGAAACAGGACAACAAGACTCGTCTTTAAAAATTACATGTACTCTAGTTTCCTTAATGTTCTTTGACAAATCTAGGTACTTAAGCTTCTAGGAAGCAACAGAGGACTTTCTTTCCTTTTTCTCTTTTTAACACAGACATTACACATACACTTCAGATTGTGAGCAAAACGCAGTCATCATCTGAATAAGAAAACATGTACACTTAAACCTCTTAAGGAAAGAGAACGGAATTCTTCAAAATAAGTGAAAGAGGCCTTGGTTAATGAGAAAAAAAGAGAGAAAGATGAATTGTGAATATATTGAAAAAGTGATTTCAACAAGCGTAAAGGCATAGAGTGTGGGGCCTCTGTGAAATATCCTTCACCCAAGTGGATGGCTTTGTAGGAGGAAGAGAATATTGTTTACCAGAGCTGAAAAACGAGAACAAAAAAGGGAAAAAATCACTGAGAAAATAAGCACTCTGGTGCTCAGAAACACATCACAGCTGGCTAACCTGACAGGTTAGATCTAAGTTACTTGCTTATACTCCGTCATTTTAAACAGCATGGTAGCACTCACTGCAGTAAAAATAGGTCTCTGCATTGACTCTCAGGCATTACATGTGTTGGACAGGTGCCGATGGTTTCATTTTGCAACACAGGGGTCTAGTCTTCTGTCAATATGTGTGCACAACAGCTTTAACATTAAGAGGAATGTGTCTGTTCATCCATGGACAAAGAGGCCCAAAGAGCTTGTGTTAGTATTCAGATGACAATTAAAATCAGGCTTAATCCTTTAATTCGGTAGATAAAAAGTCTAGTATAATTTTACAAAAGCTTTTATTTTAGTCATGTAGAGGAGACAGAAATTACTAATTAGGCTTATAGTAAACAGTGCTCTGCAAGGTATTAGTACATTCTATAAGATGAAACTGGCAGGACTTAAAACTGTCTTTGTTTTAATTAAGAAAAAAATAAAAAGACTATCAAGTAGATCTTCAACCTGCTGTCAATGTTTTGAAACACAAATAACTTTTTCCAGCAGAGAGGTGTAGAAACCACATTAACTTATGTCATAGAGAAAAGGCATGTTCAACTGTAGTTTTGACATTTCCTTGTATATTCTGGCTACTTAGAAAGAAAATGGATATAGTCAAATCCTAAAATGCCTGGCTCTGATCCACCTTCTCAGAGCAAGTGCAGCTGGAGCAATGCCAACTGAATGTGCTTCCCTCTAGCCCACAGTCTAGCATAAAACTCACCCAGCTCCCATACAGAGCTACATGAGTACAAAGGGAAATACTAAAAAAAAAGGAAACAGTCAACGAGATCTGCTTGTTACATCCCTGCCTGGGAGACAGGAGAAAGCACACCACGTATTTCTCTTTCCTCCATCTATGTCTCCTTTGTTCTCACAAACTTCTACTGCAAAGCAATGTATCACACCATTCAAGGACATAATGCATTTGACATTTTTCCGGTTTTAGGTGTTTAGAAAACCAGAACCACCAGCAATGTATTTTTATGCCATTCTCCTGGTATGCAGGAGAATTCAAATACACATGGGCTGTTTATTAAAACTACACAAAAGTATAGAATAGCCAGCTCAAGTTAAAGCCAGGTCAAATATGACCTATATCTTAGATAAACAAAATACAATGTCAAATTCCCCAGTTAGATCCATATGTAACACAGATGCCCAAAATTCTAACTTACATAGGTCCCTTTAGAAAAGCTTCCAGCAGCTTGAAACATAGATGGGATGTGTATAGAGGAAGGATTAAAGGAAGAGTTAAGAGTAGCTGGGGCATTAATGCTTCTTAATATTGGCAAAACTCCCATTTATTTGATTGTGGCTTTGTCCAAACCCTTCAGAGATAGAGCACTAAATAAAGGAACTAGAACTTGCATAAATTTGAGGATGCTGCATGAGGGAGGGGCGGAGGGAGAGAGAGAGGAGGAAGTGAAACAGGGAGTGTGTAGAGGGTCTAAGTCCTAGGTCACACAGAAGAGAACTAGGATTTTGAATGTAAGATGATATGTGTGTAACATATTTAGATATAAGAAGAAAGATGGCACTAGCTGCAATGACTGCTCTATCTTGGACAAGCTCACAGGGAAATAAGAGAGGATTGGACAAGTAAGTTAACAGGGAAACAAGAGGATTTAAACAGCAAAAAAATGAAGGTGGAAAAGGACAAAGGTTATAGCTTTGGTGGTGGTTGGAAGCAAAGAAATTACAAGCCTCATTACAAGGCAAATAGTGTGGAGGGAATAGCAGAGAAATTTCCAACTTGGAAATCTGGAAGCCTTGATGGAGATTTGTGATCTTTGTGGTCAATAAAATTTTATGCAATGTGATGGCTCAAAGGGATATAAGGTGATGTGTTCTGGAGGAAGATGCTTCAGTTTGTACCATAATTTGCACTGTATATGTAGGACTTCTTCTAAAGCACACTTTCAGTAGATCCGTTCTTAAGGAAAACAAATAGTACAAACAATTCCCTTACAGAGACTGTTTGAAGAGCAGTTTTGGGCTTTGGGACCAATTTCAGTATCATGCCACATTGGTTTGCTTGTGTCTTTTTGATGACTAGATTAGGAGATAGATGATCTGCCTGCTGTGAGTTCTTCTGCTATACCTCACTCAGTTATGACTGCTGACTTACTAGAAAAGAAACTGTAAAATGTCATGTATTCCTTAGCATCAGATCTAAAAATATTTTCCACAATTTCCCACGGAACACTGTCTCTTAAATAGTTCCCTACTTCTCAACTAATCTTCTCCTGACCTCCTGATTTGTAACTAGGAAATGTTCTGCAGCACCTGTTGAATGGCATTCACAATACCTGTGAATACCTGTTGTTAATTTATTCCATTTGAGTTCAGTGGGATAAAAAAATGAAAATCTAGTCCTTTTCCTTTCTTCCCTTCATTGTTCAGCTATTCTTATTGTACAATGGCAGAAAAGAGGATGTTTTCTGTAAAAAACAGGTTTATGCAGGTGCTGTATCATCAGTTCTAGCAACAAGCCTCATAACATCACTTTAACCCCATTCATATATTTCACAATATCAAGTGAACATGACCTTAATAATCACCATGAAAACAATAATTTGACTGTTCTACTAGGGCCATGTTTCTGGTAAATTGACTGATTATGAAATCACTTTCAAGTCTGGAAAGCACCATTTTAGGAAGAGAAGAATTCAAATTCTATGTACACATCGACAATGCGTGTCCAAAGTTAAGAAGATATTTCATAATTATTGTGTTTTTATCTAGATTAGTATAAAAAAATAATGTTCTGCTACAGTTAAATTCTGATCCTCTTGGATTAGCTCACATGGATCTCTCTATTGTTATTTTATCCCCTGTCGAGAAGCTGCACTGTAGACTGAAAGATACACTTTAAAAAAATTATTTGTGTATAACCAATTTAAGTTTTTTGGGGTTTTTTTTAGAATTTGCTTATATATGTATTAAAATTATCGCTTTTGCTGGGCATTTTATACTAATTATTCTGGTTTCATGCAAGAAAGAGCTTACAGTTATGTAGAAGGAAATACTTGTAAACACACACATGCATATTTAGTGCTAACAATTTAATTAAATAGATTTAGTTTTGCTTTTTAAGAGTAAGCATAAAGCTTACGAGTCTGTGTGAAATCAGACTTCAATCATTTTCTGGTTCCTAGTATTTCCATCTTTATGAGATATGAAACTAACAGTCACTGTCCCTCACAGTCAGAAAATTTTAGAATTTTATTATATTTAGCAACTCTGTTATAAATTTTACTGGGCTTATAAATATTTAGATTTTTTTCTGTATCGTGTATTTTGATTGGATGTCCAATTTATTGACATCTTCTCAGCTACACAAATTATAACAATTCTTTAACAAAATGGTCACAAGGGGCTGAAACACACATAAACCAACTGTGCTTTCCATAACTAACTTTACTTGACTCACCATAGCTGTGCTTCAAAATATTTTTCTAAAGGAAATGCAGGGTCATGTGTCTTTGATTAGGTGCTGATCATGTGTCAAGTTCAAGATGTGATATGTGATGAGCTTGTATATGCATTGCTATTTAGGTTAAGCCTATGCATGACAATTTACCAGTCCACAGCATTTTAGCCTATCTGTAAGATCAAAATGTTGATAGTGTTATGCAAGATTGGAATTACTGTAGTAGGAGATAAGAAAGACAAGAAGCTGAATATCTACTCAAAGCCAAGCTAAAAGCATTTTCAGCTTGTTCGGTTTTTTGACTTTCATACATGTGTTTATTTGTTTTCAGCAAGGCACAAGCATTGTTAAAGCTACAACAAAAACTATTTACATATTGCTTCCACCTTGGCAAGAGCAAGCAAGTAAAAGAAATCTCACAACAGAAATAGTTCCAACACAATTTCTAGAGAGTGTTTTATTTAAAGATTTTCTATTTGTCTTAACAAGGGTAAAAGTGTAAAAGATAGTTCCAATTAACTTCCTATTACTGATAGCTTTTTTTCCCAGTCTGTGGGCTTATTATATCATTCTTAGCTGAAAAAAATCCCTCTTCCTGTCTACTTACAATTTTTCAGTAAATGATAAATTTTCTTAAAGTTGTTTTCTTTACAGTTTGTGTTATCACTAGTGTTGCTTTATGCAAATAAATCAGCCCTTACAGTGCCCCAGGAACCTAAGATCTTTTAAGTGCTGGAAAGATTTATCTTTAACTACACTTGTTGAAGACAATCATATTTTTGGCACTGGAGAAATCAGAGCCAAAAGATCAATATTTTTTTGAGGTGAATCTGATTTCTAGAAATACAGTAGATAAGGCATATTTTTTTTCCAAATTATCTCAGTGAAACATTTGTGGTCTGTCACAAACTTTCTGTGATTATTGATCATTCTTTAATTAAAAAAAAAATGAAGTTATTTAGCTATCTATGCTTGACAAAACTGTTTCTGCTTCCAGTTAGAATGAATTACTTATCACAGAAGCCAGCAAGTAGCCAAAAAGATCTATTTAAAATTCTGTAGCACACAAGACCATCTTCAACTACGTTACCAACTCTCTGACATTCTCTACAATGGGATAAGGAGCTGATCACAGACAAATTTAATTTTTCTGGCAGCTCTTTCCTGTGTTTGGGAGAAAAGCCATCATTCATGATGGGGCCAGAAGCAAACATGTCAGACAAGCAAAATGCTAGTGTTTTCCATTATGTGGCAGATGCACATCTCTTCAATGTACACAACTTGGTATGCCAGCTCAATGCTCATACTGGAACAGACATTCAACTATGCAGAAAAGAAAAGGGCTTTACAACCTTCAGGTGCACACATGAGCATCTTACTTCACTAAAAAAAAAGGCTATGTTTTACTAAATACTCCACCTCTTTTTTAGAGAAGCTGGCATTTTCTCTCTTATATCTCCAAACAAACTTATAATTAAAATCAGTGCTCAGTGTACATACTCAAAATTATAGTAGTTTAATTAGTATAAAAGTAAACAGGGAAATGAAATTGCAATCTAAAAACAATAAGCATATCTTAAAACAATAAAGCCGAGTCTTTAAAATTATGTATGCAGTAGCTTTGCACAAAGTCCTGCTTTAGCAAGAACACTTGCTGAAACCCAGGTATGCACTATGCTGAACAACAGAAAATCTAAACAGGGTTTAGAATTTCTTTAAAAAGTAGTATTTTCTGTGAAAGTCAGTACTTGGCCTGAAAGCTGGTCAGAAATGTTTTCATAAGTGGGTTGTCTTTTTTTTTAATGCATAGCTGGTTTTACAGTTAACAGTACAGTTAACATTTTTCAGTTTAAGAAAGTGGAAACAGTTTAAAACTTGTGAAATTATGCTCTTTAAATATCAGAACTGCTCTGTCTCCAAAGTTCAATTTAAACTCAAAAAGATAGAAAAGGTTGAAGCTGAAAAAATCCCTTTTTAAATGCCTACAATATTTTAAATAACCTAATCCATTATTTTTGTCTCATTTATTAGCTAAGAAACTTCTTTTAGTAATTTTCACTTGTGATTCTAATCGCATACTTTTCCTAAGAAATAACTTTTGGAATGGGTTCCCACAAAGCAACTTTTGAAAGAAAAGAGGATCTCTGTATTTACATGCTTTCTAATTAGAGGTAGTTTTTGCAGTTAATGCTGCCACATAGGATAAGTATGACTACTCCTTTTTCCTCTTACATCAGCTCATGAAGGGCTGGGGAGGGAAGAAGAGATTCGTGGGGCTGCTGCAACCATTTGTTCAGCCAGCTGGGTGGACTCAGCAAGGGCCATGACCTGACCTGCACTGAATATCTTCACCAGCTGGAGGGAAACATGCTGCCTCATGGATAAGCGAAGAACAAGGAACTTCCCTCTTGGACAGAAAGGGAACATAGGAAGGTTGGGCAATAAATTATAATTCAGTCATACTCTTTTTCACGTCTTTTTTAACACTCTGCTTCTAAAGCAGAAAAACAAAATCCTAATTTCTGCTAAGGATTAGGTGAAAAAGCTGAGGAAATTACCAACATAGAAATAATTTAGCTTATAAAATATTTAATTTGGAAAAACATGAAATGAGAAAACATCGCAAAAATCTTCTTTCTTAACATACAATTTCCAGTGAAAGGGAGGGATATTTCTGTCAGACAATCTGGTGAATTTTAACTAATTTTCTGTTCCAAAACATAAAATCATGAAATCATTTGAGTTGTAAAAGACCTCTAAGATCATTGAGTCTAGTCATTGACCTAACATTGCCAAGTTCACCACTAAACCATGTCCCTAAACGACATATCTATATATCTTTTAAATACCTCCAGGGATGGTGACTCAACCTCTTCCCTGGGCAACCTGTTCCAATACTTGACCACCCTTCCGGTGAAGAAACTTTTCCTACTATCCAATCTAAACCTCTCCGGGAGCAACTTGAGGCCATTTCCTCTTGTCCTATTGCTTGTTACCTGGGAGAAGAACCAACATCTACCTCACTACTATCTCCTTTCAGAAAGCAGAAAGCAATAAGATCTACCCTGAGCCTCCTTTTCTCCAGGCTAAGCAAGCCCAGTTTCCTGAGACTTGTAGTTTAGGTATGAAAGAATTCAAGTGCTGATAGTTTTGTTATAATCTTGTAGGTCCTCCCCTATTCTAAAGATGCTGAAAAAAAAAATTAAGAGTACAGAAATTGAGTTTTGAACAATGATAAACTGATGAATATGGAAAGTATCGCTTCAGCAGTCTTCTAACTTTCTTTCCTGTAATAAGGAAAAATAGAAACTGTTCCAAATATTCCTCATATTAATCCTCATGATATGCAGAGTGTTGGCAGCAAAGTTTCTAGTTTAATCAAGCCAAACATTATTCATAAAATGAAAGAAATACTAAAATGATAAGTTGCCTTTCTAGGTTGTTTCCTATGATGTGTATTGCATGGACTAACTGCTGAGCTAGATCTCTGAGTATGATCAGGATTAGAAGAGAATGCTTTCAGGTGAAGAACAGTGCAGTCTGCTTCATCAGCTCAGACTGAGGAATTGTTTAGATGCTTTCTTTTCTTACAGTCACAGGAATACAGGGATTCATAGCATAAACACACAGAAGACGATTTGCATAAATTTTGTAGAAATGTGGGGAAAGTAAGGAGTCGTTACTTGAATTACCATTAGTAGTTGTTTTCTTTAAGCTAATGAACATATCTTACTACATAACTTACTGGAACTACCTCTCCCTCCCATTGTGACCTGGATTTCTTTCTTTTGACAACTACAGCAGTAATTTACAGGTCAGATATTAATACTGGAATAATTTTACTATTGTTTCTAACTTCTTTTAATGTTACTAAAAACCAGGTGGATCTACATATAAGATCCACTGAGCAATAAATCCAACATGATAACAGCTGGAATAGTAAAATCATAAGGATAATAATTTATGGGAAGATTTCTACCACATATTACAATTTATTTTGCCTATACTGCAGTTATGAAAAGAGAGGTCAGACTTGTCAAAATAACTGGAAATACATTAAAATTTATCTGTCTTGTTAGATTTGCAACTGCTTCCGGTTGGAGGAGAAGGGAGATATTATGCAGTGATTTTTATGGTCTTTCCTTAGCAGAAAGTGCAACCTCTCTTTTTTCTCAATATGGGAAACAAGTATTCATCTTCTCATTCAAAACAGAGTATTTCCAGTTTATTATAATAACTGATGGCTTTATTATCTGTAAATAAACATGATTTATCCACCTGTCAAAAATGTTGAAAGGAAGGAAATTTACAAAGCTCAGTTTATCAGATAGGGATGTACTTTAGACAGCCATCTATCCTCAGATGGTTTTTGTGCAGTCTACCATTTTAACTTTATTTTACCCAGACGTTCATCAAACATCTATTTTAATCACTCAACTAAATTCAACATTTTTTTTCTGTAGCATTCCAGTCATCATGACATTTCAGACACCTCTATCTCAGATGATCCCAGTACTCCCAGTGTTTTGCCAGGTACACATGCATGACAGAGATGAAGATTATATTCGCAGAATGCTTTCTCACAGAATTTCTCTCCCTTGCCTCTAAAGCACGTTACTGACATTTACGTAAGTATTAGAAAATTGGTTTATGTCTTAGGAGTCCATTTTTCTTTCAGTTTAATGACACATTTGAATAATTTAACTATTTGTAGTGGGTTCCTTTCGTAAAGCAGCTGCTGCCAAAACAGGCATGAACATAAATGGACAAAGTCATGAATTAGACAAAAATAAAAATCACACAGGACTTAAAATCAATGTCCTTACTTTCTCTGCAGAACATCTGTAAAGATGACAATCTAAAAATGACATGTTTAACAACACAGAGGGTTTATATTCTACTGCTTGAGATTTAAGACAAATCATTAAACATGGAGATCCATAAAAGCCACCAAGCTTGAGTTGCACAAGGTTATTTTGGTTTGGCATTTTAACCTTTTTTTAATTATCCATATATATATATTATTTAAAATTTCTTAAATATGATACAGTAGTTTTCTCAATTTTATATTACTTTTAAACTTACATGTAAACTGTAATAATATGAATGAATAGGAGCAGCATCTCTTATAAAGGACTGTTAAAAATGCTACAAATGTCAAGACTATAAATCAACATATTCCCACTGCATATTGTCAAGTTACCTTAACTTTTACTATGTTTTGTCTTATGGATATGACACAGCATGCAAATTCAGGCATTTAACTCAACTGTATTCACAAGCTAAAGACCCAAGGATACTCATAAGCACAGTGGAAAGACAGGAGTTACCCATTCTGTGCTTCACAGCAAGAACATATCAAGATTCCTAGTCTGTCTGCAGATAAGTTGTTATGCTTATTTAAATGACCTTTATCATACATATTTGAAGTTTGATGGACACTAGCACTCAATTTATGGATTTGTACTGAGTCTACAGGTTTATACCCCTCTAGATTCTATCCAGAATCTCTTAGCAAATTTATACTTTTGGAAATTGATCTCAAGGACATTAAATGTAAAGTTAACTTTTCCAGGATGATCTCTGAATCTTGGCTCTAGATACCTGTTTTCAGCATTAATGGTCATAATTTTTTTTATCAGTGGAAATACAGTGAACAGTGAAATAAAAAATAAAAAAAGCTTCTCAGTAGGTTTGCTATTTCATATGTGTTCACCGAATAGTTAATTAACTACAACCTCTCTTTCAAAAAATGCTTAATGACTTCTGCTATTGTTGTAAGCACTGCTGATGTTTAGGAAAACTGGAGTTCCTCAAAACATTTTGAAAATTTTAACTACTTATTATTCAAACAGAAGCATGTCTAAGGTTAGTAACTGGAAGTACAAGTAGTTGGTAATTAATGTCATATTAAATTTTATTACTGGCAACATTTCACAAAAGGAAACATTGCTTTAAAACAGTACTTTAAGATCCCCAGCTTTTATCGTTCTGTTCTCTCTGAGTAAACTCAAGCCATAAAAAAAAAATAATTTCAGGATTCTTAAATAACTGCAATGTGAGTAAGCACTCTGATGGATTGAAAGAAATTCACTGGCTCAAAACAACTCTGCCTGTGTGTGGGGGGGGTTAGATTGAGTTCTGCCAAGGTGGAATGGTGCTGTCCCTCCCTCCTGACTTCTTGAGGATCACTGGTGCAGCCAGGAGCTCTGCCCCACATCACACCCTCTGGAGCCCCTAACCCCACCCTAGAGTGGTTGGCACACCGTGAACCCCAGCTGGGGAGGGTGGCCACAGGGGGCCAGAGCAAATTAAACCAACACCATGAAGCCTCCCCATTTTCACGTCCCTACTCTCTCGTGTAACACTCCAGCCCCGGAGCTGCTTGCTCATGGGCTCAGCTAGGAGTCTTACTTAAAAATATATACAGAGGGTTCTTTAATACCTTGAGATAGTGTCAAGAGAATAAGCCTCAGACTTGTTCCCAAGAGGTATTTTTATTGATATTTTAGGGGAGAAAATAAGGGAACTTGGCAGAAGTTCCAAAGGGTGCCACACAGGCTAGACAAAATGTTCCACCACAATACTGACCCAGTACACACTAGTCCTCAACACGCAAGTCAAAATCCAATTCCTCCACAACACTTAAGTCAAAATCCAGCCTCTCCAGCTCCAAGCCACCCAAAGCATCAAGAAAGGAGCAAAGAAAGAGAAGCAGAGGGAGCAAGAAGAGAGAAGGAGAAAGAGGGAGAGACAGATTATATAGCTACCATTGGAAGCTTCTTGTGGAAGATCAGCTTTCACGCTTCCAGATGGCAGGGCCACGACATGTGGCAAACATATGCCTTTGGTTCTGTCTGCTCTGGTCCCTATGGCCAACTCCTCTAGGCAGGGCCTCTGACTCACCAGCCTCTCTGGGGTTCCAGACCAGGGTGAGAGGCACTGTCCTCACTGTCCCTGCCAATCTGAGCGGGCTCCAGGTCGTGTGGTGTGTTGAAGTTTTCCTGGGTTATTTGTGACTGACAGATACTCCAGGGCTTCCCCATGTGGGTTCCAGGGGCTGCCATGAGGGATATGATGTCACCCCACCTCCGTGAGGTTCTACTCATCCCTTCCTCCTCCACACACACACACACACACACACACACACACTCTCTCCCCACAAGGTGGTTCTGACCCAGTCATTACTGATCTGGTATCTACCATCTGAACACGTGGAAGCTTGAATTGCACAGGACTCAAGGTAATCGCCATAATTCTCTCTTTTTCTCTTTCTCTCTTCCTGTACTTCTTCTTCTCCTGATCTCCTTTCTTGATATTTGGGTAACTTAGAACTGGATGGGTCGAATTTTGCTAAATTGAGTGGGATTAGAATGTGCTAAGTCAATGTTTTGTGAAACGCTTTATTTTAGTTGAATGCTGCGCTTTGAACTTTGGCCAAGTTACGTTATTTTATAAAGTTTACCAGTAAAAGTATGTTATTTGACCTCCCAAGAAACATGTGTAGCATCTTCTCCCGTGCGTTCTCTCAAGGTATAAAAAGAACTGAAGGCCCTTTTAATAAATCTGTTGGGTAGATTTTTCGAGCCTTGTATATTTTTTACGTAAAAACCCTTCAATGAGCTTGTAACATGAGCCTGGGATCTTAAAGCACTAACAAAAGTATGTTTAAGTTTTTCCTTTGTTTCATCTTTCAAAGAGATGAAAATATCAAAATTCAAATAAAATGTAATAGAATATATTAGCTTGTTTTTAAGATGCTTCTTATGGTGTTATGCATTCATTGAGAAACTTGGAGTTTAATCAGACAGTATGCATTAAGATACTACATTTTGTCCTATTCAGAGAAGCAATTTAATTATATGGAATGTGTAAACTATTATGATGATGTCTGTAAGACTATGTGGAAGCATGTTTTTATTTGCAGCAAAAGGAAGAAGCACAGTCAAAAGAATTATTTTAGTTACATAGCTACTCTATTAGCATTTTTTTCCCTCCTGAAAGTCATTATCTAAAGAAAAACAAGTCACGTGCAAAAAAAAAAAGGGTAACTCGCAAGTGAAATTTAGTATTAGAAGTTGTGCGATTTAGCATCATTTATGTGTTCAGCCTTGGGTTTCATAAAAGAAATTCCAAAGAGATGTTCATTAATCTTGTCTTTAGAAGTAAAATCCAGATCATCTTTTACTACAAGCCAAGGTGAACCAATGGTGTAAATCAAAACCACTGCAAAGCCACTGCATGGTTACCAGCCAAGAAATATTTTTCATTTCAAGACTCAATTCTTCTGGCTCAGGTACTTGCCACAGAACTGACTGAACCAAGCTGGTAAAAGCACCACACATTTATATAACAAAGCGTTTTTCTGACTTAAGCCTACACATACAAAATAGTCAGAAGTTAAAAACAATTTACCTAACCATATTTTCCTATGTCAAATGGGAATTTTTTACTTTATCTATGATAAGCCATTACCTTGGTACTTACTTCCCCTAACATAATCCAAAGAGCCATGAAAATAAGCCTGATCCAATTCAGTAGGCCCGCTTACTCCAATTTTTAGTGATGAAAATATTTTTTTCTGTCACACTCTATCCCCCATACAATTCCTCTGTTTGGATTAGCAAGTGTTTTATCAAAGTATACAGAGCTGTTCTTTAATTCTGCAGGGAAGGGTGCCCTCTAAACCAGAGACATGTCAAATGTTTGCACAATTTAAGTGAACACATGCTGACTTTTCCAATTAAATTAAAATATATGTTTGAAAACATCGTAAAAAACACCTTCTAGAAGGAAAAACAAGAGTTTATGTAAAAGATTGATGAGTTTAATTTCTTATTTTTAAGATTTTCCCTATTTCAAATATTTGCAGTTTTGATGATTGATGCTAGTATTATTGCCCTTTCTTACCTAACTTGTCATTTTTGCCACTATCAGGTGGATAAAAACTCACAGTCGACATTTACCTCTGCCTTCCCATTAGAACTGAGAGAAGGACAGTTAAATGTCTGATGTGTTTTGTGCTGCTAACCATCCAAGTATGAATAATTTCATTTCCTATTAAATTATCATGAAAATGTTTTCTTTTTGTACTGGGAAAATAATTAGTGAATTATGCTTTATATGACTTTACATATACTTCATTCACTATTCATTCCTCCTATTCTTTTTTCATTTTTTTTTTTAAGTTCTGTGTGTCAACCAGAAAGAAAACTAATTCTTTTCATTCTGTCCCAGCATTTTTCTTCATTATTTTTGACAAATATAAGTTGATCTTCTTAGGCTTTTGAAATGCAACCATTTCTACCAGACCTGTAGATAATAACAAAGATTGATAGTGCTTTATGTAATAGGCCAGAGCTTCCCTGAAGGACAATAACAAATGTTCGAAGAAACAGTCATTTAAGAATATATTGAGGAAATGTCAACATTATTATGCCAGCCACACTACAATCACGTCCAGCTTCTTGTGTTAATATATAGGAAACATATCTTTTGAAACATACATTTTATTATCTTTGAATTCTGACAGTTTGTTTGCAATTATCATTCAAAATTAATAATTTGTAAGAGTGGAAATGTTGTAATGCTGTAGTTATTGAGAAATGAAAATAGAAAAAGAGTAATGTTTTGATATGTAAATATATAACTTACCTTCTCTGCTGACTGGGCCGTACCAAAAAAGATTGGAATAAAAGCTAACCAAATTATGCAGGTTGTGTACATAGTAAATCCGATGGGTTTTGCTTCATTGAAGGTCTCTGGAACCCCTCTTGTTTTAATAGCATAAACAGTGCATGTAACCATCAGGAGAATACTATATCCAAGGGAACAAATGAGAGAAAGATCTGAAATGTCACATTTGAGGACTCCCCTGGCATTTTCTGGGTCAAGTGTCCTCTGCTCTCCGTAGTCTACGATGGTATGAGGCGGATCGATACCAAACCAGATGAAGACTCCAATAAGCTGCACGGATATGAGGCTGAAAGTGATCACCAGCTGGGAAGCTGGACTAATAAATTTGGGAGCTGTGACAGATTTTTTGCCTTGTTCAAATATTCTGTGAATCCTGTTTGTTTTGGTAAGCAAGGCAGCATAGCTGAAACACATGCCAAGTCCTAAAAAGATCCTTCGAAATGAGCAGACCACTGTATCTGGAGCTGCAATCATTAAAAAAGTAATGGAGTAACAGAGAAAAATCCCAGTCAAGAGCACATAGCTGAGCTCCCGGCCAGAGGCCCTGACGATCGGTGTGTCATTGTACCGGACAAATGTCACAATCACAAAGGTGGTAGCAATTATACCAAGAATAGCTATGAAGACGGGCACAATGGCCCAAGGAGAATGCCACTCCAGTTTGATTATAGGGATAAGCTGGCAATCCGTACGGTTGGCATTTGGTCTCTTATTAATGGGGCACAGTTCACAGTTGAATTCATCCACCTGGTAATGGTACCCCTCACAGCGTTCACAGTGCCAGCAGCAGGGCACTCCCTTCACAGTTTTCTTTCTTTCCCCAGCTTTACAGGGCAGGCTGCAGACAGATGCTGGATGAGTACGTTCTCTGTTAGCCCACTGCATGTCTTCTACCTGTGGGTATAAAAAATTAATGAGACTTCTATTTTCCTTCATTTATAATATCCTAATCCTGGCCACAGGTTTGTCATAAATCACTTCATGCTGACAGCACAAATACAGTTTACCATAATAAGAAACCTGTTTCTTTCCCTTGCATTGACTTTATAAAAGTGTTAAATGATTGTGTCCAATAAATCATTCATGCCACAAGCTTGATGAGTGTCATTAGTTTCTATTTACCTCTTTACTGCTGACCAAATTGACATCTGTAAAGATATTTATTGACTCCAGGCTAGTTTAAAAGCAAAAAGCCCTGTACGCAGTGCTTTAAAAGTTAATCACATGCAAATATAAATATCAGTAGTTCTCAAACATTTAATTACAAAATAAGGCTATCTGAGCTTCAGAGAAATTTCTGGTACGGTAAAGAAATGGATTAAAATCTCCTTGCATCAGCTGACAAAGAGTGCCAGAAAAAAAGATGTGTGATGCCACCTCTTCCACAAATGTGGATACCTTTACTTTTCCACCTTTCAAGTCTTGAAATGCTTGAGTGTTTTGTGTATATTTCTAGAAGACTAAAATGAGTATATACTGCTTTCTGAATAATAATGGGAAAAAAGATATCATGACTACTACTTTAATTCTCCTGATATAAAAAGTCTGGGGATCCTTTTGTAGCACAGAACAATGCACTCTTGTTTTATAAATCCCAGCTTTCTCCACAGCAGCACATGAACAAAATATACTTTTTTTCATCCACTTATCTGTTCTTCCTACATGCTCTACAAACAAAATCTGAATATGAAACTCATGGATTCAAAGCATTTCCTACTTTAAATTCTCACTTTGTTTTATTCCAGCTGTCCTTAGCCTACCCTTAGTAAAAACATGTTATGCAGAGGTCAAACTGAGTGAACCAGAGCAATGCATGGAGTAAAGAGCCAGTTTTAGGCACCAGAATGACTTCGTGCTGCTCCCAGGTCCCACCTTTCATTGCTTTGTTAGATGGTGAGCTCTCAAGGACAAAGGGCTTTCCTTGTTCTTGCCTGTTAAGTACTTAGCACTTTTGTTTCATTTGGAGTTTTATTTATAAGTGGAACAGCAGTAACAAAACTTCAGTCAGGAATGTTTTTAGTTTCTTCTGGAGGAGGACAGAATGAGGACAGCTTATCAAAAAGGATAATTTTAGCCTTTAAAGTTTATTTTTCCAGAAATGTTTAACAGATTTGAGAGGAAATCACAATGTAGCATTGCCAGCAATTCTTGCCTTCCTCAGAGAGCCAGAGGACCAGTTACAGCACTGTGCAGGGTGAATGAAGCTGCAAAAAGCAGACAGGCTCTTTTTCTCTTCTGTGCCTCACTATTATTCTCCACTCAAAGGGGCAAAAAAGGGACCACATAGTAACAAGGGGACAAGAAATGTTCCTACAACCAGTTCTGTGAACCCTCAGAGTTATCAAGGACTTCAGTGAGAGTGGATTGGTCCTGAAGCCACAGAAGTTAACAAGATTTTATATCAAGGACTGTGATGACTACACAAAATACATTGTATGGTGACTATGGAAAAGGAAGTCATTTAAGCAATTAGTTTCCTAAAACCCACAAGAATAACCCAGTACTGCATGAAACAGTTTTCATAGAGCTCCAGCAGAGTATTTGACATGCTAAGAAAATGTCCACCTGTTACAATCTCCAGGTTTTAATCACTGAAATTCTCAAAGCCCGCATAACCCCTGCTGTTTCATCTACTAGATATGAGAGAAAACATGTTGTGATGAAATCAGTGTGATAGGAAAGACAGATTCTCCTTCACACTGTTGCTAGGAGAATAAATACAAAGCTTGTGATTTAGTCACATACTAAGATAAGGGGGGCAACAGTAGGCATGTTCATTAATCCAGATCTCTGGATAAGTTTGGGATAACTCAGAAAAGAACAGTATTATGTATTTGCCAGATTATAACACACAATACAGAATCACCAGGAAAGCAGACAACACCTTATCCAGCATAAACTTAGAATGGCATGTCAGGCAATATCTCATCCGGCAGAAAGCCTGGCAGGATAAAGCTAAGGTGTCCAATTTTTAAACACATTTGAAGTAGTAAAGTGAGTTTGTACCAGATCAGCATTTAATACCATGAGGCTACAGTCCTTCTTATCTGGCATTAAGCATCCTAAAGTCACATTTACTGTACTGTGAATCCATGGCTTATATCAGTTCAAAGAATTCCTTTTTGTCTCTCAGAGTTCCTACCTTAATTAAAAAAAAAAAAAAGAGAGGGAGAGAGAAGAAAGAAAATCCTTTTATTTTACAGCTATTTATGATTTTGCATACTTCTGTCTTGACAGTATTTTAATTGACTAAAAATATGCTTAAAAGCTCTTCCTTGTTGGCAAAACTTTAGAGTGCCCCAGGATATCCATCCCATTGGCAACAACTGCTAATAAATTCCTATTTCTGAAGCTCACTAGTAAAGACTCATATTAGGTTATTAATTCTGGTACATGTGAAACATAAACTACAAAACATATAATTTCCATCATGGAAATATAAAGTTATGAATGTTGGAAAATTCACTGGATAAAGAAACTTTTTTTCCTAATAAATTAATTATTAATATAAGCGCTATTAGCTGGCTACTGATAGAACAATTTAAACAAGAATGGACTCTTAAAGCATAAAAAATTCTAAATGTAGAGAATAACCAGAATGAATGGCTAGGGCAGGTGGATTGTACAAGGTATAAAAGCTATGTTGTACAATCTGTATTGTCTGGATTACTTTTCTAAGCAAAACAACGTATTTAGGGTGACCTATATTTCTCAAGAAGCTCTTAAGAAAAATGTTATTAGTTCTCGCTCATGAGCTTTTTATTTCATTTTATTTTTCAGAAGAAAGAGAAGATATATTCCCAGGAAACATTTGCCAGTGTTTGGAAATTGGAAATCCCTTTAAGATACCTGTATATCTGAGAAAATTCTGGTATTGTAGGATTTTAATTCTAGAAGTGGGTGGAAAGATGGGATTGTCACATTAACACAACTATCTGACAATTTGGTTTGTAGCTACATTAGTAAGTAACGTGGCACAGTAAGAACCAACCAGTAGAGCAAAGGTCTTAACTGAGGGCTTGGCGTTAACATTGTTCTGTATTTGAAATTAGAGTCTGCAGAAGAAAGTTGTTTTGACCTAATTTTGATGTAGTTCAGTGAATTGAACACTGGTAACAATTAACAAAGAATAAAAGTCCCTCTGGAAAGCATATCCTGTTTTCATTTCAGCCAACAGCAATCCAGTTCACAAGGCCCAAGACCCACACTACTATGAGCAAGTGTGCTAAGTGGGAATTATTAGTAGATTCATTTCAAAAGCAGACTCTTGTTTGAAACTAAAATGCTAATGTGTGTACACCCTCAGACTGCTATTTCAACAATACTGTAGTAGAGGCAGAGTATAGGGCAGAGGAAACTATACCTCAGAGTGTGGTGTGCTTTTATTACTCCTGAACAGGTCTGTCAGGGGTTTCTGTATATGCAGTAGTTAATAACTGAAAAGTCATACTACTTTTGGTCATCTGGTGCACTCCCAGCTCTCCACAGACTGCAACAGTCTTTGATTGTAATGTATTTGTGATCTATCATTTTGCATAATATAAAAGTAACAAGTAAATCCAGTACAGGACACAACTACAATGGTCTTAAAGTTCTACTAGTTTCTTCGGATACTGAATGTACATATCAAGGGTCCCAACTTCTAGAACCCGTGCAGAAGATGCACTCATGTCATTCTTTTTCTCTCTTTATGTACTAGTACTATTGATCCCAATTCTTCTCTGAGATTAACTTTAGACAATAAATGACAGTAGAAACTGTTAAGAAACAAGAAAGAGAAGGAGGATCGTTTGGGGACATAGAACCAGAGACACTGTATAATTTCCAGAACTACTGAAAACTTGTAATATCCAAACTTTAAAGGGAGTTGCTGGATGCTCAGCCTCTTCAGAAAATCACAATTTTATATATAGACATGGTGGTGGAAATTTCAAAAGTGCGAAGGGGAACTTAATAGAGCTAATTAATTTAAATGAGAGTTAAGTGCCTTATCTATTCAGGTGTTTTGGAAAATCCCACTGTGTTTCCATCTCCAGTTTTCATAATCTAAATACTTTGGAAAACCTGACCCAACGTGATCTAAAAGTTCAAAAACTAACTTCAGGGGGAAGTTAGTTAACTTCAGGGGAACTTAACTTTAGGCACACATTTGCAAAGATTCTCATGGGAGAAAGAAACTGACAAAGAGTGAAACAGGACCCAGGCCTAAAAGAGTTAACTGAGATATCTTGGCCTGCTAAGAAACCCCAATACCTGTTTTGCTGGAAGAACATTTTAGGACCACTGGTTAATATCATGTTCTGTTCTGCTCACTGGACCAAAGGCCTTATGATAGAAAAAATAGGAGTAGTACACACACAGTAATAAATTAGGTAAACTAGACGTTTGAGAAAGATCTAGAAGGCCCAGAGCCAGGATTTTGCAAGCTTGAAGAATTCAGGTCACCTAATTGAAGAGGTCAAATTGAGGAAGACATCCATGGCGACCACCAGGGGGATGAAGGCTTGAGGAGAAGACCCCCACAGTAGAAGACTGCGCATGTCTGGAAAGCCGCCACCCAGAGACTAGCCTACTTATTAATATGTATGTTAAATGATGTAACCATGTATCTAAAGTGTATGAAATAGCTTGCTTTTGCACTTTCAAGTTGAGCAAGTTTGTCCAGAGGGAGCTGGCTTGCTCCCAACGTTGACTAAACAAATACCTTGCTGCTTAAAAATACAAAAAGTCTCTGAGCAGTCTTTCAGACTGCGTTTTTTGGAATCAAGAGGCCAAAGCCAGACAGAAGAAAGACAGAAAAGAAGGGGCTTTTTGCCACTGTAAAAGAATTAAGAAGTTCTGCGTTTCTTCAGCTTTTAATGATTGGGTCTGCAGCACTCTTTATATTTCTCAGACCTGAGCAAGTCTCAGATTGTTAAATAGCCTTGGGTAAACATGGTTTCTAGAAGACTTATTTTGTCACCCTAATTTTTTTGTGTCATCTAACTGCTGTTCACTACAGTATGATACATGACAAGGCAAATTTCATTACTAAATGTATCTGAACTCATCTAAGCTGGACTGGGATAGCCTAGCTCTGTATCTATTATTCATAATAGTTTAAGCATTATTATTAATTTTGAGTAGCTTCTCTGAATTTAGAAAGTGTCTGATAGACTGATGTGCTATCATGAAGTACCTCACATTTCCCTAAGATCTGTTTCCATTTTCTACTATTCCAATGCTTATCAGAGTGAAAACATCAGAAATAGTATGACAACATGTCTCTAGGACATGTATGAATTTTCTATGAAATGCATCATCAGACAAAAAGAGAGTGGCTTCATTGCTATTTCAACAGACATAAAAATCATCTCTACATGAGATATTTGCCTGATGGAGCTGCAATTTTCTTTAACGTGCAGGACTAAGATTCACAGTTCACTAAAGCCTTCAAATACAGATGAAATGTCATTTCATATCAGAACAAAGTAAACACCTCTGTCCTTCATGAACATTAAGAACACAATTCCCTCTAATATTTAATAATAACACTAAAAATTAATGATGTGAGAAGTGGCCTAAAACAATATGAGATTAACATGGCACAGTATGAGTAGCACATTCACATTTCTGGCACCTGTGTTCTTCCAACAATCAAGCAATTCATTCGTTAAGCAATGCCCTCAGCAACTGGAGGAGAGTGATCAAAAGTGCTATTAATAGGTCAAATATAATTTCTGAATTATGTGTCCAATTAATGTGTACAAAACCACTCTGTTTTCCATTCTTCATTACAATGGAAAAACTTAATTCAGCAACTGATGAACAATACAAAGACAACTGGACAGTCTTCAGAGAGTTTATTTCAGAGAACATTGGGTGGGTAATATTTAAATGTTTCTGATTATGCTACATTATAACTTACAGGAATTTTCATTTTTCAAATCTTATCTCAGAGCCAGACATTTGTTAAAAATAATGAAAAACGTGTGTTTAAGGATATTATTGTAACAGATGGAATTATATGAGTTCTGGACAGAGGAATGCAAGTGGTATTTGCAAGAGTTGTGAGGGCAGACAAGCATCCCATTTTGTAGTCTGCCAAGACTTTTGAAACATCAAGACTCTTACATATAAATTTGTATGAATTTTAATATATATTCAGATTCTTAGTTATAAAAATGACAAAGAGCTGAACTTTCACCTCTGGCTATCACTAGGAGTTTTTCTTATTTCTATCTCAAGTTCTTGGAAGTATTTACTTTCCGACAAAAATGTTCATCAAAGGAGCATAGCAAGTGAGTTAATTAAGGCAATTTCATCTAATATTTAGCTTTTTTAATTGTCTAGCATGTTTATTCTCACAGTAAAAGTTGAAGTTTTTAATGCACCTTGTCCAGTCAAGTCATCTGAACCATCAGAAAAAATTAAATTGAAACTGGTTCAACTAAAATGAATTCATTATGCATCTAAACATAATGATTATTGCATTTAGTCTACCAGACAGATTTATCCCTCTAAAGAAAAGCTGGGTATACTTACCAGTGTTTAAGTGGGCATGTGCAGAAAAGAAATAAGTCAATGACAAAAATTATATTTTAAATTAAAATAAAACAAATTAAAAAATAAAATAAAATAAAATAAAACCAAAACAAACAAAAAACCAACCAACCAACCAAAAAAAACCAAAACAAACAAACAAAAACAACAAAAAAACACACACACAAAAAAAAAAACCAAAAAACCAAAAAACCAAAAACAAAACAAACAAAAAAACTTAGAATGACTCCAAGTTGTCATGCCAGTATAAAATCACTGTCATTACCAAATTTGCCATAATTGCTGGAAATTATTTACATCGTTCACCCGATACAGATATTTTTCCTAACAGCTGAGATGTCATTTTCTGTAATTTCAGGCATAGACATCCCAAGACTTTTACAAAGAACATGGGATTATAACTTTAGTTTTAGCATGTACTGGTTAAAAATTACTGCAGTCTAATATCAGTTTGAAAAGGAGTCTGAGAAGCTTGATCAGGCGCAATGTCTATTAAAGGATCTGTCTGAAATACTACAAGACAAATAATTCTCATTTTCTTTAGGATCAGAAGTACAGGTTGTTGACAGAACCCAAATGGAAGCTGGATTTCTCCTAACTGTGAATGTGCCTGCCCAAAGTTCCTCCTAGGCAAACCACTTATTATCTCTATCTCACAGCTTCCTTAAAGGAAAAACGGTTAAGTTTAATGTTATTTTCGTTTTAATATCTATTTACATGTATGTATGCATAATTATTTATATGCAAGTATGATATAAAATGTCCTAGACTACAGGAAGGAAGGAAGGTGATATTATTAGTGGTGCAGCTTTGGTCTCTAAGCTTAGACTTAGCCTATGTAGCTCTGATACAGTCTGACTCTCTCAGTGAACTTAGGCAAGTTATTTGACCTGCTTGCATCTCAGCTTTTCGGTTGACTGGAAAGAAGCTGTAATACAGACAGGAGGAGTGGAGATGCTTAAGTTTAAATGTGACTATAAAGTTCAAGTAGAAATACAGCTGATGTCCATCGCTCAGGTCTAGAAGGTTTTTTGCCCAACAGGGCAAAACCAGTTTATTTTAGAAAACTTCTAAAATAACTTTTACTTTTAAAGTTAAACAATATTTTTTCAAATAATTAATACCAGAAACATAATAATTCTGTGCTTCCTCAGCATGTCAAAATCTTTCCTGTCATCTGCAGTTTCCAGAACTGCGATATCACCAATCTCTGGGATTATTTTTAATATTCTGGACATATTAACAAGTCATTTTCAGCTAGAGCAAAATAATTAAAGGGAAGGATGCTGTGAGGTAATACATAAAAATAAAAAGCAACAGTATAAAAAAATAAAAAGATTCTTATTCTCATAAACAGAAAATGTTAAATACTAGCCTTACTTTATTAATGCAGGTATGTTATTTAGTGGGCTGATACCAATGCTGTAATTTTACTTCAAAGAAACCTACCCCACTAATTAAGTCATATAATTCATGACTGCTGAATTGTTACATAGAGGAACACACTGTGGTAATCTAAACTAGAGAGTGTTTATCAGCACTATACAGACTTTAAACCCCAATCTTTATATGGTTTGGGATAAATTTTAGCGTGTTTTTTTTTTTTACTTTTCTCTGGTGATTTGGGTTGTACTGATGGGCTACAGAAGTGCTGACCGTAGCAGACTCTTGATACAAGAATAGGAGGAGCTGCAATGTATTTGCTTCTTCAATATGCCAAACAGCAAACATTAATGCAAATGGAATACCTGGGAAACATCATTTTATTCTCATATGGCTTAGGGAGTAGGCTAGCACAAAGCGCACAGTTACTGTTACTACACTGTATAACTAATTCCACTGCATGGAATTTTACAGCAATCTACTAGACACTTCTATTCAATCTATACAACATTTTTTTGCTTTATGGAAAGCATGAATTACAATTAATTTTCAAGCATCTGTTTCTGGAGATAGCCTCTCTATTTACAAATGAGACAAAAAAACCCCACAGTTAAATCAAAGAATCCAAACGAAGAAAAGTCCGCCACCACAGAAATATCCTATTCAATACGACATCAGCAGAATTCAGATTTTTTGAAAGAGCTTTCAGTGGTTTACTTTCTATATTTTGAAAACACATCATTACTACCAATGGATCAGACTGCAAATCAGGTTTCTAAAGTTAATCTTTATGCAGACCACTTTCACGTAGACAATCTCTATGATGTATCCTTACCTAGAGGACTTCACTGACATTGCATGTCCCTGACATGCACTTGGAGAGACTTTAATGAGCACTTATAAGTAAAACTCGTCATGTACACACAGGGATTGAAGTCATTATATGCTTCCAAAAGCACACTGTACTATAACTTTGCCTATACAATTAAATATGTTCAAAACCACTCAAATTAAAAACAAACAAAGCACAAAAATCTTATCAGATTTAGATTTTTTAAAGAAATGGTTTTTTTAAGACAAAATCTTCCACCATCACCCCTTTTTGTCAGCTGATTAGTTTTGACAGTCTCTAGTACTAAGGCCATTTGAACCATAATGCTTGGAAGTACTTTTTATTTCCTGCAGCTGATGATGCAGAAATAGCCTGCAAGCATACCTTAAAAAATTTAGTGCTTTGAGAAAAGAGAAGCAGCCTGGTTCTGGCAAAGAGTTCTTTACATCACTTTCTTTGTGCCTGGAGAATCTCCTCAGTTCTGCCCAAGGCCCATTACAAGTTTAATAGCTTAGTTGCATTTCTTGATGATGCTCCCTCTCAAATCCACTGCTTTTAGCTACAGTTACCTAAGTTAGAGTTGGCTTTTCCCAAGCCCAATGCTCAATAGCTACTATACTTCCCTCCAGTCTGTCAGATGCTTTTCAATCCCAATGGTGCTCAAATTCTCCCCTACTGCAAAGCTCAGAGTAAACAGAAGGAACACACGTGGTCAAGCACAGTTGCCATTTGACTTTAAAGAAATTTGAAACAGGTTTGTTTTTTTTACTTTTAAGACTACATCATTTAGTAAATCCCATTGTTTAATGAAAAAAAAAATCCACCACGGCATGCTTTTAATTATTGTATTGGTTAAATGATAAGTTTGTCAAGAAAAGAAGCTGTTGCCCCCAAACTCCTTCATAATGACCTGTAAAAAATGTACTGGGCTAGACCTTCAGCAGATTTAAGTCAGTCCAGCAACTTCAGTACTGTTATGCTAACATGTTCGTGGCCCATACTTATATTTATTATTTCTTAAGGAGATGACTTGTCATTCTTTTTGTTGTCTTTAATATTCAATTACTTTAAAACCAGAAATTAGTCAATCATAAAAAGCCCCAGTTCAGCATGAAAAAAAGATGTTGATGGGTTTTACTTTTAATCCTACCTCATTATTTTTCAATGGTTTAATTTTTTTCCTATATCTTGATCTGAGCAAAAGGCACTGTGTATATGAAACTCTGAAATGAATGCTTCTAAATTCCAAACTGCACAGCCTTTCCTGCGAAGTAGTACCAACACGCAGATAATATATTTTTTATTCCCACACTGCTCACAGACCAAGACCTCAGTTGCACTAAGGACTATACAAATCTGCAAGAAAAAATTATGGTCTCAATCCTAAACAGTTCACAGTCAAACCCTAAGGTAAAGGAGAGCAGTGTATTGGCAGAATACAGAACAGAACATGCTAAAACCAGTAAGGCAACACTGATCAGCATGATAGTCTGCAGCCATAGCACACCTCCAAACTGTGTTTTTTTGAGGAAATATTACCAAAAAATATTTTTAATAAGGGAACTGAAAGAAAAGAGTGGGGTAAGTTTGCATCTATTTCTTGAGCTTTCCATTCAAGCATTAGCAGCAGCAAGCCTCTCAAAGAACAACATAAAACAGAGCCGGAATGTCCTGTGCTTCTTAGCTTCTAAACAGTGTTTCTGCAAAGTGAAGCACTTTAAATTTTGAGAAAAGTTGCCCTCACCTCAGCAACCTTCACTGAGCATGACAGAGGTACAGACAAGCTCAGATGAAATGTAGGGATCGAGTTTATTTCTATGTCTCAAGAAAAGAGTAACTATATCTGAACCGTTCCTGACATATTTGTCTAACCTGTTTCTCAGACAAAAAAAACTGTTAATGTGTACAGTATATTCTACCCTGAAGCACTTCAAAATCCTAAACACCAAGACATACATTTTGACACTACTTTGAGACAATTTCCCACTATAATAGCACGTATCAGATCTTTTCATGGTAATAATTTTGAATTTTCAATGCTAGATAAACAAAATAAAGTCACACGGGCTATTTAAACATAGTTCCAGCCGGGAAAAAAAACCATATAAAAAACTAGTTCAGAACAGACAGAAAACAGACTGTGTTTTATACTGAGATTTACAGCAGCAGGGGAAGAGCTCTCACTGCCAAGTCTGTGCTGCTGCTTAGAATGAAGAGTTAATAATTAAATTGAAAATTTTGTGGAGAGACTTGGTGATCTGGAAGGTACAAAAACAAGCATGAGGAAGAAGTTTAAGTTAGAGAAAGTGCCACACAGCACATTTAGTCAGGGGAGGTTAAAAAACAGAAACAGAAACAAAAATCCTTCTTACTAAGGAAAGAGATGAATATGTTGAAAATGAAAGGAAGTCAGGGGCTTTCATATGGACTGAACATATTGAGGTTTATTCTACAATTTATAAAGAGCTGAGATAGAAAGCTTTTGACACTTTATGGGGAAGTATGGAGAATTTGCAAATAGGAAGCCTAGTGCTTACACTCAGAAAAGAGGGGGAAAGAAGAATCCAGGGAATTATCGATCATTCAGTTTAACTTGAATTCCCAGAAAAATACAGAAAGAAATAAGCAAACACATTTCAAAAACTTAGAGAAAACAAACAAGACAAATAACAGTCGAAAGGGATCTGTCAACAATGAGCTGTCACTTTTCCTTCAGTGAGACAGTAACAGGAAGCATGGATGAGAGGCAAGCAGCCAGGTGTCATTTATCTTAACATTAGAAAGATTTTTGACATCACCTCAAATTACACTCTCAGTCATAGTCAATCTATTGAAACAGATCTAGCCCCTAAAGGCTAGGTGTAAATTATATTAGAAAGTTGTGGAAAGATAAAATTTGTGGTTGATTTACTGACAGAAGGGAAGGGATGACTCAGGGTGTGGCCCAGAAAGGTCTATTCTTAGTCTGCTATTATTTAATACCTGTAATAACCACTCATTCAGTTTGGATGACAAAATAGAGTGTATGGTGATCAAATTTGGGCAGTAACACTGGAAATGATTCAAGCTATGCTGAAGGTCAGGACACTTATTCCAAATGATACCACGGAGTCTGAAAAAACGAAGCATCCAGTTTAACCGGGACAACTAACAGTACATTATGGGTCAGGAAGGACAGGGAGATAGCAGCTCTTCAACAGAAAAAGAGATCTCAGGGCTTTAGTAGATTATGATATACTGAACCGATGTCATACTGTTGCAAAAGGGGTAAATGCCATCCAGAGAAACATGGATAGATACAATAATCTTTCCCCTCTGCTCTGCGCTCATGAATATATGAAATGATGTTTCTGCTGTACTCTGCACTAGCGAGACTTCAGCCAGAACACTTTCTGAAGGTTAGATCATTGTGTTTCACTTTGAAGGAGAATCAAATGGGAAGTCCAAAGAAAATCAGCAAAGAAAACAAGCTCTATGTGACTAAATTGAACAATTTTCTGCTTTTGTTTACAAGGAAAATGCTTCTCTAAGAAGTGCTAGGGAAAGAAGGTCTAAGTAAAAGAAATTTATCACTGCCACAATAGTAAACTGTTTTCCACATAGACTTAAAGGAGCTTAAATCAGCTTGCGAAATATTAAGCACCTGGCATGTGGAAAACGAAGTCCAATTTGGAGACCTATATGTGAATGAAAAACTTTCCAAGGATTGATAGAAAAGCTTGCACAACCCAAAGCAAAAAAAGATCCTAAATAAGTAACCAAGTTTATAAACTGATAAATCTGACATGGCTTTCTTCTACAGCTCTTACTAGAAATATAGACAGTCTTGTATTTACTCACAAAACTTCAAGTGTAGAAGTCCAGTTGCTTGTATCCCTCCCAGCATTTGCTCAAGGCATACAGGACATTGCCTTTGAGGGGATTATTAACAGACCAAACCCATCAAACAAATGAAAGCCAGAAAACTTAAGAAGTGATGGCTGAAGATGTCCCTGTCTCTGAATTACTTACGCAAATTCAGTCTGTACAGCTCACCTGCTCCAAACAGCCCATAGTGCTGGAGACTGTCCAGCCTCCCAAGGCAGCCCAGTGCTCGGTTAGAATCTTTCAGCATGTCTCCTTTAGGTCTCTCTCACTGTAATTCAAATCCACTACTTCTCCTAACAGCCAAATTAACTATGCCTAACAGTTTGTTCTTTTCCTGAATAATCTTTTCTGTATTGAAAGAGATTGACATAATCCCTCTCAGTGTAGTCTTCTTCAGACTAAACAATCCTAGTTTGCCTAAATATTTCCTACAGGCCTACATTTAGATGGCTGATCTTTATGATTGCTTGCAACTGGACTCTCTCCAGCTACTCTACCTTTTTGAGTGAAGTCACAGTTCTGCCAACGAGTTCATAGCACTGGGGAAGAGAACAGATGAATTACATCACAAAGTCTGGGAGTTCCTTGCTGCAATGACCTCTGGCCATGCAGGTCAGTTAACTATTCCAAAGCCATTGCCTAGCTTTATGCCTAAGCTTTCTATAAAGTAGGGGTTTGCTTGAATTCCTGTAGTTACCAAAAACAGTACTGCAATTCTCCCTATTTGATCCAGTCATTTCCAGCCTATCCTATTGATATATTCAACACTAAATCTATTTCGTGCAAACCGAAGTTACAATGAGATTAGCTATTCTAATCATTCCCTGCCTTAAGATGTATTAACACAGTATCGCCACTAAAATCAGTCATATCATTTTGAAAAATGCAGAAAATAATTCACTTCCTATCTTTAAATAATTAAAAAAAAATTGTTTGGGGATTTATCAGGATGAAAAATCCTGGATAAATATTAGATGACTATCCTAAAGAAATTAAAATAATACTATTGGAAGATGAAGAGAAACTACAGCAAAGCAAATAGAAAAATAATCATATAGTAATGTTCTTCTAACTCCCAGTTATTCTCTTTCATCATATCATAACCACAGATTCCCTCTCATTTTCCATTTAATGATTTTTAATAGTAGACTTTCATTATGTAACAAAACCGAATAATAATTGTAATAATTTAATCTACCATTTTTGCTTTTAAGCATGAATATTTTGCTTCAAGATTTAAAGGGCAGCTCAATTTTCAAATTACAATACGTACATAAATTTCTGTGGGGAGAAAGGAGAAAGATGGAAGAACTGGGGAAGAAACATGCTCATAGTCCACATTTTACACTGGTGCCTCACAAAGCAATTCACTGTAGATTGCTGCCAGCTATGCATAATCCAAACTACCTGCTATGCCCAGTAGCTGTCTGTCTATGCTAAAACTCTTAACATTAGCTTGTACCAGGGGAGCAGCTAACCCTGCTCTGAAGTCCCATATATGAATACAGAACTCTCCAGGAATGCATATAAAAGCTCCTGATTTTTTATTGTTCTATCACTGCACACTTGTTTTTACTGCAGAAGAGAAAAGAATATTTTAAAACACAAGTGATTTATTTTATTTGTCGTGCATGACAAGGTCTCCTTTCCGGTTTATTGAAAAAAACAAGCATACTCCATGTTCCTGTTGGCTATGGCTGTTCAAAGGACAATTCATTCTAATCATACCACTTCTTACCAAGGATGATCATAAAAAGCTATAAAATATCTACCATCCACTCAAGAATTCTGTGACAAATTCACAGCCAAGCATGTAACTGCAACGCTATGTTTCATTTGAGAAACCTTTCACTCACCCTGACGAGGTGGGAAAAAATCCTTATTCATCCTAACTCTCAAGCAGAGACTGTTTCATTGGCAATTTGGTATCATTGTAATGAAGAAAAAATGGTTATCAAATTTCAGGATATTTTCCCAGTGGCTATCTTTTATCCATCTTCCTTTTTTTTTTTTTTCTCCAGAGAATCAGCGAAGTTGGTTGTCTGGGGAGAAGAAAGCCTATTAGGACCAACAAAGTAAAACACTTTGGAAGGAAGACATATTGTCATTCTTTGGTTCTTCTAAGCTCATTTGCTTCTGAATCCAAGTTCTGTTTTCAGTCATGTCTGAAATAGCATCTGTTCTACTATGGGCACTTCTGAAAATCTTTTAATGCTTTCTCAGCCTATTTCCTCTCCATTACAAAGCTTTTTATATGAATACAATCTGCAACCTTTCAAAATCATAAAATCCTAATTTTACTCCATATTTCTTGCACTTTTTTGTCTTGTCTACATTTTGCAGCTACTGTAGCCTACTGTTGACTTATCCCTTCAGTCTAGCATTGGTTCTTGATGACTACATTTTTCATATTGACCTAAGATACTGACAATAAAATGGAACAAACTCTGAACTGTACTTATTGACCAGTGCTAAGAGCAGGACTAGCTTTGCAAAACCTAAGTAGTCTAAAAACCATAACAGCTTCTTCTACTTTCAGTCCTCTGTAGATTAAAAGAAGACAGCAGTATAATTTTGAGAAGAACTAAAAACATTTTTGCTTGTCTCATTGAGTTATATTTTTAGCCCAGCATCAAAAATTTTCAGTCAGATAACATGGATAGAGTGTAAGTTTGAACTCTACTGCCCTATTATATATGGGCAGAAGAACACCCTGCAGGCCATATGATTGTCATATTTTGTTTATAGATATAATCATATACAGCACTAAGTGCTCCTGTTATGTATTTCACTGTACTATGTTCTTTTGTTAAAAAGGGCTTAGGTTCAGCTATTTGAAAACATCTATCAATTATATAATAGTTACCACAGGAAAAAAAGAGGCTCTCTGGCTTCTTTAATGAAATATAGTGGCCTACAGCAAAGCTTGAAATTTATTTGGTGCAGTTACAGAAAATGTCAGAAGCTTTTTGAGTCATTTTCTTTACCATTAGAAAGGAAACTAATGCATTTTGAATCTGTAACTTCCAAAAAGAATTGACTAATTTCAGTGTTGATGGTTTCCTTCGGGATGAGATACAAGACAAGAGTCCTAGAAAAGAAGAGAAATCAAAAACTGATTCAAATATCTTTGTGATCTGGTTGCCTGAGGGGAAGATCTCTGTCAACATGGGGTTCCCAATTTTTACTAGTTCACCTAACACTCTGCTTAAGGCTGATGATGATTATGGCTGTCTCTCTGATACTTCATCACAGAAGTGTAATTTTAATTTATGGTTCACTTAGTCATAAATCAAGATCATTATAGAAAAATGGATGCCCCTGAGCCATTTATATCCTCAATGCATACACTCCATAAATCTGAAAGCTTATGCACCTTATTATGTCTAAGAGAATGTCAAAAATCTGTTATTGTAAAATTTCTTTTGTCTTTCAAAAGAACTCTTGTGTTCTGGTGGAAAAAAAAAACAACAAACCAAACCAAAACAGACAACAAAACAAATACAAGTGAATTCTGCCTTTAAAATGTCACTGTTTTCACTTGAACAAAGAATCATAGATTGGCCCAGGTTGTAAAGAACCTTGGAGACCATTTAGTCCCAACCTGCCCTGTCATGGGCAGGGATATCTTTCACTAGACCAGGTTGCTCATGCCCTTATCTAATCTGGTCTTGAAAATTTCCAGGGAAACATACAGTTTATTTGATATGCTTTGGATTTTTCCTTAAGGAGTAATATCACATTAATGGATATCCACTCAAGCATTTTAACTGCATCAGCTAAATGCATGATTTTGAAAGCATCAATAATTGTGTCTGCCTGAAGCCCCATGAATCAGAACTGCTAATTGGAAGAATATGGACTTGGATCTACATATTTTTCATATTGGGATATTTAAACACAGACTTTGGTAGACCAAAGCAATGTACAAGCTTGAAAAGCAATCTGAAAATGTGTTGAACTGAATTTAAAAAGGTGTGGGGTTTTTTTTTAAAAGTCAAAATATAAGATTTTAAAATCCTTTAGCATTTCAACTTTTCTTTTTCCAACTGGCATTCAGTTTTAAAAATAGAAAGTTCTTCAGAGGAGAAAAAAAGTCACTCAGAAATGAACCAGAACAAACTGAATGCGTTTCTAAGGAAAGGAACTGAGAAACTTGTTATTAAAACTTTAGGATTGGGACTATTTCCATCTACTACCACTGACAAAAGCCATCAGTCAACATCTCAATCTAGCCCTTATTACAACACATGCAATACACAACATAGTTTCTAAGAGAGAATTCATTATTAATCATAAAAAGAACTTGATTTCAAACCATAAGTGCCAGGAAAAGCAAGCTTGTTTTTAACAACTTTCCTTGTACAGAGATTACATGGTTGAGAGCTCAAATTTGCTAAGCCCACATATTTGTAAAGAACTTTTACGTGTGACCTGGTATGCAAAATACTGTTGCAATATGAATAAAACATAACTTTTGCAGAACATTTACCTTTGCCTGGATTTTTATTCATTCTGAAAACCAGAATTTTTTTTTGAAAAAAGGATTTTAACTATCAGAGTTTCTTGAAAAATAAGTTCTCTTTTTCTATTGGAAAATAAAAGAAAATTAAGAAAGCAAACAACAGAAAACCCTGACAGTTAATGTGTAGTCCATGATCAGAAGTTCTAAGGCAATTATGTTTTCCTTCAAAATGATACTTAAAGTTTTTGAGGTCTGGCTATTTCCAGTACATTAAGATCACATTAAGCCAGGAAACCTTAGAGAGCAAAAGGACTTTACACCTCTTTACTAAAAGAGGTATAAATGTACGTGGTCAGAATCAGCAGGCTCTTTGAATTACGGTTTGATGTTTCCAAATACCTGTTTTCAGAGTTTTTTTATGTCTGTCAAAGATTGAGATACCATATTCAAACTCAAGAATCACACAAAAAAATTAATTTTTTAAGTAAATTATTCCTTCTTAATTTATTTTCTCTACTGTATATCTAAGCATTGTCATGCATGTGTTTGTTTTTTTAAGAATTGCAAGAGTACTACTGATCAGTATCATGAAGTTCCTATATCTGGAAGTTATAGTTGCTTCAGATGAAATCTAAAAGGCCAGTTGGCCTAAAGGAGAGCATTAATGTTACTGAAGTCTATAGCGAAAAAACAGCATCAAAGATACAATGGTCTCTGCAGCTGGTGAAGCCTGCTGACAAAGATCCCCTTAGGGAGCATGATATAGAGTCTTTATCTAGCCAGAGTCAGCACTTTCTGCCCAAGGGGAAAACCAGCACTGTACCAGGAAAGGAACAAGTCTGAAGCTTGACGACAAGGACCCTGCAGTGTCAGTGAAAACTTTGAGGAACCAGAGACACCAGCAGAGGAACCCTGAATCCTTAGCATTGGGGTCAGAAACAGGACCAGAGTTGGCTACCAGGTGAGTAGCTCACACAACAGAACTGCTGCCAAAACCAGATACAAAATATCAAAGAGCATCCTAAGGAAAAGGAAAAGGAAGGGGAATTAAGAGATTAGAAATACAAAAAGGAACCTTTTGTATTCAGTTATTTAGATGCAAGACTTATTCTAATGTTAGCTGCATACTTCCATGATTTATTCTTCTGTCACAGAAAATAAACAGATGAATAAAAATGATAAATTTTCGGAAGCACAATACCAGCTGTATAGATGATCATCGTCATGGCTGGGTTTTGGGAATGAAGATTAGGGAAAGGTCTCTACCCACGTTTGACACAAGCGTGTTGGTGGCTAATAAGGCCGATACGAGACAAGCATGTCCAATTGCAAAAGGCACAGCAGAAAGAATCCTTAGGTGGTAAATTCTGCAGGACATGATTCTTTCTGCGTTGCCTTTTCTCCTCGAGAGTGATCCTGCGTGCGTTCTCAAAGGAAGCAGCAGCGTTATAGATGGTGTGTCTCCAAGCCTCCTGATTGGAGGCCAGAGTAGACCAGCTATGATGATCAATATGGCCAAGGCTGAGATGTTATTTCAGGGAGTCCTTGTATCTTTTCTTCAGGGGTCCTCTCTTGCGGCAGCTGGTGGCAAGTTCACCATAAAGCGGTGAACTTAGGGAGACGGTGGTCCTTCATCCTTGAGACGTGCCCTGCCCAGTGCAGCTGTGTTCTCAGCAACATGGCCTCAATGCTTGTGACTGTTGCTTGTTCTAGAACAGATGTATTGGTTACATAATCTTACCAGTGGATGTTTAGGATTTTACGAAGGCAGCATTGGTGGAAACGTTCTAGGAGTCACAGGTGGTGGTGGTAGATGACCCATGATTCAGATCCGTATAAGAGAGTAGACAGCACTATGGCTCTGTAAATACTGATCTTTGTACTTTTCTTCAAGTGTTTATTTCGTCAAACTCTTTTATGAAGCTCTCCGAAGGCACTATATGCCTTTGCTAACCTGTTGTCTATCTCTCCATCAATCTTACCACACGAGGAGATGAGGCTACCTAGGTAATTGAACTGCTGGACTGATTTGAGCTCTGATTGGCCAATGGTGATGTGGGGATGATGGAAGGCTTCCTGAGGTGCCAGTTGATAGAGAACTTCTGTCTTCTTTAAACTGACTTCCAGCCCAAATAGTTCAGCAGCATCTGCAAAGCAGGATGTTAAACACTGCAGAGCTGCTTCTGTGTGGGCAACAAGAGCAGAGTCATCAGCATAAAGCAGCTCCCGGACAAGATGGTTTAAGGTCTTGGTGTGGGCCTTCAGTCACCTCAGATACCGTACTTATCTGTAAGAAGTTTTTGACCATTAGCACTGAGTAGAGGACTTTGAGCTTGGTATGTAGGCCCATATGCTGTTTTCAGGGCTTCATAGAAACCTCTGTGATCACCCGTGTCAGCGCACAATTGTGTTTTTTCAGCTAGACTGATCCACCACTTGTTCTGTATGTCACGGAGTTTCTGTCGGAGTTTGCTGCATGTAATGCGAAAGGCTGTTTTTCTTACATAAACACATCATAGCTACAACATGCTACCACACAATTTGAGGAAGAAATATCTGTAAAAACCAGAGTAGAAGTATCTATAAAGGATATCTAACTGACAATTATTCACTAAAACTTATAATTTCATGTGTCTTTATTAAGAGGAAACTGCAGGAGAAAGAAGGATACAGTGGGAAAAGTATTATATTTTAAAAACATCTCCTTCATAAAACAGCAAGGTAAAAATTGCTCTGCCATCTTAATACTGTTTTGCTTTCAATAAATATAGATGTTTTCACAGAAACTAATGAAAATATCCACTGTATTCCCTCTGATTCACTAGCAATCAAAAGCACTACCTAATTTGCAATATGATGATTTGGACTATTGACAATCATCCACAAAGATTATTTGGGTTTAATATATTTTGTCTAGTGAGAGTAGGAAACAGCTCTGCCACAGCAGATCATCATCTGTCAGAACCACCATCAACACATCCTAAGTAAGTTTAATGAATGTAGGAACAGATGGAAATGGACTGTACCACAACTTTTACAATTCCTTCTTCATTGTTACTGCACCAGCACCTGCACACACCGATGAAAACCAGCATTGAGCATCCCAAGCCCTAGCAAACTTTAAGAAATAATGCCCTGTCAGTCCCCAGGAGACTGAGCCCTGTATGTCTGCTTACCCTGGTCCCTGTAAGCAGGGGGTGTGCAACAGAGCAGGGGGCAGTGGGACAAGAGCAGGGCCCTGGCACAAGGCTGGGAGCAGAAGCAGCTGCTATGGAGCAGTTTGCCAGTCCATTCACATCTTCACAACTCCACACACTGGACAGGGCTTGCCTGTGAGTTTGAACAACCAGCTGCATCCAGCATGTGAGATCATGGAGGTGTAAAAAGAGGGAAACGACATCTTAACACACCCATTTCCAATGAAAGTTGATGAGATGCATTCTTACATAAATTCTTTCCTGTTAGATTTGTGGTCAATGTGGTTAGCATGGTGTGGTTTCAATAGTATGAGTAGCCATCAATCTAATCATATTTCAGAGAACTCTCTCAAGTACAAATATATGAGGCAGAAATAATGGGGCTGAAAAGCTACAGGTTTAATGAAAAATTTAGCAGTCTAAGGGGAGATAGAAAAAGGCAGATTGGAATGGAACTAAAATTGAAGCAAATTCTTAGGTAGCTTTTAGCAAGTACTACATAACTGCTATGTTAGTACTAACATTCATGCAAAATCGGTGTATCAGATTTGAGTTCATTTAATAAACACGAACTTTACAGAAAAATGTAGCAATTATGAAGATCTGGAATGTATTTTGCAGTAGTTATGATAAGGATCTAACTGTAGGGTTTTCCAGAAATTAATGTTCAATATTAACCTTAAACTTGTGTAACCTTTTTTTTTTTTTTCACACCTTTCAACAGACAGATATCAGGTTAGTGAAGGGAAATAACACTGCCACATAGTCTGCTACATACAGTTTCTGTTGGTAGGGTTTTTTCTATTTGGGTAAAATAATTAAATAAATGAGTTCCTGCCAAGTAGTTATAGATACTAAATGGTAGTTATGGTAAAGTGTTTTAACAGCTGTGGCTGAAAATGGGGAGTTATCATATGTGTTATTGTGGGCAGCACTCAGATAATTATTGCAAAAGAGTTTCAACAGGAGAATAATTTGTAAATATTTGCTACACTGTCTTTGTTACTCTTCATCAGGAACCTCTCACATAGAAAACCAGAGATGTCTGAAACCTGCTTTTAGTGGTATTATTGAAGTTACTGCATAAAATCCCTTTCTTGGATCTAGTCATCAATTCACACTCTTGCCCTTCTCATCAGCCACTAGCAAAACAACACTTGGTATCGTACATTTGCAGAGCTACCCAAATGGCTAACATAACTCAAGTAAGACCTGTGAATATTGCATAGCTAATAAGGAAACAGATTAATTTCATTTTGCTTTTCTCATTACTCTCTTCATGAGAAGAACATCTTCTGACAGAGAGAACTGCCTTGGACCCAAAAACTTCTTAAGTTAAAGCTTGATGCTTGTCTGTCATAAAAATATTGCATATTATATTCTCTGAATTCTATTGGGATGGTGATTTTCAAACCAAATATACTTCCATGCACAGGTGGGACTTAACATTCCCCAAACTTGCAGAACACATTAAGACAGCAATTTGAAACATCATCTAAGATTGTGTGTGTTATGTCTTTTATTTCTTTTTCTATGAAGTAATAAGGAACAATAAAAATCCTAGTTATTTATATAGAAAAGCACCAAATTCTCCCTTTATATTTAAGAAATATTTTTATTGCAGTAGTTCATCATCCCAGTGTTTTAACTAGATCAGAATTGGTTAAAATTCAAACTTCTCTTTTACTAAATACTTTTCCATCCTCTTATATTATTTGAAATAGCTGGGCAATATACATGTCCCCATCATTTTGCTTGATACCTTTTTTTGAAGGATGAGTTATTATATCCCTGCCTAACTTATTAATCAGTCTGAGGAATAACAGATATATAATGATTCTAAAATGTCATTGGAAGGAGCAGGTAACTACACATCCATCCATCCAACTTTAATATATAAAGAATTTGTTTTGGGTTATTGTGCTATCTTTTACTGTCTTCTCAAGAACAAAGCAGAAGAACTTTCTTCTGCCAACTAACAGAGAATAAATGAAGAATATTTTTAAGTGTTTTAAAATAATGTAATACTCAAATGAGTATTCTTCACTGTCAGTATTAAAATTAAACCAGTAGAATCATAGAATCCTTTAGATTAGAAAAGACCTTTAAGATCAAGTCCAACCATTAATCCAGCGCTGCAAAGTCCACCTCTAAACCATGTCCCTAGGTTCCACATGTACACGTCTTTTAAATACCTCCAGGTATGGTAATTCAGCCACTTCCCTGGGAAGCCTGTTGCAATGCTTGACTACTCTTTCAGGGAATAAATTTTTCCTAATATCCAACGTAAACCTCCCCTGGCCCAACCTGAGGCCTCTTCCATTCATCCTGTCACTTGTTTCTTTCAGACAGTTGTAGAGAGCAATAAGGTCCCCTCTGAGCCTCATTTTCTCTAGACTAATTAACCCAGCTCCCTCAACTCCTCTTCTTCATACTTGAGCTTGGGACCCTTTACCAGCTCCTTTGCCCTTCTCTGGACATGCTCCAGCACCTCAGTGTGTTTCTTGGAGTATTTAAAAGTAGAGAGTTGTAGAGAGTGATAATGACCTGAAAAGCAGTTGTAGATAGGTTGGGGTCAGTCTTTTCTCACTGGTAAGAAGTGACAGGACAAGAGGAAATGACATGGCACATGCAGACATGGTTTAGTAGTAGACCTGGCAGTGTTAGATTAATGGTGACACTCAATGATCTGAGAGGTTTATTCCAACTTTAGTGATTCTATGATTCTATGATCTGCAGCCTTACCAGTGCCGTGTACTGGAGGACAATCACTGCCTTGGTCCTGCTGGCCACACTATTTCTGATACAACCAGGATGCCATCGGCCTTCTTAGCCATCTGGGCACACTGCTGGCTCATGTTCAGCTGGGTGTTGACCAGCACAGCCAGATCCTTTTCCTCTGAGCCACTTTCCAACCACTCTGCCCCAAACCTGTAGCTCTGTAGGTTGTTGAGACCTAAGAGCAGAATCAGCACTTCACCTTGTTTATCAATCACAATTGGCCTTGGCCCATCGATCCAGCCTTTCCAGAACCCCCTGTAGAGCCTTCCTACCATCCAGCAGATCAACACTCCTGCTCAGCTTGGGTCTCATCTGCAAACTGACTGAGGGTGCCGTCAAGCCCCTCATCCAGCTCATTGATAAAGACATTAAACAGAATTGGCCCCAGTACTGAGTACTGGGGTGACCAGCCCCAGGATGTAACTCCATTCACCAGCACTCCTTGGGCCTGGCCATCCAGCCAGTTTTTTACCCAGTGAACAGTGCACCCATCCAAGCCTTGAGCAGCCAGTTTCTCCAGAAGAATACTGTGGGAAATGATGTGCTTACATTTAGATGAAGTTGGTTACTCCACTGACCAATTACTTTGTATTCTGTACTCTTGTTGGTGATTTGATACTGAAAAATATCATAGCGCCCAGGAGCATCTCCATTTTCATTGAAGACAACAGGTGTTCCAGCACTCCCTGAAAAAATTAAAAAGCAATTAGGACAAATACCTTTAGAGCAATTAAAAAAAAATATGTTACAGAAAAAACAATAATTAGAGATTGACCAGGTTCTTCATAGTGCAAATCTAGTATGATAATAAAGTAAAAAAAATCACAAAGAGAAAATGTTTATTATTATCATCATCAAAAATCTACCCTATCTATGATTCCATGAAAATAATTTTAAAATATGATCTTTTGCAATAATTTTTTCTGGTTGAAAGATTGGATTTTTTTGTGTGTGTGTATTACAGAACATTAGGAAATTCTGAGATAAAACAGAAGTGCAGAAATTCCTTTTGACATGCAGAAAGGCATATTTGCACTTTAGGATGTGTATACATGTAGTAGGCACAAAATAGCAATCTTGTAACAAACTACACTAAAAATTTCCCAGTTAAGTACAAAAATAAAATTAATATCATCAGTTTAGGAGTCAACACTCATAAAAGATCTTGAAATGCGAGTGTTTAAACTGGGTCACAGTAATATGGTAAGTTTCTAGCACTGACCACCTGTGCAAAAGTGTTTTATCAAAATGAATTAAGGACAGCAACTATGCTGGTTTCTCTCTCCTCTATACATGACACTGCCTGACAGAAAGGGACATTACTGAAGCTGTCAAAAGTTATAAAAAAGCTCTCTGTTCTTAGTTCGATCAATGAAACATTCAAAGACTGAAAACAACATATCTACCTTGGCAACCAGGCCAGCTAAATTAGAACATATTTTGATGAATTCCCTCAAGGTGACATCAAGGATCTGCACTCCTATAGAGATCTTCAAAAACTACACAATGTCATTTTCACCCATTCCTCAAATTCATAAATATAGGTGAATCATGTTTATAGTTTAGGTCCAATAAAGAAAAACTCAAGTATGTTAAAGTTCTATTTCAGTGACTGGAGATTAAATCTTTACCAAGGGAAAAACCCAAACCACCAAAAAATGCACTCCACAATGTTTTCATATTTCCCCACGGAAACAACCATGAAAGGATTATCCAGTTAATAGTAAATTGCTACAGTATAAGACATGCGAATGTAGCATCTAGAGGCACTGAGTCTACTGTGAGTGATTTCCAGAGAATGCAAAAAAGGAAAAGCTCAGAATTCTAGGTATATATCAAGTAGAAGCTAGCTAGTAGAAGTGGGAACAGCATTCTACACACACCAGAATTTCAGCATAAGTACTTCTTGTATGTCTGTCTGTCTGTCTCTCTCTGTTCTCGTTTTGTATAGCAGCTTTCATATAAAACCGATATCCAGTGAAATAAACAGTGTTTTGAGAGTGACAAGTGGTGCATTAAATGTGGTGCCAATTTCACAGTTCTGCCAGCAAAAGTCTGGCTGCAAAAATTCAACGTGAGCACTCATGGAAGAAGAGTATCAAAAAATTATGTGTGATAAAGACTTAAGACCCTATGAAGAGAGAAGAGACTCAACAGAAGATTTTAGAAAGTTCTTCATGCTTTGCTCCCAGTTCTTTTGACAGAATGAAGGGCAAGAAAAATGCCAGTCTACAATCTTCCAAGCAATGAAATTATGGCAGTTATGGAGGTAACCTTCAAAATATTACTCTTGAGTAATGATAGAATTAATTTTTCCACTCAGCAGCCTTTAAAGAGCTCATGGAAAGAACTGTTAATTTTACAAATGGATAGGAAATGTCCTTTGTATCAGTTAAGACCAATGGGAACTTAAAACATTATTATGCTCAGCAATAACAGTGTAATCTGTTTTCAGAAACATCATCTTTTTTGGGGTTTAGTTTGGGTTGGGTTGTGGGTTTTTAATAAAAAACATAGTTAATAACTTATTTTGATATCTGTTTCTGAAGTCTCTCTTTGCTAAGTAAAGGATATATTTACTTACTGTAATATAACCTGGTACTGAAACAAATTTACCCTCCTCCTTCCCAGTTTACAGCCAGCAGCATTAAACAGCTCTGCATCTCTGGCTGTTAAATTAGCAAACCATTTCTGAAGCGATGTATCTGTGACCTCAGCTGTTTATGGCCCTTTCAAAATGCAGGTTAAACTAACGAGAAATGTTATTTAGCAAAGAAAAAAATGTAAAATGCATGAGGTTTTTTATTCAGAATCAAGGATGTAATGGACCCTTTTGAATTTTCAATACCTTACACAGATATCAAGGGGTACCCTTTCCGATGAACTGTTTTATGACAGGTCCTTTGTGCACTGGACTTGAAAATTCACATTCTTCTGAAGAAATCTTTGAACATGTACCTTGATGTTCATTCTTAAGATGCTGCTCGGCAGCTACCTTATCCTGCACGTGCCTACTTCGTCCAGATATATTTCACATGATTCTAAAACATCTTAGCTCCTACTGCAAACTGCAATATTAGTTCCCTGTGAGGTTACAGCATACACTTGCCCAGATGCCTTCTGGTGAAGTTGTTCTCTTTACATTTCAGGAAGTGGAAAAGAAGTGGATTGACTTGAAAATCACAAGTTCATGTGCAGTAGTGGCCAACTGCATATAAAAGTGATTAATCTATAAAGGTTCTTAAATTAAGAACAGTGGTGAACCTTATTTAAAAAACATATTCTATTAAATTAAATAAACACCCTGGGATTTTTCTTCTATGACAATCTCTAAAAAATTTATTTATTGTGGAGAACTACTACTTCAGTGCTTTGACAAAAAAGCGTAGAAAAGTCCAGAAAAGTGCTTCTGCTGATAAGTCTCACAACTGCCATTTACAGAATATTCCAAATCTAGTGGAGCTGATTTAAGTATGAATTTTGATAAAAATCTTTTATTTCATCAGATTTGGATGGATATTAATTTCTTTTTTTATAACTGAAATTAAAATTACTTTAGCTGATTCTTCATCCTTTGAGCTGCACCACAAAGGCTACTTTATCTGTTACGAATCTAATGAAATAAGCATGGATTCAAGGGTATGTTTAGGTGAATGGAAGTCAAGTAGTTTATTGTACACTATAATACAGTTAATACTGTGTATCAAAAACTTCAGAAAACACCATCTGCTAGAATTTGGCTTTACTAAAAGACTCCTCAGATTTATATTATTTCATTATTTCATACAATTATTTTCAAATACTAGAATTAGGGGTTCAGATTTTTTTTTTTAATGATAATTTCATTTTAATTAGTTGTTAAAAGGAAAAAGTACTATGGAGCTGTACATGAAATAATTGTTCTCGGGAAGTAGAAAGAGGAAGAATAACGAATTTGAACTTTCAGTACCAAGAGTTCCCAGAGAAGAAGAATATATTTGTAAAATTAAACAAGAAATTTATCACTGATAAATATTTCAATGAGACAAATTAAGTAGAAGGTTGAAATGGAATAAATGGGAAGAGTAAATACAAGCTGTTATAACATTTAGTGCTTGAAAAAAAAACCCACATAAAACTATAAACAATCAGAACTAAGAAAAGTTAATTTGTCATTGTCAGGCTGTCAGACAGAAGAAGAATACACACTGTATCATGCTATGTAAGGTTTGTGATAAATGAAGCTGTTATCTTCTCAATCTCCACACAGCACACATTTTCAAACAATGAGCAACGTGGTTAGTAAAATAATAAACAATGATTTTCTTACACCTATTCAAACTCTGAAAAGACTGTTCTTCATGCTTATCCTACATGTCTCAGTTCAAAATTAGGACCATAAAACAGGATTTCATCCAGTTGCTATAAACACAGGCCCTTACTGACATTTTAAATATCATAAGATACTGGAGACATCCACGCAGATATGCAGAATATGCATATGACAGAGAATCTCTGCCTTTCGAAGGCAGCAGCTGGAGGACAGATGGATGCCCTGGAGTATCTTAAATGGCATTCCATGCCCACATTTAGGCAATTTATCTTACCACAGGGCAGATTCTAGCTGTTCATGTACGAATGAAACAGAATGAAAGAGAAACTAAGTGCTACAAGAAATGAACTATATACAGATTTGGGGCATATGTAATGTAAATTATGGTGGTACTCCCTACAAGTCTTATAAAGAAAGTAAAAAATTTGGTATTAAAGAAACCTGATATAAATCGATTCCAGGTCAGGCAGTACAACTTTATATTATTGAAGGTACTGGAGAAGAACTTTAGCTGTGATTCTGTGGAGAAGGGTATAATTTATTTGATGTCTTGATCTTCAGCACAGTGAATAATTAAAATTGTGTATTTCTGTGAAAGGAACAGTTTGTTCCACCTTTGTATGGGAACATCAGTTAGGGCAGGTACCATGAGCACGTGGTATTTAAAATAATAAATAACAAGTAGTGCTTTTTTCCTTACAGAATGTATTAGAACTTCTTGCCACAGCAAGCACAGAGAAACAATGTCTCATAAAACTTACCATAAAATGAATATAATTCAGATATGAGACTCACTCGATATTAAAAGCAGTGATCTAGATGCAAACTCTGATTCATACAGTCCTCCAGCAAGAATATATAGGAGAAAAATTCATTTACATTTTCTTCATTCCCTACATTCTCTCTCCCAGCATCTTCTATTGGCCCTTCTCAGTAAATGTACTACAGTGGTGATTCTTTTTCTTCTTATCCTTTAGCAAATAATACTTGCCCCAGAATATAAAAGAACAGAACTCTAGCTCCTCTCCCTACAGCACCTTGAGTCTACTATAAGACAATACGTATACCTGCAATACAACTCCTTTAAAATTGGTAGACACCAGTCCTGCTATGGTGACTTAGTATTGGGAACATAGTTTTATATCTCTCAGTGTGGGCTCATCCCCGTTCTTCTCTGCTCAGCAGGGCTATGCTTCTACCTTCACCTCTCCTCCTAGAGGTGGGGCATTGTGAATGACTTTCCCTACTCCACAGCTAAAAACAGGAAGGGTAGGAGATGTAGATGAGCTACTTCACACATAGGTGCCACAGCTACATTAGAACCAAAGCCTTGTCAGAAACCTCCATCAGTCCCAGAAAAGAATGTGACAAAGGAGGTTCTGATGGGGAAGAAAGTCTTAAGGGACAGAAAATGAGCCCCTTTGCCTCTCCCTTGCCAACTTTGTTCCTTTCACCTCTGGAAAATGGACAGTTCTGTCCACGTGTGACATAGTAGTAGGGAGAGGGTTTTGAGGAGTAGAAAGGAGACAGAGAGTGTGAAAAAACCTTTGCTGTTCCCTACACGTAGCCATAAAAGCTCAATGCCACTATCATATTGGAAAGAATCCAGACTCTTTTTATTCTGTACTCAGAAAATCTGTAGAGACAGGTTTCATCCTAAAATCTCTGGCATACATTGCATTCCAGAGAAGACTGATCCAGTTCTGCAGCTGAAGAACACAGCAAGTCAAAAAAAGCTAACAGGCTCAGGGAATGGACATTGTATACAATGGGGACAGATAACTCAATGCCCTAAAAATCAACACATGGTATAAAATTCAACCAAAAGATAAATACTACTCTAGAAACATCCTAAAATAGTAGCAAGGTGATATGACATTATCTAGTACCATCTAACAGCTTATACTGGAAGTACAAGCTGTATAAGAGTATAAGACTATAAGAAGGTAGTTATGTTTTGGGGGTAACAACTATAAAAGTATGTGAATAGATGCATAACATTTTGTTTGCATGGTATTATAGACTGGATAGTATCAAATGTCCTTGGTTATGATTTCTATGATTAAAAAAAAAAAAAAAAAGCTTACACATATGCTGGGAAGTAAGTGGGAGTGAAAGTGCAAAGAATCTTTTCTTTTCTATGAAAATAACTGCAAGTAATTTGTTTTAGTATTGCCAAATTGAATACACTTTAAGTAGACACAGATTTCTCTATTGAATCATGGTCACCTGAAGACCCCAGAAACACAATCACACAATACACGCATAGATTAAAAGTCTTCATATCGTTTATTCCTATTCTCATGATTCTTCAGGCAAAAAACCTCTTCCAAGAAGCTGTAGCTATATAGTGCCATTCGAAGAGATCAGAAGAGATTGGGGGCATCCAAGATCTTCTGCAACTTTTAGTTACCTAAAACTATAATTAATATATTTAAGAAGCAGAGAACAATTCCATTCTGACCATAAACATGGCCATCAGTTTATCTGAGGGTATATATGGACACATCAAGACATATTTGAGAACTATATGGCGTGAAGAGGTTGGGTGAACCCTGCCTGCATCTGTCATCAGCAGTAGCCAGTCTCCAATGCCTCATGAGATACTGAGGACCATAGTTATTCTATTTTTTCTATTTTTCCTACTTCAGGGCACAATTTGGGAAGGTGGGAAGGGTGTTGTGGTGCTTCCCCCATCCTCTTTTTTTTTTTTTTGGGGGGGTGGGTGGGAATTTCATTTTGCTAGTCCCAGAAAGATATGCTTATTTCAGCACAGTTGACTTCTGTAACATTTTGTTGTCACACTTCAGGTAAGAGCCTATCAAGCTGACAATTGGTAGAGTGTCTTTCAGATGATAGCAGATGATACCAGACTTTTCTCATCAGCCTTTTCTAATTTCAAGGTAGAGATGGGTTACAGCTGTTCCGCTTCAGACCCCAGTCTGAGCATTTACTTCAATCCAGGATGAAAACATGCCAAGCAAACACATACACACCTCTGTGAACTTCAGAAGTCAAAAGTGCTTCAGATAAAGAAACAACTTTAGTGAATATTAGTAACTCACAAGTGTCTGTACAGTCTCAGAATGAAAGATTTCTTTCCTTTCTACTGCAGAACAATACTGGTACTGAACCATGTGAGAGAAGGATGTGAAACTCAGTGAAAGCCCTGCCCAAGAGGTGGTCGAGCTCATACAAGGAAGACAATCAGATATTCACACAGTACTACAGGAATCAATACAGACTCTGATGTGCAGGAACTAGTTAAACTGCAAGGGATGTCTGCAGAAAAAGGGTGTACCTGAAGAGCCATCTATATTTCCAGGTGCTGTTGGGCAGAAGTTTTTGAGAGTTTGTTCAGCTTCTCAAGCAACTCTTCTGTACTAATAGATTCCTGAGGCCAATGGAAGGCCATTAAAAGTGCTTCGGTTCAGATGATAACGGCCTGGGGAGCAAGGCAACATCCTAGTGAGTAAGGTAACAACCATCTTCAGAGTAATTGTTAAAATGGAATCAAAATGGGAAAGGGGGTAAATTGTCCTGCTAATAGGTGTCATCCCCAGTATGAGGATTGCTGTCCCAACTCCAGCGGAGCTTTTATTTGTGATTCTACTCCTCTGTCTCCAGGCTCTTCTCTTGGAAATCCTAGACCATGATCACAGTTCTCAGATAGAAAAACGTGATCCATCATGCTAATACTGATATGTAATGACTGTGGTATTTCTTGTCTGAGCTTTCATTATTTTTCCAGAAATGATATATTGCTAGAATAAAAATGAACAGAAAACAAACAAAACCATTGCTCCATAATCATAGTTGAAATAATGGATTGCAGAGAGAATGAAGGAATTAAACAATATCCTATCGAAGGCTTATACAAAGTGTAGTTAGTTTACAAAAAAAAAACACACCAAAACCCCAACACTCAACGTACAAACCCACAGCCAAAAGCAATTAGCTATGAGAGTGTTCTGAAAGCACATACATAATTTAAGATTTCTCAAACAAGACACATCTGCGTCCTTAACGCTGTCTCATTGGGATTGTCATTATGTAACAGACATTAGTCCATTAACATTTGGTTAACAGACACCTGAAACATAAATGCCATTTTATCTCTGTAAGAAGATACTAAGCTCCACATAGTATTTTCCTCCATATGCAGTTTATTATGACCGATGTATTCTCAGTTACCCATGAGGCTAGTTCATCTTACTGAACAAGGTCCTATTTGACATTAAGCTATTTGTTGTTTTTCCCTGAGTGCAATAAGCTGTTTGATAGTTAAAAGAATTAAGCAGGTTAAAAGTATATCAGGGCATTTCCTAATATTTATTTCTATCAGTTGGAAGGGATCAAAACCAACGTTCCTTCCAGTACTTCTGCTGAGGCTTACACTCTGATATTTAGAGAGGACTAAGCTCCAAAGTGGAACTGTTAAATATCCATAACACATTTTGTAGCTAGATTTCTTTTGTACAGTCTACGTTGAAAATGAACTAACTCACACAGCCATGCACACATACATACAGAGTTTCAGGTCATGCTTCAATCACCATAAAAAATTTGGAGAGAGGCATCGAGCAGAAACATCACTGTCTGAATCTCAGCTTTTCCAAAGTATCCAAGATAAGGTTATTTCAGGTTCATGACCTTGTCATTTTTTATTCTCTAATGTTTCTAGAATGCAAAACCGTCTAATAGAATTCACAATGAATACTACGTTATTCATTAGAGTACTACCTTGTGCCAGAAAGAGGGGCAAGACTACAAAGTGGTTATCAAGAAGTCTGATGTGCTAAAGCAAGGAAAAAAGTCCTTCAGTCCTGCGTAGCAATAATTAATATATTGGAGTCAAAGGATAAGTAATTTATAGGTTTTTACTAGCTTGTTTCTTTGTAATTATGACAACCATTAGCAAGCAACTGGTGTCCAGTGAAAATTTACTCTGTTGCTATGGTTATTTTAAGATAATTGTAGAGCTATTAGTCTCCAAACGCATAAAACTATATTAACACTATAAAACATTTAAGAAGTAATTTTAGCCTACAGTGTTTTACAAGCAGTTTACAGGTCACAGTCTTACTGAGTAACTTACTTAAATTTGGAAGTAATTTAAGATATCTGTAGCCTATATACTCCCATTCTTCCTACTTTTAAAGACCCTACATTAGAGAACATACTTTCAGGAGGTCAGTCCATGGAATCTTTCAGTATAAACTTTTCAGAAACTTATATACCAATGTTTATACTAGTTTTATATCTTTATGGTTGTTGTGAAGGAGTATAACTGAATTTTTTTCCCTGACTCTTGCCTAGGATACAAGTTTATTCACCTGTTTACATGGATCATGTTAGAAGCTGTCAGTAATTACTGGAGCAGTAATTTACTTTTATCAAAGAAAAACAAATCTTTATGAGAAGAACAACATATTTTCTGAACAGCTAATCTCTCCATCCAAGGAGACTGGTGATGAGTACATTTCATTAACACATTTTTACAGGTACAGTTCTGTATTAATGTTAGTGAACACAGGCCATACTGTTAACGCAGTGAAGAGTCAGGTTGTATGTTTAAATCTTGTCTACTGCTATGAGAAATTCACATTCCAAAAAGTAGAAGTACTAACCACTAACATTTTTAGTATTACTGAAATTTTAAGGCTAATCTCAAAAAACTTCATTTTGGAGCCCAGATACTAGGTTCATGTAACATGAAAGAATCTCTTTAGCTTCCTTTAAAAAGTTCTGGATTCTCAAGGCCATGGAGAAAAGCTTTTATATGCAGTCAAACTTCTAGTCAAAAAAGCAGATGGTGCAAAAGAAATGCTCCAAGATTATATTTAATCTTAGAATTTTAAGGCTTCTTTGGGGGCCTTATTCAAGACATCTGAACTCATGGTATTGGAACACTTAGATATAATAAGTGATATAATGAAAAATTATAGCATTAGACATGCCTCAAATCTTGACATTATCTTCCCTATATAACTAAAGTATATAATGATTGAAAGGTATATACTAGTTACTTAAATTGGGTTTGCAGCTAATTTGCATTGTGGAAAAAACACACAAGTTTTAAAAAAATCAAAAATGCAAGAGAGATATTTTATAGATGTGTTTGGCTCAAAATTTCTAAAATAAATCTTTCTAGTTTATCACTGTACAGCAAGAGTCACATAAAAACATACATTCACCTTTTCTTTCTCTTGCCACAGTTATCAAGGCTTTTAAGACTTAACATGCTGGTTTGGTTTAATGTCCTAAAAGAGATATTATTTGAAAACAAAATAGACACCGTTCTTCTCTCAAATTGTACTCAACAGCATTAATAGTAATGATACTGTCCTGCTTGTCACAAATAGTCCTATGGAAAGCTCATGGAGTGCAGGGACCTGTTGAATTGTCAAGAGATGAAGTCACATACTTTGAGCTGGCAAAAGGTGTGCCTGACAAGAGCGTTGAACCCAGCATACTAGGTTGAAAAAGAGATTCACACACCAACAGAAGGAAAAAAAAAGAAAACAAACAAATGCACAAACAAACAAACAAACAAACAAGAGCATCTTGCTCCTGGTGCTACTATTCAGAATACCCAAAAATAAGCTTTTAGGACTGACTTGAAGAAAATGTTATTTGGGTTGCCAAATTCATCTGGTTATGCCCAGGTGTCCATAATCTAAGATCATGGCATTTAAAAATAATTCATACTTTAAAGTTTGGTACCTAGATTCAGTGCAGTTATTGGAACTCATATAGCCATAGTTTACCTCAGGTATTTAATGTAAGCAGAGTCTTCCCAGCTGTCTGAAGCCTTGTGAAGTCCCTAATAATAGCCACAGAAAACAGCATTGTGTGCTTACTTATCATCATGCACAAGTTCAATTTTTTAAATGTCAGTAAATCTAGTGTTTTCGCTGATAACTATGATGCAATATGAAGATTTAACTACTACTATTAAGTATTTCAAATACCACATAAAGCCTCTAATTTCCAAATTTTAGCTCTACCTGCTTAAAATAAATTAATCATTCTTGCAGGTGGTTGGAGGAAATGTTCTCATTTGTTATTGCAGTAGGTATGTGCAAGATACCTGGCAGACATAAAATGGAAAAGGTCTTGTATAGATTCTCATTTCCTTTAGCAATGTCCCTGTAAGAAAGTTGGATTTCTGTACCCTGTAAGAGTAAAAATCAATATTTGCCCCTGCAGCCTTTAGAGCAGAACAAATCACTTAAAAAAAAAAAAAAAAAAAAAAAAAAAGTAATTTTTTTTGGTCCAAATTTTAGTGTTATTTAAAAGATTATAAAAGCAAAGGATGGCAATGGGCATTTCTGCTTACTATGACCTGAGCAAGCACAATGGGACACATCCTGTGCTAATTATTACAACTTGCACAAGCTTTAGTCACAGTTACATCTATGTATCTATAGGTAATGTTAAGTCCAAAATGATAAAGATGTAGGATTTGATGATCTCATTGTGTGAACTGCAGTTAACACTATACATGACCAGTATTTGAAATTTTTAATCCCATTGAATGGTTTCATAAAAAGATGATTTACCGACTAGGTCCCTCCCAAATCCTTACAAAAACAAGACTCTGGATGCTGATCTTACAGAAACTACCAAAGAGTTACAAAAGCTGCTTCAAGGAAGGATTCTATCCCAGAGAAACAATACTGTGTTATTACCACAGCCTGTCAGATTTCAGCTGCTTTCTCTTACAGTAAAAACTCCATCAATTCAGTCCACAGAAATATTGCTGCTTTCCATTCCCATATCACAGACCCTTGGAACAATGGCTTTACCATCCATCAAAATTCCAATAAAATAAGAAAAACCAAACCACGAATTTTATTCATGAAAATATTACGAAGCCTTTCCAGATTCTTAAACTATTCTATCTCTACAGTTATCTGAAGTCCTTTCTTTTAAGGACAAGTGGACATATGAAGTATGTAGTTGCAATCTTAGTAAGTTCAATAAAAAAAGTAATACACATAAAATCCTTTTTTCTAGAAAGTCATCAGGTCTTTTTGCTGTTTCTACAGTCCAAGAAGTCTTAGGTCATATTTGTAGCCGATTGTTCCAACACATCTAGGCAGGAAAGACTGCAGGAAGGTATCCCTGAGCTTCTTCAGAGGAGCCAAAACACCCACATATTATAGCGCATTGTACCTTAGCAGCACAATGTCCGCAACCAGCACAGCTTCGTTAGTACCATGTTGGGTCAGGTTCAGCCAGCCCCATGTCCCAGCACTGTATTCTCATCTGCATTCTGATATCTGAAAGCATCATACGCAGTTCTGCAAGGTTTAGAGGTTTTTCTTGCAATCAGTGTGAATTCTCCAGGTGTCCAGGTGCCAAACTGAGAATTTTCACCTCTCTTGCAGTCAGAATATATGCGTTCATGCACCAAGGTTCAGACAGAGTGGTCTCACCTGATGATTATGCAAGATTGTCTCTCATACCTGTCAGATAACATTTCATATTTTGCCTTCTATTGTTCTTTTCCACTCTCTTTCTCACTGTGGCATTTTTGTTTGAATATAAAATCCTGTTCTGATCATTGCATTCCTTTCTTGCTCTGCTTTAATTTCTTGTCACTTTTTTCTTTAGGATGGCTCTCTATCAGAACAAAATCAAGTAATGCCTCCATTACTTGAGTTCAGCTTTATAAAGGGTTCTTCAATAAATACAAGTAATCACCAAAATCATGAGTTGCTTTCTTGAGAAACATTCTCCAGAAATCCATCCATCTAAACTGATTTCCACCAGCTGACAGTCTGATGGATTCATTTAAATGAAAAAAATGGTGTTTCACTGAGGAAAGCAAAGATAATAATTTGTGATAGATCATTCATGACCCAAAAATCTGTCCAGAAAGCAGTTGATTCACAGTATCATATTTATAACCTGTGTCCAGATGTTAAAATACTAAAGCAAAGTTAAAAATAAATAACCCAAACCAACCTACCAACCAAAAAAACAAACAAACAAATAAACCAAAAACCAAACACCTCTCCGATTTTGCAAAAAGTAACTTACAAATGCCTAGTCATTGAGATTTTCTTTGCAGATATAATCCAACATATTAAAAAGGCTTCAGACTTTTTATACAGGCTCCCTACAGCTTCAATAAGCTCTATAAAAGAAGAGCCTATTTTACTTCAGTCGAGCTATTCATGGAAGCTAAAATCCACCTGTACACCATCTGCTCTAGGATTGAGAATGCGAAGTAATGAAGAACATTTAGAAGAGCGGGGCAATGATTCAAAACACCACAAAGAGAGCATCACAGTATCCATCTAGGTCTATAATGATCATTTCCTAATACAGAGACCTAAATCTAGTCAGTGATGCATGGTAATATATGAAAACACAGTGTTTAACATCTGCAGCAACACATCTCACCTGTGATATGCTGCAGGTATTAGACTCCCAAGTCCTATAAAATTAATCACATTCTGCTTATTTAAATATTCCCCCAGTGCTCATATAGAGCATTTCTTCTGGGTCAAAAACATAAGTAAGGCATTTTTGCAATTTGCTTCTGCTGAACAAATTTCACTCTTTGTAAATTGTCATGTAATGTACATGTTAAGGTACAAAATTAAATGATCTTTTTTAGAATTGCTTTATATCATGGTGAGAAAATAATCTTTAGCAATGTATTTTAATTTTAAAGCTCTTTGAGTCTAATAGCACAATAGAAATAATGTAACCAAATTTGAACTTAGGACATGTTATTACTAAATTCATATTTTCTAATATTTCTTGTATTTCTTTAAAAAAAATCCTGTAGTAAATATTTTTAAAGATAAAGAAACACCTATCAAATGACTCTTCAGATCAGAATTTAGAAATAGATTTAAACATAGATTTATTTTTATTTAAATAACCATCAATGAAAAATCTTTTTCAATGAAGTGTGGCTTTTCACTGAAAATTTTCAATTTTTTTTTCAGTAAAATTCTAAGAAGCTTTTGAATTAAAAACAAAAAAGTATTTTATTAAGATAACTTCAATTAATATAAAACTATGTATATTTAAAGAAAAAGAAATTGAGTTAAAACTGCATTAAAAAAAAAAAACAAACACAAAAACAAAAACAAAACAAAAGGAAAACACCCAACCAAACAAAAAAAACCACAGAGTGCTAACTGTTCCGTTCTACAACAGTAAGATACTTCGCTGTAAGGTTTTGTTCACAAAAGATTAGAATTGTTAAAAACATCAGAAAAAAAGGAAAGAAACCATGTCCTTACATGCTTGAGATTTCTGGCACTGTGCAAAAGGTTGAGCTAACCTTGGAGTAAGCAGAATAAACTTTGTAAGCTTTTTTGAACTACATACATCCTCTAAACCTTCAGCAATTTACTTATTACCAATTTTAGCACTTTTTTGTACCAATTTTAGCACTTTTTTGTACCAATTTTTACTAATTTTTCAAATTAGGCAATTTGCGTAAAATTTTATCAGAAATTAGTGCACATTGGTCTTCATAGGCATGAAACTCCATTTATCTGGCCTCCTAATTGCACCCAAGGAATGCATAATTGAACTGTGAAAGCTGTTTGTTATAACCTATTACATTAACCCACTTCATATTAAGTATGTCACATGTATCATATCTCTGCAAGAAGTAAAAAGAAATGAGGGAATTTTAACTCTCCTCGTGTTGTGCAGTATAACAGAAGTGACTCAAACAAATCCTTTTTCGCCTTAATACAATATAAAAAGGACATGGACCTGTTGGAGTGAGTCTAGAGGAGCGCAATGGGGATGATCAGAGGGATGGAGCACCTCTCCTATGAAGACAGTCTGAAGCAGTTGTTCAGCCTGGAGAAGGCTCCAGGGAGGCCTAGTTGGAGCCTTCAAGTACCTAAAGGAGCCTTCAAGAGAGCTGGAAAAGAGCCTTTTTATGAGGGTGTGTAGTGACAGAACAAGGGGGAATGGCTTTAAACTGAAAGCAGATAGGTTTAGACATTAGGAAGAAACTCTTCCCTGTGATGCTGGTGAGGCACTGAAACAGCTTGTCCAGAGAAGCTGTGGTTGCCCCATCCCTGGAAGTGTTCAAGGCCAGCTTGGATGGGGCTCTGAGCAAACTGTTGTAGTGGAAAATGTCCCTACCCATGGCAGGGGGGTTGAAACCAGTTGATCTTTAAGGTCCTTTCCAGCACAGATTATTCTATGATTCTATGATAAATTCATAATTTTATTCTTAATTGAGAAATCCAAGGGTCTGGTCTTCATGGTGTTTTAGTGTTTGGTTTATATGCAGTGAATTATCAAACGCAGAAAATATATAATCAAAATAAGCAAATAAAAAAACCTTTATAATTTTCAATATAATTTTTCAAACACAAATAAAAAAAGCCCCTTTCCCAGATATTACCTTTTAGCATTACATATTTAATACTAAATTGCAGAAATAGGCACATAAAAATCTTTGTAATACTCACAGAAAGGCCAATAAAGTAAATCCTAGTTAGATAGGCTTCAAAATTCAAAATGATAGTTTGTTAAAATTTACTGCATATTTCCTCTTTACAAAGGGATGCTGCTGGCATAGCAGTACAAAGACATCCTCTTGGTTATTGAGCACAGTTTCAAAGACATGCTGTGTACTTTATTATTATAAGGGACACTGTGACACTCTTTAGACTGTGCTTTCCAGGGCTTGCTAAATAAGCTAATGATTTTTTTTTTTTCTAGTAATGTCAATAGCAGGGAAAAGAACAAACATGCTTGCCTGGAGCTTTAAAAGACAAAGAGCTTTATACTGAGACTAGAATGCACATTAGGTTTGATGCAGAGAAGAGGAAAGTGAACCTATGTAGATATATACGTGGAAATGACCCACATGTAGATATATACGTGGAAATGACCCATTTTTATATGAAGTCTATGCCATGCTGACTAACATCCCTGTTCATTGACCTGTACATATTTTGACAGATGATGTCTTTAGACCATAGCCGGCTGAACCAAATGCATTGTAAACAGTAACACAAGGACTAGATAAACTATCAAAAAATTTACTATGATATAACGTATGCAGCAGATTTTGGAATAGTTGTATTTTCCCAAAAATTGTTATAATGCATAAATGAAACTGATAAAGCCATTATCTTCCATCAGAAGTTTGTCTGAATACAGAAATTGGGATAAATCAGTTTCTAATAAGGAGCTGTTTCTCACTTGGCAGTGTAGACTCTATCGCACAATAGCAAAACCTGATTGTTGTAGTCAACTCCAATCTGTGGACAGTGCCAAGTTCACTGAAACAGAAAAGTCAGATACAGCTATTTTTTTTACATCTAGCTCTCTGTATCAAATTTTTTATCAGAAGAAGAAATTTATGCAGATAAAAAGATTCTTCATTTTATTAACAGCATTTCTTTTCTAGGAACAGTCATGTCTGCTATTTAAAAATGAAAGTCATGATTTTTGATGAGCATTTTTTTGTGCTTTTAAGGGAAGGCAAATTAAAAATATTTCCACAGACCAAAAAAGAAGTAAAGGAACATTGACTGTTTTACAGTGAAGTTTGAAGTAGCTATAAAAGGAAGGACAAGCAGAAGGGTAGAAAAATTCATAATACACTTAGGGTAATATTAACTGCTGGAAAAAATGCTTAAAGACAAATACTTCAAATTGTACTGGGTATGTCTGAATTTTTGTAGTCATTTTGGATTCACATTTACTTTTATCTCAGACAAACAAATTGTCTCCATTCTTAAATGGAAAGTTGTAGAAATAAGAACAGAATTGTAAAACATTTTTTCCACCCTTAACGCCTTCTGTGCAAAAGTTTATGTTGTAAATGACAAATCACGAGACGAAAGCCAAACATCTTTGAATGGAAGGAAAGAAAGAAGGCTGCAGTAAAGAATATTGCCAATACGCTTATTCTCTGAGTCTTTTAAACACTTTCAGTATTTTATTTTCTCTTTCATCTTATATTTTAACCTAACATCTGGATGTTTACACATCTACAGTATCAAAATTCTTAGTTCAGTGTAGTTAAGTCCTGAAATTTTTTTCAATTTTTTTTCTTTCATTACAGAATAGGAAAGTTGCTGTTTTGCTACCACATAAAAATATGCAGAATTTATAATTTTTAACAAGTAATTTTAGGAACTAAGTTAAAATTTAAAATGGAAAATTGAGGAGCGTTATTTAATCATTCTCTCACGTACGTAATATTAGCTAAAACTGTTTAAAGTTTAGCTAATATACCAAAGTTATTCTCCTACATATTGTACAGATAGAAGATGCAGTTCATGAAAGTTCATGAGAGACTCTTGCTCAATATCAGGCAGCTCAGGATGAGGAGTGTCATGATTTTATTTTATTTATAAAACCTAAAACTCGACATTTTAAATTAAAGAATTTTTTTAAGTCCCAAGTTTCTCACCTGTATCCACCATTCATATTCATCCTATGAATCATTTTAGTAACATAAAGGGCTTTCAATAATCTTGAAGTCAACACAAGCTAATTTTCTTTTTATTAATCATGACTATATTTTAGACACAGTCAAATATCCTGGCCATAAATAAATTTTACATTTAGAACAAAGTGTAATCTGCTGTACAAGACTGTTGTTCACATAATTCAAAGTACAGGTCAGACACTAACCTGACAAATAGTTAACATACAAAACCTTAGCTAATAAATTCATTTTAAGCTGTCCTCCTGTTAGTACCCCAAAAGAAATATCCATTATTTTGGGGTTTTCTTACTCATGCTTATCCCCTACTTACTTTTCTGTTCACATGGTAAATATTCAAATTTCAGAAGTACAAGACAGTTAACTGTGGTGCTTTAATAAATTATTGAAAATAAATTTTGCCCTAGAAAGTACCTATAAATCAGGCAGGAGAAAGTAGCAAGAGAGATACTATCATATACTTTCCTTTGTTCTTGCTGAACATGGTAGGGTAGTTTGCTTTCTTTTATGTCTTATACTAAAACAGGTGGCCCTTAAATTTTACCATGAAAACTGTGAAGTTTTTAACACCCCTAGACTTCTACTCAAGGAAGTTAGTTAATCACCAGCTTCCCACATTTCTATCATCTCTCTGGCCATTCTGCAAGGTACAGAACATATGACATGAAAAAGTAACATTAAGGGATTACACCTATCAGCTCAGGCTGAATATTTTGGAGTCTGAAATACCATTTTCAGAGAATATTCAGGTGACAAAAGATAAGCCCACTGAAAGGAGGGATTTGGTTTGTCTAACTTATTTAAAGAAGGAAAGACCTAAAGTTACCCTCTGGTATCTCAAGGTAAGATGCAGGAAGACAGTTCATTGTGCTCACATTTTTGCTACACGGAAGTAACTTCCAAGCTTAAACTTTGATTTGTCTTTGTTTGTCTTAAAAAAAAATAAAATAAAAAAAAAAGAAATTGAAGAACAAATTAGTAAAATGGTAATGAATTTATCTTATACACAGCAAACTTCCTGTGGACTTAAGTCAACTGCTGATGAATGGAAAGGAACAAATGGATGCCTAAGCCATTCTTAATCTGCTCATAACTGAATTAATCTAGTTGAGTTAATTCACTTTTAACTTATAGGAATGGAAGCCTATTTCCTAGCAGGAATACAGCTATTGAAATGATTTACTGAGCATGAGATGTACTGTCATAGGATTCACTCCATTCTTCTCTTTTAGCTAAAGATATTGTCCTGAAAACGTGCCTAAAAACAAAAGCAGTAAAATCCTAACAATTTAAAATATCATTGTCTCCCACTAGAGCAACTTTCCACTGAAAGTATATGACAGCAGGAAACATTCTGTAAGCATCTATAACAAAAATTTCTTAAGAATTACACACCACAGAATGCAGGAAGAGCTAGGAACATCCATTCAGTATATCAACACAGTGCACTAAACTCAGATATTCTGACGTTGACCCTGAGAATACCAAGTACCAAAAGAAGGTTGACATCCTGCCTGACAAATACCAGAGTACCTGAACATGTTACTCCTGCCTCAAATCAGTAGCTATGGATTGGAGCACCTCCCTTCGGCAGAAGCCTGATTTTGTTAAGGAATTTAAGTGGTGGGGAAATGCCCCTGTTCTCCCAGCCTTGTCCAAACAAGCAGAGCAAGATGCACCTTCTCTCCATTGAACAGACAAGTCCTTTGCAGTCTACCCCTCCTGTCTCCATGTGTCTTATCTACCAGTTTCCGGCAAACTCTGCTGACATCTCCTCAAGATCAGCTGCTGTCCGAACTTTCAAAGCTGTGGAGACATTCCCTTTTGTTCTTCTGTTCTTTCAGCCTTGATAGTCAGTGAGACACTGCAAGAGGTTACCCAGTGAGGCTATGGACACCTCATTTTCAGCTTTTATATGATTGCTTCTCAGGTTAACTCTTTACTCACCACTAGGGACATATAAGCTCTAAAAATATAGTAGTATTTCTCATTCCAGTTTGTCTAGCTTCAAACCATGCCATGCTTGCAAAATTACAATAAAATTAGGTTCTTTATCAGAGTATATTTCTTCATGAGTCAAGAAAGAATACAAAAGACCTCTTTAATTAGATAAAGATTCTCAAGTTTTTCATTATTAAAAAATGCTTGCTAAAATCTTGTAACACCTTTTATAATCCCTGCAATATGCAAGTACCATATTTAAATGGTGAATCCTAGAAATGTATAATGAATTCCAGTGATAATACCACAAATGCCAAAGACAGTAATTTTAATTACATTTTTCATTCTGCTGTTTTTACACTCAGAATCACATTTGTTTCCTTTCCAAAATTGTCACAATGAACTGAGGTTCAGATGATTATCTATCCTGAGCACTAAATTATTTTCTGGTTCCTTACTCATTAGGACAAAATTCAATGTTCCTTAATTGTATGGGGGTTTTTGTTTATTAAAAAAAAATCCAGAATATAAATTCACAGACAAGAACGTCAACCAAACTAAGGTAATTTGCTTATTTTTTGCATATTTTTTCCTAAGCCTACAAAAGTTGATAAATCACTAAGCAATGTCAGCAGTGAAGCACCTTTACTAATTGATTAGTAAAGTAAACTTGTAAAGTTTACCCTGGTAAAGTGAGATTAAAAGATGTATAAGAAGCATATTGCAAAAATGTTGATGAAATCAGTAGTTTGCTTTCTTGAAAGGTATTATTATCCACACGAACATACAGTGTAATAATTCCACTGGTGCATAATATGAGCAAAAATTGAAAGGCAGCAAATATGCCTGTACAATGCCAAAAGTGACCGCTAAGATACTTTTGATTCTATTAGAGCATAACCAAAAATTCCCTCAAGCATGATTAGATTTGCCCTCATTTTTGCATTTTCCTGTGACATATAAACTAACTTTGCTTTACATGTTTTATTTGCATTAGGGAAGCATCAATATAATAAGACGTTTTCTTTAACCAGATAGTATAAAGTATAAATAATATTAAACTAGTAGGAAACATAAAAGACAATCTACTGATTCATTTGAAAGCTGTCCAGGAAAAGCGAACAGGATCAATGATGATCAATTAAAAAAGGTCACATACATTACCACCTAGGTTAGAAATATCAAAGGAAAGCCCAGTTTGAAGAAACCTGCCTCACATATGTGTCTGGTGGGGTCTAGAAGAGGCATTTTTAAATGTATGTCATGTGATGAATTAGTTAAGGGAGCTTGGACACAGTCAGCATGGGTAGGATTTATCACACTTCACTTAGCTATTTTTAATTATTATATAACCAGGAAAGAGATAGCCAATGTGATTCATGTTATTCTAAAGTTAGTTTTAATACAAGTGGGTGAATCACCCCTTCGAAAACTTTTGATAAACTGTTGAAAGTGTCTAAATGACTAAAATAAACTAAATGCCTGGTTTTGCAGTTAAATTTAGGTGAAAAAACCATGATGCCTTAAATGTTTAGGATATATAATGAAAAGTAAAAAAAAAAAAAAAAAAGCCCTTTAGACCTACATCATGGTTAATGTCCTCTAGACAAAAAAACCCAAACCAAAACTCTATTAGAAAATGGTAAAAATTAATCTTAATTCTACTTTTGAAATAAACAGTTAATTTGAATTATTCAAAATCGATTTTCTTTTCTGCAGATTAAAAAAGATCTTGCATTTGGGAAGATAAGTTTCAGGCATATTATATCTTCTGATTTCTTTTTATAGGATTTAATTTCAAGAGTGTATTTTGAATTGAACAAATTCCTTATCAGTTAAAGACTTTCCTTCATTATATATAACAGTAGCTATCACAATGAGACAAATTCAAGTCTTGATAATCATTAATGCCAAATCACAATTTCATGGTTCCTATCTATTTTTCTTTTTCAACTTAGTGGATTCCCCCAAGACATTTACTTTTCTTCTGAAAACCAAAGCTATTTTTCAATGTTAGAAGAGACATTTTGGTCTAAGAACATTTTTTTGTACCAAAAGGCAAGCTTTCTAAATGACAAAGCTAATAGTAGCTAAAGCCAATTGGTGCTGCATATGTAAAAGCTGTGGATGCTAAAAGGAAAAGGAGCAGGCTACTCAAATGAATGTAGTGCTGCATGTTCAGCTTTCTTATGCAATTTCATTTTTTATAGGAAAAGTATAATCTCTGCAATGCATCCCTACCAGCAAGTCACCAGCTAGTTGTTATTCCCAAGATAATTGTCAATTCAAGTTATGTCCAACAGCAGCTGCTTGACTCAAGTTCCCTAGTTTTGTTTCATTCAACTGGACCAGTGGTCACAAGTCTATTTTTCAGCACCCATGTATTTCTACTGTACCCCTCTGTAGCATAAAATCAAGTTCCACTTTGAAATTATATAAAACCATGGAAGATCTGGTTTAGTCCATCATTAATTAAAAAGCCAAGTAGCTCTTTGCTCTTTTTTTTTCCTTTTTCCTACAGCGTTTCTTACTGTTTTAAGAATTATAGTTTTCCTGGAAAAAAACAGTAATAAATATAAAAGTCAAATCCACTGAACATGAAAGTCAGGATTGGGGTACTGCTTTAATAGATCTCACTTTATCTGTTTTTTCCAGATGCACTGAAAATGTCTTCCCTAAGAAGGCAATAACTTAAACATGTGTAAAAACTTATTAAGAAGGCACAGTATCCTAATTCCTTTAGGATCCAAGCAAAGGTTATTTCCCAGGCTACTTTTAAAAAAGAAAGCTTACATTACAGTATTTCAGGAGTGTATGTATTTTGATCTGTTTTAACAGCAAATAACTATCCCACACCTAGTCATTCTGCCAGTCAGCAGAATGACAAGATACTTTTCCTTGTGTGTTTAAGAAAAAGGTTTTGGGTAATATTCTCACAAAATTTCCAAACTTTAGAAAATAAACTAAAGGCAAAAGTTTCAAAGCCAGGTAATGGAATCCGGGTTCTCAGTCTGCACAAGAAACGAAAAAAATTTTTGATAAAGGTCTGAAATTACAGACAGGTGAAGTACTATGTTTTTTATATATACATATCTATATATATGTGTATATATATGTTCATGTAAGTATAATTAGTTGTTATAAATGTATTTTTTTATGAAATATGGTGCAGACACAAAGAAATCAGTATGAAACATAGGCTAAGCACAAGCGAGTAAGATAACTGTGCTTCAATAGTTGCTGTAAGAAATATTACACCAACCAGGCACTATTGACATCAATTTAGCTAGAAAGTGTGATTGCCAAAGAGTTTTATGAGATTTTTCCACACTGGAAGTCATTTTTACAAAAAAGAGTTATGAAATTGAGCACTTCATTGAACTGTGATTGTAGGAGTATAACTACATAATTAGGTCTTAAATCATTACAGCATCTTAGATGAACAAGTATTTTACATCAGCCATTTAGCAGACCTGGAAAAATACAAGCATAACATAATAATACATATTTCTTAAACAAGATCTGATATCAAATTTAATTCTATTAAAAAACCCGTGTTTAAGCAAGTAATGAAATAATGTCAACAGAACTCTATGCTGTTGCTCCCTCTGTTTCCCTGGAGGCCTCTCTCACTGTTTTCTGCATCATCCAATTCTGCAAATGCATGTGAGGGCCCTAGCTAAAGCAGGAGAGAGACCAAGAGCCTTAGCACAGAAGGCTCTTTGGACAGAATTCCATTAACTTTGACATGAGCTTCCCAGAAGGGAGCCAGGGTACCTTTAAGAGAGAGCAGTGCTGTAGTTTTGATATCTCCTCAATCAATCTATCAGAACATTTTTCCTTCTGTTTGTCTTTTTGTTCTCCAGAATGTTTTGTTGTTGTTGTTTAATTTTGTAAAACTAGTGACATGTAAGAAAATTGGTTTCATATTTATATCTGAATTTTTAACTGAATCGCTGGTATAACACAACATAACCTCAATCCAAATAAGGAGTACCTCACTTAAATAGAGAAATTTGTAACAAGGTTAAATTTCAGCCTAAAATAACAATTTCAGTTCATTTCAATTACATGTTGCACTGAGTTATACAAGAAAATAAATCTAGTTCTCCCAAAGAACTAAGTATGATTTGTAAGTAATTTTCCACATTTTCAATGAGTCTAAAACAGTGAAAGAAATTAACCACATGGCAACAACTTTGTCCAAAGGACTGCCAGAATTTAAGCTATTATAAATTCCTTGAGTTGCTGTCCAAAAGAGTATCTTAGATCATTAAAATGGTTATCACTATGAGCAAAAAAATGTGTCTGTCAAAACTGTCCTTAATTTGCATATCAGAGACCATAGAAAATTTACACTGATGGCATAACAACTGAGGTATTTCTGTATCCAAGCTGTTCATTGCCATGAAAAAAAAAAATTAACCATCTCTTTTGTGTGCTTTGTTGACATCGCATAGATGAGGAAGGTAAATTAATTATCATATCTTCCTTTCTCTATAGAACTCTGTATCTTGGAGACCTTGGCAGTCTTTAATAAAATGTAGCCATATAAACAGTATATAAATAGACCATACAGAAAGCAAGTAAATTTGGTTTGTGCAGGCATTGTTCTCACTGAAATCATAGACAGAAATAAGACAAGGTCAAGCCCTACAATCCTTTAACTAGCAACACTGACAATATATTGCTATAACCATATTGATTTCAATAACTGTATTTTTGTTTTATGCTGGTGTCAGCTCAGAAGCAAGTCTACACACATTTTCATGTCCACCTCAGTTTAAACAAAGCCCACTGATGGAATCGTCAGCACCAGCAGCTATTTCACACCTCTGCTGTGGACTGCTCACTGCAAGAGTGAACTCACTTAAGCCACCAGCAAGACTTTGTATTAACATACTATCATACCAACATATGTTAGGAAAAAGTGGGTGTAGCTTTTCAGCAAGCAGCTACTGAGGTAAAAGACAGTCTCATGCCTGAAAAAAATTCAAGTAAAATGTGCGATGACAGAGTTTTCTTGAAGAATTTAAACCTCAGTCCCAGACGGTGAATCATTCATAAAATTATCTTCATTGACACCCTTAATATTAGTTTATAATATCTGTTCCTTCATTACTTATTCTATCTATGCAATCAATGGCTATTACAAATTTCAGGTTGATTTTTAAAATACTTATTAATGACACTAGTGACATCCCTTTTCCTATCTGTGACACCAGGCTTTTACTTACTGTGTGCTGAATTAATGACAGTAATTAGCCCTATGCCTTGACAATGCAAAATTTCTGCCCAAGGGCTTCTTCAAACATAAAGGAGAATAAGATTGATTAAAACAAATGCACTGAATTTAATGTCTCTTGAAGATAAATGGTGGCATATGGCACCCTGAAGATCTAGATCCCCCTCTTGACTTTAATAATACCACTTCAAGTTTAGAGTCGCATGATCAGAATTGGGTCAGGTGTACGCTTTTAGGCTCAGGACAAAATTTGGGTGAAATTGCATTTTTAGTTTGGAAACAGATCTGTTAAATGAAAAATCAAAACTACATTTCTTCACTACCCAATCTACTAATGCCCGTAATCCAAAATGATGATGGGGGAAATCTCTGCATTTCCCACTTTAGAAGTGCAGTACCCATCTGTTGCTAAATGCCTCTAAAGAAAATGGATGCTCAAAAATCAGTCTCTGTGTTTAAAAGCACAGATCTTGTGGGATGCATATATACAAGCACAAAGTATTTACAAGCACCTGCAAACCTTTGTGTGCGTCATTCCCCCTGAGCAACACACATCAAGTGTGAATTCTGCAAGTGCAAAAAAAGCCAGTTAGGCATTTCTAAGCAAAAAGAGGCAGCTTCAGAAAAACAAGGGACAGCCCATGAAAATCGAGCCCAAACGACTACACAATACAAGAAATAAGTTTTTTAAATTACTACTAAAACTGTGTTCTGTTAGATCTGCAAATACCACCTGCAGCCTGAGAAGCCAATTGTGTCTTCCAGGTATTAATATCATTGTATAAACAGAGATTTCTAGTATGCAAATCACGCATAATGCACAACCATGTGCAGATGGAGGAGAATTTGGGTCTAAATGTTCAAATAGACAACTGAAAAAATTGTAAGCATGTTACAAAAAGTACATAATTGTGATAACATCATATTAGTCACATATAAACATTAAAATGTTAATGGACTGCTTGGGCAATCCATATACCTCATACAAAATCAGAAAAGCTGCTTTTTAAATTGGAGCAAAATAATCGATTCCCCCCACCCCAAAATTATTTTAGACATTTTCTGTCATGTTGAATTTCTGAACTGAAGAGAATGATGATATCCAGCTATATCATGGTTGTTCTTTTATGCAGTGTGACATAAATGATATGAGGCATCTCAACAAGATACAGCAGACCAGAAAACTGTACCAGGGGCTTCACATGAACTCAATCTCAGCTCCTCAGCAAAAAATAAATTTTGTGCTTTCTTTCAAAATTTTTATATAATGAAGAAGAAATAAATTATTTTTTCTGTTCCACAAACACAATTAAGTGTTGCACATCTTAAGCAATTAATGTTTCATTAGAACTTGATTTTCTGTAAAACTCAGAAAGTAAACAAATGCATTCTCTATTTACTAATTTAGATTGGATGGAGTGGCTGGGGGGAGGGAGAGAGATTTACCCCAGCAATGTGACCATTAGCACTGTTCAAACTGCATACATAGAGAGCTTTGATCACCTTCAAAATTGTATTAGGACTTCTAATATAACATTAATGCACTGTCACAGTGTTTTGAGGAATAAAAAGTTATTCTTACAGAGAACACCCTTCTGTCAAATACTGGTAAATGGCTACTTAAATCAAGGTTGTTCTGATGCTATACTGACTTGAACATGGTTTTTATTGTAGCATTGAGGAGTAACACCTCTGACAGTAAGCCTGGCTATAACTTTATGAATTTTATGAATATTTTATGGAAGTATTTTAGATTCCAGCATAAATATCTATCACAAAATGGAAACAATTTTAAGGGGTCGTGGATTCTTTAGAAAGGCAAGATAAACATAAGATAATCTTATGGGATTGCAATTCATCACCAGTTTAAGTCGTTTCTCTGAACCAGGGTCTCTCACATTCCAGTAAAAGAGTTACTGTTTATCTGTTCATCATGATTTTTCCTACCTCACCCCCTTCTATTACTTTTATCCATGTCCATTCACTGGGAAGTGTTCACATGAAGGTTTGAGGACGAAAGTGTGGTCAAAACTGCTGCATTTCTGCAAGAATTTAAGTGTCTAGAAATTAACATTTTGAAGTTGAAAGGGGTTTTGTCAGTGTTCTATGACCCTCCTCTATATATGCCACTTGAGAATCGTAACTATCCCAAAAGATCCTGGGGAAATGGAACTTATATTTTCATAGTAAGGTTAGGCAAGGGCTGATGTTGCAGCGCTAAAAACTGAAAGGTCTCATAAAAGGAAGAAAAACACTGTTCTAAGACAGGAGCCTAAGGGTTCTTATTCATCTCTGTCTATTTGAGATTCTGTATTGAACCAGTCACATCTAATTAATGAGTTATTTTTAAAAGATGTAAGCTACAATGATAGCTTAATACCCTAACAGCTTTGGCTTCTCTAAGCCCACTACCTCTCCTTCTCAGGATAATAGTAAAGCAGCATAGACTGAAAGGTTTTAGGTTGTTTATGCTTCTGATAAAACACTACCAAAAGCCAAAGAAGAGAGATCAGTAGAAATATCGTGGTGTCAATACAGTCCTATTTATGTGGTGCATAATTGGAGTATTAGGGTTTATGATTTTTTTTTCCTTTCAAAAGATACAGCTGTATCAGATAGCTTTTAAATGATTCAAAGGAGAAGCCTATTTTGACTAGTCAGAAAGAAAGAAACAAAGAGAAAAAAATGTTATGGTGAAGTAGCATAAGGAGACCAGAAAATTTATTGAGAAGTAACTTTCATGGCAATGAACAAGACATATTAATGTGAGCAGACTGAAATCAACTTTTAAAAACAGGTCTGATTGTAGCATAATGTTGAGAGTACTCTTTTTCTCTGCTTATCTTTACAAGAACCTGCCATTTAATAAGAATTAGGTAGGAAAAAATACTTCGGTCCTTGCCTCTCTAGAGTGAGTCTGACAGGGGCTGCACTAGAATTAGGAACCTCCTGCAATGCTAAAACACAAATTGATGCTAATCCCTCCTCACCTCCAGCAGGCTGGCACGTCTCCATATTAGTATGCAAAGCCACTTATTATTGGAAAAAATAGGGTTATTCCTCCTCTTGATATATTCCCTCTTGCTTATTTGTTAGCTTTAGCAGAAAGTGGATTTGGCTTTTATCACTGTTCTTTAAGCCTTTAGGGAGATTAAGCCTGGCATACATACTGACCACGAGCTCCTAATCCCTCCTTGATTTTGGCACCACTTTTATATGTGCTATATAGAAAAGAAACAAATAAAAGTTAAACCATTAGAGTAAAGGATTGGTTTTTATTTCTTTAACACCTGTAAAAATCCAGCAGGCATATCTCACATTTGTGATTTTGGTGATGAGTACAGGTATATGCAAAAACTTAATTTTAATTTTTGCTTGAGATAAAAGCCCTAAAAATCCAATCTATGTACATTTTCAGCAAAATGACATTTTTTAGGAGTACAAATGCAGTAAATACTGTGAAAATGCACAGCATAAAAAGGCAGTTAGAAAATTATTAATGGTGATAGCAGCCCAATAGTAAATGTGCATCTATTCTAAAGTACTTCCTACAGAAATCCAATATGTTACTTTATTTTAATAAGGTCTACCAAAAAGTCTGACAGTATACAAGCAAACTCTCTTAAAACATCCACCTAAGAATAATTTGCAGCTCCAAAAACTATCTGAAGCAATTTTCATCCCTGAAATTAAATCAGGTTCCATTTCCTTTTTGTTCTTAATCTTCCCTTTGCAGAGATAGAAGGTTTACAACTTTTAGGAAAAACTGGTAGGATGAAAATGAGATACAGAAATAAAGAGTATTTAAAGACAATGCATTGTACATTGCAATGGTCCTTACTTTTAGTTGCTCGTGCATCAGTAATATCCGGGTGACAGCCTGGCAAACATTCCATATGAATGTTTTCACAAAGAACTCAATTGTAGTAATTCACTTCACAAGCTCTCCAAAAGCTTAGATGGTATATGCTTACATGAAATTTTCATCAAACGTAATCTAGATAGATAGAAATCTTCAGCTACCTTGAATTTTTTAATATGATGGATTAATGCTACTTCACTTCTCCCCACTCTCCCTCACTCCCCTTCCCTTTCTCACACGTGTTCATGCACAATTAGGGTCTGATCTTCTACATTAAAATTCCCATGCCAGAAAGATTCTGAATATGTAATGCAAAGTGGTTCTGACAAAGGTATTATTTTAATGATTTTAATCTCACAAATTGATTATAACAATGAATATATTTTTTCACTTTCCATTTAATTCTCTCTTCTCCAACCACAAGAAACATAAAAAGAAATTACCATCACAAGACTTACAGCAGTGAAAAGCAACCAATAAAGAAATTTAGAATAAAATGAGATTTAGAATAGATAGATCTTAACTGTGTAGGTCTGGGGTTTTGGGATTTTCTTAAAAAAAATAGACAGATTTATAATGGAATGCATTCATAAAATCATTTAGCATTATCAATTTGCCTCAAAGTATCATTGAACATCACAGCTGAAAAGGAGTTACATTCCACAGCAAAGAAAGAAAATGGTGGTTGAAATACCATTTCTCATTTCTAGTAACTTCCACTTGAAAGATTGTAGTGAATATGTTTTCAAAAGTTACCTGAACATGTTTTAGAGATGCAGTAGGGCAGCACTGGGCAGATGTCAATCATTTCTCCCATTTGCTAACGCAGTGTACTCTTAGAATATCTGTTAAAAACTTTGCCTTTTTTTGTTTTAATTATTGATGAATAAATTTACTATTTTCATTTTGTTCTCTTAATGTTATCTAAAGACTGAATTTTAGACTACTTCCTGCATACTTCCTACAGTTTATTCAATAAATATTCATTTTTTTCACTAGATGCCGTAACAAAATAGGGACCAGCTGGCCATTGCTGGTCATTCTGCATTATCCACTTACCAGCTCTAAATATGAATATTCTGGAAGTTCTCAGTAGGGAAGCTGAAAAGCAAATCAGCACTGATGTTTTCTAGGAAGGACCAAGAAAAAAAGTTTCTCTCATGGAACAGTTTCAAAACTGTTGGTAAGAAGGAGCAAAGCAATGTCAGTTTTAGGAGAAAAGTGTTTCAGATGTTTCTGCCCTTTTAAAAATCACACCTGAAATGTCACTCTTAATACTGCAAGTTTTGAGCACTTCCACATTTACTTTATCTTCCATGATTCTTAAACTTTTCCTAAATATTATATTGTTCTAAAATCATCAAGAACAAGTCATGTCAAAATAGTGGGGTTTTTCCCATGGTAGTATTATAGACCTTTTGGGTGGAGCAAAAGCAGTCACATTATCATCCTGATTCCCTTTAGAAAGCCACCTGGTGCTCTCTCTCATGACCTTTTGATAAGCAAACTAGGGAAATACTCCCTGTGTGGAATTAGTGAGTGTTGTTATTAATAGTTTACTGTCAGGCTGGACAAAGATTTGCAGTACTATTCCACAAGGCTCTGAGTTACTTTCTTTAACAGTTTAAATAAAGAAATAAAAAATAGGGTTATTACATCTGGAAGTTAACACCATGCTGAGAGAACTGCAAATGCGTTGTATAAAAATGATTGCAACAGGCTGGAGTCTGAAGAAAATTCAGTACAAATAAGGGCGAGATCTGCATTTTATGATAGAAAAGTATGGTGGAGGAAAAAAAGCTTTCCCCCTGGAGTTAAAAAAATGGTAACTCCTGAGGGGGTGGTGTCACTTGATGTGGACCCAATGAGCACTCCTGGAAAATATAAACATATCACAAGCAGACCGGAAAAGAAGGATGTTGTAGTAGTTGTTGGAGAGAGTGGCCATGTTCTGAAGCCACGAGGAGAAGGGGCAGGAACCCCGTTGGGGGTTAGGCCTCCCCCAGCTCCGGCGGGGGAGATACAAGAGCTTGGAACAGTGTTAAACTGGGCCAGGTTCTGTAGCTGAGAGCTGAAGGAGTTTCTCCATTGTAAGCAGCAGCAGGAGATACTGAAAAGCAGCAGCAGAGCAGCAGTGAACGAAGAACAGTGGCAGAGAGAAGAAGATGAGGAGCAGCAAAACAAGCATGCAGCCAAGCAGGAAGACACAAAGTTGTCTGAAAGAGAAAGAGAGCCGACTACAGAGCAGGGCAAAGCTCTACAGAGAGAGTTTTGGGGTAAGAACTGAAACAAACTCCCCAAACCCCTCTGAGACCTCCCAGAGAGAAGGAGATGGACTCCTACTTGAGAGGAGTCTTGGAGTGCTGCAGCACCAGAGAGAGAGGAGGTAAGAAGCTCAAGACGTCCCGGGTCTGGACCGGGATGGCCAGACGGAATGCGGAGGGGGTAACCTTGGTCTCCCTCGCTGCTGCTGCCAAGCAACAGCCTGAGACAGCACAGGAGCTCTGATAGAACTCTTGAGGCAAAAGCTTTCAACTGAAAGCTGCACGAGATGTTCTGACTCAGGGGTGAATCCCCTGAGGAAGGGACCTTCATGGGGGTCTTACACCCCATGATGCGATGTGTTGAAGGGAGATTTGTTCCTGCTACGCAGCCCACAGGAGAGAGGGGGGAGAGGAGACCCCCTTGTGTGTACTGGGAAGAGATCCAGCTACAACAATCCAGCTACAGCTGCAGCATGGAAGAGGAGAGAGGCTGCTGCCCTGAGAGTGGAAAGGATCTTTGCTTTTCCTTTCTGGACTTTTATTGGAGGGAGAAGAGATTGATCCATTGTAAATACTGATTTATCATAGGAGAGATAGTTAAGATTATGTATATGATGTATTGTAATATTTGTTTGTACAGTGATTGTAATATAATTCCCTTTCCCCCCATATTGAGTCTTGTGTAGTGTCTGGAAAACCCATCTCACACTGGGTTGAGATGTGCGAGGGGGGCTTGGACTCCGGAATTGGATTTTAGGGGTCTCAAACTATGACATTGCAGAATGGAAACAACTGGCGGAGAGCAATAGAATCTGATTAATACTGATGGCTCTGTCAAAAGCTGAATGTGACAACATTTTATGCAAAAATGGCATTTTGAGATGTATAAAGATTATTTTTAAACACTCTTCCATCCCATCCAATGCCAGCAAGACCATTGCTGGAATGTTATATCAAATTTTGAGAATAGCATTCTAGGAAATGTTTATGGAACAACAGGATAAACCCCAGAAGAGAGATTAAGGAAACAAAACCTTCAGTAAGTGGTTAAAGGAAGCAGGTTGGTTAGGTCCAAAGAAGAATAGACTGAGGGGCAAAATGATCGTATCTAAAATGTTAAAAGATAGGAATAATAAGACAGCAAAAGTTCTTATTTTAATTTCCCTGCAGATTTGAGTTTAAAATAAACTAAAAAAATAAAGGTCACTATTCCAAGACATAGAATACCAACTTGCATTTGCCAGAATGAAGACTGAAGTTAACCCTAAGGAAAAACTCTAGAAGGCAGTGAAGCAATGGATTCCCTGAAAGGGCTGGGAAGTCCCCCCAGCAGACATTTTTCACGAACAAGCTGGACACGCATCTGTTAGCAGTGAAAATCATACATTTAACCCTCATTTTGGTAGTAGGATAGAACCAATAATTCTTCAAAATCACTTCAAAATTTATTTTATTCTGTTTTTATGACCCTACAGTGAAGGCTAATTATGTCACTGCACAAGTAGAAGCTTAAGGACTAAGTCGCAGTTTTGATATAGTAACATATAAGTAACTTTTAAGAACATAGTAACTTTTACGAACTATCTGTATAACTAAAATTTAGGCTTGACCTGTGGTGAAACTTGACCAGAGCATTTTTTCAAAGTCTGAAACTATGAAAATCATGAAACAAGAGTCTAAATTTTAAATATAGATATGCGGAGTAACAATGTGAATTTAGAACCGCATATATAACAGGCTTCTAGTAAAGCAGTTAAAAAAAAATGTCCTTCTTTAGATAAACATTCACACATTACTTCTTTATGTACGGTAATACTGATTCCATTAAGAAGAGACAAACAAACAAAGAAATCAAACAAAAAAACCCATATCCCCAAAACAACCAATCAATCAATATATAAGCAAAAAACCCCCAACCAACCACAACCCAAAACCTCTTCTCTCTTTCAATTTTAAATACGTGGAACCTCTCAATATTATGTGTCTGGAATGGAAACAGAAATGTTCTAATTTTCACATCACAACCTGCAGAAACCCATATGACAAGATTTAAAAGTTATTCTGAATCAGATTTCAGTCATAACCAGATTGCTAACTCAAACACCTTTATGTCTGAGATGAACCCAGGGGAAATATGTAAGTCTGCATAAGTGATTTAGTTTTGCATTAGAACTTAAGGCTAAAAAAGCATACATCTGAGATCAATAGGAGTTTTAAATTTAATTATGTCACATTTTTTGTCATCTTTCTATTTTTTAAAGGGTTTAAATGACTTTCTCCTTTAACATTGTTATTCAGTATTTATATAACTAGAGCAAATATTGAGCATTATGGAGAAGATACATTTGATGTTCTCCCTTTCAACAACACAGCCCATGTACTCCTTCAGAAGATGAACTCCTCAAGCCTGCAGATAACAGTGACTGATAAAATATCCAAGAACATCTGAAACTGTCACATCTTCACTGCACTGCTGGTGCTGAATTTGCAGTGGATAAGGAGCTGTCAGCCAGGGTATTCAAAGCAGTAAAAGTGATTTACAGCTTCTGCTATCCCTCCTTCCTTCTTTCGTTGGGGTCTCTACTCATGCCTCATCCTCTCAATGGTTCTGACTATGGAAACCCAATTGTCTTTTAACAGCAAATGATTATGATTCTGTTCCGTGATCAGCATCTGCCACTTCAGAATCTCAAGCAAGTTTAATAAAAGGGCGTATCTTTAACTCTGAATAGAGTCCTTTAGTTGTAAATATGGAGCAGACAACACATTTAAAAAAGAAGTTTATGTGTTTGTCAACTGAAATCTATAATGATTTCTAGCTAGCACTTATATGTCATCTCTACTGTTTATACATACACCATTTGTTACTTAAAACCTCCCGAAAGAAAGGATATTCAGATCATTGCCACCAGGAATCTTCTTATATTGTCAAATTTATTTTTATCTGTTGTCAAGAGTAGTTATTAACATGCTTAAAATGCATCTTTATCACATTTCTGCCATCTGAGTGCTACTTACAATTCCATTAAAGGCCACCACTAACAAAATAGTTAGGTACATGCATAATTTTACACAGAAAGTTAACTGCAGTTTTATGCCTTAAGAAGATTCTTAGGTTATAACCTTTCATTTAGACATTCTCTTGCCTAAATGAAAGGTTATAACCTGGATTTTTAAATCTTTTAAATCTTTTTGTATTATTTGATATTCCATAAGAAAATACTGAAATTCATTTTTCTTCAAGACCACTGAGATATTTACAAGGTGAAATAAATTATCATGATATCACTGTAACACTCAAGGACTGCACAACAACAATACTGCATACCAGCACCATTGTGTCTCAGCATTTCATCAGGAACATATAATAGGTAAAAATCTGAATATCTGTATGTATATATCTGGTCATTCCTGTAAAGTAAGACCATTATACTTGTCAATAAAGATACTACTACTGATCTGAAGAGGAATGAACTAGTTTGGTTCCATGTAAGTAAAAGTCCATTTAACAATGTTCTGCAATTTCTAGAGGTAATGATTAACAGGTCCTCTTCGTATACATGCAAAACTCAAATACTTCGGTAATATAGAAGAACCTTAAACCAGAAACAAAGAGGGATATTTTTTTTCCTTTCATCTATTTTCAGAATAAAAAAAAGAGCCAAGGGAACAGGAATAGCAAGGAAAACAGAGCTAACAGAGGCTGGCATCAGATACAGTAAGTTGGTCAGTAGTTTTAGGGCTCCACATGTAGATAGTCTGTGAACATCTGGGATGGTTGGGGACTCCTGGGAACTCCTGGAGGAATGTCAGGGTGCCTGCTGCACTGGGAAAAGGCAGCCACAGGGCTTGTGACTTCTAGCAGCTTGTAGTGAAACTGTTTCCTGATCAAAGGGTTCTTTGAGCTTCAAGCAAGGAGAATCAAGTATCTCTTTAGCAGGTGTTGGGAGAGGTGTGCGTAAGGGCCAGCCCAGCCAGGAGAAGTTTCTGCAGAGGGTGCGGAAAAGCTGGCTGGAAACCCTGCTGCTTTTATGTGCCCAGTATTGGTGAGAGTGTGCCATAAAGCGTGTCCCCAACACACACCTTAGCAGCTATCCCAGCATATCAGAGGCTCAGAAGGGAGGATGATGTGTCTCTGTAGGCCCATTACTGAGACGGGGGCCAGAGGATGATGGGCTTCCTACCAGCCTGAGATTTGTGCTGGGGAGTATCCACATCACCAAGTAGAGGGGAGCTATCACGAAGGAGGGGCAGGAGGGGCCTGAGCATATTGGGTGCAGAAATGGAGACTCCCAGGATGTCAAAGGCTGAGACAGGCAATGGCAAGACAAAAGGTCCTTGTCTAATGTGAAACCACAGAACAGGGTCAGTATGCTGACAGCAGATGAGGTGCAGAGTCTAAGAAGGAGGTTGAGGAGGTGATCCTTCCCATATCCTGAGCACTGATGAAACCATAGCTGTGTCCAGTTCTGGGCTCACCAGTAAAAGAGATATGGACATACTGAAGAGAGTACTACAAACAGCCACAAAGATGGTAAAGGGTGTGGAGCATTTGTCATGGAAGAAGAAGCTAAGAGAGATGAGACCTTTCAGCTTGGAGAAGGGAATGTGTCAGAGGGGAATCTTATATCAGTGCGTATAAATATCTTGTGGGATGGAGACAGACTCGTCTCATTTACATCCAGAGACAGGACAAGAGGCAATGGGCACACACTGAACCAGAGAAAATTATGTTTATGCATAAAAAAACCAAACAAACAGACAAACAAACAAAAAACCAAAACCAAAAAAAACCACAAAACTTCTTCAGTGTGCAAGCAGTCACAAACAGTGGAATAGATTGCCCAGAGAGGCTGAGGAGTCTCCATCCCTGGAGATATTCCACATTCTACTGGATGCAGACCTGAGCAGCCTGCTGCTGTAGCTCAATCTACTCTGAGCAGGGAGGGCTGGACTAGACATCTTCAGAGGACCACACTGGCTTTCTGAGCAGTAACACTCTCTCTGATGTCTAATGATCCCCGACTTTCAGAAAGTTGCAAATGATCAATGACCACGACATGAATATTTGCAGCCATTTGGCTGCATTAGCAAGCCAGGAGAGGTGTAAAACAGCCACAGGGAGCAACCTTTACAGTTTCATTTCCCACTATTAAACACCAAATGAGGAGTATCTGAAAAATTAAGCTAATGTGATTCTTGAGCCTCATCTTTAAAAGCAAAGGGATATTATAATTCTATGCGTGTATTATCTTATGTGTGAATCCATGGAATGCAGACTACACAATCGTGGATGAGAAAGGAAGATGGCCCATGAAACATCCACATTATTAATTGTCAGCTTGGTGGAAAGGCTTCAGGTGCTCAGCCCTCAACAGCTTTTTGTTGGAGGAGTTAACAAAGGCTCAAGCATTTAAGAAATTACACTTGTTGTCAAGACACTGTTATGACACATATGATTCTTTTACTTGTTCTGGCACATACTTTTCTGTAGAAGTAAGAAAGCCTGAATAACAAACTTAATACCTGCAGATATGTGTAAATGGAAACAAATCTTCTCTCTTTAAAAATGCAGCTCTAGATTATAATTAGAAACTTATAAGTAATTTTCTTCTGATTTTGAAAGCATATAAAAAAGTAGATTTTATCACAGCCAAATGAAGTTTACAATGTCTCTTACAATTTCAGTTGAGGCAACAGAGAAAGATGCAGACAATACAATACATGTAACAGATCCAAGGAAATTAAGAAAAAAATCGCATTATCACACAGAGTGAGTGAAAACCTTTGTTGCACTTTCACAGATCTTGTATGTTACAGATAGATGTCTTTTACAACTTTAAGGATTCTACGGTTCTATGATAATGCACCAAATATTACCAGAAATTAACATGAGTACAAATTTTTTTTCAAGTGCTACTTTTTAGAAGATCTGCTTCTAGGAATGAGAGTGGACAGGTAAATGTTGAAAATTGCACACAAAATTTTATAACGTGAGAATATACACAATGGAATGGGCTGTAAAAATCTTCTGTTACAGTAATTTTTCTCATTCCTGTGAAATGCTCTTTTAGGATCCATTTAGCAATTAATTGCAGTTCTCACTAGATGCTAACGTTGCAACAAAAATCTACAGAATAAATTGTGCCAGTGCAAACGAGGAAGTGATTGGCAGGTCTTTCTTAATTATGGCATTAGATTTAGCACTTCTGTTAATCTGAAATTCATTAACATGTCTCCAGATACCACTAGTTAAATCCAGTTTGCCAACAGGCAGAATCAGCTCTGAAATTAGTGCTTCAGAAAACCCTGTTTATTGCCTGCTGTCCTCTGAAAAAAATTCACTGAGGTCAGGTTTCCTAACATATTGTTTGTCTGGGTTCCCAAAACAATTCCATGATATTCTCAAGGGGCAACTCTGAACACACAAAAGCTATAATGAGGTTTGTGCAAGGATCACTTATCTACAAAATAAATCTCTTATTTCTTCAAATGGATCCTTAATTCCTCTTTTTTATATTTTATTGATGTAGTCTTTCAGGCTGCATTTTCATGATCAATAGTTATTCTACCCATATAGAAATCTCTGTAGATGATACAGACAGAAATGCAAATGAGGATAAAGGCTACATAAATTTTTCAGAAATGGCTCATGCCAATGATCCTGGTATCTATCTCTGATAGAGAAGTTATTTATTTATTAACAAGGAAAGCATGACAGATATAATCTCTCTGGATTTCACAGTTTTATTCCATGGGAGATGACTGATTAAAATTGATAAGCTGCGCATCAGAAGCTGGACTGTAAAGTGAATCAAAAAGGAGATCAAACCAGCTGTGTTGAAAGTGTCTTGGTATTGGTAGGTTCCCTGTGCATTTCTTCAGAGTCTACTTCAGGAAATTTTGTCTATGCCCTCAACGGGAAAAAAAATTGCTCTCTGGGGACATAGATGTCCTAACGAAATGTAACGATAGCATGAAGATAGATGGGATGCATTGGTAACATGGAATAAGATCAAACAACACACGGCAGAGTTTGGGTAATCTTAGGGACTGAGAGCATATGTATATTCTGATGCATTTACAGGCTAACAATAGGAACTTGGTTAAGACTACAGAGTTCCTGTATTTCTAGATACAAGAGAAGAGAAAATGTATAGCAATTCAGACAAATCTCACACTAGATTCCTGTCTTTCTCTTTGATCTCTTTTTTCAGGCACATTAAGGATTTATATCTACTTTTGTAACATTGTAAAATTATTTTTATTTCATATTTTTATCTCTAATATAATTACATTGGTATTCACTATATTATCCAAACTTTTCCCCAATCTTGTTTTGTAGACCTTCCTTATTATAATCCCAGAGCAGTAAATCTTGCAATTATTTTATATATATCTTCTCAGATCCCTAAATAGGCCATCCTATAAGTAATGAAAGACAACCTGTTATTAAACTTTTGAATTCGTCTCTTCTAAATCTAGCTTCCAGCTTTCTGTATAAATTTTCATTCTTGTTTCTTTTTCACTCACATATCAAATGATTTTGCATATATTTCTTAGAATATGCTGCATTCTTTCTTGGAAATGCTTGGTCATTTTGCACTGGATGGACAGATGCCACAAGGGTGAATGCTACAGAACAATGAATTATATAACTCTTTTCCTAATCTCATTTCTATAGCCACAATGGTCAAAATTGCTTCCTTTTTTCTCAGTGTTGACAAATGACAACTAAAAATAGCACTATCTCACTGGGATCCCCAGAGTCTTAAATAGAAGACTCTTCTACCACACTTAGTTCTTTTCCCTGGGTAACTTCTCCAGTTTGTTTGAGTTCAAATAATAAATAACTTTGTAGGTACTGTTGCTTGCTCCCGTGCACAATTTTTTTTGCTTAATGTTCAGTTCCCCAGCCTTGTCAACCCCTGAATTTAGAATTATTTGTCTAAATGTTGTACAGACACACAATATGTTATCATCTCCATTTGCAGCAATTTTTCCTACAGGTTTTGGTAGGCTTTTGTGACCAATTTTATTTTTATTTTTCCTGAGTTACTTTGTCCTCTTCTTTTCCCTTTGTCAGCAGATTTATTTTCAGTTTTAAATGTTTTTTCATATGGATATAGTTTAAAATCTTGTTTGACAAAATGCATTTTAACTGTATTCTTCAATATTGAAAGTTTTGTCTTTAAGGAGATTTTATCATTTGGATGTGTCTTAATAGTCTATACAACATCTGTGCATACAAGAAAGAATTCCATGTGGATTGCTTCTCCTTTCACTGCTTTTAAAGTTGACACAAATAATAGTCTAATCTTATTATTAAATAATTTATGGTTATTATTACTAGGTTTGTTACTGATAATTAGATTAATATCTCTCTGCGAAGTAGTGTTATCATATGGCTTTTGCATGTCCTCTAAGTTTCTGCTATTTCTTCTTTCATTTGGTAGACACCCTTTAGGTGATTTACAATAATAACTCATCACTTTATTCCTAGTTTCCATCCTCAAGCTCTTTTTTTCTTCCAAAAATCAGAATAGTATTGGAGTAATCTCACCTATTTTTGGCAATAGACAACTAAAGCTGATACACTTTTATAGATTTGCTCTGCTGTCAGTGGAGGCATCTCTACAGCACAACTCATCTCATGTATTTTAGAGAAGTAAATGATGAGGTGAACCATGCCCCACCAAGTAAACCTCTTTTCATTCACTATAAAAGCAGTGTAATCAACTAGTTCATGTGTAGACACCTCCACTCTTCATATCTAATGTGAAATAAATTGAATTCTATTCCTATACTGTTTGGCTATATGAATAGCTAAATTCTCTGTTATTCCATTTCTATACTTGTCCCCTCTTCCACTTCTTCTGGTTACGTGACACACACAAAATAAGGCAAACCCAATATTTCATAGTAGTCTTGCTACTACCTTTCACAGTGCTAGGAAAAACTGCATATTTTATCACCTGCATCATCATGTGTCTGTACTGTTTGCTATTATTTCTCATGGGGGAAAAATGAAAAAAACAATACCATTATAAATAGTCCTTGTCTCTAATCTATCTACTGTGCAATATTTGTAGCATGTCAATCTGCTGAAGTTAAAGCCCTTCTGCCTTTCTGTACCTAACCTTATTACTTTCCATTTCCTGACGACAAATCATATGGTCCAGGCGGGGGCTTGTGACCCTGTTCTATAGGAGTCATGTTCATTTGTTCCTACCCTCAGTGCTTTTTCCACAGTCTTCTATTATTGTCAGGTTTCATCATCCTTCAACATTTCCCTCCTCAGAATCCCTCTTGTTACTTATCTGTCTGGGAATTCATATCAAGATCTGTGCTCATTCCTATTTAATACCGCATTAGAAATCATTAGCAAGTCAGGACCATGAAGATGAAGACTTACATTTTCTGAAATATTTTTTCATTGATCTGGTTGTTATTGATTCTGACAGAGGGACCTCTGAAGAAGAAGTAGCAAGGAAGAAAAGCTAAGAATATTTTTAGTCATCCTTACAATATCAGGAGTGCCAGACACACATACAAAATCAAGAAAATAAAGGTAAAAGTTTATAACAATAGATCTATATTAATTTTTCATATATGAGCCTCAATAATAGATCTATATGTAGTCTCTGAAGACATTGAACCTCATGAGAATTATTCCCTTTTATGACCACCTCCCATTTAATCGCTGTACGTCTACAATTACAAGGTCTATGTTATCAGGGACTGCAAGGACTTCACAATCTGAAAATCACCCATATGAAACAAGACAACCTTTTTATAGGAAAAGGAATAATAAGAAGGGTCAGATTTCAGATGCCTTTTAGTGACCAAGACCTGAGTTGAATTTAATTATCTAAGAACCGTCCAAGTGGCACTGATTTGCACTTCTAAGTTACTGTAGGGTCAGCATTTACACTTCCCTTTTCAGAGGCTCCTTGGCTCAACCAGTGAGGCACACAGTTTTTTCTTCACCCCCTTGCTGCTCAGATCCAAGAGAGAGAGGCACACTTCTTTTTTATCTATTTCTCTGATCTGAGTTGTCCCCTCTGGACAGAAATCAAGAGAATTACAGCTACTAGCTCACAGGGATACTGGATGCTGAGGGAGGCAACTCTCAGCTCTGCTGACATGGCACTACCTTGGTACAAGAAAACCCTGCCCAAACTTCACATGGGCTTGCCCTGAAGGTTAGCAATATTGGAAGCTAAGAGACTTCATTCCTGGGACTGATTTCCCAGAGGATTTTACTCAAGGACCAGAGCCACAAAAATAGTTTCTTGAAATTGCTCAATGAAATCAGCATCTTTGTCAGGAATATCAGTTGATTGCTGGTTTTCATGAGTGATTGAACTGATAAGAATATCACTCACCAGTACAGCTGTAGGGCCTGGAGAGATTCTGTTTTATCATAAAATTAATTTTAGTTTAATTCAGACCAAAATCAAATAATTAAATGATAAGACAGAAGATAAAAAGGAAAATCCTTAAATTAGTGCTTCGTTTGTTTGGGTTTGGGTTTTTTCATCAAATGACACAGGATAAACAAATTTCTTTCTAAAGGCCATTTATGGTTTGCATTATTATTTCAATCCAGTGTAAGAACTGAACTATTTTATGAGCGTTTTGATTTTGTGGGTATTTTTAGAATTTAATTACTTCAGAATTGGAATGCACTATACTATTCCACAAACTACTGAAAAACAATAGTCCATTCATTAGGCAAACACTTATAATGTGTTTGATGCTGGAAAACCCGACTTCAACACACTTTGTTAGGAGTACATAACAACCTCTCCGCTATAGATTCACAGACATGGTATGCACTCCGATAGGTGATTAGACCCTGGCCACAGAGCTCACATGGTATGCGTTTATAGGTGTTAGTGAGCCACTTCTTTAAAAACAAATTGCCACCTCTTTTTCACAAGTGGAAAAAATAGTATGTGCTTCTCAAATGACGTTGCTATTATTCACTGTTTGGCATATACAGTCAATGTCTATTAGCTTATCTTCATAGGAAATCTTTAATTTGATTATATATGCATACAGAACAGACAAAACTCTCCGTGTATTTGGACTCTTCAGCTGCCGTTTGCTACCTTCTTTGTCTTCTGCTCTTCACCTTATTTGTTTTCAGCAGTTACAGCCTCTCATCTCCATGGGAGGGGCAAGTTTCTGCTATTCAAAACAAAATAATTTAGCTTAAATTACCTCTGAATAGGGGTTCAGAGTCCTTGTTTAGAGAGAATGGTTCATGTCTTTATTTCAAAAATTTTGTGGACTGAGATAACAGCCAGTTGTGTCTATGTGCCATTAAATAATTCATTAAAACACTATATTTAAACTACATCTGCACTTATGCATTCACATTTGCTGTGTAAATTGATGTAAGCAGTAAGAACTTGAAATAGCAAACTTAGGTTTGGGAACATCTGCTTGAATATTAATTTCTTTTCATTGTACACACTCCTCAGAATTAGGAGAACTCACTTATTACAACAAGAACAAAACCATGCATATTTTAAGTTCAGGTAAGAAAGAAACTTGCCTAAGCCCATTCTGCATGAACAATATCCCTCGCTGGTAAGACATGGTGAAAGTGAAAAACACAGAAAAAATTATCAGTGTTTGAGCTGCAGTTAGTCCATGTACAAGGGAGGATCAATACAACAATTTGTAACTATCAAGAGCAGGAGCCTTCAAATGCCAGCTGGCTTGGCAGAAACCTTCCCACAGTGGCTCTATGTCAATATACGGATTACTTCCAAGCACCTTTAGTTGTTTTTCTCTAACATGATAAGCAGTGGACTCTAATGTCCTGAGGCTTTCTCTTCAGATCTCTGGGTAGAGACTTGGAAGAACCACGGGAGAGACTGCACTAAGTCTTTCAAGTTTGTACAATCTGGCATGTTTTGAGGAGTCTAACTGCCCTGCATGCAGATGATGACTCGAGGTTAACAAAAATATATCATTTTTATTTGCTTTTAAAATGCATAATAATCACCTCTAAAAAGTGGGACATAGCTACCATAACTGGCCATATTATGAGTTGTGACTTTAACACTACCTAGGGATATATTTATAAAATGTGATTATGTGTGATACAGGAACAGTGCCAATACATTTTTGTATCTCAACTCAGGATCAAGCTATATTGGAGCAAGGCCACAGGAGCCCTAGGGTAGTTGCAGAGTCAAACAGGAAAACCAAACATTGACCCAACTGGAGCTCAGAGTGAGCAATAATGTCTCTTCTGTGATTATATCTGTTTGCTTAGCCTTACAATCAAAAGGTACTGAGGTCTCCGTAAGATGCAACATACAGAATTTTTCACTCCTTCTTATTTTAAAGAGTGTGATGAGTATATGTAAGAAAAGAAATTCCGAGGAGGGAGCAGGATACCATGCATGGGTGATACATAAGTACTTTCTTGCCATCAGGTCTGTACAAACTCTATCCTCTGCCTACCACAAGCAGATACAAACTCCCTTGCCTTTCCATTGAAAAACATACAGCTCCCAGGGAAATATTCACTTAGTGAATGTCAAGGACTATCTCTAACTGTACTGCTCTTCTACTCCTGCAAATAAACATACGTGTTAGAGAGCATGTCTGTAATCTCAGGATGTTTTGTATTCCTCAGACAGCTCAGGTAACCACTATGTTCCTAAGATGCTTTTCATGTTCTTAGGAACTATCTTCCAGTATAGAGCAAGTGCAACAACCAAACTTGAAGCCACATCTAAGTGACTAGATGATACTCATAACAAAAATAAATAATTGTAAATGCAACTTTTTTCCTATATGTTTACTTGCCAACTGACCTGGATTTTGCTTTCTCTTATCTTTTCAGCACTTCTTTAAAACTCTTAAGGTGACTACTTTTTACAGCTGGTTTCCAGTACAATTGATGAACACCAGTATTCCAGATCCATTAAAATAAACATTATATTTTCTACTGAAACTTTATAAACCGAGTGTTGATAAACATATTTCTGAGAGTTCCTGACTGGCTGATGGATTTTTCCTTTTTCAACTAAATAATGAACAGGTAAAATTTAATATCTACTTTTCAAGAAAAAATTGTGCAAACTGAATGATATCATTCCTTTTCAGAATGTGAAATAAAAAGGGTGAGTTAAATTAATTAAGAAAGTATTAATTAATCCCAAGGCATTCAGATTGACTCCATAGCTTTTAATGCTTCCAAGCACTGGAAACATCTGGACTGTTTTAACCAGGATCAATTTCTAACTGCTGTGATATTTGCATATAATTGTGTTTTCATAGATTTAAGATGAAAAATTTATTGCAATCACTTTTTCCTTGTTTAATTAAACATGAATAGATCTAAATTTCTACTCCTTTATTATTAGTTATATTTTTAAATTCTAATTACAAATGTCTTTAGCAACTCTGAATCCTTATTTGCTTTAAGCTAAAATGTTAAAAAATGTTACAAGAAGATGTAGATAGCATAGACCTAGAATTGAAAGTGCAAAAAAGTACTGCAGGAACAGACAGATAGCAAAATTGTTGCTTAAAAAACTGCACAAATTTTTGGGCTCTTGCAAGAATGAACTTAACTAACTTAACTCCCATTTCTGTGAAAATTCTTTTAATCAGGGTGCTATGTAATCAAGCTACATTTCACATATTGCAAGGATGTTACAAGAAACTTGAAAGATACTTATTTCATGATAGCCTAACATATAACTTTTCACTGTTCGTTGAAAGAAAATAAAAGGGATTGATAGAATAATCAAACATCATTATGACAAGGAAGTCTGTTTGTTTGTTTTTTTCCTAAAGCTAAATTTTCTCCTTTATATTAAAACTATGGTAATATCTTGATAGTTTCTTTCTCTATCCAAAGTTGGTTGGTTTTGATTTGGCTTCTTTTGTTTTCTTATAGGGCAAAAAAAAAGGTTATTAGCAAAAAATAATGGTTTAAAATTGTGCCAGCTTCTCTAATCCTTTGGAGATAATACAGATATAGTGCTTAAATACCAAAGGGTAACTTGTAATTCATCTTTTATAAAACAGAAAATTTTCGTCTGAATGAAAATGAAAAATTACCCCGATGCTGATGACAGGGCTTCCTTGTGTATGGTGCTCAATAAACAAAAAATTCCAACAACTGCATAAGATTTCTTGTTTAATTTCTGATTTGGTAGAAATAAAGAGTCATGCTTTTATAGCTGTTTCATAGGATCATAGAATCAGCCAGATTGGAAGGGACCTCTGAGATCATCAAGTCCAACCCTTGATCCACTACCGCCGTGGTTACTAGACCATGGCACTAAGTGCCACATCCAGTCTCATCTTAAAAACCTCCAGGGATGGAGAATCCACCACTTCCCTGGGCAGCCCATTCCAATGCCTGATTACCCTCTCTGTAAAGAATTTCTTCTTAATATCTAATTCTACTTTCACTAGAGTAAAAATACAATGAAAATTATCACTTTATATAAACTAAGAACCACTTAGTTCTACTGAGTTAGGATATTGAGAGTCCATTTGGATAGGACTTCTAGGAAGTCTTGCAGAATATTCTCCCAGTCATGCCCTGTGCTTGTTTAAGGCTAGCTCCTGAGAAATGACTTCAGACTCCTTTGGATTAAAGGCTTAGAAGTCAATTGCTTTATTTGTCTAGTGAACATTTGAATCCCAAACTAATATTAAAAGTTTTAGGGAAGAACAAAGCTCCAGTGTTTCTACCATCTTCATCCAAAGGAGAGTTAGCAATGCTGCACTAAATATTTCTGATTCCCTTCTAGAACTGTTCAGAGGCTTAAACCTCTTTATCCTGACAATGTTGAGGGTGGTACCACATCCTTTCACTCTCCAGCTGAACTCCTAAAATTTAGGCAAGTCAGAATCAAAGTTAATCATATCAGATAATAAAACCTCATCCACTGTAACTGATGGGTTTAAAGACGAAGCTGTGACTTGTGTGTAAATTTCGATAGAGTAGTTAAACACCCATACTCTGAAATGTAGATGAATATCCTCTAAAAATCTTCTTATCTTTAAAAAAATTAGCTCAAATACCAGCAAATAAAACTGTATTCAAGTAGAGTAGCAGTCGAGTTGACTGTTAACAGAGATGTAAGTAACAGAGAGAAGCACTACTTTCAAAGCCATGTGTCTGTGTCAAATGCTATGACTTAGCTTAAAAGAATTCAGGCTTGCAAATCCAACTAATAATAATGAGTATTCTGTATTTCCTATACTCCAAACTACTTTTTTTATTAAATGCTGATGTAATTCTAAAAGTTAATAACCTAAAGAAATTGGCACAAATTGAAAAATGTTAATATGGAAGCCTCACTAATGCATTATCACTTTGAATGCATAGAATCCACAGAATTGCAACTAAAATCTTTACAACAAATTATTTCCCCTTTAATTATCAAATGCTCAATTCTGATGATAGAGGATTGAGAGAAACAGTCTCTATTTAAATTAGAACACCTCGGGAATTTGTGCATCAAATCTATTTTGTTTCAGGCTTACAAGGGAGAGATTTGGGTAAGACTATGGGAAGCAACATTTTGGGTCCAATCTCTTCAGCATAAAACATAACCTGGTGTGTGGCCAAAACTATTGGATATCTTAATCCTCAGAAATAATAGGAAATGCTTCCTTTGCTGAAATGGAGAAGCTTCCAAGATAAACTATCTTCCACATACTTAATAATTCATGCTATTAGAAATGCTTTAACCAGCCTCTGAATAACTCTGTGACTCATAGCTGACTGCTGAAGAATGAGACACAGTAGACTTCACCGGATACCGAAACTGAGGGAAACCTGTTGGCCTGTAAGGGATGAAATGAATCCCACCACCTTCCTCCTGAATGACTTGCTTAGTTTACTGGGATTCTCCCTGTCTTTGCTTAAGGTCACATCTGGTAATAAGGTCTAACATGTCTAACTTGCTCTTGGATCCAGTACTGCCTTGACTATAGGTCTGAACCTGGTTGATTACTGCTGAGTACATCTCCCTAGAGTTGAAAAACTAAACAGTGCTGTCTGATGATGTCAGCAATGTCTATTAATTACAAATTTATTCTCTCCTCACTATAATTCCTACCTTACAGTATTTAGCCGACCTGATTTCACTGTCATTCCCCTTAACATAAAGAAATTGTTGTTGTCATCCTTATATTAGAATGTCAGATTTTTTAAGATAATTTCACTGAGAGTGATCTCCCTGAAGAATTGCTCTCCTTTTTGAGTTTGTCCCATATTGGGTCCTACCAGATAGATCACATTTTACATTAATGAATTATAAATACAACTTACTTATACTATCAAATACCTTTAACAAAATCCTTCTTGCCTTTTTTTACCTTGATATTCTCTCTAATGTGTTTTATTTCATTTTGTAAGTAAAAGGTGTTGTAGGAAAGTGAAAAAGGCTCATGTTATTCAGTTACAGAGGTACTAAAAACCAATCAATTTCCCCTCACAACTGTCTTGATGGCTTGCAGAACTGTTGTCTTATCAAACGGTTCATAAATAACCATACGAGAAAATTAAAAACTTGTACAAACATTCTTACTTGATTTGATAGATTTAAGAGGAGATTTTAAATTTAAACATTCAAGTTAGGAAGCTTGTCAAGGTGTTCTTTTCCTCAAACTATGAACTAGGCCTTCTTCCTGTTAATAAAGGTAAGGATATCCAAAGGGCTTAAAACACTGTAGAACTGAAACTGATGTGTCTTGCACTGATTAAAAGGTAAAAAAATAAATGCAATATGGATCCAGTTTCTTTCCAGTCAGGTACTTTTTCACTGGGTTGGTTTTTACTACAGCTTGACTTTTTCATTTGATCATATTAGAAAACTGTAGTCTAATATATCTGAATATACTTACCTATGAAGAGATGCAAATCAATTTTCATTGGGTAATGAGAGTACATCCTTTATCACCTTCCTTTACATATTAATTATTAAAATACCCTATGAATTAGACCTTGTTCCTCAAAACAGAATTGACCTCAGTCAAGTTCTACATCATGAATTTTGTATGTGGAGCATATATATTGCTCAATTAATCAGTACTTATCTGTACATAAGCAAGAGCACAGCTATAAATTGAACTCGCTTTTAGATTTTACCTTCTAATTTCACACCCAGCATTTTCATAATCACTGGTTTTAATCACATGAAATCGTGAGGTACCTCAGAATCACAGCAGCTCCAAGCTTTGCCTGCTGTGCATGTTTATATTATGACCATACATTACTTGAATCCATTAAGAGTGATTCAGATCACTGTGCAATTTTAGTTTCTTGTACAGCCACTTAGATTAATTCCATTGAAATAATTAGCATGCCAAAGCAGAATTTATTTGAAATCATTCCCTGCTTATCCCCAATAATAAATTAACAGTGGTAACAACTCCTTTATTTATTTAACATAAAGGCTAGGGAAACTAGACATCAGGAATCTTTGTTACAAATGGTCTTCCATAGTCCCCAGTGCATTCACAAGTCAAGTCAGACCCTTCTGAAACCATGACAAAACCATATGAAAATAATTTTGAAATCTGGGGTTCTATGAATGTAGATCTATGTTAGTTTAAGTTTTAACCATGTTTTCAAATATTCCTCTGTGCCACAAAGACTTAAAAAAAAAATTACATAGAATCATGACGTGATTTAATTATGACAGAACAAACATCACAGATCTTAATAAAACTGCAGCAGACATTCCCCCTGCCACTCCCACTTCTGTGATTGAAATCAGTATCTATTTTTTCGGCATAGTACAGATTAGTGAAATTAGATTTGCTACAACAGTAAATCCTAGCAAGGTCAGCAGAGTTCAGCCCTTCCCAACTCATTGTTAATCTTATTTGTCCCTATCTGATCTACTCATCTGCTATTATCTCTCATTATACTTAGATAGTTTTTAACCCTATCAGAATGTGGTAGCAGTGGTATCATATGATGCTAAGTGTTTCTGAAGTACAACCCCCTAAATTATTCACTGCGTATAAGAACTCATAAATTGCAAAAACTGCAAGGTATGCCCAACTTTAACTATTTTAAAAATGGGTGGGTTTTTTCTCTGTGGGTAGTTATAGACTTGATAGTAGGATTTTTAAAAATGTGAGAGAAAAGCATAGCACCAGTACATTTTATGTGGGACATTTAGTTCTATTATTCTTTATGCCTCAAAAAATGTCAAAACTTATCAGCCTGTAAAGCTTTTAAAGCTTCTGTTTTAATGATAAATAATGACTTGAGAATGCAAATTTTGTACTCAGTGAAAGAATAGAGAGGTTTCAGCTTTCTTCTAGAAAACACTTAAAACAGTCTGAGCTGAATATTAAGTCAGTAGAGTTTTGCATAGATTGACGTCTTTGCAACTTCAAAAGATAGCAGGAGAAGATTAATTTTGTAAACAGATGATTCCACAGTAATGATTCTCTGGAGGGTTCAAAATTCTCCATGAGAGATCTCATTATTCTTTTTGTTGTTTTTTTTTTTTTAAGTCCTGTGTAGGTACCATTTTCTCATTAAAAAAAATATAATGTAAAGTGATCATTAATTTTTAGTTTACAAGTGTTGACACCTTATTTTGAGTTAATCTGCTAGTTTATGTTCTTTTATTTTTATTCTCTAGTATTATTCTGCCCTTACAGGATGAATTTTTTGGATGAATTTTTTGAGTGTTTCCTTTTTAAACAGGGTAACTCTGCATGCATGAGTGTGTCTGTGTGTGCAGCTAAAATAAATCTTTTGTCAAAGGCATTAAATTAACATACCTAAAAACTAAGTAACAGCAAGGCTTACAAGTCCACTTAGATTATGAAATTAATTCAAGAAAAATAGAGTGTTGTAAAGTAGGGTTAAGTGATATACTTTTCTTTCTTTCAAGTACAGTTACTGTTATAGAATCACAGAATGACCAAGGTGGGCAGGGACCTCTGGAAATCACCTTGTCCAACTCCTCTGCTAGAGTAGGTTGCCCATGTCCAGTCAGGTTTTGAGTGTCTCCAGGGATGGAGACACCACAACTTTTTCAGGCAACCTGTTCCAGTGTTATTGCGTATTTGTCACAAAATCCCAGCAAACAACATAGTTACTTTACTTTGTCCAGAGAAGAACAAACAAAAGGTTACACAGATTTAAAATATATTTTAAGTCTTTTCTTCACCAGGAGAAGAAAGTGCTATTGCAGTGACCTCCCGAAGAAGCAGACAACATTTACCTAAACACTGATGTCAAGGAGAGACAGTGCTTCCACCTATTCTCTGCTTCCTTCTCAGTTATCACTGTTCACATAAAAAAAGTCAAAGTAGAAAGTATGTCTGTTAATCCCGGGGATAAATAGCCCACCAAAGCAAATAAGATGTCTGTTTGCATGTATGAGAGTACATGTCAAGTGCTGCCTTTACTTTATGATTCAGTGTAAGACTCATATTGTAATATCTGTAAATGTATTGTGTTGAAGTGTGGAATGTTTTCTTGCCATTTATCCCTGGAAATACTAAAATGTGTTAATGTAAATATAAATACAAATATATGACTAAAGGTAGGCAAAAGACCAGCTACCCTATACTGCCTATGAAGAAAGGTGGAAGGGAGGCAGGGAGGGAAGAGAAAGAGACAGATAGACAGACAGAGAAACAAATGTGTTATTCCTGCCCAAGAAATAACACTGTATCCATGCTGTCATTCTTTGTCTAGAAGAAAATGCAAAGATAAATCTTTTTCTTAAAACCAAAACCAAACCACCTTTGAAACACTTCCATCCACCACAAATGCACGCTCAAGTCCTATTTCTGTTAAATGATGAGCAATTGTGTTGGATTCAGCAGAGCACTTCTCTGCACTTGATACATGCCAGGATAAAAACTCTTATAAAGCATCTGCTTGTTTCGTAGACAGAATAACAAAATTAAATAGAAGAACACTGAAGTAATGTGATAGGAGATCATGCCACAATTACTATTGGGTATATCACAATTTACAAACCTAATTAACAGAAGAACTCTTCACTTTACATAGCTTTAAATACAAAACATCACTTTCACATAAATATCTCACTTGGATACAAAGAGTGGTAGGAATAAAATCTTTCAAATATGGCACCTTATTAAAATAAGAACATAAAGTGATAGCATTCACTTTTTGCCTGGGAAAAAGAAAGATAAGTAGAACCATGAAACATTTGAAAGGTCTAAGTATTCTTTGATCAAAGAAACATAATGGGCTGGTTACAATCTACTAACAGTGACCATCAAGAACCTAAGGAACTAAGTATGCCATACCTCACCATACTGCTTATAGATTTCCTACTGTTTAAAAACTCTTTAGATATACACAGCAGTTTCTTATTCTATGAAATTAAATTAATTATTAAACATTGTAAATGGAAAGGAATTGGTTTTAGACACATACTTTCCTAGCTGTCCAATGAAAAACACAGGCAATAGTAAAACAGGAGTCTACAGTAATTCACATCTTGTGTACAAAAAAAAATTCTTTGTTTTTATTACAAATTAAGAAGTTATATTCACTTTAAAATCATGATGAACTGTGAGGTTTTCTGCATTTAGGACACAACTGAAAGAATATCTAAGCAGAAACAAATGTCATATCAATCACATCAGTATACTGTGCACTGGCGGTTATGATCATCCTTCAGTCATGAAGGTGTCATGGAATATTACACAGATGAATCCTTCAGGGGAAGAAATCTTCATCATTTTTAAATTAAAATAAACCAACCAAACAAAAATAAACACAGTTCAAAGTGATTTCTTACAATCTAAAGCAAAACAGTTACTCCCATAAACAGAAATATATATGTTTTCTTACCCTTGCAAATATCCTCCATAAGGCAGACAGATGTCCTTCATAATAGAGGTCACACTTTGTGAGGTGAAACCCACTAAGCTGAATGTGACAACATATTAATTTGACTTGCACCCATTCATTACCACATTGGTTAAGAGGGATAGACTGAATTAAGAATGGTGAGAAGTTGGTTTATTATGCATAAGGGTAAGATCATGGGGGGAAATGGATACATTGAATAAAAAGAAAAACTGCCTGTCTCAAAAATGCCAGTTACTTTTTGATATTGGAAATGACTATCACCTTGAAGAGCAGAAGCTTAATTCTAAAACATAGGAAAAAGTATTTAATCATAAGAAATTATTTTTTTACTGTGAAGATGATAAAATATTGGAATTGCTTACTCAGAGAGAATTCTGGAGGATTTTGCATCCTTGTAGATATTTAACACATGTTGGGCATGGTCCTAAGCAACCTGATTTGGCTGATCCTGAACTAAGCAGAGGGTTGGAGTAGGTGATCCCCAGAGGTTCCTGATAACTGCAGCAGTGCTATTATCCTGTGATTGTTAGGGTAAAAAAACAGTACTTTGAATGTCTGAGAAAGATAGGATTTTCCTTTCATGTGTCAGCTCATTTTTAATATAACACATTATTAATGACTGAGCCTAGGATGCTCATCAAAGTCGACACACGGCACTACTGTCAAGTGCCAGCAAGGAGGTCTGGTAACCTATGTAAATATTCACCTATGTGAGACACAATAGTAGTGCTGTCCAGAGCAACAGGAATTTTGGATTAATAGGAAAAGGCAAAGTGTTTAAGACCATCATCTGCTTATGCCTCCCAATGCATGACAGAGAAAATAAAATATTTGGGCATATAACACACCCAAAAAAATTGGTACACCAGTACATAATGTGGACCAGTCTAGTACTGGGAATATTTAACACATCCCATGGTTCAGAATATTAACCTCAAATAAATGTTTCTTTTATTTAGTTCTTTTTTTCCTATCTTTCCGTAAATCACTATTTCAAAAAGAGGTATTTTTCATTAGTGTCCAGAATGCTTTTGTCTCACCTTGTTGCAATACTTAGAGTCAGCAACAGACATCGTGACAGATATTGATGAAATACAGTTATCTAGGGAGAGGAAGGTTTCATATAAAATGTACAGCTTATATTTTTATGATAAACCTTCAAGTTTATCAAATGAAAATAGATCACTATGTGTTTTAACAACAGAAGACCTAGAACAACATCTACTGGAACTGTAGGTAATTATCACTGCAAACCTTACAATATGCTACCCGCCTTTGTCATCATCACATTTCCCATTTTCCGGTAACGTATTATGTTCCAAGTGTTCTTTAAAATCACTAAAGAATCATTTAGACTCTTTCCAACTTTATATTCCTGGAGTCGGGGATTCCCTTTTCATGAAAATTGCATAGGAAGAAAAAACTGTGGACTACAGTCAACATTTTTATAAACCAAATGGTCTGGTATATTACCTAAAGCAAAAAAATCTTCCAGTCAGAAGTTAAATTCAAAATGACCTTGTGCTTTTTTCAACAAGGCTGGCAGCTGAGGTCATTGGAATAAATTGTGATAGACAGTGCTTCTCTCTGCATAGTTAGAAGCCTTGTGTAGTACATGAACTACCACCAAGTAAGGAAAAAACTCCAACTAAAACAGAGCAAAGAACGTTACTCCGTTTCTTTGTAAGTAGTGGTAAATATAGTCTACAACAATTATGACTTCTAATGAAATCATTTAGGTTTTCAGCAACTTTATTTCACCATCAAGTATGTTCTACACTTTTCAAATCTACATTCATAAATAAATCCTGTTCTTCATTGGCCTCTGCTGTTAAGAACATAAGCACCTGTAATATTTCTCCAGCAGGCAGATGCCACATGCAGAGAATATTGTGTAGTGTTGTTTAAAAATATATTGTAGTGTTGTTTAAAAATATATATTGTAGTTGTGTTAAAGCTCTCTAAATTACTGAGTCAAAACCAATGAACTGCAAAAACACTGGAACTGCTAGAGTGTTTTAACTGAGATTTAAATATGTACATTGAAAGGAAACTTCTCTCTACTCGCTTCTGTAAGGAAATTAACTAGTGTCAGAAGAAGGCAATTTAAAAAAAAAAAAGGTATTTTTTCAATTCATTCTCTTGCAAACACATAAGAGCATCTGTTAGATTATTTTAATCTGTCAATAGGACTGCATGAGTCCTCAACTTGTTTCTATAATAGCAGCTTTTCATCGGAATATTTTGATCAACAGATTCTTATTTTTTTCCTCTGTCTCTTCTGGGAGTAACTTAATATTAAGATGAAAAATATACTCAGGGTTTCAGAGCAGGTGGAAAAAATTGCAGAACTGCTTCTAATCCTGTTTTCCACTGTGTCTTAAAGTATCCTATATAAAGAATAAAACACATCTTGTCACTTCTGAAGCATTTAAAGAAGAGAGGGGCAAAAACAGAGTGCATGTAACTTACCATTAAAGTTTACTGCCCGGATATAGCTAAGTAGTTCTTTACCATCAGTTGTGCTCATCCTTGGGCATAGACCAATATATCCAGGACAGAGATCTTTATGCATGTTGTGTAGTGCATAGGCCATGGAATACACTGCATCAATGACAAACTGAACTTTTCCTTCTTGCTCATAGGCTGAATCTCTTGCAATTCTTTCTAAGCCTAAAGAAAAAAGAGAAAGAGTTTATTTGTGTATGCATGTGTGCATACCTGCATGAGTGCTTGCATGCAAAAATTCACATTATGACATAAATAATTACAGTTGGATTGACAGGTAAAGTCAGAATTCACCTATCCGACACAAAAATATGACCTTCTGCTTTTGCCTCTCATCATTTTACACTGTGCTAGGTATATAAACAGTATGCTGAGCTTTGGGCTAGGAAAGGTGACAGAACATTTCATTACAAGGAAAAGATATATATAGATGTGTGCATTTCTACAGTCCAGTAGGAAAATTCTCTTTCCACCTTTTTGACTTTCATTCAAGAGTTGTTTGATGTTATCTATAGTACACTTCTAGAGCAGCCTGCCATTCTGTTTTAGATAAATTTAAGGCTATCTTGATTTTTATCCCTGTCTATTGTTTGATAAACATTATTTAAACATTTCAGGGAAAAAAACTGAATGCTTGCCAAGTGATGTGACCATCTGTCTCTAAGCACTGAGAAGTGCTTATTCTATGACATTTTCCTGTATTTGCTAGTGAATTATGCTTCACATTGAGAATCATGTACTGTCTGCTATTTCCTACAGGGACGTTTATCCTTCAGAGGGAATACAGAGGAAAACAATGCATTATATAATTTTTATTCTGCAGGAATTGCCTGAATTAATCATCTATGTCTAAATCTAAAGAACTTTTTACATTAATAGGTGATATTACTAAGGGGAAAAGTTAAAAAATAAAAATCAGGAAAATTATATTTTAAGTGGATAACCAACATGAAATCTCATGTCCTCTATAGGTATTCAGATGCTGATTTCAAAGGCTCAGAATCTTAATTGTCCTCAGAAAAAGGGATCTGCAAATCTTGATGTGAAATCTGTCCTGCGGAAATTTACTGTCAAGTTCCTCTTGCCTTAGTGAAGACAAATATGAACAGCTAGGTTATCTACCAAGTTATCAACTCATTCAACTTGAAAAAAATCCAGTCATATTGCTTAACATTATTTAGAAATGAGGCAAAATTTTATGCTTTTTTTTAAGTTTTAACAGTTTATATATTATTTATGGGGTTTTTAATATCTAAACACAGGATTTTATCAGTTTAAAATTTCAATTTTGTTGAATTCAAGGTTTTAAAAGTATATTGTTCATGCCTGAAAACATACTGTACACAAGATCTTTCTTTAGCCCATTCGACACGGAAAAAAAGCTAAGGAGTATATTCAGAAACCTTCTTTCTGTTTGTTGCACTTCAGTACCACCATCTCACATTACAGTGATAACATATGAACAAATCTGTAATCTGACAAGCAGTAGTGGTTTGTGCTTTAAACACCCCTGAGCACTGGGAGCAATAGATAGCCTTGAAAAATGATGATGTGCTTTTATTTCTCCTCAGGGATTAGTTAAAAGAAATAAAATCACTGCTTCTTGAAAAGCTACCAACCACTTAGAGAAGAAGGCAAAGAGCTCATTTTTGTGATTTGCACAAGTAACTTTGCAGACAGTTTTCAAGACATGGTACCTAATGAATGGCAAAATAATTAATAGTGCTACTCCATTATAAATAAATAAACAGGAAAAAATTTTCCTTGCACGTGCTGAAATTTACAAATTTAGTTGCAATGCATTGCCCAGACATAAAAGAGGACATGAAGGATGGAAGACAAGTAGTTTAATTAGTTTTCAAATTTATTAACTTATTTCATTTGGGAACTACCTTCTAACATTAAGTGATGGGTAGAGTTCATGATCTGCACTTTTATTGCTCCTTCCTTTTTCAGGACTATGGGACAACAAGTGAAGGACAGGGTTTACAGAACTGCTGGTGACACACAGCAGTCAGTAACCTGTATGTGCCCCCAAAGCTTCCACATCCTCTAAACAGGACGGTCAGGATCGGAGGAGTTTGAAGGACATCCACTTTAATTTCCAAGATAAATATTGTTCCCTTCATGTATCAAATAGAAAATTGTGTATGTTGAAGGGTGGGGGGTTGGTGAAAGACAGAGAGGAATCATTTTCTGTAATAAAGTCTAAGTCATAAAACACTAAAAGTTGCAAACACGTAAGCAAGTGCATTGACTGTTACAGATTTTAAAAGGGGGAAAAAACCAATATTGTTCTCCCCTATGCTATACTGCAGTTTAAACACATATAAAACATTTTTGCATAAATTTATTGCATGGCATAATATTTTACCTTCACTCTTCACAGATACGTGATCATAAAGTAATTTATCCTATAAATTACAGAGGAAAAAAAAAAACAATTTTTTGGGACTGAATGTGTTTCTGTGCATACAAAGGGGTGAGGAACATCACAGAATTATAACTTTTAAACCTGTCAAACCCAGAAGGCAATAGACGAGAGAAATCTCTGTGCTTTGCATAACTAAAAAAACACAAAAGATTGGATTATGTGTTCTTTCTTCTTGAGGTTTCTTTTCATTTTCTCTTTCTAGATAAATAAACTAACATTTATAAAGATGACAAGAACTCATCAACTTTAATTTCACTGCACTGCCCTAAATAAATGTTAATGTATAGCAGTAAAATTATGTGTATTGTCTAACCATAAATATGGTCAGCTCCTACAGATATAATATTACTCAATTGGAAGATGTTATTTTGATTTTTATTCAGACTTGTATATCAAGTAATAACAGTTTCATTTATAGCTTGACTTTCAGCTCTATGAGGCATGGTTCTACACACACTGGTGATCTGAAAGAACAGAATTTGTATCTCGTAAAATAAATGTTTTAATGTTTTCTTAGTGATCACTTTAATTTCTCATCCTACAGTTAAAATTGCTTAGACTGTGTCTTTATCACAGAGAGTGAGAAGATGTTCCCAGCTCCTGAAACTGCACTTGTCGGACCTGTGGTCTGGCAGTGTATCAAGAACTGAGACAAGAATTGGTCTCACACCATCCCTTCCTATTCTGATCTCCAAACAACAGAAATCCAGGGAAATATGCCATGGTGTTTACCAGCAGGTCTTCCAATTCAGCTGTTGAGAAGTGCAAACTAGACATAAGCAAGATGTCAAGACGTAGACATACATAGATGTACACAGACATTTACTAGAGAAGATCTAGGAGAGTGGTGACACTAGCCCAGGAAATGTGTTAGCTGTTCCTGGATTTGAAATCTCTTTTTGGAATCCTGAAGTGAAACACAGGACTGATCCTATAAGCCTGTAGAGGCTCTTCCTGAGCAAGAGTGACAAGCTGAACTGTTGCTGGATATATTACCTCCATACCTTCTCATCATTTCCTCTTTTCATCCTGTAGTTCCTATGCTGCAGGGGTAATTGTGTATCCTGCTCAGTATGGTGTAACTTGGCTATGACATGAAAAGATAAGGAATATAACAGTAGGAAGGTGAGATGTGGATTAGATGGAAAAGGATGTGACTGGGTCTGCTTATCTGAAGGGGGAAGAAAGTGAAGTAGGTGTCAATTCCATAGGTATCAACTGGGAATCAAGAGATCACAAGGAACATAACCAAGATAAATCAGGGCTTTAAAACAATAATTTAAAGTATATCTTCATTAAGAACTTAACAACATATATTAAGTAAATAAAGATTAACGTAAGACAGATAAGAATGGATTCATACATGGGTGATGATATCACCTGTGAGATAGAAACAACTGTCTCAAACAATCAAAATTTAAGTTGCTGATCTCTCCAACAGGACACTAATCTACTAGATGACAACTGTTGCATAATTCAACTAAACTTTAAAAAGCCTGTTCTTATTGATAATCTAAAAGCATATGTAGAAATAACTTCTGTGACATATAAGTCCATGACAATAGGAAAACTTCAGAGCAAAGTTCCTAGCAATTATTCTCTTAAGAATATAAAAAATTTTAAATAAGGCAATTGGATATGCCTGGTTTGTAACTTGTGACATTGTGGAAATATGGCTGGGGGTAAAAATTAGAGGAAACTGAGAAGTTATATTCACATCCTAAAAGAATTTATAGCAGTATGGAAATTATGGGGTAATATGCAGCTGCTACTCCCTGGATGGAATGTGGTTGGCAGCTAATGATGATTCCCCATACAACAGTAAGCACTTGCTAAGGAGGAGGGAATGGAGGGTGGAGTAGAGTGGAGACACCTCAGCCAGGCTCTGTAGAAATCCCTGCAGGGAGGGGCAATCAATGTTTCTTTGCAGTTGATAAAATCATGCAGCTTTTTTATACCAAGGGAGATAGGAGAAGATGTCTTGCTGCTGAGCAACTATGGTGAAATCTCTCTTCTAGGATGAGGAGGCCTAATTGTAATACACACCTGCTTCCAAAGTACGACCACCCCCAACCGGGCATATGCTCTATATTTTTTTGACTGTATCCTTAAATACAAAGCAAGAGAACTTTACATCAATCAGTAACAAAGGTATTTATGACTAAAGTCACTCAAGCTCCACCTAAACATAAAGAAATAGTATAGAAGTAAGTCAAGAATGGGGGAACGGTGAGGGAAGACTCCATCATAACCGCTGGGATAGTGGACAGCCTGGATTTTGGATACATAGTAACACTTTTTCAGTTCATAGCTACAATGTCCATTTTTTGATCGCTATTAAATTATTTATCCCCATTACTTGGCTTGCAAAACAATTTTATTTAAGCTGCACTTGGAAGCAAATGAAATCAAAGATAAATATTGTGTTGCAATTAATCTTCTGTGTGGGCCAATCCCAATCACAACTAAAACACAGTAATTTGTAAGTGGTCTCCCACTCTTCAGCTCAGGCATGATAGTCCTGTATTTGTCAGAATTGATTAGAACTTCCCATCTTTGCAGCAACAATTTTTTCCACAGAAAGCTGTGGAATGGCTTTAACTGTAAGCCATTTCAACAGGCTCAGCAGGAAGCACCAGGAGCATATGTTGTTCCCATTGAAGTCTTCCCGATTATTCAGCTGTTTTCCTCACACATTATGGAGTGTGTTCTCTCTGAACAAATAATGCAGATTATCATCTTCTTTTACTCAAAGGCCATTGTATGCTTTTATGGTGGGGGATTTGAGTTTTCTGATAGCTGCATGGTAACAGTGATGTTTGCTTTGTGCATGAGTTAGTTTACAGAGAGCATCACAAAACCTGTGGCTCCTCTGTAATAGTACAGTGTCAGTTTGGGAAGCAATTTAGAGAGGAAGCTAAGGATTATATCAATTTTCTCAGCCATTCCAAAAAAGAAAATTGAGAATGTAGAAGCAGCAACAGTGAAATGACTGTCTACTGTTCTCCAAAAACTGATGGATATGGGTTTGCAATTCAGTCAACTGGTCCTTGATGTAATTATTTGGGGGTTATGCCTCTTTACACCAACTCACAAAAAACCAACCAACCAAACAAACAAAAAAACTAACAAAAAAAACCAACCAAACAAACAAACAAAAAAGAAACAAAAAACCCAAACCAAAACAAAATCAAAAAATGACATGACAGCAAGACCAATTAGCAAAAGTCTGAGAAAGAAACAGTTTTTCAATCCCTAGAATAATACAGAGATTTTTAAAAAAACTTCCTACTCAGAACTGGGCTGAAACCTCACATCTTTTAAACACTTTTTAAACAGAAAATAGCAAGAACATTTCATATTGAGTGAATATGCTTCAATAATTTTCAGTTTAACACCATCATAAATGTAAAACTAACATTTTTCTTTGCCTGGTTCTGTAACTGAAGTATCTTAAAAATTCTTGCCCTGCCCACAAATATTTTTCATTGGAAATACCACAACATTTTTCCTGATCTTCATAGTAAATTGGGCATTTGTTTCAGCAAAACACTTCACAAAATTCACAATAATACATATTAAAGTGGAACTAAACCACTATCCTAATTATATTGGGATATTTTGTTCCTATACTATATGTGACATTTACTAGAGTGTTTTGTCTCAGAAAAGCAAACTAAGGTTGCATTGTTAATAAAAGAATTTTTTCCCATTTCTGTACTTTGAGAGAGTCCCTTACAACAATTTGAATGTTGTTATCAGAGTGAAAAACTTTCCTTATTCTAATTAATGCCTTCACACTGCTTGATTATAGCTCATTAAAAGACTGAATAGAGTTGGAGAACACAGGCACTCAGAGCTCTCAAACATTTAAAACCCAAGTCTGTCACATCTAGCAGTGACAATATTATGTAAAATATCATCTTGCTGAGCCAAGATTTGCTAATATGTGTATGTTAAGCTAAACATTAATGACTGCATTAAAATAACAGAGACACAATAGGATATGGTTTCTGCCAACCGCACTAAGAACCATACCATGCATTTAAAAGCAAAAGTGTATCAAAATAAATACAGTGGGATAAGCAATATTTCTTTCAGGCACATGACTAGTCAATATCAATACAATTGCCCATGTAGGAATATAATATTTAGTATGAACAAAACTAGCAGTGGATATAGGATTTTAAAAATTTTGTGTTCTTATTATAAACATATTACATCTTTGAAACTGCAGGCAGATCACTACTAATCTTACTGCCAGAAGACCTCAAAATGGTGTTCTGGTAGAGATCTATTCACCTATACCAGTTCACTTTCCGGCTACAATATTTCTGACAACCTGAGAGCACATACCTGCAGAAAAAAAGAAAGACATTGTAGAAGTTTAAATAAAAGGTAGAGAGACTATTGCGTTGCTAAGGAAGGATTCACAGCAATTAATAAATCTGACATCACAATAGGTTTTGTTAGATTTTTCTCCAGGTTTTACACCAGAGAGCAAACCACACTTAACTTTTACAAAGATTTCTATATAATAATTCCATGTATTTTGCATGTTTCTTAAATATTTACATGGTCATTTAAATATCACTCAAGTCCCCTCTTGGTTCTTCTGCTTTTATTTTAGAAATCAGAGATTTACATCTCATTTATGCTCGAGTCTTATACCATTTAGAAGTGTTAGTGATCCACCGTCTCTTTCACTCCTGTATATTTCTAGTTTTAGCACATATTAAATGAAGGCAGCTGATTCCATATTATTATGGTATTTCACTTTTTTAATTGTCAAATTATATATATTTTTCTTTACTTGTAAAAATAAAAATTGAATGCACAACGTTAATTTATATATTTGTCAGATTTAAGATTTTGTTTTACATATACCAGTACTTAACAACACTTGAAATTCTGTTTCAAATGCAAAACCATGGGTTTTACCACTAATTAACACTCCCTAAATTCTAAAAAAAATAGAGAATTTCAGCCTCAAAAGTTGTCTGTTTGATTTGTGAATAAGAAATATCGTTTTACAGATTTTTCACCAAATCAAAATGGTACAGGAAAAATGTTTTAATTATGTTCTAAAATGAGATGTGTTTGTCATAATTAAACTATGTCAAAAGTTTTAGATAAGCATTCTGAACAAAATAACATGAGGATAAAGGAGATAACTTGCTTACTGTTTGCTAACATGGAGATCTAAGAACTGCCTTAGCAAAAATATTTTAAATGTTGTTTGAACTTTAGGTGCTTTATTTCTTACTGAGAATAATGTCAGTATTCAGGTGAGTGTTAGCATGAATAGACAACCAAATATTTTGCTGAATTTCTCAAATTTAAAACAATTCATATCTCGAGGTAAGTATGTAGATAGAACCTACATTTTCTAACAAACATTACCAATGGGAATTTCTATCTATGGGAAAAAAATTGCTAGTGTACTGATCCAGGCACATAGATAGAAATAACTGATACCATTTTAAAACCCCACAGGCTGCAAGCAATTCTAATGCAGGCTTCAGTGTGTAACTCCAAAGCCTATGGCAATGGCTATCTGCAAGAGGAAAGATTCAGTACAAACAACTGAATTTATTCATTGTCTGTTAGCATTTAAACTCAGAGAACCATCACTGCATAACAGCAGTATGTATAAAAATACTTTCCTCTGATTATTGACTGTCAGAGCTTTTAAGTTTAAGCTTCAGACCAGAAACTCAAGGGACTTTTTTTCCGCAGGACTATTGGTTTTAGATGCAAACTTGATTGACATCATGCTCAAGAAAGGCCTTTCTTGCAATTGGAAAGCATTTATTGGAAGTATAAACAGACAAAGAAGTATCCAAACAAATAACTTTCTGAAGTATTTGTGGCCACTTCACCAAAAAGGAGAGGGGAGGGAGGGGAGGGGAGGGGAGGGGAGGGGAGGGGAGGGGAGGGGAGGGGAGGGGAGGGGAGGGGAGGGGAGGGGAGGGGAGGGGAGGGGAGGGGAGGGAGAAGAAAGGAAAGAGTCTTTTGCTTGTCTAAAGACAAGTCTAAAGACTTTTGCTTGAGTCTAAATCTTGAATTTAAACAGAGCTTAATAACCGAAATATCCCTTTTCTCAAGCATTAGATACTCTCACTGTGATGTTTAGCATTTTGTTGAAAAAATGGTTTCTCTTATTTAGCTTCTCTGTTCCCACATACTCCACTCCCAGGTGTTGCTCTATTAACAGAAGACCTGAAATTCCCTCGACCACCAGCCCACTCATTCCATCCCTTCTGCTCATCCTTGGTGGCCTGTGTTATTTTCCTTGGCTTACCCAGTGCTCTTTAATCACATTTTGCTGCTGGTCTCTGCAACAATTTTGCAGTCCTCAGATAAAGCCCATTGCTAGTATAAAACAGTATCGAACATACTATCTACTGTTTAGTCAACTGCTATGCAGATAGAGAGAAAGATCCAGCAGAACAAAAATTGTTATATTTTCTTGCAGTGGTTACAAGGACTGACTATAGTTACAACAATATATATCACATTTGGATTAATTCATAGGGCTACATGTTACTGCTAAGGCGACAGGTACGTAAAAAGATTTCAAGACAAATGCAAGGAAAACCAATGTAAAATAAAAATAAATGTAACAATGAATCTTAAAATAATTTCACTCTCAGTTACTACTGGGTTTGTATTCACAGTATCTAACTTCCAAGAAGGAATTTTTGGAGCTGGACAAGATAGAAGTACTCATGACAGATTTTTTCTGTGGAAAGGAGAGTGGGTTTTTTCAGGAAGGATCAGTGGGAGGATTTTTTCAACTGCAGCCAAAAAGGAAGATATATGAAAGCATTCTTTTCAAAGTAAAGAGACAAGTAAAATTTAAGCATATAAGAGATCTAATAGCAACATTTTACAATATTAAAAGCTGAAGAAAATGTTAACTTTTCCATTTGCCCTATCCACCGTCTCTTGCTGTTGTGCCCCATTTTAGTGATCCTATCGCACTGCAAGTAGGGCATGATGAGAAAAGAAATAATTAATTTCACTTAGTGCAACCAGTAGGAAAAATGCTACATGGTCATAGAAAATTAAATACTTTTTATTTCAATTTTTTATTTTTCTATACGAGAAGAGGCAACTTTTGACAGAATGGAAAACAGGTTCAAGAGCTTTGAATTGCTATAGACTACAATTTTATCATGTGTTACTGTCAAAGTAAACCTATGTAATTCACTGGAGATGGTGAAACATCATTTTGTTCTGCAAGCTATGTAGACAACAGCTGAAACACATGATTTTCCACAGGTGAAAATCTGTAATTTCCCCACTAGTCTAATTAAAGGTGTTTTTTCAGGAGCTGACAAAAATGAGAGCACCATCAAAATTAGAACTAAGCAGCTAGTTAATGGACTGCTTGATACCATGAACTGGACATGGACAATTGGCTTCTGGAAGGAGATTTCAGTCTAAAACTGGAAGACAACCTACCCACAAACACTACTCTTTGCACAGCCTAGAAGATAGCTAGTTCTTTAATCACAAACTAATTAGAACTGATTGGCTTCATTACTAAATTAGGGACATTACAGACATTTACTCCTTTAGCAGGTTGGCTGTACACACTCCATTGGCAGCTGTCTTACAGCTGCACATATCCCATCCTCACCGGGGCATAACGGTGACAATCAGCAACTTGAAGAAAAGTTCCCTCACTGACAGTGTTGTCCCTTTCAAATAGAGAGAATCAATTTGCTCTGCTTGCTCTGCCTGTGTGAATCAGGACTATTATCTACAAAGAGATGAGGAGGTAGATGGAAGAGGCTTGTCTGGAGATGGTGTTTTGGAGGTGGGGGAAGTAGGTTTGCTGTCAGAGCTTTTGCAGCAAATTTCAGAATTGCCCTAGCTAAGACATGCTAAATTAAGTGGTGCTGAACAAGATGCTTGTGATCAAGCAACAAACAACACCCAGAAAAGTATAACAGTCCCTGCAGTACACTTTAAGCATCTAATATTAAAAAGGAGTTGAAAACACCCTTGACTACATAAATACCTTTAAAACTCAATACTTTACCAAAGTCTCTGAAGTTCTGTTATTTCACATAGCTAAAACCAGAGCCATCTTGAGAATTTGGGGGCCTTTCCCTTCTGACAAGGGCCATCGAGAATTCGTGGTACAAACAAGTTTCATTCCTCACAGGGGATGAATCCAACAAACAAATCTGAGTCCCACAAATTTAAACTTGGTTTAGCACAATATATAGACACCTGATACTCATTTTTGGCTTAAAAGTCTTAGTGATTAAGCACTTTCTCAGGAATCAAATATCCCCTTTAGGTGTTAGTACATTAATAATAATAACATAATAAAGATGTGAAGTACTGTTAAAGCACGGGCTTTCTCTTGATAGGAGGTACTCACACTGCCATACTTTACATACCTAAATCAGCAAGTCCCCTAGCATGAGCCGCTATTAGCACAGTAATGCTTCAGACTTGCAATGCAGTGTGCAATCTTTTAACAGTATTCTAAGCCTGCTGGCAATATGTACCCCTAAAAAGCAGATGTTTAATAGTTTGTGCATATCACTGTAACATTGAGACACTGAGCACCTGTTTGGTTGTTTTCATGCAGTCTGAAATCAAATGAAAAAGACACGACTTTTTTTAGATATTCTGGTACTATGATTAAAAAAAAGACCACCTGTGATAACTATTATATTATCATAAGCATATTTCGGTAACCTAAGGCCATTCAAAAGTAATTTTTCACCTGATCTTGAACAAAATTGAAATGCTCCTATCTTCTTTCTTGCAACATATTTTACAACTATAGATACACTTTTGAAGAAATCAAAACTTCTCTGCAGGATTCTACAATCTTGTGCAGTTCATGTTCCAATTTACCAAGTGCAGTTTGAACTCATTTCACCAAGGCTGTTTCATTTCTTCTGATTCTTATAACTTGTATCATGACCTCTAGTGTACAGACTGTTTGGAAAATTCTCAAAATCATTTAAGTGTTTCACCAGTACATTAGATGTGTAAATATGTTTTGAGCCCTTCTATATAAGAAATACATCGATAAACTAGAGAAAGTTCAGCAGACACCCATGAAGATGTTCAGGGGGCTGGATCACATGCCCTGTGAGGAAAGGATGAGGGATATGGTTTTGCTCAGCCTTTAGAAGAAACAGCTTGGTGGTCAAATCCCCTAAACAGCAAATCCAAACAGGGAGATGAGCCAATATTCTTCACAATGGTGTATGATGTCAGGACAGGACATAATGGGCATAACTTGAAATAAAAGGTTTAAAGTGGTAAAAGGTTTTTTCCAGTAAGGATGCTCAGAGAACCGAACAAGCTGCCCAGAGAAGATACACAGTCTCTCTCCATCCTTGGAGGTTTTAGAAAACTGGCTGGATAAAATCCTAAGTCACCTGGATCCAACCTCAAACTGACCCTGTTTTGAGCAGGAGGTTGGACTAGAGACCTCCTGAAGTTCCTTCCAACCTGAAATATTCCATGATCCACTGTTAAGATGCCACTGCACCAAAAATGTCTTAGCCAATGCTATGAAACAGTCTCAAGTGTCTATGTACATATGCATATATACAGGTACGTGTGCTCTTGCAGACAAGCATGTGGAAGTCCACATCAGTCTAGACCACACTCATTTGGGATGGAGCTCTGAGGACATCCCAGGGGAAGAATTAACACCCCCCTCACCTTGTCTTCAGACCTAAAAGACATGTTGGGATAACAAGACTTCTGAGATTGGGGGCTTTTGTTGATTTCTCTCTCCATCCTTAGGTGATCAAGAACAGTTCAAGGCAAATAGAAAACCAGGTGAATTTGTATAAAAAAATATTATTATATTTGACCTCACCATGTAAAGTATCTGCATTTTAAGGACATGGTACCTAGATCAGGATACACTACATTTAGTCTTGTGAGTTTGGATGCTTTTTATTGCGACTACTGTATCACTTAGTGCAAGAATTGTATAACTGACTTTTACGTTCAATCCCATGAGCCTGGAATTCTATGACGGAGGAAAAAAGGTGTACTGATGGAAAGTGGTGGTGAAAACCCTGATCTCTTTTTAAATATGTTTCAAACATTTTAATCAGTAGAGAACTCACTTACTGTGACCATAGTGGGTACCGAGGTTTTAAAAAACAGAGAGAAAAGCCAAAATGTACTTTGGGAGGATCCTTTTTAAACCATCCTAATGATCTGCAAGTGACTTGTTTCATGGCTGAGAGCATTCGGAACTCTTGGCACTGACCTCTTCTGCTGGCCTGAATGAGCTCAGTTTCAATGGAAGTTAATTGAGTTAGGGTGATTTAGAGCCTCTCCAATTTTGTCTCAAAATGTGGTGTAATGTGAGAATGTCAGAGAGGTAACAAGAATATTTTTTTAAGACAAATTGCACTATTTTCTGTTACAGTAGTTTTATTGCTTCCTTACACAATTCTGATGTTCTCTATTTTAGTTTAATTGAAGTGAAGGACTTGAAGGGATAGAAATTCAAACACAACCTAGATCATGTAGCTCAGGGAAGCTGTAGTCAGACTTTCATTTTAACATTATCCAGTCTCATGGGTACATGCACAGTTATACTAAGTTAATTAGTTAGTAATATATACTAGCTGATATATAAATCACAAGATGACCATCATTATAAGTAATGTAAACAGTATTTTGAAATTTATGTTTTGCAAAAACTATGTTAAAATCTAAAATAGATCTGATAACATTCAGAAAGAGCAAAAGAAAGTGATGGGAATGATAGATTGTAATACAGTGATTACTATTCAGGATGGAAAGAATTTTTTTCCTAGCTGTAATCAGTATGTAATTATGGTCCCAAAACCAAGGCAACACATAAAGAAACAGCTAGAAAGTAGTGCCTTGCTCTGTGCTATAAATTTGTGGTCTCTTCAGGCTTTTTATCTTCATTGCCCTTATGGACAACTGCAAATCTGTGTTCCTTAGGCTGCAATTCTCCTCATCAGTAGAATCATCCAGAGGCACATGTTAATGCTGTGGTGAAGCCAGTTTACTAAAAAACGCAGTGACAAATAAAATTATTCATTTATTTATTTTAAATAAGGCAAGGCATAAGGACAAAGTGATTCCATATTGTGATGATAAATAATTCAATAGCAAACCAAAAATAAAGTTTTTTTTTCAAAAGATTAAATGATAAACATACATTACAGATCCTTAAGATGAAAAAGGCATCCAGTTATCTTTTGTTATGATTTCAACCTCTAAATCCCTTGACTTCAAGAAAACCTTGTCAAACAAAGAGGGATAAGAACTTTGTCAATACGTCTTCAGATTAAAAGAACATTTCTAGAATTCTATTTTCTCCATTGATTTATACACATTTTTTGACTAGGACACTGAAAGAAAACAAGTGAAGTCTTAGTGAAATTCCAGTGGAATGGGATCCACATGGATCAGTGGAAGACTTGGCCAGTAATAGTTGTGGAAAAAGGTGATAGCTGAAAGTTCTTCTTTCAAGTGAATAAACCTACTAAGTTATCCTTATTAGTTATCATCATTATTCAATGTAAAAACACAAGCAAACAAAGTTTACTCTACATAGAGAGTATTGAAACTGGTTATTTTGGTGATTGGTTAAACAGGATAAAGTTGGCTTTATTACACATTTTTCCACCTCTGTAAAAAAATCCCATTCTTAGAAATGCAAAGATATATAAAAATAAAAATGGCACTATCAACTATGATGGACTGATTACTTCTCAAAAGTGTTCTTGAAATGATGAAAATTAAATGTACATGATATGTATATATATACACACACACTGAGGGAATCATATATACTGAATTGTTTCTTTACTATTTCTCTTTTTCTTGCTTGGGAGTACTATAGATTTTATTAAGCTTCAGAGTCTGTGGCCAATACCTTTACTATGTATTTTTTAGTGGAAATTATTTTATAAAACAGATTATCCCATAATAAATGCCTTATAAATCAATGAAGCAGCTTTGCACACAGAGTAATGGCAGAATCTGACCTGTATTTATTTTACATTTTTTGTTCCAGAGATTTCTGGAAATAATTATAGACATAATATTTGCTCATAAAAAATGAATGTATAGGTAGTTCTGATAGGAACCATGAGTCAGGAAGAGTCAGTTCATACTCAAGATACATATCTTCCATCATGACATGGAAAATGTATGTGTCAGGCTGTGCATCATCATGGCCAGTCCTCGAGAACGAAGATTTGGGAAAGGTCTTTACCCTTCGAGCCTGCGCAATGGATTTTTTAGGTGAGACACAGTGTGTGCTGAACTGAGCCCACCCTTTAATCCTAATGCTCATCTGCCAGGGTGGAGCGAGCTTGGATGGTGGCAGCGAGGTCCTCAGGACGTAGGTTTGTTTAGAGTGACCTTCTCTTAGATGGATGGTCTTACAGGGCTGACGAGCTCCATCTGCCCGGAGGGGTTCCCTGATCGGGAATCAAACCCGGGCTGTGGCAGTGAGAGTGCTGCATCCTAACCACTAGACCACCAGGGGTCAGGCTGTGCATAAATTATATAATTACCATTTATAAAATTATTAAGCGGGCCTGGCATTGTACTGAAGAAGGTGGTTGCATTCAGTCAGTGCAATCTAGAAGACCAGACACCCATGACTGAATGCTTGCTACTTTTGAAGAAAAATATTTACATAGCTGTGGTAGGACCTATGACATGCCAGTGTGAAAGGTTAGTTCAAGACAGCATAGCCAAATGAAACCAAAATACTCTTGCCAACTCTGTAGGCAAAAATTAATTTTTGATGCCCAGGATGAGCCACTTTTGATACAGAAAGAGAAGGACAGAAATCTTGTATAGCTCTGAAACACTAGTCTTGTTCCTAACACTGTCCTCAAAGGATGAAAAGATTGGAAATGGTATTTGCCATAACCACAAATGACTTCACCTATTTGCCAGTTGAAGCCACTCTTTCTTGTAACTCTCGGGGAGCTGACAGCAGCCAGCTTGGCTCTCCAGGCCACTGGGTTGGGGAGGCATAGCAAAGTCTTTAAACAACAGCTGACTTTGCCTAGGTCAAATTTGGTCCTATCTTGCCCTTACTACCTTTAGAAAGTTTTCAGGCAGAAATGTGTAAAATGGGAAGTCTGCATAAGGAAGGCAGCTAAGTAGCAACAACGGGAGCCCTAGAGTTAAAATCCATTTATTTAAAATAAATTCCCAGTATTATCTGAAATAATTGCAAGTGAACTTATACAATTGATGTGGTTTCAGTGAAACAGTAACAAAGATCTCATGAAGCAATACATAAAATTAGTATTATGTGAAGACTTGTGTTTAGGTAAAACTCTCCCTGAGTATCATCAATAAACAGACCCCGCTAATCCTGTTTCATGGTTTGACCTTCAAATTTTTTTTCTGAACAACCAGTCTGCAGAAAGCACATTGTATTGCTCCTCAAGCAAAAAGCAAAGGCTACATGTGAACAACATGTCAGCAAAGGAGAGCTATGGCTGGGGAGGCCTTCTTTGAAACACAGACTTGATGTATAGATAAGAACTGTGGCAAAAACATCAATGATTCTTCTTGATAGTCCCATCAATCCCCTCATGATCCTATTAGGATGTAGCTGTTTTAGTGGACTCATTGGCATCACTTCTGCCTTCATGTGATTGAGATAAGGCTAATTTTTTTCAAGCCACAGTTCTCACTTGCTAATTCAAAAATAATTACATTTATCAGTAGATCGATCCAACTATCCTGACTAGTCACCAGACTATTGATAACTTTTAGTTTCTACACCACTCAGAATCTCCTTTGGCAGCATCACACACACAATGAATAAAATTAATTACAAGATTCACCTTTTTTTAAGTTTCCACCTCTGTTGCTGTTGCTGAAACAACTCAGGATTTAAGAGAGAGAATACCATGAGGTCTGTATTTTGGATTTTTTTTTTTAATTTATCATCCTTATTAGTACAATAAAAGCAAATTACTATTTTATTTCTCCTAATTCTAGACTCTTCTTAGAGGAAAACTGTAATCTTTTTTTAAAGAAGTTAACCTTTTTTTTTTTTTACAAAAAAATTTATTCCAATTTAAAACAACATATTCATCCCAGCATAAAACCACAATAACATAAGCTACTGTGGATGTAAATATTAACATTAATGATAATATAAATTGTAAATTTATTGTGTATTGTCCCACTGATGCTAGAAAAGTAGCACATTAAGCAAAGTTACCATTTCTGCTACCAGGAGACAAAAACACTTCACCTTGTAAGAGTTTCAGAACGCCCCTCTGCTCTGCTGTTTAACTGCGTTAAGTCCACAGGCAGGCACTGTTCTGATGCGAGCCTTTATAATTCATCAGAGCACAGACTCTCAAAAAAAGAGTCTGTTTAATCTATCTTTATCATCATAATGACAGTATAAACACAAAATAGCCTGTGGCTCTGGGTGAGTTAATCATCTACTTTTTTTCCCCTAAGACACCGTCTTGAAGTACTAGCGCATTAACCTTGCAGACTGTTCACTTAGACCTTCTGCACAGCATGAGATTACTACTAGTCTCAACTGGTTAGTGTCAACTTCCCTGCTCTCCAGGGTTACCCAGGTCACTCCTCATTGCCTGGAAGATTAATTTACCTCTTAGGGACAAAGTAAGCTTAAGCATACAAACATTTGAATTAAGTGATGGAACATATTCTGGAAAGAGAAGAACTAAATGAAACTAATTATTGTTTGCTCTGATGAAACTGAAACACTATCAGCAAACAAGGTCTTTTTTTCACTAAAATATTTATTCATACCTATTCTAGAAGTATATTGAAAATACCTATCGTAATGAAAAGGACTCGGACTCTCCAAAAATACACTTTATGGTTTGCCAATACCATTAAATGTCATAACAGTTCATTTATATATAGATGCAATACATTTATATACAATAAAAGGGGTGAATCTTCATCCACTGTAAGTCACCTCCACTTATGGTTTCTTTGCAATGTCTTAAATAATTATCTTTCTCATAGGACGATTCACCAAACTGTATCAAATTCAAATGAAGTAAATATTTAACAGAATATTTTAAGAATAATACAAAGATTAAAAAATTAAATATATAATTTCCCAGTACTTACTACATCTTTTCATTTAAGCATTTACTTTTTATTTTCAGTGGACAACGGAAATAGGTTCAACTAATTTAGGTTTTGGTTCTTGGTGTAAATACTACACTATTGAGAGAGACATTGATTTATTTGACTGCGGAAATGTTGCTATGTAGCTGCACTGAAAACAGGACATCTTTTAATTCTTTCAATTCTGAAGGAGTGTGTGGATTTGCATTTTTGTAGGTATTTGCTGATACTACTCTTGTTATTCAAGTCATAATAACACTCTAGTTAATTAAAATGTAACTTCTGTAAGACAGATATAATGTATTACTAATACGTAAAATAAGTATATTTTCTGAGCAGGACAGAGAGAGCTTGCATTTAGCTTCATTTCAGAGTCCTCATCTTTTTTAATCTAAGAGCCTGATTCTTGACACCAATGTGGAAATCACTGATAACTAATAAGAATGTGAACCAAAAACTTTTAGATCCCCATGCAGTCTACAGAATACTTCATCTCTGTCAATCTGTCGCAGAAAAATTTTTTCACGACATCTGACCTTATATGTCAAAAGAAGAAAGTGATAAACTATGGAAAGATCTGGACAGTGGTTTACATTAGCCCTAATGAACACAGCTTCACAAATTTTAGAAATTCTGCTTCCAAGCTCTCACAGGACATATCTGTCGTACAGTTTGTGGGAAATACAGTAAAACTAGCACCACTTCTCAGTAAAATTTAAGTTTTTCAAGTTGCCCAGTAAAATGTTTGGTTATGAATAGACATAAAACGCCAAAAAAATCTCATAAGGCTGGCTAAAAATTTGATGTCAATGTTGTCTGGTTTTGGAATGAGCATAACTTGGTCTTTACTGGGAAGAATTTGTAAAAATCAGATTATGTAAGTCTTACTTATATCTAAGTCCTGCATGACACCTACAATGACTTGAAATAACCTCTATGAAGATCACAGCCAAGCTACCATAGTTGTTCTGCAATGATTTAGGTAAAATATTTAGAACTTCCACAGAAACACAGAAGATACACAAAACAGTACTAGCTAATTATTTACATCCTGTAATCACTGAGTACAATAGAATGTACTTTTAGGGAGCATTCTAATAAAATTATTTACTTCCCAGGATGCTCATATTAGTTCTTTAGGTGAGTTTTTTCTCACTTTTGTTAAGATAATTCACAGCTCTTAGCACCAACTTGATATTACTGTTCGGAGGAGACCTATTCAGTTACACCCTTTTAGTCTTAGGCAGAATTGAAAGGTTTAGCAGGGGAAATGGAGAAGTCTGCTTCATTGAAAATAGCTCCATAACCCTAACACCTTGATAATGCATTCATCACATTTGGACACATATATGTGATTGCCATTACAGTATACTGAAGGCTAAGATGTCTGAGTTGCTAGAGTAAGTCTACACAAACTTGTATACAGCTGGACAGTCAGATAGATATATATGCACCCACAGACAAAACTGGAGTTTCAAGGCAGGAGATGGATTTAATTTATTTGAAATCACTTAATACCACCTCCATTTATTTTAATTGATAGCTGAAGGTCCTCAAAAAGGTTTCTTTGACAAAATTCATATTTACCTGAGGTTTTCCTTAAATAACTCAATGATCAATGCTCATCAGAAGTTTCATCTGAAGGAATGAATTCAGCACTTAAGAATTATGCTATATTTTTCATGTCTACAAAGGCATATTTTTAGGATCTTTATTTCAATTGCACACATTTTGAATTTAAAATAATGTTACTAAGGTAGATTTCTTCTGGCATGGTTGGCCACATTTATATTAGTAAATGAGGCAGGGCTGGTTTTCTAGCCTCAGCATTAATGTGCAGTCATCCATTTTATTAAAGTTTTATCCTGGGATAATAATGCCAGATCCTGTGGGGTAGCATATCCTATTGGGACACAGCCATCTTCTTCTGGGATGGTAAGAAAATTAAGCCGTATTTATGTAAGTCACCTCACAGAAGCATCATGGCCTGTTGCCAGTCTGCTTTACCTTTTAGTAACTGATGCTGTCAGGACCTGACCAGGCTTCCTTGAGTCCTCCTTATCCCAACCAGGGGCCCTGAAGCCCCATTTTTGCTTGGCACCCAGCTCTACAATTCTGTTGAGGTGTCTGGCCCCCACTATACTTCCAGGATGGACCTTGGACAGGACATCTGTGTGTGATAAACACTGGCTGGACGAGACCTGCTGCTGCAACCCTCAGCTCTGCTTGCCCTGCTCAGAGGTTGTGGGATAGCAGCAGCATCAGGGCTGTTCCTGTTCCTCCCCAGCAGCAGATCCCAGATATGTCCATAGCACTTTTCTGAAAAAATATAATTGTCATCTAAAGCTGACATAGAAAGAAAAAGTTACTTTGTAATACCTTCTCAACATCTCTTCACTAGAAATCAGCTTTCAGAAACTGAGAAGTGATATGATTTCATCTCTTCAGTCTGCCCTTTCTGAAAGATTTAATTTTATCTGAAGTACATTTCAGAAAGGATGACTGCATAGGTACTAGAATTCCTGAGTTTAACTGATTTACTAGCTGTACTTTAGCTAGCCTTTTTATGACAAACTTCTAACAAATTCAGTAAAACAAACAGCAAGTCTTGCCATATTGTCAGTCAGCAGACAGTTCAGCTATTATTGAATTATTGCTGAAATGTCTCCAGCTTTAATTCCTACGAATGAAAACAAATGAAAAGGAAAGATGATTTTTTTCTCTTAGAGAAATTTTTAATTGCTAAGTGCTGAGTAACATTATTAAAATATATTGACAGGACTCTGTCATTTCACTCGGTTTTAAAGTAAAATTTTTCACTCATTAAAACCCAAGAAGTACCCTATTAGATCCTCTAAGTCAACCCACTAGTCATAAAATAAGTTGAGTTTTAAAATAATGAGCTACTGATTTAAGATTAATGCTTGATTATCTTTGTGAAGTTGATAATAGTTACTCTTACACAGACTTGCCAGAATTAATGGGCCATACAGAAGTGACACAGAAAGGGCAGCCATTGCTCAATTATTTTCATTAGAACTTCTTCATTTAATGATGGAGTGTCATGTGAAGCATGCTGTGCTTCACTTTCACTTGAGATTTGGACAATATGACTGTCAAAAAGAAAGTATCGTGGTTCTTTCTCATCTACACTATAGTGTTAGCTTATTTTGTGTTTTTAATGAGGCACATATTTCAGATTGTGATGGATACAGGGAAGGAAAAATATTAGGAATTAAGAGATAAAAACCGCAAAAAAAAATACAAACTGTACCCATCAGTATAAATTTCTCTGTATTTCTCAGAATCACTGAATATTCAGATTTGGAAGGCACCCACAAAGGTTATCAAGTCCAACTCTTTAGTGAATGTCCTGCACAGGGATCAAACCCACAACCTTGATGTTATTAGCACCATGCTCTTACAAACCGAGGTAATCTCAGAGTCACAATATAAATAAACTGGTGTTTGGTTTTGCATGACCAGAATGAGCCAAGAATGCATTTTTAGATGTCAGTGATGCAGGGCTAACTGTATCCATCCACTCTATCCAATAAGGAGATATACGCAGGCTGTTCTGCAGGTGTGAGTCATTTGAACTCAGTCATCTTTACTCAACAGGGTTACTACATTTATTACTGGGTTTGATTCATCTCAAATTCCTAGTCAAGAGAAGATGCTTAGGCTCCACAGACTTAGATGGACTTGCAGGTGGAAAATCAGTGAAGACCAGAGAAAAAGATACTATTCCAAATTATGGTTGCAGCAGTCATCTTAAACCCTTTATGGTATCTGATATATCCTCAAAATAACCCACCTTCCTCAGTAACAAATTTCTTTCAGATTCATCTAGGTTAATTCAGCCATGGTACTTTGAAGGCTGTAATAAACAGACAAATATATATATACATTTGAATTCCATTTCCCTGTGAACTCTCCCAGAGGAATAAGTATTTTTAGTAGAAGGACAATCCCATTAACCTGCCTTTTTACAACAGGATTCTGTGTAAAGATTCCAGTCCTGTAAAAATTAATGTAGACAGAAACAAGGTGAGTGCCAAGTGCATAGCTTTTTAGTGTACTGAAGTGCTGAATTTTTTCATTCCTTCTCTCCCTACATTGTATTCCCACCCTGCATGGCTTATTCAGACTGATACAAACTATGGCAAAAAGAAGACAATTAAAAAGCAAGAATTAGATTCCCAGTAGCTGAGGTACTCACATAAATCCCTATGGCTGCTCTGGTCTCCCAAGAGCACTGGTCTAGCACAATTAAGAAGTTTCTGTTGTTTCCCAGTGTTTTGGTACTCAAAGAATGAAGAGTAACTCAGTTACACTGCACCTTTCTCAAGTGTTCATCCCAAGTAAAATACTATTAGCACAGTAGCATCCTAAGGATTCTGTAGGATGAACACATAAGCAGCCAGCTAAGATGAGTTTATGGCTGCTTTTTACTGCAGAGCAGTGATGGTATCTGAGGCAGACAAAAGCTCTTGCAAAAATCTCTAGTGCCATCTATTTATTTTTGGTAGAGGAAGAAAGAAGCTCAGCCATGTTTGACTAAATTTCACTGTACACCGATAGGAGAATATGTTGTCAAAGTTAAATGAAGAGCTATGCAGAGATTATTGTCTCTTTCATTGCAAAGATCCAAAGCTAATCAAAACAACTAACTAAGCTACTAACCACACCAAACATAGACTAGTATTGTTTATTACTCATCCCAAAATAATTTCTCATTTTTCTATGATGATGGAAGAAGGAAACACATTAAATACGGCAACTGAAAATTATGATGATCCTAGAACCATCTCTAAAGAGTGTGTAGGAGAGCCAACAGTAAAGTAATTGTGGAGAGTAGACATGTTGGCAACAAATATGTCAGCCTTACACTGTTCAAGGACGTGGGCCGTAGAGTAGTCTGTTTCAACATACAATAATGCAATTTTCACCCTACTTCTTTAGTAAAATATTAAGAAAACGTACTTTTCTCACTTATAGTCTCTCTTTGATTAATAGACAGCAAATATAATGTGGTAGCTCTTGTCTCAACTTACTCTAAGAAGCTCAACTTAGACCCAGCCAGCATGGGTTTAGGAGGGGCAGGTCCTGTCTGACCAACCTGATCTCTTTTTACGATCAGGTGACCCACCTGGTGGATGAGGGGAAGGCTGTGGATGTGGTCTATCTAGACTTCAGCAAGGCCTTTGACACTGTCTCCCATAATATACTCCTGGAAAAGCTGGTAGCCCATGGCTTGGACAAGTCTCTTCTCTCAGGCACTCAGCAATAGGACAAGGGGGCACGGGCTTAAGCTCCGCCAGGGGAAATTTAAGTTGGATATCAGGAGAAAATTCTTTACAGAGAGAGTAATCAGGCATTGGAATGGGCTGCCCAGAGAGGTGGTGGATTCACCATCCCTGGAGATTTTTTAAACGCAGATTGGACATGGCGGCGGTTCTCGCGCGGCCGCGGCCGCCCCCGGTCCCACATGGGGCCGTCCCCGGTCCCGCGCGGGGCCGTCCCCGGTCCCCTCCCCCCCCAGTGGGAAAGGAGAGTGGGAGCTTCGCTGGCATGGCCTTGTGCCCTCGTGAGAAAGGAGAGAGAGGAGAGTGGAAGCCTCGGAGTACACAGAGGTTTGCCGGTCTGGTTTGGGGAGAGGGGGGGTACCAGGCAGGCTGTGGGGGTCCTCGGACTGGAGGGTGGTCAGGTAAGTAGTGCGTGGGAAGATATGAGGAAACACGGTGGGGGGAGGACAAGATCAGGGTGGATAATAGTTTCCTCTGGGGCTTGGAGATCTTGGTCGGGCTGGGGCCTGGAGAGGTCCTCGAGCCCTAGGTGGGTTCGGTGGCCAGAACAGTTTCGCTCGTTTGTTTGTTTTTGGTTCACCCGCGGCTACTGCCCAGGTTTGGTATGTCCTGGATTTATTTGTTACATCCTGAAAGGTTGGTCAGGACAAAGGGCTGATCCTGGGTGCTTCCCTGGGATTGAATATAGACAGATGGCAGAAAACTAGGTAGTGTAAGACTTGACCTAATCGTTTTTAATAGTAGGAATGCAGCCTGTATACCCCTATGTGGTTGTGAGCTATGCTGGCGATGGTACATGCCTTCGGTAGGGTTGCCCATGCCAGACAGGTCAAAACTGTAGGGTCGGATACAATAAATCTGTGGGCAGGATGAGTTCATTAGCCTTCTGGCAGTCATCCTAGGAGAAGGACAACTCTAATCCCAAACCCGGGCAGATGGAGCTCGTTTAGCCCTGTAAGGCCATCCATCTAAGAGAAGGTCACTCTAAACAAACCTACGTCCTGAGGACCTCACTGCCACCGTCCAAGCTCGCTTGGCCCTGGCAGATGAACCTCAGGATTAAAGGGTGGGTTCAGTTCCGCGCATACTGCATCTCACCTAAAAAATCCACTGCGCAGGCTTGAAGGCTTTACCCACATGCAAAAAGTCCTGTAGCGACGGGCGAGGGTCGAAACGACAGGTGAAAGATGCACTGGGAGCCGCAGACTCAACCCTGCAGGCAGGCGGTTCAGGATATTGGTCATTTGAGACTGACGGGAGATGACAGTCTCTTGGGGCAGCACCCTGAACGACCAAGCAGCCTTTCCAAGGACAGCACTGCTTGCTCCATTCAGAGAGGGGTCTAGAAAAGGTGGTCTAAACAAAGCTCATCTCCACTTTCACCCGGTTGGTTAACCGCAGGCCAACGGGCATCTTCCTCCAATGCGGTCGCACAAAGATCAAAAGACAAAGGCACACACCTGCCTCCAAAGATGTACCTAAATTAACTCTAGCATGTTGGAACATCAGAACCATGCTCGATTCTGCGGACAGCGGACGTCCTGAGCGTCAGTCTGCCCTAATTGCCCATGAACTGGCTCGTCTCAACATCGACATTGCCACTCTCAGTGAAGTTCGCCTTCATGAAGAAGGCAGCCTCAGAGAACATGGTGCCGGTTACACACTCTTTTGGTCAGGCAAGCCCAGAACCGAAAAACACCTCTCAGGAGTCAGCTTCATGATCAAAAACTCCATTGTTCCTAAACTCAAAAATCTGCCGACAGGTCACTCTGACCGCATTATCTCCCTACGCCTTCCACTAAACAACAAGCAACACGTTGTCATCTTTAGTATATATGCCCCAACTCTCCAAGCTGACCCTGCTGAAAAAGATAAACTTTACACTGACCTGCGCCTCCTTACCCAAAAGGTTCCTGCAGACGATAAGATCATTATCCTTGGTGATTTCAACGCCAGAGTAGGCAAGAATTTTGAAGCCTGGAAAGGAGTATTAGGCAAGCATGGTGTTGGAAACTGCAACGATAATGGTCGACTTCTGCTAGAATTCTGTGCAGAGCAACAACTCACCATCACTAATACTATCTTTCAGCAGAAAGATAGTCTGAAGACAACCTGGATGCACCCCCGTTCTAAGCATTGGCACTTCATTGATTATGTCTTGGTGTGACGGAGAGATGTCTGCGATGTCCACCATACCCACGTGATGCCCAGTGCAGAATGCCAAACAGACCATCGGCTGGTGCGCTGTAAACTCAATTTCAAGATCAAATTCAAACCGAAAAGGGGCAGCATCCCAAGGAGAAGACTCCAAGTTAACAATCTCCAATCAGCCACAGTAAGAGACAGTTTCCAGGCAAACCTTCAAACTAGGCTCGAAAACATTCCCACAGTTTCTGCAGATTCCTCTCCTGAAACAGTCTGGCAACATATTAAAAACAGCATCCTGCAATCCTCTGAAGAATCCTTAGGGTTCTCCCTCAAGAAGAACAAGGACTGGTTTGACGAAAACAACCAAGAAACCCAAGACTTGTTGAGGAAGAAGAGAACCGCCCACCAAGCACATCTTGCACTGCCATCCTGTCGCGCAAGAAAAACAGCCTTTCGTCTTGCATGCAGCAAGCTCCAACAGAAACTCTGTGACATCCAGAACAAATGGTGGATCGATCTAACTGAAAAAACTCAATTATGCGCAGATACAGGTGATCACAAAGGTTTCTATGAGGTCTTGAAAACAACATACAGGCCTACATACCAGGTACAAAGCCCTCTACTCAGCGCTGATGGTCAAACACTTCTGACAGATAAAACCTCCATTCTGAATCGATGGTCTGAACACTTTCAGACTCTATTCAGTACCAACCGCGTAGTCCAAGACTCAGCAATTCAGTCCATCACACAACAACCAGTAAAGTATGAATTGGATACTGCTCCCACTTTAGGAGAAACCCTCAAGGCCATACAGCGGGTGAAAATCGGCAAGGCAGCTGGGATTGATGGAATTCCACCTGAAATCTGGAAACATGGGGGCCTTGCACTCCACACCAAATTTCATGAGTTTGTGGTGCGCTGTTGGGAACTCGGCGAACTACCATCTGACCTTCGTGATGCAGTCATCATCACCTTGTATAAGAAGAAAGGAATTAAATCTGACTGCTCAAACTATCGTGGTATTACTCTGCTCTCCATTGCTGGCAAATCCTGGCAAGAATACTCTTGAACAGACTAATACCCACTATAGCAGAAGGTATCCTTCCTGAAAGCCAATGTGGTTTCAGAGCCAACAGGAGTACCACAGACATGGTATTTGTCCTCAGACAACTGCAAGAGAAGTGTAGGGAACAGAACAAAGGTCTCTATGTAACCTTTGTCGACCTCACCAAGGCTTTTGACACTGTGAGCAGAAAAGGTCTGTGGCAGATTTTGGAACGTTTAGGTTGTCCCCCCAAGTTCCTTAAAATGATCATCTCACTCCATGAGGATCAGTACGGCCAAGTCAGATATGGCAACACACTTTCTGAGCCCTTTTTAATTAAGAACAGTGTGAAACAAGGCTGCGTTCTCGCTCCTACCCTATTCACCGTCTTCTTTAGCATGATGCTCCAAAGGGCCACAGCAGACCTCGATGATCAGGACGGTATCTACATTCGATACCGTACTGATGGAAGTCTATTCAATCTAAGACATCTGAAGGCCCACACCAAGACCCTAAACCATCTTGTCCAGGAGCTGCTTTATGCTGATGACACCGCCCTTGTTGCCCACACAGAAGCAGCTCTGCAGCGTTTAACATCCTGCTTTGCTGATGCTGCTGAGCTCTTTGGTCTGGAAGTCAGCTTAAAGAAGACAGAGATGAGAACACAGCTGCGATGGGCAGAGCACGTCTCAAGGATGAAGGACCACTGCCTCCCTAAGATCTTGTTTTACAGTGAACTTGCCACCAGCTGCCGCATGAGAGGAGCCCCGAAGAAAAGATACAAGGACTCCCTGAAACAACATCTCAGCCTTGGCCATATTGATCACCATAACTGGTCTACTCTGGCCTCAAATCGGGAGGCCTGGAGACACACCATCTATAACGCAGCTGTCTCCTTTGAGAACACACGCAGGATCACCCTCGAGGAAAAAAGGCAACGCAGAAAGAACCGTGTATTGCAGAATACACCATCTAAGGAGTCTTTCTGCTGTGCCTTTTGCAATCGGATCTGTCTGTCACGTATTGGCCTCATAAGCCACCAACGTGCCTGTAGCAAATGCAGATAGAGCCTTCCCAAATCTTTGTTCGCGAAGCCTAGCCATGATGATGATGATGGACGTGGCACTGAGTGCCATGATCTAGTAAATGGACTGGATTTGGACCAAGGGTTGGACTTGATGATCTCAGAGGTCTTTTCCAACCCAATCGATTCTATGATTCTATGATTCTATGAACTGCAGGACCATATTTCTACCAAATGTCATCCATTATCATCAATTACTTATTTATTAAAGTTGTGTATGGACTTCAAATTCTTTAATAAACATGCAGCAATCAAGTTTTGTACATTACAGATCTATCTGGATGTCAAATCTTTCATTTTAAGATGATCTTCAGCATATACATGATTGGGTGAGCTGCATGGGGTTCAGCTAACATGCCATTTGAATGGCAAAACACACACCTAGTCAGCTTATTCACATCTCTGTCAAATCAGAACTGCACCTGAGACTAGTATCGGAAGTGGAGGCTCTTTGAATTTTTACTATTTATCTGCTCTTGATCTAACGCAAGACTGGATTTTTAAGTGAGTACCTCTTCTTAACAGAGAACTCTGTTTCAATTTTATTATCGGTATTGTTGTGGTACAATGCTGTAACATGACCTTGTGTTGATTCAAAAGATGAAGCTATTTTGGGCACAAAATGCTGTATAATGAAAAATACTTTGACAACGCATTAGTGTAATTTTAGGCACTTTCTGAGCAGCCCTAAGTTAGCGACCCCAGTCCTTTGTAATATTTCTTCACTTTTTTTACCAGAGAAATTAAACACCAAAGGAAGATACTTCATAAAGCAAACTGACATATAGTCCTTCTCCATCAATCACCTCACTCAACTGCCCAAAGCTATGGATTAAAGGAAAAATGTGAAATCAACCCTGTAGAGGTGTCTTTCTGTTCAAGAACCATCAAGTCACTCTGAAAATTCAGAGTGATAGCTTAGTTTTCTCATTCATATAGACTGGCATCTGTTAAAGTACAGGTAGTTTTAGAGAAGCCTCATGACCAGTCATTCTGTTGGGAATTGGATATTCAGATCTCAAAGACAGCTCCAAGAAATTCAGCCACAAACTACAGGGCTATTATGTATGATTTTAAATGTGTCTTTTCAACCTTCATGAAGAATCAAAATTATAGTTTCTGCAACAATGGATGGAAATAAATGTTGAAAAGACTGAGTAGCAACAAAGGAGTTGAATTATTGGGTGTATTTTTTTTAATAAATATGACAAAAGGAAAGCAATCTTGATAACTTACATCATGAACCCAGCCAGCTTGTCTAAGTGTTAATCTGTATCTGTCATTTCAGTGACAGATGTAAGCAATTCACTGCATCACTTTTATATTAGTATGTAATAACATAAGTTCAACCATCAAAGTAAAAAGGAACAAAGATAAATATAAAAAAATCCAAGGGGCAGGAAATTATGGTAGTTTACAGAAAAAAAATCTAAAGGAAAACATAGTTTTGTTTAAATCCTGAAAGTTGCAGTATCTGAAGTTCAAACAAGTAGTGCTGCACAGATACTGTTGGCGATGGATAACAGTAGCACTAATACCAAAGTGTATTATAGTTAGGAAAGTAAAATTAGAAGACTCAAACTTTAAGGGGAAGGGCAGGGTGAAGAGGCAGCAGGTTGGGAGAAGTGGACTCTTTCTGCAACTTCCTGTGTAATGAGAAGCTCTATGCCTCCCACAGTATGACAGTTTCAAAAACTTCTGAAAAAATGGTAAGTGCAACCAAATTAAGTCCAGAAGGCATTCATTCGGTTATTAAGACTGTCTCAGTGAAACTGGCAGACCTCTGAAAATCCTTTGCTTTTTTTCTACACTCTAATCTATGTAAAACATAAAACTAAATGGTAATTTTTTGCACAGATTACACATTGGCACCCAGCACGCAATACTTGAGAACATACTGATGATAGCTGGCTGTGTAGATCAGATTAGTCTGGAACATTCAGAGAAGAAATCTACCAGTCAGTTCATCAGTAGAGAGACTGTTCAAATGAAGAGGCATTACCAGAAAGCCAAAAAGGAGAAGAGAAAAGGAGAAAAGAAGATGATGAGAGATGGACTGAAGCATAAGTAGTGGAAGAAAGAAGAAGAAATGGAACTGTACAGCTAGGCTGAAGAGCAAACAGAATAGAGCAAGGATAAAGGTGATGGTGGGAGAAACTCTTGGGTACTGTGGTTCCAGATGTTGTTATGGATTTATGTGTTACTTAAACATTTCAAATTGTTGATTGTAAATCTGCCTTGGAGTTTAAATGATATGACTGCTGTCATTCTGATGCGTAGCTTTTTAGAATTGAGGAAAAATACAATGTCTTCTATTAAGAGGGAATCTATATCTTAGGACTTGTTTCAACTGTTAAACCATTATCTTTCAGACTACAGTATTGTTTTGAAGTTCCAGACAACATTATAACTTAAAAACAGGCCAAAATACTTTGATTCACATAAAAAGTAAGTTTAAAAAAGTAATATTGAAAAGAGCTATATCACTTTGAAAATCCTCAGCTGCCCAGCAGAACACTCAGCCTCCCTAATATACCCCCATTCACATCCAGAAAGAGGAATACACATGATTTTAAGGCTTTAAAAACAATTCACATACAAATCTATAATAGCTATAAACAGAGCTAGCCACCAGAAGCAGCAGTAACCAATTACAAGGCTGAGTGGAGGAATGAACCAGAGCTGCCCATTGGCACCCTCTTCCATTTTCCTTCATCCTCAAGGTTGAACGTTATAAAACTGTTCTTTTCTTTCAATACCTGGTGGTGGTGCTGTTGCTCCTTTCTGTACAGTAGCTTAATCTCCAGGTTTTTACCCAGGATGTGAACAACTTCGAGTTTATTAGAGTTTACTATCTAGCACACAGTGTTGCAGTAATGTTGTTATGTATTCTTCCCATTTCTTGGTGGGCTGTTAACTCAAGTGTCCCCGCACTTCCATAGCTATGTGCTAAAAACTTGAAAAATCTCCTGGAAAAGTACAGTCCTTGTTTTGTAATTAAAAACAAACAAACAAACAAAAAACCCTAAATTAAATAAGGTAAAAACGACAGTAGGATGAGAGCAGAAAATATGTGAATTGACCAAAAGTGTTTGAGTTGGAAAAAGAAGGCAAAAGTACTGTATTTGGAGCAGCATCATATCTACTTGCTCATGCAGTTTTTCAGAGAGGAATTTCATTCACGTAACTAGTCCTATTTAGTTCAGAGGACTAAACTTGCTCATTTAGGTGACTATAGAGATCATAAAAATGTAGAGCTGTAAATATCCCCCAACCTGCTGTGTGTGTGTTTATAAACAGGAATAATCATTAAGAAGACAAGTGGCTGCTACATCTGAAAGACTCTTGGCAGTGATAAACACAGTATAATTACTGCATAACTTTAGTGATCAGAATTTCCAGCATTTTATAACACAATCAAATTCTGAGGGAAGAACTCTATTCCTTTGATTTATTGTTTATTGTGAGTATCAGGTATACATCACAGTAGATGAAATTCTTGCTTCAAATGTAAAAATAAATGGTAGAGGCTGAAAAAAATTATAGCCATAGCAACAAGAAAATCTAAAATGAAAAAAACAGCAGTTATGTAAATGTGCAAAATCCTGCTAATTATTTACTCTTATTTTTTCAAAAAACAGCAAAACAAAACAAAACCCAAACAAATCCTACAACAAAGTTCTGCTAAGATAACTCTCATTTAAAAGTGCTCATATTTGTGAGCTAAAGGGTAGATAATTAAAATGCATGAACAAACCGAATTAAACAGTAGCAGGGGCTTTTTCATGCTTTGCAAGTCATCTACATGACAAAATATAACTATCCCATTAAAGAAAAAAACAAACACAAAAGACAAAAACGTGATTAAATCAAGCAGGACCAGATTAATGTTTACAGACTATAGGACTGAGATAAGGGCAGCAGCTATGGGAATAACATTATGAGTTCAGAATCTGAACTTTCGTTAAAAAGGCATGTTTCTCATCCCTGCAGTGGGCAGACGAAAGAAACAGAAAAAGGGAAGAGCTTAAAAACAGGAATGAAGATTAATTAATGTCCATATCTGCAGATAACTCGAATGGATTTAAACTGTTGCACTGAAATAAGTCATCATGGAAAGAGCAGAATCACACTCAAGAAAAGGGAAGCAGGCAAAGATGAGTTTTGGTGTTGTCCCGTATTATCTAACATCCTGGATTCTATTTTATTGTCACTGACAGATATCAGACAGCTCATCACATCTCCCTTCTTTCAATTTCTGAATAACAAAGGCAGTTAGAAATACTATACTGAGTGTTCTTGCTTTTGAAGCACATTTTCCCTCACACACGCACATACATTTCCCTCTCTACTTTTTTGCTAGTGAACATTTACTCTTATTAATCTAGGCAGTCTTTTAGCTCTAATAAAATCAGGAAAACAGAAAGTTCAGGCAGGATGAAGGAAAAGAAAACATTGGAGGGGTTGGGGCAGAAAAAAACACCATGTAGCTAAAAAAAATAAAACCAGATGAATAATGACTTGTAAGAGGAAAGGACTACAATCATCATATTTTTAAAAAAATTCAATGTTGAGAGAAAAGACAAAGCAGCAAAATGTGAGAATAGCATCACAAGCAGGGATAGACAGCATGGTGATGTGAATGGAATGATTATGCCTGCACAATTGTATCTACATCACCTGAGAACAAATTTAAGCTCTGGATGTGCCAGTGTTAATTCAAAGAAAGGAACTGCATACCTCTCTATTAGTCACACTCAAATCCATGCTTGAGTAGTAACATCCTTCCTTGCTCTCAACATCAAACATGGAAAAAAAACATTTCTTCTGGCATCCCAGCAACTATGTGTCTATATTAAGGCAATTCTTTCCTAAAGTGAACGTGGGTGAGACATGCCTTCTCTAGTACTGCAATTGCACAATTTGCACTATAACTTCATGACTTTTTTTTTCTCTTTCACCTAGATAAAGTGCTTAAAAAAGAATAAGAAAATAGAAATAGAAATTTAAGTCATTTACATCCTTTTGAAGCACTTTCTCATTCATCACCAAAATAAATATAACATTTCTAACACCCAAAAGCTCACAGGCAATCTGCTCCAGAATTTTAGACCAAAAGAAAAAAAAAAGAAACGAGCATTGCCTATTCCTAAAGTTTGTGAATCTTTTGATTTGACTCATTTGAAGTGCAAAGTCCTGCACCTGGGTGAAACATTCCCATGAACCAGGGAGTACATGAGCAATGAGTAAAATAAAACACACAAAACTGAAAAAAAGATTTTCTTTGTCCAGGGGAGAAGCGTTTGGAGCATTCCAACATCCCATTCCCCAAATCAGGCAAAACGGAATGATGGAGGCAAGTTTATAGTTGAAAACAAACCATCAAATTTATAAATTAGATTGTGTAATCTAACAGCCTTCATTTATGGGGAACTTAAATCAATGACCCATGAGACCTTTTCTAGGACTTCTATCTTACATAGATATTTTTTCTGACTGCTACGAATAATTGAGGATTGCTGCCATACCACAGAACAGCAACAACTATAATGTAAGGTCATTGCCTTTGATGTACATTTTTGTATTTCTGCATAGTAAAAACATTCTGGGTTTTGTGAAGAATGAAATTGTGATGAAAAATACCTTCTTGATAATTATTCATAAAGCTTCCAACCTATAAAACCAGAAAAAGTTCAACATCAGGCCTCAATGCACAAGATAGTGCATGGAACAGCCCATTTTATAGTATAATTTTCTCTTAGTGTGTTTTTCCAACTCTTTTGTTTTAGCTAGGTTTGTCAAGCCTTTCTAATGAAAACATTTTTTCGCTGTGTGAAATCAGTGTCTGCTTTCCAAATAAAATTAGGAACAATGTCAGGTAAATGCAGTAAGACAATTATATTTTTATTTTTTGGTTCAACAGAACTTCAGTTCAATCACTTCATTTTCTTGTAATCATTTATAAGGTGAATTCTACAGTCTCCCCATGATGTGCTGTGGCCATAAAAGTGACATGATATGTAGAGTCTTCTTGTTCATTTACGAAGCCTATGATATTGCCCCATTAGAAACCATATAAGTCTTGGTGTTGAGTAAAATACATGTTCTGTCAGTAGAAAAGGATGGGAGCCATAGGAACTGGAAATGCGTTACCCTAGAGAAATGTAACAGCAACCTCAAAGCAAAATATTTCTGGGATTCTGTACGTCATCCTTTCCTCACACACTAATTATGTGAGCAGCCACTGCAGCCACTCCAGATATTTTGGTGATTGGAACAACACTAATGCCCAGCACCAAGTCAGCTCTGCCTGACCTTTTACTCTCTTTATAGGCAGGATCTAGCAAGAGTTGCAATACTGCTCACAAGCAGGATGGGAAGCTGGCAGCAGACTGCTATAATGCCTGGAGTCAGGAAAACACTCCTGACTGCAATCTCTCTTTGCCGATGGACACACAGAGATGCCTTGTGGTCTGGGGAGCACACAACAATGGTTTGCAAAAACCTCTTATGTAGGAAAATGAGTCTTGAGTAGACTCTAACAAGCATCTCACAGTACTCATTCACAGTGTCGTGTTTACCCCCTCAGACACAGATGCTCAGCATTGACCCCAATCCTATTTCCCTGCTGGTCTGAGTTGAAGCAGGTCTCCCACACAAGCACCGATAAGCTGTGAGGGATTCCTCATAGTCTTATGATGATAGGCACATGTTTAAATTCTTACCAAACAACAAATTCAGTCAACAGAAGTAACTCACAACAGCTGAAGAACAAACCTCTTTGACTCCTCAATGAGGCCAAAGCTGCAAAGATCAGTGGCATTCATCACAAATTTGTCCACAATCAGGCCAAGTTTTTTTTCACAGAACATTCTGTGACTCGAAGGTTAAATTTGCTCCTTCCAGAACAAGTTGCCATTCTGACTAGAGTCAACTCTTCTATCAGAAAAGGCAAGTGATCTTATTCTACCAAAGACAATTACCTCAAATTTTTTACTAAATGATTTCTGGTAAAACCAACGTGGTGAACTGTGGAACACTCAGTTCATTAGCTGTCATCCAGCTTGACATTTCCATCTTTCAAGCAGTATTGCAGAAAATCAAAGATACACAGGGCTGCACTTCAAAAGCTGCAGAGGTAGCCATACTTCCTTCAAGGAAAAGGACCATGAAGGCTATTGCTAATGTAATGTGGAAGATTGCAGTAACGCATATGCAGATAAAAAGTGTTTGAAAATTATTACTTCAGCTGCCCTTTAGACACACAGTTATAGAACTAACATTACTAAAACAGAATAAGAACATAACAGAACTTAATAAAATAATAACATTCTGGAGACAGAATAGGAAAAAAATCTTGGCATGAATGACTAGTCTTTTGCTGTGGCACTTTTTAAAGTTATCCTATGTAAATATTGCATTCTGTATCCATGTAAAAGACAGTTAAAAATTACAGAAAATCAGTGAAAGTAAAATAGTGTTTATTAACTGAACACTTTAAAGGCAAAATTCTCATACCAATACATATGCAAAGAAGATAATCACCATTCTGTAATATATTCTATATGTTATGTTACAATTCATCTTTAATTAGTGTTTGCATTACCTACTTTAGTCTTTAAGCCATCAGACATCTGAGTCATCTTCTGCAAGAGTTTATCAACTGGATTCCTACCTTAGGCACCCTCTTTAAAACTGAAGAAAGTGTTCTGTTTTCCTCCTGTCCTTTCAGATAAACAAGTTAAATATATATATATATATATATAAACTTCATTCTTTTTCATTTTATATTATTTGGGTTTTTTGAAGATTTCTCTCTCCTCATAAATTTTAAGCTTAATATTTCTTGGTCTATTTAGAAAACATAAAACCTGCTCTAAAATCTTCACATTCTTTAAAATTTTTACAGTTTTCTTCCAGAAGACAGATACATTTTCTTTGTCAGTACCTGCTTAAGTGCTAAATCCATCTATTGCTTCCAGTCATCCCCTCTGCCTCACTTCTTTAGCAGTACATTCACCTTCTGTATGTGACATGACAGAGATGACACAGGTATCAATGTATTCAAAGAAATGTTTGATGCCTGTGATTTACTCCCTGGATCAGAAATTGTATTTGTCTGTGTGCTGTTTATACTGATCCACTCAGGGCAACTGCTCTCCATTGGCACTATTAGACTTCAAATTGACTCCCACAGCTTTCTGAGAAAATAATTGCCAGCTCCTGAGACCCCTCAGAAATCATAGGCAGAGCAAGCCTGCACACTGTGGTACTATCAAACTTGTGCTGCTCTTGAACAGAATTGTTCTCAGTGTTAAAGATCATTTCTATAACTAGCTCCGGTTAAGCTTTCATTTAGCAAAGGAAAATGTTAGATACTTCATTAAGAACAGGAAATTACATTTTTAAAATAGTAAATACAGAATATATGCAACATCCTCGGGACTTAATAGCCAGCTGAGGTTGTTTTGCTGATAGTTATTGACTGGTGCACCTGTCTCAGTGACGAGACTTTGTGAACGATTCTACGACCTACTTCTGAATTTCTTCTTCCCTTGGCTAATCTCCTTTCTTGACCACTGTACAACTTTACTGTCTCATTGAGGAAGTTAAACCTGCAAACCTGCCACCTTCAACTTAAGTTTGCTCAGAAGAGACCCTTCTCCAAGCAAATTATCTTTCATCAGAGATACTCTCCCTTCCTTGTCTTTCAACCCTCTTGGTTTGTTTATCAGCAGGACATGAAGTCAAGGTTATTAATAGTTGTGAGGAAAAAACTTTGTGAAATCTCAGTCTGCACTGAGTGCCCAGCTGCTACCCTCAGCTTGTATGAACCAACCCTTCTACAATTAACATCTAAACTACTTACGTTCTTTGCAAGGGAAAAGGGCTGTTTGATTCCACAATCTCAGGTGTAAGAACTGCTTGTCAAGTGTAGGTATCTAAGTTATCATTACAGGACCCTTAAATACTAGAACCCTTGCCATTAAAGAACTGTGGCATTTATTTAAAGGCTAATACTAGGCACTTAATATTTCAGTACAGTTAACTGCGTACATTAAACAGAGAGAGTTCCAATCACAATTTCGCTCCTTCTTCCCTTTGGAGATTATAAAGTTGAATTTTTCCCATCCCTTTGAATTATAAAATTGTTGATTTGATAAACAGACATTTTTATGACTTGTCCTATGGATGAGGCTTCTGCTTCCTTTTTCTAAACAACTTTGAATTTTTCTATCTACTGCATATATTTGAACATATTCTGTGTTTCAGACTTCTTTGCAGTAAGGATCATTTCAGCATAGTGGGACCAAGTGACATGTCTGTTATTAGATTCATACATTTGAATTCTCTGTGAAATCTTCAAAGAGTCTGCACATGAAATGCTAGCAGCATAAATGACAGATTTGGGACCCAGTGTTCTCTTCCTCAAATTTTGTGAACAAAATTTGGTTCTGGACTGAGATTTCGGGAGTTGACAAGACTTTTTCAATTATTATTATAAAGTTATTTGCTTTTGAATGTCATCATTGTTGATGGATCTGTGATCTAAGCCACATTTGTAGGCTTTTCACAGCATGACAGATCAGTGATTTCCTCTAGCACTAAAAGGTGGCCATTATCTTTTACAGTTTAGTCGTTTTCGAGATTCAGTCTGCATTCATCTAATTCAAAGAACAGACATATATCAATGAGAATCTCTAAACATTTCTACATTCCTGCCAAGATCTCTTTATGCGACTTTGCATACAGTTAAGTTTATTCCAATCCATATAAAAGCATGATTGTTATATTTCTGCACAGTAAAACCCAGATAAATACTGAGAGTCATAAAGAGTTCCCTTTATTACTTTAGGCAGTGTACTAAAGCAGTGCAGAAGAGGCTAATAGGTTCTGCAAAGCCATTGCTTTTTGCCCTTGTACAAGTGAGCAGGATATGATAGAAAGTAACTGAAAAATTAGTGACAGGCTCTCAGCTGTCCATAACTGAAGTTGGAACCACTGTACTCTTTTCTTAAAAGTGACCAGACTAAAGACACTAAATGGCTTGCAGCATTAATGATTTATTAAAACACACACTAAAACAAGTGACTTTTACATGTCCAGTTAAGCATAATATGGTGAGACAGAGTAAAATAAAAGGGTTTGCAAACAAATCTTCCCTTTATTCACTGTACTTCACATGGTAGGTACTTCAATTCTAGCTTTCTAGGTCAACAATTTTTATCAGCTTTCTGGACTGCAACAAATTTACTATGTTCTGTTCAGGATCCCCATCAAGATCCTCTTTCCTTCAGGGAGGTTTCTGCAAGCCCTGTGCAGATTTTCTGCCAGTTCTATGCTTCCCTTAGGAGTCTACCAGCCTTTACTTGTGTAGCAACATCCCCATTCATGACATTTACCAATCCTCATTTGTCCTGCCTCACTCTCCCCCATAACTATGTTCAGTTGCCCCAGGAAAAAAAAAAAAGCAGTTTCCTCACTTTTTTGCTGATACCCTGATACTGGTACTGTAGCAGTGCGAGCACTGACAACAGGCAGCCTTCCTGCCTGCTGCTCATCCACATTAATTCATGTACACGTATAATAAAGTGAGTGGTAGATGGTACTTATCACAGTTATTTCCAGTGGCTGATCTGGCCTCTGTGCGATTAGCACACAGTTGCATGACAACTTATCATACTAATTATTTTGAAAATAAACACATCATTGACTTCTTCAGGGCTGGAGGGAGGGCACAGTCACATTAAGACTGACTACAGGAACCCAGCCACAGCAGCGGTCTTGTCCAAAAGCAATCACCTGTTCTCTGTAACTTTCCAAGGACACTGCAAGGCAAAACAAGTTGAAAATCTCTGTTTCTCTGAGGCAAGGCCACCACTGTTCAGATGTCTTGATCAACACTTCTCTGTGGCAAGAGAATACTTTGAGCAGCCTCAGAGTTGGACTCCAGTAGGAACAGGAGCTCCCCTTTGCAAGGACATAAGAATTTCATTTACCTTGTGCAAATAGAAGTGCCTTGCTTTGAAAGCACCAGGAAATATTCCCTCAGAAAGAGGCAAGGTGATGCCAGTCACTGGTATCTTCACTCTTAAAGAAATAGGGTTTCTCTGGACTCATAAACATATGAAGGCTAGGACAGAGGAGAGTTCAGAGATCTTGAGAGCTTGGTGCTAATAATGCCAAAGTTGTGTGTTCAATCCCTGGATGGGCCACTCACTTAAAAGCTGGACTCGATGATACTTGTTGGTCCCTTCCAACTCAGAACGTTTTGTGATTTTGTGATCTCTGAAGTTACTGGGGGAAATGGGGGCTGCCACTTGAAGCACTTTTTATATTAGCACATTGGAGATGCCATGAGAAATTTCAAACAGCTGCCGCTTATGTTTTTCCAAAGCGGCAAAAAGAGAGCAACAAAGACTATGCCTTACAACACCTCTCTCTCCCTAACTGCATTAGAGCAGTCCAAAAACAAGTCATGCATTACTTCCAGCTGCCCTGTGAAGGAGGTGAGGAAGACAACAACACTATTGGAATGTGCTATGCTTATGTAAAAACATTAGTTGTATTAATTTCCTCTTAAACTAATTGATATTTTGTGCTGAATATTATATTTCTGAATATTATTTTTAAGAATCCGATGGTTTTCTGCAATTGCTTTGAATTTAAATATTTGGTTTATGATGAGAACTTTTAGCATTAAAAAAATAGCTTTACTTGTTTATTTAAGCTCAGTTACATTTTTCCCCTTAAGCTCATTGGCTCTTTTGTATTTGTATACAGCTGCAAGACATATGTTATTATTTTTTGAAAGGTTGTTTTTTATATTTTTTCTTTATTAATTAATTACCCTAGTATCTTAATCTTCTTTGGATATGTTTGGGTATCCTTTTCATCTGGAAGTTTATTTATTTTTTTACCCTGTACAATATGTTCTGTACTCCCAGACCTTCTAGATACTAAATTTACTTAATTATCTCTCCTTAAAATTATTGTGTTGCAGGCTCTGGGCTTTTCACAAAATACGTTAAAATATTCATCGAGGTCTCCCTTTCTCTCTCAACATCAAATCGACTTTAATGAAAAAAGAAAGGAAAAGAAAGACAATATTTAATTTATAAATGGAAGGGAATAAAACACCTTTAATAATGTGCTAATAGACAGCACAGATTTTTAATTAAATTGTAATATGGAAATAGCACAGTATTTTCACAATATGGATGAAAGTAAAAATCTTGTTTATGTATCAGTTGCAAGATTTACCAAGCTATTTCAGAAAATGCTTAAAATTTTAATATAGAGTATATATTTCATTTTAGTGAATATTTGTGTGCAAGATGAATAAAAAGGCTGATATAGCATAAAAATGAATTAATGTTTACAGTCTAGAGATGGACAATGTAGTCATCAGAGGTGAAATTTTCAAAGTGGCATGACCTATGTAAAGGTCCCCATATCTTATAGCTATTTACCTTCTAAATTTTCATGGAGCTGTAAAGGTGGTGCCCAAGCACCAGTTTAGCTCTTTTCTGCATCCTGGCATTCTGGCTGCACCTGGGGAAGGTGTCACCCCAGGGGTCCCATCCTGGACACCAAGATTTCTATGACAGTATCAAATCTGAGACACAAGAGATCACAGCATCATGGACTATTTTTCTTCTGACAAAAACTGACACCTGGCAAGTGAGAAACAGTATCTTTGAGATAGAAATACATTTTCAGTCCTATTCCTGCTCCCTGGTCTTGCAACAGTTTGTGGCATAAACATGGATTACACTTAAGTTTTTACTGGAACCCATAAGTTGCATCTGTCCTGAACATGTATTCCTTGTTTGACAACTGTGTAAAGCATCTTCAAACAGTGATTTTTGTTAGATTTCTGGAGGCATTTGTCTTTCTTTATGTCTATAAAAGGCATCTAGACAGATCAATAGCAGTTTCCTTTCACTTCAGACCCATTCACAACTATTACGAGTCACTCAGATGTTTAGGTCCTTAAAGTCTACCTAAAGACCCTGCATAAGAGGTCTTGCTCGCAGTCCTTAAAGTTTCATGAAAATCAAGGTCATTAAAATTCTTCACTTTCTTTTTATTCACAATTGTCATTACTCCTAACAACTTTTAGAACAGAACGTGAATCAAGAATGAACCATGGACTTTAAAGAAAACCAAATATTACAGTCTCTATTCTTAAAGTAATGTATCTTATTTCTTTAAAGTCTCAAGCCCAAAATATTTCCTATCAATAGCATTTGGTTCAACCTGGACTGGAAACTATCAGTTCCATTCATGGGTCACAGTTTATAATTATCTTCTCTCTCTCAGATCTTATTAATCACACAAACCAGATATAACAGACTTTACAAAAGGCTTTATTGTGCCTGGTTTTGCACATAAATACTGTGTTTATATTTACTTCAGATACAAATGGTGCCACCTGCTCTTCTTAGTACCCTGACATTTGGTGCTAATTAGATGGACTTGCATTATCAACAGCACAGTAATACAGTGCTGCAGCAGGCTCTGTTACCATGGATCCTAATGCACTCGGCATTCCACAGGAAATTTAGCAGAGCATAAGAAATAAATCTAGTCCTGTGTGAACTTGCACCAGTTTTGTGACACTATTAAAGTACATCCTCAAAGTCTGCTAGATTCAATGGTAAACACCATTATTATTTCTAAACTTTTATTAATACATTCTACCATTGAGTCACCACATAGGTGAAACAAAGTTGCAAGTAGATTTTAAATACCCTGGCAGTTCTAATTGAAACAAGTCATGCATTCAAGCTGTACAGGAGAATGAGTCTCAACTGGGGATCAGTTGCCACAAAACGCTACTGGCATCTCTAAGTGAGAAAAGTCAAAACAATTCATACTTGTAGGACTGTCACACTGAATAGCTGCTGTGAAAACTCAAGCTTCTTGTTCCTTTTTAAGCCTACCTAAATGTACCTAATTACTATACTGTAAGACTTAACAAACGAGGGGCTAATCAAAAACGTGCTTGTACAGAGGGATTTGACATAGTTCAATAAACTCTAGAGTTGAAATTAAATGAGAAAGAGAAGGAATGGATTATGGTACAAGCAGAAGGTAAAGATATAAAAATAACAGAGAAATAAAACCATTAAATAAGCAGGCAATATAAAAAAAAATTCTTTCCTTTCTCCCGTTCTCACAGTGAAATGCATATAAACACTCTAATTCTTCCCATCTGTTCTAGGGCCAAACAACTCTGTATTTCATAGCAGAGGTAAATTAGCAATTTCTGCTTCAGGCATCAGCCTCTGGCATTGTTTGGGGTTCTTCCTTCCTTGTCTTCATTATCTGTGTTTCTTTCCTGTACACATCTTGGAGTGTTGTGGAGCCAAAATTTCATATTTTTTTCAGTCGTACCCAACTTCTCACATCTCAATGGAAAAGTTCAATACCTGGATTATAAATTACACATCCTCTGTTCTCTGAATGGGCTTTTTTAAGATGGTTAAGATAAATTGTGGGAAGGGATGGGGGAAGCCTGGAAATTGGATTTTGGATTTCTAATGTGGCTCAAACTGCCACATTTTTTGGTGCTGTGACTTGGATCGTAATTGGCTGCGGGTAGAGTAATGAGACATGTTGAGATAACGAAGAGAAGCTTTCAGACATAACAGACTGTATCATTGTTGATAAGGTAGAGCTTTAGCTGGAATGTAAGTGCTTGATATAGAGTTAAGTTTGTAGTAATGTTGTGCTAATGTATAGTAGAAGGAGTTGTATTTCATTTCAGGTTGTATGTTAATTTCAGAGTATTGGAATTGTTGTGATATATGATTTTTCGCAGCAGCAAGGGGTGGAGGTTGTCATGGGTTAAGATTGGCCCCCCCCCGAGAGTCGGGGGCTCAGAGGTGATCGGGTGCCAGGGCAGTGTTCCCTGGAGAGCCAATCACCACTCGTCTTGTTCGCTTCTTCTAAAAAATCATATATACACAGCCACCCAAAGCTGTTGGCAGTTTCTGTTGGTGTCTGCTGCGTGTAGGTGTAGAAGGCCAGGGGGTGGCTGGGCTCCTTCTTCCCCCTCTGGAGTGGAGAGGGGAGCCCTGTGGCCCCCCAACTCTGCCTAGGCCAGTTAGAGACAGCATTGGAGTGAGTGTATGTTTGTGAGGGACGTGACTCACAAACAACTGGTAAGCGAGAGAGAGAGAGAGGCAGGCCTTGCAGCCAGGCCCTCTTCTTTCCCCTCCCTTTGCAGCCAGGCTGCAGAAGGGGGCTGTTTTTCCCTCTTACTGTTTAGTAGGAGTGGTGCAAGGCTCAGCATTGAAGCAGAGCCAAGTTGACGGGCTGATAATGAAGCAGCTCAGCACTAGGGAAAAGAATACCAGGTGAAATTGGAGATGGGCCAAGGGTTCAGGAGTTGCCCTGCCGAAGTTTGACCAGGGGCAGCCGAAAACTGACTTGGAGGACGTGTACGCTGATAAGCTACACTACAGCAGCCTACAGAACCAAGGTATGAGACAGAGGGAGAGATCACACAGCAGAAATGACACAGGACCAAGGAGAAAGGACTCAGAACTACCTTCTTGGACTTCGTGAGGAAGGAAGAGCTTCCACAAACAGCTGGAGCTTGGTGAGGGGGAGCATTCAGGTCCCCGAACATTCCCACAAGAGAGAGACTGGTTATTTATCAGCCTGAAAAGGTTTTTCGTGGACTAACTGAGGGAGGAGCTTTGAAGGGACTGATAGAAGTGTAATATATATATATATAGAGAGAGAGAGAGTTGGTTTTAGTTTGTACAGTATATTTATTTGTGTAAATAAATGTATATATGCTTCCCCCTTCCCTTATAGAAGCCTCTGGCCTGAAAGTTTTCTCTTTGGTGTTAAGATAAATTGTGGGAAGGGGTGGGGGAAGCCTGGAAATTGGATTCGGGATTTCTAATGTGGCTCAAACTGCCCCACTACCAAAGGCAAGTTTGAAAATTATTGCTTTCCCCTTGCAATTAGAATAATTTGCTATAGTATGGAGCAACATGGTGCAAATAAGATAAAACCAGGGAGGGATCCACTTCCCAAAGCTGAAAGTGTCACAGTACAATGAAATCATGTAGTATGACACATGACCTCACCAGGCTCAGGCTGCTACCTCCATGTGAGTCCTCTAAGCTTCATAACAATTGAATTCTATTTAAAATATTTAACCTTTAAAAGAGGAAATTCATTTCAGAATCACCTTATTAAGATCAGTTTATGTAGGTAACATAGCCCAAGGGAAGTGGAAGAAGACAGGCCAGATAGCACCTACAGGTGTAAAAGCTTTTCGTGGGGTAGTATAAGTAATAAACTACTGCATGCAACAGATAAGCAATTAGGCAGGTAGACAACGTATGATTTGGGGCAGAATATAAGTAACATTTCTTCTCTTTTCTCTCTCTTTTTTGGCAGGTATGAATGGACTAGGTTTGCATAGCATAGTTCTATTTACAAGCAGTCACATTAAGATTCAAAATCACAGCCAAAAGTATTACCAATCAGTATGTATTTGATTTATCAGTTGCTAACTGTGGGAACATTTCTGTACCTAAATTACCAATTCATGAAGTGGTGGTGAAACCATAGTGCATGTTTTTGAAACAGGAAATCTCAAAGTCTGTATACAGCCTAACAAAAAGTAAAATATCTTCTTATCTGACTGGAGACTTGACTTTGCTTTGAGCCCTGAAAATCATTCAACCTACACAGTCACTGGTTGCTTCCCCTCCACCAAAGATTACCAGCTCACCTAATTTCACAGCTGGGATGGTATTTGTGTCCATGTAGCTAAGTGCAATCTTACCCTGGGTGCCTTATGAGTAACCAAGAATTTTTCAGTTGTATGGCATGATACTGTCAAGGGAAGAGAGATCTGCTCTAACACCTGCCCAAGAAAAGTTTATCCATCAGAAAGAGTGGCTTGGTTTCAATAAATGTCAGAAGAATACGTGTACCTGCTTTAGTGGTGAACATGGCAGTATTGGACTCAATGATCTTAAGTCTTTTCCAACCTTAACAATTTTATGATTCTTTGAATTCAATAGTCCCCACAAATAAGGAAGGACACTAAGGAATCTTCCAAACAAAAAAAGCTTGTATTAAAGATGAGATTTTCACAATGTACTTCGAATTAAAAACAAACAAAGAAAACCATATTTTTCTTAAACAATAATTCATGAGATACCAAATATACTCCATTTCTCATGTCATGATACTGCCAAAAATTAGTCATTCGAAATAGCTGAATAACATGTGTCTGTAACACACATGCAGTAACCTGTCAAAGTTCATATCCTATTTTTTTTTAAGGGGTCATAAGCCAGGACAACAGAAGAGACACAAAGGCTCCAAATTGTGGAAATAAGTTTAAAATTTAAAAAAAAAAAATCTATAAGATCATCAGATCTAGATTCTTCAGAGAGTTTCATTCTCTTGTAGGAGAATAGCTACTGGTATAACTGGGGGTCAGTATTGAGGCCATGTTGCTGAGAACACAGCTGCATTGGGCAGGACACATCTCCAGGATGAAGGACTACCACCTCCCCAAGATCGTGCTCTACGGTGAACGTGCCACTGGCTGCTGCAAGAGACGAGCCCCGAAGAGAAGATACAAGGACTCCCTGAAACAACATCTCAGCCTTGGCCATATTGATCATCATCACTGATCAGCTCTGGCCTCCAATTGGGAGGTCTGGAGACACATCATCTCTAACGCTGCTGCTTCCTTTGAGAGCGCACGCAGGATCACTCTCAAGGAGAAAAGCCAACGTAGAAAGAATCGTGTCTCGCCGATACCATCCAAGGAGTCTTTCTGCTGTGCCTTTTGCAACCGGACTTGTCTATCTCGAATAGGCCTTTTTAGCCACCAGTGCGCTTGTAGCAAATGTGGGTAGAGCCCTTCCCAAATCTTCGTTCGCCAAGTCTAGCCATGATGATGAGCTTGGGTTCAGGAAATACATAACTGTTAAGAGGTGAGTATGCTCAGCTCCTGCCTGACATTCTACTTCTACAGTCATATCTTTGATTTTGAGGAAGAGGTGAAATGCCTAACTTAGTATCATCTGAAAAATAGCCTCATAGAAGGATTTATCCACTGTCCAGGGACATGAAAAACTACTAGACATCAATTTCAACGTTTTTATCTGTGTTATTTGTCATAATCATTATGTCATTTATGCACACTGTCGTTGTCTCCATCAGCAGTGTGCTAGCTAAAGCTGTTTATGCATGTACTACATACAATAAAATATTACACGCTGCTCTGAAAAAATGGGAGTTTTTCTGCATCCCAAATCATACATTTTTGTCCTCATCTTAAGCTAAGAGTTATGGGGTGACTTTGTTACAGTTACACTTCAATAGAGAATGTAGTTCCATCACAGCAAAAATACTTTCCAAAAACTTAGCAACATTTTGGTTTTTAGGGAAAACAACAGAGAAAACAAGGACTATGTTGAAAATGTGACTGTTACATTTTAGAACTAAAACAGTTTGAAACTTTTGGTTACATGTATTTGATTTTTATGCTAGATAGCACACTATAGTATTTTCATTGAAATAGAGTAAGGTTTAATTCTCTTTGCTTTGAATTGTAAAATGGTCTGGTTTGATTTCAATTCCAAATGTCAAAATCCTTTTTGAAATAGAAGATTGATCTTCTTTGCAGTTCTGCTTCTCAGGAGGATTTCCTGAATAATAAATTAAGAATAAAGGCTTTGGCCCTTATTACATTTATTTCCCACTTTCCTAAATAAGTTCTGAATGTGTAACAGTAGTCATTGAAAATGTTCCATTTTGTCTGAGACTAGGAACGAGGGAGAGGGGACTGGAAACTGTTCTCCCATGGCCTACCAGTGCATGTCAACAGGAAGAGGTCCAGCCCCAAGGCCCAGCTCCCACAGCACCAGGTCCTCTCCCTCCAGGCTGAATGCTATTACTCTTAATAACTCCCTGAGCCTTTCTTCACCTCCCACTGAGAGTTTCTATGCTGAACTGAAAATAAGTAACACAAAGATTAAAGGAGAGGGGTTTGGGAAAAGCAAAATATTTTTCTCCAAACGCATCCTCCATAGACCTGCATACAGATAGGGATGACAAAAGAATTAAGGGAAAGATTTTATTAAGTAGAATAAATGCATACTGTGATATATGTACACATATACTGTAAATCATATTAATATTTAAAAATTGTATGCTCCAGACAGTAGACCTGTATGGATAGCAAAAAGCATGGAATAGGATTATATCACCATCATTTGATCAGATAGTCAATCACATACAGAATTGAAGAACAAACAATATGACCAATGAAAACTATTAATAATGCAGTTTGTCAGATAACCCCCCGCTCTCTAGAGAGGTATCATAAGGCAGCAAAGTACAAGCACTCCAAATTTCTGTTTCATTGTACAACTGGCTATAGAATATTTTGACATGGGTAGATAATATATTTAAGACATTCTTCATGTTGCCATAATCATTCTTAAGACTCTTCATCTGTGAAATGCTACTGAGTTCAGTGTGGTCTTGCACAGATGCATAAGTGGCCCCCTCTACCTTGCAGGACAGTGAATTGTTTGAAGGCATAATTAGACCCAAAATGCTTGATCATGATGTAATTAACTACCTCACTCTAAAATGAGAATTAATTTAAACTAGCATTCAAAACATCATTTAAAATTAATGTACTGAGACATAATAAAAGTACATAGTCTTATAAAAGAGCTACTAAGGACTCGAACATCATAAAAACATGATCCTTTGAAATTTCACACAGCCACATTTCTGAGGAGTAAATATCATAACGAAGCATCAACCAGAGATACTGTAAATGATCAACAAGAACAAGTAGAGAACCTCAAAAAGAGAAAGGATGCTGATTTTTATTTGGATGACTGCACCAGACTCAGATTGGGATAGGACTACAATGAGCACCTTTGTAATCATAACCAGCATATGTTCAGATACATCTTTCTAAAATATAAGAAAAAAAATATATTAACAAAAAAAAAAAGGGAATTTTTTTCATTTTCTTTAAGAAGCACTGTAAAAAGGTGAAGTAGGTGGTAGAAGCACCTTTCACATTCTAAAAACACGCTTTCTTTTTTCAATGTCACTATATTACTGGCAGAAAACATATAACCTTGGTGTTAAAGGTTCTAAAAGCCAATGTGATTCAATATTACAGTGAATGAAGCTGCAAGAAATTTTAATTCCTTTTTTCAGAAGAATGATTCATGCTAAATGACAAAAAGAAAAAAATTAATCCATGGAAAACAGAACCACATAACATCAGACCAAAAGAGATTTCAAGGAGTAATATGTACCACAGTCCACTCTCACATACAATTTTTCTTCCATCAATTCAACAAAATTTCATAATTTAGTATTGCTGAGATCAGGTTCTTGGTTGGTTAACCTTTACATAGGATGTTTAAAGTTCTTGTCTTTATTTCAAGGTTCTGTGCAACCTACCTATAAAGCTCTGCTTATTCTCACCCTACTTTTAAGATCTAACTCTTCTCTTCTGAAGTGAAAAGCAATGTAGCTTCCCTTCTGATCATTCCTTTAAAGCTTTTCTTATCCTACTCAGCCTTTGATTACTGACCTCTCTATGATTTCCACAAAGAATCAAGCTATTACTCTCATTTGGGGGGCCACATCCTCTCAAATCTCATAACTCTTCATGTCAATAAAGCAGCACTGATGTACAGCATTGAAGATCTGGCCATTATGCAGCCTTTGTATTTTATCTCTGTGCAACTAAGTTGCAAAACCTTTGGTCTCATGTTTCAAACCCAGTTTCCTTTATTGTCATCATAAATCACATGAATGATAATTTCACAGAGGAATTGGTAAAAACATTTCAGATAAAATGGGAAGTGACCTTAATACTCATTCAAAATTCAACCCAAATTTTAAGCAGATCCGAAAGTCGCATACTTCAGCTTGCAGAGGTGTGGGACAACCAGAGTCCGGCTAAAAGAACAATGTTTAACAGAGAGTTCCAGGAAAGTTTTAACATGAATGCTGGTATCCAGGCCATAGGTAGTTCTGCTGATAAGTGCAGAAGCTATATAGGTTCATCTGACCTTTTTTCTGCAGGTCTGTCATGTATCAAACTTTACATTCTATGCTATCTCACTGCATATAGAAATTGCAAATGTGAAAGACCTTTGCACGCTCACTTTCAGTTCTGCTAGCTGACATGAAGACTTGTATGATCTAACACAGCAAATTAATTTTTCTTACTTTCATTATTTTTTCTTCTCACCATTTTACACTGCTGCAACTACAGATTTCCCCTAAAATCCAGGGGAAAGGTATCAAAAGTTCATGAGCAAGCTTTTTCCTCTGAAATTTATACTCTAATTTTGCAAAACAATTAAAATTATATATATATGTGTGTGTGTGTGTGTGTATATGGTCCAGTTAAAAAAAAAATGCAATGAGTTCTAGCAATTAAATCCCTGAATGTGTGTACCTTATTTATCAGCAAATAAGTAGCAATTTATACAGAAAATTTAAATTATTTTTCTCTTCCAAATTTTGTGAAATCATTTGTAATCTTATGTTTGTTATTTATTTGGAATTACTAATTACAAAGTCAATTTCTAATTTTTCATCTGTGCATTTCTCTTTTTAGATAGTTTTTATCTGTAAATTGATGAATGTTATGCACTTTTAAGTACAATGCAGAACATGACCACTTTTTTGTCCACTGTAGCCTTTTGGCAGATGTTAATATTTCTCTCCAAAAAGTTAAAAAAACCCCAATTATTCTAGTAATCTGCATACAGTCCATGTGTTTGTTATATTTTCAGATTTTATATGCAATATAAAATGTCATTTCTAAAATTGAAATGACTGGACATGGCACTTATTGCTATAGTTTAGTTAACATGAGGGTGTTCGGTCAAAGGTTGGACTCAATGATGTTGCTGGTTTTTTTCCAATCTTAATGATTCCATTATTCTATGATTCTAATATATCCTGCAAGAAGGTTCAGTGAATTGCAGAGCTTATTCTATCACTCTGCAATCCAGCACTTACAACGTTCTTAAAAGTGCCACTTTTAGAAACTCAGTCACTTTTTCAAAATTTAAAAGGAATAAAATAAGTTTGTTTCCTTTGCTGTAGTTTAAAAAGTCACAATCAATTTAAAATGTTACCTTGAAGTGCTTCTGGTGCTGGAAATAACTTGTTCACTTCAAGATCAGAGAATAATTGTTGGTCTATCTGAGAATCTTTGAAGAACTGTCCTTTCTATAGTGTGGCTCAGGAAAAAGTCTGCCAACAGTCAGAAATCAACACTGAGAGTAAAAAAGCACCCTTATTTTCTGAGTCAAACAATGCTTACGTGGCACTTACATTCCACTGGACTCCTCCAAACAGGTTTATGACGTCTGCAAATGACCCCCCATTTTTCTTCTTCTTTGTTTGAAGGAATAGGACAGGCAAACAATGTTCAACAACAAAATCTGAAAAATGTAGTCTCTGGCCCAAAGAATCTATATTTGAGCACATGGAAAAGTAGAGAATAGATCGGAAGGAAGGGAACCCTGAACAACATAGTGTTCCATGCCATCAACACACCACCTGCCCCACGACTGCAGAGCTTGTGAAGAAGACACTTGAATCTTATTATTTTGTGGAGTTGGGTGGAATGTATGTAGTGCATAGACTTTCCGTTTCACTATTTTACATTTTAGCTAAATAACAAATCAACCAAGACCATTGGCGGCCAAAACTTCAGTAAATGATGAAAACATAGTAGAAAAACTTCACAGCATTAATCACCCATTGCCTACTGATGTGACCGAAGATACCACTTAAGGAAGCCCACCTCACCCCACAACATCATTTTAATAAACTGAAAATAACTTATTTTCCGCAGAGCACATGAGATCACAACACCAGATGCATTTGTCTCAGTGACAGATCATATATGTTATGTAGATTCATCAAAGATTTTCAAGCCTTAATTTGTCTGTCTGCTGGTATTATCTCATCACAGAATAAAAATATTTTATCCAGAATAATTAAATATTCATTTTTTAAATAAAACCTAAATATGAAACTGAAATATACATATTTTTCAGCAAATATTTTGCATAATTCAACAGGATGTTGCATTCTGAAAATCCATGATATTATCAATGTCATATATTCAGATCTGAGGATTATTTGCTGATAACCTGTGTATAGAGAACTATCATGTATCAACTACCCTTTTATTTCTATTTATGAAAATGCCTATAAGAATGTTAAATTACCTCTAAACTTTTATGTAATTCAGTCATAATTAATACAAGCAGATATTAGAGTTATCACCAGGATCTTACATGAACTGGGAAGGCAGATTGCTTTTTGTGAGAAGATGATGATCAATTCAACCATGGAATAGGATTCACTTCACTTGCTTTGAGGAATCTAAAAGTGGGACACCTCATCCAATTTAGTCATCTAGATCTATTTGCAATCTGTAAAGAGAGATGGGCATTCTCACAGGTTAAGTCATACCAGTCTAAGCAGGTTACTGACATATGGAGGTGGCCTGCCAGAAGTTGGAGAATTAAGTAAATCCTATCTCATGAGCTCTATCCAAGCGCAGGCCCACAAGCCTTAAACATGCACTAGTCCGGAGTCAAAATCATTATGCCCAGCCATGCAGTTAAACCAGTAAAAGTTCACTCTAACAAATATACTCCTCCTCCCCTGTATATTGATTTTTAACACAAATTAGGTACACTTGTACTTTTACCTGACCTCTCATAAGAACCCTCCATACAAAAACACCTATCTCAAATACTGGATGCAAATAATATTCTGGAAATATTGAACTATAGTTGGTACCTTTAATGGCTACACTCATCCCTTAAAAGCCAAATTCTGACCTCCTTTTCTACACTGATTTACATTACAATCCACTATGTATGTCCCATTGATTTTGCTGGAACTACTTCTTCAGTAAAATCCTACTTGGTAGATTAAAAAGCATCTGCATCTGTTTACAGGTGACCAGTCTGAACTCCATTCCATAAAAGATGAGCAATTATTTATAAATCAGGGACATTTCACGGGTGAATAATTATTCAATGTATTGAAAGTGTTCATGATATTAAAGCCATCTAATGTATTTTCATTGTTCCTCGATGGAATTATGAAACTACTTAGTTTACCTTTACTCATATTATAAAATTAAAATAATTATTAATATATTATATATTAATATATAATTATTGAAATATATATTTACTTGTGGTACAGTGTTATCTAACATCAGAATAGGTTGAAACATATTTTAATATCAAACATAATCACTAAAGAGATCACAATAGAAAGATTAAGATTTGCTTTGCCCTTGTGCTCATATTTGTTTTAACATGCTGATATCCTGCAAATCAAGTATTAACTAATAGAGAAAGATTGTTTTATGGGAATTTCTGTGTTAACAGTCTATGTTTTAAGTCACTACATATTCCAGTATACGTGTGAGACGACATTTTTCTGCAGTTACAAAACAGAACAAATATACTACTTTATTTAAGGTACTGAGAAACTATGCACTGGTAAATTTAGAAATGCATTTTGAATCAATAGATACTCCAATAATATTAAAAACATCTTAAAAATATTGAGCTATGTATTAAATAGAAATTGTAGACTGCTATGAGCTCTCCCTTCAGTGTCCTCTTCTCAGCTTGGAAAGGAGGAGAATGAGGGGAGACCTCATGCAGTTACAACTTCCTTGTAAGGGGAAGAGGAGGGGCAGACACTGATCTCTTCTCTGTGGTGACCAGTGACAGAACCCAAGGGAATGGCCTGAAGTTGTGTCAGGGGAGGTTTAGGTTGGACATTAGAAAAAGGTTCTTCACTCAGAGGATAGTTGGGCTCTGGAACAGGTTCCCAGGAAAGTGGTCACACCACCAAGCCTGACAGTCCATGTGTTCAAGAAGCATCTGGTTGATACTCAGGCACATGGCATGACTCTTGTGGATGGTCCTGTGCAAGGCCAGCAGTTGGATTCAGTGATCCTTGTGGGTCCCTTACAACTCAGCATATGCTGTGATTCTGTAATTCTGTGACTTTTTGCCACTCAGAACAGCTAATAAATGAAATAATGCAATGTTAGTTTGCAGTTAGTCATCTACATATAAAGGCAAGAGTAGTCAAATCATGCTTGTGCTCAGGAGCTGAGGAGAGAGGAGGCTCTATATCCTACTGACTTAGAGAGATCAGTGTCATGGCAGCAATTTCCTTTCCTTCACCACACAGACTCTGAAAACATTAGATGAGAGGTCTACCCTTCTTCAGCTTTATCCACTCAGTCCTTTGTGTGCAGCTACACACATGTTTTATGTGGATAAGGAATGTGCTTTTGAAACAAATTTCCTGACTGCCTCCAAATTTCACTTGGTGGAGCAGTCTTGCTGTGTCTCAATGCATAGCACAGCAATTAGGGCAAACCAATCCATCATATGATTTCTGGTGATACAGCTGTGGCCCTCCAGCTCAAAGGAACATACTAACCTGAAGAAAAATATATTGAAATGAGTACCATGGGGACCCCAGATGCTCACCATCAACTGCTTCACTCTGCAGAGGTGCAGCGTTCGATTACATAGGTGTGGTCTCAGGGCACCTGGCCTCCTAGGGAAGAAGGTACCTCACAAAGACCACTCTTCCTCTGCCCAACTGGTATCCCCCCCCCATGCAATAGACCAGGAGCAAATGTATCATGGACCACTACTAGTGAATACAGAAAAATATATTCAACCAAATTAACATGCCTGCTGCTGATTTTGGTAATGAAGTTTCACGTCCAAAGTTATCAAACAGATTAGTTCACAGCACAGTGCTAGAGTGGTTGGGCAGTGGTCAACAGGTCTGAAGGATGACTAGCCTCCTGTGAGAGTACAAAGAGCAGATCAGCCTGTCTGACCACATCTAAGGACATTGAAAACCGTGCAGCAAATGGTCCATGAAGACTTAAACTATTTTTATTGTACTATTTGTATTCTAACTGTCTATTTAGGCAGAAAGTATTCACATCAAATGTTCATACTTAAAAAATGTTAGCACTGTAACCTGAAATGCTTGAATATTGGCAGATACGTATATGCAAGACTAACACAGTTCTTCCAGTTCTCTCACAAGGCAGGATTACAAGAACAAGCTCAAAATGGAAAAACCAAATGCCTTTTCTACCTGAAGAAGGATATGAGGTACTCAGGCTTATAAAGAACATGTCTTTCCATTCACAGCAAGGGTCTGTTTGTGGCAGACCAGGAGAGCAAACTGATGAAGAACAGCATGCAACACCGACTATCAACTTTCCTGTTCTACTAGCATCTGTCCAAAGTTGGGCTGTACTGGAAATGACAGAGTAATTTACTATTGTCTCCCAGGAACAAGAGATTGAGCGCAGATGACATTCTTACATGTGTGATACCCAAGTTATGTCACAAGTAATAATGGCTACAAGTTTTCAGAGGCTACATTTGGAAGGTACAGCTCAAGAATTCACACAAAATTGTACTTAAAATGGCAATTCATTCACTAGGATATGACCTTCTAGTGACTCTGAGCTGGAAAAAGAATTTCTGTATTCATATGCTATTAGCAAACACATGCATATACACACACATATTAAAAGTATTCCAACTTGGCAGGAGGTATGTCAAATATAAAATGGCAAGATATTCTATTTAAATGACTGTGCAGTAGATTATGAATACTAATTTTGTAAAATATTATAAATCTAAATTTGATGCATTTCATGACATAATACTAAACTTGAATTCCTATTTATTAGTAAAATTAAAAACCTCTGTGGAGTATATAAAAAATTTCTCTTTCATGTTAGAATAAGAAGCTTTTTTAAATGATAAATTTTGTAGGTGAATTTAAGCTTTAACAATTTAGATTTGAAATTTTAGGATTTAGAAGTGCTATTCCACTGGATATTTAAGAGAGATTTAAAAATACTAACAACTGGTGACAGAAAGTGAAATGAAGAAATCAAATCAGTGAATAGGTAGCATATGTTAGGTCCCCTGATTTGACAGCTCTTGGTCATGTTAATTAATACTTAAGAACATTAGCAGTTGTCAGAATGAAATACTATTCAAATTGAATCTTCTGAAATTCTGTAATTTCTGTATCAAAAGACTGGTCCTTTGTAAGACAAGTGAATGTGTATATTTTGATCAAATACGCCTTAAGTTATGGTCTTCTATCACTTATCAGTCTATCGGACCCTGACAGAAGAGAGATGGCAAAGTTCATGCCTGTCAGTTCTCCACCTTGAGGAGAGAATTTGATCTAAACATTCGGACCTGATGAACAGCACAAGAAACTCTGTATTTCTGTCTTATTAACTTTGACAGAATGTCACTCACTATTCTCAGACAATCAACTTTTTCTTTGGAATTGACTATCAAGGCTTCTGAAATTTGGAACTAGACAAAATCAGCAAAAATTGTGAATTTATTGCAGATGATATAACATATTAGAGATTAAATTTCATTCAAGTTATTGAAAGAGGTCTTGATGCCAGCTGGGACATGATCTGTGGTCCTAAACCCAAAAGTAAATGCTTTCTGACTCTGTGTATTATTTAATCATACATGATGCTGTTTGATTTAGTCCTACAATAGACGCAGCATGAGACCACTTCAGTGCAGCTACCCATAACACAAAATTTTCTTAGTTCTGAGATATTGTATAAAGCAGAGTAAGAAACAGCTCAGACTATGACAAATACTCCTCAAAGTCTTTTGGGTCCAATTCATGTGATGGGTAGCAAAGATTCAACAGGCAACTTGGCTCCTACTTATCGTGCTGCAAATCTAGCTACTGCGATTTTTACACGGAACTACTGTACTTACACAGAAAACAGTAATAGACATTTAATAAATATAAATAAAAAGTCAAAAATCCTCTGTGATTTGTTCAGAAGATACTTTTCAAATAGAAATCAAGAAAATTCCAAAGAGCAGCAAAAGAATAGAAAGAATATGAATTTCCCTTTGTAATTCATGCCTAAACATCTTGATCACAATGCACAAGTAAGTCACAGAGAGGGAGAGCACACAGCTATTTCACTCCTCCTGAGCCTTAGTGCCTTTGGAAAATGCAGCAAACCGATGTGTCTCAACTGCATCTGTGCTGATTTTCTTAACTTTCTGTAGGTCTCATCAAGAAAAAAACTACTTTAGGAGGGATTTTATGGTAATAGAACCATTACTCAAACTAAATAGCAATGCAATGTACCTCTAAAAGATTCACATTCCACTTTTCAATTTGTTCTATAAACTTTTCAGAATGTGGCTGCATACACACATGAGTAAATTTACTTCTTTCTGTTAATGTTTTCAAGTACAGTTGTATTTTCAAAGAGGATAGTTAAGAAAATAATTAAATAATATGTCTGTAAAATTCCTAGGTATTCATGATTTCTGCTTTACAGCACTGTAATTTTTTTCATTTAAACAAATAGTTCAGTTTGATAGAGCTAATTCAGATTAAGCTAATTTACACAGGTCTCTCTGTACTTTTGGAAACTCTTCCACCTTCATTTTTAGCAACACAGTCAGCCATTATAGGCAGTTAAAGGCTGATTAGGTTTGAAGAGTAATTAAAATACTAACCATACAAAACAAGGGAAGAGACTACTTCTGTAGGGATTTGCATGAAGCTTCTTAATTAATGTTTTTGTTGAGGTTTTATTAAAGGGCCACATTTTGCTATTCAAAGACTGTAAATACTATGATAAATACATGCCTTTGAGGGATTCTGTGGGGAAAGTCCGGAACAAATCTCAATCAAACTGTGTCTTCTTATGTCAGATTTGAATTTGAGGCTATGTTTTTATCCATTAAAACATGATAGAGTATCCAACTTTGTTACATGTTACATTTCTATCTGCTTATTCACACAAACACATATCTACATGTGTAAGCACATATATACATAGAAATACTTTATATATATAGAAAAAGGACGTCAGAATTTTTTGTTAGAATGAAATCAAATATTAGCAGCCTGTGAAGTTAATGGAAGCAAATCTGAGTAAATTTTATTTAATTCTTACCCCTCTCTTTACCCTTCATCATTAATGTTGCTTTCTTTTTCTATCACTGTGTTTTGCTTTTCTGAAAGAGCGATGGTGTATATTGTCAGAACCTCTTTTTAATGCAATTATTAAAATAGTACTCTGCAATATCTTTGTTTCATTTTCAAATATTTGTATTCATCCTTCTGTAGAGTTCTTAAGAAACACAAGACCTAGAAACCTATCTTAAGGACTGACAAGTAATAGCTCAACAACCAAGAGCTGGAGCTAAGAACACAATGACAGGAATAAATCTGGTCAGTCCACAATGTTCCTAAATAATGCCAAATCTTCAGCTACCAGGAACTTGGCCCACCAGATGAGTGGGAAGCTGAGGGAGATGAAAATACTCCAGGATGTTAAATTTAAAGTAGGCACAGAGTCTCTGTTATCTCCTGTAATCATGGTGAAAGTCCTTTCTCTGGAAGAATCAATAGGAATCAAAGGATGAATACTGTCTCTGTCTTTACAGTTTTCTGCTGGGGGCACAGGGATGAGCAAAAAGCTTCTCATCTCCTCACTTCCCATTCCCACAGAGATCCCAGTGCTAGAGGGCCCTGTTAGAGGACCCTGAAAGATTCATGTCTCATCTCACTAAAGTTCTTTTTATTTTCTATATCTATGAATATAGAAAACCTGCGCCTTGAAAAAATATGTAAAGTAAGGCTTCTGGTAACTTCCACATATGGTTCAATCCTAGTCATGCTACATTCTTTTCCATTTTGTTGTAGTAAGACAAGTGAGTTTTCTCTGCAAATGCTTTTCTCCTTCCCTGAATAAAAAAGTTTAAAGGTAGTCATTGAAATATTGTTTCGTGCTTACTAAGTTAATAGCCCAATTTGATTTTTTTTTTTAATTCCAGAGAAGTTGGAACAAATCTTTAACATTTTTCAATGAACTATTCTAATATTGAGAATTTGATCAATGTACACTAAAATTCAGAAACACACAGAGCTAGCTGCAAATCAATAGTGGCAAAGAAATTACTTTTTCAAAGTTTAGGTGAATCATTGCTTTTTGTAAAATGGCAAAAATCAGAAAGTAAACAAACAGGCAAACTCAAGAGAAACTTATTATTTTATTTGTCTTCAAAGCACAAATTCTTTTAGGAATAAGAAGCAACAGCAACCAAAAATAAAGAGGATTTTAAAATAAAGTTTAAATAAATAACAATTATATATTTAGAATAATGGTTTAAAAAAACTGTTCAAGCCATCACAACACTTGAGTGTAATAATCAGTAATGCATGAGAATAGAAGTAATAAGAAGGCTTATGCCCCTGTGTAATTCTAACCTCCAAGGAAAATAAATTCCTTCAGGACTTCCAGTGCTAAAAACACTGTTGATTTTACATGGAAAAGAAAAGAGAGAAAGGTTTTTCACTATTAAGCATTGTCTAGTGTCTTCACAGGGAAAAAAAAATGCTTGAAATTGGATTAAATCAGTAGCATCTTCACCGCAGCTAGTAAAAATTTTAATATGAATAACTCGACTAAATAGAGAATAGGGATATCAGTTTTGTTGTTGTTCGGAATTACAAATGTTATATGAGAAAAAGATTCAAGCATCTCCTAAGTAAGATAAACAGGAAGGCATAATAAAACCCATCTCAAGCCTGAGAAAACTTTATATCTATCAATTTGCCTTTTAATATTATTGGAGAGGGAGATTTTCAGATTATGGCTGTATCTCAAGCTTTTGGATATCTTTCAGTGTACTACTGCCTACTGACATCACAAAATCACAGAATCATTCAAGGTTGGAAGAGACCTCCAAGGTCATCTAGACCAGCTGTCAACCCCACACCATCATAATTACCCCTAAACCATACCACCAAGTGCCACATCCAGAAGCCTCTTGAACACTTCTAGAGATGGGAACATAATACACAAATTGGACTGGTGGGCAAAACACAAAAAGAATCTTATTATCTGCAGTGTCCAGATAAAAATACAGGAAAATCAGGATAATAATAAATAAATAAATAAATAATAATAAATAATGTTTTTAAGTTCAGTCTTCAAGTCCTCAACTAGAGACGGGAATACAGAATCATATAATCACAGAATAGGTAAAGTTGGAAAGGACCACAAAGGGTCATCTGATCCAACCTCCCTGCTCAGGCAGAGTCATCCTAGAGTACCTGGAACAGAACTGTATCCAGAGAGTTCTTGAATATCTGCAGTGAAGGAAAGTCCACAACGTCCCTGGGCAACCTGTTCCTGTGTGCAGTCACCTGCATATTCTTTTTAAGAATTGAGCTGAAAATTAGGACTGAGAAACTACACATAAAATATCAGAGAAAACCCACTGGAAGGACAAATGACAACTGGGATAGGCCAAGATTCAGGTTTCAATATTAAGTTATAAATAACTAAATGTAACAGCTCTTATATTCATATTGAAATTTGGGGATTCATTAATTTCTTTTATTTACCACCATTATTTCAGAGCAGACTTGGCCATGAAGTAAACCTCTGTCTTCTTAAGGGAAAGATAATTTCAGGAGTGGGATATTTAATCTTTAGTAGACATAGAAGATCATAGTACACTGACTCATCTGTGGTATGAAGAACCAGCCAGGATTTCATTGCTGCCTCTGTTTTGTGCATGGGAGGCCCTAACAAATAACTGGGGTGTATCAAGTTGTCATTTGTAATTATCTAGGTCTATACTTGACTGAGGTCATTCCCCCATTCTCCATCTAGAATTTTCCTTAAATCATAGGATGTTTATTTTGAACTCCCCCCTCCCAATCTCTTGTTTCAGTTTACTTAAAATGAACATATTTTTGTTACCCAACCCTTTAAATTTGAGTTAGATAAACAAGGGATCATGATGAATCACCAGTTTGTTTCAAGTCTGCTGCTGTCCAAGTGTCTTTTCTATTGTGGTAAACTACTTTTAACTGGTTTTAGTCATGAGTCCTATCACTTGTAGGTGCTCTTGCAGAAGAATTCATAGGTTTTTCCCCTGTGGGTGAAAATACATGTGCAACCAACATATGAGACCGCCCATGTCTTCATCCCACTACTTGATATCATATTAACTTCCTGGGTACAGAAAATGTTTTCTTTCTATTTTCAGGCACAGAGAACATACCATAATTTTGTTTCATAAAATATATGGATATCTGTTTCAATCAGAAATTATTTTGGATCTATCAAGATGTAGCCTGTGCATTTTATACACTACTTTTCACTTGGTAATTCAATTTGACAGATGTGATGAGGCTGAGACAAGTCATACAACCATCTGTGGTAACATTTAGAGCTTCACAAACTACAGCATGTACACCCCTTATTCCACCTGAAGAACTTAAAGCCATGTATTTTCTACTTAAAATAGTAAAAACAAAATAATTCCTTTCCAGACATGGGTAACTATCCAGCCATGACTTACTGCTACGTGAATCAAGGCCAATAAGTAAGGGATTAGAGTAATGAGTTATCATTTAGCTCAGTGAGGAAGTGAATATTACTCTTTTTTTTTTTTTTTTGGTTGAGTATGTGGTAAAAGGCAGAAGACAAGGCATTACTGAAATGAGAGTGTGCAAGCATTGACTCTGATATTTCTGTGAGATGTATCTAATCTTTGAGAAGTCCAGTGCAGTGTTTGAATTGATGGCACAGTACATATACGATAAATCTGATGGTTCAGAAAGTGCAGGAATGCATGTGTTTGGATACTGCACAGTGTGTTCGTCTGACAAAGCCAGGAGAACAGGGGTGTTGGTGTGCAGAATGTTTGGAAGAGCACCTCTATAACAAAGGCTGTGTGAAAGTGTCACCAGGCAGCCAGAAATCTTGGGAGAGCCAGTGAAAAAAAAGTTCATTTCCCATGTGGAGAGTATTATTTAGTGGAAGAGGGAAAATCAAGGCACATCACAGGTGACTTATGTACACAGCGGAGAAAATTGGGTATTGCTGCTTCCACTAATAACAGAGAGGGTGGTCACAACCCGTAATGCTCGGGGTAGTGGCAGTAATTAAGGAAATTACCCTGACATTAGGTAAAGGTATCTACACAGGAAGTAACATAAGCAATCTGCTCTAGTCACAGAAGGTAACACTCCTGTAATAAATTTTCCAAGTAATAACAAGAAAATATAAGATCAAACTCACCTATTGATATGAGTGCTGTATTAACTGTTGTGACAATTTGATGCCTGAGCAAGCAGGTTTGTGAAAACAAATGACAATTACTTAGAGTTTTTGCTCAAACTTTATAAAGGTTTTCAGTTTTATGATATAGAATCCTGTTTTTTACACGTGAAGACAAGCAATAAGAACGTATTGATTTCCTTTTTACTCCATCCTCAAACAGAGTTTGTAAACTAAATAAGGAGTTCAAGACTTGACCTATCATCAAGACCTCAATAGTTTAAACAGAAATTTAATTTTCACTGTATATACTTCAGGGATAACAACATGAGAATTACTGTGATGCACCCATTCGCTAAAAAAAAATCATGTTGACAACTACAGATAGGATCAGAGAGGAGGTCATTGAAAACATGAATGGAATTGAACCACCGCCACAGGTCTTTAACAAATTGTGTACCGTCACTGGATTTGTGCAAATTAACTACTAGATTTCTCTTACATTGTCCATGAATTTTTTCTTCATGTTTAAGAAAAAATGTCACACTTTTCTTACAGCTCAGCAATATGCATTGGAGAATTGAAGGGAGACAGAAAAGTGATGAAAAGAAAGCAGTTCCTTTCCTGCACTCCTGTAAATGAACAATTTACAGATAATATTTACTTTCAGAGTTACCTGTGCATTTCTTGATATTGCTATTTCTTTTTCCATGTGATCCTAACTTGCATCCAAAGTTCTCCTCCCAAAATTCTGCAAACCAGACATTTCTTCGATTGTTAGCAAGTGTTCTGCTCCGAAAATATCTATCGAATCCTACATTCAAGAGAAGGAAAAGAAGCATTAAAATGTGATACTGTATCAAAATAGTAATTTAAAGACAATAACAGATTTTGTATAAATATAAGAACAAGAAAAAGTTTTAGATACAAACTACTAAAATAAAATACTTTATCAGCATAATAGATTAATCTAATCTAAGGATTAGATTTCATTTCAAGGTCACTTAAGATAATGGGGTACCTTTTCGTTGAACCAGAGGGCTTCCAGAACACCTAAACTTCTGCTTTTATTTATGTATCTAATGACATCATATGAGAAAGTAAAGATTCCTGCTGAAACCTGATCTCCAGCCTTACCCTTACAATCCAGCAGCCATAATCAAATCATGATTAACACATCCCATCTGGATTACGCTCTTTACAAATATCTCCCTGTGGCTAAATTCTCCATGTAATATCAGTAGTGCTCATTTTTTTTCTAATGAATTACCAGTTTAGTGCACTTAAGGAGACATTAAGTGATGTTACTATGTCCAGTACCCTCACAAGAATAAAGTGCTTCAAGCCAACTTCCACTTCATCCACTAAGTCTGAATCTTAGTTAATTTAGTGGGTTCTTAAAGTAAGTTTAGGAGAGGAAAGAAGGGCATAGATTGATGTCGTCCCCAGAGAATAAGCTGACTCATTATCATCCATCCAATACTCTCCTTATTTGTCCCAAAAAACCACCAGGCTATGTTAAGAAGCTCTCGACCCCAAATGTCCTAATTAGTAGACAATTATAAGATTGCCTAATTGCAGATTCAGCATCTCCTCATCTTAACAGAGATATTAAATGATTGTTGGATCAGGCCCACTCCGGTTACTTAGTTGGAAAGTTTTTCCTGATTACCCTTCAATCAAGGACTACATGATTTTTTAATTATTTTTTAAAGAGACATATGGTACTTGAACATTGGCAGAGAACAAGGTTTTTGTGCCGTGTGTGTCCCTACCATCTATTGATGTTCTTTTGGGTAGAATGGTTACTGCTCCTTCCGCAATCTCCTCTTGCTGCTGAACTGGTGAAATTTTTGACCCCCAGCTGTCTGAGCCAATCCAGAGGAAATGTCCAGACTGATTAGCTTTTTTTGCTGCTTCAAGTATTCGCCTGCAAACAAACAACAGATGATTAATTAAACAAACTGCATTTACAAAGAACCTGAGAATCCCCAGCATTTGTTTTGGCTATGCATAAGTAAACTTACACTAATCATGTAGTCAATAGTTTTCACAGTCTAAAGCATATTCAATAACAGCTGTAATGAACTCAAGATACGGTACTATACAAGTCAATTTGTTTCATCTTTAGCAGTATTTTTCTAGTATTCTTATTTGTTTCTTCCTTTTCAGTCACCAAATAACAATCTATTGGCACTGGACTCTTTGGAGCTAGGAACAGGTTAGAACTACACAGAATAAAGGACTAGCACATCGTATAATTACAACTCAATTTCTTATCATCAGATTTCCAAGAATTTTTAAATGGGATTGAATCTGAAACTCCTTTATTACTCTATTCTGCACCAGCCAACCAAGTATCTTTGTGAAGAGGAAACATCTTCAATACACAAAATTAGGAATCAGGCACCTAATATCATCTTCGTTCGCAAACATGATCACTGCTCGAGCATTTGGAGTTTCCAACAAGCGCTTGATGATCTTTTCAAATTCTCCTGGTCTTGGTTCCCGAGGGATTTTGAGTGACTGAGCAATGCAAACACCTCCTAAGAAAAATTAAAATGATACAAAAAAAAAAAAAAAAAAAAAAAAGAAAAAGAATTTTAGCACACTAAATATCCATACTTCAGATAATCCACAGTTAACCAGGCAGGCAAAGAAAGCAAGGTGCTAATCTGAGATACAGCAGCACAGCCAAAGTAAAATTATCTGTGTATTTTGAAATAGTCATTGCACTTACTTGCACATTTAGTGTCTTAAAAATTACAACACCATTACCTGTTATTTAATTTTTAAATACGTTTTTAAACAGAATCCAGACGTATATTGTCAAGCACCACACTGGTTCAGCTGGACTGAGTTCCACAGACCTATCTAATTCGGGGCACCTGAGAATTCAGCCTTGCCACAGCATTACATTGAACCATGGAGCCACAATTCCACAGTTATCTTATATTCACAGAATCACAGAATATGCTGAGTTGGAAGGGACCCACAATAATCAGGAAATCCAACTGCTGGCCTTGCACAGGACCATCCACAACAGTCACACCATGTGCCTGAGAGTACTGTCCAAATGCTTCTTGAACTCTGTTAGGGTTGGTTAACTCTTGGGAACTCTGTTAGCTCCCCACTTCCCTGGGGAGCCTGTTCCAGTGTCCAACCACCCTCTGGGTGAAGAAACTTTTTCTAATATCCAACCTAAACCTCCCCTGACAGAATTTCAGGCCATTCTCTTGGGTTCTGTCACTGGTCACCACAGAGAAGAAATCAGTGTCTGCCTCTCCTCTTTCTCTCCTGAGGAAATTGTTCATAATGTGGCTCTTTGGCATCAGGTACTGTCATACACCTCTGCTTTCTCAGCAGAGAGTACAATGTAGAGAATTTGCAATGTCTTCTTATGAACGAATACATACAGATCACTTTTAATTGTTATTATGACATTCTTAATTAAGTTGTCTTAATTATTTAATAGGTTATCATTTAATATTCTAAATTACTAATCAGCAAATGAACACAAACTCAGAGATGATATTTTTTCCTATCTCTTCCTGACAGAGGGAGGAAAGTGCTAATTGAAATCTTTATGTTTTACCTATCAGGAAAAAAAGGGCCAAATTTCTACAGAAACTTAGGGATTTCTAATAGCTTTCATACACCAGTCCAAGGGAATCTCTACTTCCCAGTTACAATACTGTTATCTGTGTATTGCTGCAAGGAGAAAAATTCCTTTGGCTTGTTTCTTGAATCACTGAATCCATATTGGCACCAGCTTCCTATACCATAGATGATCTATTATTGTTTGCTGATTTGCCTATTTTGATTATTTTTTCTTAAGAACTATTGCCTGATTCTCATTACTACATCTATTACATCCCAAAAGTGTTTGTCCTTGCCCATTGTTATTCCAAGCATAAAAGCGTTTTGTGAAGAATCTAATCATTAATAAACGCAGAAAATCAAGAAAATTAATGTTAACTCTAACAAAAAGTGACATGTTACTAGACAAAAGCAAAACAAAATATAAGTTTTGCATCTCTGCATCTGAATACTTCTACAATGAAGATTGCCTTCAGTGTGAATAAGAACGTGTTTTAAGAGAGATGTTCTATCTTTAATGAATGCTAGTATTTATTTTCTGATGCATAAGATCATTTGAGGCACATATGTTACTATATATTAAGGGTAATTAGTCAACCAAAGTCATAGTTAGATGGCTATGTCATGTATCGAGAGGCTTTCCAACACTCTCAGCAGTCTTGTCCCCCTATCAAAATGTCAACCTTCTGTTTTTCCAAAGTACTTTGCTTATTAGGTTGATGCACACTATCAGTGATAGGATTTGAACAAAAACAAGGGTCCAGCCAGGTGAAGCTTGGGATGTAGACTTACATGAAGACTTTACTGAGGTCCCTTTTGTAAGCTTTCTTAAGCTTAACGTATTTAATCTTTAAGCAAAACAGGCAAACAGGTTTAGATATGGGATAAAAGAAGCATGTAATTGTCAACTGCCAGTGTAAAAATAACTTTTAAATTACATCAGCCAGTTTTATTCACAGGTAAACATATCACCTTTTTCAGTTCAATATCAATTAGTTGCGGTTACATTATTATTTTGTTAGATTGAGAAATTCATTCTACAGCTTTCAGGCTTGTCCTGAATTCTTCTCTGCTTTACTTGAAAGAAATATTTGCAAGTCAGAATATCTACCATTTCTAACAAAAATTGTTTGTACATAGTTCTTTACCATCTACAAATAGTGTAACAACGTAGCATAAATAATTTACTCATCTGCTTTAAAATGGAATATAGAGCCTTTTTCTGGCACTAAATTTCTTCACATTTTTATGAACATCTTGGTTCCCCCACAATGGACAACTAATTTGCCAACAACGACAAATAAGCCTTTATAGCAGGTGATACTAATATTCATATGGTATTTTTGAAAATCCACTAATGAAAAGATGGACACTCTACTGTGAAAAGCTTCAGCCAATTATCTAAGCTGATATTAGGCTATAGTGATAGACACTCAAAAAGCCCTTTACTACAACCTCTTTCCCAAGTAATAGGGCAGAAATGTAAGAGAAATATTTAGCAGATATCCTGTAAATGAAACAATCAGCAATTCATTGTTAAAAAAAGAAAAACTAGAAAAAAATGCCAAGCTCTCAGATGTCCCCAGAGTCCTTCAGCACAAAAAGTAACAGAGGTTCTAAAAAATGACATAAATTAATAGTTTGTTACCTCATATATTTTGAGAGCACATTTTTCAACTACTTCTACTCATGCAAAAGCCCTTAGGAAAAAAAATCATTCTATCCACATAAAACTCAAATGCAAATATTACAAAATGCATATATATAATAAACTACATATAGCCATCTACAATCTGAGTGAAATGGCTATCAAGCAATGAAAAACTGCAGTATCTAAAGAGGCTATTTGCATGAAAATAGTGTAGAAGGAACACCATTCCATCACTGTGGCAGCAAGTTCAGCCATGACTGTACTGTGTATCTCAGCATCCCTGCATTGAAGAATGTGTTAAGTACTACTAGGAACAAAACAAAATGCACCTCAGACTTGTTGGTACATTTATAATTGACTGTGTAGGCTATCTCCAACACAAAAACCACCTTGTATACATCCTTACCTATATATTGCATATACAACTGTTGCTCAAACTAATAGCAGGGTATCAATTTCAGCTAATGATGAAATGCTAGATCCAGAAAGGTACTCACGACATTACAGTGTCTAACCTCTTGGCGCCCTGCTGGCTTTGAAATCTACAGCCTGGGCTAAGTGCCCAGACACAGAGAGAGATAAGTGCCTAAGAAAAGGATTCCTATGTGCCAGCAAACTGAATAAGGAATAATCATTCCTCCAAAATAGGTAGCTGAGGTAATAAAAAGACAAGTTTTAAGGCCAGCAGTAAGGATTTATCTTATGAAACATGAACAAAGGAGAGATTTCCCAAATCAAGAAGAAATAGGGTTTGAGAACAGATGTCTCATACGTGATACCAATGGATTTACCATTTGCTGCAGAGGTGCCAAAGGGCAGGTGGTTCAGACATCTAATGTCCCTGGAGAATTTATGGCTCTGAATCATAAGAACAAATAGCATCTACACATTTCACTCTGTCAGCATTTCTGACTGATTTGGGATGATGACTGCTTGTCCCTGTGGCTGGTTTTTAAAATATTTTTTATCCTTCATTGTCTGGGGATGTACTTAAAAAACTACATTGGTCTAAATTTCCCTTGGCCAAAATGATGATAAATCTAACATTTGTAAGAAGAAATGAGAGGTAACTTTCTTCTTACTGAGAAGGAAGTTATATGTTTAAGCCCTATCAATTAAAAGGACCTATGATGAGGCTTCAGAGGGCACTGCACTAAAAGCTGTTATTGAGACCAAAAACGAAGTCAGCCAGACAGACTCACTTCAGGTAGCTCTACTATGGAGACTAGTAATTTACCCACTGCTCTTGTAGCCATTCCCTAATTCATATATGACATAGGAAATGAAATTAAGAATTTGCATCTGTCACACATTTGAAAGACATTAAGAGGCCACTGATGGAAAGTAGTTCTTCAGCTACTCTGGGGGAAAATAAAAGTCTTAGCACCAAACTGTGCTAAGCCTCTTTTGTCTGTTCTCAGATCTGTAAAGCTAAGGTCATTCTCAGCCATCTCAGAGCTTGATTTGAGAAAGAAAACAGTTAATATGAACTGCATTGTGTCAGTGATGACAAGTATCCATTTCTCTTCTGTCTAGCACCTATCAAGTGTGATATCCAGCACCTGGGGCCAGGTGATGATAAAGAGAATGAGGGCAGAGGTGGGAGCTGGAAATCAGGTTCATGGCAGAAGATGCCTCACTTGTGACCCAGTGCTCAGTCCAGCCACTGTGCACCATGGTTAGCAGCTGGTAACCCACGTGCTTTTAAAAATGGAGTTGTCACCAGACCCGATCTACAAAACCATGTTTCTGAGTCCTTTTCTCCATTGTGATAAAAATCACATCTTAAACAAATTGTTCAAGGCTAGGCTTGGTTTGCTTACAGGTGGTCTGTATAACACAACTTGTGAGAAACACATTACCACCAAACAAAAAAAAAAAAAAAAAGGAGATTTTGAAGATATTGTCAGTACACAGGATCAATAAACATTTTCTATTCTTTTGGTGCTCTTACAGCAGTGATTCTTCCAACAGGGGAAAAAAGTATATGTAGTGCCTACGTAATTTTGGCAGTTAAAATTGCAATGATTTTAAAATAATAAATACTAGTTTTTACTCCCTGGGGTTCTGAAATCACAAGACGACATGGTGCTTGTAAACCATTAAATACTCAACTGTATGAAGCTGGGTGTCAGAATTTAATTGAATCAACACTGAATGTGTATTTGGAAAATATCAGACAGACTTTGTAGAAAATTTGCACTAACAAATGAATTTCCTGAAGAAAAAGTTGAATGATGAAGATAAATGCAAATACAAGGGCCGTATTGTCTCCCACCCCAGGTAGGACTCAGAACTACATTATGGACCACCTTAGTAGGTTATGCAAGACAGGGTACTGTCTTTGTACCAAAAAAGCTGAAGACAGTTTTCAGTTCAAGTGGGATCAGTGTTGGGACCACAACCATACTACATGGAACTAGTTTACCCTCTGAACTATTTTTTTCCCCACATAAATATAACACTAGTCTTAGCATTGGAATAGGAAAGGGATCAAGCTATGCACTTGCTTTGACAAGCTGTCTATTTCTTAGCATAAGGAGGTATACGTCACCTGACGTATATACATCTTTGCAAGTCGATTATTTCATGACAGCTTCATCACAAATCGCATTGTTCCTGAAAAAGCTCAGGACAAATAGCCAGGGCACAACTGGGATGCAGTCCTACCTAGCAGGAATTTGTCAGCTGGCTTTAAGATGAATTATATGTGACTGGTCATTAGGCCAAAAAAATTTTAATGTAGGCCTGTGGAAAGTTTCAAAAAGACATTACAGAAATATTTGAAGTTTTTCTTCCAAGTAGAGGAACAGATGTCAGACACTCAGAAGAAGCCTCAGTGAGAACTCCTGTGAGGCTCACAGGGTGATGCCGCAGGCAGAGAGAGCCTCTGTCTGACTGGACTGGACACTGCACACTTCTGACAGTATGACATATGAGGAAAACCAGACAATTCTATTTCTCCTCCTCTTCTAGTACTTCCACTGGTTATATTTGAAGTCTAGAAAATCTAGACCTGGTTATATCAAAAGTTCCAATTGCCAGGAACCTAGATGAGCACAAAGATTGTTGAAGATACTAAAAACTACAAGATGCTCCAAACTCAAGTTCTGTGCACAAAAATCAGGATAGTCTGTGAGTCCATCAAGACATTCTTTTTAAGTAGAGAGTTCATTATTTGACGACTTTGGATAGTAAGAAATCTGAATGTTAAAGAAAAATAAGGTAAGTAACTGTTCTGCATGAGACTTTCACTGATGTTGATAATCAATAATTTTTAGTATTTATTATTCAAACTACAACCAATTTGCTACCATCCCCTTGTGTGTCTCCAGATTCCATTAAGAATAATTTTCTAGAGCATGAGTCAACAGGGAGTGACACCTAGGAAGATATAATTACAGGCTGAAGATCAAATTTCTCAACCAAGAATTCTTCACAATTAAATTTATCCTTAATGCCAAAGTCCTACAGCTGGGAGGTCTGAATGCAGCCTTGCATTTTTTTCCAGAGCTACCTTCACTTAACTCCCCCAAGAAACCATGAGTTTTCTGATGAAGCTATATGGACTTAAGGATAGCTTAGCTTTATGAGTAAGAACCCGAGCATTCAGCAGGGTCTGTTCTTCCACATAAGTCCACACCATGGTAACTTCATTGCTATTCATGTCCAAATCTAGTTAAATAAAATCTCACTCCAATGCACCTCCTTTTTTGCAGTCATGAGTTAACTGTAGTATGGAAATAACCTAAACTCTTATGGCTTCCCGTTTCCTCAGAAGCTCACCAAATACCTCAGCAAAAAATTCACTGACTTACTTTTGCAAAGACAGTTAATTCTTCAGCCAATAGTGTTACTACTTTTTGATATACAGTAATAGAAAGAAAATAATTTAAAAAAATAAGGATTTTAAACAATAATTAACTCTGAATGGATAAAAGTGGCACTTAGTATCTAATACCCCAAAGTATAATGGAGCATGAAGGATTTTGTTATAACCTTTGAACAGACAAAAACACTCATCATTTCAAGCCCATGTATTGGTGTCTTAATTCCTTTACTTAAGTAAAACTTATTTCCTCAAAATCCCCTAATATTTTTGACAAATGTGTTTTCATTGCACTAGCAGGTCAATTATGCTTTTTCACTAACCTGTCAGCAACAGTCATGAGCATTTCTACCCAAAATTAACATCCTTTAGGATATCAAAATCCCTCTTGTTTATTTTAGTGTTATAGAAAAGGCTTTTTAGCAAAGGTTTATTGTTGTGTCTTATATTTATTAATTCTTTTGCAAAAAAATTTAAAAAATAAAAATTAGAAAGCATTAAGTGAGACCATGAAAGAACACAAAACATTCTGATAAAGACAATTCACCCATTCCTTTTAAACCTATTTTTTACATTCCTACATGTACATTCACAGGCATATAGCCATGCATATTTCACAAACACATGTGCTCACAAAGATCCTTACATCATGGGGAAAGCAGATGCTAATTCTAAAATAGAAAATGAAGAGAGAAAAAAACAGCTCTGACTCCATATGAGACCACTAGCTATTGGCTTCAGTCATCAGAATCAGTTTCTAAGGTGACATGAAGTAAGAGAAATCTGCTATTTTATACTTCCATTCTGAACAGTAAAATATTCACTTTTCATTTTTATTTCTTTTTTTTTTGTTCCCCCCAGAAGCAACAGTTCCAAGTGTACCACTATATATTCCATTAACACCAGCATCGATGGAAAATAACTGCAAGGGATATTTTCACTATCACCAAACCTACTGATTTTTTTTTCTATTTCAGAAAAAAGAACCCAATCCACAAAGTACACATTTTTCATCCTTTGACTTTTTAGTGCTATTTGTGTAAATGAAAGCCAGCTTTCACAGTCTTGAAAGTGAGACGCTAAAAGAAAAATTCATCTGTAGTGGAGATGTTTATGAATGGGTAAAAAACACATAGCCAGCCAAAAACAAAAAAGCCTGAAAAGAATGAATTCTGGAAGGTTGTGAGAGAGGATTTTTCCTCTCCACAGTAAATCCCTGTATAACTAGTTCAGAAAGGACATGGGATGCCCAGTCAAACTTCAAAACGATCTGTGGCCAAAAAAAATTTAATTGAAATTTGCGTCCACTTACATTTACTGGTCAACTGTTCCAATGTTTCACAGATATGTCTTTTTTTTATCATCACAGTGAGTGTGAATATTTTCTTCTGGGGAAACATTGTTCTTCCTAGTTGTAGATTTAGAACTTGCAGAGGCATAATACAAAAAAAGAAATTTACTGCTATTTTCTGTTTTCTGGATACATGCCAGGTATACCCTTAATGAGGAAAGGAGACCCCCTTTATTCTTGGTGTTTTTTTCTAAAGATCTGGAAAACTTACAGTGGTTTATAGAGCATCATGAAGATGACACAGGAGCTTATAGCATTCCTTGTAAGTAACTATGTTTAAACAGGAAAAGAAAGTCCATCACAAGGAGGGCTGGATTTTGCTAAAACATTCTTTTCTAAATAAATATAATCTTTCTGCTTTCAGTATACTTTGCTCCCTACAGTGCTCTCTGGTTTAACTGTTTTTTGTTCCATTCTCCACCCTGTTTATTTTAAATATTTTACCAGTGATACAAAAGACTGTTTTCAATTAAGTTGTCCTGGGTTGCCTTATTTTAATACTAGGCTGGTATCCTACTTCTCTCTTACATGCTTCTTAGTGCTATCATGGTGTTCAGAGATTGTATTCAGTCACCTCCTTTGAACTGAAATGCTATACACAGGCAGTGGAACCTGACTTTTAATCATGCCTTCTAAGAAAAATATTCTTAGAACATGTGATTAATGTTCTCATTCTGAAAGTTATTGGTCTGCTTTTATAAATGAAGACATTCTTCTCTTTTGTGGTCATAAAATAATCACAGATCTCTTGTATTCACTGGGTTTTTAAAAAAAAAATTTTACTTTTTTCTATCTTCAAGAAGGTATGTAGCAAAATCAATTTTCATCTTTCCTCATGTATTTCTGTAACCATAAAGTCCAGTATCAGAAAATTATTCTTAAAATTAGGGATGTGTTATTTATATTAGGTTACCTCTAGTCATCCAATATTTATTTTCTCATAATGTGAAATATCAAAATAGTTTGCATATAAAGAATTACTTAACTTTGATGAAGATAAGTCTAAGTTTGACTACTGATATTTGAGCTTGAATGTGACATTCAAAAAAGAGTCTCAAAATTTGAAGTTCAAAAAAATAACCTCAGAAAATAACTGTCAGCTAATTTTTGTCCAAAACCGGGAAAAGAGAATTCTGTGGTTTTCTCTACATGAAATTATAAGAACAAATTTGCAATGAAAATCAAGAAGGGATCACTTCTGACTGGGAATCTTGTAGGTAAATCTAATCCCCAGAAAGTAAATATAATGTAGATTTACAGTCTCCTGCAATAAAATGGAGATGCACATGGAAATCATGAGGTTTACTGCAGAAATCCTCTGCACAGCATACCTAGACTGAAGTTAAGCCCATGCTAACATTATTTGCGTGCTCACTTGCAACGTTGTGCTCAAGGAGCCTTGTCCGCTTTCATGGAAATTTCATCAAGAGCCACAAAGGTTTCAGCCATGCAGGAACAAGCCAAAGTTCTCTTATAAGTTATGATTATCTTACAGTGATGACACCATATATGTGCAGCTCTGTTCATGGATTAGACTAAAAAAGAAAAGATTTTCAGGCCCAAAGGGACAATTATCATCTTCCTTGGCCTCTTCCACATCTAAAGGTGATCAGAATCTTTTTCGAAAGCTGAATTTAGCTTTTGGAAAGACAGTTCAATTAAAAATTAAATATTTTGAATTTGTTAGGCAAAATTTGAAAGGATGAAATGACATAGTGGTTAATTTTTTTTCCTTTTATCTTAGCAATATTAAAACATTAAGATAAAATTTAATTTTTTTATTTCAAATGTATCATTTTGAGCTTTTTTTTTTTTTTAATTCAGTACACGATGACATGCCAGCATTACTGAGACAGAGAAATTAAACACTTGGGAAGTAAATGTTTTATTTTCTATGTAGAATTCTGAAGTGTCACAAAACAAATTTCAGTATATGTTTTAATTTTTTTCAATATCAGAATTTTCAATGCAATGGAAATATAATTTCTGACTGATTCCATGTGTAGTGAGTCAAAGAATGTTACCCTAAAATGTCTGAAACCAGATGGTTTCCATCTGAGTTGAAGTGTATATAACTAAAAAAAAATAAGCAATTTCAAGATATGAAGGGTGTGTCACACCAATGTAGAAGTTTCTCATATTATTTATAATCCTCATTACTGGAAAAAAAAGTCCCTTTAAATTGGGTTAATGTTTAATGTTTCTAGCTTCAGTTTCTAAACAATTAGGTCTGTTTACACCTTTTTCATCAAAAACAGTTATTCACCTCCTCATTCTTCCAAACACAACAACTTGTTACATTATTAAGTTTTATGATCAAGTTACATTAAAAATTAGGAAGGCCGAGTTTATTTAATTAGGTATCTAGGCTTCAAGTCACATTTTTTAAATTCATGTATCTATTTTGATCTTAGCACCTAACTGTATTTATTGACTTTTAAGTACTTTGAGAGTTGGACACTTGGGTAAAAACACCATTAGGATCTAAAAATATTAAGGAATTTTATCTGTTGACTTTTTACCATTGAGGGTAATAAAAAATTGAGATAATGAGGCTAAGTCTTATATACTGCTTCAGGTCTTTATATTTCTTTATACCAGTTGAAAATAAAGTGATATTAAGCCGCAACAATATTTCTTTTGTAACACAGGAATTAAAATATGGGAATGAGTTAGTGACTCTGCAGTCTTCCATGTAAATAAACCTACCAAAGATTACCTTAATTTTAAAAATGTAACTGAATTAAAGCTGGCTACACAGATACGGTAGCTTTAAGAAAGTCTACAGCAGTGTTTTGTGAGATCTGGATCAGAGAACCAAGTTAACGAGAGGAGCCTGTTGTCTCTGCATTTAACACCAAGTGGTAAAATATCTCTTGAGAAATCCAGGAGTGAGTGGATCAGCTAATTGGTCATTTCTCAAAGCATGATGGGATACAGGATTAGCTGAATTCATAAAGCCCTAGAGAAAAAAAGACATTGGATCAAAGGTGACTAACCAGGTAGACATGTGCAGAGGGCTGCAATGGGCCTGAGAATTTACAGCTGAATCAAGCAGCTGGAAAGTGTTCAGAAGACCTATGCATGAAATCAAAGAAGACCTTGCAAACTGAATATGTGTTAATATGCTGTAAGGTATGTAACAACAGTGTAGAAACATCAAGACAAAAGTAAAAGCACTGAAATGCTTTTAATAAATGCTAAAACAGTGCTTGCTTGTTCTTGGACGAAAGTTACTATCTATGCACGTAGAATTAGTGATTTGCAAGCTGCAAATCGAGCTCTGGGGGGTGGGAGCCCAGGGCAAGAGGCCATGAACTGGAGCTGCCCTTTGCACAAAGGGCACAGGAACCTGTGGGACCAGTCGAGTGACCGGGCACTGAGAGACACAGCAGGAGCCAACTACCCCAGACTGTCACACACTTAGACTGCCAGGGTATGAAAGGTAAGGAAACCTTGTCTGACTGTGTGAGTGGGTGTAGGGAGTCAAGCAGGGCACCTGTTGTCTCACTGGAGCTGCCCACTATGAAGGTGCTTTGGTCCCAGCTCAGGTGGTCCAAGTGTGACTGCCAGAGAGTCTCCTGGATGACCAGACAGGAATGTTTCCTTCACATATAAAATAAATTGCAGTAATACAGCAGTGTTTACTTTTATAAAATGTCTAATTACTCACATCTGTCTCTTGTTTGAGGACACAAATATCAAATTAATCTTCTGAATTAACCCTTTCTTGTAAATCATACAGCAGGCATATACTAAGGATTCCGGGTAGATCTGATTCAGATCACCCTATTTCTAAAACAGTGGGAATGCAATGTCTTGTCTTGTTGGCAAATGACCAGCAAACAGGATTGAATTCTGCTGTTATGTGGTCTGTCAGGAATTTTACTAGGACAGGATTTAACCATGCCTATCCTTTTTTCGGATAGTAGAAACATGGCTTCATTCTCATTAACATTCTGAAAGGAACAAAGGCTCTACCTAACATCAAAGAAGGAAAAACATGAGGAGAAAGCTGCTATTCATGCAGGCAGAAACACAAAAGTCTGCTCTTTTCTTCAAAGTGCACAGTTAATGTAAAATCACCTGTAAAGAATGGCAGCTAGTGGGAAGAAGAGTTTTGGCTCTCCTAGTCCAAACTTGGAAAATCTCAGTTACAATATATGGATCTCACTGAACCTCAACCAAGCTGCTCAGTGATATCAGATGAATGGATGCAACTCTGTTCAGAAATAAAGATGCTAACATACACTACAGTAAAAGGAAAATCTGGATACTTTCACTGATGTAGTTATCAAATGGAGGAAAAGCAATGTCTGTAAGTCAAGGAAGGCTTAGGACACAGAAAACAGATCAAACACTGGGAAGGTTGCTGAACCATGGTTTAATCCTCGTCACAGAGCGGCACCATTCTTTGTTCTACCATAGATGAAATCTCGCCAGTGCTCTTCAGGCTTTGTTTCTGCCTTGATTTTAATGTTTTAAAATTAGAATAATCCAGACCTAACTCTTTCCATGCAAATATGAGCTGCACTACAGTAAATCACCATTAGCTGTAAAAGAAATTGAAGGAACTGATTGCTGTGTCACATATTATATATTCATGGTATCTAACAACCAACAAAAGATGTCTGCAGCTCACCCCCTTCTAATACAAGGTTCGATAAATCCACCACATTTTTTAGACAATAAGGTAAAAAAAACCCAACAGTGATACAAAAAAAAGTCACTAAGTACAAAATTGCTTTTACTGAGCATCACACAGTAGTGGACACCATTATGCTGTTAATACAAGATGAAATAAAAGCCTATTTGAGCCTGCATCTAGTCTCTACATAGAATTCTTATCAACAAACTATCGCATCAAGGCTCTGAATTATGTCTATGCTATTCATCTGATCACATGGTTTCAGTAATTTGAGACAATTCTTCTATTGCATGTAACATTTTTAAGCATCCTCCATTATGTTTTTCTTTTTCCCAAAAGCTATAAAAATTATACCAGACAAAAATCTATTATCCATCAATTTTTATCTCATACATTATAAAAGAAAAATGCAGAAATATATGTTTTCAAAATTAATTAATTCTAAAATGTATTGCTCATCAAATCTGTCAAAAGATGTAACAGGGAAAATGAAGGTACTTCAATTTACTCCAAGTTATATCTTGAATAAACACATATGATTAGTCCCATGGACTCATGAGAAAGAAACTCTACCTTGCAGTAACAAAAAATCCATCTTACATTACTTGAAAGTAGCAAGTGGGGATAAAAAAAAATAAGATAACATAGAAGACAAAGCAAAGATAAGCAAGTAATGACTGGAGAGCTGTGCTGCAGTCACTCATTACTCAGTGTAATGCACAAATAATAGTGCTGATCCTAAAACAAAATCCTCTGAAAATGCCTACCGCTAAAATAATAACATACCTTTGTTTGCAATGCTTTATGATTAATCACTGTCAAGTTTTGAAGTGGAAAAAATATGCAGTAGAAATGAATAATTTATTATCCAGACTTCCAAAGAACTTGATCTGCTTATTTAAACCAGTTTCATCAGTGAATTACATACTTCTACGAAGTGAAAGAGTAGAGGAACAAGGGTCTGCTAAACCCTTCATAATAAAACTACTATGGGAGTTTGCATTGAAATATTAAAGTCAAATGTGTGTTTTCAAATCCCACAACTCAAAAAAAGTTACTAGAAATTTGAGTTTTAAAATTTTTGCCTTTTCAAATTCTGAATTTTGATAGCAGGCAAAGTATCAGAACTTTGAGAATATTTTCCTGTATGTTAGCAACATCACAATCAGCCAAAGACGTACAAAGAGTATTTGAAGAGACAGTATCAATCAGAATGCCTTTCCCACCATTTAGAAAGTTTTCAGTGATGGAAAGATGGAAAAGAAGAAGGAAATCAATTTCAATAACATGCAGGTTTTGGCTGGGATACAGTCAATTTTTTTCATAGTAACTTGTACAGTCCATGTTTTGGATTTAGGATGAAATAATGTTCATAACACAGGGATGCTTTCATTACTGCTGAGCAGTGCTTACACAGAGCCAAGGATTTTTCTGCCTCACACCCCATCCCACCAGTGAGGAGGCTGGGGGTGCACAAGAAACTGGGAGGAGAGACAGCTGGGACAGCTGACCCCAACTGACCAAAGGGATATTCCAGACCATATGGCATCATACCAATAGATAAAGCTGGGGGAAGAAGAAAGATGGGGATGTTTGCAATGATAGCATTTGTGGTGAATTACTTCATCATTTAGCTTTGGTTGTGTGCACAGTTTTTGCTTTACCTATTAAACTGTCTTTATCTCAACACACAAGTTTTCTCACTTCTACTCTACTGATTCTCTCCCCCATCCCACTGCGAGGCTAAATGAGTGAGGGGCTGTGTGGGGCTTAGCTGCCAGTTGAGATTAAGAGATAGCTCTGAAGAGCACAAACATCTTCTTCCTCTTTTTTCTTGTGCTTGTTTCTTGCAGAGGGACTGACTTATTTTAGAACAGAGTAGCCAAAAAATGAAAACAACAGGAATTTGGGAGAAGAAAAAAAAAGAGATGAACTGCAGAACACTACTCCTGATAGCTTGTCTGAAAATAAATTTAATTCCAAAGAAAAAAGTAACTATATATATATATATGTATACACACATACACAACAGTTTAAGACACTCAAGGTGCTGTGTACAATATCTGTTTACAAGAAGAGAGGACAAGTCAGGAACAGTGGCATATAAACTTGAAGTCTGCTAGAACTCATATTAGACATTTCTGTACAATCTGCAGGACATGCTCCAACTTCAAGCAATGCATAAGGACACCGTCATATGCTGTCTTGTGATAAAGAACAGGAATGCTTAGTCTCCTCATCACCATCACTGTAGTCAAGCCCGAAAGTATTTAATGAAGGAAATATGTCTGTCATGCACTTAAAGAGACTCCAGCAGCTACAGAAGTGTTAGTTGTAAAACCCTATCTGGAAAAAGGACATAAAGAGCACAAAACTATGTGCAATAGAATTAACTACTGATCAGCTTCCTTGAAGCTGTCTGATCATTTATTGGAAAATAATATACGAATGCACTAGCAATCACCTTTAACCATCTGTGTGGCTGATAGATTCAGGGCAGTCCTTTAGAAGCTGAAGGGCAATGCTGCTGATGATAAAAGTCCAGAGGCAATCCCACATGGGACTTCCTAAATTGAATTCCTGCTCTCTCACAATATTCCTATGTTTTCCTTCAAGTTGCATGCCTCATATTGGAACTGCATACCGAGCTCTACTCAGGCACAGTGAGAGTATGATTTAAAATCAAAGCCAACATATTCTGTCTATTTTTGGTTTTTTTTAATAAGACACAGTGAAATGATGCCTGTAGCACTGGAGAATTTACAGTCAGCCTTGGTCCTTCAAACAGAGGCAGTGAAATGAAACAGGCAAGGACCTATCAAAAACAGAGCACAAGAGCATGTACGCAGAGTTACTTGCCAGAGATGTAAATTCTGAGAAACAATCAAGATCATGTCTTAATAGATAACTTAGTTTTCATTCTCATAGCTAGCCAGAAAGAAGCCCAGCTTCTCTCAATTGCTAAATCCAGGGACTAGTGACTAGCAATGAAGAGGATAAGAAAATATTTTACTTATACCACAGACTCCTGGTATTTTCCCACTGAGCATTTTCTGAATATCTGTCAAATTCTCTCCTCAATTCTCCTCAGATACTTCTGTCTATAAAGCCAGGATCATCCTTTCAGAGCATGAACCAGTACAATAGGACTGAAATGACTCACTCAAAATCAGTTTTCCAAGAGAGGATATGACTGAAAAATATTTACTCTAATGTAAGCTTGGCAATGCAAATTTCCACTTCACTAAGAGAAGGATAACTCTGTCAGAAAGAAAACATGTTCATCACAGGGTAACAACATGTACCAGGACAGTTACACTGGAGTTTGAACACACATTCATCCCCCGTCTTATTTCACAGGAGCTTCACAGACGGATGAAAACTCTCACCATCACTTCTCAGATCACCTATGAGCAGCAACACCTCTTTGTTGATAATTAATGATGAAAAAATGAGGTAAAATCAAAGCATAAATTATTTGCTACATTTTGTTTGTCACTGCAGAGACTAGGAAAAAGGCATATTATTATTGTGATCAAAGTCTAGAATGGACAAAATGCTTCTCTTCTAATATAATTGTAAATATGACAGGAAAGGACTTCCTTTTTGCATCTTCAGAGAAGGACTTAGTTCCATTTCTTTTTTTTCTCTTTTAAATAGTTGTGGCTGAAAGTTCCCTGCCAGCTATCAGATTAATTAAATTTTGCCAACTGAGCTCACTGGCGTTCCAGTGGCAAGGGAATCTGTACAGAACACCCGTGATAGGTCTGACCAAGGTTCATCTAGCTTGATAGTCCCTTTTCTGGCTATGACTCACAAGGGAAGAGTAAAAGAATCGACCAAACATATATGCTGGAACATTGTTTCAGCCTTCAATAATCTCTAGCTCAAGTGACAAAGGGTGCCTTTATGCTCATTAAAAGTCCTTGATAGAATTTTTCTCTATTAATACATCTAGTCCCTCTGAATACAGGTGAAAACTATGTTAGATGGTCCAGGGGTTCCCTAGACATCACTAAGTCTAAACTTCAAAGTACTTAAAGATCAATTTTCCTTTTTATTTCTCCATGATTAGTCTTAAGCTCCAAAAAACATAGTTTGATCCTAATACCATGGCAGTCTTTCCAATGCTGCATGTACTTTGCATTTAAGTTGGTGGTCTTACGCATCATATGTACACATCATTTCATCACTATTTCCCCCTCTTTTATGAATAGATCTGTCATGTATATTTAGATACATTTCTATGCAACTTCCCAGAATATTCTAGTGTCTAAAACTGTACATATATTTTTATATCCCCATATGTGCGTCTGCAGGTTTTTTTCATGGACCCCAGAAAACTGGCCAAGAAAAACAGCATATGTACAGGCATATACGCACATCTCTAAAGGCTACATTAAAGTCTTTTTGAAGTAACAAGTTCTTTAGTTTCTAGGACAACTTAAATCAAGGATCAGATATATTTGACAAGCAATTTGGTACTCTGGAATCAAGAGAACTTTATTTTTTTATGAATTACTCAAAGTACTAGTTATGGAATAATACCATATATATTTTCTTTGTGGCTTTTTTACAATGACCTCACAGTTATCTTTTACTTACATAGTGAACTGCTCCTTGTTATGTATTCAAATATTATGATTTTCTACATCTATTTCAGTTTGTAACTGTCCAATAATTGCACTGTTATAAGGTAAAGTTCTCATATTAGATGCTGAAGAAACTTTTCCCATACATCTGAAATAATCATATTTATAATAATAAATTAAACAAGACAAAATTAGTTACTTATTTGAGCTTACCAATTTCATAAGTTTGCTTCTAGAAGTCCTATTTCATACTACATAGCTCCCACTGAAGTCACTGAAAAGGTTTCATTTTTCATAGTTTGGAATGTTCATTAGATATTTATATAAAAAATAGGGAAAAAATATGCTACAATAGATAGAACAAAAGCAATTTCTTAGGGCAGTAAACTCTCACACTCCAGGGCATAACACAGCCAGTAATTTATAGGGTTAGACAGAAGCTTTACTCACACACAGGTTATTTTGAAGAGAATATAATTAAATGTTAAGTACCTTCCATCAAAGCATCCATTCAGTTGTAAACTGGACAAAATACGGTACCACAATTTCTTTGCCTGGATCTTTGCGAATTCAACTCCCTGACTACCATTCCTGTTCAAGTGACTTTCACATCTCCTTATCTCAGTCCAGACCGCTCTCAGTATGGCTCACACAGTCAGACATCAATTGAATTAGACGATGACATTCTGTCATAGTTTGAGATTGCCCCCCCCGAGAAGCTGAGGGGGCTCAGAGGTGACTGGGTGCCAGGACAGTGTTCCCTGGAGAGCCAATCACCACTCATGTCGTTCGCTTCTGCTCAAAAATCATATATCACAGCACCGGAAGCTGTTGGCAGTTCTGTCTTGGTTGTTTTGCTGTTGGTGTCTGCTGCGTGTAGGTGGACAAGGCCAGGGGGTGGCTGCGACCCCCCAGCTCAGCCTTTGGCTAGAGTTAGAGTCAGCATTTGGAGTGTGTGCTGTGAAAGAAGAATTTCTCAGCACCTGAGGTAAGAGGGAGGAGGCCAGGCCTTCTTTCCCCCCCCTGCAGCTGTGGGACCCTTGGGACAGTGCATAACTGAACCGAGCTGCCTGTGGCCAAGGTTGGGGGGCTTTTCCCCCCACTGCATTTAGGCTGGTGGAGGGTGGATTTTGAGGCTCAGCACTTGAGCAGAGCCAAGTGGACGGGCTGATAAATCAGCTCGGTGCTCGGGAGAAGAATCCCAGGTGAAACTGGAGGCGAGCCAAGAGCTCAGGAATTGCCTGCCGAAGCTGACTGGGGGCAGCTGAGAACTGACGTGGAAGAATGAAGATTCTAGGACACAGACCCTTGATAAGCTACACTTCAGCAGCCTACGAACCGAGGTGAGACACCGAGAGGGAGGAATCACCAGCAGCAGAAGAGCAAAGACTCAAAACGATCTTCTTGGACTTCGTGAGGAGAGAAACTGCAACAAACAACCTGAACTTGGTGAAGGGGGAGCGTTCAGGAGCCCAGAACACTCCCACAGCAAAAGACTGTGTTACATATCAGCCTTAAAGGCTGTTCCTGAACTAAAGTTAAAGGAGGGGCTTGAAAGGACTGACTGATAGTAATGTAAAATATATATAGGTGCTTTTAGTTTGTATAGTATTTATTTGTGTAAATAAATGTATATACTTCCCCCTTTCCCTACAGAAGCCTCTGGCCTGAAAGTTTCTCTCTGGTGTTAGGATAAACTGTGGGAAGGGGTGGGGGGAAGCCTAAAAATTGGATTTTAAATTTCTAATGTGGCTCAAACTGCCACACATTCTTTAGGATTTAAAATGCATTTTTCTAGTCATTTTGCTTCTTCATTTTACTATATTCTATTTCCTAAATTCTTTATTCTTTAGGATATGAAATGATCATTTTTTCAAGTGAGCAAGGCAAATCCCCTGTATATTCCTTTCATATTGTACATACCACCCTGAAATACACCTACAGTTGAAAGCATAAATTATCTTCTTCCCTTATTTGCACATGGAGTCTTATGTGCAATATCTAAAACTGTATTGATCAAATTTATTCAAGGCTTGCAGAAAACGAAAATAAAGAAAATCCTTTTTAAATGTAGAAAGGTTAAGCATATAAAATGCACACAATTATCTTCCTTGTTATCAATACACTTCAGAAAAAATGTTGGAATAAGCAAAACACTTTGCCCACTGCAACCACTGATCAAAGGGTCTTTAAAAAGCACCGGGATGTGGTGATCAGTGACAGGACCCAAGGAAATGGTCTGAAGTTGCGTCAGGGGAGGTTCAGGTGAAATGTTAGAAAAAGGTTCTTCACCCAGAGGGTGGTTGGGCTCAGCCTCCCCAGAGAACTGGTCACAACACCAAGCCTGTCTGGAGTCAAGAGCATTTGGACAATACTCTCAGGTGTGTGGTGTGACTCTTGGGGATGGTCATGTGCAGGCCCTCAATGATCCTTGTGGATACCTTCCAACTCAGCTTATTCGGTGATTCTGTGATTAACTGTTTCAAAAGTCTGATTAGTCTGATTTTCCTGTTAATTCAAAGATGTGTCCTATTTGCTTAAGCATAATTTACCTTACAGGTACCTTATCATTTACCATTATACATCTTTCCACCAATTTATCAGTGAATGCATCTTACAAAACTCCTTGTCTACAGCTTCCTCTTTGGCTTGTGTCATACTTCTGGTAAATAGACTCAATCTCAAATAGGTGCTCAGATAAATTAACATAGGAAAGGAATTAAAATAAAGGAAAGCAGAAAGTGATTTAAAGTTTCCATGAGAATCCAAAGTGACTGTACACAGAACTATAGGGGTCTTTCACTCAATACAATGCAAAACCACAACCATAAACTAGAGTGCAGCACAGTGAACTGTGAAGTGTTGGTCATTAGAAGTAGAAATATCCATTCCTGTTGTTTTTCCTCCTTGGAGAAAAAACCCTAAAATGAGTAAGCTTGTCCCACTCTACTTTAAGGGTAATAAATAAGGCAGGTAATTTGTTCTCACCACTTCCTTCCATGCAATGACCACTACAGCTGGCTTTTACAGGTGAGAGGGCTGGAGGCAGGTCCCATGGCACATTGGATCATCACCAAAATCATGAAGAGACAAGTACGAACTTCCAGTAAGATACAGCACAGGGACAGCCTGAGGTGTCAGAAGTGACATTCATGAACTAGCCTGCTCCCTGCCTCCAGTGAGGCAGAAGGCACATACCACAGTAGCAGGGGACCTGCCTTGCAAACATCCTGAGCCTGCCTAGAGACAGAAAATTCACCTTGTCCAGGTAGGTCAAGGTCAGAGACTGTGTCTGCAGCCTTCTACTTCCCTCTGCTTCCCCTTTCCTCAAAGTCCCTCTGCTTCCCTCTGCTTCCCTCTGCTTCCCCCTTAAAAGTCCCACAGCATAAACTGCTCGATAACTTAAAACGAGATCTGTGGCAGTACATTAAGCTCTGCCTGCTAAGAAAAAAAAAAGCTGCAGAGACACAGAAATGTGTATTTAATTAATTGTGATTCTTGCATGGTATTTTAGAGGACTACTTTCAGAATGAAGGAACACGATTTGATTTCTGAAATACCCTTGTATTCAAGATACCCACTTACTTTATAAGCAGCTACTCACTGTCTCATGGTATAGTGTGCAATTATAGCACTCTGAAGTTAGGGTCAAATCCTACCATCTAAACTTCAATCAAAAATTCTATTAAATAATAGCAGAAAACATTTGTCACAGCATTATATTTTAAAGAAAGGAGCTTTAAAGACCTTCTCCTTACTATAAGTATGGCACTTTTTTAGGTTTACTGTGATTTAGAACAACCAATGATAATAGGAAAAAAAGAGTTTCCAGTATGATGACAAATTACAACCAAAAGTTATTTGGTTACTTTTTTGCTCAAAATCCAATATAGCCTGCTGATGCTAAGGTGAAAGGGAAGCACAAAGGCAGGTTTTGACATTTTGTATTTCTGAACTCATCCTTGGGACAGCACACATTTTCTTTGGTGTTTCTTTCACATGTACTTAGAGCATGATAAATATATCCATCCAAGTGAGTACATCAACACTCAGAGTTTATTTTATCTAAGTTCAGGCGCCTTGTGTTATGTAGGTGGGAAGGCAGATACGTTTCTCCTTCTTTCTCGAGATGAGTAGGTGTGTGGAAAAATGCCATACGAATCAAATTATCTTTGATTCATCATTATAACATTCACATCATACAGAATTATTTGCACTTAGGAACTCAGTTTTTATCCCTGTGTTTCTGAGAGGTAGACAGTATACAAAAGAAAGAAAACAGATCCAAGGACTCTACTGATCCTAGATCCACTACATCTCTGAATTTACTCCACAATATTTTTTTATTATTCTTTTAGCAATACTTTGTATAATAATAATTAGCAAAATCCTATTGCAGGCAAATCTTTTTTGTAAATGCTTGCTAAAGGACCTAGAATCCCTATCTTTGAAATACCTGTGGTTAGAGTAAATCACATAATCTACAGCAACCAGCTGAGCTCAGTTCAACTGTGAATGTTCTCTTTTAATCCCCTTGGATCTCCTCTACACCTCCACACACATTTTGTGGATGAGGAAAACCAAAGGTCATGATTACACAGAATGTCCCAAAGTATTTTCTTCTAGAGAATTTAAGCGTAATTTTAGGGACATATCATACTACTTCTTGAGAAATCTGCAGTAGAAGTATTATCATAAATCTCAAACTGGCTTCCTTATTTTATCTCTTCCTAGCATGTGAACATGCAGGTTTTGGAAGCATCTGTGGGATTCTGAATACATCTGAAGTAATCTGCACAACAGTCCCCTGCTGAATGGGTCTTAAATCTGTAGCATTTATTGTTGAGGCCATTGCTTCATGTTGACTTGCAGTGCTAGAGGATTCCTGTAGAGACTTTATTAATAAAGTCCAAATTTTGCAGTCTGACATAAACAAAATGCAAATTCGTACCTTGTTACATCCAAAATATATCTGCCAACAACACTCTATTTCATTCATGTGACATGCAAAGCCATTTGTGAGAGTGATCTGTGGCAGAAGAAATTGTTTTGTGATCTCATTCCAGTCAAAACACTAAGGATGTGTTTGCAACTGACCCACAAATAACTCTGAAGAATTATAACCTCTTCTTCCTCTCTGTGTAAAAAGGGATATTTCTTGTTTCACTTGTAGACCAAGCAGACTAAGGTTTTGCTGATTTCTGATGCTATAGGAGTGAAATAAATATAAAAAAAATATTGTTATTCGCAATAACAATATTGGTAAAATGGCTTCCTTATCCTAATTTCAAAAAAATAATCAAACCAAAACAAACCCTCAGTTTTTTCAGGCTTATTTCATCCCACCACAGAAACCAGCTGAGCATTGCAAAGTAGCAGAAATAGACTGCTGAGTTGGGTCTCCGGATTTGAAAGAGGTTTGGCTTACTTATTCATACAGAAAATTCAGCTAAAGGTATTATTAGTTCTCTTTTTCCTCAGTTTATTTAACAAGGGCCTCTCTGCTTCTTCATTTAGTGTTATTATTTCTAGGTGTGAATGTCTTTTCTGTCATGTGAAATTGATATCCGATCTAATTAACATACAAATTTTTTTTAGATTACATTTTCTCTCTTGTCTATAGCTAGATTTCTCTATTTTACTTTTTGGTTTTTTTCTTGTTGCTGCTCTTCCTCTATAATATGATTTGGAATGTAGTTTACGTGAAAGATGTTATACAAAAAGCTAAGGATAATCTAATTTCTTTCTACCAAAGAAAACAGAGTTCATTTCATGCAAGAGTTATATCTATTATTGTAGTTATTCAGGGAAGGTAGACAATGAAAACATAAGAAGAACTAGTGCAGGTGTATTCTGCATTGCTGTTCGTAAGGACAGAGGGAATGTAACAGGAAACATTGTTTTGTTTGCGGTCATTAATTCCTATGCTGCAAAAAAAGTAACACTGAGCAGATGCACCTTTTTTCTCAACAGAAGTGTTTTCTCTTCCTAATTAATTGGGGACTTATTCAGAACTGGCTCAGCAATATGAAATTGACCTTTGAAGATCAAAGTGATAAGCCATATGGGGCTAAATCCTGCCTCTCTTATGCATGCAAAACTCTCACATTTCAGATGAGTTTGCACCAGGATTTAGACAAGTGATCATCATATATCATGAAAAACAGTCCCTGAGACAGTTTAATTTGTACATCCAAAATTCATGCTTCACTTTATTGTCTTCTCCATACCCTTCCTCTTTTGGGGTTTCTTCTGGAAAAGTTTTACCCCCATTCATATCTTCCTCAATCATCCCATTTTGCTTTAGCAGATTTGACAAACTTCTTAAACACACAAAATCTTGGGAACAAGAATACTATCACTGCATAAATTAAGAAAGCCTCATCATTACATTGCCTCTTTATTTCAACTGTTTGAAATTCTTCTGCACTTCAGGCATATGTAGAACCCAAACCAAGAGCCAAGTGCGCTTAGTTATGTTACTATTTCTTAAATGAAGCACTTTAATCCCAACATCCATAGGGTGAAACTGAGAATTCAGAATCGAGCAAACATTTTTCATTCAAAATACCTTACTAATTATACTGCCTATATAGTTTTGTAATACATATAATGGTTTATATTAAAAATCCTTACTACAATAATATTGTGTCTGCTGCCATAAGGATTGTTTTAACTATGTTTCTCCTGAAATACTCTTAAATTTAAATAAGTCCTGCTGATATCAGAAGGGGAAACTTGTAAGACCTCAACACCAACAAAAATAGCCAAAAATATATTAGAGATTTATGTGTTTGGTGTATTATACACACAGTTGCATTTTATGATGAGCAACTATCTAGGCACATAATATAGTCTATGATCTATAGTCATTTTAGTCTTTAAAAGAAGTCTAAAAAATTCCAGGATTCTGACATCATCAGAATAACAGTCAAATAACACAGGTTCAAGATGTTCACAGTGACCTAATAACTCTTCAAAGACATGGTTACCAAATGTCAGGCCCACTCATGAAGGGCTGTACTACACCAATCACAATTGAAGTAGGGGAGAAGTTTTTTAAGTTTCTGGCAAAATCCTGCACTGGTATTGTTTAGACAGTATGGTAATACTCCCTGGATGGTGTCAATCAACATAGTTCTTTGATTGTCAGTACAGATGTGCTTCATAACACAATTGTGAATATAACTTTTTTAGCCTAGTCGAAGATGGAAATAAGAATAATGCAATCTCACTGTATGCCATCTCAGAATCAACTAACAGACCAAAAGGAATTCAATAATATTCATCAAAATGTTTTTAAATTAGGAGATGGAAAGACAAGACAGACAGTAATTCCCCTGGAAAAGTGAAGAAAGCTTTTAAAATCTTTGTTAATCTCAGGTTCTTCTTATTTTACAGAACCATAGAATACGCTGAGTTTGAAGAGACCCACAAGGATCATCAAATCCAACGCTTAGCTCTGCATAGGACCATCCCCAAGAGTCACACCACGTGCCTGAGAGTATCATCCAAACACTTCTTGAACTCTGTCAGGTTTGGTGCTGTGATCACTTCCCTGGGGAGCCTGTTCCAGTGTACAACCACCCTCTGGGTGAAGAATCTTTTTCTAACATCTAACCTAAACCTTCTCTGACACAACTTCAGGGTGTGTTGTCACTGATCACTACAGAGAAGAGATCAGCATCTGCCTCTTTTCTTCCCCTCACAAGGAAGTCGTAGACTGCAATGAGATCTCCCCTCAGTCTCCTCTTCTCCAGGCTGAACAGACCAAGTGACCTCAGCCACTCCTCCTATGGCTTCCCCTCAAGGCCCTTCACCATCTTCATTACCCTCCTTCGGACACTCTCTAATAGCTTAATATCTTTCCTATATTGCAGTGTCCAAAACTGCACACAATATTCAAGGTGAGGCCCCACAAGTGCAGAGCAGAGCACGCACGACAATCACCTCCCTCTACCATCTGGCAATGCTTTGCCTGATGCCCCCCAGGACACAGTTGGCCCTCCTGGCTGCCAGGGCACTGCTGATTCATATTCAACTTGCCATCCACCAGGAACCCCAGGCCCCTTTCTGTGGCACTGCTTTTCAGCATCTTATTCCCCAGTCTGTAGGTATATCCAGCACTCCCCCTTGTTGACCTGCATATGGTTGGTGATTGCCCAGCCCCCTAATTTGTTGGGGTCTCTCTGCAGAGCCTCCCTGCCTTTGAGGGAGTCAACAACTCCTCCCAGTTTGGGTCATCTGCAAACTTGCTTAGTATCCCTTCAAATCCTGCATCCAAGTCATTTATGATGTTGAAGAGCACAGGGTCCAAGATAGAGCCCTGTGGAACCCCACTAGTGATAGGTCTCCAGTCTGATGTTCCCCCATTCACTGTTACCCTCTGTGCTCCACCCATGAGCCAATTGCCCACCCATTCCATGATGTGTTTATCCAGCTGTGTGCTGGACATTTTGTCCAGAAGGATCCTGTGAGACATAGTATAGAAAGCTTTACTGAAATTCAAAAAAAATTACAACTGGTTTCCCTTGATCAACTCGGTGGGTTACCTTGTCATAGAAAAAAATCAGGTTGGATAAGCAGGACTTTCCTCTCACGAAGCCATGCTGGCTGTGACTGATGACTGTGTTGTCTTTCAGGTGTTTTTCAATACCTCCCAGAATAACCTTCTCCATAACTTTACCTGACACTGAAGTGAGACTGACAGGCCTGTAGTTTCTGGGGTCATTCTTCTTGTCCTTCTTGAAAATTGGGGCAATATTTGCCAGTTTCCAGTCAGCTGGCACCTCTCTGGATTCTCAAGATTGCTCAAAAATCATTGAGAGGTGTTTTGCAATGACAACAGCCGGCTCTTTGAGGATTCTGGCCCCATAGATTTTTAGGGATCCAGCTAGAGCAGCATATCCTGCACATTTCAGGGTCAACTGGGAGTTGATAATTCTTGCAGTCGTGGTCCTTCAGCTCAGGGCACTGAGATCCCCTTGGTCCATCATCCATGTTGAAGACAGAGGCAAAGAAAGCATTAAACACGTCTGCCTTGTCTCTGTCCCTGTTTGTGAGGTGACCATCATCATCCTGTAATGGGCCAATGATATTTCTATACTGCCTGTTGCCATTAATATATATGCAAAAAACTCTTTTTACTGTCCTCCACATTTCTGGTGAGCTTCAGCTCCAGCTGAGCTTTGGTTGTATGAATTTTCTTCTTACAGCAGCAAGCAGCATCTCTCTGTATTTTTCCCATGTCACTTGACCTTGCTTACACTAGGCATATACCTTCCTTTTTTGCCCTATCTCCAAGAGAAGATTCCTGTTCAGCCAAGCCACCTTTCTGCATGTTAAAAGTGTAGGCAGCTAAAAACCCCTGCTCAGACTCCCAACCAGTGACCTTAGGAGGTCAGATATTGCAGCAATAAACATAAAATCAGGTACAAAACTATATTCAAATTTTGTACCCTGATATGCTTTTATGTTACATATTTTAAAAAGTCAACACATTAAAGTCAAATAAAGAAGACATCTCAAGGGTGAGAGCCACCAATGCTTTAATTGCCACTCTATGAAGTGGTAAAATACCTACCTACAAAACGGTGGAGCTGACAGGATGTCTAAGTTAATATTTTTGAAGCACCTCAGATCTCTGCCTATGTAAATTATGTTTAACAGTTGCAAAAAAGCACCCAGTACAAAGTTCTGCATTGAATTAAACCCCTTAAATTCAGTCCCACTATGGTCATCTGGTTCTCTTAGCAGTTACAGAAAAAATATTGGAAGACAAAAGAGCTATTTAAATAAACCATAATGTAATGTTAACATGTGAAGAAATAGAGGCACACAAACTATGGACATGTTTAGGCTAGAAATTAGGAGCTTCTTAATTAGCTGTGAAATACAGAATATTATTTCAGTAGACATAGAGAGAGCAATAAAGCCCAGAGGCTTTCAGTGAGTGACCTAAGCTAGTTTATGAATGGAATCATACGTCCTGATCACTCTAATCAGTGCTCAATGTTTCTCCAATTATGTACATTTATGCAGTTGAGAGATGTTCCCTGAGCTCAAGTCAGAATTATAAGCAGTAAGAAAGAACCACGGTCCTTCACTGAAGGCTCAGAAGGACTTGTGATGCTGCAAGCAAACAAAGGCCATGCTCCTGGCTAGGAGGCTGGGCTGTGACCTGGATTCAGTTCGCTGCTCTGCTATTCATCTCTCATGTTTCCTCAGGCACATCACCATCCCAAAAGCTTTTCATCTGTGATGGAAGGAAACACTTATTACCATCAGAGGTAGGTACAAGAACCAATACCAGAGTAGCTGAAATCACGAAACTACCTTTACAGCATGCTTTTAATTCCAAAACCTCGATTTTTACCGGCACACGCCCCTTAGCTCTGTAGGCACACCCAGCGGGCATTTGCATTTCAGGCCAGGTGACAGAAGCACTGCTAAGAGGGCGCAGACCAGCAAGTGAGGCAGCCAGGGATGACGCACTGCCTGTGGTTGTGCTGCCTACTGAGACCAGTCTGGAGCTCCGGACCGCACTGCAGCTGCTGCACCAAGGGGAAAGGGAGAATGCGTGTGTCTCTGTGTGTCTGTGTGTGTCTGTGCGTGAGTGCAAAGGAAGAGGGTCAGGCTGGAGGGCAGAACTGGGCCCCTCTGAGCATAAGGAATGGCTGTCCTTTGCCTCCCACAGCCCTCAGCATGAGAAACACAGCTGCCTCTTTGGGCCTTTCCTCTCTGCCTCCTGATTCATCTCCATCCTCCTCCGCTCCTGCCCATACCAGGAGAAGCAGGACTTTGGCCAGGCCCAGTCTGGCATCTCTGACGGAACAAAATTTAGTTTCACCTGCTCTCCTGGGAGGTGCTGAGCTGGTGCTGGCTGCTACATCAAACAATGGCTCTGCCATTGACACCGTCACAGCTGCTTTTTAGTTCAGGTGCTGGCACGCTGCATGTCTGCTGGTTACTGCCTGGTGGATGCCTTCTGATGACTGCATCCCCAGAAGGAAATACTGAGATTAGTATGCAGCTTATCTGTATTTAACAGTCAGCCAAAATATCAAAAATCTATGTATAAAATTGTATCTCTGTTGCTACCCAAAGGAGTCTATACTCTTCTGTGTCTTTCCTATGAACACTGTTTTTGTAGCATGTTATTCAATTAGGATTTTTTCATACATATTTTGTAGCTATGTCATACATCCAGCTTGTTAGCCTAAAATTCAGATTGCCTCCAGCGTTAAACTTCCACTTCTAACAGTACAGTCAGATTCCTGTTTCTAGAAAGTGAAGTAAAATTACAGCTCCCTGTGGGGCATTTCAGAGGATGACTCTAAATAAGCCAAAGGCTATCTATTAAAGAACAGATCTTTATTACAAAAGCTTACAAATTCAAAGTAACTGGCAAGAAGGGAAGGCCACAGAAAATTCAAGAAAATAGACTAAATTCAATAAATATGCTTTACTGATGGGTTAGCCGAGAGTTGACAGCACTGCAGAAACAACAGCTTAGAAGACAGAGCACTGTCTGGGCTAATAGCAGTTCACACCCATATCTGCCTGGAATTCTTTTATCCCCATACGGAAACCAGGGCTAACTCAAATAATCAAAAAATCAATATTGGATTTGGACTCTAAGCCCAAACTTGCCAAAAAGTGAAAAGAATAGAAGGGTTTGGTTCTCATTAGAAGTTATCTCATTTTCATTTACATTCACAGCTACTGCCTGTGCATAACAACAGAAAATGAAGGAAAAGGTTTTTTTGCATACTGACTCACTGGATTGTTTTCCTTGAAACACATCCTGCTTCAGAACTTGTTAAACCTTAGGGCCTCCTTACCTCTATAGAACTGAAGTTCAAATCTCTTAAATGCTATGTGATCCCACAACTTCAGTATTTTAAAATCCTTTAACCTCATGTTAAATTAATAAAGTTTAGTGACTTCATCATGAAACTGGTCATTTTGGGGGCTTGTATCTTGTGAGGCTGTTGTGATTTTTATTGATTTGCTTTTGGTTTTTGAGAAGGTTTGTGGGGTTGTTCAGTTAATCACTTAGGCTCTATCAATGTTTTTGTTTTGCTTAAGTAAATACTTTCTTTGTGATACAAAATTTTGACTAATTTCTTTAATCAACTTTTGCTCAGAAACTATTTTCATCTGCATTACAAATGCAGGATTTAAACAACCTAGCAACACAGCATAAGCATCAAGTCATCTTGTCAGTCTGTCCTTTCCTCTCAGGGATTTAACTACTGTATTCTGTATTGATAAAGAAAGGAAATAATAGGATTAGAAAAACGTTAGGGAGAAGGGGATGTCAAACAAAAGAAAAACATGCTGCAGTTCTAAAGCATTCTCATCTAGTATTGGGAATTGTAAGACTTTGCCTCTGCTCATTAAGCAAAACAAAAAAACCCATAAGAGACTTATATGCTTTGATACTATAGATTGGTATATAGGGAACCATAATTAAAACATATTTGAGTATGTCAGTTTTGGCTTGGATAGAGTTAATTTTCTTCATAGTAGCTACTAGGGGCTGTGTTTTGGATTTCTGTTGAAAATAGGGTTGATAACACAGAGTTATTTTAGTTATTGCTGAGCAGTACTTACACAGAGTCAAGGCCTTTTCATACTGTCCTGCCAGCAAGTAGTCTGGGGGTGCACAAGAAGGTGGAAGGGAACGTAGCCAGGACAGCTGACCCCAGCTGACCCAGGGGATATTGCAGACCATATGGCATCATGCTCAGCAATAAAACTAGGGAGAAAGTTGGCTGAGGAACCACTGCTCAGAGACAGGCTGGGAATCAGTCAGTTGGTGCTGAGCAATTGCTTCCATTTGTACCACTTGCCTTTTTGGAGTTTTTTTTGTCTCTTTGTTACTTTTCTTTTCATTACTATTATTATTACTATTATTATTAAAATAAAAAATAATTAAACTTCTCTTATATCAACCCCGCAATTTTTCTCACTTTTACCCTTCCAATTCACTTCTACCCATCCTGCTGTTGCAGGAGTGAGCAAGTAGGTGTCTGGTGCTTAGTTGCTGGCTGGGGTTAAACCACAACAGAGTAAATGCAATTTTAGTCATTATTAAGCAACCTAAAGTACAGTCATCTAAAGTACACACAAACACAGCATTATTTAAGGATTACAATGTGTGAGACAGACAGCAATCAAATAACCTTACGGGTCCCGTACTCATTTAGCATACCAAAAACATAATGCCCAACTACTTTAGAAAAATGATTTTATGCATCTATAAAGGAAATAAGAAAATGTGGTCCAACAGGAATAATGAATTTATGTAAACACTTGCAGCTATTATGCAGAAGTTCATTATTCAAACAAACAGCCTTTGTTACATAGCACAGAACTCCAGGCCAACTCTCTATATCCAAAAACCTAAAACCCTCCTTTGAATCACCATTAGACAGTTTATTAAAAAAGAAATACTATTTAAATAAGTCAGAGTAACATTAGATAAACAGTATAATTTTAAAAGAAAAGCTTTGTGGTCTATTTTCTTCATCTTCAGAGTCATGAATCATGTTTTTTTCATGTACTACCATATTGGCTCAGCTTCAGGTACTAGGTTAAATAAGCATTCACTGAAGACTTAGTTCTGTTGAATGAGGATGGTATTGAGAAGAATGACCTTCTCTGCATATTAAAGTTTACATAAGAAAGGTGAAAAACTGCTTGTGACCTTGTTAAAAGGCCACACTTTCCATTTCAACAGAGCTGCAAGCAAGCACAGAGCATCCTGAAGGGTGTTAAGGTTGTGTGCTAATCACACTGATGTCTGTGAGTGAATAGCATCTGAATATTGGTCAGGAAATCACACAGAATAAAAGCTGGAATCTATGTCTGCTGATAAAATGTCAACTCTCAAGGCAGAATCAAAAACAATTTTCAACCTCAAATTCTCCTTCCAAAACCAAACCGAAACCAGAAAAAAACTTAAACCAAACCAAACCATACCTTCTCTCTACCCTCTGTCTCCTTAACAAAGCAACCACAACTAAAAACAGACAAACAAAAAACCCCCAACCACTTTTTTTTTCAGAACATATTTTCCCGTTCCTGGAATAAGTGAGTTGCAAGCCTCAGAAATGAAAACAATTGGGATTTCAAACACAGAGTCCAATGAGACTGTGAGACACAAGACATCAGTCTCTTTCACATCTAGATCAGGGTAATTCAGATGAGAATTCATTGTTTTGGAGATGAGTTAACTCAAAGCAGAAGCAGAGGAATTTGACATTCCCACTTGTGGCAGTTAGCAAAGGCAACCAATGTTTACAGAGGCTTACTTATTGTTCCACAATGCCTTTTCTTGGCCAATTCTTGTGTGCAAACACCATAACAACATAGTAAAATAACACCAACCTGCTTTAGGCTCCTGTATTCCCCAATGCACATTCAAACAAGGCTTATGCAGTTTCGCCCAGACACATGCAGATTTCCATGTATCGAGGTATGCAGAGAAAAAGCCAAGATCAAAGCCTTTTCTCTCCCTGGTGAATTGCAGAGCTATAGACTCACCCTCCCACCCCACTGAGCTTAGTTATTCATGAGTACAGGATGTTCATCCTATCAGAAAATACTACTCAAGCAGTGTAAAGATAAGAGTGAGTTCTTTGGAAAATACTGCTGGAAAGTACTGTAAACAAGTATTTGTAAATGTCCATCTGCTCTCTGCAGAAAACAGGATGTTGATATGTGGAGATAAGAAAAATGTTCACAGAGAAATACAAGTTTCTGAGTCCTTCTGACTTTGCTGCTAAATAAATGATAGCAAAAATCATGAAGAGTCCATAAGGTTTTACTTTTCAGAGCCATTCAAGCTTGTGGCTATTGTAGTTCCACTAACCAGCTCCATCACAGGTCTGATCAAGCTCTGCCTCACAGGACTTCCACCAGACTGCTCCGTCCTGGAGTATTGCAAGGGCCCACCTAGCAGCTCTTGCTTGACAACTAATCTCCCTTGTGTCCCTGTGCTAACCTTACAGATCGTCCCCTGACTCCACCAGCCAGTCCTCTCCACAGCCTTCATGCCAAAAAGGCAGGGGAGCTATTCCTCAGCCTAACCATGTCACACCGGAGGCATTCAATACCTAGAGATTAAAGTAAAATTGTTCGTTACTAAAATATGAAAAATCCATTGTTTTATAGATAGGTAAGTCTTGCAAGCATGAAGAGTTCGACATTCTTTTAAGCTGTACCTTCATTATCTTCATGGCATTCCAGTGCATCTTGAGAGTTACTTCTGAACCCCCGAGTCTTTTCAGCCCAGCTCAACATTTAGCAAGACCAACATTTAAGCCATGTACACACACGTTACTCAGTGGTAAGGTTCTGTCAATCTTTTTATTTGCAGTGTTTTGTGGCTTTTCAGGTGATGCTGGGAGTTTGCCTATATATAAAAAATTTGGCTTCCTTATTCTGTGTTTAGTCATATTCCATCCTCTTCCTGCAGATTGATAAAGTATATTCATTTTTGGTCATGGGACAGTCATTATATTTTAAGTATTGTCCTGAGGCTGAAAGGTATGTGCTGGAAATCTTGTCAGTAAATGTAGATAAATGTTTACAAAGAAGTATTCACAATACAGCAATTTTCGTAACTACAGCATAATTCTGTAATATTGATTGGAATCCACGTAACATATGCAAGTTCCCCCAGTCACCCCATGTAGCTACTGATGTCTCTTTGAGCTGCTGCAAGGACAGGCAGCATCTGCAGTTGTTGCAAAATGTGCATTTATATAACAATATAATTGTATCTACTCTAATTTTAGCTCCTGCCAGCAGGGGAAAATGCTTACAGCTAAAATATAAAGTTTGAAATTTTTCTAAACAATTTATTCTTACTTACTATGCCACCAGCCATATTCACACATGAATGAAATGCAAGGGACTTTCCTGTTAATTTTTTCAGCATATATTTAGAATTTCAAATAAGTTCAGCTACAACTTAGTCAATTTTCTACATTTCTTCTGATTGTTCTGGCCCTGTTCTGTAAATGATGAGACAGTCCTCTTTTGTGACTACAGTATAGACTATTTCTTTTCACTATTAATAAAGTCATTGAGAAATATGAAGCAGCCTTGCAAGACCTGTTTAAGCTTTATTATTTTCCTAATTTCCAAAAACCGAGTATTTCCGTTGTTACTACAAGGATAAGTTATTTTGACCACTGCTCTTGTCAACTAAAAAAACATTTTCGCATTCGGAAATACTTACCCTCTACACAGTAGCAGAATAAAGTGGAAAAGGAAGATGAAGTATCCTTGAAGATGGACAGTAAACTCCTTTTTCATTCCTTCAGTTTATATTATGTTCAGATTTGGGGGTTTTTTTGTTTGTTTTAACTGGTTGCCATGTGAACTGGCAATACAGCATACAACCTTCTATACCTGATAATGTCTTCCCATTTTGAAACAAAAGAGGCAGCTTTTAATGTATCTCTCTCTGAGAACAGATTGCATTGCAGACTAGACCTCATGCAAAAGAAGAATTCAAAATATCATAAAAGAAGAATTCAAAATATCATAAGCAATTCAGTAAAACTGCAGCTTCCATCCAACAAATCTGTTAATGTGCTTTAATTTGGGAATAAAACTACTGACTTTATTATATCAAATAAAAATCATCAGTAATGGGACTAATAGCAAGAGCTAACAATGGAATGACTCTTGAATATTAGGATTTGGTTATTCACCTGACCTTCCTAAAAACTGAGCATTTATGAATGAAAAACTTTTATAATTAATATTCAACCACTGCACAAACCACATTATCTTGTAGCTCAAGAATAAAGTAAAATGCACAGGAATATAAAATTGTTTATGAGGAAGACAGAGGAAGGGAAAAATGAAACATTCCTTACAGGAAAACAACAGTTAGATTAATGCCAAAAAAACCCCAGGATTAATAAATATGATGGGAAGGAACTCTTCCATTCCAGCCATATGCTAAGACTGATCTCTCCTAGAAAAACTGCATTCAATACAAGCGTATCTGGAGAAGAGCACTTAGCTGAGTACAAACCGTAGACACTTGTACTCAATTTTTAAGAGAAGGAAATGGGAGAGCAAGAGGGAGATCAAAAGCTATATTAAGAAGTCAAATTGCAGGAGCCCTTTGACTGCTATAACAAACTGAAGATCTTCAATACTGAAAACCTGACATTAATCTCTTATTTACATGGAAAGCACATGCTTCTTTTTATCTGAAATACAGTAATGACAGGAGCTGGGACTAGACAGATAAACACAATATGTCTGGTTATCAAGAAATTTAAATTTCTTATCTAAATTTGGGTTTGAAGCTGATATTTGCCTACTGTGAGCAGATAGTGCATCTGCTCAGTGAAACATGTTTCCATCATTTTTACTGCTAATAGCAGTTGTGAAATAACATTTTCATGGGGCCCATTTTTTTAAGGAAGCCGTCATTCCTAAGGGGGAGGTAGTCCAGTTACTAAATCCTCCCCAAAATTAGAGTCACCCAAAATCCCTGAAAGTTTTCAATGATGAAGTCCAACAAGAGACTAGGCACAAACTCATAAAATTCACTCAAAAGTTTTTACACCACAAGTGTTCTGAGTGAAGCATTTGAGTTTAACAAACAGACATTTTGTGATGCAACTGTTCTCAGAAAATGTCCAGGAAGGACTGCCTGTCACTGCATTTTTAATCACATCTGGTAAATGCAGCAGATGTATACATCTGCTTCTTTCTATGCATGTCTGCTCTAAAAGTGAGTGACTGTGAGTGGAGATGTTTATTTATCAGTTTATTTAATTTTTTAAGAGTTCTGGAAGCATGTATGATCTTTAACAGAAGACTATGTGGTCCTTTCAACAGCTGTACTGTGTAATGGAAAACAGCAAAGTTTCTGTTTTGCTTAAGCCACTAAGTCAAAGTCAGGAAAAATAGGAGGCTGTGATACTACTCATGTAAAGAAGATATAAAGTCATCTCTAGTTTCGTTTTTTTCAGGTTACTCTGACATTTAATTTGTTGGGCTCGTTTTAGACTAACATACCATCAGACACCTCTACTTTGCTAAGAGCATTGACTCTGGTGATTCGCTTGAAGTCCCTGTGTGGGTACTCATGACATTCAATGTAGCACTTCTGAAAGCAAATGCAGAAGGCATGCAAACATAGCAATTCGATCTTAATCACATAATTCATTTAAAAAAATACTTTTTTTTTCTCACTCTGATATGTGTCCATCTCAGTCTCTCTCTTATTTATATAAAACTCCCACTGATTACACAGATGATGGCAATTACACTAAATCATTCTATGGGAGTGTTGCCAAAGACACATAAACCCAGGTCATGTTGTACATGTGTCATATAACAGGGACATCAATTACATTGCCCGAAATCGAGCACAGAGATTATATTATTTCAAGATACACACATACTCTTATATTTATGAAGCATTAGACCACAGTTTATCCATTGATCTACAAGCAGATTCGTTGCTGTGGGATAATATCAAGTAAAGCTGCTAGAGAAATGTCTAGACATATCTCTAGACTTTACTCATTTGTTCTTTTAACACCATTAAGTTATCTATAAAAAAAGATGTAGGTGATGCCAACATCATGTCATTTTTTAAGATTGAACACACTTCAGTTCCTAATACAGGAACAAAACATATTGATTCTTGAATTAGAGGTTTGGTCCTTATTTTGAGGACACACTCCACCAACAGTTGAATGTTGTAAGGTCCATGAAGGTGCAAGTTGGGATTGACAGGAGGACTGAGTGACTACCTGCTCCTCACATTTTGAGTGCAAAACCACTCTGTCAGTCCTCATGTCATTAAGGTAACTTCACCTCTGAAACTTGTTGGTTTATATTTTAATGGCACCCTACTGCTTGACTTCCTATCTCACATTTGCTGAATCAACACTATCACAAAATAGCAAAGCCTGTCTGACATGGCAAAGTTTTAATACATGATGATTAATCGTGACAGGACACTGAAAGCCCTGTGGCATGTGCAGAAAAGCTTTAAATAGTACATAGTTGTTAACTTATTTTAATTAAAAAGGCAAATGCAAAAGAGAGAAGAAAACAATCTTTTTATATCCCATCATTTTTATTTGTTCCACTTACCAGCACAGGATTCTTTTGGTTAAAAAATTCTATTTTAAAAGAATGTTTTCTTCCCTACTTTCATATTTTCCTTTCTTTTCTGCATAGCATATCTAAAGGCATACAGCTACTGGCTGCAAATACTACAGAGAATAACTAAATATAGGACAGCATGAAAATATGTTGAATACATTTGTCAGCACTGTATTAAGACAGGGTTGCATAGCAGAAAGATTCCTGCATTGTGAATACATACTGGCTTTATCACCTTTCCAAGGTGAGAGCACCCACACAGGTATCATAATCAGTGATATTTTTGCAAATCGCTTCAGGATATTTTTTTCTTCCTCCATAAAATGCATGTTGAAAATGTGCTAGTAAAGGTTACACTACTTTTTAATTTTATATTATTAGTAGAAATTCAGTATTTCATTTCAGTCTACAGAGGTCTGACTCTCCCTTGTTTGAAGTGCTGCCAGCACAGCTGCAGAGTGCATCTCAGATTAATGGAAGCAACGGCAAACAAAATGAGTTACCCCACTGCAAACTTTACATCAAAATATGCACAGCAGGTAAACAATTGCAAACTTCCACATTTTCTCTGCACTGTGAAGTCATTGCAGATGACATTTTGTTGTTATGTAGCAAGGGACATCAAAGCAGTATGTCACATCATCAGAAAACCCAGAAATAGCACAAGAAAAATCTCCACAAACTATTTTCAGCCTTTCCCAGGAAAACTACTGTGAAGCTGCAGTTTGCAGAAATGGACCGATGTTTCTTAATGAACAACCTTTCAGCTTCACAACAGCTCTGCAGAACAGAAGTGCTGTAGAATTCCCTATCCAAAAAAAAAAAAAAATAAAAGTTTTGCTAATGATACAACTCCATCATTGATCTTTTATCTTTGAACACATCTGTGAGATTCATGATGCCTCCTGAAAATCTCACATCCAGAGCAGAAGTGGCAGAAACCATCCTTTCTCCAGACTTTAAAATAAACTAGTTGCTTTTATTCCTTAAAGGTAACAGGAGCTCCACTGTGCATGCCAAGTTGTGATGAGGTATATTTTAGCACCGTGACTGTAAGGGAAGGCAACTCTTGGAATACACATTTAATCTGCTCTGTGCTATGAATTGCTGCTTCTTTAAAGCCTCTTCCAGACACTGGCAGAGTGCAGTGTCTGCCTACAACGTGTTCTACAGCCCTTGAACAACTAAGAAGCTGTGCAGGGAAATCCTATTACTGGTACTTCTGAAATCACTACAAAGGAGTCTGTACATCATCAGTGCCAAAAATCTCAACTATGCTCGCTGCAGAAATGACAAATTGTCATGATGGTTTTGGTAAAAGTAGTTTTGCTGTTGGGAGTATATAGTGAAAAAGAACTTGGTGTGAGTGGTAGTAGAACAATTTATTGTTTGAAAAACATCTCAACAATAACCAAGTAAAAATACGTTAATTTATTAACAAATGTGGAGATCATGACTATTTTGTTTTCTTAACACTGGCTACTTACTGGATCCACATATTTAGCTGTTGTAATAACCATAAAACAAAACAAACAAACAAATCCAAATTCTCTTTCCCTTGATGACTACACATTTGTACTGACTCTCTCCTGTTCCCAGCAAATTACTCGGGTCAAGCACAAGAACTCTTAATAGCATTTGTTATCATGCAGACTTTTGTCAGACAGTAGTATCTTACATTTCCACTGGCATTTCTTATCATTAAATGTCCATGTAATTCTCTTGGTTTTAGCACATATCTTTTCTACTCTTCTTTTCTTTTCCCATTTAAATCAATAACCTTTCAGTCAAATTAGTCATACTTAAAAAGCTTACACCTATCTGTTAATTCACAATGCTAAATAACAGATGAAATGCAATGCTATTTGAAATATCTTACACAAAAGACATTGATATGTTCTCTACAGTCATGGTATAAAGGGTACAAAGTAGTGAGATTAAATTGCAGCAAGAAAGATTCAGGTAAGAAACAGGAAAAGCATCTATAGAACTGGGGCAGATAGAACACTCCAGCAGAGTGCTTGGGGGTGCTGTGACTTGCCTGTCATTGCAGATATCTAATAGCATAACCAAAAATCTACCTTGAAGTGTTACAGGTCTTGTCAATCTTGCTGCAGTCCCTTCTATCTCAGACATTCTAGAACGTGCAGGAGACATGGAAATTACAAAGTTCAAAAATCGGACTAAAAAAGTTTATACTACCCTCTAAATTAGAATCTGAACTCATTTTTAGAGCCTTCTTCATTCTTTCAACACCTGTTAGCAGAAAACACACTCCTAGGGAACTGATAGTTCTAAAACAGAGAGTGGGAGAATTCAGGGGAAAGCAAAAGCCCTTGTTATAACCAACAGTACAACTGATAAGAAATTCGCCTTTTACTCTTCTTACCCAGTTGGGATTTAGAAACTCATAAAAGGACATGGCTCAGGTGAAAAGAAGCAAGTATAAAGAAAGTCCCACCAGAAAAGCTACATAATGCAACATTCCTTAATATTACTTTCATTCATAATAGCAAGATTTCATTAAAATATTAATGAAAATACCAATGACTTACACCAAAGTGACTTAGACATATCTCCTCTACTCAAGGCTTCAATTTCTCCAGTGATTATCTTCATGCCATTAGCTACACATTTTGATGTCAGAAACATTTGAAATGTAGTAAGACAAGAAGAACCTTAAGAGTACATACATATCCAGGAGGACACCAGTAACCCAAAGAAATCTGAATCTGTGTTCCATGGAGCCAGAAGTACCACAGCACCACGGCAGTGACCACACAGCCTGTTTCACTCCAGCAGAGGGGATCACTATGCGCAGTCATCCCCATGTGCACCTCTTGCATCGACACTGCATTTCTGACCTGCCTGTGCAGCTGTTTCTGCAGTGGCACAATAACACAATCCAAAGGCAAGATCCAAGCTACAAAAGCTTCTGTAGTCGTAACTCCAGTAATAGTAAACTACTATTTACAGTACCTGCACTACTTTAGTTCAACCCGATTTCACTATGGTCAAGACACAAAATCATGAGCAGCTAAGTTTGTTGCAGGAGAAGATGAAGGGGAAGGGTGACCCTGATCACAGGGTTTATAACCCTCCCAGCTAGCCCAGCAACAGCTGAATGAGAATGTGTGTGCAGGGGTCCGAGGAGCAGGGAAAGGTGATTGTGCTCTTTTTTCCCGCTAGCGGAATGAAAATTGGCATAACACTTCTGTGCTTAACAGCAGCCCTGTTCTGTATCTCAGTGCAGATAAAAAGTGACCATCCACAAAGAAACTGTAACCCTCTCCCACACCCCTTTTCCTTTATTCTTTTATCACTTTAAAATCTTTTACTGAGAATTACTTTGTAAAGAATAATTTTGCCTAGTCACTCCTAGCCTCTGCAATTTGGAAAACTGTTATAATCAAATTCTAGCTCTATTTTTAAGTTACAAAGTAGTCCATAAGATTAAAAAGTTAAGAAAAGACATCTAACTTCTGTGTATAAAGATTCATGGATAAATTGCCTGCTTTATGGAGACAAGGAAGCTAAGAAAATTCTCTAGTGGCAGTAACAAAAGAAGCAAGATTCCCAATCTTCAAAGTCACATAGAAAAGATCAGTAGAACACTAACTTTAATGTAAGCCTCTATAATTAAATGTTAGATTTTCTATTAGAGAAATGATCAGATTAAAGATGAGTTGATCAAAGATTTAAATTTAATTTGGCTACTTTAAGTACTCTAATAAAGATGTTCTGTTGATTCCCAAACCAGTAGTACTTAAATTAAGAGCATTTCAGTGAATGCCTTATCACATTGTGAACTACAGCATATTCTTCTGTACTGAGCACAAAATTCTATTCTTTTAGGGGGAAACAAGAAAAGAACACAAGAAGATTTTTGGCTGATCTCTGCAGGCTAAAAGTGTTAGAAAACTTATACTGTACCCTATCCTTTGAATTTTTTCAGTCTAATTGCTCACTACACCCACACACTCACATTTCTAGAAAATGGTATTTAGTAGACTTTAGCCCATACATTTTCAACTGAATTTTTTATTCACTGTCAGGTGGATCACAGTTCTCAGCAGAGGATCAAACCTGTATCAACAATGCAAGCTTCACTCTGTTCCCCATTATATGTAGTATATGATACATAGGCCTAGCAGGACAATGATGACATTCCCTTTTTATGTCACATAAAAGGGAACATCATAATCAGTTTATTTCATCTTACCCTGTAAAATAGTAAACTATAAGAAATAACTAAAACACAACAGCTTTCACAACTTGTTTTAGTAAAACAATACAATAGACCATATTCCAGACACCTATGAAAGAAGAAAGATATCAACAGCATGAAAAAATTTAGTTCATAAAAGAGTTAAATGTGTATAGCTCAAGTAGGGGATAGGAATGAAACTCAACAGTAACTGAACAGAATGAGCAAGCAGTCTATCAATCAGGATTTCAAATACCACATAGACATTATTAGCTCAGCTACATAACTGAGGTCAGAGAATCATAGAATGGGTTGGGTTTGTTTGGGAGGGACCTGGGAGATCATCTCATCATCTCATCACTCCAACCCACTGCCATGGACAGGAACATCTTCCGTTACACTAGGTTGTTCAAAACCCCATCCCATCTGGCCTTGAATGCTTCTGAGGATGGGGCATTCACATCTTCTTTGGGCAACCTGATCTAGTGCATTACCATGCTCACAGTAAAGAGTTTTTTCCTAAAGTCTAATCTATTTTCTCTCAGTTTAAAGCCATTACCCCTTGTCCTGTCACTACATGTCCTAATAAAAAGTTCTCTCCAGTTTTCCTGTGTGTCCCCTTTAGGTTCTGGAAGGCTGCTCTAAGGTTTACATGGAGTCTTCTCTTCCCCAGGCTGAACAACTCCAACTCTCTCAGCCTGTCTTCTTAGGAGAGGTGTTCCATCCTTCTGACCATCTTCATGGTCCTCCTGTGGACTTCCTTCAACAGGTTCATGCCATTCTTGGGCTGAGGACCCCAGAGCTGGATGCAGTACTCCAGGTGCAGGTCTCACAAGAGCAGAGGGGGAGAATCACAATTCTGAAAAATGAGTTTCCATTACATCTGTGTCATATTTCACCAAATGTTGGGCCATTTGTTTACTCATGTTCTTAAGTTCCTTTGAAATTATGAAGACTAAATGCTCGTGTTTCCACAGTCCCAAAAATTATCCAGTACAACTTTAAATTTGTAACATATAAGTAGATGCCCTTATCATTCTTCTCTCTTCATTGCTTGTACAAAAATGACAGGCTTTGTCCACAGGCTTCTCAATCCACTCAGAATCTCAACAATTTTTTCTCACTCTGTCTCCCTCACAAGTAGGTATGTAAGGATATCTAAAATGAGGTGGGAAGAATCTGGGCCTTAGCTGCACCTGTAACCAATATGGATTAAATACTCCTACTTACCAGATATGTAACATTGAATCTGAGCACTGGAAGTTACCAGAATCTGAACCCAATCAAACCAAAAACTTGAATATGAATCTTAAACTGGATTCTGAATCTGAATCAATCTTTAAAACAACACTATATCTAATCCTCAGCTGACTCTGAAGTCTCTATTTGAGTTCTGAATTATTTTTGTTAAAACAAAAAAATATATTTTCCAAAGATTAAGGTATATTACTATAAATTCTCCAGTGGTCCTACTGATGATCACAAGTGCTATGGCTATTTTAACAGTCTGGAACTACAGATGGAGGAACTGTAGGCATTTTGTTGAATAGTTTAACATATAATTCTAGAACTAATGGTTTCAATAAGTTGAATGTTAGGAAAGACTGCACGAAAAGAATGTAATAAAGTGTGAAATAGTTTCATAAGAATAATTGCAGAAGCAGTAAGAGGTAGCAACCTAATGTTAGACACACAAAGGCACCTCATAGTGTAAACAAATATATATACTTCTATAAGATCAAGTTTTATTTAGCTACAGTTATGTCCATACGATTATTTGCTCTCATGTATATGTGAGAAGAAAGGTGAAAAATGCAGCATGTTTATATTTAAAGATGCAGGTATGAGGGCCAACTTTGACAACTCTCATGCTTAGACCATTGCTTCTTCTTAATCTTCCTTACTACCTGAATACGAGGCCAGGATAATTTACAATACATGGATTATTTTTTTTCTGATCAGCAATTAGAGAATTCTAAAAGTTACCAAGCTTCTTCAGTTCATGAAAAGATACCACTTGAGTTCTCAGGGGTCAGAATATTTGATATCAATATTGCAAGGGACAATTCTTAAAAGCGACCCATAAATCCACATAAAAGAGATTAATTGTGATCTTGAGAAGGACAGGTAAGATAACAAAATAATAAAAACTAAAAGTGTTATTACATAGCTGTTGATATTGCATACTCTACATGAAAAGTTCCTCCCCTCTTGAGCATTACATCTCCATCTTCCTTTTATAACTGGTTATTAGATATGTTACAATTTGAAAACCTCCTTTTTATTATATATGCTAAGAGACACTCTGAAACCTTGTTTCTGAACCCATTAAAAAGAGTCCTTTACAACGAATAGAAGATTTGAGATATCTAGGCAAAACCTAAAAAAAGAGTACTATGGAAAAATAGACTCAACATCAAATCATTTTATAATTTTCTGATCAAGCAGAGAATATCAGAAGGATAAGTACCTTGAAGAAGAATAGAGGCCTCTGGAATTCTAAAAAAAGGTGTAGCCAGATTGAGCAAGGAAACTGCTGTTTCTTCAACTTCTGTGAACAATGGAAAGCAGCTCTAGCAGAAGGTAGTGCATCATTTGGAAACTTGCACCTTACAGTTAAGAGTCCTTAATTTTTTGGTAATTTCTAATGCTCGAAACAATATAATTAATGTTGGGACATTTTTGCTTCTTTTGTCTACTGTTCATCATTCACTTCTGTTACAATTACTTGGGGGGGGTTACAACAAAATACTTCTCTATTTCAATATTTAATTCTTTTTTTTTTCATTATCACTCTGTCTTTGAAATGCTTTTACAACCTCTATCTTCTCTCTTTCCTCCTGTTTCCACTTGCTTGTTTTCTAGACAACTGCTATAGGTGTGAGCTCTGGGAATGTGAAGAATTCCTGCCTGTTCCTCCTCCATTCCTGTCTCAAAAAGAAAATCTTGTGTGGATCTATCAAGATTTTCTCCATATCACAGGGTTATAAAAAAATAATTTACATCTCTCAGACTCAAAATGGTCAGGATTAGAATTTATAATTAGCTTAGAATCTTATAGTTAGCTTTTTATATAGAGAAAATTCAAAGTAATCAGGTAGCACAGCATAGAAAGAAAGAGAGCTTTTAAACAACTCTCCCCCACAAACAGGTCTTTGTTCTCAGATTTGACTTCAGCCCACTCAGAAGCATAGGAAGGGACAGGGAACTCTGCAAAAGCCCTGACAGATCCTCAGAAACCCCTCTTTAGCCCACAGGGGCTGATGCTGCTCCTGGCTGCACTCAGTGTTCTGGAAGCATCTGGATCATCCTCTCCCTCAGTGCTCAGGAGCTGGCAGTACCAGACAGTTGTGATATCCAGTAAAAGTTTCAGAACATAGAGATTTCCTCATGCCTTGCTCTGAACTTTCTTTCATGAAATGTTTGGAATTCTATAAACGTATGAAATCAAGATTTTACTACCTGAGATGTATCACCTATTCAACATTTCCCAACATGTAATATCAAAAAAAGCAATATTCTCCACCCACCTATTGATGACCATGTCTACTATTGCTTTCACAAATTTGTGTCAATCTTTTCAGTTGAAATTGCTATAACTAATCTATTACATAATTAATCACTAATTTAGAATCATCTGTCTATTTTCTTTAAAAGGTGCTGTGAATGCATAAAATCCAGTAAAGTAATTGGAACATTTTCTGAGGAATTTAGAATTCATTATATGGAATGATTTTTTTTCCTGTTCTCAGTCATTCATAATAGTTGAATAAACCTGATTTCAGGATTCCTGCTCAGGAGGAATATCCTGTACCCAGCCAGTGACCTGTTGCAACATCTATTATTAGATGCACTATTTAGTTAGGATATACACTCAGGAGATCTGCTTAACCAGGATATCTCCCAGTGAACACATTTAAATCCAGTGACACTCATTGGCAATGACTTTCATAATGGAGATAGTAACTTTCCTTGATTAGGATACCTTAGAATGAGTTAATGTGTTACCCTGAGTCTTGTAGTACTTCTATCTTCTCAGACAAGAGCTTTCAGACTTTCTCATTCTATGACAGAAAACACATGAAATTTGTATTGCTCTGTTCTTGGCTGCAATAAAGTCATTTTCTTCCTAGTATCTGGTACAGTGCTGCATTTTGGTTTTAGTATGATAATAATGTGATGGCACACTGATGGTTTAGTTACTGCTAAGTAATGCTAACCCTAATCATGCTTTAGTCCTTCTTTTTGGGACAGGAGGTCAAGCACTAAACACTCAGATGGATTTTCTTCTACCTTGCTGCTTCCCAGGATGACCCTGTTTAACTTCATGGATGGGTATGTAGAGTAGATTGTAAGCTAGCTCATATACTGCACTGTTATTTGGTTGCCTGCTTTTTTCTATCTTTTACACCTTTTAAAAACCCTCTTATCTTGAGAACCACTTTAAGGTCATCAACAAGGCCTAGTCCTGACAGCTGCTAATCAGAAGAGACTCAAGGCCAAAAGCCATAATTTCTCTCAGGAGGTCAGAGTTTAGAGCTGGCTGAGAAAAACTACTCTATATCCACACTTCAGAGAGGAGCAAAGCACGCAGCTGTGCTATGTGCCTTGATTGAACTGCCTGTTTATTCATCACCAGTTCTATCAGCCTCAGTTGAAGAAACCTTACCAACAGACAATTTTTAAAAAGAAAAAGAAACAAAATCTGCAGCCTTTATGTGCACATAATCAAGTGCCATCTCCAAGAACATCCATTGAAATAATTTGAGCTAGAAATATGCTGCTAATTGACAATCCAAGAAAACCAAGAGCTTATTGATCTCTCTCCTTCTCCTCCACTAAGAGAAAGAATGATAAAGAGCTGATATTGAGATAAAATGCACCATACTTAACAGAGTATAATCCACAAAAATAAAAAGTTTAGAATTAGCTGAGTTACTGTCAGCATAATATCAGTGAATGACTTTTTTTTCAGCCCTACCTTTGCCCCCTAAACTCAACAACAGATGGAAAGAAAGCAAAAGTAATATCAAATATGTACATCCTGGGAATGCAAAGCTTCACAAAATCCTGTGTGATTTGACAAGCATATCCACACAAGCAGATGCTGTTACTTGTTCACTTGAGGTCTGAGCTGGCTGGATATAGGCCGGCTCCAGCCAAAAAACTGCACAACCATGTTAACTGGTTTATTATTTTAAGATTAGCACTATGATAACACGTGCTGCTGGCTTGCATCCAGCTATCTGAGAGCACAGATGGAACTGGAGCACAACTGTCCAAACCTGTACATGTAAACATGGCCTGCATGTCACTGTAGATCTCCATTTGAGAAGCTAGGACAGAAACTCAATGGGCTATACACAATGAATCTGATTCTCCCTTCCCTAACATCCGTATGGGAAGTAATGACACAACACATTGTTCCCATGAGCACAGGTATTAAGTGCAATGAGAACCTGGCTTAACAGCATCTTCGAACTGTAATAATTCTACTCACTTATCTAGTGCCCAATTGTTTCCTTTTCCATCTTCTAGGATTTTTTTTCCTTGCATTTAATTGTTTTCAGGATAGATTCTGATTCCACAATATGTGGCCAAATACTATATTTCTTGCCTGGATAGTTAATACCTGACAGCGTATTAAAGCAGCACTTCATGATTCAAATATCCCTGAATAGGAACTGTATCACTAGAAAGCAATTATATTACTAATTTCCTGTCTAATCACATTGATATTTTGTGCAGAGTTTCCCTGTGTTATGGCCCTATCTGCCAGGGTACTCAAGGAAGTCCTGGATGGAAACTGCATTCTGGGCTCCTACTGGTGACTGGAGAGTGGGTGGCAGTTCATTTAAAAGCCTACATTTAGAAGTCTTTCATGTCTGATCTCTCTCCTCCTTCAGTAGTCAGTGTTGAATGCTTTGTAAAGGAAAAAGGTTCCTATGACCTTCATTCAGTTTCTATTCTGAGCTGTAATTCATTTATTTTAGAGTAAATCTAGAACTTATTACTAATATCTGCACACTATACCCTACATCACTCAGAAGTTTTTAATTCAGACACATACCTTGAGGTTGAAATGGTGAATTCTATTTTCTTTTGTTTTCATCTTAGTTTCTGAATTCCCAGATGAAGAGTTCATGTTTTTGTTCAACAGTTAGCACACCACTAGCAGTCTAAAGAATTCAGCTAGAAAAAATTCCAGACATCGCTGACAGTATTCAGCAGTGGAATTATCTTATCTCTGCTGAACTTTTCATATCTTAGATGATAATACCGGTTAAAAAAATTATCCCTGAATTTTTGCAGCACCAGTTTTAGCTATTGAATATTGCAATGTCTTTTGTTCTACAAAGAATATCTTCACTTCCTGAGAAGAAACACACAGACTACTTCAAATCACCTCTTGACCTTCTCTTCAGTGAGTTCCTTACGTTTCTCATCATAAAATATACTTTCCAGCTCTTAAACTTTTTCCTTCTCTGAACCATCTATTTTAACTGCAGGACTCAAAACTGGATACACCATGTCAATATTAGTCTCATTAACACACATAGAGGAAATATCTCTTCGTTATTCTAATTAATTCTTCATTTATATATCTAATGATTTCTTTAACCCAACTAGCCAAAGCTCCCTATTGGACACTTCTCTTCGTGTACTACCCTGCATTTAAATGTCTTCAAATTCTTGTGGCTCAAGTGCATCCATATTTTTTGTTTGATTTATATTGTTTATAGATTTATTTTATCACTTCATTATCCTTTCCATTACCTATAAACCTCAACTGCTTCCCACCCAATAAGTTGTGTCTCCCTCAGTCTCAATTTTTTATATTTATACATGGGAAATACACCTCTGCTTCTGGCCAAATGATGCATGTGGCCATTTGAACAAGTTTTCACTAGCTTATTCACTGAATAAATTAAGTAGGTCATAGTCCTTTCAGTTATACACCATAGACTCTTCTATAATGTCTGAGTTTACATACCAGACATAGGCTTTTATGAATTCTCCATACTGAACCACCTTCCAAAAGACACAAAATTATTTCCAGACTTCATAGGCCACCAGAACAGATTAGCCTTTCACCTTGACTAAGTAAAGTGATGAAGGATTCTCTTTTCCTCATCCTATCTCTACGTGCAGTCTATTTCATGTGACAAGACATTTGCAGAGTAGTATCACAATTTTGTGGCACAGTCTTCACTCTTGTTTCTGCAGAACTAGCTGAGAAAGCAATTAGGATTCATCAGCCAGAAGCTCACAGAGAGATGCAAAAGGCAACAGTAAGCACATGGAACAGCTAGAATTCTAAATTGGCTTACTGTCTCACCATTACTCATTTTTTGCAAAATTTATTAATAAGTCAGATTTTCTTCATCTGACTTCAAAAACTCTTTAAATTCATCCTATTGGAATGAAAATTCCAAGTTCAAGTCCTGATTAGTAATTTTACAAAATTGTCTTGCAATATCCACGCACTCACAGCATCTGAAAATCTCTGTGCCTTGCATTTGTGCTTATGTGCACAAACACACACAGAGAATGGTAAAATTTCTGTGAATTTTGACAATTAAGCTTAAGCAATCACATCAGGAGGTCTGAAGTTATGTACTATCAACCTTTGATTATTGATTATTAACCTGATCAAAATAATGTCAGCACTGCAGGCTTTGATCACTTCATCAAGTGAAAATTGTTGCATTAGATTTAGGAGGAGAGATCAAATGAACAGGTTGCCTGATAAGTTCTCCCAATTGAAGATTCCTGTTTTAATTCATTAATACAGTTCTACTCATTCTGAGAAACCAAAATTGTTGCTTAAGTACTGTGTGAACATATAGGAGACAATTGTATTTGTATACGTCCTACAAATATGCCTGTGATACAAGAGTATTTGTTCAAACACAAAAATTATAAAGGACATGAAAACAGACACTGTATTAAGCAAATACTCTTCTGCTTGCTTGTTTAGAAGAATATCAAAGTGAAGGTTAAAACTTGAAAAAAAATCCTTCTCAACAGCTTTCTAGCTTTGCTCATCACAGTGATTCTGACTGGGGACATATAGCATTTTACAGTTGTGCTTGGAGCCGAGAGGCTTCTTGAAGCTGAGAAGACGTCAGTGGGAGTTGATGATGCTGAGTGATCTACCAGCACCTTAAATAATTGTATGCTGCATTGCAGATCTCAAGTCTGGTGTAGTTACATAAAGTAATATGAATGGATTGCGAATAAATTGTAAGTAACACAACAGATTGTGAATAATTGTAAATAAAAATAACCTTAAATAATGTTCATCTTTTGATATTGTTGTGCTGGTTTTGGCTGGGATAGAGTTAATGTTCTTCATAGTAGGTAGTATGGGGCTCTGGTTTGGATCTCTGACCTAGTGTTGATAATGCAGAGAGGATTTTGTTGCTGCTGAGCAATGCTCACAGAGTCAAAACCTTGTCAACTTCTCACCCCACCAATGAGGAGGCTGGGGGTGCATGAGAGGTTGGGACGGGACACAGCCAGGACAGCTGACCCCAGTTGACTCAAGGGATATTCCAGACCATATGGCATCATGCTCAGTAGATAAAGCCAGGGGAAGAAGGAGGAAGTGGGGAGCAGGGGCAGGAGGGCAGACATTTGGAATGATAGCATTTGTCTTCTGAAGTAACCGTTGTGCATGACAGAGCCCTGCTGTCATGGGGATGGCTGAACACCCATCTGCCCATGAGAAGTGGTGAATTAATTCCTTGTTTTGTTTAGTTTGTGTATGTAGCTTTTGTTTTACCTATTAAACTGCCTTTATCTCAACCTGTATGTTTGCTTAGTCTTACCCTTCTGATTTTGTCACACATCCCACCAGGGAAGTGATCAAGCAACTTGCTGGTGAGTAGTTCATGGCAGCGGTTTAATCATGACAATTGTACAGTCTGATTATATAAAAAGCTCATGTTACACATTATAAAATATAAAACATAACAAAACAACTGCTTTCCCAGTTGCTGTCAGTTGCTGTCATGTACATGAAAACTTTTAAAATAGAGTAACATCGCATTTTGTTACAATACCCTTTGCATTTTTACAGTTCAGTTGTGCACCTTGTCACAACTGATCATACATCTTGATGCTTTTTTATGGTTCTTAAATCAATTTAAATATTTCTTCTTTGCATTAATAGCATCCCATGTAGCAAAATCTGTAAAGACATTTCTATTTTTTCATCACCTTTTGTTCATCTTCCCCAGTCCCCGTCTGTGGAAAGATTTGTAGGGCTGGAGAAATATTGTTCTGTTAAAGATGTTTAACAGATATCACTCCTTTGACCTGAAGCACACACTTCAGTGCTATTTAGTCCAAATAATTTCTACTTTCCTCAAGACTTTCAAGCAAACAAGTTTATACGCTGCCAATATTCATTTACTATCTTCCCTCTAGACATAAAAATAAAATATATCAACCTTAATTCTGTCTAAAGAAAAGAGGACATTCTCACATAGAGAATTTAAGTGTACATGAGACATATACAGAGAGAGAGAAGGAGAACAACTTGTTTCTCAGTAATTCATTCCTTTCTCGGAACACTGTTTGCCTCATTGATCTATCCAGATTTTTTTTAAAGGGTTTTCCATAAAACCGATATTCTTAAATTGACATCTTTATGTGGTAGGTGAGGTGTGAGGAATGAAGGAAAGGAAAGACGTATCTAAATATGAAAGATATGCTGTATAATTATAACTGTGAATGGCTGTGTCTCAATCAAGTGTGTCACTTGGTCTCCATGCATATAAAATCCTTTGCTTCCTGTCTTTACCACTAAGGTCCCGGTAACACTGTTACAATCTCCTACCCTGTAACACATTGGGATATTACAGATATATCACTAGAGTAGATATTTCCAGTTATTCAGAAATGGCCTGTTGAAGAATCAGTGAACAATATCCCAGATTTTTCACAGGTGAAAAAGAAAGGGCAAGTGTAGATGAAATAGTCAGCTTCATCTTATCACTCACTTAGAACAAGATCCAGACTATTTTATATTGTCTTAATTTGAAATATGGAGATTTTATGCACTTAATAACCTCAAGAACAACCAAGAAAACCAGTTCTCCTGAACTTATACACCAAGTCGTTTAAGTGCACAGAGAGACCAAAACTCCTTCCATATCTAAAATTGCATCCCTAGGTGTGCCCAGAAGTGGGACAGTCCTACCTCAGGCCTACTTAAGGTGACCTTAAAGCAGTAGTAAATTCACCTTTGAAGTCTGCTTTGGCTGAAATGCTCTCAGCTTATCATAAAAGTATCAAGTGAAACATAAAAAAGTCATTTAATTCCAATATCTTTTCCATGTGGCAGCTGAGCAGGTTGATACATACAGGTTGATACTCGAGGAAGGTAGGCAGTCTCAAAAGCTATCCTAGCAGTCATCAAAGTCCTCCTCAACTCTTGGACATCATAAATATCCTCCTTTGATTCTATATTTCATTCTTTACCTTTCTTATTTTCTGTATCTTTATACAATTTTGCTAGATTTTTATTAGAGACAAATTCTGCTCTTTGGAGAGGGTCCTTTTTGCCATCTTCTGTACAAACAGAAATTAAGAAATTAAGAAAGAAAACAACATGACGAAATTGAAATTATTTTGTTGAATGCTTTACATAGAATTTAGTCACGCAAAATGGACATCCAGAGCTGTTTTAGGGGCTGGAAGTGCCTACTCTCCTGTGGTCACAGCAGCATCTGAAGTACTCTGCCCTGGAAGGTGTGGCACAAGAGCAACAGGTGACCCATGCCTTTTGGGAGCCACAGCTGGAGGCCAAATGACCTCCCCAAAAGTACCTAAACATCACTAAGTGCCTTTCCTTCATCCACTGAATTCTGCCCTCTTTCTGATAATACAAAAACACTGCACAGAATACAAAACTGTAACATAACAAATAAAAATATCATGTATCAATGCAATTTCTCTAAATGTAATAATACCATATATGATTCTAAACAAAATTAAAGTATAAAGAAGCAATAAATGGAGGAAAATAAAAATTCCATTTTGGTAAAAAAAAAGATTTTTTTATATCTACAATTTTTTTCAGTATCTATAAAGCTATATTTTTTGGGTGGAGAACCAACAACTGTGGGAGCCCAAACCCAGCTTTCAGCAAAAGACAGCTCAGCTGACAAACATGATCCAAGAAGTTTGGACCCTTGTCCTAAGACCTGTTAAGGTGCAACCCGGAGATATAAACCTGGCTCCAAGAAGAATTAAGAAGGGACTTTTTGAGATGATTGTATCAGACCATGTCTAAACCCCTTTAATCCTTTTCTCCCTATGTAATCTTGGTTCAGGGAAATATTTAACCCATTGGGCAACAGTAGTAAAAACTCGTGTAATTCCCTAATTAACATAGCTCGTCCTCCTCATTAACATGTCCAGCCCCAGATGCCTTTAAAATAGTGTTCTTGTGTTCAATAAACGATTCCAGTTCCCCCATACTGGGATTGTGTCTAGCTTTCATTTTTCAGACCACCACTAACAACCACTATAATGACCACAAATAAAACAGTCCCATTTTTCAAGTTGCGTTAATCAAAAATAAATTTCAGTCTTTACTGTTCTTTCACAAGATAATAGGTTTGTGTTCTTGGCTACAGCAGTTGTTATCCATGGCACTTTCCTGATTATTTTTAGCATCTTTCCAGTTCCGAAGTGCCCAGCACTGTAACATTTTTTCTAACTGTAGTGTTAGCAGCAATCAGAAAGGGGCATTGTCACCTTCTGTTCTAGCTGTGATGTCTCTAAATACGCCGCAGTTCTAAACTGCTTTGACTTTTTGCTGCCGTATTTCACAACAAACTTAAATCTAATTGTCTATTATTGCCCATAGGTCTGCTTTTCAACATTATTGATTTCCATCAATCTTCTTCCTGCTGAAGGTGTTTGGGATTATTTTTCCCCCAGATATAATCAATCTTTCTTCCCACCCATTCTTTAAATCTTCTCTAGGAGCCTGCCAGTACAGTTCTCTGAAACACTCTCTCAGTGGATTTACATGAAAAAGTCCACATAATATGTGCATAATTACCATTTTCTCATTCTTTTCTGGAAAAATAAGGATGATTTCCTTTAGTAGGGAACACAAAATCATTATTCAAAGGTGTAGAGCAGGATTAAAATGTCACTTGCAGCCAAGGTCACCCTTCTGAATTGCAACAAAAATGGTGAGATTGCTCCAAACGGTTTACTCACCAAGACAAGTTCAGGCCCAGGGTGAAGGGCAGAGTTCAGCCCACACTAAGCTTGCAATATGAAATTTCCCCTCTCACCAGGTCATGTTAGGCACAGTACTAAGTAAGCAAGAAGCTGAGAAAGCCACATCAGAACCCCACAGATTTCTGAAGTAACAGCAGGGAATTAGGGGACCAACTGCTGAGGACAAACAGTCCCTTCATCTCTGGAACCCTCCTACTTAGAAGTTCAGAAGTTATACAGAATCCTATTTAACATCATGAAATACCGAGCACATTAGCCTTTGCATGCTCATTTCCATGAAGACCAGCTGTAGTTGCAATGTATAATCAGAGTCACCTTTTTACTGTTGTAAAACAGATTTTGAGCATTTGTTTGCTTTTGGGATAAGAAAAAAAGAAAGCTCCACAATCAACATAGTCTAAGGAAAAGATTTTCAAGGGTTCTATTTTTTTTTTATTTTTTTCTTGATGTGGTTATATTAATAACAAATGTATTACCATGCCAGAGCTCTATGGCAAAACGATTTTGGTTTATTTTAAATCTTACTTTTGTGACTTCTCTGCTAACACAACTTGAACAAATAGGATAATTCTTTCTCTTTTATTTACTTGTGATTTCCTTCCTGAACTTGATGAAAAGAAATTATATTTTAGCAATAAAGTTTTAAAATTTTTGACAGAAAACCGTATGTCAAATTTTGTCCTATAATGCAGCATAAAATCAATCTGAACTAGAGTTTCTCTACAGATTTCCACTGCAAGGCCCATATTGTGATTTAGGTCACTGTGAGGCTTCAGTAATGAGCACAGAATATGCCATGGTTTTCACCAGACAGGTTCCAAATAAGACAGTGACAGTCTGTATCTTCTGGAAAAAGGGCATTGAATATTTTTTAATAACTATTTCAGCTCCAGCAAGACATTCAAACTTTGCTGTTCATTTTAAAAGTCCCCCTCTACAAAAAAATGCTTCAGTCAAGTTTTCGTTGTATTTTTTTCCTTCTCCATAAGGCAAGATGACATCTGAAAAATCCATGAAATTTCTTGCTTTTCCCTGTGGAGGACCTTTTCAATATATACTTTTGTTACAACCCCTCTGAAATCATCTGTTGATTAACAATGCAAATCTCAGTGGAGAGGATAATCTAGCTATATTTAACTGAAATGAAAGAACTGAAATGCACAGACAGTGATTATATTCCTCTATAGTAATTTACTTTCCTCCAGTTCAGCCATTACTTGTAATAATTCACATCCTGTTTCCATATATTATGAAGTCTTCGGACAGGGACAATTTCTGTTTATACATAAAATGAGCAATAAGTGAGGATCCCAAATTTGACTGAAACCTGTGGGAATTATTGAGTAAAAAGGAACTCAAATTATTTCACAGAATTAAGATGGAAAAAACAAAGACTGTAGTCTTATGAAGCAACCCAAGCACATAAGCACAAAACTCTTTCTTGGATTTGGATGACTTGAAAGGCACTCAGAACAGACTGGGAGAACACAACTGGTAAGTTATGATGCACTTCTCTTCCCAAATGACATTAACCTATCTTCCACCTCTTCTGTATACACAGTACATTTCATACCTGGGTTAACTGTGTCAATATGAAATGTGAGCTCTCTGAGCACACTTGTAAACGGAAGCCATAAACACTTCAACCAAGTATGTGTCCTAAATAACCTCCAAGAGAACTCAGAATAGCAATAGCATTCACTAGTGCTTGTATCAATGTAAATTTTATGCGTTTTTAAGACTCTTTTAAACTTTATAGTCAGTGGTCTCCAGTTTTTTTGTGTTATATATGCTACAGATCCTCACAGCTATGCTATCAGTGCTCCCTAGTACAGAAGCAGAAGGAGCATGGCTGTTTCTCACTTCAAGACAAGAACCGTACCAGGCAAACATTAGAATGTAAACCAAGCCATCATGACACTGAAACCAAAGGACTTAAACAGTGCGAAAAAACAGTCTCAGAAAATGGCTCCTGGATCACATCAACATCCTGCAGCCTTAAATAGCTGCAAATTATTAATAAAATGCAGACACTGTTCTACATCAAGAAAGCAGTGTTGTTATAACTAATCTCCAAAAAATAAACATTAAAGGGGAAAAAAAAATAATGACTGACACATAAAGGATGTTTGAGAATGGATTTTCAGACATGTTTAGTTGTACCACTACTATAGACTTCATTTGAGCATTCAGATGCTCAGAACTTAAAATAAGTCTGGCAAACCACACTCAAAGATCCTAAAATGCTCTAAAAATTTTATTACTAGACTGAAAAAGTGGTATGAAGATACAATCTCCCTTGTTACTACAAGTTCAATCTCTTCCTACACTAGAAGATAAGAAAGTTATATAATGTGATCTTGACAGTTATCCCAGTAGGAAACTGGGACTGATGTGTTCTGCTGCTGGCTAAACAGGACAAGTCCTTCTACATAGGCAAATCAAAAATAGTTCACAGACAGCTTACCACTCTTTACAGCACCACTGTGTGTACCCTTCTTATTTTTTGTCCAAGATGCTTTATTGATCTCTCTTGACAACTTCTGAAACTTGATCAGAACTACACAGAACATTTCCTATGGGCCTCTACTAGGCTATTTGATCCCAGCATAATCTATTCCTTCAACTTGAAACATAAATAACTTATGATAACTCATAATGTGGTAAAAAAAAGGTGAAATAACAGGTTTTGTATGGCTGAAATCCACAAAGAAGAGGATGAAAACCATTGGCATAATTTGGATACAAGCCCGACTGGCTGTCTGAAATGATGGAGGCATAAATAGCCTCCCAATCAGTTTTGTCAGTCCCATAGGCAACCCTACCAATAATACAACTATGTTGTTACTTCTAAAACCTCATAACAAGTACTTCTTAGCAAAATCTGTTTCTTCATGATTCATTCTTTAAAATATTTTAAAACTCCTACTTTGATGTACCTTCTGCTCTCTCTAAAGTCCATTAGAGTCCATATTGTGTTTTCCACTAAATGGTGACAGGTCTGTCATCTCTAGAATGCATTGCTCAAGGTAGCATTTACCTCAAATAAACAGGAGACAATTTCTGCAACAGATGAGATCAGCAGAACAAAAGTCTTTAGTTTCATGAAACCATCAAAAACACAATGAAGGGCTCTGACAGACATCCTCTAGAAAATCTTGCTGTCAAATTTTAAATGTTATCATATCCACTAGATCAGTGGTCTCCACGCTTTTTTGATCATGTACTCTTATCAGTAAAAAATTTTCAAGCACACACCCCAATACATATTTACTTATAAACTATATACATATACTACTCTACATGTACGTTGGTGCTGTATGTACTGGTGCTATTATTATTCACAATTTTGTATCAAGATTATTACAAAACTACTCAGAAACAAAAATTTTAAAAGGATAAGATAAAGTTAAACACAATACTGCTGTTAAGATTATTTTTTTATTTTATTAATACTGCAAATAAGATCTTTTTGCTCTCCAACAGGTTGGTTTGCACACCTTCTGGGTTGTGCAAATCCCACTTTGGAAATCACTGCATCAGACCACCTTGCTTCTCTGCCAGATAACATGTGTTTGTGCTATGGTTACACCACCACAGGGATAAAATAGAATTACAATGAGTATTTATCAGAAGTTCATTGATATGGCATCATTGTACCCCAGAGGTGACTGAGACATAGAAATACAACCCTTTCTGCTACCCTTATTATGGGTACTCCACTATATAGCAGTAGAGCTGGACAGACAGCTGTAGAAAGCAGGGGAGTGCATCCTAAGCAAATCAAAATCAGAATCACTACTGAACATCTGTTAGCGCCAAAAGGCACTCATGTGATTGTTCCATGCAGACCTCATTGCCCTGATTTTCATTGTGCTGTGAAGCAGTATGTGTGGAATGAGATGATGTAGGGAGCAAAAAAAAAAACCTATAAAAATGTTCCACTAGCCCCAGGCCTGAATATTTTGTCTCTTCTCCAAAAAGTATATATAAATTAGGTAATCACAAATGACAGCAGCATCACTGAAATTTCATTTGTCTGAAAGTTAGAACACAAGATAGCTATCCAAGCTCTGTTTATCATCACTGGTTAGCACTACACCTAACAGAGTAGAGCTAATCTCATCCCATTGCAAATACTTAAGGTAAGTCAAATGAATTGGCTTCTGAAGCTGCCTTCATCTTTCCAAGCTGTCCACGAAGTAGCTTATGATAACTAATGCCATCACAAATACTCAGTGTTTGAACCCTAAAATTAGGGCAGGTGAACACCACCCTGCCTGACTACGTGTTCTACTGCACATGTCACAGACATGGACTTACACTTGAAAATGGTGGAGATAAAGTTTCCCTCACTATATATATAAGCAGCTTAATTTCTTACCTTATGTGCTGGTTGTGACTAAGATATAGGTTTGGGATTTTTTCCACAGTAGCTGGTATGGGACTATATTTTGGATTTGTACTGAGAACAGTGTTGATAACACAGGGATGCTTTCATTACTGCTGAACAGTGTTCACACAGAGTCAAGGATTTTTCAGCTTCTCACGCAACCTCACAAGTGAGTGGACTGGGGATGCATAAGGAGATGGGAGAGGACACATCCAGGACAGCTGACCCCAACTGACCCAAGGGATACTTCATACCATATGGTGTCCTTCTTGGCATTTAGAGCTGGGAAAAGAAGAAGGAAGGAGAGGACATGTGATAGTGATGGATGGATTGGAGTGATGGTGTTTGTTTTCCCAAGTCAATGTTACGTGTGATGGAGCCCTGCTGTCAAGGAGATGGCTGAACAACTGCCTGCCCATCGGAAGCGGTGAATTAATTCATTGTTTTGCTTTGCTTGTGTGCATAGATTTTGCTTCACCTATTAAACTATCTTTATCCCACGTGTTTTTTCACTTTTACCCTTCCAATTCTCTCCCCATCCTGCTGTAGGGAAAGGGTGTAAGCAAGGGGTTGCATGGGGCTTAGCTGCAGGTGGGGTTAAACCTAACCACCTTACAGTTTTCAATGTTCAGCGCATCCAGAGCAGCCTGGTACCAGCAGTGACCCAAACACTCAGTGAGCTGAGATAGTGGGTTTTTCTCTACCACATGACAAGGACTTTTATCTATGGGTAAGACAAGTTCTGACACTTGTAGGTATCAGGTCTGCTTCCAGAAGATATGCAGCAGGCCTTTCCTTTGATATCCACAAGACGTGAGTCTAGAGAAAAGGGATATGAACACAGACAGGTCTTGGTCTACTGTTCCAGCTACTCTCAAATACTGTCTAAACATCAGGGTGATCATGGGCATAGCATATGCCATTATAACAGACCAAATATGTCCCTTGGGAAATAGACCTGTTATGAGTGTTATCTAAGGCATATTTTCCTCTTATTGAGGTGGAAAAAAATGCCTTTGACTAACACAGACATTCCCAATACCCACAGGAACACATTTCTCATTTCACTGCTACAGCTTCTTTTCCATTTCTGGCAACAAAAAAAACTTCTTAGTACTATTGACACAGTGAATCTGAAATAAAATCTACACCATGAACAAAACACCCAAATATTAAAGAACACAGAAACATTTTGTCCTTCTTTCTTTTCTTAGCTTTTAACAGATCTGTAACTCTGCTGTCAGTTCGCTGCCATGTAAATTGTATTAATTTCAGAGTACCAAGTCTGACAGAGTTCAAGAAGCATTTGGATGATACTCTCAGGCACATGATGTGACTCTTGGGGATGGTCCTGCGCAGGGCCAGGAGTTGGACTCAATGGTCCTTGTGGGTCCTTTCTAACTCAGTATATTCTGTGCTTCTGTGAATTACAATAATCATGCACCTAAAAGGTCAGAGTGCTCTATTACTAAGAACTTTAACAACCAAAGCTTCCTCTTATGCTTTTGTTTTTATTAAAAATCTCTCTCAACCTCAGAAATATCACTGTATATCCTCTTTCAACAGGTAACTCTTCTTTTATACATTAGTTCTAATATATGCTATAAATACACGCTGTTAGGTTCTCAACAAGAAGTTTGGCCAAATTTTTCTATAGCATCTTTCCCATTGCTTCAGAAATTTCTTTTCCATTCCAGAGAACATGGCAGGTTCCACTCCTGAGGTGTCTGCATTCTGGCAATGTAGAAATTAGCTCTCTCGTGGGCAGATTTCTACTACTTTAAAAGACTTTTAAAATTTTCTATAAGGGAGGCAGCCTACATATGCAATACTTTAGAAAACATTTAAAGGTTCTTTATTAAAGAAAAGATAATCTTAAAACAGATTATCAGTTAGTTTTACTTCACGGAATATAAAAGCACTGTCTGTTAAATTTGCTTGTGTCACTTATCACTTTTAGGATCTACAGCCAAGTGTAACAGAAGCCACTCCAAATGGTAAAACATCTACTTGAACTAGACAGGTAACATTACGCTTATAGAGCCTCAAATTTGTCACTTGTTGAAACCATTTATAATTAACTTTTAATGTTCTTTGGTAATTCATATCTTTGTAGCTTCTTGTAAATACTACAACAAGTATTGAGAACTGAAATAACAAATCCCTTAGTTTTCAGGCTATATTTTTTCTGTCAGACAAAATATTTGTAGTCTTTTTTCATTGTCCGTCTGCCTGCCTTAATAGCCCTCTTATTTAAAATAGTCTTGGCAATAATAAAACAATACAGTTATATCATGAAAAGACATCACAGGCTTGTATTCTCAAATATATTTTAAGAAATCAATCAAATAAATAAAAAAATACTACTGAATTTAATAAATGACAGAAGTAATTTTAGGCTTTCACAAAGACCACTGTATGAAGATATTGCATTTAGTGAAGTCTTCAGTACATACTTCACTCTTCACCTGCAGACATATCAATCTACATCCTCAAGTTATTTGTTTTTTGAAAACTATCTTCAAAAGAACAGTTACCCTAACAACAGGTGAGACAGTGTAAGAACACACATATGATCTGTTCTTCGGAGAATTTGATGTATTTTCTTGCAAATATTAGGACTTTCTCCAGTATTTAAATTCTATCACTTGCAAGTTTTCCTTTTTCAGTAACTGTAAGATTGTTTTGTTTTGATTTATAGTCTTTTTTTGATACCTCAAAGAAAGATCATCTGTTCAGTATTATCAAAACTTTATCATATTTAAAGTCCAGGTTGAAACCCGGCTTTTGCTATGTATTCTGAGAAAACTCCAGAAGTAACTACAACAGACACAATTTATCTGTGATTAACTGCAGTTTCTAAAACCCTCATACAACCACAAATATCAAAACCACTACCTTTTCCTACACACAGGGGTGTTGCCTCTTTTTCCCCAATATAAATATTCTCAGTAGACCACAGGGCTGACAGCTTCATTTTGTTATAAGCCAAGAAAAGAGATAGAAATGCAAAGGGAAGATGGCCAAGTGTCTTCCCACAGTCTTACTCAAAGTGTCCAGATTGCCTCCATAGTCATAATATTATCACACCATCCAGGTGTTCTGTAATTGATTAAAAAAAAAAAAAAAAGAAGGCAAGTACATGGTAAGGTCCATTATCCAATACCCAGATAGAGGCCAGTAATCATCAAAAGGTTAAAGAAGATTTTCTGAATTCAGAAAAAAAAAGGTACAAAGTTACGTATTATTACCCTTCTAACATTTGTGATTTATGCAAGTATTAGATGAACAGGAGTCCCCAGTTATTCAGGAGAGGAGAAAATAAGGATATGCTCTATATACAGATTCCTCTGTGCTAAAAAGACATTCTTTAAATTTAGTAGATGGAGAGTTTGGCTCAGTGACCAACAAACCGAACTGCAGCTCAGATAAGCCTTTGGCTATTATTGTGCTGTGTGGTGATCCCAGTGGGCCAGACAGATGGGCACCTTGGCTGTTTTCTGCAGCAGCAGGTATGACCTCAGTTTTATACAGTCCAACAGTTTTTCATATCTCTTAAAATTCATTCCCATGAAGACTTGTAGTTCTTTGACCATGGCATCTTCTTCCATAGTGATTTTTACTGTTCAGTTTAGTTGTGTCAAGACAGATTTTATACAGTCTTCATTTGTTCTTTATATCTAAATTGTACAATTAAACTCAAAGACTATGATTTGAAATGTAGAAAATATAACTTTTTTCACCATAGTCCATAACCAAACCAGTTCTGCTTCTTTATGGAATTGTTCTAGGGACTGCCATAACCAATTATAAAGCTGTAAATCATCTGTGTGCAGTATATCCAGGAAGCTAATTCAGTTTGAATTAAAATTTATGTATGTCTATCACCAGATATCAGCAGGTGCATTATTCCTTTGGCTGCCAGAAAGGACTGTCCAAATACATCCCAGTTTGTATTTTCCCAGATTCTCAGCTCCACATTTTCTTTAGTTGCAGTTCATGTTCTACGGTCAAAGGAAAATTTGGTCCCGATGATATTGTGTGACAGCTGTTACACGTGGCATCAGTGCATGTACTGTCTGTTGTAATCACCAACAATGGAATAAAATGTTGCAGAGTGGTACACATTTGTAGTGCATGCAGTTGTTCATTTTTTTTCAAATTACAGTAGCATTAAAGCCAGTGAAATATCAGAACTTGCCACATTTCAGTTCTGTAACCTTGTAGTGCTTATCAGGGAAGGGCCTTGATTCACTTTACACGAACGCAGACACTTCAAAAGCAGAAGCTTTATTAATGGCATGAATCTTTCAATTGATTACATAATGGTAAATAAATCAATTTCTACAAAGCCACAAATAATGTTCCCATAATTTTATTTAATAAAGACAACTATATGAATTGTTTTGTAATGTTGGATGTACAACCCTAGTATCCCATAATTCTGCAAAACCCAGTCCTGCCACATCCACCAAAAAAATAGCACATTCAACTACATTGCCTTGGTTCTGAAGGCATGAACTCCTCTTAGAATTGCAGAAACGTATCAAGACGGAATTCGAAAGAACCAGTGGGTACATTAGAGGAAATTAAATTAGGTTGGGTGAGTGAGGCAAAAGAAATTATTGACTTCAGACAATAACTGAGAGATTTAGCTTGGAAAAAACAGTCTAATAACAAACTTCTCACAAAAAAAATTCTTATTACATTGCTGATGAGGACTGCATCACAAAAAAAATTCTTATTACATTGCTGATGAGGACTGCACCTAATATTCATGCAATCATCAGGAACAGATTTTTTTTTTTTCATAAATGATTTCTGGGCAAGGTTTGTACATGCCTGTCATACTGAGTGCCCATGAAATGGCAGTAATTAATGATGAATCATTTATTCATTGAATTTTGTCTCTTCTTATGCTTCAATACTGACACAATTAGTCTGCAGTTCTTAGACTCGTGTTTCAAAACTGGTGTATCCAATTATTTTTCATGAATATTTCTTGATAGGCAGCTTGCACATGAGTTGTTCTTACTGAAAACGTCAGAGCATCCGGATTTCAACAGGCAGATGGCACAAATTATTTTCGACAAGCTTTAAGGGAAAATGTTTCCAGTATGGCCCGTTTCATTAGGTCAGACATCCTAAACTCTCATATTGAGTTAGGTCATTTTTGCTGTCATCAAGAGGTCACATTCCCCAAGAAAGCAATAGGGGATTCTACCCATTGTATCATGTGCCTCAGTAGGAAGGAAAATGAATGTCACATGCCTGCTCTTCTACAGTTATCAAGTTAGGGGTTGTCATTATTAACACTGGCCACATTGCTTCTAAGAGGCAGTTAAAAAACATGCTTTTTAACTCAGTGCCATGCTTGGATCCCATCATGACAAGCTGAGGAAGGCTTTTAGATATCTATTTTCTCCTTTCATTTCAATAAGGCTCAGAAGGCCCTTTTGCTCACACATGTTGCTTTCTAGAGAGTGACTGTTAGAAGTACTTGTTTCTAGTTTGGAGCAGCACAAGAGTACACTGTGTCTCTTGTTCTTTGTACAACCAGAATATTCAGTCTGAAAAAGTCATCCAGACAAAGCTGAGCATCAAAAGTATTCTTAATTAAACTGTAAAGCACAGTACTTACATTTATACTGCAGGTCTATTTTCTACTTGCTTCAGAAAAGCAGGATGTATTTGCTGATGTGCTAAGACAGACATATCCAAGCTATCTGGATGATTTGTTCAGTGCTGTCAGGCCCTGGGATCCAAGAACTTGCAAAGCCTATTCAAATATGTATAGTAAAGAGTCTGTCTATGACCCAGATTTCAATTGTTACCCACAGAATAGTATAATATTACTTCTGAATTGTTTATTCTGCCTCTGTCACCTTACAGTGATCATCAGCCTGGGTTTTTTTATAACTTCTATGCATTTTATTAAAAAGAGCTTCTTCTAAAGCATCATTTCCATAATTGAACATGAGAGCCTAACACAACACAATGTGCTGAAAGTCACTGGGGCAGAATTATAATGGATGTAAATCCAATCCCGCTTTTCCTCTTCTCCTTCTGAGTAAAGAATTAAAGATGTTCTTTTCTTTCTAGAACAAAATATTATGCTATTGGACTAACCCCAGCATTCATTTCATCTATTTCCAGATTTCAGCGTATTTTTTCTGTGCAGTCAGATGATGTATAATGCAATTAGGAGTCTGGAAAAGGAGTAATAATATTTAAGTGTTATAAAAAATCTCATAAAATGCTAAGTTGAGAATATGACCAACATAATAAGTATTCCTTTAGTGACCTGTAACAGACTAATTCCCTTGAGAAATCCTAACAAAGCTGGAAAATCTCTGCTTGCCTAGAAAAGAACAGCTTTGCTATATCTCTCTGTCATTCAGAGGACACTACGCTCGAGTGCACAGGAACATGACATTAGATGGAAGTGGATTGGTCCTCAAGCCTACTCCCAGTGACAGCAAACTGTCTGGCAATAGATTCACTGAACATCAGTTTGGGTCCCCATTCAATAACAAACAAAAGTTTAAGGTCTGTCTCCAAACACTTTCAAAAAAACAGCAAACTGAGAAAATAGCAGCCAAGCATTACTGCAATTCACATAATGCAACAGAACATAAAATGCTTACAGAGCAATCTTGCCACAGGATGAATACCTAAAAGCCACTGGCAGAGGTTGAGCGCTTACAGGGAAAATTTTTTCAACAGCTGAGTAGAAAATTTGCTTCCTTGGGCATCTTTGTGGTAACGTTCAGGTCAGGGGTGTTTTTACATCCAGAGCTAACCTGCAGCTCTCTGTTCACCAAATTGGGAGGTATAGGCAGAGAGAGAAATACCCTTGAGAGAGAAGACCCAACTCTTTCTCCCTGTGTTGTGTCACATCAAGGAAAAAATGCTACATATAACACATTTGTGGCCCACAGCTCAACATTCTTCAGTATCTTGCTGGAGGATCTGAGGTGAAGGACACATGTATGGACTGCTACCGCAGGAACACTGGAAAACATATCTTGGGCTAATGTGAAGGAAAAAAAGGTTAAAAGCTCTTTAGCCCCTCAATAAATCTTCACATAAGATTAGTCCAGAGGAAAACCAGTAAGCTCCCTGATGCTGGAGAATTGAGGAAAGGTCAGAGAGGGATGCTGTAAAAATGACTCAGGTAAAAGAGCGTTTTCTAATCTGTGGTGCCAGAGGAAAGAGATAACATTGAACCTTCTGCAACTCCATCTCAAGTACACTTCCACAATGTATGCATCTTGGGCATTAGTAACTACAGTAACTGTTGTGGAAGCTTGTGCTTAGCATGTCACTGAGATCTTTTACCTGCCTGGTCCAAGTCAGCCAGCTCTTCAGGCAGACCTTGGGCTGTCTGAATCTTTCTGAAAAATGCTCACAAGATGTCAGAACTGTGAGGGACCAAGTCAGGCCTGTATAGTAAGAAATAAATTCTGTTCACGGTTGCAGAAAATAGTCTTAAACCAGCTGAAAACAGTGCAGGGAGTTAAATTCCTTCACTATTTGTTTCCAGTTGCAGTCTTTGACAATGGTCTCTTTATTTAAATCCTGCAAAGGTTAGGCAGCATCTAGGCAAAAAGCATATTATGGTACTGACAATTTATTTAACTATGGTGAAATTAAATTACTGTGTATGTGAGAGAGACACTACCACAGAAACACCTTTTTCCTTTTGCCTTTTCTCAGGTTCTGTTTTTTACAGCCTAAAGCTACACACACAAAACCACTTCACTCATAGAGCAGCATCAGGGAAACTATGTTGAAGAATCTCTTCATCATGTAATATCCTGGGGAGATGCTCATTACACGCTTCTTCCAAACAAGTAATAAGAAGCCAATGGCTTAGTAGGTGCAATTAAAATCTTGACATTTACCACACACAGTACTTACAGTTACTGTGATATTTACAGTATGCCACATTGAGTACTGAATGTCACAAATACTACATGGAAGGTAAATATTGCCATGCGGGAAAGTTGTAGGCATGGATAGTGTCTTATAAACAACATATAAATCATCAATAAATAAAGGCCTTGACTTGAGGCCTTTATTTTTCTCTTTTGGGGGAAAGGGGAACATAATTTTGGGAAGAAAATTTTTTCTCCCTTTTTATCTATAATAATCGCTTTCTAGGAGGGGAAAACAGTATTTATTAAAATAGCTTTAATTTCAGGGGTTAAATAAGAGGCTGTTAATTTAACACCCCAAATCAACTTTTGACCACATTATCAGCATGCTTTTCACATTACAGATTTTCTTTCATTTGTTTCCTAAAGAAACAAAACTTATGCAATAATGCTATGATATTCTGTGTGGATACGACTGTACTCCTTTTTCAGGCATATTGCAAGAGGTCTACCAGCTTTTTGCACAGTTTTGCCAAATTTGACAGAGAGATAGAGGTCCAAAAGCTTATTAAGTACATTCATCTTTTGTGAAAGCACAAGGCTGATTAGATACGAGAGATTCAGTTAGTGGTCTCACTTGTGGAAAGGCTAATCTCAGCTTTTGCTAGACACCATAGCATCCAAAGAGGACAGAGTCATTTCAAATGCCCCAACAATAGATATAACTTTAATCAAAGTTCCCACCTAATTCAACCATGAAATACCAAGCCGTAGCTAACAAGACTACATTATGCCCCTGCTCACTGAAATTCTTTTTCCTTTAATGTTTAGAACCAGAGATATTTACAGTTTAGAAAATTCCAAAGCCTTTTATATGCTCTCAGGCTCCTACAAAAAATGAATAAGTTCAGGGAGCACAGATTGATCAAATGGCTATTAAATAAAACAGTCCAGCTACACTTCATGGTCTAGGAAATCCTGGTGAATCACTTTCCACATATATCCTGTTCTTTAGAGGTTTTTTTTTAGCCACAGATAGAGACCTGAGCTATCTGGACCTTTCACTAGACCCCATTCAGCTGCATTAAGGCTTTTATGATTTCTGAATTTTGGATAATTACTTTAATCATAATTAGATTTCACTGACCTCTCTTACAAGAAAAATTCAGATGTTTGCTATCATGTCCCTTAAATGAAATGGTGTCTCTGTTTCATAATATTAAATAATGGGTTAATCAAAACTCCCTGTTTACCTTCCTACAAGAGTTCTTCTGTTGGCACACATGGGATGAAATACAATCTTGCTAATGAGATGATTTAGTTAGGCACCGTCTGATTGAAATTTTAAGTGTCTTGGCCCAAAGGGGGACTCCTCAGTCCTCTTAAATTGACTCTCCAGAGAGCTTAGACAGTTAATAGAAAAATACAGAGGAAGATCTCATTCTTCTTATACACCTCCCTCCTTCTGGAGCAGACCACTGATCACTTTTTGTTAATGTATGTACATCTAAAACCACTCCATTAAAATCAAATGTCAGTTTTTCATATAAATATGGGGTCTGTTCAAAACAAAAATGAGAGAGAAATGGAAAAAAAAGGGGGGAAAGAAGGGAGGAAGGAAATCAAGTAGGTCCAAACCCAAGACCAGGGATCTTGATTACATTAACTACAAAAATAAAGGACAGGGGTAATTTCCCTTGTTTCAATCGTAGACAAAAGAGAAGCTCTCATTCTCTCATACACACCCTCTCACACTTTCTTTCTCTTTTCCTGATGCTCCCAGAGACTTCTATCTTTAGTTAGCTGTCTTTGTTGTGAGTTTCTTTAAACTGTAATTGTATGATCTTCCAGATTTTGGGGGACTCCTTTGTCACAGGAAATCCTGGGAATATAACTCTTATTTGATGAAACTAAAAGTTGTTAAATTGCCAAAGGACTGACTACAGATGTGTTTCGTTGTTCATAGTAGAAATCCCTTTTAAAGGGCAACTGTTTTTAAGGCATGTTTTAAGAAAATAAATAAGTTTGTACATTCATATTCTTGTATTTATTTTATGCCAAATAAGGTTCTGAACTTACATTACCATTTTTCTATGTGTTTATCTGAGAATGTGGGTCTAAGCCTGAACGCCTGCTACTCTCAACCTCAGAGATCCCAAATTAAAAGGCACTACTTGAACTAATTTCCCAAAATAATTTGTAGTTTTTCCAGCTTCTCTGAGTGTGCAACTGGCTCAGTCTCATGCAAACTGAAAGGTAACAACGCACTCCCAGCCAGGTAGGCTCTGGCTGCAGTCAGCCTGGGAAGATCATTCATGCATCTCCAAAAATCAGCATCCACTGGTCCTAGAGTAATTCCATAGTCTAGTGCCAGAGATGGCCATGATCACCACATCAGATGATGTAAATCAGCCTCTTTATCACAGCCACTGTTTCAGACTTCTCCGAGGACTTACGAAGAGTTGAGGACATGACACGCTTACAACCAGAAGCCTTCAGCAGGAACTTTTAAAGGAATGAATTTGGATGTCTAAGAGTTAATTAGGGAAAAAATGACAGCTAGGCGGCCATCTGGGGCTCCAACCAGATGGAAGGAATACAATTCATGACATACTACAGAATTAATTCTCTTTTCTTCACCCTTAATTCCTCTTTATCAGCAAGAAACTGCATCTCTTGTTTTCCCTTTTTCCCCTCTTTCTTAATCTGAAAGATTGTCATAAGCAAGTTATGACAAATTAAAGCTTTTTTCCCCACTGCAAAGATCTTGTGATAGCGTATAGTATCCGTAATGCTTTCATTTCACCTAGTACTCTCCCAACAGTTTGGGACTATAATCTCTGTCTCTACCTTTATACAAGCACCATTAATTTAACTCTCCATTGCTACCACAAATATGTACGTATACAAACCTTAAATTCTGCCACTCAACACAATCAATAAAAGCCCCTATAAAAGTGGGAATGGCTCAGTTCTTGGAAAATGAAGCACAGGATGTTGCACCTAAAACTAAATCAAAAGTAACTAACTTCTGGCACCAGCTTAAGGTATTAAAATAGTGCAAGTCCACAAGACACCTTTACTTCCTTTCTTTTCTTGAGTTTGAAATAGACAGACAAATACCAGTTTTGTTTCTGCCTGTCAAAAGTTGTTTTACTTCAATAATCTTGTTCCTCTTGTTGCATACCATCAATCAAAAATCAAGAGATTAAGCCCAATATTAATTTTTATAATTAACATATTAAATGCAAAAGATAGAAGAATATATGTCATTTTAGCACTTTTGTTGTATCTATTATCTTAGTCCTACAGATTCAGTAGTATTAAGATTACTTTAATACACAAATTACAGGTTATTGCCCTCACTCCACTCACATTGCCTCTGATAGAATGATTGATTTATTTTCTGTCTGGTTAGCAGGGAACAGTGATTTCAGTTGATTGAACAAATTAATCAGGGACAGGCTAGCTTTTTAGTGGCATCAGTCTTATTTGTATTCCTTCATTGTCTAAAACCTGTTTATTCACATGCATGGAAAGGAATGAATTAGAATGGTGGGAAATTCAGTGCTGTGAAGAATTAATTATGTTGGGTAAGCAAAAGCACTGTGTAAACTCTCTCACCAAGCTCTCAGCTGCACATGGCATAGACTGCTAAAATGGTAAATCATGAAGATCTCGTACTACTGGAATATCTTCTGATAGGAAGTTTGAAAACAACAAAGGAGCTTTTGCACTAATAACTAAGATTTGAGCTTAATTGCAGAGGTAAATATTTGGTATTGCCTTAACCTTTTTATTATCTATGTTCTGGCGTTTTTTTAGTTAATTAACCAAAATTCAAAGAAAGCAGTCATATCTGATATGCCCTATAATCCATAAAGCTGCAACTGTTTCAACAGCAGGCTTTTCTAATTGAAATAGTGATTTAATATAAACACACTTTCCAAGCTAGAAGATCCATATTAGTAGTTACATTTGAAAATCATAGAACTGGAGTAAAAAAACAATATTTGTGGATATATTTCTGTTAGTTAAGACAGAGTGAGGGAGAGCATAAGGATTTTGTGCCTCATCAAGAGAAACATTTACTAAAGACTTGCAATTTCATTTGAATAAATCCATTTAAAATGGAATAAAATTACAGAGTCATCAATCACAATACTATCTGAAAGAAATGGTAAATTGGTTGAGCAAAAAATGATGATTTTTATGGGGCTGATGGAAGCCAAGCTCAACTGTCAAGCTTGTTCTGCCTCTGAGCCTGAGTAAATCCTAAGACCAACAGACCTTAGGACCCGCATTGAACAGTCCTTTTTATAAACTGCTCAAGGGTTATTCTTGAAACTTGTTTTGTTTTCTTTCCCTTCCTGTGCAGAAATTAAACCAAACTGGGCAGAATTCAGGGGTTTACTTCCCTGTTCAGCAACACATTACGCTGCCTAGAGTATCACACCCTACCAAACATAACTGTATTTTGTTAAGCATTTTTTAGGCTGAACTTAATGTAAATTAAAGGCTAATAACAGAAGAAATCCACTTAGAATTTTTCCCCTTTATGTTCTTTCTTCCACTTTCCCATTTCCCCTGTTTTCTTCTGTGTAGACTGCCATTGTACTAGAGGAAAAAAGAATTTGAACACTATGTATTTTACTATTTAAGCCTGTACATAATCTTTCTCTTACACAAGGTTTTCTATGCCCATATAACAACTGAAATAAAAAATGAGCAGAAAGTTATTTAGAAGGAAACAGAAGGCAACTGTAGCCTGCACAGAAGTCCTTGAATGCCTTTCACCACTCCTCCTGAGAGGCACCTGAGGTGTAGGTAGCCCAGAGGGGCTTGTCGCAAGCTTGCAATGCCTGTGGCAAGTGCACATATGGGAACTGATGCTCTTCCATCACTAACACATTTCCTGAACACATCCAAATGTCCTTCTTTCAAAAAGCTGCCTCCTTTGTAATTGTTTATCACAGAAAGACAAAGAAAGCTAAGACAACTCCAGTTAAACTGACCTTAATTAATGAAACTTACAATTTCATGGACATTATTGTGGAAAACTGGCCATTACTATTGCTCTCAAATTGAGAAGTCATTCTCCATATCAACTGAACATTTTCTAACACTTGAAATCCTCTTTCCCTCAGCTGACCCTATGTTCAGACTCTACCAAGGTCCACATGGGAAGAAAATCATCTTCAGAGGTCCATGACTTTAAAAGCCTCTGTACAGGCATTGTGAACTCATGTACATCTGATTAATTAAAATATCAATACAGTGAAGAGGTTTAACAATGAAATGCCCATTAACTACAATAAGAAGTCCATAACTAGGTCTGTAAAAACTTGTGCCACCAATACAATTCTGTAGGTTGCTTTTTTACTATTAAACCAAATTCTTTACACTTAACTGGAGAAAAAAAGAAAAAAAAATCACGTATTTTGCATTTGATTTAGCAACAGAAAGAATATCTCCAGGTTGGCTTTAACATCTCAATTCTGTGAAAGGGACATTATACTTTACAAAACAAATTATTCTGGGAAAAAAATTTAAAACATTAACTAATTAAAATATTTTAATCAAAGTTAAATAATATTTCTACCTCCTGAATAAGCTCTGAAAGGATCTAATCTCTAAAATACAATATAATGGAATTAATTAGGAGGTTTGACAATTCTTATAAATTGAGCGGTGTGATTATCTGCACTTCATTAAGTGCATTAACATGTTGGGTAAAATACTTACAATCATATAACTCAATTCAGTGGCCTTAGCAAACATTGTAATGCATCTCACAGCAAATCCAATATGCCAGTAAAATGTATGACAATACAGCTGGCAGAGCATAGGCAGAAGTATTGCAGAAGTATTCCCCTGATCGGAAACTCACATGGGACCAACCACTTCCATCCCCCCCGGGGGGGGGTGCAGCTCAAACCATGACAGCTAGGTCCTCAATTTTGAAATCTACAGCTCCCTTGTTCTTGTGTTTCCAAGGGGTTTGAAATTTTGTCCATCTCTCTGTGGTAATCCAATAACAGCATTTTGGCAAGCAGCCCAAGGAGAAGATGACTTATGAAGACATATAGAGGGTGTTCTGCATTTCTGTGTGTTATTGTATAGTATGCTCAGGAAGTACACAGCAGAAAGTTTTTGGGACACATACAGTCACAGCAGCATATAGGGATTTCTCTGCGTGACACCTCTGCTACTCAAGGGTATTATTTTGTAACTCAGTGTCTTGATTAATTGTCTAGTCAAAATGTCCTGCTTTTATTAACAATGTTAAAGACAGACTGGCATTTTTGTTAGAATATCAGCATTTTAAAAAAATAATTTTATTACAATTTCTTCTAAAAAGTGATAAAAATTCACTAATCATTCTATATTGAAGAAAGTGGAGGAACAAGCAACACTATTTCCATCATAGAAAATTGTCCTTGAGAGGACAGAGTTTTACCTAACAAATAGTTTGTTTTCCAGTAAGAGAAAAAAAGAATTAACTTTTTTTATAAGCTGTGAGGTTTCAAAATATGCATATTTCTGCTGTCTCAATTTAAAGTGGTGGTATCACAGTTTGCAATTTGCATAAAAATTCTGCATTTATAACAGAAAAAATTAAGTCTAGGATTCTTTCCTACTATTAGTGAAGCATATGCATATGCCTGTTTTTTTTCTGAAATAAGTAATAGCAATTCTTTGAAATACTATTCTTTGAACAGAATTCTCTGGAGCTCTGTGGACAGTTCATTAGGTAGTAGAATTGAAAGAACGAGTTGTATCTGACTACAGGATCTGCTATGCCAGCCTGAAATTGCAGACTCATGCAAGCATTCAAGAGAGAGCTGTTTCTGCTAAGCTACCCCACTGCAAGCTTAATAACAAATGTATGTTTACTGTGACTCAGAGCACAGTATGACCCCCTGCCCTTCAACAACAGAAAGAAAATAAATAAAATGAAGACAAGAATATCTCTTTGACATTTCCAATCGGACATTCTTTGCTTGTAATCTTGCAAGAATATTGTCAGCCTTGTAACACTCAACTCACTCAACCCTTCTATATCATGCAGCTGAGCAAAGCTCAAATGCATTTTTGTGTATTTGTGTGGCATATTAAAAAACGCAGCCAGTGACAACTGCAAACTTGTTTCTCGATACTTCTGTATTGGGGTTGTGCGGGAGAAAACAGTAGAACAAGAAAGGAAAGTCATAAAGAAGTAAAATGAGAAGTGAAAATCTCACTGGTAAGGCCCAGAACACATTGAAATTTACGGTACTATAAAGGAAGAATGAAAGTGGGCATCTCCTACTATCATCGTTCTACTTCTGAGGTGGATGATATGTCATAGTACAGTACACAACAATGTGCATAAAGTAACATATCATGTTACATAAACATACAGAATGATGAATAGCTGTTTTCTTGCTTTGCTTTCTCTTCAGAGAAAATAAAACAACATTATCTGCTTTAACAGCTTCCCAGATCTCAATAAGACTGCCCAGGGAAGTAGACCATATATCATCTACACACACCATTTATTACCAGAATTTAGTCTATGCAAGGAAGGAAAGATGATTCTTGGACAGCATTAATCTTTATGATTGTTTTTTTCTGATAGACATTACCATTTAGACAAAATTGCTGACAAATCTTGAAAACAAAGTTTCAGTTGTATTTGTTCATTTTTTCTTTTTAATATCAGAAGGCATAACTGCAAAGCAATCAGATTAAACACTCATTTTCTGTTTCATTTTATAGCTTTTAAAAATAAAATTATACTGAAATCTGAACAAAACATGCTTCAGGTATAATACAGGAGTTTGTACAAAAAACTGTAATGCAATTTCCCTCTGTCTCAATTCATAATGAAACTGTCAGTTGTCAAAAGTTCTAAAGAAAGAGACAATGCATGTTTCATTTAGGGTTAACCTAATACTTGAAAGACTTTAGTTCTCTGTCACACGGGCTATGTGACTGAGTCAGTGGCTTCATGTACAGTTGGATGATAACAAGAATTCAACTTAAAATAGTTACTAACCTTCACCCTCAAACTATTGGCTCCATAATAGATAGTATAATCCTACATAATTTAAAGCACCATGAAGAATAGATACATTCAGAAAGGGCATATAGTTATACTAGACACATTTATAAGGTAACTTCAAATATCTCTGCATTCTGCTCCTACTGGTACTTAGGTAGCATGCAAAAGTAGTTACTACCAAAAGAGATGTATCACCTTTGCAGATAAGATATTAAAGTTCATAACAGAGTTTTTAGAAGACTTTAAGAACTTTGAATAGGCAGAAACTGAGGAGTGGGGGAAGGGAAAGGATTCCTGAGGATAAAAAACAGTGAATAGGAAGAATAGAAAGATACAGTCAAAATTCAGCACTGGAAAAGGCTGATAGACATGTGCTCTAGAAATGTCTACTAGGGTTTGATTTGGATAACACAATGCTCTCTGAAAGGAGAGGGAGAGTATTGAACAGAAAGAAAATAGTATAAAATTATTTGAAATAAAAAAGAGCAGAGGGAGAAGACAGAGTACTCACAAAGCTAGATAAACACATATGTCATAGAAAAATATTGACTATTGACAAATACAAGGGAGCACAGACTGGCAGGAATACCTGGTATTGTTCGCACACATCATTAAGTTCTAAATCAGCGGTAGCCATTTGTTAATAAACTTTGAGTGTCAGAACAGATTGCTTTTGGAAATAATTTGCTTGCTACCCAGCAGCCAACAGAAAAAGCTTACAATTTGTCAGGATGTATAAAGAGTGGGGTTGAGAATAAAAATGAGATTACAATGACACTACATAAATCAATAGTAAGGCTTTGCTTGGAGTGTTCAGTCATGACTATACACCTTAACAGAGATATAAATGCAATAAGGGATCCAGAAACTGACAACAGAAACCATTAAATGACAATTACTTCATATCTTCTAACCCACCATTAAGATAAATAAGAAGGCACACTATGAAGGAGGTTAACTGGATTCTCCTATATACCATTTGTAGCATCCAAACAAGAAGACTTTTAATGAGTGAGGTTAAAACGATAACAAGAAGAAATTATAACGGATATAAGTTTTCATGCTTCAGGAAATCTAAGCATCAACCACTAAATACCTGGGGTTACAGAATACTCCTTGGATAGGTAATTCTACCAGTGACTAAGTAAGACTGTGATGACTTTCCCTTCCATATACTGAAGCCACCACTGGAGACGAGGTATTGACTCACAGTGTTTGACTCTGACAGTTCCAGAACTTCATTGTTTTAACTGCAGCCACAGATCATAAAAGAGCTGATACTAAGAGTATATTGCTAATATCAATCATAAGGCGTTTCTCTCACATGATTTTTAAAAGCTATAATTCTCTAGGTAGAAAGCAAAGCTGCAAAAAATGCTAAACATTTAAAAATACTACAAACCATTTGAAGACTCAGACAGACAAGTGAAATTTTCTCAGCAAACTCAAGAGCCTCAAGAATTTGTGTGTACCTTCTTAATGTGAATGAGGCTACTGATCATAGACCAGCAAAGACCCTGAGATTAGCTCAGCTGATTAGAGCATGGTGTTAATAATCAAGGTTGTGGGTTTGATCCCTGCATGGGCCATTCACTTAAGAGTTGGACTTGTGAGTCCTTTCCAACTCAGAATATTCTGTGAAATCAGAAACAGTTCTTCCTGACAGGAGCATAACTAAGATACCATTTAAATGCTGTGAGCCCTTTGACATGTTAACAAAAGAACCACGTAAATACAGCCCAAGTCCATGTCACCATGCTCTTTCCTGTCACGTTTACTCAGATGGTGTCTTCAAACACAGGTTGTCCTTACAAAAGTCTGTGCATGGTGGGAAAGCAAAACCATTAAGTGCTCTGTTGGCAAAGTTCACTCACATGGACTCTGATCAAAGCTGGGCCATAGTCTGTCTATTTGATCCCTGATTACAGCTGAACTCACATCATTTGCACCACTACAAAAGGTGCTTGGCTGAACCTCATGTGAAAACAAGCTTTCTGCAGAAATGGCAGTAACAGAAGTTTATGTAAAATATAGAGGACAGAAGACTCATTTCTAAATAAAGGAGGGGAAAAAAATCTCACTTATGGTAGAATCTGTGAAGATCCTGGAACTTATTATTAACTCATTTATTGTTTTTTTTAACCAATTAAGCACAACCACCATGGAAAATAAACTGTCAATTTATTTTCCACAGTCCTCTGTCTTGCACCACAATAAAATTATAATGCAAAAACCAAACAGGGGTAGCTTTATTCAGACTGCAAATCATATTGTGTGTCCTCAATGCTTTCCCTTATAGTATCCCCCTCATAAATACTTTTACTTAACACAAGAATATCCACTGGGATTAACTCTGTTAAAATCCACCTCCTCTTAATGGAAATTTGGTCATAAACAACTAGAATGACTACATTTTGATTCAGACATTTCCTAACTTTGCTTTTACAGGAGTTTTTAAATTATGTATGAATTGTTTGCTCTGGGACTTCTTCTAGCAAAAGAGAATCACAGAATCTATGAGAAGCCACAGGCTCAATGATAATACACACTAATACACAGAACAGTGGCACTTGAGAAATTTCCTTCCTGTCGTCACCTTAAAACCTACATACTTATCCTGCTTTTTATTTCAGAAATTTAGTAAGAGTTTATACGGACAGGAAAAAATTCTTACAATCCTATATGTATCAAGCATAGTACAGTCTACAGTTTAAGTAGTGATTTCTAAATTTGGCCCAACATTTTGTAGTGAACTTCCTTTTAGAAAGATTTCACTTAATCAAATAAATATACCAATATCTCTTAGTATTTTTAGAATGCTTTTCCACCCCAATATTAAAAAGTACACCTTACATCTTATTTGAAATGGATTCCCTAAAACTGACTTCAGTTTATAGACACTGAAACTCGTACTCCCCAACCACTCCTGCAAAGAGCTCCGCTTTTGAAAAACTAGCTTTCATCATGAAAATGCGTATTCATCATGAACATCACACAGTATATTTCAACAAAAATACTTCTGTTGAATCTAATTTTTAATCTAATAAGATTGCTTTTTTAAAATTAGCATCAACATATTTATAATTTTGTTTGTATTTTTACATTTAAAAAACTTAAACTAGATATCTTTCCTGGACATCTTTATTATTCTTTGAATTTGTGTTCACAACCAACAGTGTTCAGATGAAGTAAAAAGAAAAAAAAGTCATAGTCCAATGACTTCTGTAGTACTTACAGTATTGTAACTTGTGAGCTTTCTGCAGAATGCTTAAAAACCGCCTCAGATAACTGATGGATGAAGAAACCCTTCAAGAGCTGTTAAAGTCACAACAATTTCTGGAGGGTCAGAGAGCATACCAAGATGGTATTCTTACTGCTCCAAGACACCTCCCTAAAACTATAGAGAAAACAAGTAATTATAGCTAAAAAATATCATATTGATTAGCACCACTGAGAGAAATGAAAATGGTCCTTTATTATAAATCCTAGAAATTACACTGTTCTTTATCAGGTACTAATTGGCACAAATATTAAAAACTGCTGGAATAATTTTCATGCTTTTGCAATATTAATACACTTACCATCTGATTTTGTAATTTTTCAAATGTTACTTTGAAGCTCCCCTAGCCAATTATATCATGTTATTATTAATTACAGCTTGCAGCTTGAAATACAGTGCTATCAATAGAGTTTAGCGACATAAATATAGAAGAAAAACTTAAAATTGAATTAAACTGTTTATCCTTTGTGAGGGTATGTTAGAATATTATTAGTTGTGAAAATTAATTTGTTAAGCTTGAAAACAACCTTTAAAGGAGAAATATCTTTGGGGAAAAGGTTACATTTCAGGTACTGTATTTCTCCCACCTTCATGTTGCAAGACTTTTTAATCTTCTATTAAATAACACCTTGGGGTTGGGAGAGAAATCTATTCATCATCTTACTTTACAAAATACAAAAAGCTTTAGATTTATATCGAATATATACAAGGATTACTGCAGGAAATTTGAACTAATCTTAACAGCAATCCATCCTATTTCTAAATTATCAATGACTAGTCTAAGTGGAAAGGTTACATCCCTTAAGTTTTATTTTCCTGCTCAAACCTCCCTCACCACTTCCCAATAGATTTTCACTTTATCCATTGAAAATTTTAGAAGTTCAAAAGTTTTTAAAGGTAATTCTGCCTCTCTGGAGACATTCAAAACCCACCTGGACTCATTCCTGTGTAACCTGCTCTAGGCAACCCTGCCTTGGCAGGGAAGTTGGACTGGATGATCTCCAGAGGTCCCTTCCAACCCTAACTATTCTGTGATTCTGTAAGAAGAAATCGAATAATTTGGAGAAAAACAGAGGTACAATGCACAGCTGTAAACACAGTAAAAGAACTGACAAGAGACAAATATGATTTAAGAACTATATCAAAGAAATACCACAGGCCATTTCCTGTGTACACCAAATACAGTTACCTATGTTGAAGTCTGAAACAATTTAAATGAAGCTACTACAGCCTTTATTAAGCATATATATTCATTATAATTAAGTATATAGTTTTCAATGTCACTGTCATGATAAAATATTATGAAATGTTATAAAGTAACTGTGTTAACTCCTCAGAAAAATACTGTTAACTGCAATATATCAGTATAAAAGGAGTAAGTAAAACTACAGACCACTGTTCCTAAAAACAGGTATTCAAGGGTATACAATAAGTACATCATTCTCTTCTGGAGAAAAGCTGCCATGAAGTTATGTCATTTTGCCTCAGTCAAAGATCTGGTCCTAAATGCACTTTGCTGTCTTCTTTAAAGCTCTGGCAAGACACACAAAATCAACTTACAAGCAAAAAGGGGCAAGCAACACTGAAGTTTCTCACCTATTCTTGATGATCAGCTCAGTTCCCTGCCTTTATCATTTCTGCCTCCTCTTCTAATACTTCCATAAGAGTTTCACTGCCAGTACCTATCAGTAGTTGACCAATAGTGGCTAAAAAAATCTGTCATATAGCATTTCATCTATTATTTGTTGCTCTTTCTAGTACAAACATTGCACTAACTGAACACGTATTCTGAACCCAAAGAGATTTGTCTGGACCAAATGCTTTTGTATTTTGAATAAAAAAAAAAAAAAAGCAAAAGCATCCCATGATTTTATCTCTAATGGTGCACTCTTTTGGTTTCTAATAACAGAGGGAATGAACCATTAAAAGAAAGTCAGATTAGAGACTTTCCAACATTTATTTTGTCAAAGATAATTAACAGCAAAGTAAATAGACGATGAGTATATAGCATGACAGTTTAATGAGGACTTAGTAAAATGTGTTTTCTTTTTTCCCTGTTTTAGTTTCTATTGCTGAGTCAAGTTACAGTTTACTGAAAGTCTTAAGCAATTTACATTAATTCATTCCTTTGGTCAATGTATCAAAATTATTTGATGATGTTGTCAAAATTATTACAGTAATATCATTGATTAACTTTTTATAGGGAGTAAAAAATTCTATAAATTTTAATCATTGTCTTCAAACAATAATGCATGGAAGAATGAGTTGGAATAAGCACCATTCCCTAATCTCCTTCCAATCATTGTCATGTAAAATATTTAATTTCCAGCTATGCTTTGTTGTAGACAGGATCTTTGTCATTAAAATGAAAGGAGATTTTGATACATAATATATTTGGTGACATGTCAGGGTGGCAACACTTTGACCTTTCCAGTATTCGACATTTCATTTGGGAGCCTGTTACTGATCAAGAAATAGAAGTTGAACAGAGGGTAAATCAAACTGCAAATTAGAGGGAGTCAAGCTCACAACAAAAATTGTATTAAATTATAAGTACATGAAATTAATCTCTATTTTAAACATATGTAAAACACAACCCCTTTCTGAACTCTCAACTTTATAAAACCACAAAAAAAATAAACAAAAAACCCCAAGCTTTTCTGTTTATATTTTCAAATCTGTTATCTCATGTCCTCTCATGCACTGATTTTTTCAGAAATGAATATATCAACATCTTTCACATCCTTTCTTCATTTTTTTTTTGCTTTTCATTATGCTTATCTTCACATTCTTTTTGCTTCCAGTCATTGGCTACTTATATTAGATAGGATCTGAGTAAAATACTCAGCAAAGAGTTGAGCTGTCCTATTCATTTGCATACCAGCTGCACAAGGGGAGCAGTGTCCTAATTAGGTTCTCTTAACACACAGTTTATTAACACAGAGCTGGTAACTTTTGCTGTTGTGTGCAGTCTTACACTGTATGATGATTTTTACAAACCTATGTAAACTCTATAGTCTCAGACCTCATAGTTAGATGCTATCCAAACTTTCCATTTTAAAAGCATTTCCAGTCCTATGGTTCAGGTGAAAAGTCTGAGGACAGAGAACAAGAGGATCAGGCTGAAAGGGACATTAAGAAATCATTCAATCCACCTCCCAGCCCCAAGGAAGAACTAACTGCACTTACATAATCACTGGGCAGGTGTTTATCTAATGCATTCTCCCAGATCCTTTGCAATGGAGGTTACAAAATGTCCCCAAGCAAGCCAGTATAATGCTTTGTCTTAAATATTAAAAGGGGCTTTCTCCAAATCTAGATAGAATCACTCTAGAGACTAATTCCATTACTTCTGTTTACATACACTGTATTTGGATGAACAAGTGTCCTCTATCTTTCTGTAAAAGCCTAACTGAAAGCACCTTTTCCATCACCTTCCCTTCTTAGTCAGCTCTTCTTTAGGCTAACCCCCTTGCTCAGTTATGAGCAAGAGGTTCCACAATTGACAGGAAAATTGGAGGATTACTAAAATTATTTTACAGATGGTATGCCCATCTGCATGTTCCATTAAAACAAGAGGAATATAGACAGGTTATAATTTACTGTCATTCTTGCATCATTTTTTTAAATAGTATTTTCCGACTAGTCCATCTGAATTCCTCATTGTTCAGATCCTTTTTGCTGAAGCACAATGCCTTGTATGTGTCACTTAAGTTTTTACTTTTCCAGACTGTCTTCAGATTTGGACTCTAAGAGTATCTTCCAATACACTCCTAGTCCTTCTGAGGAAGGAAGATTTTACAGTATTCCTCATTCCAAGTCCATCTGGGTTAAACATGGAAATATTATCTAGTACCTGAGCCAGCATAAACTGTCAAATACCACACAACTCATTCTTTCATTTAAACAGAAATCTCAGAAAAATTTTCTAAATAGGTCTGCATCCAGTCTATGATATTTTCACCTAGATTCCCAAATTTGCTCAGGAGAATATTGTATGTGACAGTTGAGATAGCACTACAAAATTCTAGAGACGTGACACATCCTCTGCTTTTTCTTCAGCTACAAGCTATTATCCTGTCAAAGAAAATTGTTAGATGGCTTTGACAGTATTTGTTCCTGACAATTCTGCACTGGCTATCAATCTTGTCCCTGTGGTTACATATGATTTACCTGATTATTTACTTGAACATTTCTCTAGAAAATAAAAATTACTTGTCTGTCCTGCCTCCCTCTGCTTTCCTTCTTTAGAACCATTAGATTTCCTGGTCCCCACAATAGTTGGTAAGTTACTGTGAGCACAGAGGTTGCCAAAATCAAGTGTTCTAGTAGAAAACATAAATCACAAGGTGAGAGGGGGGAAGATAAATCAAACCACAAATCATGATTTATTGTGCTTCTTAGTATTACACAGATTTTGTGTAATACAATCATATTCATGTAAATTATTTATCAAATGACAATGGTCTTTTTTATTCTAGGATCCCTCTGACATAAACTCAAGTCATTGTTGAATCATAGGTGTTGGTTTTGCACCCCTTGGAAGATGTCTCATATTCCTGGAAATGGGAAACAGTAAAAAGTCCTGAACACTCTATTTCATTTGTTTGCTTTCAGAACTCAGCAGAACTAGCTGTGTTGCAGATTGTTTCGAGAAAAAGTGATTTTTCAGCCAATAAACTACTCACTGAGGGTCTGGGGAAGCCAATCTATTCGCAATAGACAAACCGTCTCTGAGACATGAACTGTGAAAAAATTATCCATGCCTTAGTCGGCTTTGTCTCTCCCATGAAGACACCTAGGATCTGACAGTACTGCTTAGAAACTAGAAGAGGAGTATTTAGTGGTTAAACTACCAAGCATATTATATACATGGGTTCCCTAGTGGCATGAATCACTGTGGTGTTGTCCTACTGCCAGATTGTTGCGAGTAATCATGTACCTTTATGATTCAAGCATAAGTACTTGAAACACACATGCACCTTCCTGTACGATTGCGGTGGTCTTTGTATTCACATGCAATTATTGAAAATGGGAGATACTATCATATTTTCTCACCCAACTTGATTCAAAAGAACAAGATTTCATATGTACATGCCCTGAAAGTCAAATCCAATAGATTAATCTGGGCTTTCTGAGGAAGGACAGGAAGACTGTCTGCAGGGGTTTTTTGGTGTGTCATTTAACACTACACTTAGTGAAAGACCAATTCCACCCTCTTTTAAACCACCTGCTACTCATCATCTTATTATTTGCTATCCAAAACCTTCTGCTCCTGAGAAACAGCCATTTTCTTCAGGCCAGAAATAACTATAGTGTGACAAAAATAAAAAAACCAAAAGGATCAAAGGGACCTAAATCATAATGACCTTCTCATCATAATGCCTGTATTTGTACGGTACATTTCATCATGAAAGAAAAACAGCAAAGTTATGTCTTTTATTTCAGAGGATTTTTTTGTTGTTTTAAAAATCTACCAAAATTAAACCCCCTAGATTTATCAGTGCTGGAACATGGAAAAAGCTCTTACTGGATTACAATTTTCCTAAGCTGAATCAATCACATCTCCTCAAATCTGGTTGTAATTCAGCTGGTCATTGCTTTTTGCCCCTAACTCATCAAGGAACTCCTCTTTTCCAGAAGGGGCAAGAGACACACATTTTTTGCCTTTCTTCTTAAATTACTGCCAGAACTATCACCTTGGCAGATGTGCGAGAAGCAAAATCACCCACTTGAGTCCAGGTAACACAGCCATGGGTGTTCTGATCACACTGCATAGACCCAAGCAGAACTCAGTGATGCTCTGCAACTCAGCAGCTGTAAATACAAAACCTGGTAAAGATGCACTCACCAATTTCTCTGGAGATCTGGGTGAACGCCTCCACACCACTCTCTCCATAGTTGCCTTCAGAAGCCAGCGTCGAGACGTAGTTCCACCCAAGGGCTGTCACGATGTCCACCATGGCCTGTGCTTGGTAGGAGTCCGGTGGGACCACTCGAGAGAAGTAGTCATACCTGGTGTTATCGCTCAGTTCTGGAGCTGTAGATGCATAGCTGATTTGAGGTATCTGCAAATAGAATGACAAGTCATTCAAACTAATCTAGTAGCATTTTACACTATATACTTCTATGTTTGAAAGGCTCAAAATAGATTATGCACAGGTATTGTGTAGAACCAAGTATTTTTTTTTAATTATATCAGCTGATCAGAAAGCATCTCAGATTTTGTATGTCAGTCAAGCCTTATTGTATAACACTCTCACCAAGAAATAATGAATTCAGTCTTGCTCCAGATGTCATGATTCTTGACATGTAAGTGTTACAACTTCTCTTTTGATCCTGGCTCTGATAGAAATAAGTGAAGAAAAAAAAAGGGGAGGGGGAAGGAGGAAATCTTACTATTACTACAGAAGATGAAAAGGTCAGTTATTATGACTGCGATTCTTAAAAATGCTACACTTACTTTCGACAAGTAAAATGTGGATTATTTCCATTTCATTGTTTTCTTTACTTATGTGCATGCACGTGTTCCCATTTTATTACCATTTTTAAATCTTTCTCTTGATTTTTTCAAGATTTCCCTAGATTTTTCATATTCCAGTTTTAATATGGCATTGTACATTCTTTAAGAATATGAAGGCTATGTATTTAATAGCAAAAGCTATTTGATGAAAAAAAAATACTAAAAAAATTACCTGTATATGACATACATATAGAGGAGGAGAAAGCTTACAAGGATGGTAAACTTTGTAGAAAACACCTCAATATTCTTAGCAGAAACAAACCTAAGTAACTGAAATACATTTTAAAATACATTTTTAGTCTCTTAGAAAAAAAAAAACAAACAAACAAAACACAACTAGGGCAGTTTTCTGGTAACTCTTGTCTTAAATAAATGGTTCAGAGATGTCCAGAAAAAACTGTCTGTAAGAAATACTCAATTATTATGAAGCATATTTTGGTGCAAGAAAATTAACATTTATGCTAACTTAAAAGGGGAATTATTTTCACCTTCCAAATGGTAAAACTGATAAAATAGTCATTACTATTGTGATCTATATTAATAATACGTGCTAAATTCATGTCTCACAAAACATGAAATAATCTTTGAGAAAGCAGTCTGAATGGAGTTATTAAATTGACTCTGCTGAGAGCCAAATTTAGCACCTCAGGCAACAGGTGATCTTGTAAATGCTCACTGTCCTATTAGATGCTATAGTAGAAGATTTCAGTCCAACCACTACATCCAGTACAGTGTTTCCTCGTCAGTACAAACTAAAAAAGGGATTTGGGGCCTATGTAAGGGATTCAAAGAGTCTGGTCATTAACCATACCTGCAGAGACAGTGTAGACTATTACAGCCTGAAAAAACAATTTGTTGCCTTAGGAGTGGCAAAATCACTGCTCAGTCAGAAACAAACAAAATAAACTCTTATGTATCTTGGCTGTATTCTTCTTCAACAAATTTTCTACACATGGAAAAGCCTCAGAATAAATAATCTGAAATGTTTTTATAATAACGACCAGAGAGAACAGGAAAAAAAGGAGAGGGAAGATCACAGAAAAAGTTATATTTTGTGGAAATCAATACTCCTAACATAGCAAAGATACGCCAGATAAAAATAAAGGATAAATTGTTCTTACAAAACTTGTCTTGTATAAATTCCCTTTCTTTCACAAAGTGTTTGAAACATCTTTATCTCTTTCCAGACAAGAGATTTTTGGCATGTAATAACACAATTATGCATATTTAGAGCACATATCTTTCCCTTTCTAAACTTCCTCTATTACTCTCTAAACCAGTCAATTTTGTTACATATGGAAAAAAATAAAGACATCTTTTGTGATTTTGCCCATTTTACTCCTTGGTGTTTCACAAATACTATGGCATTGTTGCTGAAAGTTACTTCATCAATAATGTCAATAAAATCAACACCAGTAAGAAATCTTTTAGATGGACACTTCGGCATTGAATATCTTGAAGCCCAGACCACAGACTTATATCCATTAACATTTTCAGTTCCCATTTCTCTTCAGGTATCAGATGAATAACAAATCCTAGGTATGTTCTTGTAGGAGAGTCATTGGTTCAACCACAGCAATGAGACGTTTCAGATCAATAAAGATATTATATGTACTATGAATATCACTTATCTGGGGGCTTGGAATATGCAGAAAAGAGATGCTACTTCCCTACTTTTCAGCTCTTTGCAGTTCAACTTCTTCCCTAGAGTTATTTATAATAACAGTAGAAGAAAACAGAAGGTGAATACAGTCCAAAACCAATACCCTGGAATCACTGAGCACAACAGTATGCTTAAACCACCACTGTTTTGTAACTTCTGCCACCTTTTCAATAATAGGAAAGAACAATACACCATGTAAAAGTAGGGAGTAAGACACTCTCTAAATAGCAAGCCAACCCTAAGTCTTGAGGAAAAAAGGATTCTTGCAATGAAATATGTAATTATTTTCCTTATTTCTTTTTGTATATATCCTCATGGTTATAACCAACAAAAAATTCAAGAATTTTCTCCCCAAAATTGCAGTTCTCCCACCCAGAAATGCCTCATTGATTTCTTTTTTTGAAAGCATTTTATGCAAAGCAAACAGAAACCTCCTTTCTTGCCTGCTTTTAAATGTATATTTGTATACAGGGTAGCTCTGAAAAATAGCTTTAAAATTTGAGGATTTGGGGTAGCTATGCAGGAAGTGAAAAGACTCAGAATGATACTCAAAGAAATTGTTTGGCATGAAGACATTGTTTGGATTTAGTGGTTCAATAATCCATGAATAAAAAATATATACATTAAAATGTAACAACTCTAGTTATGGACTGTAAGTTTAATAAAGCATTTTACATGACCCCAAGTACAGTTTACAAGATAGAGTATAATGCTGCCTAAGCAAGGGAACTGTTATGCTCTATCAATTCAGTAATATGTGTTTTTAAAACTCCCTAAATAGAGACTGTATTTATACTTTAAGTTCCACTGGCCCCTTGAGACATAAATTTGCATTTTGAAAGAGACCTGTAAAGGAGTTTTATATTTCTCATTCTAGATTTCTCAGTCTCAGTTTTCTAAATTAAATACCATACTAGTAACATTTACATTGTACCTAAGTGATATATATCACTGTTAATAGTGTATTTCCTTCTCCTTTGGGGAAAAGAAAATCAATTATATAACCACATTTGAATCAGTTCTCGCACAACAGCTGTCACATTCACTGACAATTGCTAAAAGCATTCCTGTTTGAATGCTCATTGATACAATTTTTCTGTTCTTTCCTACCCTATGGTTTGGCCACTTCCTCGCATTAACCTATAAACTGCTGATAAACTCTCAACTTCTAGTGGGTGACAGACTTTAACTCTCTGAAATTATTATACAGAGGGATTCATAGAAACCTTATTTTTATTACTTTTAAACCTTAAGCTATCTATTTAAAAACAAAAAATCCTAGTGTAATTTTTTGAAGCAATATCTTGCTTTAGTTACACACTGGTGTTAATCCTGATACATACTGAACTACTGCTGAAACTATCAGTGATCCCTCGTTACTTTAATCTAAGTCAGTGGTGGCTTCATCTCATTCTATTATTCAGTCACTGGCATAAAAAATAAAAAAGATTCGGCATGCTTAAAAAATAAAATAATTTGGATAAAAAACCAAACAAATAAAGAAACAAACAAACAAAAAAAACCAAACCTGCTAAGCAGAGCACCTAATCCTTCAAGATACATTCAAACCAAAATCTACAGTAAAGAAGAATCTGTTTTTCCTGGATTTTTCTATATATATCTATCTGATGTAAAATCGGTCTCTAAAATATCCACTTCCTAAAGAATTAGAGAAGATGGAGCAGGTACTTTCAGAACTGACTGTCCACAAGTGTGACTGTGGTAGCTCTTCAAAGGGGGAACTACATCAGTACAAGGTATCCACCAAGCATTATTACAAAACGGACTTGTACTCTCTTATGGAGGTGTGGACAACTTCAGGAGTGCCAAAGGCAGCTAATGTAACTTTTGATTTATTCCAGCCAAGTAGTAAACCACCTTCAGTTCCTCTTACACTGAAAACAAAAGCCACTCACTGTTCCTGAATTCAGGACTATTCATAGAGGAGCATTACCCTGGATCTGTTTGATGGGTCCAATGCTGGGATCCAAACCCAAAAATATAGAAGAGTTGAACTGAGGATGGCAGAGGAAGCAATGTAACCTAGTTGTGCCCTTCCAGTAGAGTGTCTTCACTACAGAAGTCATCTCTTAATAAGCTTTCTTTTCAATTGCATGCTGTCCAAGTTTTGGGCAAAAGTTCACTAGAACCCTTTTTATTGAGCTTTTAAATCCATTTGCATGCTACATTTGTCAATGTAAAGCATCAGCTGGACATTTCAAATGCCATCTTCCTTTATATAGTCGTTCAGCTGAAAACATGATATAGGAACAGAACAGCAGACGGTGAAATGAGCTAAGCTCATAAGAAAAAAGACCTGGGAAAGGAATCACCAGTGATTTTGAACACTACAAATTATGAGTTATATGCACAGAAGTAACTGTGCTGTACAGTCACACAGAGTAATGGGCTTAAATTACTCACATCTTCAGTTTCACTACCCACTCAGTCCTATCACCACTAACTTCAACATATCAACTAGTATCTCATTTCTCTTTTCTATTCTCTAATCACTAAGCAATCATTTTTTTAGGAATATTAGCAATAGCACATTAAAAATAGTAATAATTGCAGCTAAAAAATTGCAGTCAATAAACTTTAAGTTAATGATTGCTCAATATCAACTGGCATTTTACCACCAACTAATAAAGCTTGCAAAGGAGTAAAAGTACTTGAAATAAAATTTAACTGTGGAAACATGTTTTGAACTTGATGGTTTTTTGAATTTTAAATGCCTATTATTAATCATTAATGGCCCTCTCTTTTCAAGATTTTTATTCCCTCGTCTGTATAACAAGAAAGAGTTCTTTTTGAGTACAAAAAATTCACAGCAGTGAAATGAATCCTCAGGGCCTAGATATTGAACAGTTGCCGGAGGAGAGCTGAGGTCACCATACTTTAGCTATTAGTGACATTTGTAAATCCCATCAGCCAGAACACCACCTTAGTCTGCTTTCACTTCTGAAAAATGTGTCAATCTGCAGCACTGTAATGCCAAAGTCATTCAGAGAGGACATTCAAGATTCAAAAGAATTTGATGAAGCTTAATAATCTTATTCTATATCAAACAATACTAAAAATGTCCTTTTTTGTACTAATTATAGGAGGAAATGTAATGCATCCTGGAACTGTCCATTTCGGTCTGGGAGATTAATTCAACTCTCAATAGAGAGCCTGGGAGATTAATTCAACTGTTCTATACACACCACATAGAACAATACTGTAAACAGCTATGTCTTCCATCAAATCTCACAATACCACTCATTTTGGCTACACATGGCTATTAAGGCATCTTATGTTTAACTACCTTCTACAAGTGTCTTCATCCTTCCACCTGTGACAAAAACTGGATAGGTCACTCGTGCCATCACGAGGACCTCGTTTCATTCATTTCAGAATAAACCAACATCAAATCACCCTGTGAAAATGTAACACATTAAGATTCAGTAATGCTTTTGGAGATGTGAGATGCACCATTCAATGCTCAGAGCAGATGAACAGGGTGATACCTTGCCAACTCCAGCAGCTACAAACTACCTCTGCTAGCGCCAATGTCATGGAAAAGTTTCAACATATGAAGTTTTCTGATTCAGCCTCTTTCCACAGATTTTAGCATGAGGAGGAGCAACCTACAATAATACATCTTCACAGTAGATATATTCATGTATTCACTTATATTTTAAACACGGGCAATTCTAAGCTATATTTATTTAGATGAATACACTCGATGCTCTTTATGTTAAGGACACTCAGCTACAGTATTTATCATGTGTCCAGCATTCATGTTGTTCAGGAATTACCATAGATTTCCATCTCCCCCCAAAAATATGTTCACATCAGCTAGAGCAAAAGCAAGAAAAAACAGATATGCTTTTGAACCAGAGAAATACAATTTAAAATGCATTTAGTTCAAAAAAACTTTAGTAGAATTTAAAAGCTTTGGAAACTGAAAGAACAAAAGTATAATCTGAAAGCTGTCATTAGCTGATTTCACTTGGTAGGCAGGATTTTTTTAAACCCATTTGAATTATTCCAAGTCATTCTATTTGCAGTAAATATCATAGTGGTTTCTGTCAAGGATGCTTGCAATTCATACACCTAATGATGAGGAGGTAATGATAGATTCCTTCAAATCTTTTGAAAGTTCCCTATATGTTTGGATGTGTTTTGTGTAAAGATATGGGTTTTGTGACAAAATGCAGCACAGTTGTCACTATTTTTTGCCCAAAAACACAGGGACAGAAGTGATCCATAACACCTAAATGCTTCTGATCTGGGATGGGTAAACTATGTTATTCTTTCTTTTGTCTTCCATTAGTCTTTCGCTGGTTTTACTTCTTTTGCCAGTTACCTTCTGAAGACATATTCCTGAACAGAATACAATTTCAACTATCTGCACTGACCTTTTCATGAAAAGACATAGCTGAGAATCAATGCAGCTCCGTTTGTTGCCAACAATCATCTGGTATGTGAATCTGGTATGTGAAAAATTGTACATACAGACGCAATTACTAGCCCTGTCAAAATATCGAGGTAAAATCAAATTGCAAATCCTCTCTCGTTACTGATTTTCTCTTTTTTTTTTTTTTTTTTTTTTACCACTACAAACACACTAATTATCTGTCATACTTATTTCTGAGGTTGTTGCTGGTCGTCAAATAGACTAGCAACTACAGTACTCTGAATAAACTGAATTACCCTAGAAAAAGTCATTTTTTCTAGTTAATACATATAATTTCACAGTATCAGATTATGGGCTGAAAAACTGTTAAATCTCCATTGCATTGCACTCTATCCTCACTTGCCAGAAAGCATCTTTCACAAAGTCTAATGAGATATGCTACAGCAAGCGTATTTCAGTTTATGACCTCCTCTGCTGCCCTTGTAGAACAGGATGCAACAAATATAAAATATAAAGTATTCAAATTTAAGAAGGAGCTTCCTTCCAGTAGGTTGGAGCAGGTCAGGGACTCATAAGAAGTCATTACCTTTAATTGCACACAAGGGATACCATAGAAAATAATAATACAAAATCCCAACCTCAAATCCCACAATAGATGCAACATATACAAAACAAATTCACCACTCCAGAAAATCTGGGATGCACTTTAGGGCAAAATATTAAAAGGAAATTTATGCATTATGAACATTTTTACAGCTGGAGCACATATTGTCCCACTGTGCAACACTGTGTAACTCCAGGAAGATGAGAATCCATCTAAAGACGGCTTGAACTGTCATCAATGTTCTGTGAAAGAGAGTCTATTGATAAATGTTTAACAATGGCATTTGCTCAGTATGGGAGCTCTATTCTAGTATTTCCACATCATTTTAAATCCTGGAGTTTGCTCTCTGAAAACCAACTACGTTAAGCAGTTGCACATTAAATTTTCCAACATCTGTAGGCAGCCACTTTCTAAATATTTTAAGCCCAGCTGAGGTCCAGGCACTGAATGATAAACTAAAGAAGCAGTAGATCAAATGAGTAATATTCATACTGAGATCACAAGGAGGGGGGATGGAGGGGACCTTGAGCTTGCAAATGGCTGTTAGCTCTTCCTTCACAGAATCTTATGTTCTCCAATCATCAGATCAAATGAGAAGTCAAGGATGGCCAGATAGCTTTAGGGACTTCTTAAACTATTAAAATTCTCTTTTTACTTTTTGGGAAAACCCACACTCAATTATGTGTATCAATATGTTAGACTTATGTCAGCCTCTGCTAAGCACAGTGTGAACTCTGATATTTCAAAGCTTTTCTAGCCCTATTTTCCTCATTAGAGCTTGTCATGTCTGTGTCTGAAACTCTAACCTCCTTTGATGAGTTTGAGAAAAATACACAAAAATTTATTAGTCTGAACTAGAAAAGTGAACTTTTTATTATTATTCACCAGTAACAAATTTACCTAGTATCTCATGAAGTACTCCTCAGTCCAAAACAGTTTTCCTTTACATTCATTTAATAATTAGTACCATAGAGAACAAAGCAAGCAACTTCAGAGACTCACCCACGGGGACACGCAGTTGTCCACAGGAATTTTTCTGATTACAGAGACCATCACTAAGGAAGGAAGGAAGTATGAGATACTGGAAGAAGTGGGAAAGCGTTGTTACAGAGTGCCCAGGGAAGTGGTGAAGTCACCACCCCTGCAGGTGTTCAAGAAACAACAACGTGGCACTTAGTGCTGCAGTTTAGTTAACAAAGTGGAGATCGGTCAAAGATTGGACTCTGTGACCCCAGAGGTCTTTTCCAACCCTAATGATCCTGTGATTTTTGTGAAGAGGAGGGTGTTCTCAGCAGAATGCAAGACAGATGCTGTGCTTAAGGGACAGCTCTGACCTTTGCATTCACTTTTTACCACAGCAAGGCCACTTCAGCTTACACCACTGGCTGAGCAGTAGTACTACCCTTTTGCTACCCATGCTGCCAGCTTAACATCATGAGATACAAGTGACTGAAAAATACCACGAGGAGGAAGATTAAATTCTATATTGTTGATGGCTCTCTCCACAGTTGTGGACAACCTGAATATACATAAACAGGACTCAGCTGGCCAGACACATATGTCCAGTGTTTTAGTGGGTGCTTTCACATGTTTAGAGTATGCCGCCTACACTTCAGCTATAGCCCAGAAAGCCCAGCTTTCCATTAATCTCTCTGCCCCATGCTAATGGTTTTGATACCTCATATCAGAATGCATTAAGGAAATCCCTATGATTCACCACAGCTATGGATTTCTTCTGCAGCACAGGCAGTTAATATAGGATTATAAAGCATCATTTAAACCCATGTATTATCAACTTGGAAGAAGAAAAATTAAAAGTATCCCTTTTTTGTGTATTGAGATGATTTTTTTTTTGATTCTTAAAACAATCAGGCTTGACAATTAAACAATTTTACCTTGAGTTTTTAGCGTTATAAGTTACAATTAAACATTAGGCAGTGCCTAGTCATTTCCAAAAAAGTTCAGTATTTCCTGTATTACCACAGTGAAATGTTAAGTCCAGTTGCTACCAGTAGAAAAGTTGAAGAAAAAAGAAAAATATTTCCAATCGAAAGATTGCAAGTTATCTATGAATTAAACTCTAGGGACAAGGGTGTGATATCCAAGCCTTCCTTTCTATTCAAAATATACTTTAGTTTAGACATAGTAGGGTGGTTGTAGAAAAAAAAGACATCCTCCTCCACACGGTTCCTGAACACCACAGGGCAATATCTCCTCTTTTCCATCATTACCAGATTTCCATTATGATTTCTGACTTGAACACTATGTTTTATCACTATGTTGATCCATGGATTATCTTAGCTAAAACATCATGGCAAATAGAGAGACAAAAACCCAGGCAACTGGTGTGAGAGCACAGCAGTGTATTTACAAAGTAGGATTGTGGTATGTTATCAATGGTTTGAAGACTCTCTGAAACAGCTCCTACAGAATTTCAGAAAGCTGTGAAAACTAGCATGAACTGGACAGGTATATTGGAAATGGAAGGGTTTACAGGGAAGGATGAAGTGAAGGGGGGCAAAACCAAAACAAAAATACTGACTACATTAATAATGTGAAAAAGTGATATCAAATAAAAGGAATAACCTATTGTCTAATGTGGCCAGAGTCTGGAATCTTCCAAAGTACATCCTGGCTAAGATGGGCCTAATCTTACTTGTCTCTTTTGGAAATCCCAGTTTTGCAACATAGAAAAGCGAATGTAACTGCATTATCTACCATTTGGGGATTGTCCACAAGAATAACTATCCAGTCCTGGTGTAGAAAAAAGAAGCTTTGTAATATGGGCTCAGAAGTACATTGTACAAAGTACATAAGTATGCCTGATCCTCTCCCCCCACCAAAAAGCTATGCTGAAACCTGCATGTCCAAGCACATGCAGCAACTCAGTACCCATCATTTCCACCAAGGTATCCTGCAGGCAGCCTTTGGGATCTTCATGAAGGCCATGGTACTTTGGAGGCTGCTCCACAGCCAAAAAGTCAGAACAGCACAAACTGCTAAGAGTCTTTCTAACTCTTAGACCAAAGAACCAGTCAGACCAAAGAATACCAAAAAAAATACCCACAGTAATACTTGGTATTAAATAGAAAGCAAAATAATCACCTTTCACAATTACTTGTATTTCATAAATTCTATCATTCCGTTAGGATCAGTACAGACTTACAAATCATGCTCAACACACACAAACAGATCACAACACAAGGAGGCTTTGCCTATGGTCAGGCATATCAGAGATACCCTTGAAGTGCGAACTTATCCACCACATACTTTGGCTCTGTCAGCAGTCATGAGTAAAGTTTCCAAAAAGTAATGATTGCCCTGAAAGTCAGGAATTACAGGTGAAATTATTATATTTCTATATAAAAGTATTTTTACATATGTATCATATACATAAATATATGCGCACATATATACCATGTGTTGGGCCCCTTTTCTTTCCTTTCTGACAGAGTAGTTAGTGGTTCATACTTGCCCATTTGGGAGGCTACCCAAATTTTGTTTCTAAGCTGATATGGTTACTGACTCAAATTGAACAAGATGAGCTTTAGGAAAAGCACAGCTTAAAGCGAATAAGCTCACTTGGAGAAACAGAGAAATCTTGCAGAGGTTTCTTACGTGTACAGCAGTATATTCTTAGTTTCTCCATTTAAAGGAGATAATTAGAATATGGAGGAAATATTTTTTAAAACAGTTCAATGCTATTTCTTATTGAACTTATTTCCTATGTATTTTTCCCTGAAATATTCTCCCTTTCTTCCTATATCTCATACTTACTTTCTTTGCTCAGACATTTCAACAACCTATAGTTCCCTTCTGCTCTCTTCTTGATGTTCTCTCTTTCCTCTATGTGTATATCTTCTTCCCAGTTATCCCTTCTCCTTCACACTTGTTTTCTCTACCTCTTCTCACTCCCTCTTCCTCAACAACTTGCCTGAACTCAGAAGGAAGAGTAGACAGTGGTTGGTTCCTAAAGAGTGACTTAGGTTTCTCAGTTCCAGCTTTGCTTTCTCTTTTGGCAGCCCATGCTCAGAGATACTTGGTGCTTCCACTTGCCCTGTGGAAAAGGCAAAGGGGAAGTCCTCTTCTATGAAATATGGCTGGACAGGGTCAACCCTCACTCTTGTCTACTGAGTAAGGCTTCCTTCCCCGTAACAGGCATTTTTGCTCTCTGACTGCATTGGGAACACATTCACAAAGTCAGCAAAAGTAGTATTTGATGCAGGAAAAAAGCCTATATTGGATGAGCATTTCTGCAAATTCTCCTTTTCCCTATTTTTATTCATTGCAATTTAAGTACAAATCAGTTTACTGTTATCACCACCATACAGCCTTGTTTGGGTCTGTTAGCCTTAGCCTTGCTGGGTAGTGCAATGGAGATTTCCTCCCTAGCTCTGACTCTCCAATATCTCTAAGTCCAAATACAGAATGATATATGTCTTTTGAAGGTTCTTAAAAGTCCTCCTCAGTTAGCTTGATCCTGTAAGTCTGGCCCCACCATCAACATCCTACTTCAGCAGCTCAGCAGGATGATGAAAGAAGAGGGTCTGAGGAGCTTTCAATAAGTTCATAAAGCTCTCCCACTCAATTTTTTTCCCATTTCAGCAATCCCAGTAACACCTCATGTTTCTGACAGGATGTCAGTAGTCAGAGACAGACTTTACTGACAACCACTTTCCAGTGCCCTGAGAAGCAGCTCCCCTGCTTGCCTTCCCACCTGCAGGGATCAGCTCACCTTTGCTATGCAGTACAGCCAGGCAGTGCTTCAGTTGGCAGCCAAGGGAGCCTTGGCCCCAGGGTGCCACACAAACCTTTGCTTTCAACTAAAAGGGGTGAAATGCTCATGCCAGCCCATAATATATTTCACAGAATTCAGTGTCTTTCTTTGGGTAGAATAAGAAACCAATTGATTCTGTTCTGACCAAATATTGGGAGCCTTAACACACTTCAACTGTTTTTTCCTGTGACTGATACAAAACACGTGTTTTTAAACCCAGCTTTAGTACAGGTGTTTCAAAGAGAACCCCAAGCTTATCTGACAGTGTTTCACTCTGCAGCTACTGTATGCAGTGCATCAGTGCACTGATCAGTAGTCTTTGGAAATCTCCTCTTTTATACTGTGCACAAATGATTTGTATTAGGAACTAGAGTACCACTGTAACACTTCTGAGTACTATAGCAGCTTTTGATGAGTGAACATCTTTTATTTTGAAATTGTCCTCCCTCAGTCTGTTGCTGCATATGTTAAAAGACCCCATCAAAAGCAAAATTACACTAAACTAGATTTTAAAGTGTCAAGTGCATTGAATAAACATTGGAGACATCAAAAGCCTGAGTGGATGCTCCTGATGACAAGTGGTGTGGGAATGCCAGCCTGTGCTGAGCCTGATACAATTCCATTTCTATCTACTTACTGAAATTGCTTCACAAATATATTTCTGCATATCAGTGTCACCTATCCAGTTTCAGGCACTGGAAGAATTGGTTTAAAATTACCAACTGAAAGATATCAACACATTTTTTTCCATGGAATATCAATGTCATCTACATCTCTTTCAAAGAAAAAAAAAAAAAAAAAAACCCACACAACTTTGAAGCATTTGTTTTTGATGTCTTTAGTCTGTCTTCCCTTTCACAGTTTGTAGATCTTACTTTTTAATCACAAAGGCTACAAAGAACTGAGGTTTATTCAAACACAATTTGTGGGCTCCGTCAGCATGTTGGCTGCCTATGTAACATAAGGTGAAGTTCAGCACCTTGGAATGGGATTCACATGATACTTCCCAAGCTAGCTAGTTGAAATACTAAGCAAGATCACATTTCTTGTGTAGCCCAAAGTCATCTTTTACACATAAGATTGGTTCAGACATCTCTCCTAAAAACAATTCTGGAGAAGAGGATAATGTTGCCAACTCTATTTTTTTAAAGAAAAGCTAGTTGCCACTGAATCCACACTTATGCACTTGCACCTTCACTCTTAGATGAGAGCCGTTCTTTTGTGTAGGGATGATGGGAGGTTATCAAATCTCTTTCCTCTAGGTTAGAAACCAATACAGAAGGAGTTATAGCAAAAGCCAAAGGATGAAACACGGCTCTTATGTCACCTTCAGCATGCATACAGCCTGAGCCATATCTAAGGGATTGCTCTGAGACGCTGGCCAGACTGAGATGGGAAGGACTCTCTCACCCTTCTATGGCAGCAGGATCCTGTGTGGATGAGTTGCATGAACCTGAACAAACCAGTGCAGCAGACAGAATTGCAGAGCTCTGCACTATATCTGAGCTGGTGCAGGTACCAGGGTCTGGCCTTGACTTCCTGAGGCATGTTTGACATTGAATAGAATATTTGCCAAAAATGTAGGCAATAAGGTAACTGACAAGGTGACTGCCCCCATGGGAAAATGCAGTCATGGAATTGTAAAGGTTAAGAGAACTTCACTGGCCAAAATTAGATAGCATAAGTTTCACAGATCCAAGAACAGCTCACAGATTGAGATGCCTGAGTGCCACTTTAGGCACATAAGATGGTTCTGTGAGGTCTTACTTTTTCTATCTGGGCTAGGTAGTCCAAATATAACTCTTCAGATCTATGAAAACAATTAAGGGGTACAGTTGCATTATGCAGTTTCGAAATGAATCTGCAAATCTGTATCAGATTTCTAAAGAATTGCAATTTCACTCCCTATTAGGATAAGAGAAATTTCTGCCTGACAGAATTCCCCATAGAATTGAATGAAGTTATTTTCTATGTCTGTACATCAATCAGTTTCTTATCTCTGAGCATTTTTCCCTTTCCATCCTTTACACTTTATAATATATATCCTTTCCATTAACTCAATTTGGCTGAGCCAAAAATTAACAATATTTTACCTGAGAGAGAAAATTTTTGGCTTTATATACACAGGTGTCACAACAATCAGACTCTAATAAAGAGTGAATGGTTTCAAATACACTTATCTATGCACAAAGTTTTGTACAGAATACGCAAGAGTAAAAGCTGAGATACCACCAGTGCTGGTGGCCAATAGTCCCAGATTCCCTCTGCCACCCTGGTGTCAAAGCACAGGGCACCTTCTGAGGCCAGCTGACCCTCTGCACATCCTGGTGGACACAAGCCTCAGTGCTGAAGTCTCCGGAGCCTGCTCTGTTCTCCAGGCAACTGCAGAGCAAAACCTGATTTTCAGACAGGCAGTTGGCTGCAGAAACCCAGGCTCTGGCACACAGTGCTCTGCCTCACTAGCCAACAACTGGAGAACCACAGGTGAGAACAGTGCCAGGTCCCTCACCCCAGCGCAGCCTCACTGGAGGCAGAGCATCACCACAGTGCCATGACAGGCTGGAGTGTGAGCAAAGACTTTGCATTTTATTAAGTACCCTGAGAACGAAAACTCCCTCTGAGCTTCTGCAGCTCAAGTAGGGTGCTAGAGCTGTTGCCCCTCTGTTGAGTCTGGGGGATCGCAGCCAGGAGCCAGCATGCAGGGAGCTACTCTGCACCAGGATGCATGGAGCACCTCATGACTGCAGCAACAAAACAAAGCCAGCATTTCTGTGACACTTCATTTACTGTCCTTCCAGTCAGGGGTACATCAGTGGGAATGAGACACTAAGTGCTCAGGTAGGATCAGCACTTTAAAGCCTATAGACTAAGTTATAGGGGCAAAAAAAAGCTCAGCAAGTACCGGTAGCTGGCTAGACAAAAGACTATTTAAATCTTTGCACAAGGGCTGGGACAACCTTAATATTCCACCACTTCTCCACAAGACAATTTTTATTTCTCCCCTCCCACACCAGGACTGACCACTTCTAACCAAAAATTACTGCTATTATTAATAGTATTTTCACAGATTTTCCTGATAGAAAAGAAATAAACAGAAAACCCTCTTCAGACCTCTGTTTCACAGTTTGGATGCATCTGGGTCACAAAATACAGAATGCAGCAGAAGAAGCCTTTCTGCATGGGAATTAGTTGTCAACATGCTACAATTTCAGCCTAGACTGTGGAATTCTCAGCTCTGCAGAATAAACTTCCAGAAAGATAATTAAAATAAGACTTTCATGTGATGTGAACATCAACCACTCCTCAATACAGCTCTTGACAATATAAAAAGAACTCTAAAGCATTTTTCCTATATTTCCCAGAAAATCAGATGTTCAAGTCCCAAACTATTTCATTTCACTATTCAAGTGTTTATTAAGGTCAAGGAAGCTTCCCAGGGATGTGGAATTTTACCTGAAAGCAGCAGCTGACGTTTAAAAATAAAACAGATGATCAAAATTTGATCTTCTCACACACATCTTTTTTTTAAAAAAAAACTTCTATATACACACCTACACATTCTCAAGAAATAAGGAACACTTGAAATTCTTCTCACACTGCATCAATTTCCACATCTTATCTCACTTCAGCTCATATCTGCTGTAGAAATGAAATCTAAGAAAAAAATTAACATGTGCAAACCTACCAGTTAATAAATTGTTGATGTATAGTCAGAAGAGAATAAATTGTTTTATCTGTTTAGAATCCAAAAAGCAGCATGTTAAATACTGAATGCTCTCTCAGAATATGAAAAAATATATTATCCTTTTTATTGACTGTAAACATTCAATCTAAAGAACAGTTGGAAGGTAGAGTCTGCAATACCTGCTTTGATTACTCAACAGATGTTCTACGGAGTCAAAACTTACTTACTCCCTGAGTTTTGACTTTTATTGTTAACTCAAACAATAACAAAATAGAAATCTAAGCTGCTTTTTTTTCCCTCCAACTGACTACAGACACAGCAGCTCTCTAAAAACCATCTCTGCTCTGATACTTCATTATATCTGCTTGAGGGAAAGTTTCCTATATCTCAGATAATTTGCACCTGCTGTATGAGTCACCTGTTAGTACAGCTGCTTCTTAATGATAGTACCTTGCAGCTGAGATAAGAGTGAATTCAACACCTAAAGATCAAGAGATGATTTGAGTCTAATACATTAGTTTCTTCAACTCACAGAAAACTTATTTCCTTATAAAAATAAAATCATTACATGATCCAGTAGCTAAAATAAGAAAAGTAAAAAAATTAGGACTACAAATCATGTAAAGATATTGAATGCCAAAACTAACAAATAACTGGAAAACTTTGCTGGACTCAATAATATTCAGATATCTTTCTGTGTACCAAAGAACCAGCAAATATTTACCTCAATTCTCATTTAAATGTAGAAGTTGAATGGAAGTAGGCATCATCTGACCTAATTTTAGTCCTTCGCTATGCCCTGACAGAGGAAAGTAAATATAATACAGTCACTGAAAACATGAAAGAACCTAAACCTGTACAGATTTTTTGCTACCTTAGGAATTGCAGCTGCACAGTCAGGTTTTGGGGTTCCTTTCTCTAAAACTTCCAATGGAGAAAAGAAGGTATATCAAATTTCATACAGTAAATCATGAAATTTGTAAAGGAGATTTTAAAAATGATGCTGAACCTCAGCAGCAAACACACAAGAAATATTTCATAGTAAATAAAGAGAATTCCAACTGTATGGGCAAGAATAGCAAGGAAGGGGATATTGCATTGAACCAAGAAGTAAACACCCATGATTTCTTAAAATATGCATATGTGCACATGCACTTAGTGTAGGAATAGACAACAGCAAGAAGTGAGGTCCTATGACTGTTAGTAAAAGTGGTACTCCTCCCTGCAGCAGCTCCAGTGGCACTCCTCACTAACAAAATGTAAGGAATTTCTTGGCTCCTCATGCATCCTGATTTTGATACCATAATATAGGCAGTAAATAACGTAAGGCACCTCTCTCTGCTAAGGTCCCGTTCCCAGAGGTACATGGTGTTCTCCCATGAGGGGCACCACTAGCCCTAAAGACCACTAAGGAAGATGACTTCCAAGACTTCCTTCTCTTTTTCATATACAAAAGCAGTGTCTTACTGAGAAGGATAGTCTTCACCATTTAGAACACTCAAGATATTTTAGCAACATGCTCTTTTTTTATTTGAAAAAAAAGAAAAAGGAAAGAAAAAATTCCACCATCCAGCTAAAAAGGTCAATTTCACTGCAGCAGAGAGATGAAAAACCTTATCTGTATTTCTGCCCTTTCCACGTTATTTTGAAGATGTTGTTCATAAAAAATGTCCATCTCATCTAATCAATTTCTTTCTCTTAAATACCGCTACATTAAACAGCTCTTGAAAAAATTTATTAATTTTTACAAGCATTTACATCTTCCTCCAGAATACCTAATATCAGATTTATTTTGCTTTCCAACCTCAGCCTTTACAGCTACCATTCCAACACAAGTGCCACTTCAGCTCTACCCTCCTCAGTATGATGAGCCTTTCTTTGTGCTGTATGTCCTAGACCACAAAAAAACCTCTATGGTTAAGCAATTGTGAAAATAAGTATGGAGTATAGTTGCTAAATATTCCTGAAGGTAAGAAAGAGCATTTACTTGTTATCATGCTTACCACCTAGAAAGTAAGAATAATGTCATTAAGATATAATGTTTCCTTTGCCCATTATCCATCTTTCAGGAATGAGAGAATTCCACATTACCAAAGTGGTCTCAACTTTGTCAATAATAAAAAGTATTTCTAAATACGTGCTTTAACAAATCTTCAGTCTTTATAATTAGAAATCAAACTTCTGTAATTTTTTAATAAAGCAACATACTAACTATGCTACAAATAAATCAAATAAATTAGGCATAACAAACAATTAAACAGATGACATTTAAAATTAATTTTCTCTACTGGAAGGAACACAATTTAAATTGGTGCTGAGCCTAGCACTCTCCTTGTGGATATTCTTTCAAATGCAGTGACGATCAAAACCTTCGTAACATTTTCAGAGACAAGTCTATTTCATTTTCCAGTATTTGAGATTTCACTTTTAAACTAGGTTTTTTCAATTACCAAACTTCTCTAGAAATGCTTCATGTCTTAAAGTTTCTGCTCAGCTCCATAGTATGTAATTGCAGAACAGCTGCACAGTCACACCAACCACTGATAAAAAGGCATTACAAACTTCTAAGCAAATCATATTTATAATGCATAATATTAAAGGCCAAAGAAAATCAGTAGTACTTCAAGGCAAACTTCTGCAAATAGGGCAAGAGCATCTTGGGAAAGTGGTAAACACTGTGCAGCAATGAAAAGATGCAGCTGTCTAAAACATAACTTCTGTACAGCACACTGAAAAGAGAATTACCTTGCTTTTGACTGTATTTCGTCTCCCAAATTAAAGCATTGTTTACAGTTAATTGCTTCAATGGTTGGACTCAAAAACTGTTAAGAGTCCAGTCCAGCAAAGAGTAGGCACCTGTAGGAGCTACCCAATTCTATGCACACAGGCTCTCTCCCTAACTTCACATATGTCAGTCCAGCAAAGATTTGCCCCTGTGAGCTATTTCAGGTGATCCAGAAGCCACAAAGGAAATGCTCTATTTGCTGCTCTGAAAGCTTTTTTCTAATACTTCATTTGTAATGCTGCAAGTGAAGAGTGAGTCTGTAGGAATCAGTGGATTAAGGCTCTGTAAAGGCAGTCAGCAAGGAAATCTAGCAGGTGCACATTTCACTTGCAGGCTTTACTTAACAATTGTCATCACATGCATACACATTTTCTGCAAAGCATCAAATGCTAAAAACAAAGCAAAGACATTTCATATTCACTAGAAGGTAACAGACGAGTTTTTAGAAACTGCAAAATGCAATAGAATATTTCACTCAGATCATTTTCAAGAAAAATAGGAAGCCAAAAATGAGATGATGAATTTAATTTTTGCTCTGATGCCTGAAAGAACTAAATGTAGAATGGTATCTTCCTCTTGGACTGTATGTGTGACAACAGAAAGAAGTGCTATGTATGTGAATTGAGGGTAGAGCAACTCTGGCTCTGTATATGCCTTTTGGAATGTGAGAAGGTAGCAGTGAATTTGCTCTAAATGAAAGAAGTGGGAAGTTGAAGTGGCCATTTTTGTAGCTAGCACATCGCTAGAGATCTTAAATTAAAGAAGTAGTTGAAGAAACCTGTTTCTGGCACATATTACATATGTCAGTTTAAGACTATAGCTAGTCTGTTTTATATTGACACATATGTATAAATATATATTAAAAAACACAAAAGCAATAGGTTGTTAAAACATTTGAATTATGACATAAATAAGACTTTTGCTTGGGAAAAAGCCTCAGGGGAACAGTTCTACAGACAAGTCCCTGCAAGGAAAATGCTTCCAGGGAATGCCTCCCTAGACAAATCTTCTACTAAGCAGAATGCCTCTGGCAAAATGCTTTTGGTAAAATGCTTCTGAAAGATGATGACTCTCTTGACAAAACCTGTGCTCTCTCTCTCAGAGTGCCCAAAGCCAGGCTTTCATCGCTGCAAGAAGCAGCCCATCAGTGGAATGAGCTTACTGTCTCTAACCAATAAAAATAAAAACTAGAACCAATTACTGCTGTATCCCAATGATTATAAAGCCAGAAATTTCCATAATCACAGCTATTATAAATATTTGTACTCTGATTAGGTAATAGTGACAAATAACTGTCAGGAGGAAGGGATTTATGTGTGATAAAGTTACTGAGAAATAATCATACTGGAGTTATGCAAATTGGTCCTCACCAACCAATCTGCCTGCAGGGATTTGCATAGGTGATTACAAATGTGCAGTAATGCATATGTAACTCTGGGCTCTGCCTGCCTGAGAGACAACTTCTTCTGTGGAGTACTCAGTTATCTGAAAAATCTTGAAGTTACACTGGTACTGAAATTTTGTCTTGTTTTTCACTTTCTTTGTGTTATCTAGTACAAGTATAACTGTTAAGAAATTCTCGTGCCAAAGAAATCTTAAATCATATACTCATAACAAACAAGATTACTATAGTTCCCCTCTTTCTCACTAATCTATTTAATCTCTCACTATCCTCTTGCTGCAGCTACATCCCTTGAGGAAAGCCTTTTCGGTCCCTATGAACACTACCTGAGTGAAAAAACAGAAAGTAGGAAGTGACTGTATTTACTACAGCACAGAATAAGGAGACCATAGCACACAGACAGATAAACATGCTGTATAGATATTCAGGAAATGTCAAGGGCTTAAAGAGATGTTCCAAGCATATTGTTATAGCTAAAACATAGTAGCCATGCACTTTTGCACAAAACCCTTTAGAGCTAGAAAATTAACAGCAATCTTCAAGTTATAGTATCAATTTTCCCTATTTTGGATTCTGTATCTCTTCAGGTCAATATGGTATAAAGAGCCTTACAACACTAGCTTTTTAGTACTGCAGAAAAAGACAGAGTGGGGGAAGGAGTATAACTATACAAAAGGCTAAACATTTTCATGACTTTTCTACCTAAAGTGCTTGTATTTCAGTTTAATGCTCAATCTGAATATATTTGATACATCAAATTTTCTGCACGTAATATTGACCATGTTGATATAGCACAACAACCTGGAATATCTGGTCACATTACAGTTTAGACCTGAGGCCAGATCCTGTTCTCCTAAATCCTGTCTGAGCCAGAATGCAAATGTACAAATTCCCCTTATACTTCCAAAAGCAATCCAGCCCTCCAATCTGCATGCAACCTCTGAGTACTTTTCTGCTTGTCTAAAAGTTCCTTTGGCATCTGAAGTATGTCTTCCATAAGCATATATCTATGCTGAAATACGTTGTTAGTATTTCTATTGACCTTTTTTTGGGAAAACAGCATGTATTCTCATAATGCAAGGAACTTCAATTCATAACATCAGCTCTTCCAACATTCATATTTCCTAATGCAACCACAAAGTATGTTGTTCTTACATTGGACGTTTCTTATTTGCTTTTCGGTACCTATTGTGCTGTTCTTTTCTGTTGTCAGTGCATGACTACAGGGAAGAAATTATATGCACTTTGCAAATAGAAATATCATTGAAGACACTTGAAGCTAATTACAAAGAATCCTATGGTAAGCTCTTTGCAGTACTAAACACAATGAATACAAAATTTTCAGACATACTTATTGAAATAGTTTACAACTAGATGCTATCAGAGCCGGGTGAAAAAAGGTTTCTATACCCCAACAATAATTTCAAGATTTCAAAATATTTTCTGTTCTGCATGAGGATAGAAACACAACTTGTCCGACTTTTCCACCAAAAATAAACAAAACTATGGTTTACCATATGAGATGGTTCTAAGAGATAGAAAATCAAAATTTAAATGTCTAACTCAGAACCCAAAGGTGTTACACTGATATTTCAGTGGGGTTATCTGGAAGCTGTACATGTTTATAAGCACAGAAACTGCCTAATGGATCTGAAAAACTTTCCATGATTAGAGTTTTAGCAAAACTATACACTTCCATTAAAAAGTTGGATTCAACTAGTTGTCATTTTCAAACAAGAAAGGAAATGTTCATCACAAAATTCTAGACAAGCAGTAGTTGCTAGTATCCAAATGTTGATATAGTACTCATTTTATCTTTATGGAGTTTTTTATTACTATTCTGTAGCAAGTGAATCATTTGTCAATCAAAATAAAATTACAGTCAATTTCAGACTGTGGTGCTCACTCAAACCAGCTATCTAATTAGATGTAGTCAACGTTATGACTCATAAACTAATGAGATCTCCCCTTTTGATTCTGTCAAAAAGGAATAGGGATTAACTCACTTGAGAAACTGTTTTCCCACTTTGAACATTAGACCACAGTAATCATTAGATCAAAAGCAACCTATTAAAAGGGTCCATTCCATATGTATTCTATAAACTTAATGCATAATATCCTATTAGGAAATTGTGAGTTCTTATCTTGTACTGGGAAAACATTCCAAAATTCACTTACAGAATAGCTCTTCCATTCATTTCTTACATTCAAAAGAAATAAAAACTGTCATTTTAGCCATGACAAAAGCTAACTTGCAGACACAGCAAAGCTCTTTCTCACAAGACTGAAAAAGTTGCAACTGTTCTGCCTATATAACAAAAAAAAATGTGAGGATAAAATCAATATGTATTGGTTGCTTGTCATCACCAGGTACTGAAAACAGGTTTTAGTTCATTTTTCCTATCACTAAAAAGTTCTAGGAATGTCCGAGGGTTTCTCTGTTTTTTTGCTTTTTAGAGAAAAGCTTTGGCTTTATACTTTTCAAATTAAGTATCTAGAATACTAATGCATAGTTAATATTCTGAATCTACTTTTTACACTGATTTATTTTAATCTGCTCTTTTTTTGTTAAAGAATGTAAGCCCATCCCCAGAAAGACTAATTCTGGTGTATATACATTTCTAGTGCCTGCTGAACTTAGATGTAATCAGTGTGATTTAAACAGGTTCAAACAGGTTAAACAAACTCCGTATATTAAGGTGAGTGTCCCTGCCACACAGCACCAGGGCACTGGCAAAGAGGACAAGGGGTGTCAGTAGGCAGTCCAGTAGGGTACAACTCAAGAAGGTAGCCCTTGCTCCTGGAAACCTATGTTTAGTTTGCATGACATTACCACTGGTGAAAAAGTACATAAAAAGAAATGCAGTGTCACCTAACTCCTCTCGATTAGAATCAAGTTGTCTTTGTAGTGGCTCTTTTGCCTCATGGAACTCACACTCCTCATTGCACAAAGGACCACAGTCTCATGTGTTGCAACAGCTTTGCCCCATAGAATCACAAAATTGTTTAGGTTGGAAAAGACCTCTAAGATCATCAATTCCAACTGTTAACCCAACACTACTAAGTCCACCACTAAACCATGTCCCTATGTGCCACTTCTACATATCTTGTAAATAACTTCAGGGATGATGACTCAACCACTCCCCTGGGCAGCCTGTTCCAGTGCTTGACAACCAAGCCAGGCATTTGGTAACCCCCAAAGTTGAAAGAAATGTGTGGTGAGGTCCTGACCAGGTTAAGATAGACTTGTGGTATCCCATTTTTCTTGCTTGCAATCCCACCAGGTCCCGTCCTCAGGAAACAAACTGGAATATTTCACAAGTTGTTTTGTCATGATCTCTGCAGGATATATGGTGAATGCCACCAAGTAGCTGCCTACAATCCACTCTGTTCTCTGCCTGCCTCCTTTGCAGCACACAAGAGTATTTAGTGCTCCCTGCATCATGGGATGAACATGAAAGAAGGAAAAAAGCTACATTCCTGGAACAGACTTTCAAGCTTTTGGGGATTTCCCTTCAGAATACTTGCGGTGATCATTATTCCTTGGTTAACTTTCTGCTGTAGGAGTAGAGCTGGTGCTAATGTGGAAAATTTATGAATCTCATTACATAAAATTAAATCAGTGTGCACTGAGGCTGCACACACAGCCTGTCTGGGGATGACCCAATAAGTCTTGTACAGACTTGAGTCTCAGGTAACACAGAAGGCTAAAGACTCCAAACCTGACATGTCAGATACAAACTACTCTGTTTGGTAAGTCTGAAAACCAGTAATATTCTAAATGCTTACTCATCTTTTTTTTTTTTCCCTAGCAATATTTTAAGCTTCTCTACAACAAATATTCTTCCAAACTTCTCTCAGTATCACTGAGGAATTTTAGGAATAATATCTATGAAGGATCTCACAAAATATGTTAGCTGCAACCAGTACTTTCTAAGTGAAAACTTTTATGGCTTTGAACATGGAAACAGAAGGTTCATGTGACAGCTCAGCTTGATTTGTAATTAATAAATCCACAGGTCACTCAGCAAGAGTTCCTACTGCAAAGGATTGTTCTTTCAAATATTAGGGCAGGAGATGACTCCAGCAAGGTTGACGCTGATGGCCAGCTAATTTGGGCAGCACGTGATGCTGAGCATCTGCTCTTAAACAGATGCTAAAGCTTCTTTCTCTTGCAAACACACTCCTCCCTTCTGTCTAGAGGTTCTAGTAGATGATGCAAATAGAAACGGTAGGGGCATACTGGAGAAATCTTGATGGTCTTATTTATATCTATTCCACATAGCTCAAGTTCATAATTCCATCCAAATACTAAGGATATATCTCTGTGCTCCACTTCAGACAAGTGGCCTGATTTTTGGGAGCAAAAAAGCCAGCATCTTTCTGGCAGCTTGTCTACTAAATCTTCATTTTGGCATGAAATTTGTTTACAAGACAGGGATAACATCCTTCAATACTTTTTCCCTGAATACCTTCTAACTCATTCTACTGAAATTTTAATGGTAATGATTAAAATGATAATGTCTCAAAATCCAGTTGGAAAAAGTAACTCCATGAGCAGCATATAATAAGGATAAATCTTATTCAAATTAATTCACATTCAGATATCACATATGAAAAGAATTTTATGATGGTTTCTTGTAAAAATGAAATCTATTCAGTCTAAATATAGAGAGCTTGTGTGTAAACAGAGAAATAAATGTAAGTGCTAGTGACAAAAGGAAACCCAAGAAACAGCCATTTTTAGTCTTTAAGTCTTGAAAAGCTATTTTTTAATGTTTTATTTTGCCTAATTTTTCCATAAACATTTTCATTTGATCTTAAATGACCTTCAAGAACAGGATCAACTATCAATTCTGTGTCGTGAACATCTGTACCCAAAAAAATGAACTGAAAAGACCAAAGTTGCTTCACATACACTAATTAACTATCACAAGTGAAGAATGTTGCATCACTATGAACAGCAGTTGGTTTTGAACTTAGAGGTGAAAGTGTACATACTACAAAGCTCAAAAATATCGGGGGCTTATATTAATATCTGATTCTCACTCAAAAAAAATTACTACTGGTGTTGAGGAACAGAAGAAATTATTGCCCTCTGGTGGCCAAAATGGCATTTTTAAAGCATCAAAATTCAAGCAGAGTATATAGGGACAATAATCCACTATTCCATTGGTATAATGAAAAATCTTATAGGACAGTAATTTTTATTGATATTGTTTTAAATTATAGAATAGTATGGTCCTGTCTTTCATAGTTTCAGCATACATGCTTCTATTAAATCTTTAATCTAGGTGGAGTTTTTCTCCCCGTACAAGAGATTTTGCCAGTTCAAATTCAATTTGTGTGAACATACACCCCTGAAACATACTACCCACCTTTAATCAGTGTCAGGAGCAAAGCATCCTGATCACCTCTGTCAACAGTAGTTTTCATTTAAACACAGTAATGTACAACTATATCTGTGTCTGAGAATGCTGGTTTTTTTCTAGAGAGCCCTACAGACGGATGTGAAATGTCAGCTCAAGCAACACAGCCAACCTAACGGTGGTTCTTGTGCTGGAAACAGTCAGGCAGGTTTCCCCCAGTCCACCCACAGGCAAGAGACAATTACATTCCTGGTGCCTGGGATTCCATGGTGAGAAAAGAGATCTGCTGTGCTACAGGAAGAGAGAAACATAGCTCCTGCACTCTACCAAGGGGATATGCACACACTGTATCATGAGTAGACTCAGAAAGGACACTGCTTTCTGTTGCACAGACTGCCCACATGCCTTTGTGTTAGCAAAGAGTGATACAAACATATATCACAGTTCACTGCTGACCACCATCTTATATACCAGAAGGCTTAAACCAACCCTCAGGAGCTCTGTAATCTTCACAAAGCATCTGTTGACCTCCTGGTTCCTCATCATTTCACAGACGCTTTAGCAGAAGAGACCCGTTAGGTCAGTTCCTTGCTTAAAAGTCTCAATTGCTCTGTAGGTACAGCACAGGAGAGGAGTAATCTGAACCTTCTTTCACAGCCCATCTGAACAGGTCCCGTGCAGTTAAGTACATCTCTGGGTGTCAGTGCAGAAAGTGCAGCCCTCAATCACCCTTTCGTCTCCCCAGCTGCCCCAGGCAGTGAGCCAACACTCTTGCACCTAGAAAACTCACAGAGAATCTGTATCCAAGAGCTAATTTACCAATGCAGATTTACATTTGTTTAATCCATGGGAAATTTAAAGGATTCCTGCTTAGAGACTCATTTAGCCCAACAATTTTTTGAAGAATTAATACTGCTGTTTCATTACTTTTTCTCTTAACTTTATTCCATCACTGTAATTACAGATTCTTGTCACTATTTTAAGCAAAGAATAGAAATGACAACTGAGCAAAAACACTTTACAAGTAAAAAGGAGGGGAAAAATAAAATAAATAAGAATCCAAGCCAAAACAGAGCAAAAGCTACCTATATTAGAAAGGGGTTAAATTAAGCAAGAAAGAGTAAAGGTTATGGTTTTACAATCTATTGAGTGGCTTTATTGAGTTCTTAAAGAAGATAGAAACAGGATGGAGAACTCCTTCCTGAAAGGAAGGGTAAGATCTTTATCCTCCAGCCTTAATGCTTATTCACATAAGCAGTTACTTATTTATGTCAGAAGACGCTTTTTGTGTTGCACAACTGACTTCTGTGTTCACACTGCCTGTAAGCTTAAGCTATTCTTACCACCTATTTAAATAGGGCTGCTTTTTTAACTAAAACATTCTTGTACCTAAACCTGGCCACTTTATCTAAGCTCAAGTATAGAGTATTAATCTTCATATACTGCACCAACTAAAGACTTGAAGTAAGGCCTGTGGTTTGTTTTTTTGTTTGTTTTAAAATGTGAAATGCTTTGACTGAATCTTAATTTGTCTAAATGTAATTACCTTCTGAAAGAACAATGACAAAGGCTAACAAAAAAAGCAGAACGACAGAATCAGATAAATTTTATCAATATTATATTGTCTACAACAAATGAATAATCTTTTATTCTGAGTATATCCCAAAATAAAACAATTGTCATCTCATAGTGCTATTCATTTCACTAGAGAAGGATAAGTTTCTTGTACTTTGAAAAGCATTTTTTAATCTTACAGCTTCACAACTTAGATTGTTTTCCTCTGTCTTTCTCAGCAATCAAATATGCTTTAGTCTAACTATGCCAACAAAGTACTAAATGCAAGTAACTTTCCTATTGATTACAGTGTATAAAAATAGTAATCAAGCACTTCAGGATCTGATACAGCATCTGGGGTTTCTGGAATATTGACATTGGAGTAGGTGTTATGTAATCATTGTGAAATCACTAGTGTTTTTACCAAGATCAATGCAGTTTTTAAAAGTATTATTTCCCCTAATTTTTATGAAATTAAGAAATGAATGAATAATTATTTCAAATTTAAGGGAGGCATACTTAAACATAAGCATGTGTCTTCCAAAAATGGGACCAGTGCCTCTTTATTAAATATTATCCATCCCAGATATATGCAGAGATTATTTTGGAAATGCTATCTTTTTGCCTAAATATAGTTAATTTTTAGATACAAATACAGTTATTTTTAAAATGTTTTCTGTAACTTTATAAGCAATTGCAAAAATCTTTCTTTCATAATCTGATCCTTCATGGGCATAGTAAAAGTAACAGGGCTTAAAATACCCATAAAATGATGACTGCAATCCCATCTACATCATGAAAGCTTTGCTCTGGGAATTTCTTTGCTTAGTCTCAATCTTTACTTTATGGTAAAATAGAGTGCCTTCTGCTTTAAAACTGTGTGAGATGTTTGTGCTAGGGAAGACTCAGCAGAATAGAACTGCACACATCAGCAGGACCCTGAGCATTTAATCAGGAAAATCTCCCAGAGAAACAAGAATTTCAACTGGAACAGCAAAGGCAAGATGGGGCTTTAATAAGGGGATGTGTGCTGGTGTGGTTGAGATGGGCCACAGCTGAAGAGTCTGGGGGTGGTACAGCCCAAGCCCTCGCAGCTGCACCAGTACCAGCTGGCTGAGTTTATTTCAGGTAACCCTTTCTTTCTGAACGTATTGCAGCAAAGGCAGGGTTTAGCAGGTTCATCAGGTCAGACAGTTTGCTCCTTAGTTTAAATGGATTTTCTTAAATACTATAGATCACAAACAGATGCTAGTACACCCAAAGATATTTTGTTTTGTTCTAGCTCATAAGAAGTTCTCATAAGATTGTTTTAAAACTTCAAAAGATGAGCCAATTTTCGAGCAGTCTGGTACATTTTAATTGCCAACGTTCCTCTTAAAGCAGTGCTGAGTCTATTTCACATCAGTGTGTATAGATACTGTGGTTACATCACACACCACTGTGCACTCTCCCAGGTAGCTGCTGTGTTACTGAGAGTAGAAGAGGTTAGCTGAGGTCCCTGGTTTAGGTCATCTACTTATGGATGGCATCTCTTCTCTCTGAATTTCCAAGTCCACTCACAGGCACCGCAGAATGAGCCACCTTATATAGCTGGACCAAGGATGCCTCAGATGAAGGTAATCCAGCTGCTTGCATATGGTTTATTTACAATGCCAACACCACAGAAAACCAAGGCAGAACATTCCATTCAGAAAAGTTTATAAAGGGCACACTGACAGAATGATAGAGTGACATTTTAGAATCCAAGGCTCAAATGTCATTGCAATACTTCTTTTAAACAGTACTTCTACTTGTTAGCCAAAAGCTATGTGAACTGCTGAGTAAGATACCTCAAACAATTGGAAGTTAGGATTTCTTCCCTCCTTTCCTGGAATTCGTTGTGATTGAAAGATTTCTACTCATTTCCTTCCTTTTCCTTCAGTTTTTTTCATTATATGCAGAGTCTACAGTTATTCTGATTAGGAAACTTAAAAAGCTTAGACATTAGCTGCTTAAGAATTAACTTCTTAAGATTTAACTTCTTAAGGCCATATAAATTTAGATCCTCTCTGCTGTGACATTAGCCCAACAATTCAAGCAAATGTATCTTTGATTAAAAAAAAAAAAAAAAGAGGAAATTCATACAATTCATAAGGTAATTATGCATCTGCACATACTCAGAACTGTACTTTCTAGTTTCTAATACTCATTTATTTCCAATAAAAGCTTTACTAGCAAGGTGAACAACCTGAGACCAAAGCTGATCAACTGTAAGAGTCTTGCAGACTTATGTTCCAACCACATCTCTGTTCTCGGGATCATTAAACCAACAGAAATGCAGAGTCAACAGTTCCTTTTCCTCCATCATGACTCACAATTGTTTTCTCTTATCTACTACTGACATGTACATACCTTCTGTGAGAAATGGATGTGACTCTTTTGGGAGACTGACAATGAGCAAATATCTGGTGCAGCTTTAAAGGCTTAAAAATTACACATAAATTAGCCCATCTGTAGGGAGAGGTGCAATCGCTCAAAAATTTGTAACAGAAAGCTAGAATTGTTTCACTTAGAAAAACTGCAAAACGCCATTTTGAACGGTTTAGATGGGTTTTTTTTTCCTCCTTCTGCATTTCAGAGAAAGTTGCAAGGAGAAGTTGTGAGCAGCTCTCGGCCTCTGTGGTATGCAGAAAGACAACGTGTTTGCAAACGTGTACAAGGCCTCCTTGGTTCAGAGAGGGTGGGGAGGAGAGAGAGAAGATACAAACAGCCTTGGAGAAGGCAGGGCATTGCTTTTTGTCCCTGAAAGGTCCGATGTGCTGCATCGTAAAAAAGTGGTCCTTGCATCTGAAATAAACCTTTTTTTTAATCCTTCCACTGCCTTGGCATTCTTGGGAAGAATACCTGTGTATGTTTACCTTACACCATATCATGTTGCTTTCAGATATTGAAACATATTAAAAGAAATTTGGTTTTCATTAAACCACCGATATTTTAGCTCACTGCCAAATTTTTTGAATGCATTTTTATTTCTGAAAATTGATTCAAAAAATTTTGCTTTTGGATATAGTGCTTTCAGGCTTGAAATCCTTATGTCCAAGATGAGAAGACATGCCTGAATATGATTGAATTTAAACACTGTAAATACTGAGAGAGATGCCCAAACTGAACAAAAGAAGCAGGATAGAATAAGAGGGCCTAATTCTGTCTTCAGGACTGCCTGTGCAATCCTCTGCTTCTTCAATAGATCTATTATATTGAACTGTAAGACTTGGATAAATTAAAAACAAAAAGAGCTGTTATCTCTTATAAGCAGATCTTATATCAATAAAAATATTACTATTATTATCTATCTACTCCATCCATCTGTCAGGACAGGATTATCTTTTGAAAGGGCATTTTCTGCCACTTTGCTCAGTCCAGGTTAGATGTCACATGAGATATGACATATTCCTTCCTCAGGAGGCTGCTTGGTCTCAGAAAACATTGCAGATATAAAAACAAAGATAGTCAAGGTCAATGACTATTTACTTCATTTCATTTAATTACTTGTTAAAAACTCTAGGACAACTCTAAATCATCCAGAATCATTCTTCTGCAAATATATAAAACATGAAATCTTATCTACCCTACTGATAAATCAAAAGGACCAAAATGTCACTCCATCATATGGATTAAGTAACAGGCCTTCTCAGAATAACTGCTGCATCCAACTAAGTTAAATATAGCCTGAAATTACTGACTTCTTTGAAAGCCAGTACTCAGGGCTATTAACTCTTGCAAAATTTAATTTCAAGTTGATCAGCCTTCTATTTCTATGATTTCTCCTGTTTCCTAACTGAAGCTTTCCTGTCTGTGAGTCTCTTGTGAAGACAACATGCCTAGAAAGGCTGGCAGCCACACTGCTGCAACAGGACCAGAACAGGAGCCATTATATTCCTTATTTGATGCTGTTCAGTCTCATGTTGTACAGGCTGCTTTTGCTCTTTTCCTACACTGCAGTCACTCACCAGATTTGCTTTCTGCTCCATCCCTATATCTTCCAAGGTATTAAATCTTGTCATTCTTTGCATCACAAAGAACACCAGTACATTTCCCTGAACTAAAATCCATTAAATTTTGAAAACTAGGGGATGAAGCCTATTTTCCCCGTTTTCTAAGAAAAATTGTGCAGATATTTTGCTTCACTTTCTTGCTTGTTTGTTCTGTTTTGGAGTTTTAATTCCATCCTTGGTATCTGCTTCTACCTTTTTGTTTTCTTTTATTCTCACTTAGCCTTTAAATACATCTTCCACTTCCTCTCCTTTCCTTTCTTGCTATCATCTGTTAATGTCATCAGTTGCTGTCAATTCTCCCTCCCAGATAATTTCCTGTAGGAAAGGCTTTAATGATCTCTCTGGCACTCTGCTAGACAACTTCCACTAATTTATTGCCTAGATATTTATATTATCTTTCAATTGTGGTCCGGTTACTAAATTCTCACATCAAAAGACTAGTTGAATTAGCATAAAAATTAGGATTTCATGAGACATTGTAAAAAAGCCTTACTAATAGTGGCTTCATTGTCTCAGGCTGTAGTTGTGCCAAGATCAACAATTTCCTTTGTGAAGTGGTCATTACAAGGCCTCTTAAACTTTACAGATCGTTAAATAATTTCTTAGGCATATAAGGTGGAAATTTCAGATCTGCTGCACAATAGAGGTACAATGAGATAGAAAGATTGTCCTATTTGGGAGTGCATGTGGATTTTCCAGTAGCTTTCTAAAACATGGGAACATGAACACTCTACCTGTATGTGGACTATCTGACCTAATCATGCATATAATTTCTTTTCTTTCATTCAGAGATACCAACAGTGTCCTTCCTTTTGCTTCCCAAGAGTCATGTAGTTACGTGACACAAAGTGTGCTCAAGCACAGTCTGGACTGGTATTATGTCAGTTCCTCTTACTTAGAAGTCTTTTTGAAGCTTTTGGAATAAATATAACAAGACTAAAGACAGACTCATCCTGGCATAAAATCATCTACATGGTAGAAACCTCAGAAAGTCCCATGACAGAGTTTTGGCTTCATTCAACAGCTATCAGCTCAGAATATGTTCAGTCTTAGCTTGAAGAAAGAATTTTGCTGTACAGGTATGAGCACCTGGCACAAAGGACAAAAATAAAAATTCAAAGGCTGAAAAAGAGAGACAAAATAGTCAAACCAATTTTGTCTGTATTTTACAAAGAACAAGAGCATTCAGTCTCATTCACCATCAGGATTTATGCTTAGTACCTGATCTCCAGAGGTCTATGACATTATTTGCTGGTTAAATTGAACTAAATGTTGACAGATCTGACCTACTGAAAGTAGGGATGGATGAGATTTATGGAATTTCCTTACCTGTATCTCTGCCAGGGTAAAGACTCATAGTAATTCTCTATGACCTAATAATTTCCTACAAGGAGACATCTCTGGTCTTCTTTCATCTCATTGTTCAAATCTTCCAAGTAGTCATTTCTTCCTGTATTTTGTTCTCTCAGACATTGTATAACTGCTGTACTACTTTTGCTCTTTAAATCTTTCCTAACAGTGATTTCTCCAGAGCACAATAATTTCTGTTGTTCACCTTTGAAATGTTGCTCTAATTTGTCAATATAGTAAGAAAAATATGGGTGAAAGGTCATAAATTTTGACATAAACTGCCATCTCTTTCCTCTGTGTTCTGATCCTTTCATGAGAGCACAACAAAATCCCACTGTCCTTTTCTATAGCTTTATCACATAACACATTTTATCTATTTGCTGTCCTTACTGGATAGTAATTCCTGTTACCACTTTTCCCTTTTTTTCTGTTCTGGCACTGGAAAATGCCTTTTCTTTTCTTGAGTCTCTTGCGCCATGCCACTTGCTAGTGGTCTTTGTGAGTGGTCAGACATTCAGAGAGTTTCAGTGATTAAGCATCATCTGGAATTATTTCCCTCTGTTTACGTTTCCCAAGTACTCCTAAATCTGTTTTTTTAACAGTAGCTGTTGTTACATGATCTCAATTGTCTTCCAACTGCCAAGACTTTCTTTTCTTTTGTTTCTTGTTAAAGGCAATATTAAAAAGGGACTTCAATCTCCTGACTATTTTTAGGTCACATTTAATTTTATATGCTTCTTATTTATTTTTTTTAGCTCCCTTTGTCTCAAATGAAGTTTTCAAGTTACCTTGCTTTCTTCTGGACAGCCTTGTATGACTCAGTCATTTCTGATAGTCAGACTGCATAGCTACCCCTTCCAGTTCCCTGCTTTTTCCTCTTCAAATCTTTTTTTAGGATCTCACAGATTTGAAAATAGGAAGTAATTTTGCTATTTAGAAGGAATACACCTCTCGCTCCCTCACTCCACTTCTCATGTGTGAAGGTCCATCTGCTTATCTTTCAATGCTCAAAAGCCTTCCCTTCTCCAGTTTGGCAACCACTGCTCCAGACAATACTTTCTTTCTATTTCACCTTTTACTTATTGTTTCTTAGTACCGTCTGTCTCCAGTCTGCACTTTTGGGCTGCAATCACAGACATATAAAGGTAATAATGATGCTATTGCAATTTAACATAGCCCAAACATGGACATCAGGGATTTACAGGAATTTAAGTAACACATATATTATCCCTATCTTATTTGTACAATATCTTAAACCAAGCCAAAGGACACTTGCCTACTGCTTACCTTCCTCTTAACTTTGTCTTTGGGTTGGTGTCTCTCAGTAAACACTTGTTAAAAAAAAAAAATGCTATAAGAACAACTTCATTTATGAAAATGGCAGACTCAAAACACGTTAACAATAGAAAATGCAGTAACTTTTCAAGTCACATGAAGTAATGCCATTTGACTAATTTGACTAATATGGAACGTTTAAGGTAATCAAATGGTCTTTTATGGGAAAGGATCTCCTAGGGAAGAAAGACCTTTTCCATTTGATTAGGGAGAAAAACATAACAGAGCTAAAAACTGGGAAGGCATAAAGCAGACCTTGTGGAGTCCTGATGTGCTTCTATTTCAGAGACAAATTTCTTTGACAAGAAGAGGCACAGACATTTCAGTGAATAACATTTCTTGATGAAATGATAAACAAGTTACAGCAATAACTTCACAGTATCTCTGAATGCTGTAGGATATTAAAATCTGCTTTACTGCTTTTGCAGAGATAAATCTATTTTCAAAAAGGTACTCTTTAAGGAAAAAAAAGTTTACTCATGTCAGAAACATCAGTAACTTTAATTTATAAGTTATGCCATTTGACACAGTGACACTTCTCCCATTGAAGTTGGGCCCATAATATTATCATTTTTATTATTACTATCAGACAGGACTAAACCAAAAATAATCCTCTGGTGTCTCAGGTGTGTGGATTTTAATTAGTTCCCTCTCTCTTTACTGCTATAGTGATGTCACTATTTTCATCTTCTCTTGCTCCTCTGCTTATTTGAATCTACCTTGCCCAGAAATACAGACCATATCCTTCAGCATGGTCCTGTGATATTCACTCTTGCCTGCCAGCTGCCACCCAGCAAGTGAGCAGTAACAGCTAGAATTTAAGTGTTGGACTCATAGCCAAAATCCCTATGAATTTCCATTCCTCTAAAAGAGGAGCAGCATCTTTGGCTTGTGCCCTTTCCAAAGCTATCATGTAAACAATAAGGCTGAAAGGAAATGAAAGCAAAAACTTTCCCAGTCCTTTGACATGTTTTGAATACCTGAGGTTCCCACTCTTCTTCCAGAGCTGCCAGCCTATTTAGCATAACCTTTGGCAATGACAGAGCATTCCCAGACACACCAAATGACCTTATTGCATCAAGCTACAGATGTGACTTACTAGGGCTGTAACAGAGCAGTGATATCAGAAAAGTACCTGAGGATATCGGCAAGGAAACAATGTGTTTGCTTGTTAAAAGAGTGGGACTCCAGGCCTTTGCCAGTGATAGTACTCGTGAACTGCATTATTCCTCAAATGCCACGCTTACAAATTTGTCTCAGAAGCACAGAAACCATCTATCCAGAATTACTCACAAGTAAACGATCATCACTATTTTTAAGTCAACGCAAAGGGTCTTCAAGCGGTCTGCCTCACTCCCTGCCTACGGCAAATCTGACTTCATTGCTTCATTTTGCAATGGTTTTGGCACACCTGAACTGTAGGTCAAATGCCTAAGACTGATGACTGCTGAATTTTTCTAATGTTTTCTGCTAAAGCCTATTGACAGCTCAGCCTAAGCAGTTATCAGATAATGAAGCACTCGTCACCAGATAATAAAGCACTCCAGACAGAAAATACCTGAATTAATTTTTTGCAGGTACTTAGCAGGTCAGGTAGTGTACCAAATTGGATAAAAAAAAGCTATTTTTTACCTTAATGGGTCTGTTTTAAATGTGCACAGCCAAGGTCAACACATTAAGATAAATTTCTAATGTTCATGGAAGGAGAAAATATTTTTTGAACTTAACTTTTCCCCTAAGACAACAGAAGCTACAGTTCCTCTCTATTAACTAATAGAGGAATATTTGAAAGGATATAAGGATACCCATTTCCCACCTGACCAGGATGTCCAAAGAAATACTTCGTATATTGTAAGAAAAGAGCACATATATTAGCTGACATACCACAAAGTTAATTGTACTTGGAGTGTGATTCCAGTAATTACTTGGTCTGACACTTTGAATATCCACTCTTGTAAATTCCAGCTTCATACCAAACAGAAATCCCCCACAGAAACATCTGCAGTTTCTCTTACAGTAGCATATGAGAAAGAAACCATATCGTGACAAACCAATGGTGTATATTTGGCAGTGGTCAGTAACAAATGCCTCACGAAAGAGCAAGATGCAAAGGCAGAAGATCTGCTGTTTATCTGAATAGATCGTATCAGACTAAGCTGTTATGGGCAATAAAGGGGTGTTGGCAAGATCAAGGACACATATACTGCGTTTTGCTTCACCTTCATTAATGACGTTAAACACCAGTCTGGAGGACAGTACATAGCCAGAAAAGAAATTAACAGTGACCATTTTACCTTCTTGAGACAAAATCCTTATGGAGAACAAATTCACACTTATGCAAGAAAAATCACTACCAAAGCTCTACCTAATTGTGCAATTAACGTTTCCTTTCATAAAGCCCTGATCTGTTCTTCTTATATATAGCTCAAGCAATTATTTATTTGGAATACCATAACTGTACTACCTTCATCACAGAGTGGACATTTACTTGTTTCAACACAATTACTGTAACCAGTAAGTTAATGTAAGCTCATAACAGAGATGCCATCATTACACAGATTTATGAGAAGAGCACTAAACATAAAATTGAGGTAATTGCCTGTGTGCTGCCAGGCTATTTTGCCAGTTAATATAAATAATATCATTCTCAGCATGAGCCACCAGAAGGACATCATACTTAAAACTAATTCCTCACCTGCTACTGTCAGAAATTTTCACTATAAACTTGATAAAGAATTTGTTGCTCAGTGCTATTGAAAATCATATATTATCAGGGAAAGGTGGTTACCTCAAGTACCCCAAACAATCTGTTGTTTTGTTATGTTACCACATAAAATTGATTTAATGCTGCAAATTTCCATTTCTCTCTGGAGCACAGACTGCTAATTTATTAGTCATGTATATTGAAATTTCTCCTTTTTCCATTCACGTATAAATTTCCATAAGCAAACTGAACAGATAGTATTTGTTTGGTTTATTTTTAAAACTTGAAAAAATAAATCATATGTGAAGTTCTGCTACTCAAGCTATTCAAATGGGTCCTATGAAGCAAGCAAACATTAAAAGCCACACAGAAGATCAGAGACAGGAAATGTTGGTATGCAGGAAATAAAGACTTATGTGTTTCCTTGGTTTATGCCAAAAGTTAAACAGAAATACCAAGCAGGATGAAGTAGAGGGGTGGGGTTTTTGCTTGCTCTTAGTAAACAGTTCAATTGCAGATTTGAATGGCTGCTACTAATATACTTGATTTTTTAATTTAATTTAATTCTTAACTTTTTTATTTTTTTTAACTGAAAAAAAAATTGAACTGCATGTCTGAGACAATGAGTCTGGAGATTTTTGACTGCCAAATTTGCACAAGAGCAAAAGCAGGTCCCCCAGCACTCAAGAATGCTTGTCTGTGACCAACGTGCTCCTTACCCACCAGGCTCAATGTTTATCATCATAAAGTGTAAACATTGTTTCAACTGAACAAAAGAGATTTAGAAGCCTATCACACACCAGTGCCTCCCAGTCTTCTGAAACACGGGATGATGGTCTGAACAGAAAAACTGGATCACTGTCATACTCTTGGTCGCAGTGGAACCTGTAGAGCAGCAGACACAGATGAACCCAGAATATGGGTCATGTACTACTTAAAAGTAATATTGGGGCATACTGGAGGTGTAGCTGAGAAAGACCTCAAAGAACTGAAAAAGTAATGAGCCTTACAGCAAATTGCTCCACGCTTGATTGCTCTGCAGCCAATTCCAGAATGGTACAAAGTACTTTAAAAGCCAACAGCTTTTAGGAGAATAGCTAAAGAATAATGAATAGGCTCTGTTAAAGCTGGGATTCCTAAAGCAAATTTTGTTTGTTTCAGTAAAGTTCATGATACTAGAAAAGGTCTGATATTATTATCTTACAAGGAATGGACTAAGACAGCAAAATTAATAACGCTTGTTCCCTTATAAAAGAAAGTTGCAGAGGGACTGTGACTTTTGCAAACAATCCCCTATCTTCCCATCACCCTGCATATGCCAGAAACCTCCCAGGTGAAAGGAATAATAATCAAAGATGTTAATAGCCTTTTCAAGAATAGCATCTATGCTACTCTTGAATGCATCTAGGCTATTCTTGAATATGTCCAATAAATGTAGAAAATTTCAGAGAAAATAACTTTCTGAAAACTAGTACATCTGTTCAAGACTGTAGGTGTGGGGAAAAAAACACTAACCATGGGAGTTTGTATCTCACCATTTCATGCCATCCTTTATAATACTATGTTTATTATAAACAAGCACACATTCTGTGTATTTGGGGAAATTGATTGTTTCCAGCCCAAAAAGACATTTCAAGTGCAAAGGAGCTTCAGATTTTATCTATTTGAAAGTTGAGCAGCAGAGATAGATTTCAGGTGCCAAATGCTTTCCAGTCAATTAATCTTTTCAATAGTCCTCTGGCTCAGGACCCTGCAGGCCACAATATTGTAGCAGTAAGTTAGTATTGCTCACATGGTGATTGCAGGCTGAAACAGACGTCTTCTGTCAGCCTCCTGCTGCAACAGCACTGGTACCAACAGTACCATGCTCTGACAATTTTGCCTTCAATCTATTGAACTTTCAAGAATATATTCTATGATTCTATGACTAATTTTCAAATATTCGTCCTGACTACTCTTTCCCAACCTTGTATATGCTACTTATCATTAGGATTAAAGCACAAACTAAGCAGTAGCTGTTCTCCTAAGCTCGTGATAAATCATCATGATTTTGATCAGGCTCACTACAGGACAATTCTAGAAACAACTTCTGGATCAAGTCAGTATTTGCTAAATTATTTTTTTTTTAGTTATAGAGACAATTTTACACTGCAGCATACTCTGATGGACTAAAATGTTGGTAATGTATAAAACGTTGTCAAAATCATAGAAAGACTTTTTGTCAAACTACGAGGAAGCAACTGCCTATCTTCGACCATCGAAGCCTGACCGGAATTTGGACTGTGAAGGTGGACTTGAGATAAGCCTGTTGTCTAATCATTTCAGGTCTGAGAAGTAAACAAGGCTCAGGGGGTGGTGGAGGAGCAAGGTTTCAGGTGCATGATGGTGAAACCTCTCCACACCAAACCAAGGGATAACACTCCCCCCTGCTCTGGGAAGACCACATACACATGGGACATTCACGCAAGAGGCGGCTGAGAAGGGGTCATAAACGATCAAAGACCCCCCAGGTGCCTCCCCAGCTCATTCATGAGGCCTTCCACCACCAGAGGACTGCACGTGATCCAAGTGAGGCAACAAATCCAGAGCCTGTTGCAAGAGACTGCAAAACTTCCCCCCCACACCCCTGGGGGAGGTGCCTGGGCATCTCCTGAATGTGCATTAATCCACTAGACCCCATGTTTTGTGGGACCCTCACCACCAAGAAGACCAGAAGAACTGGACTGACGGGATACCACGGGGTTACGCGGATTGGTGATACATTTTCTATTTTAATCTCTCTGTCACTTTCTTTCCCCCCCTCCTTTTTTATTTCTTTCTACCTTTCTTTCTCTCCCTCACATTTACCATTAAATAAAACCCATACTATTGCCTTTAGCATCTGGTCTCATTTGCATCTTAATTCAGGTAGAGGCATTTCTAACAATTTTAATAACCAGATCACAACACATAGAGAACACTAATAATCTTGACCCACAAATCCTATTTCTTTGGCTCAATGTGTGTGTCTTGGAATTGCTTAGGTGACTGAACTAACAGGAAAACAATACATTCAAATGATACAACTAACCAGTATCAGCTTGCCAAGCTGATGACACGAATGTAAGATAGCACAACCAACAGAGACCAAATATGCTTGCTGTAATTTTTCTGTAGGTTTCCTCTCCTACACAGTCTTATTTCCTCGCCTTTCACAGACAGTTCTCTCTCCTTTCCTCCACACTGCTCACCTCTCTCGAAGGCCATCAGAGAGCTCCTGGTAAATACAGAGATTTTTAGCTTCCACCAGCATGCTATGTTTATGTGTCACAAATATTATAAGAAAACCTTAAAAACAAGCTGGATAATTAAAAAGGTTCAAGGAAAACTCCTACAACAATCCCCCAGTTTGGGGGTTTACCCAGAGTGGCTGCAGAAAAGCACTGACAATCTGGTAAGAAAACATTTCCTTCACTGTGACACGCATTGACATAAGAACATCAGCAGCAGGTAGCAGAGAAGGACTTTTCCCCATGAACCTTCCTATCCCTGACCATAAAATTATCCAGATAACCCCAAGCTACCACTGGTATTAATGTAAAAAACTGAAATAAATTTAAAAAAATTATGATTTTATTAGATAAAGTAAGGTTATAGTACCTCACAGAATGACACGTGGCACCAAGGTTTACAAAAGTCAGTGCTGTTAGCTTTACAACTCTAAGTCTTGCTAAGACATTCAGGTTTATTTACCAAGACCTATTTTCTATCCCTCTGCACAGGCTGGCATTACAATACTTTCCTTGTACATTAATATTGATTTATCTCAGTTGTTGCATTATTTTGCCCCTGGCAGGGACTGGTTGCCAGATTCATCTTTTTTTCTCTTCTTTTCAAAATATTGGCTTATTCTAGTTCCCTGGCAGTGTTCATGGAGTAAAGCACTGCTTAGCAGGAGGGATAAGGCAGACACAGACATTTCCTGATAACACGAAATAAAAATCAACTTTATAATCTACACAATATTAGCAACCCTATTGCTTTCTCAGCACTGCAGTTAAGATAGAGGGTGAGGAAGATCCCAACTGGGACCCTGAGTGCCCAGCCTGCTCCCATGCTCAATGTCTGCAGCTAGCCTAGCACATACAGCACCAATTTTTTTGTGGATACCTCCCCCAGCACACCTCACTCCTCTTTTTCTGCTCCTCTTCCTAGCAGGATCTCAAGTGAACAAACCACCAGTTCTGCAGGGCTTGAGCCTTTTTGCTCAGTTTTCTAATTCAAATTACAATGAATGTTAACACACAGTGTAAACAGGTGAAAAGGGTTGTTGCTATTTAAATCCTGTATATTAATCACCTGTGGGAGATTAGCAATAGTAATAATAATAAGGGATAATAATAAGTATGATAAACACATAACTACATGTGCAATAGGTAACTGAAAATTAAAGGTTAACTGCATGCATGTACCTGACATTTTGCTTTGCAAACACACAATAATTGCCGAGTATCTGCAGATGTGCTGTTAGTGGCATGCAGGTAAGTTCTGTCTTACTGAAAGAAAGATTTTAATGAAATAAATGTCAAGATGATTTCTTGGATGACTGCTTATACTAGGATTTGATCTCTTGTTTATACTTGCTTAATAGCCATAAATTACGGCATATGTTTCAGAAGCATGTAATTACACTTGTCATTCTGGGTGTTAAATTCCTAAGCATTGCGGACAAACTGTGCAATGATAGATGGGCAGTTTAAACATCAGTTATGGCAAGTTAAATAATTAAAAAAAAAAAAAAACACAAAAAAAAAATAAAAAAATAAAAAAAAAAACCACGAGGCACTGTAAAATGACCAAAGACACATGGAACTAATGTTACTTTTGGTTTTACCAGCAACAGAATTCTCCTAAGTTTGCTTTTCTACTGGTGCCTACTTGATAATTCTTTGCTTAAAAATACATTAAATGCTGTTGAGCTTTTCTAGTGTGGAGCTGCATTGTGCAGTATTATTATCAAGGTTTGTTCACTTGCTTGTTAGAGAGAATTTTCAAGTCACTCCTATGATCATCAGCTGCACCAAACTACTACACTGGCCTTTGTGATGAGAAAACCAAAGTATTCATTTCACTTTTTTCTAAGGTAGCAATAAATGTTTCTTAATTTACACCATTCTGTAATGTTTTCCGTCAGTAACCAAAGGAAGAGGAAACTTCCATGTATCATTTTGCACTAAATTTCAGTGAGTCACTTAATGATCGTAAACCATCTTCAAACATTCTCATTGCTATGGATGGAAATCAAGCCTATGCCCACAAGAGAACACTTGGCCCAGGATATTCAGACCTCCCTCCTGCAAAGCCGGTGCTCAGCTGCCAAAGGCTTTCCTGACACTAAGGACAACCTCCCACTGTAGGCAGGGTGAATGACTCTTAATTTGTTGGCTTAGGGCAGGCTGCTCCAGCACATCAAAGAGCACACATGGCTCATTTTTGTAAACCAAAGCAAAGACCATATTAGATATTTTCCCAAATAAAATTTGATGCTAATAGCAGCATATACATAAGCTGGTTCAAAGCACAGGGCAGCTCTATTTCTCCAAATGTATAGCTACTTCAATCTAGTGACATTGGATTTCTCATGTTCTCAGGCACCCCAGTGCACTGCCATGGGTGGCAGCTGGGGCTGTGGAGCATTGCCTACACTCAGACCTCGGGCTCCTGCCATCATTTGCTGTTCTCCTTGGCACGTGACATAGTGCAGGGAGTGTAGAATTCAGCTCTTACAAAGTAGGAATAATTATGTATATAATGTTTCTTAATTTTTTCCCCTTAATCTTTACAACAGAAGCTTTTACTAAATCAGGGAAATTCATATATATTGCCATCTAATTCCATAACTCCATTTTTTTAAGTCAGTGGATCTGAAAAGTGTCCCAACTAAAGTCATAACCACTGTATAATTTCATTATGACTTGCAGAAATGTTGGCTGTAAGCTCCCAACATAGTCCAATTGTTTGTTTTATTTGTCCATTTGACATTATTTTTATGGTTAATTTTCTGTGTGTTTTAATATTTTAATGATCTGTAGTGTTTATAGGGATGTGCCTGGAGCACTGCTGCAAATAGGAGCTGTAAAGTAAAATACAACATTATTTATTATCATGAATCAGTCTGCCTAAATAACTATAGCATCTACAATATTCACAATATCCTGAAGAAAGAAAGAATAAAAAATATCACTGCTGTGGGGGTGTCCTCCAACTTTCTATATTCAAAACAAAAATGTCTACACTCCTTCTATAACATCCTATGTGTAAAGCAAATCAAAAATAACTACAAACCTGTATGTCAAGGACAAAAACGATCTATATTTTATGAGAGTAAATAAATAAGACAGTTCATGGCACAGGTTTTGCACTGCAGAGATATCAGCCCTAGATACTGAAGGTCCTGCTTGGCATTTAGACAGCTCAGAAATGAGGTAGCAGCAGGTGGTTAGAAACTCCTAGTCTTTGGAAATCACTATGTCTTTCTCTATGACTAACAAACATAGATAGGCACTTCCAGAAGTCCACTGGCACTTCAGACTCATGTGGGTTGATTTAGCCATTCAGGTGAATACAGGGTCTATCCTTGAGGTCTATGTTAAACTGGGTAGATGAAGACGGGGTGAGATAAATTTTGTGTTACCATTCTGGCCAAGACTTTCACACTTAATCTTAAAGAGAAAGCTTGGAAATTCATGGCTAGAGTATATAAAGGAACGTTTCAGGAACGTTTCAGTATTCAAATGTTCTTTACTGTTAGGTCACCCTATGGCACTCAGCAGGACTTCTTTGAAGATTTTTCCTTTGGTACTGGTCTCTGTCATGCGTATCCGTCATTTTCTTTTTTGTAATTTATCCTCTCAATATCTCAAATATGTTCCAAAACTTAAAATGAGGCTGTAGTATCTGCCTGAATTATACTTAATAGCCTAGTGGTTAGAGTACTCAGCTGGGAACAACTAACCATTGAGTTACAGGGGTTTGGGACATGAAAGTCTCTCCTGCTGAAGCTGTTCATGTTTTCACAAACAATTAAACTTCCATTGGACCCACCTGAGAGTAATTCACTGCATAGTCCAGTATTTAGCAAGGAACGGGAATAGCTAAGTTCAAATCATTACTCTAACGAACATTTAATGAATTGTAGCATGGATGAAATAAAATGTTCCCATTGTGCAAGCTTATCAGCAGTGAATAGACAGCATCTGGCAACAGCAGTGTTAACGTGCATACAGCTGTTCAGAAGTAGAAAAGCGGGCAAGAGTTTTCAAGAAGATGCACAATTACAGGCCTGTTTTGACAAACAGTTCTGATATTAGAGACCTCCAGGGAAAGTCCTGCACACAGGAGACTGGTGAGATAAGACCTGTTCTGACAGAAAGAAAACTCACAGGGTGGAAGTTCAGCACATACAGAGTGCCCTGGCATCCCTGTTTCTGCAGAGCTCTCACCCCGTGTGACCAGAACTCTTAATTTTACTGTAAAGCAGTCTTGTCTGTTGCTGTGGGGACTAGAGTTGAACTGTCCTATCTCCTAAGCTATATTTGATACCCTTCTCTGAATCCAAAAGAAAGAATTTGCCCAAGAGCCTTGTGTAAGCCATGCGTAAACACAGTTTGGTAACAGGGGCACCAGCACTTAATGCATGATACCCAAGACTGTAATTTCAAACCTATCACTTGTATTTTACACTATGAAATTTCCAAAATAGAAATAAAACATTTTGTTTACATGAAATATGAGTTATCATTTAACACAAAAGAGAATATTGTGGAAAGCTTTCCTCAACAAAATAAAACAAAACAACAACAACAAAAATTTTTTTAAAAAAAAAGCACCATCAAATAAAGAAGCCCCTAAGTTCCACTTCCACTTCTACATGATCATTTTGGTTAAGAATAAAATGAATGTTTATTTTCAGTTTAGCTGTCAAACTGACTAATTATTTGCACACCCTAGCTCACAATATTGCATTCATACCTTGGATATATTAAAAACAACTGAAAAGGAGGATATTTAACATAGGAATCAGCTTTTCTCTTAGTTCCTGATCCACTCCTGGTAAATAGATGAGGTAGCTAATTACCACACATCTGACAGAAGTTGCACTATTCTTAGGGATTTTTACTCAATTTAAAGATAAGTAAAAAAACTTCTAATGAAATCAACATGAAAAATTAAACAAACAAAAAAATGGTTCCTAAGACACCAAGAAATAAACTGTATAATTGCCAGCTAGCAAGTCTGTTACAAAACTAATTTTACTGTCTCTCTTCTCAAGCATTTAAGAACAAAACAAATCCACTCAGTTAAGTAGAACATACATTTGCACACACACCTATCCTATTTTTTTTCATCCTGCACTACTTAATTTTTTGCTTTGGCATAACAATTACAGACATTCATTTTTTTCCCAATTACTCTAATATAGATTGCAGGTATAAATTTTAACAATTTTAATTTTGTTGGACAATAATCCAAATACTTTTTCCTGATTCTGGGGCTCTCTTTGACTGTCTCAGTTTCCTAAGGGGAAATCAGCCTCTGATTACAGGTCAGGCAGGCTTCACCACTTGCTCCTGAGACCTATGACTTGCATATTTAAATCATACTGTGAGTTGGATAATCTCCTTTCATAGCAAAACCCAGGGGAGAGAACTATGTAAGAGGATACAAGAAATCCCTCATTAAGAACTAGCTATCTGAAGTACTTATATGCCCCCACCCCTTACTCTTATATCTGATTATCAAGGAGCCTTTATATTCACAAATCCCTTCAGCCACAGAAGTGCTCTAACCAGGGAAGCAGGGGAGGGGGACCCTGGGCATCAGTCCTCCAGGGCCACTGGGCACCCAACTCCACGGGCATCAGCCACCAGGCTGAAGATTCACTGCTGCGTGACTTGCCCAAGGTCACAGAGAAAATCTATGCTGAGGCAAGACAAAGGATGTAAGGCTTCAACGGGCACTAGCGCACAGCAATGGAAGTCTGTCACACTTAGACAAAGCTTTGCAACTCGCCATTGAGCCAAGTGATTATGTGATCCATACCAAAAATACCCTGCATTTTCGTCAGCTTTTTACATCTTTACTCTCATTCTCTTCTGCACGCCAGAATCAAACATTATTTGATGCATATGCAAAGACACAGTAAAATAGATATAACCGAAATGGTGAATCTTCATTCCTGAAGCACAAGTTCTTTGCTATTCAGCCTAAAAATAGAAAAGAGAAAAAAGAAACACAAGCTTTGAAACTTGGCAGGAATGGCAGGAAATCATACCTTGAGTCACAGGGCACTCTCAGCATCTGTTCCAACTGCAAGCTTTTCATGCTCCCATATACAGCACAGTTACCTTCCCATCTTATTCTAGTCTCCAAAACTAGCCCTAAAGATATTATTTTTTCTCTGCAGTCTCAAATGCCTTACACATCCAGTTTCCAAAATGCTGTTCAATCAGTACTGGAGATGTGAACCTTCTCATAGATGATGAGTTTTTGCTGTTCAGATGATATTTGGCAAAACAGTTCCCAGTGGGCTGAAACAACAGTTCTGACTGCACTTAGGATTTGCAAGTGGAAGTGTTTAAAAAATGCACAAAATAATGCTTGTTAATAAGAGAAATGTTTAAAACTTTCTAAGGGCATCATCAAATCCTGTCCAACAAAGAAGACATAAACACATTATTTTTCTTTTATGTTTCGTGCTTTTCAATAGCTTTAACTTTCATTACAAACATTTCAGTTCTGCCTGAACTGAGCACAAAGAGAATCAGCTCTCTAATCCTCAGGACAATACGTGTTTTCTTCACACTTTGGAAAGCAAATATAGCAGCTGGTAACTTTTAAATCCTGTGCTTTGTTATGCAAAGAATTGTAAACAGAATCATCAAAGTTAGGAGAGGAAAACACTGGCTACTTTGCCTAGAAAATTTCCCTACTGATACATAAATGTATATTTTTATACTTCTATCCAACCTAATTTTCAGAAAGCTATGAAGTAGGAAATTTGGCATTTTTCTCATAATACGCAACTGGATGAAACTTTAGACAACATATAACAGGGTACTTCTTGGCAATATTTTTTCCTAGTAGTCAACCCATATTTTCATTCCTGAAACAATATCCTACCTCTAGCTATATATGTCTGTGCTCTATGAACTCCTCTTTATGAGTAGAATTTGAAGTGTTAGGTTTGTAGTGTAGCCAGCCCTTTCTTCAGCTCATTTTTCGGGCTTCATTTTTGGAAGTGTCAGGCCTAAACAACTATTGCAGGATTCACAAGCTCTCTGAAATGTTTCTCTAGTGAATAGCCTAAGTACAACTGTCATGATAAGTTTTCACTAATATCTTAATATTCACAGTACTTTGCAAACAAAACCCAAAGAAAATTTATCTGAATAAGAGTAACCATCACTGTAGGGGATCAGTGTTACCATAATGCAATGGAGTTGCTTGGTGAAATTGTGCCCTGCCTGGAAGAAGATTGTGATGGCATTTTAAATGTGACAGAGCCACTATCAAAGTAAAAATCTAAGGGAAGTTGTTAGGCACTTTTCATAGAATGATACCCAAAATGGACTATCATCCTTTTTCTAGTTTTCAATTTGTAGAAGAGCCATGTGCATAAATGCACCAGTGAAGAAGGAATGAAGATTCAGATTCAGCCTCTACAAATACTACTGCTATGTAACTAAATGCTGGAGACATCTTCTGTGAAAGAACATAAGCCAAAACTCAAAAGATGAATTATTCCAGCTCAGAGAAGTCAGTTTTGCTCCTGTCCCACAGTCTCAAGCTGTAAAAGAGATACAGTAGAAAGAGGGATCTCACAATACCATGGCATATCTCAGCATTGCTATCAGGAATAGTTTATGTTGGAGAAGAGTTAGAGCCCAGGATTTATCTGAAGTGCCAGACAAGAAATCCTACAGTGAGGTAAAAAACAGAAAGACTCTTGTCCCTTTAGGGCTCAATCTTTCAACAAGCAGTTCCTTTATTTCCTGTTATCCCCCCAGATAAGTCCCTCTCCTAAGCTGTCCAGTTTCCAGCTCTTCCTCCTGCTGACCTGCTCATCCTCACAACCTACAGAAACTGAGATCCAGTCAGTCTTGTTTATTCAGCAAGTCTGAAAAAAATTTTCTTTGGACACTATAGAATGAAATAGTCACTTGAAAAATACTGGGAACAGTGGCCAAAAAGTAGCTTTTCTTAAGATAACAAGAGAGAAATAGAGCAGGTGTGAAAAGGAAGAGAAAAGGAGATGAGTAAGATTCCTTCCAAAGAAAAGAGAGAAAGGGTTTAAGAAACTGGTACCACCCTTACAGGGGTTTAAGATTTTATAAAGCCACCTATCACTTTCCTCCAGGGCTTCCAAAGCCTTCCAGCGAGAAGAGGTTCTGTCTGGTGGAAGTGCAAGCATGGATCAACGCATAAACTTTCTTCAAACATGAACGATTCATCAACACTCATAGCCTGATCCAGTCCCTTCTGAAAGCATTTTATTCTCTCTATTGAGGGCACAGACAGCCAAGGGCCAACAGCCTCCTAATTTAAGGCCTCACTTAAATGCTTAATTGTCCTGTCAGAAGGATAAGAGACATAATATCTTGCTGGGAGCATATGTATATTCCAGCCCAGAGGAGCATATTGCTCTTGGCTATTTAATTCATTCCTGTGGAATTAGTGTCCCTCAGTAAGACTTTTGTTTGGATGACTACTTTTCTCTGATAAATGCTAGCAAACACAAAGATATATATTTAAGCACTGTAAACCAGTTTAATCCTAAAAGCACAATATGCTTTAGGGAAAATAATGAAAATAGAAATACACAAATCCCCAAAATCTACCACTTGGATGTAACAAAATAGTGCCTGGTTTCTGATGACAGTCAGAAACCAGGACTATTCATATTGCCTTGTACTGTCACTGTACTGAAAAAATTAAACACTAAGGGAAAGGGTCGACTTAATTTAGTTCTCATTGTGGCTAATACAACTAACATTGCTGTACAAAAGCACTGAAACAGCATCAGTGATACTTGTTTGGCTTCCCTTCAGCATGACGTAGGAGCAGAGGAGCTCTGTCCCAAGAAATCAGCAGCAATGTCTACACTGGTTAATCACATCACTTCAGAGCACATCTCTCAGCAACAGCTCAGCTGCCTCCACTGTCAGACTGTCAGGACAGTCCATAACTCGGCCACGACCTGTGCCAGCCAAGTCTTAGATTCCCGACAGGCTTCAGAAGTCAGCATGGGTCAGGAATCATTCCCCTCTGGTAACTTCCATGAAGTCCCATGATTTGGAGGAATAAAGGAGTGTATGATGTGGGTATGGATTTTCTGTGTCAGCTGGCCTCGGTGCCAGGTGCCAGACAACTACGCCAGGCACATTTTGTTTACTGGCAGACAAACACTGCAGAGTTTGTGTTTCTGTGCATAAGTGAGCTCCTGTTGAACTGCTAGGCTCCTCTCAGCCTTTTGCTCTTCTCACTTGTGAAATTATGACTGATATCTGTATTACTACAGGTATTATTTAACAAATAATTCAGGGACCTCTGTCATATACAAACAACCCTAAATAGTGGTAGGAACTCAGAAAAACTTCATCCATGAAAGGATAAAACAATTTTCTCTGCATATGCAGTTTCCTTCATGTGAGGGAAAGATGCCCTCAGGGAAGTAGAAAGAAAATCAGACTGTTGGTCTTTCATAGGTACACTCTCTTTGTAAGGTGCTCATGTACTGTGCTTATGGAATGATGTAAAAATCTCAACATTTTAGACAGCTTCAGCATGCTTACAAAAGGAGGGGAGACATCTCAAACATTTAAAAAACATTAATCAAGCTTCCAATTGTTCCTGTGAAATGCTTAAACACAAGCAAATCAAAATGACAAAAGAGAAGCACAAAAAGGTCAAGAGATTCGCCTCAAGCCTTATAGCAAATGAATTACAAATACAGAAAATAACACAGAAAACCAGATTGCCCCTTTGCTCCTACCATTGGTATAGCTTCATCTAGGAATGTTAGAAGACCAAAATTATTAAATCTTTAGAGGAATAGTTAAGGAACTAATATATTGTAAAATACTAAATGAATGCATCAAGTTACTTTTGTACTCCCTTGCCTCAAACAGTTTATCACAAATAAAAGTTGATGCTAATCAGTGCTAGCAGTTTTCACAGAATCTGAAAACCTATTATTTCCTTTTGCTGCAAATAAAAAATTTGGCAACTGTTTAATTATTGACACTAGCAAAGTGTCTCTCGTACCTATAATTTTATCTTGGTGTTGACCTGGCATTTGCCTCTCTCAACCACAAAACATTTAACCTAGTGCTGACAGAAGAATCATGGTTGAGTTAAAAGAGGTTTTTTGCATAACCAAGTGTCTACGGCCATGGAAATATAAAGAAATATTAATGTATCTTCTATGTAAAAGAAGTTCAATTATTAAAAAAAAAAAAAGAAAAAGAAAGAAATTGTAATAAAGGTATTTTCCAGCCAACAAGACAAGATGCTCAGGCACTAAACAGATATGTGCTTGTACTAAGTGCTACAAAAAAATGCTGTAAAATTGAATGGGACATATTGGCAATGGGTTCCTTTTATAATTAAAAATTATTCAAGTACAAATATTATCTAGAGCAAAGGTAAAATAAATCTGTTCATCCTAAGAGCTGATTTCAAAATGTTTCAGTAGTCTTCTCCCTAACAGCAATTTTGCTTCACACTTCACACAAAATTTTCCACATATGTTTTAATCACCAGGAAAAAAATCATCCTATTTCGAATTTCAAATGCCATGCAGCAGCAAATGTTATTGACACATGTAGCATGACACGGTGAACAGAAAATGGATATATTCCAATCATTAGCACATTCAATAGCACATTTTTTTATTAATGAACGCCAGTATGTTGTGTAAAATTCTTGAGCTCCTTCTTCACTTTACTAAAGTATATGATAAAGCTTTTCCATTATGGAAAGATCCTGCAATAAGACATGGAACAGACTGACTTCTGCATCTCCCTAGAGCCTCTGAAGTCTGTAATGCTCATGAGGTGCAAATATTTCCATAGATATAGAGACAGGATCAGGATCTGTGTATGGCTCAGGTTGCCTCACAAAAATATGTTTGTGATCTCTGAAATTATGTGGTAAGATGTTATTACATTTTATTTACATCATATTCCTTTCAAACCTGAGATGCACTCCATTGCCACAATTTAAATATGTAGCCCTGCATTTATGCAGTTCAGTGAGGGTAGCCTCTGTACAATGGTAATGCCCTCATTTCTGGGAGGCCTGTCTGCTGCTTCATGCAGGTCTAGAACACAAGGCAGCAAAAGTGCCAAATGGCAGCCAAATATAAAAAGACCTGCAACTAAGCATAAAAATAGCATCATCCAGGTACAGCCCTGGTAACTGCGCAAAGCTGCCAGCCAAAGATCCAAAATGAGGCAAGGAAACAATCAAAGAAAATAAACAAAATGCTGGTCGAACTGATATATTCCCTTCTAGATTTACTGAAAGAAACTATCCCTTGCATTTTGGATGGTTGCCATAAAGTTGAAAGAGTAACTCCATAATGTCATTTGTACTTGTACTTCTGAAGAAGTAAATGTGTATGAAATGTATAAGGCAAATGTGAATGCAGTGAGTATTAGTCCCATCAGACAGCAGCTATTGAAGTGGGTTACAGTGGTGCAGCAAGAAGGGAATTTGACCAAAAAGAGGAAATAAGTAAATTAGCCTTAGGAAAAGAGGAGAAAACAGAAGACGAGGCAAGGCAAGGCAAAGCAAAGCAAGGAAAAGAATAAAACTGTTGTTGAATATTTTAGCTTTGTACACATGCATATAAATATGTACATAAAACCTTAAGATCACAATCCACCAAGCATACTGTCCACCCCTCTCAGTTTGCATGCAAACCAACATCTCTAGGCTGCTCCTAGTGTGACACTGGCTAGAAGATGTGTGAAGGTGATCAATGGAGTGTACCAAGGAGTTCAGAAATAGTACGAGATTTTTAGATGTGAGGACACTAGCATAAACAAATGTCTATCTTTTCCGAGCTGATTTTAACCATTGACATGAGTTATTCAGACATCAAACAAGTACAAGCTTTGAATACAGGGAACATAACACATGAATTGAGCTAGGTTAAAGAGTCTCTTGTTTCCTCCATGCCAAGTTTTGGGGAGTGGGAAGCAGCCCAGATGCTTATAAGCGTCACACTTATAAGATGAAGAATACCACCTAGTCACGCCTGAGCACCCTACAGAAAACCAGAATTTCAGTAAAATAAATATAAGGAAGGATATAAGAGTAATATTTGGACAGATTGAGTTAGTAGAAAGGTTGTCTTTGTGACTGTGAAAGCTACCCAGAAACAGCCAGCTCCTGAATAGATTCTGTCAGCCTCTGGCCTCTTGTCTCTATTTGCCATGTGAAGCAGCCCACTCCTGATGTTCACTGATAAAAAGAACTTAAAATTCAAGTGGGCACAATCTGTCCTGAGATCTCTGATTACCTGGTTAAGTGGGCAGTGGCTGTGTTACTACCTAGCATAGTCTTCTGCTTGCCTTTCTTCCACTGTATTTGCAGCAAGACCAGCTCCAAGTTCTGAAAGTTTAATAAGCAACTTTTTTTACCAAGTACCAGAGTCATAGAAGATGAAAAACCACCACCTTTCGATAATCAAGGCATAACAGCAATTAATTCCATAATCCTGTGTTTTCTGTGTGTAAAGTGCCTCTGAAAGGTCTAAAACTACCAAGAGGTGAAATTTAGTCTGTACGAATTTGGACCTTAATGTTTTGGATCTAGTAACGGTAAGACCTACAGAAAATCACCTGCTAAGCAGCAGTGTACGTCAGAATTCACAAAAGGAGAAAAGAGAGAGAAGAGTTCAAGGCAAGCCATTTGATCAGGAAAAAAAGTCTATAGATCAAGGTTGTTTTCTGTGGTGGCCTCCCTCCCCTCTTCTCATGAAAACACTTAGATAAAAGAATACCATGACTATCAATCAGTTTATGCTATCCACCAGATCATCAGATAGGACTATTGACCTGTATGTTTTCTGTTGTAAAATCAATAAAAGAAAGGAAAAAAATTGCAAGAAAAAGAAAAATAGCAGCATAAAAATTCAAGCTGCTGAGCATAGTATTTCTCAGTATATCTTTGTGTATTCACATTGAATGATATAATATACTTCGCATAATTTCATCAGATTAAAATTTCACTGGATAATAGCGTTCTCAAAAAATATGTAGCCCTGACAATTCAGGAACTTCAGAGCAGGTATTAAAGCACTACTGATCTTCCAATTACAGATTCAACTTGCTAAATAGAACTGTTAGACAGAAATATGGATAAATCACACTCATTCTGGATATAATGAAAACAGGCATTTGCATGATGGTGATCACTGACTTTATGAAAGTACAGGCACTTATACCAGCTGAGTGACCAGCCTTGACATATCTTGATATATGTCAAGGCTGGTCACTCAGCTGGGGTAAGTAATGCCTGGAGCCTTTGTGAGCATGGACCAAGGTCCAGGTCCTCAGCTACAGAGCTGCGCAGATGCACCAGCTGAGAATTTCAACCTATATCTTTGGTCTGAGTACAACCCAAACTGGATTATCCATCCGTATTTCTGGCAAATGACCCTTAATTTCCTAATCCTCTTGACAATAACCATTGTGAATGGTTTCTATAGCGTTGCTAACCAAGGGCCTTATCCAGAAGCCTGTACACATGAAGAGATCCACTTCTGAAAGGAAGGTGTAAAAACAGATTTCAGATGCTGGTCCACCATCAGACATTAAAGGATATAATTTGACATATTTTTACATTATTAAGAATATTTGTGCAGGATCTATAATTAAAACTAAAAGAGATGTCTCCTCCTTTTGCCAGCAGCTGTGTTACATCAATTAAATGGGTAAATAAGATCTTTCCCCAGAGGGGATATCACATGGCTTTCTATTGATTAAGACTGCAGTAGAACGTTATTTGCAATTTTATTGCATAACGTAAATCAGAAGGTAGCTGTCAAGGTTTTAGAAGACAAATTGCAGCTATCTTAGACAATTCATAGGCCTCTTTCCTTCTTGCTGCTCTTATTTCACAGTTAATGCATGTCTTACAAGGCTTAGTTTCTTAAATCAGTCTACAGAATCGTATTCAACTCAAAACTGGGTGTAAGCCATAGTCTATGTGGCCCTGCATTATAATGGCTCTTAAACTGACCATTCCATCTATCATTACTTCAGAACTATGCATTATTTAATAGGGTAGCGCAACTTAAAAAAAGGATGTGAAATAAAAAATAATCACCTCCCACAACATGTATGATTGCTCCCAGGAAAGACAGGTCTCCCCACCAGGCATAACTCCAGAGGTGTTCTCCATGTAGAATATTTTTTAAATCTTAGCTCAATTTTGTGTCCCTGATTCTCACATGCAAAACATATGGCTGGAACAAGTCCACTACTCTCAGACCTGTGCAGTAATTGCAGCTGTAGATCAGTTTTGAGAATGAAATGAACACCTGACCACAATCCAGCAGACATTTTGCTCCTCCACTGAACTGTAATTCCATCATTATACCCTTTGTGGGAAAGCCAGAGGGAAGAACAAAAATCTCCATTCAAATGACTGAAATACTCTTTGCTGATGTGAGAAACCTTAAAAAAAGAAACCAGTCTTTCTCTACTAATAATCAATCTCTCAGTTACAACAACTAGGAAACAAGTGCAACACTTTTCAAAATATATAACAGCAATATTTAACATTACCAGTATCTTCTGCACCAAAGTCAAAGAAATAGTCTTTAGGTAGTGTTTGTTGGTTGTAAAGTTGTGTGAAATAAGAAAGGGTTTCTGAATGGATAGAAGGAACAGTAGGTGGTGGGACAGTAATAGATTCAGACAAAAGTTACAGTCGTTCTGTATACAGAAAAAAGTGCTCTACTTACCATCGTCTGTTTGCCATTGCATAGGATTAAAAATTAAATATCTGTTGCCTGATTTCTTCCATCCAAGTTGATTGATTAGAATGTGTTCATCTTCCTATCTAACTCAGCAAATTTAAAAGTGGCAGGCTTACTTTTCCATTATTTAGAATGCCTGAGCTTAATAAAGTGCATGGAAGGCAATGTCAGAACTGTTGCCTAAAAATTATCACTTACAAGGTGATAATGAAGTCTGGAAAAAAATATCACCTTGTAAAAAATATGGAGGAGGTTAAGATTTCAAGGAAATCAAAGGTATTACAGTACACTTCATTTGGCCAGACATTGCACATCAATAGTACCAGATTACTACTGGCATATCTTTCGAGGTAAGGAAATTATCTGATCCTCCTACAAATGTATTTGTGTTAAAATCTTATATTCCATTCTTCCGGAAATTTGAGAATCAATCCCAAGATAGTCTTGATGAGCATAAATGCTCAATATGGAGCAAATGTGAGTAGTAAAAGAAAAAGGATACAAATCCCTAAAGAGTTAAAATGGGCTTTGGTTGCCTTAAACTCCAAATAAATATTCGAGACCTTAAAATAGGGTCTGCAAACATTGCTTTGGGGTATTTTTCCCCTCTTTGCTTTGAAAGAGCAAACCAGCCATTTCAGATTTCTGAATGTGGTAGAGTTCTTTCTTTTATGAAGGCAACACAACACAACCAGCTCACTTACTTAATTTTTCTTGAAATTTAAAAGAAAGATAGAAAATGTTCCTTACCTTAAAAAGTCTTAAAATATTTGCGACCATAATGGACACAGAACTTGCTGCAGCACCTATCACACCTGATATCTTGTCTGGCTTAGTGAAAATAGGTGGGTCACCGTTTGCACACTTCACGTCTGAACCATCTTTTTCTATCAATGCTTGCACAAATGTTAAGGACTGCTCCAATGCATAAGTGTCCCTGGAACATGTATCAAGGATCCGGACACCTAAGGTGATATTGGCAAGAAGATCAGGGTCTTTATTAATCTGATCAACTGCATACAGCATTGCCTCTAGTCTGTGGATCCCCTTCTCCTTCTTGAGCTCCCCACAAGCCACCCCTCTATCCCCTTTTGCATGAACAGGGAACAGTCCTCCCAAGATGATGTCCCCATCCAGTCGGATGGAGTGGGCATATTCCTGGCCATGAGTTCTTTGCATCAGAGTGAGTATCCAGTAGAATTTGGCTGTTAACAGGAAGAAACAATGGCAGGAAACCAATCGTTTCCCTTCGTATACCATTTTCTCTGAAGACGTTGTTGCTATCCAGTATCCAGATTTTCTTCTTGCTAAAGAATGAGGCTGACCATTTGAAGCTGCACTTTCTGGAGGCTACCATCAGTGCCCAATAAGTAATATAGAACCATGCGGTAGGTAGGTAGAAAAAGGATCTCAGCAGAAGTACATAAAATGTGATTTACAAAAGATGTCCACTGATGTAACTGGTTGACCAGCTTTTCTGAGATGTGGTTTTCAGTTGCTCTTAATTGACTGCGTAGGGTAGTATGTCTGGTCCTGATGCTAAAAGGAAGTCAGTAGCTTATGTCCTTGTATTTTGCCCTACAGCTGAGGTACTTCTGAAAAAAAGAAAAAAAAACAAACAGTGAGAAAGACCATTTAGTTCAGCAGTTTTATACCTGTCACACAGTGTATTTACTTTTGAATAGAAGTTACATTGCCTAGGTTTCACTTTCCATATTCTTTAAGTGAGCAATTCTTGGCCTTCAGTGAATTTGAACACCTGGCTGCACTGTACTACAAGCCAGGAAATTGATGATGCCAGCAGAGCAACAGCCGAATCAGGGGAACTAAACTTAGCTTGGTGTTCAGATTCTGAATAGTAGTTCGTATTTACCTTCATGTTGCATGATATCCAGAAACAGACTTGCTCCATAACACATTGTATTTTCTGTTTTGCTGTATCATTCTATTCCAGCCTACAAAAACGTAGTAACTACTTCTCCTCCTGGAGAGGTCCCCTTTATGACAATGGAGTAATCAGGGCTCCTGAATTTAAGTACACTCTTCAGCCACTGCACAAGCACATTCAAATCATTTGGATGTTAAACTGATTATTCCTCCAGTGGAATTCACTTGCAGGGGGTTAACTATATATCTAAATCTCCTTCAAGATAGTTTCAAACACTCAATTATTTTCATGAAAAGGTAGCTGATTTCTTAAGCAAAAGGAGCACAACATATTGTGTCAGGAAACCAGCTGAACATCTAGTACTCCCTTTCTGACATTTTACTTTAGCTGAGGTCCAACATTAACAAGGTCTCTGCTTGCATTTGGACCACATTAAATAGGAACAATGTTGTGCCTGCACTGATATTTGGAGAAGTCTCAGTGATTTTAACAAGATCAGGATTTCAGCCTACATATCTAAACACCTGACTGACTGTTATATCTCCAAATTGCCCACACTTTAATTCTCAAAGGAAGGCATTTATTTATTTCAATATTTAACAAGATTACACATGTCTGAATAAATTTTTAAAGCTCTGAGGAGAAGAAAGAATTAATTTTACTTGATACTAGGTAGGCACCTGTGGGCGACTGTGTCTGAGGCAGTCTCTCAAGACATCTATTATAGGCTACAGAAAGCAGTGGACACCCTAGGGTGCAATTCGCCTGATCCTTTCCTTTACAAACGTTTTACTTATTATGAAATTGATTACACTGGCCAAGCACCTCCTCACTGCCTGAGCAGAAAATCTGGGCATCAGGCTTAACTGCAGATATGTACTTTGTCCTTAGTGATCTGACTGGTTCCTATCAAAAATATGATCACACTAGAACACAAATACAGACAAAATCAGAAAACAGGTCTATATTGTTTCTCAAAAACATTTTGAATTATCTTCCACAAATTTTTTGTATATCATGTGGCAACAAAACTAAAAATGCTCATTGATAATGTTTAAATTTGTAATCCTGTTTTAACATTTATTTTGCTATCATTCTCTCCAAATGATAATATTAAGCTCACAAAAGTTGAATCAGAGTTTTTAAATAGCAGCTATTTGAAGACCTGAGAAAAAGTTTCACAATGGAAAGTCTTCTTTTAAATGTGAAGATAACACATTTGGTAACAGAATGACTTGAATGATTTGGTAACAGAATGACTTGAAAATGAAACATCTTTAATGTGCGTGAAAAAAATCACTGCAATTGAGAGCAGCACACAGGACTTTCAGTGCCTCTTAACATTTAGTTTTGCTTGAATTTGGCTCAGGGTTCAATCTAAATGAAACAAAATCTGTGCTGTTTTATGTGATAATCCCATCATTCTCCTTTGGCTCCTTTTGGGAATACAGGTTACAAAGCTGCCTAGGCTTCAGCTCCGTGAGCCAAACAGACTCAGTCACAAATGGAACAAGTTGACTCACACTACCGTGTGGTTTAATCCAAGCCCACAGAATGTTTCTTATATGCTCCACGTTATATAGAAAAGACCAAACTATTACCTAGCTACAATTACCTGTTGTTTTGATTGTCTTAGTAGAAAAATCCAATTAAGGGTTCAAAATACTAAAGAGTAGAAGTTGTATCTACACCTAAAATACGTATGGAGGCAATTTTCTTTACAATTCCACAATGAACAACCAACTCATTAGTCCATGCATGTATGTACAAACCAGAAAAGGAGCAATTCATCGAGGGAATAAAAGATAAGACTACTCTTATTTAACACCGTATAGAGAACAAGAAAGCACCACTGAAAAATATTCATGAAGAAAAGAAGCACAGTTTTTTCTCTTTCTCAGCCACAGGTCAATTCCTTACTGCCAAAGAATGACCAGAAATTAAAGCGTCAGTCCTTGTGAAAACAAATAGTCATGAATTCAACTATTGCAACCCAAATTCTAACAACAATGGAGAAGCTACAGTGAGCCCAAGATTCTCAGTCCAATATTTTATCTGGAACTGGTTGAAAATCAAATGAATTGATAATTAGTATTTTTCAACATTAGAGTCTACATAAGCTCTGCCTCAGCTTGCATGGTTTCCTGAAAAAATGTTTCTTTGCTGCAACTGTCCACAGCCTGTCTATAAAATAGAAATAAAATTTTAAAGTGTTCTTTTTAAAAATTTAAGACCTTTTAGTCTTTTTTTATGTTACCTAAGAAATAAAAGCTTCTATTATACTACCTAATTTATTCATGCCACACTGCTTTTTATATATTGATTAATATTACTTTTTATAGAACATTGCAAGCCTGTGTAGCTAAGCAGAAAGCGTATGATCTAAATTAATTCCATTTTTATCAATGAATTTTAGTGAAAAAGTGTGGGCCTCTGGGCTATAAAGCCTGAATGAACTTTTCTCATGTGCAGAGATTTCATTTGAAGTAAAATGTTGTCCTTTTCCAATTGACCATAACAGTTAAAATTAATGTAAATATATTCTTGATTTAGCAGGTTTCCCACTGTAGTAGTTGGTGTTCACTAGAAACATGACTTCAGAGGAGAAATTCATACATTTCCCAAGCATAGTCCAAGAGTAAGTGCACCACAAAGCCTCTCTCCCAGTCATCTTGTAATACATGTTTCTCTTGGGTTTAATTCATTAAAAATATCTGGCATTATCAGAACATATTGCTATTTTTAAAGCGATTTCAGCACAAACCTCCATTTGTTCTGCTAGAATATATATGTATTTTTAAACCTAAGGAGGCGGAGTACTGCAAGACAGGGGAGATGGAAACTTCTGCATGTAGTGTCTGGTTCTGAAATTACTTCCTTCATAAAATCATTCAGCTTCATCAGATATTTGGTACTCGGTGTTGGGTATTTTGGTACCACATTGCCAGAGTCAGTGCATCAGAATGTACCCAGACCAGTCACTACTCCAACCACAGACTCATTGCAACTGAGCGACAGGCTCATTGTGGAATCTCTTCATGTTAATGAAAAGGTCTAAATAATGAGCTGAAAGTGAAAGATAAATACTTAAATAAATACAGAAAATGTCTCTATTTTGTTAACAAGGTTCCTGAAAGAGCCATCTTCAGCTGGCTCTGAAGTCTTGGCTGAAAATATATAGAGAGATTCAATATGTTCATCAGGAAATATGTTTTAAAAAATCTCACAATTAAAGGCAACTGCAGGAGCAAGGAGTACTCTCTGCAGGATAAGGAGGATGAATATTTTACGATGGATGTTGCCAGACAGACACATCTGAACCCTTCACTGAGGGACAAAATAAGCTATTTAGTGAGACAAAAATACTGAAGAAAAAATATTTAAAATTTTGTTTAAGACCAAAAAAATTAATTTGTCATTACATTTGAAGCACATTGGAACTGCACTAAAATAAAATAAAATAAAATAAAATAAAATAAAATAAAATAAAATAAAATAAAATAAAATAAAATAAAATAAAATAAAATAAAATAAAATAAAATAAAATAAAATAAAATAAAATAAATAAATAAAATAAAAATTCTGTGAACTAGGATAGGAGGAGTCCTAGGGTGAAAACCCATTCACAAAATATCAGATTGTCCAGTCAATGCAAAACTGATCTGGTTTTAGTGAATGAAAACAAAATAATGGTAACTTTCATTCTTAAGTTCTGAGAAGGAAAAAATAAAGAACAAATGTGACTATTTTGATGTTTTACTACTGGTGTGTTACTTCTGGACTATGAAAGAATTATCTTGCTAATGTTATAACAGTTGCTTCTTTCTCCCATACAACATTCAGCAATGAACAAATAGCTAAATTTCCACACAGACCAGGTAAAGAGTTGCCACCTACATACAGTAACCTGACACATATAGAAGATTAATGGGTTTTGCTGACAGCAAAAGGGAATTTGGAAAACCTTTGGCCTTGGCATCACAACTCCTAACTTACAAGAGAATTCTTCACTGATGTAAGTAGTCTTATCTACCTCAGCTTTTCTGTAATGGTTTGCTGTGCCCCTGCCACGGAGGTAACCTTTACACAATAATCAGGACTTCAAGGCAAATCACTCTCAGCATCTCCTTTACAGGAACTATTTCTTCCCTGTGCAGTCTGATGTCTCTCCTCAGTCTGATCAGCCCCTTTTCAAATACCCTAGAGCACCCGCCTTTGCATACCCTGCAAATATCCATTTACCAAACAAGCTACCCAGCGAAAATCCAGCACAGTTCCTTCTGCTGGGGTGAAACTAACAGGAGTTTACAATTCATAAAAAAGAAACAGCATCGCATATTTTCCTTTGCCTTTGATTGGACTTAGAGCTGAATGAACCCTATCAATATTAACACCTTTAGAGTTGGTTTCACCTCCGGTCTGGCAAGTGATGATCGAGGAGATTTTCCCAGGCACCCTAGGAGAGCTTTGTCTGTTGTTTTTGCTTTCATTTGACCCTCTTCGCACTAGACTCCCCAGCCAGCACAGTTGGATTCAAAGCAGGCGCTGCTGGCATAGTCCAGTGCTCCGCGTTAAGGGCTCTGCCCTCAGAAACGCAGCCGCCCACCGAAATCGTCCCGGGGCACCCCGCGGGAAAGTCCCCCACTGTGTCCGCGCATGACCCCGGCGGCGGTCCCGGCGAGCAGCCGGGTCCCCCGGGCGCCCAGGTCGCGGCGAGCAGCGCACCGCCTCTCGCGCTCCGCATCGCGCGCAGCGGGCCAGTGCATCCCGCACATCACTCCGCACCGCGCCCTGCGAACCGCACCCCGAGTACTGCACCCCAGGCACCGCACCCCGCGCATCCCGCACAGCAGTCCGACCACCGCGCCCTGCACAGCACCCCTCACAGCACCCCACGCATTCCACACGGCATTCCGCACCTCACCCTGAACAGCAACCCGCGCACCCCGCGCACCCCGCACAGCACTCCGACCACCGCACCCCGCACATCCTGCAAGGCACTCGGCACCGCACCCTGCAGAGCGCCTGGCACCGCACCCCGCGCACCCCTCACCCTGCTCTCTGCCCCTCCATCCCTCTCCGCCCGCCGCCGGCGCACGCCGCCGGGAGAGAACAGCCGACCACGCACCGGCTTTCCGCGCGGCTTCTCCGTGCTTTCCCGGATCCTAGCGCGCTCGGCACCTTTCCTGGGCCAAGGAAGGGCTACTGCAGCCCGGCCGGCCCCGCCTGGTGGAGGGGCCCGGGGAGCGCCCCCGGGCTGGGCGACCCGGCTCTCCCCGCGCAACTCCGCGACCATCGCCCATCATCGCGGAGCTTCTCTCTTGAAGGGAGCCCCCTATTGTTCTCCACTTTACTTAGCCGAGCGATTTATGATCATTTTTTTTCTCTTCCCTGGCTCATCCGTACCCCAGCTGGCGTCTGCTGTTAAGGGATTCCGGCACAGCCTCGTCGCGGCTCTCCCCGCGGCCTCGCTCCTTCCAGCCTGCGGCCGTAGGACGGGTCTGAGCCGCCTCTCGCCGCGGCCTTGTAGCCGAGGCGGCCCGTGGGCGGGGGACGGCGGGCACATGCGGATCTCCCGGCTGGAGCCGAGGCTTCAGCAGTCCCCTCCGAACCCTGTTCCCCGGCCGGGAGCAATGCACCTCTGTCAGCGGCGATGCAAAAACAAGCGTCGGCCTTTATTTCCAGCCGCCGGTGATTCCTTCCTCTCCTTGCATCAACTGGTCAGTTTTAATGCGCTTCTGCTCCCCTCTCGATGCAAACCTAAGTCTCTTTTAATGAATCCCTGGTCCCAGAGGTCAGAAGCTTGCAAACTCTAAAATGCCGATGCTGGATTTCCATGCACTTTTGGCCACTGATCGATTTTTTTTTACTTGAGTTGTTTTGTAGTTTTTTTTGTTTGGTTGGCTGGTTGATTTGGTTTGGTTTTTTAACCGTGTCGTACATTCCTCTGCTAACACTTCGAATTCCTGCATGCCAGCACCTGGGGATGCTGCTCCACGACGAGGACAGCTAACCCCTTTCCTCGTGCCGGCACAGCGTTTCGCCCTCTTCCTCCGGGGAAGAAGCCCCCGGAGTCCAGTGTGGATCCTCCTGCCCCTTCCCTCCCCAGGGACACGGGGGTCCCCCCTGCGGAGCCAAGGGAGCAGAGCCCACCCGACAAGGTATGGGCGGGCGGGCGGCAGCTCGCCCGACCCCGGCCTCGGAGAACTTGACGGCGGCAGACAGGCTGGCCCGTCCCCCCGAAGTGGCGGGAGCCCCCTCTTCCCTCCCGGGCAGCGAAACGTGAACAGGGCGGCGGGGAGCGCGGGGGAACCCCTGTGCCCCCCTCCTCCCGGGGGGTGGGAGACGACCTGGCTAAGGCAGCCAGGGGGAGATCTCACTGCTCGGGAGCTCCGAGTCTCCCTTTTTGCTTGCTGCTGTGACGGCACCGTGTCCGGGATCTCTTTCGTTAGAGCTGATTGGGGGAGGATATCGACAATAAAAATGATAAATATTTAAAGCAAAAATATAAAAGACCCCTGAGCCACAAAGCAGGCGGAGAGGATTGCCCAGGATTCACAGCCCAAAAACCTTAACTGAGGCAAAACTCGCATTGAGTGCTCTTCGCTCCTTAAAATAAGAACTAAAGGCGACACACACAGATACATAAATACCTTGATCAAAAAGAGTTGCATATCCGTATTACTGTGGAGGTCACTGGAATTATACTCGGCGCCGATCGGGAATAGCATGAGGTAATTTCTGTACAATTCTCGTCTCAGACAGCTTCCCCCAGCAGCGTCAGCTTAATATGCGAAAGCTCAGCCTGGGACAGGTATTCAGGAGAGCGGTTTCAGTCGTGCTGTACAACACTTGCGATCAGCCAAGCCGAACCTGCTCCACTGACTCCTTCCTCACTTCTCCTCCCCTCGCCTAAAAAAAAAAAAAAAAAAAAAAAAAAAAACACCAACTTTTTGGGACCGGTGGCTCAGCACCCGTGACGATACCAGCCCTGCGCCGCCTCACCGCTCAATCGCAGCGGCGGACACACGCACCGGCCCGGTCGTGCCGCTCACAGCCAAGCGAGAAAATACCCCCAGACCGTCCGTGTGCGCCGGTGGAGCGGTCCCCGCCAGGAGCCACACGGTTCGGTGTCCCCGGGCGCCAGCGGGAGCGGCGCGGCACCGCCTGCGCTTACCGCCGCTCCGGCGGGACGGGCACGGCACGGCTCAGCTTGGCGGAGCACGGCAGGGCACGGCTCGGCTCGGCACAGCGGGGCGGGCGCGGCGCCACACTTGTAGCTGTTCTTGGTGCTGAAGGCGGCGGCGCTCCCCGGCACGGCACAGCCCGGCACGGCATGGCTCCACGTGAATCCCCAGCTGGCCACGGGCTGCGGCTCCCGGCCCGCCCGCCCGCGGCCGGCACCGCCCTCCGCCGACACACCCGCTCCGCTCGGGACACGGGGCCGCGCACATGTGTGCCGCGGGATTCCTGGGCAAAGGGAGCCAATAAAGGGTCAGGCGGTAGCAGTGGGCGAGCGGAAGAAAAGAGGGAGACAAGGAGGGGGCCTGAGCTGGCTGTTTAATGCAATTTCCCCGAGGGTGCGGGGCCTCCATCCCCATCCCTCCTCCCGCGACCGGCGGAGCCGTGTCCCCTGCCATAGGATCGATGACATAGGGTAAGATTCCCGACGCTCTTTGTCCCACCCCCGGTTCGGCTTGCAGCTCAGATGCCGGGTGGCGGAGTTCCCATTTATCCTCCCAGGCACCCGGGAGGTTTCGGGAGCGCGAAGTCAGGCCCCCGAAGGGTAAGGGACACAGTCGGGAGTATTTCGCCGGAGGAGTCTGGAAGTTTGTTCCTCTCCTCAAAGACGCTCCCCACCACACGACTATCGCACAGGGATGCCCCGCGCCGCCAAGTGGGAGCGCCCGGGCCGGCCCCGCAGAGCCGACGGCGCAGTCCCGACTGGGCCGCTTCGCCCGCCCGGCAGCGCTGCCGCAGCCTCGGTGAGAAGGTTCCACCTCGAGGGCGCCGCCCGCAACTGCACCCGCGGTGCCCGGCCCCCGCACGGCTTGGCGGTGCTCGGCACGGCTCAGCCCCCGGCCTCGGGAGTTGGAGAGGGCTCCAAACCCCACGGTGTGAGCAGGATGGCCGGTTCGCCAGGCTCCTGACATCAACCGGATCTTTTCCATCTTCCCATTTCACGCTACTCTGAACTACTTTCCTTAATAACAAATAACATTTTTCTTTGCTTTGCCGTGACTGTCTTGCTTACTTAAAACACCACTGTTGGAAGGAGGAAGAATTCCAAGTGTGCTCAACTATATCCAGCCAGTGCTTCCATGATCATCTCTGTTATATGGTACTACATGGATTAATGTTAAAGGTCTGCCTCAGGCAAACCACAAGACTAAGATGGATGAGTTTTTCAAGCCTGTAACTTCTCTCATGGAAAAGGTCTTGTACAATTGCAAAATGGCACTGGGAAATGAGCCAGGTCTTAGGATATATTAACTCATGTTTGCATTTGTTTTATTTCAAAATCTTCCATAAGAGAAAACTAAGGAGCTGTGATTTCAGCAATCTATCACAGAAATCAGGAATATATTCATATAGATTAAATCCTGATGTTCAATCATGAGCAAAATTCTATTTTAAAGTGGATATCCACCTTTACTCACATCGGGAAAATAATCCATCCATGAGTTATCATCTGTGTTGGATAGACCAATTTCTAACTTCATTTATACTCTACCTCTTCAGCAGCTTAACAGAAAGTTCAGCAAAGCAAAACCAAGTGATGTCCTGAGGGCACAGCTGATGCTTGAACTCTTGTGTTGGCCACCAACCTGAATGTAATCTGATGCCTTGCCCTATCTCTTCTAGCCACATCTTTTCTATAGCACAGTTTTGAGGGCATTGATACTATATCTTATTACATAGGTTTACAATGAGTACCATGATGACTTTTTCATGGGAGTATGATTAATAAATGCATAACTGAAGTTTGCTGTGTTTTAACTACATGGAAACAGAGAAAATTATTGGGAGGGAGGGGTCAGAATGAGCAGCTTTACATGAAAATAGCCATTTGGTAAGGATAGATTACAAAAAAAAGAGAGGCAAAACACATCTATGATTCTTTGAGCAGGATTCATTCTTATTCAAACCCAACAGTAGCTAATGTCAGTTTACAGAGAAGACTAATGTCAGAACTGGTGACAATTACTACTTGCACAACTAACTTGGAAGACAAGAAATCCAGTTCTGGAGACCAAGCTGTCATAAAGGAGCTCTTAAATTACCTTTTTTCAAGTGAGAACTCCTGACTCTCACAGGCAGCATCTTACACATTAGAAGACTGGCATGGTCATACTAAAATGTCAGGACCATAGAGATTACTGCCTAGAATAAATGCTTCCTGGAAACATCTCTTTAAAGCCAAGCAAAACCAAGTGAATCAGTCCATCTCTGTGCCTCTATTTCTCCTATACAGAAGACATTGAACCTCTGTGCATTCAAGCAGTGATTTTGGCCGAGCAACTCATGTTCCAATGGCTCTATTCCATAACTGCACTCACCAGTACAGTTTTTAATGACATTGAAATGGGCTGATTTTTTTAACTTTGAAATAGTGTGAAGTTAGACACTCAGACTTCTGGATGGGCTTTTCATTGCTATTCAGGTGAGAAATGTGACTTTCCAAGTCATTCAAACATGAGAATTAAACCTACCAAGGCAATAAAATCTCTTGAATAATCATTGTTAGGCAAAGGCCTGCTGATTAATAGCCATTAAGAAATACAGAGCCACAAAGTAAGTGACTTCCATGAAAGTGATAGTGAATACTGGGTTCTGAGTTATAAAATGTTTCAGAATATGAGTGTTTAAATTTTACAAGAAACATAATCACTAAAAAAAAAGAACTTGAAACTTGAGTGCTTTATGTGCACTTCTCTAAGGCTAATATTTCTTTTTAAAATTTATTGCATGGTGAAAAAAGAAAAGGTGGAGAAAAGGCATTTCACAGCAGTAACTATGACAGAAAGCATTATCTGGAGGCCAGAGAAAGTGTGCAACCATCTGTAAAATAGAACATACCTTTAGAAGGCCCTGACTGTGGCTTATTTCAAATAAACTTTTCAGCAGTGAACAGGAGATGTCAGAGCTTAAACTATAAAACAAAGATAGCCACCATGTAGGAAAGGTAGCATAGTTTCCAGGGAAGATATTTTCAGAATCAGAATATTTTTGGTATCTAATTTCCAAATCTGTCTAACAAACTCCAATATGTTAGAAGATTTTAGCAGTTGGAAATCATTCCTCTGCTGGAAGGAGCAGCACAAGAACACTGTTCTGTAAATGGGTTTTTGAAACTTTTGAAACAGCAGGCAGAGGCAGCACCCTCCAAAGGAGACACACTTCCCCGGCAGCCAAACTGTAGAGCTGAGCAGGTCTGGTGACAGCAACCACAGTCAGCACATCCCAGAGATTGCTAGACAACTCGGAGGGGTGAGGCAAATCTGAGGTCAAGCAGAGAAATCAAGCTGAAGGATCATCGTCTTCATTAGAGGGGTACATGGCAAGGCACAGGCATTGCTGCAACAGCTTAGGGAGGGGCAAAGGAATATCAGAGCTTAAAAAAGCTCCTGAGTGATGCTGGGAAGCCCAAATGAGATTTCTTACAGCTTTCTCATGAAGCTGTCTTCTCAGGAGCCTCACTCAAGGTCACACCATCATGTTGTGTCAGAGCTGGCCTTGACCATAGGCTGCCAAAAACATGGAAGTAGGGCAGGCCCTCACTTGTATACCGGTCAGTCTTGTGTCATATTCTCTTACATCTCCTTTCTCTGCACAGAGCTAGAGGATGATGGTGACATATCTGTCCTGAACACTGTCATAAAACTTGACAGATTTTCTTAATGCACAGTGTAAGAATTTGCCTCTCAATATGATTGAAATGTTAAGGATACATATCTGGAAGTTAAAAATGGTGGACACATACTACATTTAAGTGAAGGATATAGTATATTCATGAATCAAATACAGTTTCCAAAATACAAGTGGATGATAAGTCTGCAAAATCCTCTCTCACGCAAGTCAGAACATTGAAGTCATCAGAGACTGTTGTGAAGAAAAATAATATTTGCTAAAGAGAGGAGAGACTCAATCCTAATTAACTAAAAATTACAACACCCCCAAAGGGAGTTATCCATTCTTATACCTTTATAATGGGGACAGTCTCCACTAGCATGTCCTCTAGTATAATGACTGTATGGGTTTCTATCTATAAAGTATCTATATAGGTACTAAGTTCTGCAGCTTCTAAAACCTTAGTCTTTCATTTTGTCCTTCACCAAAGGAAAAATGAAATCATGTTTAAGAGTGCCTTTCACTCTAAGCCACTTCACAGAAACTGATAAAAAGCTATATATAGTGATTACTTCACCAGCCTTTGAAATGCTGACATCTTTGAGGTGATGTACAGAAAAGGTTTATAAATCAGAAGGTAAAGCCACATTACCTTTTCAACATGTGAGCCATAACCTTTCCTGTTAAAAGACAGCAGATGGATACAGCTATTTTACATGGGGGAAAAAAATTATTCACCCTTCCAAATAAGTTGTTTGCATACAAAGTCATTTGCCAAACAGCAAGTGAAGCTGATAAGGCTCTGCCTTGTTTCAGCCACTTTCTAGGCTGTTGGCAAAATCCTCTCAGTTAGCAATGCGTGGAAAGAGCTAATCTTTAAGTCTAGTATTTCTATAGGTTTTGTGGACAGCAGAATTTGTCAGGAGACTGTTTTCTAAACTAAGTGCACAAAATGCCTGTGTACTCCCTAGATGAAAAAACTTCCTCAAGGCTTGATATAACGTAAACTTTGATTCTACTTTTAATACCGCCTCTTAGACAGCCAGAAAACAAACCATTAATCCATCATCTAGAGTTCAAGGCATTGCACTACACAGCCAAACATTTGTTTTCATGGCTTGCTGCAGAAGAAATAGAATTGCAGCTCTAGAAATCATCAAAATCATGAATGAAGACTCACTTGAAGTAAAAAAATATATTGCTTAGATGTGATTGTACATTTAAATGTTGCAAGACCCACCCTCAAGCAGCAGGGAGAGCATTTTTGATGAGACTCTGAGAATGCCCCTAAAACCACGGCTTTCATACAGGGTCCATACAGGCAGCAGATATATATCCAGAACAGCATTTGGCCTGAGGTTATTCTCTGAGTGGATATGTAAACTCATAAGAATGATGTTAAGTAGATTATGGTGTCACTTCATGTGCCCAGATCCATAACATCAAAATAAGCAGGGGAGCATGCCCTATTAGCCATTCCTCCTGAAACTGTTCTGTAAGAATCATGTAAATATATTTTTGGCTTTTTAGAGGTGAGTTTTCTTGGTCAAAATACACAGGACTTCAGGATAGATTCTCAGCCATCTAAGATGTCAACTCTTGTATTTAAAACATTCCTCTAGGCTCCCTGGGTAGAAGCAAAATATGGAAATGGAAAGAAATAGCTACTTTCCAGGCAGTGAGTCATCTGATATTACCATAGACGTCTAAATAGAACATGTAAATCATGCCTGAGAAGTGTCTTTTTCTCTCCATGGACTATAAAAGGAGTCTAGACAACCAGCTCAGATGTAAATGTCTGCAGTGTAGATGACTGAAGCTAGGTGAGGTATATCCCCCACCGGAGTGTGGGAAGATGCAGACAGTAAGACAGGTCAGACTCGGGTTCTGAGAGCACACACCACCAGTTCATGACTGGTTTCTTATTATGTCTGTTCTGGTAGTAGCTAGTATTCCAGCATAAATGACTCCTTCCTCTTCCCTTTCTCTTCCCACAGTGAGTTGCTGACAAATACTCCAAATGGTCTTAAGGAGTCAACCAACTGTGTGCCAAGCATTCAAAAGTGAAAAAGACTTAGAAAAATTTGTATTTATTAAGTAGTTATACACTTAGAAGGAAACAATTCTGCAAATTTTTTTCTAAAAATTAATTGGTACGAAATTAAGCAATCATTTTAATTAACTGCCTGTGGAAAAAAGAATGGTCAGAGTTCATTTTTTTCTGCTTGATTTTTACATGAACAAGATGTAGTTGAGCTGCTGCTCAAGATTTGCATATGATGACTTTTCACATCCATATGGTACTTTGTGGGGGAGTTCACATTAACATTTCATCTTGGATCATGAGCACACTTGAAGTAAACCTTCTAGCTGTCCCTTCTTACGATGTGCTTTGGTTAATGTAACAGAGCAGTCTTAGGGCTCATGGACCGGATTCCTCTCAAGGAAAACTAGAAGCTGAAGCTGCGCTCCAGAAGTGCACCTAAAGCGTTACAATCACTAGCAGACCAAACTAGAGCTAGTCTGAGGTGATCCACATGTCCACACGTGCTGTGAACATCAACTTATCAGCACCAAATGTTTTCTCTATTGACTTGTGTTGGCCCATGTGATGACTTACAGCCCACATCAGATTGAGGTTGCAGTCTTTAAAACTATCCCAGTATTTCCTTGTGGGCCAGAGCTGAAAGGCTGCAGTGAAGCTCTAAGATAGCTAGCCCTTGTAACTAATTTAAGGCTAGCATGATGCACTGCATGTTTCACAAGGAAGGTTCACACTTTGTTTAAGTTACCAGCTGTAAATAATGTACACAATTCTATCTTATGTGTGTAAAGATAAAACTTTTTTAGTATACTGGAGGATCAGAAAACATATCCGTAACCATATTTGCTGTAGGTTCCATGCAATTGAAACAACAGAGAATTCCCTATCAGTGTTGTTCGGAGGAAGATTAAGTGTGCAATGACACAACATTCATCCAGTGTTCTGGTCTGCATCTGTGGTTTGGGAATCACTTGTCAGTGATAAGGTGATCTTAATAAAACCCTTCATTATTTAAACTCTACTTAAATTGCAAAACAATCAATGATATTAGTTCAATCAAGAAACACTAATTGCAATGAATTCTTATGATAGTGGCATTTTCTTGTATCAAAAAAATAACCTACAATATCTAAAAGCCACTTTGTCATGTCTTTGGTATTAAGGGTAATGACTCTTGCTTTCTTGTGCTTCTTTGCTTAGGTCTGACCTGAAGACAAGTAACCACTAATGGTATAATTAGGTCAGTGTCATACCACACACTTACTGAGTAGGGATGCTTCTGCAGCAGAAACATTTCAAGTTCTTAAATGCTACCTCATTGGTGTTATTGCACAACTTGGGAATGGCATAGAGCTGTTTTAACGTGAAATACAACTACTGTAGCAACTATAGCTATAAAATTTGGCACAAAATTTGCGAATTCATTAATGCCTTTGCTGCTTCTCCCATATTGTCTTTTGTTTCTCCTCGATATTAACTCTCAATGCCCACCAAAGTGTTACTAAAAAAAAAAGTGTGCCTGTTACGTGATCAAACAGGTAAAATGGAGCAAAAAGCTTTTGAACTCAAACTGAAGCCCCTTCCCTCAGCAGAAGAATTAATTCAAGTATCCAGCCAAGAGCTTTCAAGAAATAAAATATTCCTTTGAGAATATAGTATCTTTATATTTCCACTGGGGATGATATAGTTCAAAAAGCCCATAGTCTAAAACATATTTGGCAGACTAACTCATAATCACTTGAACACTTGAAGGATGATGAAATAATGAATGAAATAAGCATAAAATAAATTATTTAGGATCTGATGCCTTAAGCCCCTAATGTTTTTTTATTTTTCTAATGTTTGTAAGACTTGTAAGTTTTATAAGTAGTGGAAGTAGATTTTAAAAGCAGCAACCTCCCCCCCCCCCTTTTGTCCCTTGTTCCTTTCCCTCTCTCTAGCACCCTTGTTTATACATTCCTTAACCCTCTTACCCCATTCTATCCTCCCTATATCACTCATAGCCCCAAATCTAATAGAAATGTTTAGCCTTTTGTCAAGGCAAGGCCTAGATGGTTGACAGAACAGCATATCTGGGCCTAAACCACAGAATACGGTCAGGAATTAGGTAACTATGTACCCTTTGTGCTCTGATGATGGTGAAGATGGGATGAATGGGGGGTCCCAAAATACACCCCAGACCCATTTCAAGGGGGTGGATCCGGGGTGGACCAGAGTAAAGGCCACAGGGTGGGCACATCTGGGATTGGATGGATGGTATTATAAAATGTAACATCTCAGGCACGACCTGCGCGCGTCCTGTAACATCTTGCCTTGGCAGAATAAACCCTTTCTTATCTCACCCCTAATTAACTGCTCCGGGAGATTTTTTCAGCACCAAAATACAGCGGCAACAATCAGACAAGAATATTTCTCCTTCGTTATTTATTTTTACCCCTAAATGCTATTATGTTGCTTTGTTATTGGTTTTGTTGGTTTGGGTTGTTTGTTGGCTTTTTTTAATTTGTATTCAACACTTCAAAAAAAAAAATCAAAGGAAATTTTAAAATAAAAGGCTGGGGCAATTCAAGAGGAGAAACTAATGAGTAGACCCCTTCCTCCAATCCTGTAGCTATGCTATTCATTTTCCATGACAGAAGCACATGAAGGTATTCTCTTTTTGACTTATGGCAACCAATGATTGAAACCAGCATGCCCTGACATCAAGAAACTGCTCTAATTTCAAATATACTCCAGGAAGGGCTTCATTGCACATGTCTATTTATTTGCATTTTAGCTTGGATTAGGACTGTTATTTTGATGTAAGCCTCTTTTTCACCACTATTTATACTGCTTGGATTGTACCACAGAGCTGTCTTGGACCAAACCAACAGGATCACCATCTCAGATGAAGCCAAAACATAAGCTATGCTCCAACTCCATGGGGCAGCCAGACCTCAGAACCAGACTAGTCCTATTCCCAGGTGACACACCTGGACCAGGGACAGGGTGAACACAGGGTCCTTAGTGCCCACCCCATGGATCTGTTCCTATTGTGCTAAATGACGTGCTCTACACATCTTCAATACCTCTCTCTTGTGCAGTGTTTCCTGCTTCCAGTCAAAAAATACCCACTGGGCCAGAGATTGTGTTCAAGAATTAGCCCAAACACATGTGCTGACTGCAGGGTATATTCTGTCTTTTGCTCAAGCAGCTCAGGAGGCTGTAGTAAAATTGCCCCAGGTCCCTGCTGCTTGGGATATTATCCCTTCAGTTGCAGAAATACTGAATAAACACTGAGAAAATAATGAAGATTTTGATCAGTTTCAGACCAGGAGGTATATTTTATCTGGAAATGATTATGTATTGAAGTGTCTCAAACATCTCTTTTCATTATTTTTGCTCCTCAGAAAACTTTAAAATCTTGTAATCATTCTCAAACAGGAAAAAAAAAGAAGGATGTTTTAAAATATCAGCAACATAAAAATCAAGTTCCTGCCAGTTCTGTCATGAAACAGTTTTGTGAGGATAGATCCACATAAGCATGATTGCTAACTGTTGGATGAGAGCCCATAGAAGAAATGGCTGCAAGTCAATAGTTGTATTCCCTTCTGTCACTTCTATTTCCTAATAACAGGGGAAAAATAACATAAACACCACATAGTGGTTTATAAAAACACTAGTTTGTTGATCATCAAAAAGAAACATTATTAATCACATTATTTCAATGAATTTACAAGTCAAAGACCTTAAAATTACCTTTCTTTCCTGCAGTTGCACTGTATTCCAGTATAAGTGTTAACTGCACTTGCTAAGGTCTGAAGTTACACTTCTACAAAATTAGCATTACAACATGCTATGCTTCATGCTTATTTTAAAATACAATAAGGTTGGATTAAAATATGCTAAGTATATTAAGGTGTCTTTATGAGCTTTTAAAACATTAACACAGACTCTTGTTTTAAACTTTGAATATGTGAAGCAATGAGTAAAACCAAAATTCAGTAGCTTTAGCACACACTGATTGAGTTTGTCCATATTATGGAATATTACTGGCTTTACAACAACTAGGATGTGTTAGTTAGTTACATCAGTGGTTTTCAGGCTTGGGTTTCCAGGTCACAGTTGATGAACATGCTAAATGTATTTACCACTAAGCTGAATAGTGCATCACGATCTGTGACAGATTTTGGAGCCAGACAGTGATCCTCCAGGAAGTCCAGATGTCAAGATTCACATGCCCATTGGTTTAGGTGTATAACAGTTCACATAGGCATATAACAGTAACCCTGAATTTTTTTAAAGACCAGGAGGAGAAACAGTCCTCTCCAGAGCAATCACTTCACCCTGAAAGAGGTGTCTTAAAAAAGTTTGGGAAATGGACTCACAAATGTAGCAGTCACTCTCCATTGACTGCAGAGGGAGTCTCAGGGGACTAGCAAAGGGGGCACTAGCTTTAGACATCTGCAGCCACAACTATCTAGACATAAGGACCTGAGATTTTGTTGAAAAAAGAAAAAAGATAAATAAATCAAAGGGATTTTTTTCCTGTTTCAGTAATGAGTTTCCTGGTGGGAGGGTCTGGACGGGTTTGCCCTTTCCTCACTGCCCTCAATATCCTCTTCCACAACCTCAGTGCAGACAGCTCTGATGGTCCTGCTCTGAGCCATGGTTTCTCTGCCTCTTCTTGTGAAAGGGCTACTTCTCCTCCAGGGGCTTTGGGAATGGAGACAAAAAGACAACCTCATCACAGCTTTCCACCACCACCCACGACCATGCATGGGGCACACTCTTCCTCTTGGTGCAGGGAGCACAGTCACACAAGAGGGTCTTGGCTGTCGGGGCTGCCTCTACGCTGGTGGGCTGTGTATGTGCTCTGATTACACAGCTATAAGTGCCTGTGTCAGTATGAGCACCTTATCTGATCATTTCCACCTAAATCCAGCCTCTCTGCCCAGTCTAGACCACTGTCAGCACAGATGTATTGGCTGCAGAGGAGCTCTGCAGCCTCACGTACTCTGGGGAAATGAAATACAAACACACAATTTAATTGGAAACAGGATTTTATCCTGATTCAGCACAGGGTTTTTCCTGCAAGCCCATAAGGGCCATGTCTCTTTGTGCAACACCTTCCAGAGAGGAATTAGAAATTGAAGCAAGCTGGAACTGGTGTCCGACATATCCATATTCTCTGGAAATCTGCTTTTTGTCTGCAGAGGTAGACTTCCAGAAGGGGGTCCATTTGGGTCCAGGTTTCTCAGTGCAATAAAGCTATCTCCCATGAATTAGCTATTGGATAAACAGGATTTTAATGCTTAACGCTCATAACTGCAGCCTTGTGGAGGAATGTTTGACTCACACACTCCTCATTGGGATTCTGAAATGCTTCTGCTTCTGAGCTGCAATAGTTGTCACATCATCCACGAAGAGTTTAATTGAATGAATGGAAGTTAAGACTAAAACATATACACATTTGCTAAAATAAAAAAAAAGTCATTTAATCTGGTATTTGCCAGTTAAAAATATGTTTTTACAATTAAATTTAAAATCTCTAGAGAAGTTAATTGGGTTAATGTGGGTAATTTTTAAAGCTTTTCCTCAGTGGAGTCAATTTTAATTTGGGGATTTAATGAACAGCTAATAGAGATATTCAGATTTTTTTCTTCTCATACATTTGATGTTTGCTTAAGGATTTTTTTCTTAACAATCACCCCTTCAAAATAGCACTGCCTTCAATGAGTATGTAGAACACGTGACCTATTAAAAACTTAAAATAAGCCTGAGGTTATTACATTTGCATCCATTAACAACCTTGCTTTGAGAAATGTCTCTTTTAAAGGAACATGTTTTAATCTGCTGGTACTACTTGCTTGCATAAAGACTAGAGAGATTTAGCAATTTCTTAAAAATTTAAAAGTTTTGCAGTCCTCAGCAGCTATTGATGACATACTTGGTACTAACAACATTACTACAACCTGCTGTGTTGTATTTGATATCAGTGTCTGTATGTGCTCCATATAACACAATAATTCTTCAGTAGAAAGAGGCATGAAATAAAAATTATGTAAAATAGTGTGAGGGAAAGAAGAAAACTTGTGTGTGGACTCCAACTCCTTGCAAAAATCACCCTGAAATATTCCCTTAGGATTGAAAAAGTTAACACACTTGTTAAGCTTGCAATAAAGCCTCATTTAAAAGTTTTGTAGACAGTAGTTTATCTATGATTAAGGGATCTGTACACAGGATCACTCTCGAGGAGAAAAGACAATGCAGAAAGAATCGTGTCTTGCAGAATATACAACCTAAGCAGTCTTTCTGCTGTGCCTTTTGCAATCGGATATGTCTGTCTCATATTGGCCTCATTAGCCACCAGCATGCTTGCAACAAATGTGGATAGAGCCTTCCCAAATCTTCGTTCACGAAGCCCAGCCATGATCTGTAATGTCAGGTGAATAAATAATTTATCTGTTCTGGAATGACCTGAGATTTCTTGTTTTCCAGCCTGATCAGTCTGATACCGACACCATCTATTTACCACTTCTAGTGTTCAGCAGACTTTTCTATAACTCAGCCAGGCTCAGTTCTGCAGCTACAATTCAATCAAAAAATCATGTCAGGGCTCAGAGTTGTATTAGCTGAAATTAGGAATGTTGGTCATTTGTTACACTTGGAGTCATATTTGTCTTCTGGGCCTCAGCTTTCCACTGAAGACAAATTCTCAAGGTTTTTATACCAACTAGAGAAAAATTATTTTTATTTTTATTTTTTTATGGAAACTTAGTGCATCCTCATTTTCACCCACCTTCCAGGTCTTTACAAATGGTCACATATTTCACAAGATTTATGGCCCAAATCACAAAAGCAGTCAGCACTGACATTTACCCATTAACATTACAGGGTGAACAACTGTAAAGACATGAATGAAATCATTAGAAGTATATATTTTTTCTTAGTCCTTGTGGATTAGATCCAGTAATGGATTTAAAGGTGGCATCACCTTTTAGGCTGATTTCCAGAATGAAGTTCAGAGCCAGATACCTGAGCTCCTTCCACAACTTCAGATAGGCCACTAAGTGGGAAGAACTGACTCCTGAACAGTGGAGAGAACCCTGCTCCCCTGTTCCACTGCATCCAGCCTCTTCATAGCTAAATCCTAGTGAGGCTGCTGAGCCTTACACCCTCCTGGGTTTCTCCAGGAGACCTCATGCTGCCTTGTGGCTACAGTGCTGTGCTGCAGGAGAGGGAGCATGAGCCTAAAGTCCCTGAAGTTGGAGGAAGGCATCCCACCCATGTCTCTGCCTCCTGGGTGAGTGCTACAGGTATGAGAGGCCCATTAGAAACACCTTCCACATAATTACCACATGGGAGGGACACAGTTTTGGCAGTCTGCCAGGCAGGTGCACTTCAAAGGATTTTGTATGCTCTTTTGCCTACTTTTGGGATCCACTGAAGACTGGACAGGCAGACTGCATTGCAGACTGAGTTGAAGAAGATCTCCAAAGGCATTTAGAAACCTTCACGGTTAAGAAGCCTTTGGGATGTTTGGATAAAAGAGCCCAGTCCAGCTGTCCAACTGTAAAAGGTGTCTAGTAATGTTTGTCACATCCTAGGAAGGTACAAGCGGGAGATCACCACCAGCCATATGGGAGATATCCATTTCTCTGGAGTGGCAGCAGGAGGCCAGCAGATACACTGTAGCTTCTTAAATGGAACTAAATGACTCAGTTTTAGCCACTGCAATAAGCCTATGTAATGACCAAATCCCACATTAGGAACAGAAATCTTTTACCTTGCTTCTGGACTTTGGTACACTGAGAAGATACTGTCAGCAGCAGTAAATACTAATTAGGTAGAAGTGAAAACCAGTTGAAAATAAGTTCACGTGTGTATTTTACTATGCTAATAAAATGTTGCAGAAAACAGTCCATGTCAAAGCATAGCCCTAGTTCTACAGATGCACATTGTGAAGCCTGTGGGAAGTGGGAATAGAATAAAGTTAGATGCAGCTGCCTGCAATTTCACTCTCTTTTTGAGGTAAATCAGATCATACAATAGTTTACAGCTATATGGACACAGAAATCTATCCATGGGTCTTTCAGAGAAAAAACACTACTTCTGGAGTGAAAGCCCACTCAATGAAATTGGTGAGCAAAAAAAGCATCTAAACAACATAGTGACTGAGTGCTTACTGAAGCAGGCTGCTTGTTCTGGATACATGATGGAGAAGGCTTTTGCCAATTTCCGTTTAATTTGGCAAACCCCATGGCAAGTGTAATCACAGCAAACATACTTCCTAACTAGATGATACACATGGTTCCAGAGCTGATACAAAATGGGTAGATAAAGACAAGAGTATAATACAACCAGTTTAAATATTGTGACAATGATAGCTTTGCATACTATTGCCTTCAACATTTCCAGCCCAAAATAGTGTCACAAGGATCTCACATTTCTTTCACAGATAAATATTAGTGGTAGTGAACTCTAAGATGAAATTATATCCAATTTTATATACAGAAAATCTGATATTTTTTTTTCAGTCACAAAGGCTGATAATGCACACATTTGCTAGAAAAGAATCTCAGAGAAATAAAACTCAATCATAATACAGAAAGCAAGACATTATTTTTTAGCGGCTGCATTATGTGAGCAGTAGGAAGGAGATGATATCAACATGCCAGCTGGAAATCAATAGGAACCTGGCCAACCAGCCTAAGGCTTTTTTCCTGCAGTCTTCAAGAGGACCAGTTTATTAAAATAATGTGCTTCAGCAACACTGGACATTTGAAGATCTGAACATTTAAATCCTGGGCATTGTAAAGCCAAAACTTTATGCACATTCTGAAGTCCATAGTATTCAACCTTTTTCTGGTCAATCATACTTCCTGTCATATGCAACAAATGATGCTTTGATCCACTCCGATAGTTATGCCTAAAACTGACTTATTTTACTCAACAAACTTTCTTGTTTGTGGTATTAACAAGTCATGAGTCCAGCTTCTCTGGCCAGAGGAGATTAATAAGCCAGTACGGTTTATAAAAACAGTAAGAAAACTTGAAAATCATTGTGTATTTCTGTCATGTGCTGACCTGGTGTTTGACTTTTACATATTAACCTATCCATTCTGATAACTGAGACTAAGATGCCCATCAGCTAGCTGGTGACTTTTTAGTGTCATCTTCTTACCAATCTCAAATTGCAGGTGACAATGACAATACTTCAGCTTACCACAGCAAAGGTCCTTGTTGCAGTGGGGCAAAACAAACCATCAAATAAAAGGCTGAAGAGCACCAGAAAGTTTATTAAAACTCAAAGTAAAGTAAATTCCTCTCCCCTCCTGCCTGCACACCTTTGTCATGAAAGACAGTCCTCAGCCAGGTTCTCTAAGCACGCACACACATTTAGCGACTGCATATTTTCCCTCTTTTCCTACCAGAATGGAGGTAGTGAGCTGTGGCTTACCAGACTGACCAGAGTGAAGAGAGAGATGTACATTTGTAGGATTTGCAAACTGTAAAACCATTTGTAAAATTTCACAGTGATTTGTCAGATTTTCAGCTGGAGTGTTTGATATCTACCACACAAGCATAGATATCATCCTTTGTTTTTCAGGAAAGGAAGTAGAAAGTTTGTTACCTGAAAGGTACACAAAGCACCACAGAAGAGGCATGGCAGGAGTGACCTGGGACACAGGAAAGTTGTTGTCTCCCAGCTTTGGGCCAGGCTAAGGGACTTACAACATGCTGTCTTTCTCATGCTGCTTTACCTTTCTGTCTGGCCAATCACTGCCAACATTGACATGAGAGGCAAATATGTAAGGTCTCGCCAAGACCACTTTAAGACTTTACAGAGGTTACAGTCTAACCCATTTCTCCAAATTACAGTTGAACCCTGGAACACCTTTCCCCACTGTGTATGTCCAGGTGTTATACAACTGTGGCACAAATGGCTTCCCAGCATCTGGGAATGGGACGTGTGTGAATAGTTCATAAGGCCTCAGCATTCCATAGGAGCTAGAAGAGCTTTGTCCTTAAGCTTCTTCAAAAAACCAAGAAAGTTTGGGAGAAGATTGACATTGATTTTTAAGAAATATTGGTATAATGTGGAAAGAAGAAAGAATGGCAAAAAGCTAATTAGATATTAAGAAGGTTAAAAGGGATGACCTAAAGGGATAGACTGGTATTGATCACTCACAAAATGATGGAAGGCTGATAGGGATGCCATTTGCCACAAGTAAGAGTATGGTAGCATAATTAATGTCCTTCAGTAAGAATTATAGAGAACAGACTTTGTCACACAAATACCATTACTGGAGGAGATTAGAAGTTTAGGTGATAAAGTAAATTATACTGACATAACTGGCTTTGACAAAGTATTTTACATCATACCGAAGGATCTTCTGTTTAAAAACAAGTTTTGTATCAAAAAAAAAAAGTATAGAGTTATAAGAAAAATAAGCTGAAAAAACTTCATAAGATTATCTAGTTCATCATCCAGTTGCAGATTCTTGAATATAAAATGGATTTCAAATGAAAATTGGATTTATACATTTCTAAACAGAAGTATTTCAAATGGTGTTGCACAGAGTTTCTATTCTTGGCTCAACGATATGAAATACCTTTACTATTGAACTGAATACAAAAGAATCACTGCAGCTAAAGTACAAACTCTGGCAGCATGCAAAATTATAAGCATGGGTCAGCTCCACATAGAGGCTGTGGTGCTTGAAGTGCTACTTTCATTCAAACAAAGAATTTAGGTCAAATATCCAGATATGGAAAAGCAGTATCCTGTAGTTCAACGATTTAGAGAAGAACTCTGGTTTAAGGGAAATGGCAAATGAAAAATAAGCTCATAACATGACTGTGTGATTATGAGGGCTAGTATGATCTTCAGATGTGTAAATAAGAATGAATCTCCTACAAGTAGAACAACTGCATACTGTCCAACTGAGATGAGCTAATTGGAATTTTATTTTCCTGACATGCTCCATCAGAAAATGTAATATTCTCAGAGGGAGGTGGAATTTAAATAAATCCCTTTAGAAAAAAGTGGCAAAAGGTTTTGATTTTCATGCCACTTCTCTTATGTTTTTAAATATACATGATTTGGTTTTAAATTTAATATGCTTTTTGCATCTTAGGTGTCATCACATACTAAAACTTTTAAAAATAAAACTCTTAAAAGTCAAACTGTAATGAAATGTCTCATGTTTGCTGTAAGATTACTTTTGAGCCTACAGTTCTAGAAATTGTTAATATCTTCTCTTTTTTTCTGATCTGGCAGACAGAATTTCTGAAATCCCATATCTTCTGTCAGCTGAGATTGTAATTCAAATACTGGAACCTGAGTGCAATGTCAGTATTTTAAGAATATAGAAAGCCAAGAAATGTTATAAACAAACCACAAGAAGGATCTGAAGTTGGATTTCTTAACAACACAGCTTAAAAACAAGGGTTTGGATGTTTCCTTAGCTTACTAGACCAACAGAAGTATGGCAAGATGTAACATGAGAATCACAAGCCAAAGAAACTCTAATTAAAATTAAGAGAACATTTATTACCCATTGGAACAACTAAATTTGGATTACCATAAATCAGTAATTTTTTGGAGCCTCTAAGATGACATCATTTCCTGAAAGGCATGCTTGCAGCTCTGTTACAAACACAGGACTCAATAATGAATTTCTGCACGGACGTTCTGCAGCTCATACTGTGCGGGAGGTTCTCACAGCTCCTGGGTTTAAGTCTGTGAATAGGGGAAAAGAAAAAAAAGCAGGAATCCATCACTGCTCAGGTCAGGCATCTGTCTTCTGTAACCAATACACATTTGCAAGAATGAGCATCACTTACCAAAGGGTTCAACAGGGAGGAAATGGGCCAGGGTCTGCAGTGCAAAGCACTCACTGAAGACACGTGATGATCTGCACAGAAGGAGATCCTCTGAAACAAGCACAGCCATACAGGTACAGCACTATGGGCAAAGCACTTTTGATCTCCCCTCAGACTTTCTTTGCAAGTGCTAAAAAGAAAAAAAAGATTAGCAGATTCCTTTTAACGGTAATAAATCAAATTTTAGGGGGGGTTGTCTGAACAGGACCCAATGGGCAAAATTACTTCAGGCCATAGCTCAATAATATCTTGGGGGACGGGAGGCAAAGAGGTAAAACCTGAAGTACAAAGAACTAAAAGGAAAAGATTATCAACACACACCACGCTTCAACACACTGAACACTAGATGTTGCAAGAAAGACCCCTTCCCATGGAGATCATCGTCACCTTGCTCTGACTCAGCTTCCTGCCTGCCAGTCAGTCTTTCTGCAAGGGCAACTGCAACCTTAGCTTTTTTAAAATATCTCATATGCCTGATAAATTATTCCTCTTAAATCCTTAGCAATAATTGGTTTATCTTACAGCTTCAGATTAAGATATACATTTTTGCACATTGCTAATCTTTGTATAACTCATGTTTCAGGAAAACAGACTTATTAATACTGCAAACATAAAGAGATGAGATTGTGAAGCTCTATTACAGTATAAGAAATCTTTCTTAGTCTAGGTAAAAACTCCTCTTCTTACACAATAGATCAATTATAAGCAATTTTTTCAATTAGTATCAGATAAGCAATCATCTTCCTGATGTATTAAGAATTCAATAAATACAGCTAATCTGTATGTACTCACCTCTCTCTAGCCTTAGACTGCAATTTCTCAGACCAGAGACTGTCTTTTCCTGAATGTTTGGAAAGTGTTCAGCTAAGTGTGGACACAGGCACAAATAAATAATAATACCATAGCCACTGGGGACACTTAAGTAAAATTACACTGATTTAACCATTAAGTTCCTCTTCCAAAATCCCAGATGAGCAATGACATTCAGAATTCTGCTCTTCATTTATCTTGTTTCATTAGGAGTTTCCTTCTAACAAAACAGAACTGTAACCATACACGTCCTACTCATCTACTCTTTCCCCACGCACCCACCAGTGCTCAAGACAATCTCTCTTTCTCAAACTGTGGGACAGATGCTGTTCTATTTACTGCTTTGAAGTTCTTGTTATTTTCTTTTGAAAACACACTGGGTCAGCCTGAACTTAAGAGGGAAGAACCTCAGTCTTCTTTGGAGAGTTGTCTATTATGCTTATGGGATGCTTAAGGCAACAGATGAGGCAACGGAATCATCCCATGGAACGAGAACATGCCAAGGAGCATCAAGGAGCCTCTCAGCTCAGGGGAGAACAAGAACTCCCCAGGGACAAGGAGATTGGGTAGAGTTTGCTATAACTCAGCAAGTCACTGAATTGGCTAAACCAAGGACTCGCCTGAAAGAGCAGATATTGTTGCAATTTTTTAATTTCCTTTTTGTCTTTCTTAAAAGCTCTAAGTTTGCTCTATTTAAAAACTTAATTTTCTAGTTTTTATTCAAAAAAGTTTGCTTTGTTTGAAGTTTAAAAAAAATGAACCAACAACTTTAGCCTAACTTTAGTTAGAATATAATATAAAAAAGACTGCCTGATGCAGAGTCCCATCAGGGATGGAAAGATGACTGCCCTCAGTGCAGTCCCCACTACGTGAGCAAGGAGGAAGGCTTTCACACTGGGAGGCTTCACTGCTGTCAGAAGTGGAGCAGTAAGTGTGAAAGGAGCAGAAAAATATGAGATATTTTGACTAGTAACAGGCCTCCTCACCTCCCCACACACCAAATGTCCTCCAGCAGAGAAGACAGGTGCAAAAGAGAACAAACCAAAGAGAATGAAGAGGGAAAGCAAAGAGCAGTCAAAAGTGAAATGAAGGATAAAGGAAAGCTGGGAGTCATGACACCGCTGGTAGGAAAAGCAGAAAAACAGAGCAATGGAACTACACAAGGTCTTTTCTTCCCATCATCCAGGTAACTCAGTTATCCTAAACTGAGTCAATCAACTTCTTGTAATACTGAGTTCAAGAGCAAAAAGGTAGCTATTGCGAGATGATGTTAGAACACCTGAGACAGATGACCAAGGTTGGAGAATGCACCAAAAGAAGTAGTCTTTCTTGCAAAATTGTATTTTCAAGAAAAAAAAGAAGATGGCATAAATGCTCAGCTCCTCCTTAATCTTCAGCACCTGGAAATAAGAAGTGCTTTTAGAAGGTAACTTCTAATGCCTCTGATCTCCTAACGAAAAACAAAAGTTAGAATGAGCCAATGCTGTAAGGTAAACACAATTTCTGTTGGTGCAGCTCCAATTTTTAACTTCAAAAAAAATTAAAAAAAAAAACCCACCATAAAAAAAAGAGTCACAATTGCCTTTTTATTTTCACCACACACCATGTCTTCATTTAAGTTTGCAGGACCTGCTGCCAGCTGAGATAAACTGTATCTCAAGAGGGATGTTATAGTTGGTATGGAGTACAACATCACAGTTTTTCTTTCCTTTTCTTCCAGTCAGTACATCCTTTGCAAACAGACCCAAACAATATGCAATTGCAAGTCACAGTTTTCAACTTCTGCATTCTTTTAGATGTCACGATTATATATGTTCCCAAAGTTAGGTAGATAGAATGTAATTAATGTAACACATAAAGCCAGGAGAAAGTAAAAATTACAATCCTGTGACCAAAAAATTCTCCAACTGTGAATCCAGGTTTGCATCTCTCCCGGAGCATTGCCATACATGAGTAAGCATCAGAACAGAAGGATGTGTCACATGGGGTTCACCAGGGGTCTGTCCTGGCTGCAATACATTCCGGTATCCATGATTCAGAGAATGCATATTAAATATACAGATGGCAAGAACCTAGAAGAAAATGAAAGTATCGCAAAGGATGAAATAATCTGGACAAAAATGGAAGTAATGTCTGGGGGAAAAATGCTGCCCAACAGGGACAAATTGAAAATATTATAAAAGCAAATAAACCACACAAATACAGAACAGGAAACAGTTAACTAGAAAATCAGTTCTGTAGCAAAGGACCTTGAATGATATCAAATAGGAGCCAAACATAAGACAACGTCAAGCTATGACAGATTTCTTAAGGTACCAACAGAATTATACATGCACCCAAGAGCCAGAATATAAAATGCAAAATGTGTAAAAACCCTCTGCCATACAAGGCACATCTGTGATACTGCCTTGTTCTCACAGTACAAAAAATAAGTAAAAATTCAACTGGACCAGCTGGAAAGAATGAAGAAGAGAGCTGCAAGAACAGTTCTAGGAAACATGACCCTGGAGGAAACGTAGAGCAGTGAGATTTTGAATCCAAAGAACATAAGACATGCTAACATCCCTTTAGCACATAAAACGCTGCTGCAGGGAGAGATTGAAGTTAGTTCCCTATGTTCATCCAGGAGAGAGGAATAAGTAACAGGTCTAGATTTTAACAGCAAAGTTTCCACTTCAAGACAAGGGAATTTTCTCTGTTGGTAAGAATAATGAAATGTGGGAATGCAGTGCACGAAGAAGAGGTCTGAGAAACCCTCCTCGAAAAAGTTACCTGACCCTGCCTTAGAGTAAAGATAAACTCCACATGTTCCTTGCAGCCCTATCATTCTCAGCTTGCCTACATATTGCCAAAAAAAAAAAAAAAAAGTTAACATCCTGCATCCTTAAAAGCAATCTCTTCGTCATGACTAGCCGGCCTCTTTCACGGATTAGATAACCATGTCTTGCTGTGTTCCCATTTCTCGGCCTTCCCCAGATTAGCACATAGGCTGTACTTGGTCCAGAGCGGCTGCCTCCACTCTCCAATTTCCTGTGCATATGCCAGGGCTGTTTCTGCTTTCCCTGAGCAATGCTCTACAGAGGATACAAAAGCCTTTATGGATGATTAATAGCTAGCTTTCAAGGCTTAATGATTTGGCTTCGAAACTACATCTTATAGATCAGTCAGCTAACCTAGATCTTGGCCAGCTTCTGTTCTGCTCTTTCCAAGAGTCAGACTGAATATTCAGTTCAACACCTCTCTCACTTTCAGTCATTTTTCTCCATTGTTAACCATCTATTCAGACAACTATTCCCAAGTTGCACCACTTTGCTCAACAGATCATCGCCAGCACATTCCCAATGGGTAAGCAGAGAAACCTTAGACCTTGACCAAAACCAATTGTCACTAAAGACACAGAAATAATTCAGGAATTAGTCCTGTTTCCCAGTTCTGTTTATTCTATTTTCCAGTTTTCAGCGCTGCAATGATGAGACTGCATTTTATCTAAGGGAGAACACACCGTTTTACTACACATTGGGTAATGTATACAATTCCAAACAGCAGAAGTTCTTTCCTTCTGTTACTGAAAGAAAGATGAATAATAATGTTAAAATTAGTTACAGCCAGTATGTGGTAGATGGACTGTTGCCATATGGTGGTTATGTAAATTAAATGACAAAATAAGGATCTAGCATTTATAAGTAACTTTTGCATACTACAAACCCCCCACCTGCCTGTGCAATACCTATGACATCCCATTTATGGGAAAAGATGACATCAAAAATTTGGGATTTTTTCTGAGACTCTGAACAACTATTTCAAGGAAAACACAAGCCTCTTATTTGCCTAACATACAAAGAATATCAAATCTAGTCACCACTCCTGTGTGTTACACAAAGTAGTCTCCAATTAAACATCTATTTTGGTAAAATTATCTTCCAACACCACATGGCTGTATTGCTTGTCTGGAAAGGTGACTGACTGTACTTCATGGATGATTTAAATGCCAAAATTTAGGGCAAAGATGACTTCTGTCTGAAAACTGTCAAAGCCACCTATCTTTTCCCTTGACTAGACAGGGAATTTAGGACCAATTTTAGGAGTTCTGATACACTGTGTGTTTGTCATTGAGACATAGAATAGAGGGACAGGTGGGCAAGATGCTTCCCAGCCAGCATTGATCAGTAAACTTCAAATATATTCAAGAGGTAGCATTTCAGACTCCATATGTAGCTATCATGTAGCAAAGTGTATAATTTAAAACACCTAATTTTTTTATTATTTCAACAGGCAGGGACAATAGGTATCAAAAGAAACAGATAATTGGATCAGAAATCAAAAAACAGTTTCTTCTGAATCTGAGTCACTACATTAAGACACCAGCTCTCATTTCTCAGGTTATATTGAAAGGATAGCTCCTGCTATGAAAAATAAAAGTTGAAATTAATTATGGTATATAACAGTTTCATGAATCCTTGACACACAGCACAGATTAGATTCCAGACTCCTACTGTCCCATCACACAAAACCATGAATATTTTTTCACTAACCATATGCACAGAGGCTAATTAACACAAAATCCTTTTTCCTTACTGTGAAAAGAGTCTTTGGGCTTTATTAGAAGAACAGGAAAGCAATTAACTAAAGATTAAAGGGGTTCCATCTGCATGAAGCATGATAGAAATTGCCAAAAGGAGCAGAAGACAGGTAACAGAGGATATAACAAAAGAGGGGGAGAGGGGAGGGGAATGAGCAACAGAAGGTTAATACTAAAATCACGACTGGAGATCTTTCTCAGTAACCTGTTGGAAGTCAGCCAGAAGGGATTGCTGTAGTGTAGGCACAAGCTTAGGCAAAAGTCTATGGCCTCCTCTGTTCAGGTCAGATTACCTGATCATAATAGTACTTTCCATCCTCATAAATCTAAATTACAGCTGTATGAAGGTAGAAGTGAATACTAAGCACAAAATCAAGGAAAGGTTTAAATCTAAGTTGAACTATATCCCTTACATTATTATCATGACAGCAAAGGCAGTATGTAAAAGGCATTAACTTTATTATTGACATCTCTGGTCAAGTATTTACCCTTCTATCAGTCTTCACAGGAAGTGATATGTCTCACAGGGAGTAGCTGCTTAGTGTCTTTCTGAAGAAAGACTACGGGACAACTTTGCCAAAATTATTATCCTTTTTGACTCTCCTATCTTAGGGTAACACTGGACTTACAACATATGATCTCCTCATATAGATTTCTAGCACTGGAACATTATTTAAAAGCCATAAAAGTTGAACAGCTCTGACTGAGTGGATCTAATATAGCTGTTTACCAGCACAACCTGATGGAGTTGGAAGTCTCAGCTTATAAACACAATCTGGCCCTTCTGGCCTATGACAAATTGCAATACATACTAACTGGCTTACTTCTGTCAACATATAAGTTGGCATGTATCTGAAGTCTTCCCTTGCAGTGGGTCCTACAGGATTGGGAAGGGGGAAAAGGGAGGTATGAACTCATCAGAAGGTCAATAAGTCTCAGGGAGTCCCCAGGTTATTTGACAAGCACTGTTAGAGTGGTCAAAGGTCCTGTCATGAACACTCATATTACGGTACATATTAGATCTGCTTAAAAGTGTGTTTTGATGAAAAGATGCAAATGCAAACTACACTGATGAGCATGTCATGTGGCTCCTACAACAGCATGGATGGATTTATCTGCCTGGAGCTCCATGAAAGACTGCATCCAAAAATGGGTGCTGTTGTGTACCTCACCATGGTTCATATGCTCTCAGTGACTGGAGGGAAAACCAGTCACCACAGGGCCTCTTAGGGATCACTGAAAGCTGAGCATTCCTTAAAAATATGTACTAGTCTGGTGGATCAGCTGGCAACAAAACCATGACAGTGAACCTGGCAGGTGGAGCATCCTGTTAATTCATTTCCCCTGCAGATAAAATTAGTCTTTATGTTGGATGAACAGCTTCTCCCTAATGACTCTATCTGGCCATCACTGATATTACCAGAATCACAACAATAACCCGAAAGGAAAAGCCTATTCACATATCAATTCCCTTTTCTCTTGAGACAAAATGGAAGAATTTAATGGAATAGGGTGTCATCTTTGTTAAAAATTACAGGGCACCACTTGTCTATAAGAAACTACTCAACTGCTGTTTTCAGCTAAAACAGAAAGATCTGCAAATCCCAAAAGAACAGAAAGGACTGAAAGTTCATGTTGGTACTGGTAGGATTTCACTCACCTTAAGCAATACACAGACTGCAGTAGGAAAATAATAATCTGTTCTAACATGGATGTGACTCAAATAACTTCCTATGCCATCAGATGTCTGTTAAAAACATCTAGTTGCTAGGTGTATGCTGTACATGCAACAGCTGTACAGGAACAATGGGGGGATTGATATGAGGATGGAACAGTCTTCCAACTGAAACTCTTCAGAGCCTGGAGCATACTCTTTACTCTACAGAGCTGAAGCTTGAGATATTGCATATCCCAAGCTTAGAAAGAGCAAGAGATCTGACTTCATTTAAAGGGGCTGTCTGCAAGCAGAGATAAACAGATGGTCAAAAGAGGAAAGGCATTTCTGGGAATTGCAATTGACATATCTTTCCTTTTTCTCACAAAGAGCCATGGTGCCAAGGAAGCTGGCCAAAATATTGCATTAGTTGCAGGTGCTGCAGGCAGTGAAGGGCTGGGGTACAGCAGGAACACCCCAGTAAGCGGCACAGAAGAAGCTGGGAACTGAGGTGATCATGATATCAGTGAGCCAGCCAGTCTCCTCACTAACTCAATGCACTTACACAGTGCCCATGCAGTGCTAAGTTTTGGTGTGCAGTCTAAGCATTCGAGATTTCTGGATGTTCAAAATTGCAGATATAACCGCTGCAGAGCGCTCATTTGCAGCAAACCCATCATTTCACATAAACATTAAATTTAAGCTGTGCACTGTGTGGATCCAATAAATCTCACACAAAGAGCTACAGAGTGCTCACACATGCAAATACGCCCACAGACAACTGATTGGCATCCATGCATTAAATCCCATATGTCCTGAAGAGGTCTGGTTTGACTGTATACGAACAGAGTAACGGAGCTCACTTACCAGGCAGAATTATAAGCTGTGAAAATGAGGGGCTCTGATGTGGCACTACTGGTTTTAGCCATCATCCAAGACATAGAAGAGTCACTACATTGGTTTACCAACCTGTATATGCCTCATTATAGCTACCAACACAGTATTGTATTCCCTGCAGTCACTGCTCAGAATATGAGAGATACTGAGATATTTTCCGTTTTGAAGAAGAGAAGAAGAAAAAAAAAGACAAAAAGACATACCAAAACCACACAAATACTCCTTTGGAAAATACATTAACTGCTTTTTAATTAATATTATTCCTTTTCTTTTGACAGAAGCTTTGTTAACTTGACCAGTTAGGTGGTTGTCCTTATTAAATGCGTAAAAAAGATGGTATCTATCTGTAGACATGACCCATGTTTCTCTTCTCCAAATGATAAGTCTGAAATAGAATAGAATTCAAGGTCTGAAAACATGTTTATAGATTTATATGTTATCATGCTAAACAACAAAACAATGCAAAAATTTCTGCTTATGATATGTCTTCCCCAAGATAAAGGTTCTGTATTTTAAAAGGTGGAGGTAATTTTGTGTTCATCATTTTGCTTTTTAAATGTAGAGGTAAGTTAAATGAATCTTGGAGGACGTAAAAGGCATTATTAAAGTACAATTCTTCTCTTGATATTCAGTACGGGACCCAATAACAGCACTGAGTTTAAATGCTATTGAGCTGCACAGATTCTTGATGCCATAATTTTGAGAGAGTATCTCAGCAGATGCCACCTATCCCTGCTACAAGGCATTGTCCCCAGATATCCCACAGCCCTGGGGACAAAAAATAAACGAAATCAAGCAAACAAAGTCTTCATCCTTACAAACATCATTCAAGAACTTTAGATGTCACAACCTAGGAACTGCTTAGAGAAATCACATTAATGTCTCATTCCTATGTCACAGACTTGACTAAGGCCGACTTTTCCACAGTAACCTGTCTCTGCTTTTTGAATAGCTACCTCTTTTTCCAAAGATGTGCTTATGGAAAAAGGGTGTGCTAAAAATACTTGCGGATTTGCTATCTTCAAAACGCCTGTCGAGGTCTCTCAAGATAGCAGGCTGCCTGCTGCCATCTCGCGGCAGCTCTGCCCGGCTCAGCCCTGCAGCACCCAGTCGCTCGGAGGGCAGATACAGGGAACAGGAACATTGGAAAGACCTTTTTTGAAAACAGTTACAACACAAAACTGAAATGACCGATTTTCATTCGTGTCACTGAAAATCACAGCAGCAGGAGCTCAGGCAGCGCAGGATGACTACCCACCTCGCCTTTTCCATCCCAGAAAAGAAACAAGGTGTGCAGGTGGGCTGCAGGCATTGTTGGGTTTCCTTGATACTACTGGCTCCCCACCCACATTCAGATTCCTTCCTCAAAAGCCTCTGTAGATCTAAAAAACCTTATTTCTCACCGACTCTGAGCTGCCTTCACAGCAAGATTTTCTGCTGCTCTGCTTGCAGCCACTGCTACAAAAGCAAGATTCCTTCCTGGCTCAGGGTCTTCAGACTCCTCTTCCAAAGGCCCCCTGGTCCAGGGAACAGGATGTGGCAGTATGGCAGTTTATAGACACAGTCTAATAACAATAATAGCCCTACTGCCCTTCCTGTCCACATACAAAACACTTGCCCAAAGCCTTTGACTCTTTATATCAAACTAAAGACAAAATTAGTTTTTAAGGCTGTGAAAGCTGCAGGGCAGGAATTACCTTGTTCCTCTCGCATGCACTTAGTATAAGGCAGTTCAAAAAAATACACTAGCCTCAAAGGCTTTCATGAGTCTTGCCATAGTTACCTTGTTACTCTGATTAATTTTATTTATTGATTCATTTATTTTTGCTCCACAGATAAAAAGAAAGTGTAGGTCTACAGGCAGCAAGTCCCTACCTAGCAGAGAAACCAGGATTTCTTAATGATTTGAAGTTAATTACACTTTATCATTCACTGTCTCAGAACAAGTTAATGACTAGGGAGAAAACAATTCAAGGGCACCAAACCTCACCTGAAAAAAAAAAAAAAAACACACAAAAAAAAAAAAAAAAAAAACACAAAAAAAAAAAAAAAAGAGAGAGAAAAATAAACACTTCACTTCAGATTCGGGCACACAGAAACAGTGAGAAAATATGGCTGGACAGGGCCAGAAGTTGTCAAGCCATTTATCAGGTGCCTAGTGCAGGGAGAGAAATATTACTCCTGGCAACTCTTTCTCTAATCTATTTTTAAAGGCATAAATATAAGAGGATCCATATTGTTCCTGCCTGGATCTCTCCCAGCTCTGCCTTGCCTCTTTCAAAATCACCTTCTAGGAGACTCCATAACCAAATTTTGAAGTCCCAAATCAGTGGTGCTTGTATCACCTCACTCTCTAGAAAAAAAATCACTGGCCCTACACTATCACATGTTAAGTGGTTTCAAGGCAGCTTTCAAAACACAAACAAAAAATTCTACTTCGAAAAATTAAGTTATTAAAGAAGCTAACATAATAAGCAGACAAATAATAATTTAGCGTAACTTAACCACAGCCAAACAGTTAAATGTTAAAAATTGAACTGGGAACTACACAGGTGAGTAATGGAAACACAAATACGAAAGGAAACACCTTCTACAAGGGAAGAAGCGTTCAATGAAAGAATGAATCATCCTATAGCTGTGCTACAGTAGCTATCAAAGCTACAGTTTTATCTTTTCCTCTTTTAAGAGATTCTCACTCACATAATAAGCCTTGCCCCCCAAAATCAGTTTAAAAATATATTAAGAATTCTACTACTTTTAGATGACATTGCCCTGCATTACACTGTTGTAGGCATTAGAAACCAATCCACCGAGATGAAAAAATTAGCTCTAGGATACAAAAATATTTTCTTCTGTTTTTCAAAATGCAGAAATATTTTAGTCCATTATCAGTCTTGTCTTGAAGCCAAGAATGCTAATACTTTGCTGGCCATTTCTTACCACTGTTGGTCAGACCACAGCTGTGCATGCATTCAAAGAGTTTCAGGGACATCCTCCATGCCTCTGAGTATATGTTTTTCCAAGATGAAATTTCTTTTTGAAAGAAAGTCTCACTCAAAACATAACTGAGTACCTGACTCTGCATTGCTGCAATCAGTTAGTTGCCTTAACATTTACAGAGAGATAAAACAAGGAAAACAAACATCCTATCACTGCACCCCAATGAGGTAACTGTAAACTGAAAGACAGCTTACTGAAAACAGAAATTTGGAAACAGCTCTTCAAAGTGGAATATCTCCAATATCACCCTGCATAGCAGAAAAACAAATTCTAAAGTTAGAATCATGAAATAATGATAAGTAAACTGTAACTCAAAATAGCCAATGTCAGATGAAGTACAGTCTATGAGATGTTTGCATGTTGTTACACTGAAGAAACAATGGTTTGTGCAAATTAAACTGATTCCAGCCTGAGCTTCAGGACATTTTTGACACTTAAGAAAATAGTTCCTTTAATCTTTAAGTGTCAAAGACTATTTCACAATGTCTAATTTATTAGTAGTTCCAAGCATGTTCCCAACATACTTTCTATACCAGCTGCAACCATTTCACTTATAGGAATCTGCAATATGAGTTGGCTTCAGTTCCTAGGAATGACACTGCAGTCAAAACTCTTTAAAAGATGTTTGTGCATGTACCTGAGGCATCCAATGTTCTGAAATCGTCAACACAATACACTTAAAATGGATCAATCACCATAACCAAAACCACCACCACCACCAAACACCACCCAAATAAAACAAAACAACAAAAAAAAACAAAACAAAAGACCAAAACCAAAATGTTCATGATGTTCCCAAGATATCCTCAGTCACAGGCTGTGGTTGTGTATATATTAAATTCTTGAAGACTCAAGTGAGAAGAGTCCACCTTGACACTCCTCTTATGTAAATATGGGATCAAAGAGAGTATATTCCTACTGCCTTATCTTGGCAACAACTTATCACATAAGACAAGGTTGTTCCATCAGAAGGGTATTTCTGGTTTACCACAGGTAATTCTAGCTCTGGACACCAAGAGAGAAGAGGGTAGTCAGTGCCCATCACCAAAGATGCCCCTAACAGGCAGTTTTCTATTTCATTTCCAAATGGCTCTCTACAATAGCTCTGCCCCCAGGCTGTGAGGACACAGGTAATGTATAGGCTACATTCAGGAAAAAAAAAGAAAAATAAAAAAAGACGCTGGGTTACCATGGGACAACTGCTGCCACTGCCCTCAGCAAGGACAAGGATACTTGCACTGCTCCTTCCCTCACGATAACTGGACATACCTAGCCGGGAGATGCCTCTAGGCTGTTGGACAAACACGGGAAGGAGGGAAACTAGTGGGCTTCTAAGAGAAGCAAGAGACTTGCAGCAAAATTAAAACCTACAGTCACAGTGGAAATTTTGACAGACCTCAGAAGAGAAAGCAAACAGTTGGCTGAAACTAGAAAGACCCTGAAATTTTATTAAAAAGAATGCCCATATTAAAAAGAATGACACCCACATGCAAAGATGGCAAAAGGAGATTCTTTTGTTTCAATGTTTTTTACATTTATTTAAACTGGCAGATTCTGTTCCAATACAAGGTATTATTCCTCTACTTTAATATTTTGTGTTCTAATAGCATCCATATTTCAGATTGGAAGGCTGCTGTTGTAGTAATTTGCAAGAAAATGTGAGAGTTTCACCTCGCGGCCCTGGTCAACTCAACTCCATCATTTAAAGATGGATGTATATACCACAGTCTTCTTATCTAAATTCTCCCCACGTAGTTCATTAACATTCTCTAAGCCTTCTCATTTTTATACAGATGTACTACACATGCACAATTAATTCCACGTCAGCATACCAAAAAGATCACCTCGTGCATCCTTACTCATCTGCCAACTCTTATATCCTTATCCATTCCCATGTCCCACATACACACAGAAAAAAAGTATGAAGTAGCACAGAGCAGTCCACTATAATGCAAGTATTCTTTGAGGAGCAAATGTCCATATTTACGTATGGAGATTTAATAAAAAAACCAAAGTCACTTACAATCTGTTCAGTTCTGAGCAATGTCAACAGAAACATGCACCTTGTTTTCCTCATTTATACTAATGAGAGCAAGCACTCTGAAACAGCATAGACACCTGATTTTAAGCCCTGTGAACTCAGCCACTATCTAATCTATTACCATTTTCACACCATGCAGAGAAATCTCAATTAATTTGGAAAGCCTTTTCCACTTTTATATTTGAGACAAATTACTGATCTTGTTATTTGCCAATATCCCGAATGTATTTTTGATGGAAAATGCAGCTTTACACATTTAAAGGGTGAAATGTATCCATTTTAGGCCGGTTCACTCTTAGGTAATTGTTTCTTCAAAGAGAGAGTGACAGTTGAAATTTAGATATATGTTATGAAGGAAACTGATTACAATGTTTTTGCACATCCACATCTATTTCAGTCTAAGCTAAATGCAACCTGCCTTGCCACAAGATAGTGACTTCAAACCATCCATTTGTTTGCTGCAGGAAGTCACAAGCTGAGAACTGTAAAACCACATCCTGGAAAGAAAGTATCTGAGCAACAGACAGAAAAAATGTAAGAGCATGTATACACAAGACCTGCAAACCCCAGACTGCTTTTTGGTCTGTGCTCTGCCCCTGAGCCCACTGAACTGATTTAAGTAACATCAACAGCTGTGGGAAGATCATCAAAGAAGACTGCTTTGCCCCTGATAAAGGAGCTGACTTCCAGGCTCAAAGCATGTAAATAATGTGAAAGAGTAAATCTAGTACAGACAAGGGAGCTGAACCAGGAAAGGCTTATGTTGAGAGGACAGACTAGATAAATCCTAGTTGCTTTAAGACTGAAATGGCAGCAAAGTGTCAGAACAAAAAAACAGTGGTATTACCAGATGCTATCAAATTTAGCACAGTGGATTATTGACACAGAGAACCTCAATCCTTCCTACAACTGAGGTAAAAACACTGTAAAATCTACTTCTGAAGAATAACATTTGAGCAAGATGGAAAAGCACATGCTCCTCACCCATCCAGACTTCAAAACAACCATGTGTTTTGAACAACCGTGGTGTTCCTGGCAATGCAGCAAAACTCTACATAGTTTCATCTGGTTTGGAGAATAATGTATTTGGTCTATGTGCTATCAAAGGCTCAGGCCATCTTCATTTCCCACTAAATCTTCTAAAGTCAGTGATATTGTTTCTTCATTTGAAACACGGTTCCAAGTATACCACACTTTTAATAGGATTACCAGTATTTTGCCAATCCCCAAAGAGATGAATGAACCCAAACAATCCTAACTTTTCAAATTAAATTCCACTCTGTGTCTATGAAATGACTATTTTAAGACTGTAATTGAGAGACACTGGGAAGCAAGCTCCCTACAAAACAGAACTAAAGTGTATCCCACATCATTCACTTCCCCTCTGATCCCCTTCGCAAGACGAGAGGAGAATCTTTACACCCAGACAGCAGTCCCCTTATTACTGCAAACACCTGGGCTTCTCCATCAATACAATCGTTGAGGGCCTGTTCTTCTCTACTCCTCATCTCCCAACCAACACACTGGTCTACCTTCACGGTTAACCAACTGTTGTATTTCACTATTCAGCAAAAGAGAAAGATGTGAAATACTTGCCCACAGGTCTTTCAGCCACCACTCAAAACTGTTCTCATTGTCAAAGTATTTCAAGCACCTGACCAGTCACACAAATCTTTACGCAGTAACTTTAAGTTCATCCCAATGGAATCCAATCAAAAACAAATGATGGTAATGGTCACTAACTATCTAAGCTACAGATTTCTTTATTCTCCAATAAAACCGAAGAGATCAAACACTACAAGGATTTCAAGAATCTAACACTTCAGATAGAAAAGACACATAAAACATAAACCCAGAAATCACTCCAAAAACAAAGACAAAAAATAAAACCAGGAAGACCAGATATCTTCAGCTGAGAAACAATTAAAGAACAGATGATTCTGAGACAGATGCCAGCATTTTTAGACTTCAGCAAGCATGGTGCCACTTGCTGATAATGCAAGGTTTCACATCCCTGAAAGCTAGCCCCTCAAGCCTTAGATATGTATCACTTCAAAAAAAGACAGACTTCCATACAGAATGTTTAGATTATCCCAAAAGTCTTCTGTAAAGTATTTCACATTAATTCTACACAAAAAACTCTTTTAACAAGACTCAGCCTTAATTTTCAAGGTCCACTAAAGAATCTACATTTGTCTTTGGCTAGTCTAAGCAAAACAAGCCAAACCAATGTGCCCCATCAATGAGGCAAGACTGCATCTTAATTAAAAACTCATATCCAATATGCTGGTAAGTAGATAGCTTACCCTGAAATAGGAGTAACTTCACCTTCACATATTTCAAGATGCAGACTACACACTTACCCAGGACAGAAACCACAAGGATAAGCTGAGAAATGAACAGTAAAAACAATCACTATGCTTGTCTTCTAATTTCCTATTCTTAATCGGCAGGCACTTAGGAACATGACTTCAAATGCAGTTACATTAATAGCCTGATGTTTTCCTTTACAAAAGAATAAACAATTATTATGGAAGTTCTTTTCTTATATCCAACCATGAAAACAAGGTTTAGAAAGAAGAAACAATTAGATGTTTCTTATTAAAAAACACCCTAGCAAAGCTTATCTCCTTCAATATTAATATTTTGTTTTAAAAGGATAATAACAAGTGTTGCTTAGTTAAGGAAGAGGTTCCTTTACAAGGAACAAAAAGCCAGTGTTTTCTACAAATATAGCAAGGGTCAACCATCAGTGTGAAGTGTTCACTCCGCAAGTGCCAAAGTTTTAATAAAAAAACCCATTTATTACAACAGAATATTACAAACAACTAGCTTCAGTGATCAACAAATAAAACTTTACAAAATGCAAACAATGTTCCAATTGTGGAGTGACAGATATTCCAAGTTTACAAACACATCATCTTTTCGTTTATGCCCACTTAAAAATCATTTCCAGTCTGCTTTATTTTCCATCAAATACAGTACGTTTATCCAAACAAAAGCATGTACATTCAATATAGAACATTTTGAGCAACAGCTACAATCTCAGTTCCCATTCACAGTATTTTTAGTGCAATGCACTAACAGGGCCAAATAGTTCTCTATCCATAAAAGTATTTTTACTCCTGATCTTGTGATCAACATTTAGATATATTTTATACAAAAAGTATATATGAACATGAGGCACCTCCCTAAGTAAGGGAGTGAACCTATATAAAAAACATGGTATTTCTTCCGATGTACAATACCTTTCAAATTGTAACAATTTGACACAAATCACTAAACAAAGTATTTTCTAAAAGGTAAAAAATAACAAAACCAAAAACCGACACAAAAACCCAAAACAAACCCATGGACGCATGAAACCTGCCAAGAATTTCAAAATGGTAGGCATGGGACTGTTTTACTACAATCTTGATTAAAAGGTTAAAAAAAAGTATCTAAAAGATTTTCCAAATTATGCAAAGTCAAGTGCTACCCATAGTGGTCATTTAAGATCTTGAGAGAAAATATATTTTGAGATTCTCCCATACTATCCTCCCTTTTTATTAATATTTAATGAAATAAGCTAACATTATAAGTGGTTGTGCACAGATTGTCTATAATACATCAGCAAATATTCACTACCTTCATATTAACATTAGTGTGTTGATCTTTCAAAAATAAACTGAAAAAATAAACTGCAACTATCATTAAAGTGCTTGTGTATAATTTTTTTAAAAAAAATTAAAGAATAGAGGAATGTGGATATTCTTGTAAACTTCCCAGATGTTTACAGAGTTTTCCTACGAACCACATAGGGAAACATGAAGATCTTTGAAATTACTTCAGCACATGAAATTCAGCATGCCCCAGAACTGGGAAATTAGTCAATATGAACAAACTGATGTTATGGCAAATACTAAAAATTAGTACAATTCAGCCAATACACACTACATTGTTTGCTCTTATACATTCATTTGTAATAAATTTAAAACAGTATATACCACAACATTTACCAAAGTAGGATATCACAAAGTTTGAGCTATCCATCAACTAGCACTACCAGGGAGGACCAGTATGGATGATTTCCATGGATGAGCTTTCTGGAGATGATTTCCTAAATGAGGAACAGAAACCTTCTTCCAAAGCTGCTGTTCATTGACTTGCCTCTGGTGTACTTTTTTGTAATTTCAGAAAGTTTTTTCTATCCTGTGTCAAACCACAACTGCATAGATAACTGCTAATTTAGATGCATGTGCATTTCAACTACTTCAGTGTTTTGGGAGGTGGCACTGTCCCACTGGCAGTCAGTGGTTACTAATATATTAAGAAAAAAAACAGCTTATGAAAATACTTCCTCCTTGTAGTACCATTACCAAGACTTAGCGGTTCCAAAACAAATTAAAAAGTCTTTTTCATTCAAGTGTACTTCCAACTTCCCAAACATCACTTGAACCTATCTGAAGAGAAAGGGGAGTAAATTAATACTTTGAGTTTACCCATATAATTCTGTTCAAAAATACACAACATAAATAATTTACAGGACTAAATTTTTAATTCTTAAATTCAGCACAATTCAGGGTCCAACTTACATAATTTTTGAAGTTCTGTCCCACTTAACCAGGATTTGTTAGAAAGTCACAAAAGCACCGCATTACAATTTAACATATCTGCGTGGTTATTCACTAGGAAAGCTAAACTCAAATCAAATTACCTCCTGGAAAACAGCATTTCAGAGTTGAAATATAGAACAAGGCACATATACTTGGTTTTATTTTTACCAAATATGCTAGAAAGATAATTCTGAATAAGGATGTTAAAAACTCTTACAAGTATCACTGTATCATATGTACTACCTCTCTTCATTATAATTTTTTGTACAATCCCCCAATCCTCAGGCATCAGTCAGTCATTCTGAAATACAAACTGACTGCATACAAATATTTCCTTTTATAAAACGTCCTTTAAAAATAGGCCACCTTTAACATGAAGGCTATGGAAAACTGAGAAACTACAAATACAACCCTTCCAAATGTAAAAAACTCCCAGAGTACCATATAAGCACAAGTTTAGAAAATTCTTGGCCATACTTTTATCCATTTTGATGCTTAAAAATAAACTTTGATAAGACTTGAACAATTTAAACCAATAATGACCAGAAGTTTCCAAACCCAGGCTTATATAATAAGCATTAAAGGAATGAAATCCGAAATTTGATTATTTCAAAGGTGTTTGCAGGCACCTAATCCATGATTTTAAATCAAAGCAATTAGGCAACCAAATTACATTCAAAAAACTGTTCTATGCATTTTTGTTGACAGGGTATAGGCAATACACATTAATTAAAAAAAAATTAAATTCACAAATGCCAATTCCAGTAAATTCACAGACTTTTAACAGCTTTTACTGTAGTATCTTTAGTACTTCTTCAACTGGTCACAATGAAGTTAATTAACAGATTATGTTATCCAAACCAAACAAAATTATTATTAATTTTAAAAAATTGCTATTTCAAAAATATTAGCTTGATTACAACAGATGCCTTAAGATAATTTAAAGAGTTGACTCAATACAGTTTAATGTATATTCCAGCTTCCTACAATCACGAATTAAGACTTTGCCTCTTTTCAAAAATGCTAAAACCAAAAATATAAGAAACGAATTTGAAATCTACCGTTGCATTTAAGCCGCCAAACCATAAAATCCATGAGAAAACATGTTTTCGGCAACAAATCAACAACAGCACAAGAAATTCAGTGGTATTGTTGGGGTTCAAAAAAAAAAAAAGAAAGGACAAAAATAAAAAAAGACAAAACACTTTTCATTTTTCCTCACCAAACAACAGCTTTAGATCTTGTACTTCTGCCTTTGGTTTTATTTTCTTCAGGTGAATGAGATACATTTGCTTTGTGGGTTTTCTTATGATGTTCTAGAAAAGCTTTTCTGGCAAATGCTTTCCCGCATTTATTGCATCGGTGCAGAGAAAAGTTTTTTGTTACTTTTACTTCAATGCCAACATCAGCTCCCTCATACTTTTTATTGGGAGAATTAGATGTGATATCCTGTTTTGAACCAATCTGTTTTGTTTCATCCCTCTGAGGGCCTCTTTTTGTCACCTTATTTAGAACAAGATCAATTGGCTTTTTAATTGCTCTAATTTCTAAACTTGCAGTTATTTTCCCAAGGTAGCGTGGTGATTTTTTATGAACCACAGTTATATGCCTTATCACATCACGTTTGCGACGCGTTTCGTAAGAGCAGAGTGGACACCTGTAGTATTTAACATAAATATTATTTCCATCTGTGTGTAATTCAATGTGTTTTGTCAAGTTCTGTTTAGAAGTAAATTGGCGCTTACAGAGTTTACAGTAAAGCTGCTTGAAGTCAAAGCCAGCTGAAAGTTTTGGCTTCCTGTTTTTTTGCTGGCCACCTGCAGCAGATGCATTGGTTGATTTGGAGGTTGATTTAGCGGTTGATTTGGAGGTTGATTTAGTGGTTGATTTAGAAGTTGATTTAGGGTTTTCAGCATCTTGTTTAACTCTGTTTTTCTGTGCTGATGGTGTGTTCTTTTTCTCATTTGAATGATTTGTTCCCTTTAATTCATTCTGTGGAGAAAGAGCAATGGAAGGGGGTGAAGGTTCTACAGAATCTGCTGATTCAACTTTTATTTCTGTGCCATTGGCAGTATTGTTGGCTCCTTTCTCTCTTTTAGAGTTCTTTCCAGAAAGAGTTATCTTGTGAACAATTTGCATGTGCCTTTTCAGCATTATTTGTGAACTATATTTTCTCTTGCACAGAAGGCATTTGCATGCAGTTAAATTGTATTCAGCCTTTGAAGATGACTTTTGTTTTCGGGTCTTAAAAGATTTTTTAGCAGAAACTGTATCCAAGAACAAAGGTTGCCCAGGCTTGGTAGCTATATCAGGAGTAATGGAATCCCTCCTTAATCCTCTATGAACTTCATCAAAATGCCTCCTTACGTTGGCTTTTGTAGCAAATGATTTATAACATACAGGACAACTTCTACCTAATGCTACAAGAACATTCTTATTTCGTCCTTTTGCAGAGCATTGGTTTGGTTTCTTTTTTGTTTCTATGTACTTCTTTAGCTCTTCCATCTTTTTTTTGTGCACTTTTCGAATGTGCCGGCGTACACTGCGTCTTGAATGAAATTCTTTCCTACAAAGGCAACAAATCAACTGGTGGCCATAATCAGAATTATCCAGAGAGTCCAACTCAGGATTTACTGCTGGAGGCTGTTCTTCAGGAGTAGGTATCACCTTGTTTGTAACAGGATCAGCAGGAGGTAATTCTACTGTCTCCCCAGCTGGGACTGGTGCTGGAGCTGAAAGAATCTTGGGTTGCTCAGTGCTGGGTTCCTGTACCTGTACTGGAGCTTGATCAGGGGTATGGCTACTTTGTGTGTTCTCATCTGGGCTATCAGTCCTTGACACATATTGAAATACAGCATTTTGATTAGTTTCTATAGGTTCCAATGTAATCACATATTCTTGCTTATCTACCCGTGGATAGATGGCTTCAAGGAGGTCATTTATGGCTTGACTCTGCTTATCTTTTATATCTGGGAGGTCTGTGAAAAGAGGAAAAGGTATTTTTTAATGATTTGGTTATTTCCAATTATTAAAATCTCAAAGTAGCTTTTAAACGCTGTGTGAATTCAGTCTCCAAATTTGCACAAATCCTGTATTTATACTCTCTGAACACTCGGAGGTTTCGAGTAATCATTACAAGTTGCTTTTTTATTAAAAGCCAACACTGGAAATACACCCTTCTAGCACGCTAATGCAAAAGCCACCTGAACTAAAAATCCGTATGCTCAGAATTAAGCTGGTCTTTAAAAAAATCTGTATCAATTGCAAAAATAACATCATTTGACTGAGCTTGTTCTGCAGGTGTGCAACTAAGCCTGAAGTATCATTAGAAACCAATTTTCCTACTGCTGGAAACAGGCACTATCAACAAAGGAACCTAATTCTGGAAATAAGCTCTTCTCTGTGAATTCTGAACAATCCTTACAAAGAATGAAACATCTGTGTAACCTGAGCATTGCATGAGGACATAAGTAGATACTATTTTACAGGGCTCAGTAATATTCTGTTATTAAATGCCAGATTAGCTCAGTGATCTAGTTCCCAGCATAATACATGAAGCATCTGCACTAGCATAAAGAGGAAGCCAGGGTACTACAGCAGAAAGGTGAGGCACTGAGATGACACAGTTCAAATCACTGTGGATAATTTTAAAGATGTGATTCCTGGTAACAGCTAATTAAAAACCCACACTCAGTTATTCCTTCAACACTCTCAGCAACACATAGGAAGAGCGTCAGTACAAGAAATACGCTCTTTTGTTGCTCAGGACCCATCTTTTAACACTGAATTTTTAACAGCTTTTGCAGTCAGTTTCAGATGGGACTATTCATATAATTTTTACCAAAAGTAAAAAGTCCTTCCTATTTTATAGCAACTTTTAAGACTACTTTGTGACTATATTAAATGAATGCATCTCAAAAAAGTTACGAGGGAATAGTCTTTGGAATTCTTTACCATGGGGTCCTGCTTCTTTTTCACTATCTTTTATTTATTGAAAAAACTCTCACTTAATTCAATAATAACTATACTCAATTTCATAGTATTTATACAGTTTTATTCAGAGTATGTATTGTTATTCCCTTTATTTTCACCTCTCATAGTGAACAGTGAGTATGTTACTTCATAAAACATATGGAAGTTAATTACTCAACGGCTAGAATGTCAGGAACTGGACATGAAGCGTTTCCTCAGCGTCATCCTGTTTCGCTCAGAACCTATTGCATCTAAGTCAGATGCACTTCTAACCTTGCTTTGAAAATACAAGTCATCCCTTTTCACAGAGAAGCTCGGTGACTCTCTAACTAGCCAAGCAGACATATTTAAGGAAGTTGACAGTACCAGTCTTTTCACCTTCTCCTTCACAGCACTAGCTGACACTACATGGGAAAAGAGTCATCTAAGTATATCTGTTTGTTCCCAATATTTTAAATATTGAGGTAGGAAAGCATTAATCAGGAAAGAAAAATCCTCACTGCACCTACGTTGATCTAGTCAAGAGATCAAGATAATTAGAAAAGTTTACAAAACATTTTTGAATGATGGTACATTTTCAAAGTAATCAGCTTCAACAAAAATCTTCACTGGAATGAGACTTATTAATAAGTTTTTTTCCATAAAAATACAGTTTTTCGATTTTTTTCATCATTTCAGTTATTTGTTTTAATAATAATGTTTAATTTCTACAACAAAGGTTTTGGGTTAGGTATGATCACATCGATTATGTTAAAGCAGCATAAAGTGAAATGAAGCACAGGTCATTAAAGAAAAGGGTAAACTTTTTAGTCCATGTTTCATAATGAATAAGACTAAAAGACTGTATCCATGACACAAGCACTATAAGTGCTTCCCCAGCACAGGAGAATACTATGGATGTTGACCCAGGTCAGGATCCAGCTGAAGTCCACCACAGCTATGATCTAAAACTGAAAGATCTTTTAGACCCACTCTTTCTGCGAGATTATTTCTCAGTCCTTTGACATACTTTCTCTATCTTTCACAGTAAAGAAGGACAGAGAGGAAAGAAAAAGGGGACAGAGGAATAGCAAGTGTTAAGAGTGACACTCTTAATCAAAAGGTTGGATGTACAAACTACCTAGCTAATTATGACATCAGCATGGGTCGCAGTTGTTAATTCATATAAAGTCAATGCTGTAACTTCTTCAATACCATAAAAGTGATCTACATGTTATTACTGAAATGTAACTCCACCTTTTTTTTTGCATTTTTGTTTCAGACGTGTTTGTATAAATGGTAAAGAAAGGTAATTTTTTCAACTTCATATAGCTTTATTAAATATTTCAATTAGTAAGACTTACTATCATCCATCTGAAGACTTGGAGGACAATAAAACTTTTTATGAGTAATTAAATTTGGTAATCCTCTGAAGAGACTTCGGCACAATTTACACTCAAAAATGGTGTCCACATCTTTTAACAAGATATGTTTAAGTTGTTTCGTTCCTGTAATAAAGGAAATATTACACTTAGGGAAGGTTTTCTGTTCATCTTTTAATTCACATCATCCCATGAAAGTGGAAACATTTTAAAACATGAATAATTATAACAGCATTTTATCTTTTGTTAATGCTATTTCATTGCACTATATGATACATACTCCAAATTTCACTATGAAAAACAGACTAGTATGAAAAAAATCCTCCAGGATTACGCACGTTACAGTTTACAGGGAAGTGCAATGATTTATGATAAAAACTAACAGCTAGGAAACTAACTAACTTCCTAACTAACAGTTAGGAAAGAGTCCACACTACAGTATTAGGTTGCTGCAATACAACTGCCCAACAGGAAGGAATAAGCACCTAGAGCATTTAAAGAAGCCTGTAGTATTTTTTCCTCTAGGGTTATCCAACAATGCTAAGAAAAGATATATACAGCTATTTCATGGATAAACAGCACCCGGTAAGGCAAAAAACTAAAGCATGAAATAAGGCAAATAGAATAACTAATAGGTGAAGAAATGTTACTGCATCTAGGTATCTGACCCAATACCAAGATGATGATGCTTAGGTGACATATTTTCAGTCCAATGAAAGGAAAATACAGATAATTAAATCCAAAACTTCTCTATTAAAAAATAGGCAGTGTGACAAAATATGCCAGTTTTTGAGACTATTATACATTGTATCTAAAGATAATTAGATCTAGCATTGTTGATGTATTCCAGCCTCTGCCATGCTTAAAGAAATAAAGATTACAGTTTTTTTACACTTCAAACTTACGCCTTCATTTCTTACCTCAAGAAAATTATGAAAGTAATGTCTACAATTAGCATGAATGATGAATACTTACCCACTCCAAATTAGAAAAAAACCACTAACCACATTCAGCTAATTTCTCAATCTTGATTTTTCTTAGAATTGAATTAATCAAAACTAATCAAACAAGCAAAAATATAATGAAACTGGACCATGAATAAATAATATCAGACACCTATGAAACAGCAGCAAGACATTCTTCAAACTGAAATAAAAGTTCAAGTGCTCTATCACCACATACACTTCTCTTAAGAATTCCTTTTAAAGACCAAACTCAGAGTCACACTGCAGAACTATTTTCTGAATGAAACTCTTTCAAATATGAATAATTTCATATTACCTAGCAGTTCTTCAATACTAATAGGCTTTACCAAGAAAACCTTTTATTTCTTGGTGCAGTAGTACCACAAAATGTTTTACAACTGAGTTTTAGCAAAGTACAGTGTTGTTGTCTTCTTCAACGGTTGTTTAAAACTGGAACCCAAACTTGACCATCTGAGGCTACCATCCAGTTTTTGTCCTCTCCTATGCCTTCCTGGGCCACCTCTCACTGCTCTTTCTTTTAGTGTTATTAACCTCACCTTCATTTGACCTGCATTTTCACAAACAGACTACTGGACAAATATTTAGATATAGCAACAAACAAAAATTGTAGAGAGTTCCCCCCAAAAGCAAGTTGTTTACTCAGATCTCACCAACCAACATTTGAATTTCTGCATATAAAGACAACCACTGACAAAAACCTGTCTGAACAAAACTGAAGATCCTCCATGCAAATAAAATTCCCGTGACATACAAAACTATAATTCATACCAAATTATATTTCAAACAAAATGCTTCCAATTTGGTGACAGCACACAATAAACCAGAATTCGCTCATGCTGTTCATGCACACTCTAGCCACAAACTCCTCTCCCAAAAAAAGAAAAAAAAAAAAAAAAAAATCGAATCATCTCCACTACTTCCCAACTGAGGGACACCAAAGTTCCTCATTCTCTCTCCTGTTAGAGTGATATTTCAGTCTCCCCCTGTTCAGCACTGAAATGTTTTTTTTCCAATACAAATTACTGGGTTTAAGAATTACTGGATGAGATTAAAGGATTTATGAGATACTGAAAGTCACACTATATGACACAGTAGTCACTCTGGCTTCAAATCACCCTTATGCAACTATGAAGCTTTTCACTGGTGGGAGCAGAAAAATAATTGATCCTTTTGAATTAAACTGCAGACCTTTAGGAACTTCTGAAAACTGCAAATGAATTTACAACGTCCACTGGTTTTGTGGACACAGCAGGTAGAGGAAAAGCAAATCACCTCCTTATTCTTCATCTACTGTAGATCGTGGCAAAAAGCAGTCAGTTCTGCCCACATACGCTGCCTCCAGCTTACCGAAGTCTTCTCTATTTTGTAGTTACATCTAAGTGGGGCAGTGATACCTTGTCCAATTTTCTTAATATTCATAAATATTGATGCTAGAATAGCATCATAGTCACAAGAAATCAGTAGAAAACATTTATCATAACTAATACCTCTCTCTTAGAATACCAAAGTATGTGCCTTTAGCAAACAATTTCTTTTTTTAGAAAAGAAAAATAGATTCAAATTCATCTGTTACTCTTAATGCTTTGGGTGACAGAAGCTTTTGATAAAATTTCTTAAATCTCTATATCTATACCACAAGAGTCAAAATACTCTCCATAATGAAATGTTGCATGTTCAAAGCCAACCAGAAATCTTGCTCTAGGTTCTTTCGCCTTCTGTCTAACTTTCCGGATGCAGATGACTGAAGACATCAAAGTAAGCTATCAATTTAACACCAGTGAGGACAATCTGGAAGCACCCCAGAGACAAAATACTTGCAACTAGTTTGTGGTATTACCAGCAGGGATTACAATGATCTGCTTCAAGTGAAAGAAGCCTGTCACACATATCTGAGGCCTCAGGCAACCTCAATCAAACTAAAAAATGTTACTAATGAATAATCTCACATCCAGTTTTTGTATTAAGTTGTTGAAATGCTAGTGGACAACTTGAACTCTGTGTCCTTTTTACAAGACTCAGACCAGATATGCATTCCATTGCACAGCAGCAATGACTTATACATGACACATTTCATATACTTAACAGCTCTATGTAGAAAAATCTAGAAACACATTCTTAGTAGCACTAAGGACCAAGGGTTATGAAAATAAAATGTTTCGTTTGCCGTATCAGAAGTGAAGAAATAGCTAGAAAACATTAAACATTTCAATCATCTCTGGGATGCTCCCTCGAAATGCTCAGTTGTTGTTCTTAGATTCATTGCTATGTATTGCAACTCCCAAAAACAATCAAGAAACACCTTAAAAGTAACATGATAATGCAATTTAAGAAGTTCAAGGTAAAGTTTTCTCTTCATGTCAGCAGTTTTATGATAAACCCATTAATAAAAGCAGGTGAAATGACACAAAGCAGCACAAAAAAATAATTTTTAATGATTCTGAAAGATCTATTTCTTCATTACTTTATATGAAAACTCTTATTAAAAGGAACACTTAATTCCAAAAATCCGCAAATAGTTTGCCAATATGCAGGAAGTTAGGTGTTGGTTATTTTAATATAGTAAATATACGTAACTCTTATAAAAAGGGAAGGAACTTTTTCAGAGTCAGGCATAGTTTCATACCTGATCGAAAACATTCAATGATTTGCTGAATACCAGATTTTGACGTTTGCAGAGGCTGCTGCAGTAACGGAGGATCACCAGGTTCCAACAGGTGTACTGAAATATATAAAAGGATAATAAGCTATTAGAGAACAGTCAGGTGATTCCTATAAGTTATGAATTTTCCACACATACAGTAAACTAGATAAAAAGAAAGGCCAGGACTATAGTAAAATTAGTCTTATTCTACAATTTTCATCTAGATTGAATTAAAAAAGTCAATACTGAATTTTGCAGCCATAATACCTTCTGACAGTTTGCCGTAATTTTGACTATTTAAAGAAAACGTGTATTCAAAGCTACTTGTAGCAAACACAAACACAAAAACATATAAATATATAAAACCAAATTAACTCACTGGAAATTTCTGTCAATTAAAGCAATTCCCTAGAATAATCCCATTGTTAAAACCAAAACAAATGTACAGAAAAGCATTACCAATACTGTACTTCACAGCATACTATAGGCCTTCAATGTTGCTAGTACGCAACCATGAAACCAAATTTAAAGTAGCAATGATCAGAAAAAAAGCACAAGCATAACTGCAAAGTGTTTATCAAAAAGAGTTATCATAATATTTTTAACCAACAAAACCACATTCAAGACATGCTTCTGGTTCAAGCAAACTGAAGTAATATCTTATTTCTGATGTTTCATGCCACATCATATTCTTCATAAAAGCTATTGAAACTAAAATATATATTGATCAGGATGATTATTAGTTATTCCAATATGCAGTAGTCATGCATGTGAAAATTAATTGCATTCCATTGCTGTATATGCATATGGCAACTAAGCTTTGCCCAGAGAGAAAACCAAATTTTTTGTTTGCAAAATCATTAATTAAGTCTTTTTTTCTTTACTTCTTATTGACAAAACAGTTAGCTTTGTACTTCATAAACCAGCTCCCACCTTATCCACCTGGTTTGATTTTAACCCCATTTTAAGGTTTCAGTTTCTAAATGAAGCACAGAGCACCTCTAAGAAATCTTTTCTTAATAAAGAGCAGTAGAGGTACAGTATAAAACTACTCACAGATTTACTATTTAAAGATTAAACAAATTTTGACAGGAAAGTTGAGTTAAAAAATGTAAGGTTATAAATAAATTCAAACTGAAAAGAATATCAAAAGAAAAACTTTCTAAATACACCCATAACAACCATTACAAATCAGCTAATCATTTGAGGATATCTAATAGAATGATGTATTGTATTCTACTAGCCTACTCCCTATACTCAAAAATAATATATTTTAGTTTCCACACTGCCTCTACACATATGCATGTACAACACCCACTGACATCCACAGGAGTAATGCAGGTGAAGCAGATGTAACACACCACTGTTAATTTCTCAGGCAAGAAAAGTATTTCAGCTTGTTTAAAGCATTAGAACAACTCAAAACCATTTAATCAACACAAAGAAATTATTCTACTAACTGAACAATAACTACTTTCAAATTACATTCAATTAAAGGAGCATAATCAAAGTGGCCATGCTCACACTTTTAACTATTAATTTCCCAAAACAAAAGTGAAAGCATCCAAATAGCACCTTTCTTTCCAAAACACAGGTGAAAGCATCCAAATAAACTCTACAAGAAGGCAAACAGAAAGGAACAAAATTTTCTTTAAGGATACCAACTATAACAGTAGGCAGAACAATTTAAAAAATGTCTAGCAGGTTGGTATTCATTTTACAAAAGATTCGGAACACTGCACTTTTTGGAAACAAAAAGACCAGTTGTTTCACACAGCTTCTTGCCTTCCTCTGCTCACTGCATACAATGCCCACGTGGTGGCTCGGGAATTACTGCACATCCTGCATTCAGGAAAAATTCTCTTCCTGAAATAATCTTGAAGCGACAGTTCACAGATACCAAAAAAACATTTCCAAACAAAATTCAGAAACGTTTTATATCCAGAAGTGACACTAACGATACACATTTGCAACCATCGCAACGGTTTCTGCAAGCATTAAACGAAGGGGATATGCAAAACGTGAAGCATCACACAGCACTATACCTGGCTCACAGCATCCATGGTGATGGTGGTCAGTCTGACAACACTTGTCCCTTAAAGGCATTTTCCGTGAGCACGACCCACTTTCTTTCTACATCCAGCAGCTCGCTTCTGCTGAAACAAGCAAATTAGCTGTCACGGCCGAAGCACAGGCGGCTCAGCAGAGCGCTAACTCCGCACACCCACATCCTGCGGCGGCAGGGCCGGGCAGGCCGGAGGCAGCGGCACCCTCGGCGCAGGAAAAGTTCCCATTGTTGTCGGCAGGTCCCACACCGCCCTCTGCAACGGCCACGCCGCGCTCGGCTCCGCTCCCGCCCTGCCGCCACCTGCGCCCCGGCCCCGGGAGAGCCCCCGGCCGCCGTCCTGCACCGAGCCCAGCCCGGCCCGGCCCGGCCCGGCGCGGCCCCGCGCCCCCTCCGCGGGCGGCTTCCGCCGCGTTCCGTCCCCACCTCGCAGCTTCGTCCCGCGGCCCTGCCACCGAGAGGGGGTCCCTCGGCGCCCGCGGGAGCGGGGGCAAAGCCGCGCCCCGGCAGCCACAGCGGCGGCAGCGCTCCCGGGCCGGGCCGGGCGCTCCCGGGCGCTGTCGCAGCCGGAGTCGGGCGCGCCCGCCACGCGCAGCCCGGGCGAGAGCGGCGCGCGGCCGCAGGTGACAGCAGGCGCCCGGCGGGATGGAGAAAGCGCGGCGGGCGGGCACGGCGGGCCGGCCCTACCTGGAGAGGACGGCCGGCTTCCCTCTCCCCGAATTAAACTTTATTCGCCGCTGTCCCGCCAGAGCGGCGGCCGCTGACCCCGGAGCCGGATGGGCACGAGGGCAGGAAGTGACTGCGGCCCTGGCGGCGAGCGCCCGCCCAATGCGCAGGCGCGGCGCTGCCGTTGCGCGGCTCGGCCGCACAGGTGCCGGCGGGGCGGGGCAGCCCGGACGGGCCGAGGCTGGGGCTGGGGCTGGGGCGAGGGGCGGTGCTGCCGCGCCGAGCGGGCCGCAGGGGCGGACTGAGGCGCAGCGCCCGCCGCAGGGCTGACCCGGCGGGCGGCGGAAACTGGTGCCGTCTTTGTCCCTGCGGGAGAAAGGTCCGCGCTGATCCCGCGCACGCCCGCGATGTACAGGGCTGCCCTGAGGGCACCGCTGCTCGGACACCAGTGGGAGCAGCCACCATCACTTGAGGTGGCATTTCTGCCCCCTCTCAGCCTGGTCTGTGCTGTTACAATTTAAATACGTACAAACACACACACAAAACCCCCAAAGCAATACAAACTAAATTCCTAGTTCTAATGAACCCACAAAAGAGAAATTAATTTTTTGAACACCTGGAGGAAAAACTCCTTTTCAGAGAGAGAATGATGTGATCTGTATTGCAAATATCGCCAAGAGGACGTCGGTGCCCGGGCAGCAGATGTCTCCAGATACGTTTCACGGGGAGCCTGCTTAGTCCTGTGCTACTTTAGTGCACTTCTGTGGGCAGCTTGGGTTGATGGAAAGGTAATACTCAGTTTCTGCCAAGGGAAAGGATGCAATTAAGTTTTCTTACATGTAGGGAAAAGCTTCGGCTGTTTAAGGAAAACCTGGAAGGAAATGTAAAGAATAAGCACATCGTTACAGAAAAAAAAATGCTAAGTGATGGTACTAACATGGAAACAATCTGTCAAGCTCAGACTTGTAATAGCATCACTTCTTAATGGAGATGGGATCATGGTTTCAAAGTTACAAGGCATACCTCACACTTTCTCAAATCAGACATGGAGAGACCTTACCGTCTGTGGCCATCCACTTGTACACAATAATGTCTTCTTTTAAAACATGGACATTCATTTCACTAATCAGACTTTTTCCAAAGCAATGGGAGGACAAATTCAAACTCCATAAATTGCACTTGGGTTTTGGTTAATAAACTGGGAACACCTCAGGTATCAGAGAACAGTTTCAAACAGCCAAGTGCCAAGTAGCATCTTAACTCTAAAGTACAGCAGAAGTCAGTTGAAACCTTTATGTCAGACAACCAAACACAGGGTTTGGGTTTGGGTCTCTACATATGTGCAGAGGTGGTCTCACTTCGAGCTTAGCTATTTCCTGATCTCTGTTGTGTTTTAGACACAGAGTGGAAGAGGCTTAAAGTCCACCCAGCCATGCACCTGTGCTCAGCCCATATATAGAGCATTTGGGTAAAACTGCAAAGCTCATGGGTAACAAAGTGCAAGGAACATGGCTGAGAGCTCTAGTTCTGCTCAACAGCCTACTGACTGTTGTACTTGACCAAGTATTGAACTCAGAGAATTAACATTCCACATCTCCCAGGAGATGTGAGAATCAGATTCAAAGATTATATTCCTTTCTCTCTGATGACACTGCACTACAAAGGTTTAAAGAGTAGAGTAACAAACTGCTTAACTTTGTGTGTTGGTTATTTACTATGAACACTGGTAGCCTTGTCACCAATATAATTTTATTGAGTGATCAAAAAATAAGAAAGAGAAAAGCAACCTGAAAATCATAAATCAGCAATGGAAATTTAGAATCTCTTGGTTGTATTTGGGCTTCTGTGTTTAGCCACTTTCAATGTGACTTTTTTCCCCCTCAAATCCGATTGAAGTTTCTCTGTTTGCACTTTATGGCCTGTGTCAGGTTTACTTGGCAAAGTTTTGGTAGTCAAGGGGCTATAGGGGTGGCTTCTCTGAGAAGATGCTGAAAGCTTCCCACATGTCTGACAGAGCCAATGCCAGCCAGCTCCAAGGCAGACCTTCTGCTGGCCAAGGCCAAGCCAGTCAGCAATGTAACACCTCTGTGATAATAAAATTAAGAAAGAAAAATTGTAATTGTGGCCAGAGAAGAGAGGAGTGAGAATATGTGAGAAACAGCCCAGCAGACACCAAGGCCAGGGAAGGAAGTGCTTCAGGTGCCAGACCTGATATTACCCTGCAGCCCGTGGTGCAGACCATGGTGAGGCAGCTGTGCCCCTGTAGCCCATGGAGGACCTCACACTGGAGCAGGTGTATGCCAAAAGGAGACTGTGATGCTGTGGGAAGCTCACACTGGAGAAGGCTTCTGGCAGGACCCGTGGACCTGTGGACAGAGGAGTCCACAGTAGAGCAGATTTGTTCACAGGAGTTGTGATCCCACAGGGGACCCACAGTGGAGCAGTTTGTTCCTGAAGGACTGACTCTCTATTGAAAAAAAGGACCTATGCTGGAGCACTTCATGAAGAACTGCAACCTGTGGGAAGAACTCATGTTGGAGCAGGGGAAGAACTCCTCGCCCTGACGAAGAAGCAGCAGCAGAAACAATATGACATAACTCCAGTTCCCTATCCCCCTGTGCTGCTGGCAGGAAGGAGGTAGAGAATTGGTAATAAAGTTAAGACCGGGAAGAAGAGAGGGGTGTGGGAAGAATGTTTTTAAGATTAATTTTACTTTTCATTATCCTACTTTTATTTTGATTACTAATTAATTCAATTAATTTCTCCAAGCCGGGTCTGTTTTGCCGAAGGATCTCTCCTCATCCTTATCTCAACTCATGAGCTTTCATTATATTTTCCCTCCCCTGTCCGATTGAGAAGGGGAGGGATAGAGGGGCTTTGGAGGGCACCTGGCATCCAGCCAGGGCTATTCTCTCTTGTCCTTCCCCTATTCACCTCCAAAAAAATATAGTTTCGCCTTCTTCATAACCCATTCAGTGAAGCATTGGGATTACGTGCTCAGTGTTCTCTTCTTCAAGATAAGGAATCTGAATTCCTTTAACCTCTCCTTAGGTCACATGCTCCAATCCCTGGAACCAGCTTGGTTACCTTCTTCTGGATACTGTTCATCTTCTAAGTATCTAGCATACTTAGGAGCCCAAACTGGACACAGTATTGCAGATGTTGGCCTCACAAATGCTAAACAGAGGAGAATAATCATTGCCCTTCATCTGCTGGCTGTATGCTTGTTAATGTAGCATGGCATGTGTTTAGCCTTAATTGTAATAAAGCTGCAGTGTTGACCCTTGTTCCAGTTTTTAACTGGATCCACAGGTCCCTTTTTGCAGAGCTACCACCTCATCAGTCAGTCCCCAGCCTACAGCATTTCATGGGAGGGGGTTGTCCTGAGTGCAAGATTTTGTCCTATCAGGCCATTTACACAGCAACCCTGTTCTCCAGTGTGTTGGCCACTTCCCTGGTTTCACATCATGCACATGCTGAGGATGCATTCCAACTCACCAATCAGATCACTGTGTCAAACAGCATAAGCCCTAATAAGCTCCTTGAGGAATAGAACTAACTGCCAGTAAGATTTCAAACTACTGATTGCAAGCCTTTTGATCCTGACAGTCCAGCCAACTATATGCCATGTATACCTACCCCGTAGTCTTTCGACGCAGTTACATTTACATTTGGCTAGAGGGATGCCATGAGAAGCCAAGTGGATACTCCAGCTGAAATCAAGGTGAATGTTACCCTCTGCTCTTACCTCATCCACAGAGGCACCATTTCATCATAAAAGACAATGACAGGAGTTATGGAAAATTTGCCTTCTCCAGTTTCAGAAATTCCAATTAACATTCAGTTCTCTATTGTTTTGTTTGTCGAGAGGGGGAGTTGCATATTTTGGAGGGTAGCCAAATAGCAGCTGAAGTTTTATCCTATCTTAAATGCATTTCCATAATTTTTGTGTTCCACATTTAAGAAAGATCAGAAAAAAATGGACACTGTTGCATGCATGTATGAATCTCAGTAACCTGGTTGACCTTGAAACCAGTTTGTGGGTTGAAGACCCTGATCTGTATGTTATTGTGTTTAACTCATCATGTAGTTTATAATGTAAACAATTAGTGATGTGGGCAAACAAACACACCCAAACTTTGACCAGTCAGAAAGCCAGTCATGGACAGTGCCTCTGGTACTGATAAAAGCTGCCAGCACAGATCAGGTACCTCCACCTGACCTAGCATTAGGTGCTTTCAGGAGGGCACTTGCAGAGGGGAGTCCTTTCAGCAGTGGCTGGGCATTGCGTATGAGAACTTTGGATCAAGGTGGCAAAGATCCCAGTAAAGCTCACTTCACAACACACTGCTGCAGTTAGTTTTTCATCCAACAGGATAAACTGGAACTCAGATCTGATTTGAGTTTCATGTGTAAAAGAAACAAGAACATGATGTTGCCTGACTTTGAAAAATGGAGTAGTCCTCCATTAAATATGAATGACAATTGGAATCTATAATACCTTATAATAAAACTTACTGAATAAAAACTCGTAGGGGAATTAGGGTAAACTAACTTTTTGTTTTATATAGATAAGAAAGATTCCATGAAAATGAAAGAGATTTTTAAAACAATAAGAAGTAGTACTTCACACAATCCATAATTAACTTGTGTCCAGGAAACATGGAAATTCATAGCTAAACCACATACAATGTAAAAAGTGCAGGATGCACTTCCATGTAACAAAGATAAGGATGAAAACCCTTTTGATCCATTTCATGTAAATTCTAGGCATAAAGTACATTATTAGGGGAGGGGGTTTTGAGTCTAGCTTTCATTTTCTGGCTAAGGTTTTCAACATAACCAGCAGAGTTTGAAACATCATCTTTATCTATTCATTGCCTTTTAGATGATGTGGAACCAGTGAGATGTTTTGCACTAACTTGATGATCAAATTCTTTTTTAATTGTTTTTCAGTTGTGATTATGGCTTTGTGAAATCCAAAATTCAAAACAATTTCTCTAAGTTACTGGATTGTGCTTCCAAAATATAAAATAAAGTATTCTAGCAAGGGAGGTTTGGTAGAGGATATTGAAGCATTATCTCAAATAGTTGTGATAGTAAACTTAATGTTCACTGAGAGGCTTTGTCTTGCCAAAGGGCTGGTAGTAACACCTGCTGAGATGCCTTGCCATCTGTTTATACATCTAAGAGCTGTAAGATTTGATTACTAAACTTTTCCTCATACGCTATGACCACTGACACTTTTTTCTGTATTTGGGATGCATTTTGGATGAAGCATCTGGCTTCACAGTTGTTTTTTCCTAGGAGAAAATAATTCTACGTTGGAGTAAATTAATGCTGTGATGCTGCACTGAACAGAGTTCATTTTTTGCAGAGGTGAAGGTAAAGTTATATTAACTCTGGTGGATCTCACATGTAATGTGTGCTAATCAAGCAGCGTCGCAAATCATAAAGTGTTTCACTGCAAATACAGATATTCAAGCATTCCTTAATGTATCACTCTTTGTCTATTGATTTGATGTGTCTTCATCTAATGTTCTCTCTAAAAGCATCCCACGATGAACTGTACCTTTATAAACTCCATATTAAACATTTTAGACATAGATGCCTGAGAGAAATTGAGACAGTTCAGGCCCATTAAGACTCCTTTGATAGAGTCTCTGTGACGATAATTGCCAGATGGATAGCACACTCGTCAAGGAAGCAGAGGACTTTGACTTCTCAATCCTGAACTACAGGTTAGAGACCCTTTCTGTTAAGCACAAGGCACAGTTCAATCAGGAATTCAAGAGCTGGGGGCTAAAGAGAAATTAACAAAGACAGCTTGATTCTATTAGAGTGAGATTAACTTGGGGAAGGGAAAAAACAATACTGAGTTCTGTTGCTAGTCCGAATCCTGTTTATTTGTTTATATCCAAGGATGCATAAATGGGAAATTAATAAACTAGTCTTCAGACCACAGACATGTTGACTTTCAGATAAAGGTGGGATCACTCAGTCAACTCTATGTTGTTTTCTCTTGTGTCAGTCACTGGAAAAAAGTATATTAAATAGCAAGTTGCATTGGGTTATAAAATGGCATCTGGATAACCAGCTCACATAATTTCATTTGTAGTGCATAGAAAACTTTTAAAGTCTATATATTTATATGCCTCATATTTTAGTGGAATCTTCACATTGAATTCAGTTATATTTGCATCAAATCCACATCTGCATAATTGCAATATTTACACTATCCTTATACCTTAGCCTTGACAATATCTTACGGAAAATCCTTGGGCTAGAATAATTCTGAATCTTAGTCAATATGTATTCCAATCTAACAAGCAGCTGCATCTTCATGCTCTGTTCCCCAATAAACATAAAGCTTCATTGCTCTTTTGGGATAAAAATAAATTGCTATGTGTATTATCTTGCCCATAATTCATTTATTTACAAAGTTATTAAAACTCATAATTAATTAGACTTCTCATGAGGTCTAATTCCCTTCTGTGCTTTCTGGTGCACGACTATAAAGTATAGCAAAGGGAATAATTTGCAATGCATCTCTCCCCTGGAGGTTCTTGTCATCATTTGATCACAGATTCAAACTATTCTGTTGTTTTTCCTTTACACCCTTCAGCTTTGATTCCTGGTTGCACAGTGACAGAGCTCCACAGGGAGGCATAAAAATTTCTGGCCTAGAAGTATTTAGCTTATGATTGCAGCAACTTTTGTGGAAAGCATGAGCTGGTGGTTCAGTCTCCAGCAAGGCTGCTTGGGGACTGGAATCCAGGCTGCCCATTTCAGTGCTGCCCGTGGTTTCTGGCAGGAGAGTTAGAGAACATACAGAGTTTGGCCTTTTTTTTAGAAAAAGTCTGTGTAGCTGGAAGCAACTAAGGTTACAAGAAGTGACCATTGTAATGCACCAAGAAGACATTCTCAATCATCAGATGGGGGTGGTTAGTAAGCCTCGCTTACAAGGAACAAGGAAGAAATCTAACTGCATTGAAGACACAACTTGGGTGTTTTGAGTAGGACTTGGACACTTGTACCATTGGGAACTTACCCATAACTAAGTCAAAAAGTTGCAGTATTCTTGTTTCCTCCTCATGGATCAATAACAAGTACAGCATGATTTGCAACTTTAAAATAATTTGTCTTGCATACTTTTTTTTTAAGAAAGGCATTATTCTGTGTAATTATTCTCTCCTTTTTACTTACCTGCCTAGCTGGGTAAAAAAACTATGCTTTTCACACTACACATAGTTTACTTAGCATAAGAATTAATTTAATGAAATATATTAGGAAAAATGAACGACTTGCTTACAGTATTATATAATGAATTTGCATCTTCTTACCACGTTCAGTTTTCATCCAGTCCAGTGATTTTTCCCTGTAAACTCTTCCTGTAGAATGAACATAAAGTTAATTTAATTCACGTTCTCATCCCTGATTAATCTGATTATTACAAAATACACACAGATATGCAAAACAATGAGCTTCGTGCTTTTAGAAATCTTTCAATTGAGGCATATATATTCTAAGGGTTTAGTTATTCTTACGATGTGCTCTAGGAAATGGAGGATAATGTATCTGGATAAGTGATCTGAGGCCAAATGCAGACCTGGTCTAGCATGCTTATTCACAAGGTGATCATGTTCCATACCACACAGTGTATATAAAAGCTATTTCAAATTATGGATCTAGTGAAGTTTAAAATAAAGCATTGCTAGATGTCTCTTTCTTATGTAGGTGGTGGCAAAAGATCTAGACTGTCGAAGATGGAAGAGAGGGAAGGGAAGACATAAGAATTCCTAATTCTTTCAGATTAAAATATAAAAAGCATGCTCCTAAACTTATCTCAAAATATCTCGGTGAGGGGAAAGTACTGGAGAAAAGTAGACAAGGACGTGTCCTCTGTGCGTACATATATATGTGGTGTATATACATATGAAGTTGTATGGATATAGCATCGGAAGGGATGAGAAGCAGTAGAGTGTGGGAGGCAGATAAGGGAAATAGAAGAGTGGGAGAAATATATCTGGGAGGAGTCTTGGAGAAGGAAAGTGAGAATGAGAGAGATTCATGAGAAGAGGGGAGAAAGAATTGGAAAGAACACAGGAAAGATTCAGAATAAAAGGATCCAATAAAGTGCAGTAGCTTAAAAATAATGCAGGCAAGACTGACAGCAAGAAGTATAGCAGAAAAGGAGGGGAAGAAGTAGGAAGCCCAGAAAGAAAGAACAAGCAATAGAATTCATTAAGCCAAGTTTCGTGAGGTTTTATGGCTTGTAATAATATTATCCTGTTTGCTGACCAATCTCTTAGGCTTTGTAGTAAAAGCAAGGAGGTATAACAAAAGCATCCAGGTCTTGGGTCTAATTAGTGCTTAACAAATCCAGAAACAAGAAGAGTATTTCTATTAAAAAAGGAAGAAGCTATTTTCGTAAGCTTATTTATGTATGTGTATATGTCTGTATGTAAATCAAGTGCTGTATTGCAGGAAAATAAAATAGCAAGCTTTTAAATTTGGTTTCAGAGATTTGGATTTCATCAGCAAACTTACAAGATATATTACTCGACATCAAGGAACAAATGCAAGTATTTCAACAAATGCAAGTATTTCAAGATGTCTGAGAACAAGCCATGAAAACAAAACAAAAAAAAAGCTGAATTTCAGAAATAATAAAAGTACTGAGAACAAGGAGTTGTAGAAATGCAAAAAATTAACTAAATAAATAAATTGGCAACCTGGATTCCAGTCCCCAAGCATAATAAATTAACTAAATACAACTAATGCAATCAGCATAAAATTACTGTTTCATATAAAGAAGGACTACAAATAATAAATCACAGGATGAACTGAAAGAAAAATGAAATGGGGCACAGCCTAAAGAGAACTGATGATAGGCAGCTAATGAGCTAGTCTACATTGTCTGAGACAGAACATATCCATATCAAGGAACTTAGGTGCAGCTCTGCCCTCAGTCGGAGACTGATTGGCTTTCTACACTCTGCCTGGCTCCACTCAGTTTGTGGGAATGTTTTAACACTGAAACCTTGAGCACTGTCAAAATTGGTTGAAATTTTCAAGAAGATTCCAAACCTAATGCAAGACTTGGACTGACAGAATATGCAGCAAAGTAAATTTTGCTTCCTTAGGAAGTGAGGCAAAAACTGTAGAAAAGCAAAAAGAGATGAGATATTTATTCAGATAGACAGTTGACTGCGACTACCTTAAAGCTAAATGCAGTTTGTATTTGCACTCCAAATCAGATTTGCTTCTTGGATGGCAGTACATGGCATGCCTAATTTGGACTAGAAATCCAAAATAAAGGACACATTCATTAAAATGAAGTCAATAACAGTAAACTAAGGTACATATTGGGAGGTGTAAAACACAAATATGTGTAAAAGAAACTGTACAACAAATGTGACAGAAAAGATTGACACAATGCTGTTCCTATTTCAGTGTTCAAAATCCATGAATGCATAAGAAGAATGTACACTGAAAGATCGGGAATCGGAAGGTTAAGAAATGATGGCATAAATAGTATTCAGCAATAAAAGTGGACAGTTACATCAGTAGCAACATATTTCATCAGCCTTGTTCAAGTTGGAATTGGACAGTAATGACGAATAGCCTCAAAGGATCAAACCTCAGAGAATCAATCCCTGTAATGAGCAGGACTGATCTGCTCTGGCGCTGACCTTCTGGGTCTCTATGCCACATTTTGACAGTACTGGAGTGAGTGAAGTTTATGCTAACAAAAGTCAACTGAACTGAGGTTCCCAGAATGTATTTTGGCGCAGGATATTTTTTCCATAGAGGAGCTAATCATGACTCTTGCTCAAACTGTTCTTATCTCACAACTTTTACTAATTGTATTTTTTTAATCTGTTAAAGAAAATGCTGGGGAGCAAATCATCATTTTTCATTCATTAGTTTGGCACACTTTTCTGATACTTCCAACAAGCTAACTTAATATGGGGTATTTAAAATATATTCAAAATATATTGTCCAAGCATCATGCCAGCTGCCTCTTAGATGAATTAATTCTGTCATTTGCTTTGCCTATAACACATCTGGTGCACAATTAGTAATCATATTGTATTAAGCAGTATAGATATTAGAGAATAGTTCTGAAAACCATGTGAATTTGGTGTTATCACTAGTCTGGTGAACATGTTGTGTCTTCCAATTTTTAGCGCCACAGAGAGTATGTAGCCTAGACTTGGTCCCAGACAGCTAGTGAATTCAGTTAGTTATGTCTGAAGGAATAAGCTATAGCCCATAAAGAATTGTAGTAGCAAAAGAATAGTTGGATTCCATGAATTCATCAGTGATGCTAACTCATTCTGTGTTACAAGATATATTCATCGAAACAGAGTAAACTCACTATCAAGAGAAGGATTTAACAAACCTGACAGTTTACCCCAGATAATGAAGCAAGTAGTGGAAGACACTGTTGCTAAGCATTTAGAAGATAAATGGGATATGTAAAAGGCAACATATGTCTGCCAAGTACAAATCATGACAGGTCACCTAATTTGCTTCTTGATGAGTAATAGACCTCAAGAAAAAGAGAATCTAGCAGAATTTCAAGAAGGCTTTTTATGTTTTCTTATGTGGGATTCTCATTCATAAGCAAGGTAACATGATTAGAAAACCACATGCAAAGAGAATTTATCAGTGTTTTACTGTCAAACTAGAAAAGTATATTAAGACTCTATTCTGGTCCAATACAATTAAATACATTTGTTCATAACTGGGTGTGTTCGTTAAATTTATAGATGATTTCAAGCTGACTGACCTGCAAGCACACAGAAGGCCAACATGAGACTTTAAAATTATTTTGATGAATTCAAAGAGTAATCTATAAAAAGTATCACAGAATCAGAGAATGAGTAAGGTTAGAAGGCACCACAGTGGGTCATCTGGTCCAAACTTCCTGCTCAAGCAGGATCATCCCAGAGCACATTGCACAGAACTGTGTCCAGTGAGGGAGACTGCACAGCCTCTCTGGGCAACCTGTTCCAGTGCTTGGTCACTTGCAGAGTGAAGAAGTTCTTCCTCCTATTAAAGTGGAACTTCCTATACATGTTTCTGCCCATTGCCTCTTGTCCTATTGCTTGGCATCACTGAGGAGAGCCTGGCTCCATCCTCTTGACACAAGGTATATTTCAAATTTGGAAATTTGAAATTCTGCTCTCAATTAAGCATAGACAATGTGTAGGTGGGTGGCACACAGGCATTAGTAACTAAAAAAAAAAAAAAAAAATCTTACAGGAGAATAAGGTAAGGATGCTACCAGAATGTGTGTGTACATGAACCTCTGTGAATCATATTCCTAAAAATGAGGAGTATAATATTAGAGCTGCAGTTTATCAGATTACCAAACTGGTGACAATTATCACCAGCTGCTGAAGAAATAAGTGAGGTTGAAAATTCTAATAATGACAGGCTTCAATTATCTGCTGTTATGCTATTAAGATTCCTAGCAATCAGGAGTGAATAGCCCATCCTGACATGATAAAGGTTAGGAAGAAAATGAGACAAGACTTCTTCAACGGTAACATTCAAATTTTGAAAAGAAAAGGGAAACTTAAAAAAAGAAGATAAAAAATGTTTCATTTTATTGGAGACTTTATAAAAACATCATGTTGTAGGCTGAGTGTCATTAAGAGGACATCAAAAGCATTTAAAACCAAAACAACATTGTTTTGATTGAACTGTGAAGAAAGATACTAAAATACAGAAATAACTTCCAAAAAATGTAGTCATGTCCATCATCATGGCTGGGCTTCGCGAACGAAGATTTGGGAAGGCTCTATCCACATTTGCTGCAGGCACGTTGGTGGCTTATGAGGCCAATACGTGACAGACATATCCGATTGCAGAAGGCACAGCAGAAAGACTCCTTAGATGGTGTATTCTGCAATACACGGTTCTTTCTGCATTGCATTTTTTCCTCGAGGGTGATCCTGTGTGTGTTCTCAAAGGAGACAGCTGCGTTATAGATGGTGTGTCTCCAGGCCTCCCGATTTGAGGCCAGAGTAGACCAGTTGTGGTGATCAATATGGCCAAGGCTGAGATGTTGTTTCAGGGAGTCCTTGTATCTTTTCTTCGGGGCACCTCTCGTGTGGCAGCTGGTGGCAAGTTCACCATAGAGTAGGATCTTAGGGAGGCGGTGGTCCTTCATCCTTGAGACGTGCCCTGCCCAGCGCAGCTGTGTTCTCAGTAACATGGCCTCAATACTTGTGACAGCTGCTTGCTCTAGAACAGACGTGTTGGTCACATAGTCTGACCAGTGGATGTTTAGGATTGTGCGTAGGCAGCGTTGATGGAAGCGTTCTAGAAGACGCAGGTGGTGGCGGTAGATGACCCATGATTCGGAACCATATAAGAGAGTCGACAACACTATGGCTTTGTAAACATGTCCAAAAGAGGGGAAAAAAACCCCACACAAGTAGAATATCTATGAAGTTGAAGGTAAAATCACAAATAAGTCCAAACTTTTGATGCCCTAGCTAAATGTTCAAAGGCATCTTAACCTCATTGAAAAGAAGCAGCTCACCAGACCATCAGTGGAACTGATCTATGATCGCAAGCAGCACTCAACAAAGATGAACCATATCAGAAAAAGCTAAACTAATACTTTGCAACAGTTTTCACTGAAGATCGGGTCAGTTCTCAGCACCATTCTTTACAAGTAATGAGTCTGAGGAACTGACTCAATTCAAATATTGATAAAAAAGTTTTAAAACAAGCCAATAAAATTACCCATGCTCAGTTACATGGACAAGATGGTAATCAACCCAGAGTTGTAGAGAAGTGCAAACACAAAATTGCTGAGCAGTAGTACTGTGGTACATAACCTGTGGTTTAAATCAGCCTCTTAGTGCCAGAGGTCTGGACAATGACAAATATGGCACCAAGCTTAAAACAGGTTCCCAGAGAAATTCCAGATACTGCTGGCTCATAAATATGATTTATATTTTCAATCAGTTTTCTTTCTGCATAATTAAATATTATACAAGTAGATGTAATGGACTGACAGAATCAGCGAAACGTGTGTTTGGGAGTCATGCCGTACCCACCTGTTAAAGATCTGTGGAGGAAGTGAAATAAATGTCATCTGATTGTTGTGGGGGTTTTTTTTTGTAGATATTCTTATCAAAGGCACTTAAATAACTTACACTGTTATACAAAAGATATAAAAATAAGAATAAGGTTAAATAATCAGATTTTACAATAAGAAGAAACTATGAGTGGAGACCCCCTGAGAATCTGATGTTGAATATTTGGTCTGTAAAGCAGACATAACCATATGAAAAAGGAGGGAATTGTGAAAGAAAAGAATTTTCAGGTGATGAAGTATTATGCATGCTAGACAAACATAAAACTGACTGCAAAGAAATCCACAGAGACCTCAAATACTGAAGATCTTTCCAGTAAAAACAACCAAATTAAATTGTGACAAGTATAATACCATGCAAGTGAGGTAAAAATAACTTTAATTATAAATATATATATCAGCTGTCTCAAACTGTGGTATCTGTTATCTTTCAGAAAGAGGTCTGGAACCACTGGAGGTGGGGAAAAAAAACAGTAAAGAAAATGTTGAAATTACTAGGAATAGGGAGAACAAAACAGAAAATCCCATTTATCTCTGTGTCAACTCATCTTGATGCTCCTCTTGAACACTTCATACAGTTCTGATAAGATGTGCTATAGAATTCTGAAAAGAGGTGCTATAGAATTTTTTAAAAAATACTACAAGGGAGAGTCAGTCACTGAGAAGAACAGCAGCATCTGTACAAGGGCCATGAGACAAAGGGCCAACACTTTCCATGCTTGGAGAAGATACAGAGGGATATGATAGAAAGCTATAAAATTGTTAATTGTTTGAATAAGATGAATAAGGAGTGCTTATTAATTACTTCTAACTTCACAGAAACTATCAAGCCCTCAGAGCAATGTAAACATTACTAATTCTTAATATAATAAATAACTAAATTGTGGATCTCATTGTCACAGAATACTTTGGAAACTGAAAGGACAAATGAGTTCCAAAAGTGATGGATTGGTGGATAAATGGATGTGGAAAAGTCCATTTGTAGCTCTAAAATACGATGGCCTACAACCCAGGAAGCTCTTTAACTGAGAAGACATAGCAGAGGTAGGATTACTGTTATGCTCTTCTTGGAAGTTGTGCATAATGGCTTCAGCTGTGAACATGGCTCTGGGTTACACTGCCCTTCAGTCAGGCATGAAAGGCCACAAGTTCTTATGAAATTATTATGATATTCTAGACAGAAGTTCTGCAGAAAAGATTCTTGGGGATATAGTATATGAAAAGCAGAACGAGAGTCAGAAATGTCATACTGCTCTGGAAAATGAAAAGCATCAAGCGGTGAAGGAAAACCATGAATTTGAAGGAATATTTCCCTTCATCTCAACTATGGTAAATCTATACCTGGAAAACTGGCCAGGTTTTGGCATTGCTTTTCAAGCAAAAATATCCAGAAAAAAAAATCTATAAGCATAAAAAAGTCCAAAGAATATGACCTGTAAGAGAAATGAAAAATATTACAGATCTTTAATGTAGACTGAATACTTCCAATATGGTAAAGTTGGCATCAAGGAAGAAAGAAAAATTGTTCACTGTGTCATAAGAATAAAGAATAAAACATAGAAAGCTGTTGCAAAGAGGATTTGGGATCCAAATCCACAGGGAGGATTTTTAACAGGAAGATCCCAAATATTTGTGTAGATTGCCTAAGGAAGTGTAGAATCTCTATCATCCTAGGTTTTAAGACATCTGTTAGACCTATATCTTTACAATTAAATTTCAGCTGGTGGGCTACATGTGTTCTACATCCATTAGAGTCCTATTTTTTTCTGACATTTGAGGAATGGTTTATCTGAAGTGTGTGTGAAAAATTCATACTATTTTGACCACATGCTAGCGTGCAGCTATTCAGGCTGTCTTTGTGTATATTAATTTTCTTTCTCACTCCATCTCTAATCATCTATAATTTTATTTACATGCTCAGCAACTGTTTATCACAGTCAAATTCCTCTCCATTGGTTTGACACTCACTGCTTAGTATTATTCCCTGTATTTTGTCACATTTTTCAAATAGACAGTGGTGATTTGTTTTCATTTTCATAAGGACAATTTAAAATTTGTTTTTATTTATTTATCTTTAAAAGCAAGATATGCAACAATTCAGCATGTTATACTAAGATCAGTACCACCCCTTATTCAATATGTTCTCTCAGCGAATACTTATTCTTTTGGTAAAAAGCTCAGGTAAAGTTGCCTAAATATTTTTCTTAATCATTCTTGGAGGAGAAATACTTTTTGCTTTAAATTTTGCTTTGCAAGCTGTTGGCAGCATTTGTGCTCTAAGGTTAGGCCTTCAGGATGAGGCAAAGAACAAGGAGAAAAGATGACAAAGATTTATATATGTTTCTTTATCCCTGACACTAGCAGCTGCCTGTTGTGATTGTGCCACAGTGGACCCTGAGATCCCTGTGGCATGACACCTCCGCAATGGCACATTCTTCTCTGCCTAGGGAGGACAGCCCACACAGGAAGAGCCTAAGCAGGCACTGGAGTGCTGAACAGGTGCCAGCTTTCTTCCTCCAGAAAACTCTGAAGCCTGTGTCCAAATGCTTCCTTACAAACAAAATACTAAATGAGCATCAAGAACACAGCAGACTAGTGTTCATAATGTTCTGTGTGTCTCCATCTGCTGACTGGAACAGGTAGGATTTTTTGTGGATTATGATCACTAGAGCAGAGACACAGGTCAGCATGCTCCAAGTGTACTTCCTATTACTTGTACTAGCAGAAGTAATAGTAGAAAAGTCCGGCAACAGAAGCAAGCCACACATAATGCATCTGAGGGGGAAATGAGTCTCCTGAGATAATCTTTCTAGAATCTTCAGTATCAGCTACTAACTTTTTGTGCAAGGCCCTCAAAAATAATGAGTTTTTCAAAGGTATTTATCCCTACTTTCTGAAAATCTAGCTCTGAGGGACCAAAAAAAAAGGGAAAAAAAAGGAGGAGATGGCATACAAAATCATCCGTATCTATTACAATCTTGATTATTATTCAAAGGAACATTTATCCATTCACTTAACACTGTCTGCAGAATAAAGATCTAAGTGAGCAATGTCATTTTTACAAACTGTCAGTTCATAGAACCACAGAATGTTAAACAAACAAGGTTATATCTTTGTTCAGAACTACATGGTAGGTAACAGCTTTGTACCTGTTACAATCCAAAGTGATTGGAATAAAAGTCTAAAGCCACAAATATTTTTCTTTGTAATTGGACAAAAGCCTTCAAACGGCTTGTGACAAACTCATCTCCTATACGCAGAGGCAGGGAGGCATATACTCTACAAACCCTTTAAACAACAATAAAATTGGTCAGAGATATGTGTCACTTTGTCCTTCCTTTTAGAGTAAGGCAAGATGCGGCAAATGATGACAAAATAGCTGTGAGGGAGATTGTTCATGCCTGATCAAGTACACAAGGAGAAATCGAGGCCAACAGAATAAGTATCAGAAATGAGCCATCAAAGTTGAAACCCTTTAGCATTCCACATAGAAAGCTACTAGAGAATCAGAGGGACTTCTTTTATAGTCATCCCTCTCAATGTACATAATCCTTTGACATGCTTAAGGTTCCTTGATTACATGTGCTGTTTCTCCCTTTTGTTGATTGGCAGTGATATTGTTGTACCAGAAAAGATTTAAAATTTTCGTAATTCACTCCCTTGTTGCAGGCAGCTAAGGTCAAGGTCTTTGACTATCTTCTCTTTGATTCTCGGAAGTTTATTTAAGCCTGTTGTTTTCACCCCTTTAAAAAAATGGTTTTCAGTTAGAATTCCTGTAGATGTCTCATATGGTTTTATGGCACCCCTTCCTGCCCTGCTGCACTCGCCAACCCTACAATCTGCAATACTGAAATACAGTATTCTTAAAGAGCTGTCCCGAACACCTTCTGATTCTTTTCATATATGCCCAGGAAAATTGTAAGAGTATACATCTACTCTAAGCCACTGCTTTATGTTGACTCTCAAAGGTAATAAATATTTTTATTGTGTTTTCTTGCTCTTAGTCCTGAAGTGTTTTTAACTTTATTTGCTATTGCTTAATTTTATATGCTGTTGACAGACTAATAATATAAATGTCAGTCCTAGTGTTGCCTGATTCTGCTGTTGAATAATTATAAAGGATGTAAAAAGGTACCAAACCTTCTGCTGAATTCTGTATTTGTTATTGGAGCTATGTAAATAGGGATTAGTAAATAACAAGTTTAAAAGACTAAACGAAACAAATAGAAAAAAAAGTTCCTTTGCTCTGTGACTGCTTAACTTTTTCTCACTTTCTTATCACAATTCCACTTAGTAATCTCTGTAGTTAAAAGTAAGAAAATTATCAGAAAATTATTTTTAAGAGAAAGAAATACCTTTGATTTTCTTCAAAGATCACAAAACTATAACATATAGAGATAAGAGGAATTTCAGAAACCGATTTCACAGCATAAAACAGTATTTTCTATGCAGTAAAACAGGTCATAAAATTATCCTCCATAATTTCTATAACCTGAAATTATTTTACTGTTAAAAATTAGATTCTAAACATTGTCTTCCAAAAGCCCTAAGCTTAATCTTTCTAGAAGTACTACAGACTACTGCTGCAGATATTAAACATAAAAACTACATTAGCAGAACACTGAAGTTGCAAAGCTAGTATTCACCAAGTTCCCGTGATGTACTGAGCTCCTTTAACAACTGATTCTCCAATAAACTGTTTTCTCCTCATTGTGCAGTGTATTTTATGCCCTATTTATTGTACACAATTCAACTCTTGCTCTGAATTAATAATTTCCTTAGAGATTCTTTCATAATACACATCAGTATGGGAACTGACTACTTCCCAAACATTTATTTTCACAAATGAGATTAGAGATACTACTTTCCTCTTATTGACTGTGAAACAGAGAGACACAAAGGTCAAAAGTACTTATTAATTTTAAGTAGTCAGTTTGTGACTCTTCTGATGTGATTTTTCAGTATAAGCAGCATAATACTGACTTCATTAAATTTTAAGAGCATTTACTAAGTCCAGTATCCAGCAAACAAACACAAAATTGATGATCATGTAAGATAAGAGAAGCCTAGCTTAAGGTACTTGCATAATATATAATTATGTAACAGAGACAAAAGGCAAAAGTAAAAAAAAAAAAAGTAAAAGAAAGTAAAAAAAGTAAAAGTAAGCTTACCCAGTCAGACCAGCCCAGTTCTTCCCACTTTCTCTTTCCTTTAGTGCACTGCCTCCCACAGCTGATTGCTTATTCTCTACCATTTACTGCAAGAATAGCCAACCTTTTGGATTCCATGAACTGGATGCCAATAGTGGTTGAGGAACAATACTTGGAGAACTCTAGGATGAGTGACAGGCAAGAGATGATAATGGCTTCCTAAGAATCCTATCAGTCATTGCAGAACAGGTCTGGATTAGGTTATAGCAACAATTATCCTGGTTTTATTTCTCACCACACCAAGAAGTTGAAGAAACAAACACCTTCAGTAACCAAACATTCCTACCTCTTATAATGTAAAAGCTACACAGCCCAGAGCATAGAAAGTACCTCTGAATGCTAGAAAACTTGTATATCACTTAAGAATTTTTTGTCCAAGTGTGGCCCCTTGGTTCTAGGCCTTTCTCCCAAGTACTGACAGTAGATTCTGTGTTGCTCCATCACTCAACACGGTCTCAATTTCCCCTCTTCTTTCACCTTGCAAGTTCAATTGCCTTAGTTGTTCCTCTGCTCACAGATTGTTTCAGTCTATTCTCTTCCTACACCACTTTCCAATTTCTACTCTTGATCTATCAACACTTGATTCAATGTATGTCCTCTTCAATTTGGTCCAAGCATAAATTTTGAGAGTACAAGTGTGAGAGTACATGACAGTTGACAACAGAAAACCTTACTCAAAACCAGTTTATCTCAGTTAGGTAGGAACTACTACTTCAGAAAAATTCTTCTCAGCTTGGGCCTGAGATGCCAAATGCAGAGTCTTTGGGAAATTTGTCTGAGAATTTGAGGTACATCTCTGGTAATACTGGCAAAGTGGCAGTTTTTCAAAAGTTTTTAAACTGACTAGCTGTGATCCTTTGATTAAAGATCAACAGCACAGCAAATTTCAAGAATCATGCACCAAAGTACTGACAGTACAACTTCTCAAATCATTGCCAGACCTTATTTTAAAAAAAGACAAAACCACATAGTTCTCCTTAGCCTTATTACTGTAATGATGATTTTTATTAGTCAGTCTTAGGCAACAAATTTTGAGCCCAAGCAGTTAATATTTGCAATGTGATAGAGAAATAAGACCTGGATGTTATAAGCTGGAAAATGTCAGACAATAATATTGTAGCACTTGGAAGCGCTGCCTTTACCGCATCATAAAAGCCAGGAGCTTCCCTAATCCCATCAGTTTCTCTTTCCACTGAGCTAGAAAGTTGTGTTTTCCTAGTGCAGAACCTTAGACAAGTTCCAGGACCACACAAGAACTTTCAATTGACAGAGGAGGAAGGTAGTGTGCAAGGGACAAGGACTAGTTGTCTTTCTCACAATCAAGGGTTTCCCTTTGGTATGAATAAGCACAGACAAGTGGAACTTGCCCTTATGGTAGGACCTAGAAGAAAGATAAAGTTCAATCATGTGGGAAAAGTGCCAAACAGCATCTATGCCTTAATTCTTTCCTCTCTCACAATTATTTCTGTCTCCAGTCAGGGGCATTTTACTGAGATTATTTTGCAAGGGTCCAAACTTCCTGACTGGAGACAGTGAGCTGCAGTGGAGAGGAAATGTTGGAACAAGGATGAGCTCTTTCAAACTGTGTTCAAAAACTCTCTTCAGAACCACAGAACAACTAAACTCATGGATCCCACTCCCTGGTGATTCCATGTGCCTTCACCTAGCTTACATAAGAAAGGCAACTCACTTGAATTCAGATCCGAAACTGTAATACAAATCCCAAGATTTTTTTAACTGTTCAATAGACATAAAATCATGTTCTTTATTCTGTCTTTTTCTTGCATTTTATTATCTGTGCTCACTCACAATGCCAAAGACCCATCATAATTTTTCTTCTGTTTTAACAGATTCCTAAACAAAGGAGGCAGACTTTACTTTAAGTCTCCAAGTTTTTGATAGATATGCTAAACATTAGAGTAGTAAGTGGTATAAAAAGGACACAAGCATGGTATCACTTTCCTTTAAAATAGTACAAATCCCCAACTCCTGATATTTTTTTTTAAATGGCCAGCTTAGGTACCCCACTCCAAAAATGGCCAGGCAAGACTTTCCTGCAGCCCTGACTTAGATGCATACTTTCTAGCAAGGCGAGGGTCTCAGGACCCTCCAGTTTAGTTCTTTTGCTCAGCAATCCAGTGCTGTGTGGCTTCCCAGTCTAGCTCCTTGGCCTTCACTGTAAAGTCAGAATAACTACTTTGTGAGCAGAAAAATGGCACCAGAAGTTTTAGCTACATAATTCAAAGATATATAGAAGTATTTATTATAATTAGGCACTATTATTATTTATTCAGATTTTAGTAGCAGAAGACTTTGGCTCATGCCAATCTAACAAAAATCAGTCCCTTTCAGGAAAAAAAAAAAAAAAAAAGACAAATGAACCACTAAAGAGATCATTGCTGATAAACATGGGACCAGGAAACAAGAGGCAGTGATCACAGCACACTAACCTGACAGCATCCAGTCTTTTAGAAAATATTATGCAAAAGAAGAACTTTAAGAAGAAAGTTGTAGCTACTGGAGTGGTTCCAGATATGCACAAAGATTTCCTCCCCAGCATGCAGAGCAGCTGGAGCATTACAAGTAAGGTGCTTCTCTGAACTCTCAGCAAGGGAGTGTAGTAGGCTGCTGTCACTCAAAGGCAAATGTAGATATCCACATTTTGATAAGAAATGTGAGAAAGCTGGCCCGCAAAATAGGGTTAGCAGAAATAAGCAATTTGTGATGGAGGAGAAACTCATGGAGAATGGTCACACAATCAACATCAAAAAATGTTCTTTATTTCAATTGTTCAAGAAGAAGTAGTTTCAAGATTAGGAAAAGAAAACTCAGTATCAGAGAAAAAATGTATGCTGTTATCTTGCACTACAGGTTTAGCTGTGATGCTAACTAGCAGAAGATACACATTAAAGAGAGTCTTAAAGAAAAAAATATTCCAACTCATACATAATAGTTGTGTATAGAGAAAGAAGACATCTGATATCAGGTTGTATGCTATGAGATAAGAAGTTGGTGTTGATTACAGTAGTACAAATGAGAGAAGGTAAAGAGTTTGAGGGAAAGACTAAAAATCTTAAATTAACAGTCTGGGAAATACCAGAGATATAACTGGTGTGCCCTAAACTGTAGAACATTGAAATAATGATGAATGAGCTTCATACTGACACTTCCTCTGCTGCAAATAATTATTTAAAACCAGTTAAAGAGAGGCATTTCCAAAACACCTAAGATATTTAGGAGAACTATTACTGAGAGCTCTGGAATATCTGCTCTAAGTATTAAAATGAATTGATAGTCATGAAATAAATGCTGAAGGACTAATTTTACATGTCTGTTCAAAGCCAAGCTCACAGATGTCACATTGATTAAGTCAGTGGAAAAGTGCCCAGTAACATTTTAGTATAATAACTCTTCCTTTAAAAATCCAAAATGTATATTTTTAATCATGTTTTAATAATCTTTTAATAAGATGTTTTACTAGAAATTAAAGTGATACATAATGTTACATTAAGCTAAATTAACCAGCATCTTTTAGTTATAGTTGTGCTGGAAGAGGAGTTCTGAGTATACGTTCAGTCTCAGTGCTGTAGTTCAGGCTAGTACCAGAATGGAACTGAAATTAATTACATGGGATGGGCCCATTGCTGAATGTATCCTGCACAGACATGGGAGTCTGCACTAGTAAACTGATCTACAGAGTCAGAACTTAAAGCCAGCACATCATAGAGGCTACCTTTTTTAAAGGCTGAATGACACCACCTCCTTGTTGTGATTTTAGCTATGTACACGAGCAAATTACTGCTCACAGGAATGCTTTTGTAGTTCTTCAACTAATGAAAGATAGAAATGTTTTTAGAATCAGATGATAACAGCTTGTCAGACAATTAATGAATGTCAGGTTCACAATTAATGTATAATATTTCTAGAACATCTGATACCTAACGTTTGTCACCCATGCCTGCTCCAAATGGAAGGGTAATTTATGTTGACAAAAGAAAAAAAAAAAAAAGGAAAAAAATTACATATGAAGGAACTGACACAAGCTAGGCTACAAGTAACTGTGTTTCCTCAGATGGAATTGTATGTCACTATGTGTATTGAGATTATGTACTTTAAAAATATCCTGAGGTAAACAGAAACACACTAGAAGTTTGCTATTTCCATGCCTAAATAAACATAGTAGCTCTTAAATTAAAAAAAAAATAAAATAAAATAAAAAAATTATCCACTCTGGAAAGGTTCTATGAGGACCTGACAGAGCAAAGACAAATATCCACGTAACTCAAACCATGGAAAATATAACAGTAAACTGCAAAAGTGACCCATCTTTGCCCATCTGACCTTTATTAAAGTTCACTTTTGGATAGCTTTTTACTAGTTAACTAGAAAGTTAACTCAAATTTATCTGAACTGACTGTTTCAGTAAACATAAACCTGGAAACAAAGCTTCTGAAGAAGGTCATGGGAAATGTATCACTTGATTTTTCACCTGTCTTTTCATTTGTGGTACAATATCACATTTAGAGAGTAACATGGCTTTTGGTTTTAAAAATGGAGGGAAAAGAGTCACAGACTAGTTTTACCTTCCGTGCAGCCAACACTTTTTTATATTGGAAAAGGAATCTTTGCTTCCTTTTAGCAGCATCTCAGTAAGCATCCTGAGAATTTGAACAGGGTCAAAGTCCTTCTTAATAAGGAATAACACTGTATTTTTATTCCAGCTTGGGCAGAGTCTACGTGGGTAGCACATAGATAGGGACAATTCAAGCTGCTGGACAAAGGAAGCACCTATGGCATAATTTTGTTGTTGTAACATAGCTAAGAGAAGAGCAATACCTACTGAAAGAACTCAGTCAGCCTAGCTGCTCAGGCACAGTAATAAGCTTACTATTTGTCTCTTTGTGCACAGTTATGACTCTGTTGTGCATCAATATGGGGGTATCAGTGCCTGCAGAATCAAAATCTGAAGATATTAGTAGAAAACTACATACTGAGTATGTGGAGTGTGTTAGATGCAGAGCTTGTATATGCAAAGTTTGAGGGGTTTTGGTTTAAATTTAGTAAACCTCTTATTCCATCTTAGTAATTTTGTTCATGACAAGTTTGAAATATTACATTCAACAGACTTCTGAGTTACCCAGAAAGAACTAACAACTGAGCAATTTTCTACAAGTATGAAAACCACAGGGTTCTCACAATATTCAGATCATTAAAAATGAACTGAATAGATTTCTTTTTAACTTTGGAGAAATGTTCACATCTGAGTGAACAAACATAAGAATTTTCAGCTTATGTAGTCATATTCTGGAAAAATTAAATTGCTGAAACTGAGAGACTAAAATTCCAGGGTGCTTTTATTTAGAGGTCTGTAACTGCAACACAAACTTTGCAACAAATCATATGCAGAAAATGAAATGTTGCATGTCAGCTATTTTAAGTAGTCCTATTTCAGGAAAATATATATAAGTTTGTGTATTACTTGAAGCTTATGATAAGATCCTACTCAAGTTAGACTACAGATACTTCGATATGCAAGTGTACATAAACTACTGTTTTTAAATGTTGTAATTATCTGAAATTATTTAAAATAATCTATTAGTTGCATGCCCACTAATGCAAACAGTAGTTTCTACAGTAGAACAAAGAAAACACAATGTAAATGACATAAAACAATAATAAAAAATAAATGTTAAGTATATTCATATGCAAGATGTTTACCAAAGTTTATGTCCTGAAAATCAGCAAATAGGCAATGTTGTTCATCAATATGATTTTTTTTTGTTTCCCTTACATTGTAGATGTCTTATATTAAAACTGACATTCAATCTTCTTATCAGTAGTAAAAATTATGTGCTGTAGAGGAAATGACTTGTTCAAGGAGTTTTCAGAGCTCTTATTTGATGCCTTTAATGCAGAAACAACAAAAGCCAGCAATTTCTCTGCCAGTGAGGATCAGTCATTTCTTGTGTGTTCTTTTAACACTATCTCTGAAAACTGAAGACAGAGGGGTAATAATAGGTCCAGCTTCAATAATAGGCACCACACCTCCTTGAAAAAGATGGTTAAAAAAGTACTAATTAAAAAAAAATATAAAGAGTTTTGCCTGAAAGTATGCATTTTTATACATCTTTTTATGACATTTTCAGGAAGGAAGTGGAGATTGTGCTTCACAAAAGAAAATCCTAGCCTCTCAATTTTCCAGGATTGTTGTTTATTTTTCATTAAACAGCAAACAGCTTTGGTGAGAAAAGCATACAAGCATCATGCAAATGTCTGCTGCTCCTCTGTGGCTGTTTTTAGTCTCTTGAGGTTTTCAAATTATAATTGTTTGAAATTATAAATTTTAAATTGTAATTAATATCTGATTAAATTTACCTGATATAAAGAATTAACACAACCTATATGTACCATTTGAATCCTATATAATTTCTCAAAGTTGAGTCTAGATCATAAAGAGGTCATGTTAGGACCATGTCAAGTGTAAAAGTCATCATAGTAGTAATCATAAGCAGCAAGAAGCAGAAGCAGCAGTTGTGACATCCTGAAGATAAAAATTATTTTCTAATATATAGGATGAAGTTTCACCCTTCTTTGGCTTTGAAAAAGTGCCTGTGCATTTCCAATCAGTTTGTATTAATTTTTATTAATTGATCTAATAAAAATTGTTATCTTTTGCTACAACTGGTACATTAATACATAGCCACAGCTTGAAGGATTTATTTAGACCCTGGAATTTCCTTAGTCACAGTAGAGATATTACCACAGACCTCTCCCTCTCTGCTATCTGATTTGTTACAAGGACAGTGAAGAAACCAAAGTGTCAGCAAGATGTGCAAGGAAGAAGATATATGGGGCTGAATGGGTCCTGCCAATGACTTCAATAGAGGGAAGAACCTGGAATCCAGACAACCCTTGAGACAAGCAGAAAGAGATAAGATTAGTCCTGGTAGGTACCCAAGAAGTACTCTGCATGTTCACTTGTAATGTGCTTCCACATTAACTTCTGGTTTGCTACTTTCATTTATAAAAAATCTCTCAGAATTACTCATAATACACTGTAGAAGGTGCCGAGTTCCTTCAATGCTTTCTGATTGTAGTGAAAATCAAAAATGTTTTCCATTCTGCAAGAAAGGGCTTGGAGTTCAAAGACAATCCATTGATTGTTTCTGCCTACAAGCAGCCTCTTTTCCCCTACCACAATGTGCAATGTGCAGGGCTCAGACAATACGAGACACAACATGACTCCAGGCCAGCTGGCCACATTTTTTGTGTATATCCACTGCAGGAGTCAAACTCATTCTGTGTTAGGAGCCAAAAGGACACTTTAATTAGAGTCCATGAATCAGGACTAAGAAGTTAGATGTAATTTGAAATTTATGGGGCATAAACTCTTACACTTGACATTGCCTGGAACCAGGTCTGGATGTATTTCATGGTGTCATAGTTTAACCCCAGCTGGCAGCTCAGCCCCACGCAGCCACTCACTCACTCACCCAATAGGATGGGGGAGAGAATTAGAACGGTAAATTCTTGGGTTGAAATAAAGAAAGTTTAATAGGTAAAGCAAAAGCTGCACACAAGCAAAACAAAACATGGAATTCATTCACCACTTCCCATGGGTAGGCAGATTTTCAGCCATCCCCAGGAAAGCAGGGCTCCATAACGCCTACTGGTTACCTGGGAAGACTAATAACATCACTCCAAATGTCCCCTCCTTCCTTCTTCTTCTCCCAGCTTTATACACTGAGCATGATGTCATATGGTATAGAATATCCCTTGGGTCAGTTAGGGTCAGCTGTCCCAGCTGTGTCCCCTCCCAGCTCCTTGTGTACCCCCAGCTTTCTCACTGGTGGGGTTGGGTGAGCAGCCGAAAAGGTGTTGACTCTGTGTAAGCGCTGCTCAGCAACAATGAAAATGTCCCTGTGCTATCAACAGTGTTCCCAGCACAAATCCAAACCACAGCCTCATACCATCTACTAGAAGAAAATTAACCCCATCCCAGCCAAAACCAGCACACATGGCTTCTGCTGTCATCGAGGAAAATGCCTTCAGTATCTTATAAATTTTATCCTTTAAGGATAAATTTTTAACATCAGGATAACATAGAAATGCTATTCTCAAAAAGCTGTGGGTGTAAAACAAGCATACAGAAATATTATAAAGCTCCATGCTTTTCTTCTGTTCAAGTGGAACAGTAATATTTTGAAAGCTAGATAATATTATAGCTCTTTAAAATTAAGCAGTGAGTTATTACACTGAGCCCTGGCAGAGTTTGTTTGTTTCCCACATTTAGCTTCCCACCTGAATTTGAACCATTCATATGTATAAAATATTCATTTATTTTTTTTGACGGGCACACTCACAATTTTTTTAAGACTATTTGTTGCTGTATTTCAAAAAAAACATGCAGTTCCTAAAGATGTTTATCATGTGGTATATTGCAAACAATATTGATTTCACAGTTGGGTTCCTAATCTAGGTTAGCCCCTGATCAACATCCAGACAAGAAAGCCTTAGTTCTCCTTGTCTTGGATTGTATTACCTTTAATTTCTGAAAAAATGTCAACATCCCTTGAAAAGCCACTGCAGCAATACATTTACAGAAACTGATTCTGCACACTATGCAGATTGTTATCCCTTATCCTGAGTATGAAGATAAAGGCCTTTAATTTTTTTTTAAACATAGGAGACCTTTCCACCCTTTACTCTTGCACTATGGAATGGACTAACCCTCTTTTTTGAAAAAAATACAGGGGGAGCTGATAGCTTTAGAGAACACTTCTGTAACTGAAAGCACCACAGCTAAAATACTCTGGATCCTGTGTACTTCAGCAACATGGAGCTGTATGCTCATTCCTGAATGTAAACAGAATAAGAGGCCAACAGGGAAATATCAGGGACAATTAATGATGAACATCTGTATTTGTTACAGTTAGTTTTCAGGCACCTGCACAGGCAACATCTACTATATACAGCAATGAGCACATCTCTTGACATCCTGGTTATTTATACAACAGAACAAAGGTATAGCTACAGCATCACTTGACTGTTTTGACATAAGTTGTCAACACTTTTACCTCAGTGCTGTTGATGATAAGAGTTACAAACCTAGGGACTGTGATGCCTCTCAAGAGTCTGTCCAGCCTATTCCCAAATCTAAGTGATAAAAATTATTTGGTTTTACTATCCAGTCCCAGAAAGGCAGGGTAGGAGTTCCTTGATGATTCTCCCCCAGAAATGTGTATTTTTGAGTACATGCTCTCTTCCAAAGGATAAGCCTTTTTTTGCTTATTTTTTTTTTGTTTGGGGATTGATTTATTTGTTAGTTTGGTTTGGTTTTGGTTTCAGTTTCATTGGCTTAGCTGTTTATAAGCTTTAACACCACTCACAGGAGTAAAACCAAATTAAATGTTTTGTCATGGAAATTTACCAGCTAAGGGCTAGATACACCACGTGTGCAATTCTGATCAGCTTCATTGGCTTCAGTGGGATGAAATGTGTGCAGCAGTTCATCAGAGGTAAGAATTCAGCCTTAAGGTATAAATGACTACACTAGGAAGTTGTCAGGCTGAGTGAAAAAGCAGAATTACATTATTTGTAAGATCCTGTATCCTACCTTCTCAACTGGTGAGCTTTTCATCAAACTTTAGCATTTTTCAAAATCCAGAGGGAAAGATTCAGTAATACTTTGCATTTCAGGCAGTAAGCCTATACTATAGCACAGTTTATATTTCTGAATACAAACAATTAGGTTTTGGATAAAGCAAGTATTTTGTCAAATATCCTTCATCCCTTTAATTACTAAACCACACTGAGATTCCAGAATCATTTTTAATAATATCAATAAAATTATCTTGGAGCAAAAGTAAAGGATGTTAGGTAGGATTTTAATGAAATATTCCATATCCAAAAAGACAATAAAACCTTGAAATAAAAGTTTCAAGGCCAATACTTGCATTATTTATACCTGGAATTATACTACTAATACCAGTGGAATAACAGGTCTGTAAAACTTTTGTTAAAATCAGTCTTTCAGAGGAGTGCATATTACAAATGTTACATATTATATAAGTTACATATTTCTAACTATGGTAGCTCTGTAGCATATTTTAAAAGTCTATAAGGTTTCAGAGAAGTGCCAGTTCATCGTTTTTCACTATACGAAGAGAATATCTTACTAATTGTTACTTAGTTAGCATAAATCATGTGAGGTTGCTGTGAAAGTACATAATCATATTATATATGTTTAAGTCTCCAGAAGGCTCAAGACTTCTCTTCCTCCCTTCTCAAATGTGTTCTTCACAATTCTGCATCTCCTTGCTTTCCCATTCCTTCTTTCTTTATTACAAAAAATATCTAAAAAGAGAAACAGAAATAGAAATCAAGAATTACAAACATTAAAAATAAAATCCCATACAGATTAAAAAACGGACCACCTACCTCATGAATTAGGCCTACAGCAGTTGTTCTTAAAATAGCCTAGACTCAGTATTCAGGGTTAACGGACCTGGTCTCTTGTTCCTGTTTTCTTCTGTGCACCAGGAAAATAATTTTTTCTTCACAGTCCTTATTTTCATTGACATCATATGGAGATTTTGAACATGGACATTTTCTTGTCAGTGCAATACAGCAAACCCCATGTTGTAACATTCAATGAGGAAATATCATGTAGATTTTATAGTAGAAAGGCATTTCCTTGTTTGCCATGTAATTTTTTAGTTGAAGGTAGGTCTTCAAATAATCACTTGACAGGACCAAGTGAGGAGGGATTCACAGAATAAGAATTTACAATTCTTGCGTTGTAAACTTGAAGAAGTCTGGTAACTCAAAAGAGAGAACATGGTGGAAAGTGGAAACATGGAAGATCCAATCAATCTACACTAGATCCTAGGTGTATGTAGATTATTTTATATTTCATAAATAGCAGTCAGATATTTCTTTTCAGTGTTAGTTGTAAAAAAATGTTTGTTAAAGTACTTTTGACTTCATGAGGTTACATGTGTGGTGGGTTGACTTTGGCCAGCTGCCAGACACCCACCCAGATGTTCTCACCTTCCTTCTCACCAAGACAAGGGGGATAAAATAAGGTGGGGAAAAAAAATTAAGCTTATGAGTCTAGATAAGGACAGGAAGGTCACTTACCAAGTACCATCACAGGCATAATACACACAACTCGGGGAAAATTTACTTTATTGATGATTAAATTAGATTTGAATAGAGAAAAACAAATTATAGGAACACTTTCCCCCCACCTACAGCTTTTTCCCAGTCCTCACTTCACTCCTTTATTCCCGATTCTTCCACCCATCCTAACATTCAAGCTGCACAGGGGAGTGAAGAATGGGGGTATGTGGTCATGGTCATGGTCAGTCCAGAATGGCTCTCCTCTGCCAATCCTTTCTCCTCACACTTCTCCCCTGCTTCAGTGCAGGTGCTTCCAAGGGGCTGCAGTCCTTCAGGAAAATCTGCTTCCGTTTGGGCTCTTCATAAGCTGTAGTCCTTCAGGAAATATCCATATGCTCCCTGGTGGTCCTCCACAGCCTGCAAATTCTCTGCTCTAGCTCCTGAAGCACTTCCTTCCCTCCTCCTTCTCTAACCATGGTGTTGCAGGGCTGTTCCTCACACTTTTTACCTCTGCCATGAAATCTTTTGCCCTTTCTAAAATACATTTTCCCAGGGGTACTGCCAGTATGACCAAGGAGCTCAGCTGTGCCATGTAGTGGATCAGCTGGAGACAGCTGGAACTGTTCATGTCCATCACGAGGCAGACCCAGCTTCTCCTCCACAGCCCCAGTGGCCAGCATCTGGGCACCTGCACTCAGGACAACTTACAGCTTTGAGAGTTAGTAATCTCTTCTGCCAACATGAGTAGCTTCTTTGTCTTCTCATGGGAATATGGCTTTAATTCAGATGGTGGCACAATGAAAACAATTAGAGAATTAAAGGGCATGAATAATGAATGATGGAAATACCAGGCTTCAGGTCATGATGCCAGACAAGATAACAAAGAGGAAGTAATGAGAATACAAGTTTATGTATGTTATCTTAAAAAGATAAGAAAATTATATGGTTACATGATCTAAACATTTATCAACCACAACCAATACCGTTAAGAGTGAAATATGGAAGCATGAAGTACATTTCTGATGTGATGAAAAACAGCAGAAAGTTGATAGGGCCCACACCATATATTTGGATTTTGAGCAGATTTGCTCCTGCTGACAGACCTAGAACAACAGGCAGGAACCAAAAATTAAACATCCTACATGTGGGTCCCTACAGATCAAGTACACAAGTGGGTCCATATGGCCTAAGTACGCTCAGCATGACATCTGGGCCTGTGGGTCTCAAAGACTGGACTCATTGTTCATACATCATCCGTGAAAAGCACAAGAATTTCCAATATATCTGTGCTAAATATATACCATAATTAAAAAAAATAAACGGAAAATATGGAAATACTGCAAGGAGAAGAACCTTTATGATCTTTGTAACAACAGAGCACAAGCTGTAGAAAGGCCTGATAATCTGTCACTGAACACAAAGCTGCATTTGTGTTCATGGACACAAAAAGTTATACAGTATTGGACATTTCAAACATGGCTGCAGCTCTCCATCACAGCCACAACACCCAACCCCAAAGCCTTTGCTTCAACATTCTGCAAACATTAGGAGATCACAGAGTCATAGAATCATTTAGGTTGGGAAAGACTTCCAGATCATCTAGTCCAACCTTTGAGCACACACTGCCATGTCAACTAAACCATAGCATTAAATGACATATCCAGTCATCATTTGCAGGGATGGTGACTCCACCACCTCCCTGAGCAGCTTGTTCCAGCTGTTCAGTGAAGAAATTCTTCCTTATGTCCAACCTGAACATCCTCTGGCACTTGAGGCCATTTCTTCTTGTCCTATTGCTAGTTGCCCAGGAGAAGAGACCAATCTCCACCTGGCTACAACCTCCTTTTAGGTAGCTGTAGAGAGTGATAAGGTCTCCTTTCAGCATCCATTTCTCCAGGCTAAACAACCCCAGCTTCCTCAGCTGCTCCTCATATGACTTACTCTCTAGACCCTTCACTAGCTTTGTTGCCCTTCTCTGGACACAGAAGTTTTATAGGAATAAACTTAGCAGGCAAGGGGCCATCATATTAGTGGTGATATAATTTGCTGGAGGGAACCTCTGCAGATACCATTTCTATTACAGTTGAGCAAATACATTGTGAATAACCGGATGGATCAAGCATGTTTCTGTTCAGGAGTTGTTCAAGAGTAGCTTACAGTTTCTTCAATTATATTTGTTCTTCAGAGTTGTACAGTGTGTACTTTTAGATGAAGGAGTTTTGCTCTGAAGATTGTTCACCAGCAAGCAGTTCTTGTCAACATGTGCAATTTAAAAAGTTTCAATTAGATTTCATTGCTTATGTGCATCACATATGTTTGCATCTGATTCCTGACAGTATTGCTCTTAGAATCTAGAATATGATGTGAAGGTTTACTTTAAACATTCAAAATCTAGATTGACCAAATATTCTCCAACAACATTTCTGTCAACATCCCTGCCTTCACAAAAGACTATAGAGAATAATCCCAAAGCACGAGCAATATAACTTTCTTTTTTTCTGTTTCTTAATTTTATCATGTATTTATGAATTAAATGTGCCATATTTGTTGAGATTAAGTGCTAAATTTTATGTGAAAGCATATAAATAATGTGAAAATATCTGAAAAATTATCAGTTTTCACTGGGCTCATTTTCTGCACTGTAGACACAGTTAAATCCTGAAGCAGTCACATGCAGTGCTTTGAAATTTAAAATTATAGAGTTTTTCCCTCCTATAGTTTTTCCACAATTTTTTTAAGGTTTTCAGATGCTGTTTTCTTCAAGAGTACATGGTATGCCCTATGTTTAGGAATGGACAATTTGTAAAATTTCTGAAAGCAGGGAACTGTGTATTTTTTAAGGTTGCATTATTGTCAGAGTTTAATATTTGAAGGTAAAATCTGCAGAACCTTACTCCTTGATGTGAGTCAGATCTTAGGTCCTCATCAAAGTAAATCAGAAATGTAGATGAAACCCAAGCAGGGAACCAGACCTATTATTATTACATGATAAGGAAAAATCCCTAACCTATGAGGTTAGGGATGTATGTAAAATGTAAAATACAGGAACTTTTTTTTCTCATTTGTCCTTTTCCATGATTCAGAATAATCCATGTGTGGTAAGAGAAGAGGTAATATCTAGAATAATGCCATTAAAAAAGAAAAACAAGAATTTCAGCACCAAGTTACCAAGGAATAGTCTTTCCAAGAAGATCAAGAATAAATAATACACAAAAAGTAGAATCTACCTCATTGCTGTATTATTCTCCAGAAAATTTCTGGAAATGTGTTTCAACTAAATTGCTAACCAATGGCAAGATCCTTACTAAGATGAAACAGTTGGCAACGTCACAGAAAAGATGAAAATGGTGTTAACGCAACTGTGGTATAATTTCTTCTGCTCCATACAATCACACCACCTGCCTAGGAAAAGTAAACACACAAACAGCAAATCTAAGCCTGGAGAAAAGAAAGTCACTTAATATAACGAATGTTCAAACTGCTCTAACTTTTATTTTCCCTCACTCAAAAAATATCCTCAGAAGGAGTAGACAGGAGTTTTAGCTTACTGAACTTTCTGTTCCTCACCATCAGTACACAGAAGCTCAGAAAAAAAAACCACCAAATATTCAGCCCTCAACCTAATAGGCCTCAAGATCTCAAAATAATTTCTCTAAAAACCATAGCAACAAAAAAGTAAAGCAAAATGATGCTGAAAAGTTCCACGTTATGGTTGACTGTATTTCTCAGTAAACCAAACGTGCGTGTGTATGTTGCGCAGAATGAAAGGTGGGTGACAAAGAGCATTTTCTATCCTACAAAGCAAATTCTCAATGTCAAAGAAATAATATATCATGAATTAAACTAATTTCTTTTTAACTCTGGTAGAAACTCTTGGAATGTCTCATATTCTAGTTTACTAGTTTGCATTTTGCTTAGCTCTACTGGGTCAAAGACATACTGCAAAAATGTCCCCATTTTGCTTAAATTTAGGGAGACAGGGATTTCTAGGGCCAGTCCTAAGCCTGAAGGAAAGGAGCCTCTGATTAAATCTTGTTCTGGAAGGGCACAGCAATAGAGAGAACAGGCCTGTCTGGGAGTGTTTTCAACTAATAACTTTAGACCCAAATTCACCACCTAACCAACCTAGTTCTTTCAGCAGAGTCAACAGTATCTAAATAATTTCCCACAGTTGTTTAACCTCATCTTTAAAATCTTATCTAACTTCTTTAAACCTCTCATCTGAGTTATACTTAAAAATTCCTAACACCATAGCTGCCTTTGGCCAATTTTCTCAGGGTTTATGTGTTCTGACTGTTAAAAATTCCTCAATGTTAAACCCAAATTTCCCTTGCTGGCATTTATGGCTATTTCTTGTCCAGTCTCCAGTGGATATGGAGCATGCTTTATTCCTTTCCACTTTACCTATTTTACAATTTATCTTTTATGTACTACAAGACTGATTTCCCTTCAGACTCTGTTCTTTAAGATAAAATACATCCCCAACAAAATTAAAGGGAGAATTCTGGCTTCCAGTTCCATCAGGAAAAGAAATACAAGTCTCAAGAAAAACTATGATGACATCTTGTAAGTTTAAGCACTTTATAGCTGGGAAATTGTTATGTCTGCCTCTTGGCTTTCCTCCTTTAGAAAAATATTTGATTATTGTAAAAAACCAAGTTCTTTTATTTCTTCATAAGTGAAGAACTTTTTATTAGTTCTCAGATTAATTTATTTTTTGTTTTATGCACTTTTAATTAACAGCTATCTGCTTCAAAACACATGTTTCTTCAGATTATTGACATTAATAGACCACAGTATGAAGTTTATCATGTCACAATCTGTAGCCATGAAGAAAAAAAGCATGAAAAAAAGTTGTATCACCTGTGGAAGATTATACACTCTAAAAATAGTCTAGATGAAAAGACGTGTTGAGAGAATTATGTTAACCAAGATACATAGGAAATAAAGCATCTCAATTATAAGTAGGTTTTAGAAACAGTATTAGTATTACATTCTTTCAGCAGGAAAATTAATCTTTAAAATATATTTCATCTGATGGAATGTCTCCTAAGGCTGTGACCTATTCAGGTGACAGTTTAATCTATAAAGACTGCATTTAAGCTTAAATAAACCATTTTACTTTCCACTGTAATGGATTAAGAGCTCATGGTCAGTGAATTATGAAGTGACTTCCTGGAGAATGAACAGTAATTTCTTGAGTTGCATTAACTCTGCTTGCTTGTATTTGTGCCAGTACAATTTTCAGTATAGACTGTTCAGAATACAGCTCATTTCCTAGAGCCTAGACTTCATGTTTCCCATCACTCTTCTTCATATAACACACATCCAATGACCTTTTGCATTCTCTCAATTAGTAGGTGGGCCCTGCTTGTTCTGAGAGCTGCATGTGTAGTTTTGCCTTTTAAGGACCACTACTGATACTGCACTTTTTAGCAGTCTCACCATTAATAACATTCAGATTCAATGCCAGCAGATAAGAGAAGAAAAAAGTTGTTGCTATTGCTGGAGGCTTTGGAGTCTGGAAGGGACGTCTCTGCAACTGATCTGGGGTTACACCATGATGGTGGTTTATGCACCCAATGCTGTAATTAGAGCTATTCTCTATGCAACTACATGCTGGCCCTCACTAGCAATGATTCTGAGTTAATTAAGCTGTTGTCCTGAAAGATTTTAAAACCTTAATTTCAGGCTATCGCTCTTGGTATTTTAAGTTAATTTCTTGCTTTTTCCCTTATATTTCTCTGCAGCCAGTTCATTTGCCTCCAATCTATCTCACTTTGACGTTTCATTTAATTTTTATCTGATCAAAGTACCTTTTTAAGGTAGCGTAATAAAAAAAGGAATAATCAAACTAGTCCACATTAACATCTTGTTGACCAGAAACAATGTTATCACTTGGTACTACCTGGCAGCTTTTCAAACAGAACTGAACGGATGGGACAGATCAGGCTCTCTACCTGTTATGGTTCAAGGCCAGGACATAGACATGACAGAGGCAGCAATGTATTGCACTGATCCCAAAGGCAAATACCCACAGAACCAGCCTAGCTCTGATGGATAGCACCTTGAACAAGGTATCTGTGAGACCTCAAAGCTCCTGGCTACGAGTGTGCAGAGATATATGGCTTGTGGAGACAGTGCTTTACACATTTGAGGGTTACTGTTAGTGAGGTGATCCCTGCTTTAAGAAGTGCATTCACAGACCTCCATTATAAATTTGCAACTTGGACAAAGTCAGGGGCTAGGAATAGACCATCAGTCAGCAATTTGCCTTTTTTAGCAGTATGATCTTGTGTCTTCATCTGAATTTTAATCAACTAATTTAATCATTAATTTAAGAAAGAAATTAAAATGTTTTCCAGAATGTGAATTTCAGGGGATCAGCTCTTTTCCAGAAATCTTTATGCAAGGCAGGGGTTACCCCTGCTATGGAGAAGACTATGGCAGGGTCTCCCAACTGTCTGCCAGTGGTCATCATCTGTTGATGTCCTGTTGTTAATTAGTGCCATTCTACAGTTCCTTTTTTACACGGAAACCTATTTGATGAAATGCAGCAGATTGCCATGCAATGGATCAAATTAAGTTTTTGTGGCAGCTCTAATATGACTTTCACAATTTTTGTCCAGATGACTTTGTTGCCTACAAAAAAATTCGTGTAGTTTCCTTATTTTACCTACTACATAAATTTAAAATAAATAATTGAATCCTATGATCTATGTTAATAAAAAGCATAGAAAGACATGGAATGGGCAATGCAAAAATTCACTGGACATATCTCATTTATGTAATTTTCAAGCATTTGAAATGGCAGAAAATATATTACTATTAGGAACAAACACAAACAAAATCTTCAAAGAGCAGTTCAGCCAATATCTTGGTCATGTGGTGACCAAACAGCAATGTGGGTCACCTGTTGTGGACAAGCAGCATTAAAGGCAAGGGACTGGTTCCCTTTTCCACCTCCATTCAGAGTAATTTCTGCTGATAAAAAACCAGTCTCTTATGTACAATCAGGGCCATCCACCCCGCCTTGAATGGAGCAATATATTTCCATTTCCAAAGTAGCTGCAAATATGTTGCTGCATTTTTGAAGCATCTTATTCTTTGCTTCAGTGGTGGGAGCCTTCAGAGAGAGGCTAAGGGAATGCTGTCCTATAGCATTTGCTTATACAATATGACTTTGCCTGCAAAAGTCGTCTATCAGACCTTTTCCCATGAACGTTTTCCAAACCGGTGGCTAACAAATGGTTGTACTAGCATACAAGGTAATGTTATTAATAATTGGTACTTAGTAAGTAATAATATCATTTGTTCAACATTTTTAGATCATTTTAGAGTGTTGTCAAGATGCATTACAAATTTGTGGAGCTTTTATGAAAAGTTCTTGTGAAGCAGCTTTTATTTTTTGTTAATATTTATATATATATTTAAGAAAGCTAGAGAATAACAGGACCCTAAAAAAAAAATCTGCTAATTTGATGAATAAAACTCTGTAAAGCTGTACATTTCTTTTGATTAGTGTAAATAAACAGCTCCAAGAATACAAGAAAATACATAATTTGTCTCAAGATTGGGATTGTATTCCATAGAGTGTTCTACAGCAGACATTAATTATTTTTAACTGTTTTAAGTTTTTTTAATATTTCATTTTGGCTTACAGGATAATTTTTACTTGCTTTCTCATTTGCACAAATTAATGTTTTAATTCCATTTTGAATTTAACATTAGAAAAATTTGAAACAAATTTCAGTAATACAGTAAAAACAGATGAAATAATCATGTTTTGTACAAACTAATTGAAGAATATGACAAAGAAAATGAAACAGACAAAAGTGTGACAATTAATGAGCTAAATTTCTCATATTACATTTACATTTTAGGGTAAGCAATAAAAAGTAAATAAAATTTTGCTAGAAGAATTAATGATCCTTGCTTGTTTGCATTACAAGCACAATATATTTGAAAGGTACTGCAGGAAACATAACATTACATTTTCTTTCCTCTTTTCTTTTCATTAGAAAATTCTTGCCCTGCTTTAGCTATTAAGAAAAATCTAAAACAAAAAAAAAAATATTTCCCCTATTTTGAGGACTAAAGATACTCTGTTTTTCACATTCTATGATAGAAATGTAGTGAACACAAAAGAAGGCCTCATCATTTCAGAAATGCTTCCAATTGTAGATGTTGTTAATGGGTTTACAAGTCTTCAGAGGATTATTTCTTGGGTGTACAGTCTGAAGGACCAAGATACAGAGGATAAAAGAGGGTTGTCAGGCAGGTGGAAGAGAATAGAGCTGTTCAGGAAAGGAAGAAAAGAAAGAATAAACCAACCTATCAACAAAACTAATGAACCATAATTTCCTGTGGATTAATTATATTATTGTCATGCCCGGATGGTAATTTTTGTAAGACCTAAAGTAAATCATGTTAGAGAAACTTACAGCCTTGTCAACTGTAACTACAACTGATGAATTGTCAACATTATTTGCAGAATACTGGTAGGTAAGCAGGTACGTGTGTCTGATTTCCTTTGGAAACCAGGCTATACCAGCTTGAAGTTCCATTTCTACTTGGAGGATACATTTCAAAACCTCAGAGGAACATTTTCCTGGAAGGCCCAGTGATAACCGTGGGAACTGGGCAAGTCTATGGTGAGTACTGTGCCATCAGGGCAGATCTGGGTGACACAGCCAATTCTAAGAAAGGAAATTCAGTCCCTCACATTACTTAGGTAATAACATCATATTCCATTTCCCAGCAGAGTGATCAGAAATAAGTCCTATGTAAAATACTTATGATACCAATGCTTTTCCTGTGTTTACACTCAACTATGTCAATATAGATGTGAAGTACATTATTTCCCAATAGACTGTGTAAGTATTTAGACAGTATTTGGAATCCTATAATAAACAAAAAACCCACTGCTAAGTCATAAAACTTATGCTTAATCATTTTTTTATTAATATGAATCATCTATAATAATAATTAATACTATGCCAATCATCTTTCATACTAATATAGTAAAGTAACGCATGCATTTTACTTTTACTGGGCATTTGCAATTTTGTGTCTGTAACTTCTACTGACATGAATAAGACAGGTTATAAATGGCATTTGATTTTCTTTCATACATCATATAAAGTGTGACACATTGCAAGTACTGTTACCATCTTTTTTATTAAAGTTGAACCTACACTCCTGCTTAATTTGCTTCAGCATGTCCTATGGAATTACCATTCTTCAGAAGAAGAGCTGTGACATCTGATATTGCAGAAAGAACTCAGATGACTGCAGACAAGATGTCTTGCCACAACAAACCAGTATACAACCTTCACTCACTTTCTATCAGAGAAGAATGACAGGTATTGATGAGGAACATGCTTTCATTTATCCAGAACACTACTCTTTTAAGCAGCAGACAGTAAGGGGAGCAGGGGGGCAGGTAAGGGGAGAGATGAGGGGACAAATTTCTAATTAATCCTTCATGCCCCACATGTTCTGTCTTGATAAGCTGTATTGGGTCTGGCTCCAATACCGTTATCTGTCTTCATAGCATCTTGTATGGTGCTGCATTTAGGCTCTGTAACTAAACCACTGTTGATAACACAACAGTGTTTTACTTATGGCTGAACTGCTCTTGCACAGTGAGTAGGCTACTGGTAGGCAAGAAACTGAGAGGAGCCAAAGCCAGGATAGCTGACCTGAATTGACCAAAGGGATATTCCACACCGTATGAAAGTGTGTTCAGCAATAAAAGCTCAAAGAAAGAAAGAGTAAAGGATGATGCTTGTGTTTATGGCATTACACATGCTCAGGCCCTGCTTTCCAAGCACTGAAAAGTAGTGCATAAATACCTTTTTTTCTTTCCTTGCGCATACAGCTTTTGCTTCAACTATTAGGCTGTTTTGATCTCAGTCCACAAGTCTTTTCACTTTCTATTTTCTCCTCATACCAGGGGAAAGGAGTAAGCAGGTGACTGTGTTCTCGGTTGCTGGCTAGGGTCAGCCCACTGCATAAGTTTTATGATTTCCACCTAAGGCAGAGCAACTCTGATACTGGGCTTTAGTTCAAACCTGGCTTTGCCTCTATCAGTAGCCTAAAACACCAATAGTGCCAGTATATATGCTCAGTAAGACACTTGCAGGTGTGTCACAGAGCCAGCTTTTCTATGACTCATTTCTTGCTAATCTTAGCAACAACATTATATGCTCATGAGTTAACTTCTGTTGAATGGTTTCTTTACTGTATACAATCCAAATATCCTCTGCATCAGTAGTAGCAATATAAATTTCCTTCTTTCCCATGTTTCTTCACAAACATCTATACTAAATAATGCAAAAAGAGTCCTTTGCTATTAACTTTTGTTGTCAAGTTGAGCTTTCTCACAGTGAAGCACTTTCTGAAGCACTGAAACAGAGAATATTTATTGATTTATTTTACACAAACATGCTACAGGCTGTCTACCTTTTCCTTTCAAGGAGCCAATGCAATAGAGCACTATGCACTGCATTTGTATGTTTTGCTGTATTTAAGTAACAGGTGCTATTTACTTCCTTATAACTATTATATGCAGCATGAAGTCAGTACATTGCAGCAGCTAATTCTTGTGCAGTAGTGATTACTTTGTTCCCAAATGCAACAATTTTACTGCAAAATGCAATTTTAAGTAGATGACTAGCATGTTACTAATGTGTGTTTATCCATTTCGGGAGTGAAATAAGTTATCTTTTCTGCTTTGCATTGTGCTGTGACAAAGAAAAGCTTTGATAAATTAGCAAATATAGCCCCTTATCTTTTAAATTATGTTTTTAACACAAGGCTTTGGAAGCTAAATTTCTAGCTTTTGAAAAACTGAGACTGACAGTCCTGCATCACACAACTGCATGAAAAAGGAAGACTTAGTGACAAATTAATCATTTTACAGACTATAATGTATTATATCTAAACCTTTTTTTTTCTGTCAGACACTTTTTCAGATATATCTTTCATACTGCCCAGTTCTACAAAATCACCAACAAAATATTGCCTTTATGCATAACACCCAGTTAAACTTCCCGTTTTTTAGCCCCACTTAAGATTTTCCAAAGTCAATCTTGATTACCTTGAAAGAACCTGTCTCCATGGGTTTTTTCCAGAACAGTACCCCTAGGGAGTGATAAAACTGGAAAAATGAATAATACCCTGGCTCATCTGGACAGAAGGTTGTTAAATGCCTGATAGGTGATAACAGATGGAACCAAAACTGAAGAAAAGTGTCTCAATATGATGTTGAAGTAAGTAGAAAAAGCCTTTGTCCCCGGAAAGGAAAAAGATAAACCAGGAACGTCTTTGCTTTCGCATTTATGAAAGATGTGAAATAGAGATGTCCTTATCTTTTGCTTTCAGTGATGCCACTCTGGGCTAGATACGCTCAGATCAGCCCTGTCAGGCAGGGTAACATACAGACATCCAGTTTGTGAATTTTGAAGGTCTCTGGACAGAAAGAGATGCTGAGCTGTTCTACTTTGCCAATATGGGAGTTCCTCTGCCCTTTTCTAATAGAAACGTAGATAAAAATCAGGTTTCTGGTACAAATTATAGGCTCTATGAGTTGCGTGAAAACTCAATAAGGAAAATATTTGTGAGGAAGATACAAAGATCCTTTAAAAATCTGTTATTTATGGGCTTAACTTTGAATGCAGATCTTTAGTTTAGACTGTTAAAGTGTTTTGGCTTTGATGTTTGAAAGTGATCCAGCAAATCTTAGTCCCCTCACATATCATATTAATTTTATCTAAAAGTCTCTATCAATCACTATTTGTTTTCACTCTCAACAAAAGAAAAAAAATATATTTACTCGTTACTGTACAGAAAATAAGTATGAAATGTTTTTTCCATAAACATCTAAATGTAACATAGTTAACAATTTTGTTTTGATGGATCAAGCCAATAAACTGTAGACAAGAAGTTTAGCCCTTAGTTAAGAAGACAGCAGCTGCCAGTACAAGTTTCTTTGCCATCAGCTAGACTTACTGTTTTGTATTCTTCCTTTCACTTCCCAGACACTGTCATTATCTATTACTGTATCAGTAGATGATCTTTGTTTAATTTAGCAACTTGCAGTATGAAGTATTCCCCAAATAGCCTTCATTACCATGACCAGGAAAAAGGTGCTTCTCTTTGTGGCAGTTCTTGAGGAAAGGATGTGTTAAAGCTATATGTGCATCGTGTGTGTGATGCATTACTTACTCGTCTGGAGCAATCTAACAAGCAGAGTCCGAGCAGACCCTGAGCAATAAAAACACGCCGCAACACTGACACCTGTTGGTAACAAGTGTGCCAAACTGCAACAGCATCTTTACAGACCTACATTTTCAGAAGACCCGGGAGATCAACCTAAATCAGTACACCTCCATCTCCACATGTGAGTCACCTGGATATGAAGAACCAAATGTGAGACAAAAACCTGAAGACTCGATAGTCAGTCTTTCTGGAAGTAGATATCCATATCTCCTGATATCCATGTGCAGCCGAGGTCTAAAAACAGGTACAACAAATCAATACACAGCAGCACGTAGTTCATGTCTAGAGACTCTTTCAGCATTCCTGGCATCTGCATGTGAACTGTAGTAAGCATTACATCCCGAAAAGCACTGAAAGACATATAGTAATTTAGTCACAAAAGCTTTTCCATCTGGATCCCTCTAAGTGTAAGATGGAACCTGGAAATGAAATACCAGTCTTCAGGACAACGGAAGCTTAAACTAAAGCTATTTAAAAACAAACTAGCAATGTAGTATCTTTTTCATTGCTAGCTTCCTGCAAAAGAGTGAGATGAGTTCGACTAGAATAATAATGTACTGTGGCATTCCTCCTATCCTAGCAGTCCTCTGTGTTTCCACATGAGCTTTTTTATGGAGTTTGCTAAATGAGGAGGTAAGCTTTACAGGAAAAAAACAAACAAACAAACAAAGAGGCAACTGGATCTGCTTGCTTTTCAGCATAACAACAAGCTTCTCTACTGGTTGCCCTCACAGACAATAAAGACTCACTACTATAGTCAGCTACTATAATTACTCTCCAGAACAAAGATGTGTGATTTGAGAACTGAGGCTTTCCAAGTTCAGCACCTAATGACAAAGCCAACTTTCATGACCCTGTTCCACAGTGTATTTAGCAAAGAAAAGTGTCACATTAGTAACAGCCATCTAAACTCTTGCTGACTTAAGAAGCAATGTTTCAGTATGTTCCCTGTGTTTTCTACTGTATGTATGGCTCCAGCATTTTTGGAAAGAAGCAACATCAGCAACAAATTGAACACTAAATTGAACTGGCAGCAAATCATGTAGTCATTCAAGGTCACAATAGTCTTGTCTTTACTTGGCTGGAGATTGGTAGCCTCCTTTTCAACAGTTAAATAGCTAATTCAGCCTTCAGTACATTAAAAAACATTTCCTCTTCCAAGGTAAATGAGAGTTCAAAAAACCCTCCAGTTCCTAGTTCGTGTCATGTACGGGCTACAGCACTCTCCCTGCGACCTGTTTGCCCTCCTTTCCTCAGAGGAATGCTGTTTTGACCAAAGAACATTGCTTCATCTCCTCAACACAGTACTGACTCCTAGATGTGCACTATGCACTATTGTGATGCCAGCATTTACAGGAAAGAAAACGAGGACTACGATCAGCCCATATATTCAAATCTGCAGAAAGTAAGTTAGACTGGTAGGCCATGATTAGCCAAACTGAACAGTGTTCAGAATAAGATCTAAGCCTGATAATCCTGGAGGACTTTTCACCCCCCACCTATCTCGTGATTTATTCAGAGGTAATTTTCTGTGCCAGTTATTTGTATCTGAGATGCAAAGTACAAAATGGCTAAGATTCACTTGAATGCAAGATGATCAGGACTTCAAACAAGATTTTCTTTGTTATGGTTCAGGCTGTTTCACAGTTCTGGACCATGATATCAGTGAATAATGAAAATACTGAGCTTTGTTAGACAGAAGGGTGAAAGAGAAATGATGTAATTATTTTTATTTTTACCTTCTTTACTGAAAATATATTTGAGTTAATATAGATCCAGCATGATGCTCTGAGTCACAAGGAAATGTGGCATTCCCACACCAA